>NC_141696.1:551172032-552422032 GCF_964263255.1 Lissotriton vulgaris | reverse complement strand
ATAATGCATGCATCCATTCACTCACCCACTCAGAGATGTATGCTCTCACTCACAGACCCATTGAGACACTCATACACCCATCACAGATCACTCAGACACTCACACACCCACTCACAGACCAACCCAGATACTCACTTACCCATACAGTCACTCACACGCCCACTCACAGCCCCGCTCAGAGACCCATGCACCCATTTTCAGAGCCACTCAGACACTCACACTCCCAGTCATTGACCAACTGAGAGACTCATGCACCCGCTCACAGACCTACTCAGACAGTCATGCACCCACTCACCCACCCTCTCAGACACCCACTTAGACACTCATGTATCGATTCCCAGATTCAGTCTGAAAGTCATATGCTTAGTTTCAAATGCACTCATGCACCTACTCACAGATCGAATGAGAGACTCATGCAACCAATCAGAGATCCATTGAGACAATGATGCACCCAGTCATAGATGCCCTGAGACAGTCACGCAGTTCATTATAGAACCATTGATCAACTGATGCCCAGTCTCACAGATCCACTGAAATATTATACAGTGAATGAGAGACTTAATGATACAGTGCTATAAGCAGTCACAGGTTCCACTGGTATATGTTAAATGAATATAGGTTCCACTGTGTTATAAAGCTATTAAGGGAGTTATACATGCTGTTATAGAGTTGTTTAGATAGTAATGTGTTTAGTGTGTCAGTTAGAATCTATTTTGCATTTATATGTGTTGAATGTGGTGGTGCCTATTGATGTCTACTTTTGTTTTGTCATTTTGCAAAGTATTTGCAGTGATTGTGGGTACTTACGTCATCGCAATGCCCAGTGTCACTGCAAAAATGGAAAATCGGTTTTAAAGATGGCTTTTATACAAACTCCCTAGAAAGAAATGACTTTAAACAGTGCACTAGTAAACCGCTAGTGTCTAAAATACTGTAAAAGGAGTGCATATAGGTGTTTTGCACTTTATGAAAAAAGGCGCGATCGTCGCGGTTACCGACGTCTTCACAGCTCTCAGGATAATCGCGAAAATGAATAATCGGCTTAAATGTTTGTTCTTGTATAAACTCCCTATAAAAATATGGCTTTACACAGTGCAGCTATAAACCCCTAGTGCCTAAAATATTGTAAAATGTGTGCATATGTGTGTTTTACACCTCTTAAAAAAGGAAAAAAGGCGCAATTGTCGCAGTTACCAAAGTCATTGCGGCTCCCGGAATAATCGTGAAGATAGAAAGTACGGTTCAAATGCAGTTTTTTTTAAAACGTATTGGAAAACTATGTGTACAAACATGTTTTTTAAGCAGTGATGTAGTTTGTTATGTGTGCATTGTAATACTTGGAACACATTTTTCAAGTTAAAACTTTTGAATGTGGTGTTGGTCTTTGAATGCCTGCTTTTTCAACAAATATATACAAAGGGGAATGTTAAATCAATATCTCTCCAAAACAGCTAGACTCAAACTTTATGTAAAACATGTCTATATATGACTTTTACACTTTGTTTAAAACATGCAGTATTCGCTGTGTGTCCTCGGCAAACGCAACAGGACAATTGTGAAAACCAAAAATGTTGTGAAATAAGATGATTATTGTATTTGTTAAATAAATAGATAACAAATACAATAATAAGTGATGCACCATGCATATGTAGTGTTCAATATCTAATTATAGAAAAAAATACAAGGATGTTATAGTTATGAAATAGAATTTAAAAAACTTCACTGTAAAAACAAATTTTGCAGGGGTTATAATTAGGAAATATATTTTGAAAAATAATAGAAAATCACTGAAAAAACAAAGGTTACAGGGATGTTATAGTTAGGAAAAATAATTTTTTTTAAACTTAGAAATTCACTGAAAAACCCCATAGGTTACTGGGACGTTATAGTTAGGATGACATTTCATTCATACAAAATCAGAGAAATTTAGAAGTTATAGTCAGCTGAGTTAACTATAACTCATGCCCCATCAATGCACTGCTTATGACCTCACATATTACATCACTCATGACATGGTCCTGAGGACCTCAGGAGCCTCAGGATACCCTGAGCAACAGTGCGCCAGGAGGGGCGTTTGCAGAGTGGTGTAAAAAGGGGGCATTGCTCAGACTACTCTCAGCAATACAGTTCTGTGGGGCTTACTAGAGATAACAGGGGGCTAGCTGGCCCTCCAGGAACCCTCAGGAGGCTTGGGGACTTCATCGCCCCAACCAAGAGTGCGGCAGGAGGCATGTTTACAGAGTGGTGCAAAAAGGGGGCGTGGCCTGTATCCACCTCACAGCAATCCCACTATCTAGGGCTTACTGGAGGTGTCAGGTAGGCTAGTTAGCCCCTAAGGACCCCCAGCATTGAAGGGGATATCAATCCCCATCCAAGAGCGCACCAGGGAGCGTGTTTGCAGATGGGCAAAGGGGGGGTGTAGCCGGCTGTGAGAACTTAGCAATCCTGCTGAGTGGGACATTCTGGAGGTAATAGGAGGGATAGTTGGTCCCCAAGGTTGTCCTTGGGGGACAACTACTCCTCCTGTTACCTCCAGTAAGTCCCACATAGTGGGATTGCTGAGAGGCCTTTGGATGCCACGCCTCCCTTTCTCCACTACTCTACAAATTTCCTCCTGGCACACTACGGGTTCTGAGATGAAATCCACTTTACTCTTGAAGGACTTTGGGGATAAGAAGCCTCCTTGTACCTCCTGTAAGTCCCTTGCAGCAGAATTTCTAAGGGCTGGTCGGAGGCCAAGCAACCTTTCTGCACCTCTCTGCAAACACTACTACAACATTACAGTTAGCAATTAGCATTCAAAAAAACCTTAGAAACTGAAAAAAAACATAGGTTTCAGGACATTATACTTAGAAATTAGCATTTTAAAAACCTTTAACATTCACAGAAAAAAACATAGGTTTCAGAGACATTACAGTTAGAAATTAGCATTTAATAAACCTTTAAAATTCACAGAAAAAAACACAGGTTTCAGGGACGTTATATTTGGTTGGACATTTCACTCGCACAAAACCAGAATAATTTGGCCGTTATAGTTAGTTGGGCTAACTATAACTCACGCCCCGCAATCCACTGCTGATGATATCACATATTACATCACTCATGACATGGTCAGTGACATCACTCATGACATCACTCATGACATCTCAAATGACAACACTGATGACATCATCCAGTGACTGTAAGTGTTTCTCAAAAGGTTAAGAATGTGGTATATATATATATATATAGTACTGTTGAACTACGGACTCTTAACAGTAGTATTGTGCCCATTTGGGCTTGACTGTTGGTAGGGAGATCTGTCTCAATAAAGTTACTTACTTTATTGCTGGAAATCCCATGACAGGTTCGAACACCTTGTACATCCCGGCAACACTCGTGTGCGATTGAGCATGCGCGAGGGTGAGAGCCATACCGATCTACACTTAATATGTGCAAAGAGTAATTTTTGGAATGCGTCATATATATATATATTGCTCCACTCCTTCAATTTCACAGAAAGAAGATATTGCACACTCCCGGGGTGTTTCGGCGGAAGTGCCTTTTTCGATGTTACTGGCACATCGGAAACGCCATGTTTTTAAACAGTGTTGTTTGAATAAAAGTAAGGAAAGGACCAACACTCACTGACTAAAGTGAGCGCCATTTTGTAATGGGTTAATCCTTATGTGCATACATACAAACACCAATTTGCAATAGTAAATCATTATTTCGCATAGCGATGACTAAATCAATGTTGTGCACACATGATTCTCGTTACATACAAACGTGTTCCAATTATTTAAAACACTCAACGTACCAATTCAGAGCGACCCCCTTATGGTCACACTTGATCTTACCAAATCAATCAAGCCATGGATCGGCTGTTGTCCTTTCCATAAACATTTTATACATTTTACAAACCTCATGTCACATTATTCAATCTATATTTCTTATAAACAAACAATTTAAATATCTTTTGTCATTGTTATATAGTTCATCAGGAAACGACCATCAGTGATCTCCTATGTAATTTTATATGTCACAATGCAGTTATCTTGTCCATTATACATTTTCTATTCCTAGTTGCTAGCTTTAAAATTAATTGGAAAAATAATTGGAAAAATAACGAGTAAGGTCACTACAGATATTAAAGCAATGAAATCAACAACATTACCATCATCAGAACAAAAAATTATAAATTCCATTTGTAGCCCTTAAACTTAGCTAATCAACCTATATGTACCGATAATTCCTCACCACAATTTAAACCTTGTGGGTGTTTAGTGACCAGGTCTATGATATAACGCGACTCAAGTCTGCGCAGCCTTTTTACTCTGTCACCCCCGCATGTTAAAGGTACATAGTCCAGACCATAGATTTGCAATTGATTGCGGTCACTCTTATGTTTCTCTGCAAAGTGACGCGCCACAGGGTACGCCTGATCTACTTTGCCAATGGCCCTTACATGCTCCAATATCCTGATTTTTAATTGGTTGACCGTACTGTCTATATAGCGAAGTCCGCACAGACAAACAAGGCAGTAAACTGCATAGGGCGTACTACATGTGATACATTTATTTATCTTTCTAGTTTTATCTATGTCTGGAATAGTGTACTATAAAACTCTCCTGCTTTGCCACACACCTTGCATTTGCTTCAAGGATAAAATCCCATCATATGTTTCAATGTGCTCATTTTAGGAGGTGTTCTATTTAAGTGACACTTAACTAGCATGTCCTGAAGAGACCTAGCTTTCTTAAAAGTCACCAAAGGTGATGAAGAAATATCTTCACTGATGACGGTATCTGTATGAAGAATATGTCAATTCTTTTTCAGAATTTTCTTAAAATGGTTAGCCTCTGCCGAATCGGGAGTTACCATCCGGAACTTGCCCTTATCAAATTTTGTTTTTTCCTTTTCCAAAAGCAACTGGTTTCTCTGCATGCCACTCACTTTCTGTAATGTGGCATTACGTTCCGTAGGATTATAGCCCCTAACTGTAAACCTGGCAATGCATTCTGATGCAGCCATTTCAAACTCTCCTTCCTTAGAACAGTTTCTTTTCAACCTGAGTAATTCCCCGTATGGAATACTCTGGACGAGTTTGGTAGGATGACTGCTGGTTGTGCATAGTGATCTAATTGCCCGCAGTGGATTTGCGGTACAGAGCAGTTTGTATGTTACCCTCCTCAACATATACTCTCAGGTCCAGGTAGTCCACTGCCACTGGACTCACTATGCTAGAGAATCTTAGATTTAATTCATTCTGGTTGAGGAGTTCCTCAAACAGAAAGATGTTATTATTCAAACAGAATTCAACACATTCTATGAGCATTTTATTGTGTTCAGAGTACCGCAGTTGGCGTTTTTCTAGATAGAACTTCACTGCCTTTACTCCATCCTCATGGTTTATACATGTATAGAGGCTTGTGATATCAAGAACCATAAGCTGATAGGTGGAATCCCGTACAACCTTCATAATCTTGTTCAAAAAGTCTTTAGTGTCCCTGATATACAAATCTAACTGAATCACCAACGGAAACAAATAATGATCGACAAACATGGAAAGATGTTCTGTTAGTCTATTTAGAGACGAAACAATGGGTCTGCCAGGTGGGTGTACACTGTCCTTATGCAGTTTATGAATGTGGTAGAAGGTTGGAATAACATGATTGGAACTGCGTAAAAACAAATGTTCTTCTGGTCCCAACATTTTCTTATTGTACTACATAGCAATTAATTCATCACATGCTTTAATTCTGTTTTGATAGATATTTCCTGTTACTTTTTGATAACAGTTGGTATTTAATTGCTGTAATGCCTCTTTGATGTACTGTTCCCTGGTTTGCAACACCACATTCCCCCCTTTGTCAGAGGGCTTTATGATAATTGATTGATCCTGTGTCAAATTCTGGAGTGCCTGCTTTTCCACCTTAGACAGATTGTTGGAAAACACTTTGTTTTTCGCCTTGACTCTAAATTCTAAGAGATTATTCGTCATGGCTTCAGAGAAAACGTCAATGGCATCCCATGGCATTTGGGGGTTAAACAAAGCCAATAAGTCTTGTCTACACCATGTCTATTGGCTTTGTCAATATTTTTCCACAATGTTTTACAGCACTGTGGCCACTGTGCAACATGGTGAAAAACACATTGACAAAGCCAATAGATCTTGTGTAGTCGAGACTTACTGGCTTTGCCAATGCTTGTTTTCAATGCTAGGGCTAGGAACAGTGCAGCATGTGGGCTGAAGTCTCCCCCTTCCCTCTGCACCTTTGCCCCTATGCCACAACTTAGAGGATACGAAATGGGAGACAGAGATGGCGAATCAAGGGTGCTACATTGGTTGCCTAATCTGCATTTACAGCTGGGAACACTAGAGCTTCTGACTTGGGAACCCGGGGAACCAGGTTCGGGTATCAGAGTTGGCTCGACATCTTGTGATTCTGGGTAAATCACTTCACATGCCAGTGCCCCAAAAAAATTAATGTGATATTCTGCAATGTCACTGATGCTCATGTAAAGAGCTGCAATACCTGCTGGCTGAGTTTTCGCTATTCAAGACTGCAGTTTCTGTTTTTTTAAGTGCAATGTTCTGGGCAAGATGGCGGAAAAATATTGACAAAGTCAATACATCTCGTATAGGCAAGGCCCTTGGTTTTGCCAATGCTTATTTTTTAATGCTGGGGCTAGGAGCAGAACAGAATGTGGGTTTCTGTTGCCTTCTGCCCCATACTCTAATCTTCAGCCCCTCAGAGGATTGGAAACGTGAGACAGAGATGGGGAGTCTAGGGTGCTAAATTAGTTGCCTAATCTGCATTTTTTTTCTGGGAACATGTCACCCATTACCAGGGCCCTTTCTCATTGTTCAAGGCATGGCGCGCCGTCAAAATAGAAGGTATCTTCAATGGCAGAGGATGTGGCAGTATTGCCAGAGCTGCTGACTTGGGAACCAGGTTTGAATTCTGGCCTCAGGTTAATATCTTGTGAATCTGGGATAATCACTTCCTCTGCCCATGCCTAAAAACATGAATGAAATGAGATTTGTATAGAGCACGGCTACTCCAAGGAGTGTTCCGGCGCTCTGCTCATGGGCAGCTCTGTAGGACTTCCCAAGACCACTTATTCTTGTGCGATAAGCCATGTTTTCAACCTTTTTTGAACAAGGAAATAGAGTCCACTAAGCATAACTCAAGAGGTAGCTTATTCCATGTGGATGGCCCCAAGTAAAAGAAGACTCATCTCCCAGTTATGGCATGGCGAATCTTGGGGATCCTGGCCTGGAGGATGTTGGCTGATCGCAAGTTCCTAGTGGGGACGTAAAAGCTGGTTCTTGCCCTTTGGTAACCCGCAACTCTGTGATGGAGCGCTTTGTGGACTAGGACAAGTGCTTTAAACAGGATCCTCTTCCTTTTTGGAAGCCGTGGAGGCAAAAAGGTGGGGGGACACATGTTCTCGAAGGTAGGGCTCAGAAGAATGCAGGCTGCAGTGTTCTGGACCACCTGCAGTCTATTGGTCAGGTATCCCAGATAGAGGGCATTCCCATAATCCAATCTCCAAGTTATGAGTGATTGGACGCCCGACTATCTATCAGCAAATGAGGCAGTACAAGAAATTCTTTAGGATGTGCAGCAGACCAAAGCACATGCCTGTGTTTGGAAAGATAGAAGTTGTCAAATTGGACACCCAGATTCTTGACTATTCCTCCGAGGGTCTGGAGGGGGTGGGGCATCTTCAGGCCAGAAGATCTGCCATGTTTCCTGGGGATTTTGACTGAAGAATACAATTTCGATCTTGTTTGCATTGTACTTCAGTTGATTTGTGGTCATCCAATAATATACAGCTGCTAGGCAAGATTTAATAGAGTTGCCTGCAATCTCTTCTCCTTTTTCACAGCAGAACAGCAGCTGAGAGATCAGTCTATGGATCACTTTTGCCCCCCAAGGCTTCCACCAACTAGGCTAGTGCTGTGAGATAAAAGTTAAACAGTGTGGGGCTCAAGGCAGAGCCCGAGGCACCCCAACTGTCAGCTCTAGGGACATTGAAGAAAAAGGAGGGGCTTATATGTGTCCGCTGTCCTCCAAGAAGGAAGCAAGACAGTCCAATGCATGACCAACTGCCCTGATAGACTTGAGACGGAGTGGGGACCGTGTGAAAGGCCGCTAACAGATCTGGCATAATCAGCACCACCTTCCCATCAGGATCCATGGTACCTCTGATGTATTCGGTGCCCTCATTTAACGTGGTCTCTGTACTCAAATTTGGGCTGAAGCGGGACTGATAGGATGAAGCAGGTTATTCAAATACTGGGAAAGCTGCTGATGTACAAACTTTTCCAGCACTTTGGACAGGGCTTGCAGAAGAGATATTGGCCTATAATTAGACAACACTCTGGGGTAGGCCATGCTTTTTTTAGCAGGGAGGGATTTTTTGCCTGCTTTGGGAAAGGGGTACTGTTGCCGTAGACAGCTACCCATTTAGCACCTTGTTAGCCTGTAGGTTGATGGTAGTCACCCCTAGTGCTAACAGGTTTGGAGGGCAAGGATCCTGTGGGAGATCCTAATTTAAGGCTATGTATGGCTGCTAGTGACTCCTCCAAGAGAGTGTGGGGAAAGCATGAGAGTGCGGACTCCACCGCAGTGGCTGTACTTGAGTAGGATGTGTCCCTCAAACCCTCTCCTAACTGGGTGCCAGATGTAAGACTAGCTTGAATGACTGAAATATTATTTTGAAAATAGGAGGCCAGTTGCTCACACCATCCCCTGAAGGTTGCTGGACTCTGACGCAGGCCTCAGGGAACATAAAGTTGTTAACTAGTTTAATAAATCATTATGAATTGAAGTTTGTACAGAGTAGCATGTGATTTCTTTATCTACTGCTAATGAGGAAATTGTTCATTATATACATACACCTTGCAACTTAGAAGGGAAGAAAGGCATTAGCCTTAAGATTCAGTTCTCAAGGTTGTAGCTGAAAACTTGCTGTTGGACCACAGAATACAAGGCAATCTGCAAGCCTGCTTGAAGCTGTGACTGCTAAAATAATCTACTGCCTGAAAGAATGCCTTGAGGCATTTGGAATGTACTGATCTTGCCTGTCCCGTGAGGTGCTTTTACTGCTGACCTAGTGGTATTGTGTTAGAGAATATGGGTTGGGGAGACCTCAGCAAATGTTTATCAAGTGATCAGTGCATAGGAGTATTTCTCAAATAAGTATGACATCTCCATATATTTGCAAACTGTACATCCTGCTCGAACTGCATCTGGAAGAAGCCTGGGACCAAATGCGATTAGAACCATTAGCGCCTGACTGTCAGTGCAATCCGACAGCTGCTGATTTTACCTGTGAAGTTTAGCAAAGCCAACACAATCCATGTTGTTCCTTAATTGCAAAGTCTATAGCCTTCACACAACTTCTCAGCATGCAATATTTCCCCCAAAAATGTTTTTGCATAAATATGTTGTGGTAAAATAAAATAATCTTTTGGCAAAAGAAAAGAGCTATTTATGTGGATATTTTTAGGAATTGTGTAGTTGTAGCAAGATTAGATAATGGAAAAATACCATATCCACAAAAGATTAAATCTCTGCCTAGCATTAGTTGACTACCAATTGAGGCAATTCGACACCCATCATTTTTAAATCACTTGACTGATCTGGAACATAAGGAAACTGGGGGTCTAATAAGGAAATCTACACAGAACAAATGATAGGAACAGGACTGACAATCGGTGCCAGAAGAGCTGAGGTGACAGGGTTTACTTTGGTTTTCCATATGATGACACTGGCCACCAAGGGCAGTTGATGGGAATCCTTACTTTTCTGCCCTCCTCAGGGTTTCTTCTGACATGAAGTCGCATTTGCGTCATCATTCTTTCACTATCATTGATAGATAGACAGTAAAATGATCTAGTGTGAGTCCTGTTCCTATCATTTGTTCTGTGTAGATTTCCTTATTAGACCCCCAGTTTCCTTTTGTTGTTTATTTGTAGGATTGGGGATTGAAACTGGATGGGTCTCTAAATATTTTCCCTAGGACCCCCTCTCTCTCCCTCTCCGGGAGTTGAGTTATGTGTAATTAATTTTGATCTGGAACATACACATAAATATGAAACATTCCTTCTGCCAAACAAACCTCAAACAAGTAACACAATAAATGAACTAACAAGTTTTCAAAAATAACAACAAACAAGCACAACACGTTTTAACATGTGTTATATAAATTAAGTAGGTCCTGGAATAAGATAAATTTAGAGTCCTTCTCTGCACATGTTGTACCCCTTTCCCCGTTGGAACTGGCCCAGCCCAATGAAGCAGCCAAGTGTCTTGAACAATTCATCAGCACGACCCTAGACATTTTTGCCGCAGGAAAAGAATCAAATGCCCAAACAAACTCTCCACCTGGTTCTCCCCAGATCTAAACATGTATAAGCTCACTGTTAGGAAGGCAGAACGCAAATGGAGGCATACAAAACTTGCAACCAACAGACAGCACTACAAAACAACACACCAGCTCTATATGGATCATATAGCCACAGCCCAAAAAAATTATTTAGTCAACAGAATAAGCCAGGCCGCCAATTCTCACAAAGATCTGTACAAGATTGTGAAGGAATTCACCAACCCCCCCTCCTGCCAACTACCGCTTATCGCTTCCCATGAGTGGGTTGACTCCCTTTCATCCTTTTTTGTAAATAAGATAAATGACATTCACAAACTCTTTCCCCAACCAACCGACACACTACCAAAAGTGAGACACACTGAGAACCCCCCACAGCACGCAAACTCCCTCAGAGAATTTCACGCAGTCACAGAGGAAGAAGTGTCTTCCACCCTAAACCGGATCAAATCCGGCTCACTGACCGACCCTGCCTCTTCCCAGATTCTATCTAAAATTGGGCCTGTCCTTATCCCCATTCTGACCAAAATCTTGAATCATTCGCTATCGCAATCCACGGTACCTTCACTCTGGAAAGACCCATCCTGAAAAATCCAACAGCCGACCCCAAACAGCTTTCTAACTACCGACCAATCTCTCTCCTACCCCTGTTTGGTAAAATCATGGAATCATTGGTCAATAGCCAACTATCTAAACACCTAGAAAGCAATAACCTGCTGGACCCATCTCTATCGGGGTTTCTGGCATTCCACAGCACGGAAACGGCCTTATTAGAGATGGTCAATAACATCAGGCTCTCTCTTGACGCCAGACAATCTGCCATCCTGGTCTTTCTTGACCTATCGGCTGCTTTCAACACCATCTCTCATGGCATCCTTTTGGATCGCCTATGTAAGTTTGGTGTTGATGGCTCCGCACTGACCTGGCTCAAGAGCTACCTGACGGACCGATCATCCAAGTTCCAAATATGAGACTTTTCCTCCAAGAGCCAGCCAATTGACAAGGGCGGCCCACAGGGATCCATCCTAAGCGCTACGCTTTTGTATTTGTATGTGTCTCCCTTAGCCAAGATAATCAAAACCTATGGCTTTGAAACAGTGCCTAACGCGGATGACACGCAATTACTAATCACCCTAGGACCCAATCCCACCAACACTAAACAAAGATTCAAACATTGCATGACGGCCATAAATGACTGGATTAAAAACAACCTTCTTCTACTCAATGCTAGCATAACAGAAATCATGCTCTTTGGTGATGCACAAAAACTATGGACCAACAACTGGTGGCCCCCTCTCTGGGACCTTGCCCCCCACCCAAGACGGCAGCCTGCAACCTTGGAGTGATAATAGATAGCAAACTCTCCATGTAATAATATGGCCTGCACTAGCTATGGTCTAATGTGTAGTCTTAGAAAAATCTTCAAGTGGATTCCTTTATCCTCCTGCATGCCCCTAGTACAGGGACTAATCATTAGTCGCTTGGACAATGGAAACTCACTGCTGGCATCCATAAACGAAGAGCATGTAGCAAAGCTCCAAGTCCTTTAGAATACTGCGGTCAGGCTGGTCCTAAACCTCGCCCCCCCCCGCTCACAGTCTGAAAACCCTCCACTGGCTCCCCATCAGAAAGCAGATTAATTTCAAACTCTTATCTCTGGTACACAAAACCCTCAATAGCAAAAGGACTGCAATATCTAGCTAAAAAAGTGACAAAACCCAACCAGTAAAAGCCCTTTGCTCCACCAGCAAACAACTCCTAACAGTACCTAAGGTCAGCACAGTCAGGAAAGGTGGTAGATCATTTTCCAGAATTGATCCTGAAATATGGAACACATTGCCTTTACATCTCCGATTGGAAATCTATCACAAAAAATTCTGCAGATCCCTTAAAACTTGGCTTTTCTAGCACTGTCGCTCCTGTTCTTCTGTTTTTTGAGTATGAGCTAGCGATACGAGACCTATGAGAGATATACGCGCTTAATAAATACCAAATAGAAATACACAATACAAATTGAAAATACGTTTATTTGAGCGAATTGCCCCATAAAACTTCATAAAAACATTATATCCAAAACAAGAACAATGAACACATGTAAAACAACAAACATGTATAAAGGACACCAATAAAAAAGAATAAGAAGGGAAAAAATAAAGAATGAAACAATAAATGTTTGCTTCCAATAAATATTATCTGTGATATTGCACCTGCAATATTAGGACTCAACATGTGTTATTATAAACGCCAATAAATTACTTCATGTGTAACTGAGACAAACCACATTTTTCTATACAAGTGTTTTCATTTTTACAAAATTGTTTTTTGTTTTATCGAGTACATCATATTTTTTTGCAGAAGCAACTATGTAAGGGTTTAGAGAATTTATTGCATCACATGCTTGGTGTTCTTTCAGTTAATGTTCATGAGTCATGGGAAACCTCCTAAGCAGCTATTCCTCATATTTCCAAGAATATGCTCTAATGTTCTTTAGGAAAGTGTAACTCTTTCCAATGTAAGTAACAGAGAATTTCTTTATGTTTTCAATGGGCACTACATTTTCCCTTGGACTTCTCTGCCTTATTACAGCATATATTGCTGGCTGGGCTGCTAATGTTAGGAGGTGCTGCCTTATGAGGCTTTCATGTGTTCCTCAGTGGAATTATACAATGTCACGGCAGCTATAGTCATTCTCCTCATCTCCTCTACATTGTCAGCCTCATAGACACCCTTTGTTCCTAGAACGGGGTGTTCTTGGATTTGTTGCAAGGAACATTCTGTTTACTCGCTGTCTTTTGCAGTTGTACATCTTTCTTAGTGGCCTTACCTGCTTTCTCTTAAATTTTGCAGTCATCCAAGATATGTGTGTTTTGCTGCCACTTAGGCAATGATTGGCTCTTTGGTTTTTTACCTCTCCTGTAGGAACGGTGCATACCACTCTGGACGTCCGACTAAAACACACCACAGGATTTGAACCTTTTATTTGTCCTTCTCAGTGAAGGAATTACAACACTTGTCTCTGCTTTCTCCCACTATTGTTCCAGTATGGGTAGGTCCTTCAGGCAGAAGGAAAGAGTTACACCTTACCCATCTTCCATCAAGTTCATCACACGTCCTAAAAGTCATCAGCAGGACCTTGCGCCTGGGTCCCTGTGAGCCTTCATGGAGAGACCCAGCAACCTGGGGATGGGATGTCCTACCATTGCATCTGGACCATTGCCAAAGAAAGAAGCCTCCGATTCTTCTTCTAAGTCAACCCCTCCTATGACCTGGGACAATGTAATGGAAAAATTAAGAGCTTTAAACCCGTTCATTGTGGAAACTAATGCTTCCCTGCTGCACATCAAGAAGAAATAGTCCACTCATGACATACGCATCACAGCTGTCGCATAGAGGATTAGTGATGTGGAAGACTCGCTTCCAGTGGTTTCTCAGCTGATAAAGGAAATAGAGCTACTTAAACAATCTATGGAAGATCTTGAAACAGGAATCAGAGAAATAGCTTACATCTCTGTGATATTTTGGAGAACTCAGTGGGAAACCAACATGATTCCTTTTTGCAAAGGAACATCCCAACTATTGTTCACTTGCCTGACCACAGTCAGCCTAATATTCAAAGAGCTAATTGTCTCTGTCCCAAACCATCTGCCACAGTTTCTTTTCATAGACCTAGAGGCATTATTAACCTGTTCTTGCAACATACCAATATAATGCACATCCTCTCAGTGGTTAAAAAAGGCAGAACTCTCAAATAGGCTGGTCACAAGATCTATTTATCACAGGTTGTTTCCAACAAAACGGGCGCAAGGTAGAAACGATTTCTCAAACTTTGTCCACAACTAAAATCCACGAATATCAGATATGGTCTTGCTCAAACTTGTTTTAAAAAAATCACTTATAAGGAGTACTCTTACACTTTTGAGGATCCAGCTAAACTGCAGGATTGTTTTCTACAGCATCACCTTGAGGATATGGAAATTGATGCCATTGCAAACATTGATTGTTGTTTTTGCCTCATTAGTTTTTCTTCTTTATTAAAATAATATTCTCTTTTATTTAGGTACTGTGATTTTTGGGATTATGTACTCTGAATAACCAGCTTTTGTGCCTTTGTTTTTCAGCCCCAGAGTATTATATGCAAAAAGAACAATTGATGGACAGAATGCAGAACAATGTCATACATTCACCCCAGTACAGAGATCTGGGCCTAAACCCATCGTTTTTTTGCTCGCCATTCCAGTTTGGACCCAGCCATATGCAAATCAGTCTTGACCCTGCACCCAATGTGAACAGTCCATCCCGAATTGCCAGGCCAGGTCCTCCCTAGACTAGAAACAAGCATCCTAGGACAGGTTTCGGGCTTTCAGCCCTCATCAGCCAGGATAGCTTGACTCCAGTGGCATGGAGAGCATGGGACTCACGTCTGAGCATACCCGTTCTACTCCGCGTGACAAATGCAAAAAGAACAATTGATGGACAGAATGCAGAACAATGTCATACATTCACCCCAGTACAGAGATCTGGGCCTAAATCCATTGCTTTTTTGCTCACCATGCCATTACAGTTTGGAACCAGCCATATGCAAATCAGTCTTGACCCTGCACCCAATGGGAAGAGTCCAACCCAAACTGCCAGGCCAGGTCCTCCCTGGACTGGAAACAAGCATCCTAGGACCGGTTTCGGGCTTTCAGCCCTCATCAGCCAGGATAGCTTGACTCCAGTTGCATGAAGAGCACGGGACTCATGTCTGAGCATACCCGTCCCACTAGAGGTGACAAATGCAAAAAGAACAATTGATGGACAGAATGCAGAACAATGTCATACATTCACCCCAGTACAGAGATCTGGGCCTTAGTCTCTGCCAGAGTATTATCTGGCGTCTGTCTCCTGTCCTACTATGTTCTGCCCCATTATTGTGTGGGCTTTCACCACAGCATTCCACCCCTTGTAGTCCATGGTAAGTTTATTGGTACATTATTTATCCTCTTGTATTTTACCTTCCTAAAATATTACAGTCCTCACATGCCTGTGTTTCTCTCTCCAATGGCTATTTATCATGATTTTAATTTTAGTGTTCAGTGTGCTCCTTTTCTTGTTCGCTGGAGCCGAGTTTGGTCTCATCTTTTTTAGGTGTTCCGTACCCTCCTCATCCCTGGGATGAATCATTTTTTTTATGGAACGATATTATTGCAACTAAGGGCCTTTCTTCCTGTGTTGCCATTATATTTTCCTTATTTTTTGGAGGTCTCTCATCCCCATTTATTCTCTTTCCTTTTCTTGTCCTCATATTCGATCCTTCTTTTACGTCTCTGCTTTCACAGGTGACATTTCCTTTGTACACTATTATTATGTTTATGTAATTCCTTAATGTTCATTATTGACTTCATCTGGAATGCTGATCAGAGCAACAACTTGAAATGTAAAAGGTTTGAAAAACCCCATCGAATACCTATGTGTATTATCTCACTTACCTACTTTACATTGCCAACTAGCATTACTTCTGAAAACACACCTTATCTAAACTGATATTAACAAGCTTCATAAACAGTGAGTAGGTGAACTCTACTTTTTCCCCTCTGTGCAACATAAGAATAAAGTGGCTATCCTATGTTATAAAGGTCTAAATATATCACTTGTTACCGAGGCAAATGATGAAGAAGGTAGATTGGTTTTGGTACAACTTAAAATCGAAGGTATCTTTTTTACGATTCTCAGTGTTTATGGTCCTACTAACCCTGATCCCACTTTCAAAAGATTATTTCCCAAAAGGTCACTCAACACTTCACTGCAAACTTTATCCTGGGAGGTGATTGCAATCAAACTATTGACCTCTTTCTAGACCATCGCTCATCCACAAAGTTTCCCCCTCATAAAGTCCATACAGCATTCAAACATGCTATCAACCACAATGCCCTTTCAGATTCATAGAGCATAGCACGCCCCTATATTCAAGAATTCTCCTTCTATTCTTCCCCTCACATATCCCAGATCATGATTAATAATATAGGAGAGACTCGTTTGGGATGTTTTTAAAGCTGCTTCTAGAGGTTTCATTATAAGCTACTTTGCTAACAAATAAAAAGCTCTGGAGAAAGAATCTACTTACATTTTAAATGAAATCAAGCTATTAGACCACAAGTATTTTATGTCTAAAAATAATAAAACTGACTTAGACACGCTGGTGGCAGTCAAATTTGTATTCAATTAATCAACTGCGGAGAAAGCACGTTGTGCTCTCCTTAAGATCAATGACAAATATTATGGGGTTAGAAATAAAACTGGGACCTTGTTAACAAATTAACTAAGACATAGAACAGAAAGATCCCCATTAAATTAATTACCAATCAATCTGGCATCAACCTATTTTGAGATTGGAACTTTGCCCAGGGTTTTGCTGAATATTATCAAATAAATAAATAACCCAGTATTTGTAAAGTGTGAACTAATCACACCTAAATAAAGGTCTCAAGGCACTGGGGGCCATTGGGGAGATTAAGCGGGCTATTGCCCAGAGTCACAGGGTGCTGGGCTGAGCTGTCAGCGGTATCAGGAATCGTACTTTGAGCCCCTTGCTCCGGAGCCAGCCGCCCTGGCTGCTGCACCACACCTCTCCCTCCTCAAACCTTATATACCCCAGAATCCATGCCTTCTCTGGATTCTCTCAAGTCCTTTTTCGCTCATTCTTCAATGTGCAAGTCCTCACAAATTGATCTTGCTCCTCTTGAGCACCTGTTATGACTGGAAAATTGTATTCAGCAGTCAAACATCTTCCAATAGGTAAAGTGCTTGTACCATAAAGGTTCAAGTCCGAGTTTCATTTTCTAAATTACTTTCCCCTAAATTATTCAAACTAATTGCTCATTTTCTCTCACTGAATAAATCTTCCAGCTCTTTTACAGAAGCTATGATCTGCCTTGTTCTGAAGAAGGACAAGCACCTGTCCCAATGCAAGAATTACCACCCCATGTCCCCAGTAAATACAGATTGTAAAATATTTGCTAAAGCATTGGCCCTCAGACTTCATGATTTTATGCCTGATCTAGTTGATGTTGAACAGTCAGGTTTTGTTAAAAATAGTAGTATTGTGGATAACATGTGGGTCCTTCTGAACATTCCAAGCAAAGCACCACAATTTAAGACTCCATTGCTGCAGTAGATTTGGATGCTAAAAAGGCATTTGATCAGCTTGACTGGCAATTTCTAATGTATGCTCTCCATTGGCACAGATTCAGCCCACAATTTCTCCAGCTAATTTCTTTTTTACATTCCTCACCTTATTCCTCTGTCCTGGTCAATGGAGTACAATCTGCATACTTCCCTCTTAATAGAGGTACACAGCAGGGCTGTCCTCTATCACCCTTGCTGTTTATTCTTGCATTTGAGCCTTTTATTATATAGACTGAATCCTTCTGATGCCTTCTCTGGTTTTCAGCTAAATAACGTACACTTTAAACCTACAGCATCTGCGGATGGCAGTCTTCTTTATATCTTTAAACTATAATCCTCTCTTCTTCACTTCTTTAAAGAGTTACGTACATACATGAAGGTGTCTGGTTATAAAATTAATATAGAAAAGTCTGAAGTGATGCCTTTGAACCAGTTTAAAAACTTATTTTGCTGGAAAGGGCTTCCCTTGAAACCCCGATAAGATCAAATCTCTAGGGAGCTTGTATCACAACAACCTCAGAGACACACTTCAATCTAATATGGATTCTCTTCTTACAAAAAATACAAAACTGGTGCAGGCTGATCACCTCTACTTTTGTCATAGTGAGGCTGCCTTCCTGCAATCAGAATTATGGTACTTCTTATCATTAATCTCTATCTCATGAAGGTCCCTATTAAAATCCCTAGTAAATACTTCATAGCTACTTACAAGCTTTTATCTAGATTTTTGTGGAATGGGAAATCGTCTCATATCTCCTTACACTACCTAATATTAACCAAATATTCTTGGGCTGTAAATTTTCCAGATTTCTTTCTCTATCAAAAAACCTTTGGTATTAAGCAATGCCAATGCTGTTTTCTTGAATGTCCAAATTATCAATCCAAATTGTGGCACCTGTTGGAGCAAGCTCTTATCTCTCCATTCTCTCATACCCATATAATATATATGTCCATCCCCCTAAGTATTGGATATCTGCAGTTATATCACACTCCTGTTCTCTTTTCAAGCCGTATTTAGTAGCCCATCTCTCCGTATATGACCAATTTGTCCAAAGTCCAATTTAATACAATAAAAGGCTTGTAGCAAATGGCAAGTCTTTTTTGTGGCGAAATTGGTTAAACAAGGGTTTATTTGCAGTCTCTCAATTCTCCATAACAGTGCAATTACTCCTTTTCTGTAGTCTTTCCATGAATTATCTCAAACAATATAGGCTTTTGGAATCTTTGCTTGGTCCCATACTGGTCTCTATACCTACCTCTTCCATTCAGGGACGTAGTCCTCAGTTCTTCCATAGTCCTATCATCTCTCCTTCCAAAGCAGCATAAATGTATAAAATACTGATAACACTCCAGTCTGACATACCTAAATCCAACCTGGAACTTTTATGGGAATCTGATTTGCTTACAGTTTCCTACATCACTATGGCAGAAAATATGGGAGAAGATTCATTGTACTACTGCACGTCCTGCCAATCTCACTCAAAGGTTATGTTACTTTTATAACAGACTCTATCATACACCAGCACATCTGTGTAAACTCAAATTGCTTAAAAAGGATACCTGCTGGTGTTGTAACCGCAGTCCTGGTAACTACCTTCACAGTTTTGTTGCATGTGGGGTTGAGTAGTTTATGGACTCAGAATAAAATGATTCACAAACTAGTTGATCTGTTGGTTGCGGTTGGCTTCCAGGTAATTACCTCTCATCAGAAATTTACAGATAATATACTCTTCAACAGTGGTGGGATTTGGCATGTTACAATCATAAACTGGATCTCTATCATTTACATTCTGCATCGTTATAGGCCAAACATGAAGAACTGTGAGAACCATGGACTCAATATTTGACTTTGTATTCAAGCAATACAGCTTAATCACCTGATGCATTCCAAGACATAGTCTGTAGGTTATTGTTATGCTTATTTCATCATTGATTTTATCGTTTTTTTCATTATATTACAAAGTTTGCAATTTTCTCTTTTTCTTTTCTCTCTTCCTTTTCTATTTTTCCTCTCTCTCTTTACTTCTTCCCTTTAAGTCTTTCCTTACAAATTTCCCTTAGATTACAGTCCGTTCCGTCCAGTTTTAAGTTCAATAGTATTATCTCTATTCTAGATGTTAGCTTATATTGTATTACTTCTCTTCTGTATTGTATCCAGTAAAGTTAATGGTCTGGTTTGACGGAATTCATGTAGATCTTTATTAATTCAATAAAAATACTAAAGAAAAAAAGTAAGATTCCAAACTCAGTATGTATAAAAGGGACAGAAAATGTCATCTGCATTAAAGGTATTTTGCATTTGCTCAGCCTACCTCTACTCTGAAAAATCCTCTTTCTGTTCAAAGATACCACTCTTTGATGAAGACTATGAATTTAGCCATTGAATGAGAATTTACTTTTATAGTAGACTATCCCAAAGTAAGCATGGGCGAATTTTGCGGATCTCGCGTTCGCGAATTTTGCGGATTTGCGGATTCGCAATCCGCAAAATCCGCGAATTCCCGCGAATTTGCGGATTTTTTTTTTTTTGTGTTCGCCCGTGTTTCTGCCAGTTCGCGAGGGTTTTTACAATTTCGCAATTTGCGAACTTACCTGTCGGGTCGCAAGTTTTGCGAACTTGTTGTTTCTACGTGTCCAGCCTGTTTGGGACACTCTTCTTCATCACTGCCACTCTCTGTCACCACTGCCACTCTCTGACTACTCATGCCACCCTCTGGCCCACCCATGCCACCCTCTGTTTCATCACCACACCCTCTGGTTGTCCAGTGTACATTATTTTCGGCAAAGCAAAGCACACCTTCCCTGCCTCAAGTGACCTGAATTAATTTGGGGCTGATTAATGTGTCACAGAATATTTTTTTAGCTGGCACCTGCTTCCTTAGTGCGCCCTGATTAGTGATCTTTTGCACTTGCTAAGTGCTTTCATTGTTGCAAAATTAGTTACAACACCTGCCCTGCCCCAACTGACAATAATGAATTAGGGGCTGATTAATGGATTTTAACTTCCAGCCTGGCTCCTGCTTGTCTCCCTTAGCTGTAATTCAGGACCTTTGTGGCATATGTGTAACTATTCTGAGGTTCAGAGCAGGGTCACATAATAGTTTCAACTGGCAACTGAACTCTGGAGGGGCCCCTCAGGAAGCACTACAGGAAATGGCTACTAATGAGGAGCCTGAACTTTTGAACCTGGTAAGTAGTTACTTTCAGTTTTGCTAAGAGCGTATTTCTGCAATTTTGCACTTATTCGCGGGGCGCGAACTCACGCGAACAGTGCGAGCAGTGCGAGCAAAATCCGCTGCTCGCGGATTTGCGGATTTTGCGGGAGATTCGCGAATCTCGCGGATTGCGAATTTCCCGAAAATCCGCAAAATCCGCGAGCGGAACGGATTTTCCGCCCATGCTTATCCCAAAGTTCTTCTAATGGTCATGGTCTAATTCAATAAGTTATATAAACCATTTTTACACCCCCTTCAACTATCTGATTCAGAGAGATTCAGTGACAAATGTTTTTCTAAATCCAGAGCAGCCAAATCATAACAAAAGTTGTAATAGTCTATCATATATAATGATGTATGTTTTGGGCATTTCTGTTGGTAACTGAATTGCACTCATGTTTGTTCTCAAGATCATCCTTCCACTCAATTCTACTTTTGAACTAAAGGCTCAATATATCTGGCTGAATTATATTGAAGGCCACTAAAATTATTTTCATGTTTCTTGGTTTTCTATAAGGATGCACTCAAACACTACTTGACTAGTATACATAATGTAAAGGATAGGATCCTGGCAATCAGTACACTCTCAAATTAAGTATAGGGCCACAACTATAGTTCATTTAGCAGTCTCCTGTCAATCGCCAGTTTCCACTACCAAATAATTCTGTCGGTATTGTCCCTCAGTGAATTTGAGATCTGAACCCCTCTATTTCTTCTTCAGATTCAGTCAGGAACTACTATGGATCCCAGAATTCAAATCTAGAGGCCCATAGGATGCTCTAAACCGTTCAAGCATTTAAAAATTATTAAAGGTGTTACCAGGTCTAGATAATGTTGCATCAGAAGAGATTTTTGCCATTAAGTTTCTACCAGCAAGAGAGTGACAGCACTCAAATTCCATCCTTGTTACTTTCGTAGCCTCAGATCTTCCTGCTCAGGTACTGGAGAGAAAAAAGCTGCTGAAAGCCTGGGGGATCATAATAATAGCTCACCAGGGGAACAGATACCTCTCCTGGCTATCAGCTGAGTAGCAACCTGGCGAGAACACAGTGACCACTGTGTCAGTGCTAAGAGGGTCCACTGGAGAACATCCTCACATGGGCCAAAACAAAAGCATGCCAGCACATAATAAGGTCACAATTGAAGTAACCAGAGAAGAAGGGCCCTCCAAACAGCAAAGATTTATAACAAATTACAAACCTAAAAATAACTGGTACTGGCTACCTACATTCTCATCGCAGGCTGCGAACTGTAAAGATTGAATAGTGGAATGGCCAGTTATCTCTGAACGGGAGGGCCTAATAAACCTGCTTCAGGAATATAGGTGGGTTGCAGCCAAATATTGAGGATCCCATGATGGTACAATGCTTGGGAATTTTTGACATATTAATGCTCCAGGAAACCTGGGCCCAAGATAGTTTTCCACTAATTGGTTATGAAGGATATAGAAAATCGACAGAGAAAAGTAGCACATTCGGAAGGGCGAAAGGTTGCCTGACAATCTACATCAACACCAACTTGTCAGCTGAGGTTGCTGAACAGCACATGGATGATTCATGTGTCCTGCCCCCTAGAATGGATGGTTGGACCAAGAACTTACACAATCCCTTGTCCTCATTAATGCATATGTAGACCCTAGTAGAACAGCAGTAACAGCAGAAATAGTTGCAGCATACATACTTCACCCAAAAAACACATACCATCAATCGCACTGGCTAGTCTCGGGAGACTTCAATCTCAATTTATTTCATTACCCAAATGAGGAGCATATTGAAGGACTTGGGCCACTCTCAGTGCAAAACACGCCTCATCAAAATGGAAAGGACAAAAAAATGTTTGCCTACTTGCCCTAATGGACCGGAAGTCAGGTGGCATCCCCCCGCTTGGACAAGAGTATCAGGCAACTCAATCTGCATTTTAGAAAACACGCTGGTAACCCTCTCGCTATGCAAGCAGATGCGAGATTTCAGAATATTCCATTATCAAGAAAGTGACCATCATCCTCAGGAGATCACGGTAGACAAACCCCTAAGTAAACATGACGTGGCAATTGCTCTACAGCTTGAGATTGGCATTGAAAATCTGAAACGCCTAAGGTGGAGTTCATATACAGTCAAGGACCTGGCAGAAGAAGCTGTGGTCAGCCTTGAGGATAAGGCCACTGAAGGTTCCAACAGTGGGGTTTTTCTGAGTGCTCTATTGGTTGCGAGAAAAGTGGCTGGACTCCGGCATGGCAGGAACAGAGTAGCTGAAGCAGAGATATCGGCATCAGCTTAGAAGGAGCTGTATGTTGTAAGTGCACTTTTGCTACCTTCAAATCCAGCATTATGGGTTAAATGCGGAGTGGGGGAGGTTAGTGTAATACAAACACACACTGCACGCTATCTATGGCGGGCTCGAAACAGCTGCACCAGAGATGGATAATGTGCATTTGTGCAGAGCGCCTCGGGAACTGACTAGCAGGTGGGTGCTAGAATGAGCGGTCTTGCTCGTTACACTGCTGGGGGGCATGGTGTGCAGCTGCCCGGTAGGAAGGGGGAGCTGCGCACTCGAGTGGTCCTGCTGGCACCGGGGAGGGTCTCTGGGAGTTAGCGTTGCCTTGGAGTCAGAGAGCAGGAGCGCCTGGAATACGCTCCGAATACATGAGGCGCTCGGCCCACTCATCGGAGGCCAGCCGCAACTCTCCGGCGCCCCCTGCTGCCTGCGCCAGGATCACACCGACAGTATGTGCACATCAGACTGCACGCTGTCACCAGGTAAACTGAGGACTCGCCGTCTGCACCATCCTGTGGGCGCACTCCCCTATTGCACACGCTTCTCTCCATCCTCCAAGTCTATATGAAAGGCTTCCATAAAACATGTAACCTCTCAACAATGTGCGGCCAACACGATGGGCTTTCTTCATGCAACATAGCGCTAACAGCAACCTTGAAGCACCTTGCAGCACCCGAGGGTTCGGTGAAGTCCTAGGGAACCTGGTACCCTAACTTTGCCAGGGGTGAGGTTTAAGGGACCCGAGGTGCCACGGCTCTGTTCCTTGCAAGTGTTGGGGGAGGGGGGGGGGCTGGGCCAGCCTTACAGCGCCACCCGGTGCCCCACCTTTTGAAAGGACTTCAGCCAGGACCATTAACCATTTCCAGCTGTACGGAGGGGTCAAGGTTAACAGTGCGAGGCGCATAAGGGGGCAGGTTGGAAAGCAGTCACCAAAGACACCCTCTGTGACCTCTGCCCACCCTTCTGCACCATCACCTCACTCCTGACTCATTACAGCCCGAGCCTTTCTTACGGTGATGGCAAACAGTGTGCTCAGGTATGTGTCAATGCAATGCAGGAACAATATTCCAACAGTGACACCCTCTCTGACCTCCAAAGTACCTCTACCCACCCATCTCCAGCATGACGTCACCTCAGACTTACAGTGATGACGCACAGCCTTTCACAGAGTGCCCTGCCCAGCTATGCGTCAATTCACCACACCTACATTATTCCACTGCACACGCCATGTCCAGGCAGGGCACAGAGGGCAAACAAATACCCGGCTACCCCACCCTCATCCTCTGGGTAGGAACTGCCAACAGACACCTCCCCATATCTCTAAAAGTCTGTTACCTTCATGCGGCCCCAGTAAAGATGCATGATCGGCCAGGCAGTAACAAAAACCTCCTACGGTGAATCTTATTGCTTCGCAGCACTAGTGTTACCAAATACAATGACCTGCATTCACAAATCTCAAAAGAACAAGAGTCTGAGCTGAAGGGCTGCTGAGCGGCACGAAACAACCAAGACAGTAATGGTGGTTTCGGAGACGGGTGTCGCACCTTCTAACAAGGGCTTCCAACTTTCAGGCTGTGCGAGGTGTTTGGAGAATGGGCAAAGAGCGGCTATGCAAATGACTCAGAGAGGGTATGAATGGTAGGTACAAGAGAGCCATGTAGAGGAAACGGCAGGATGTGCAAATGGAATGTGCAGAACAGACATGGGAAGGGTATGCACAGGTGGGCACTGGAAGGGCATGTATAGTTGGCACAGGAGAGGAAAGCCGAGTGGGAACAGAAGTAGTCTATTTAGTGAATGCGGAAGGGGTGTGCAGAACTGACAGAGGAGGGTATGCGAACGGGCACAATCTGGATATGCAGGGGTTGGGGGTATACTATAGAGGGTTACCACAGTGAACACCAGTCAACAGTACCGTGTTCATCCTGAGCTCCAAGGAGAAGGTGCCTGTGCTGGTGGTCTGTGTACAGTGATCCTCCCGCACCCTGAGTTCCCTGCTCGGCACAGGCGATCCGAGACACTCCAGGAAAGTACTGTGGCAGGTGGAAGAGGCTGTCCAGGGAGACAGGGGGCTGCCGTCCATTCACCGCAGTGCAGACCTGCTTCCCTCGCAGCCGGTGCTTACATGTGGATGAGCACTGACTGAAGTTTGAGCCTGAGGACTCCGGCACCGGTCGGTAGCCAGCCGGGCAGGGGAGGAGGGGCGACTGAGGCTGCCGAGGCAGACCGAGGGCACACTGCGAACATGAAGCGAAACATCGAGAGAAAGTCACCACGAAAGTTACAGCGAGACAGATCCACGAACACAGACACATGTAGAGACAGACAACGAAGCACAGACAACAAAGCACAGACACACACACAGGTAGAAAACAAACCCTGAAACATCTTGAAATGAAAACAGATACCAACAAGCTCAGGATCTCCAGGCGCGAAACTGAAAGCGCAGTGGGAGCGCAGGAGACGCCGTCGCCGTGAGCATGCACGCAAGCTGAGGATCGCCGGCGAAGACACGCAGAGCTCCGAGACTGAATTGGAGCCTGCTGCCGAGACTGACCCACTGTGGAGGGAGAGGGACACGCGGAAAGAGCCCGGTGAGTGGGGGGAGAGAGGGAGGGGATGTGTGTGTGTGCGAGTGTGTGCCTGTCTGGGTGTGTGTGTGTGTGTGCGCGTCTTTCTGTCTGTGTGTGTGTGTGTGCGTGCGTGCATGAGCGTCCTGATGCATTGTGCCTCAACAGCATGCCGGAATCGGAGCACGTGTTCACGCGCGCGACCTGATCCGATTCCAGCATGCTACGCGTGCCCATCTCTTGTCTCCCTCTTGTTAGTCGTTGTAAGCAGAGCTGACGGCTATAGGTCTCGCTGCGACATCGCTTCGCGATGCGTCGCAGGGCGAGACCTAAAAATCTGCATAAAGGATGAAGTTGCCTGAAAAGGCAGATCTTGGGGCCGATTCACAGAACTAATTTACGACAAAATCCTAAACTTACTACTTTTGGTATTCACAGAAGGCATTTAGTAGTCTTAAGTAAGGATTTTGTCTTAAATTAGGATTTTGTCTTAAATTAGGATTTGCCTTAAATTAGGATTTGGTCCTAAGTAAGGATTTTGTCTTAAATTAGGGTTTTGTTCTAAATTAGGAATTTGTCTTGAGTTGGGATTTTGTCTTAAATTAGGATTTAATTTAAGACAAAATCCTAATTTAAGACAAAATCCTAATTTAGGTCAAAATCCTAATTTAGGACAAAATCCTAATTTAAGACAAAAGCCTAATTTAGGACAAAACCCTAACTTAAGATAAAATCCTAATTTAGGACAAAATGCTAATTTAAGACAAAATCCTAACTTAAGACAAAATCCTAATTTAAGACTACTAAATGCCTTCTGTGAATACCAAAAGTAGTAAGTTTAGGATTTTGTCGTAAATTAGTTCTGTGAATCGGGCCCATGGATTTATTTTTTTAAAAACAAGCTGGAAACACTGTGGGCTCAGCTGCTACATGCCTCAAAAACAAATGACTCTAAAACGTTTTGGAAACCTATCAATAACAATGAAAAAGGTCCAAGAACAGCCCACAATGCAAACATCAGCGAGGGCGATTGGGTTGAGTTTCTAAAATTGCATTTTAAGGGAATCGCTCATGGTGCAATCAGTTTGGATTGGCCTCAAAATGCCAGCAGGACTACTGGGCTGTTGGTGCATGTGGCATACACATCAGCAAAGGTAATACACTTTATTGAAAAATCGTGGGCTGATTGTGCCCCAACCCAAATGGGCTGCCACAATCGCTCTTTAAACACTCAACAACAAGATGGGCAACTTTCCTGGCATCAGTGTTCAATTACATTCTAGAAAACTGAGTCATTCCTTAAAGCTGGAAAAGGTCAATAATTCACCCCATCTTTAAAAGAGGCCTGGCATCTTCGCCTAGAAAATACTGTTTAATTTCACTTTTAGACGTGGATCTTAAATTCTTATCCACACTACTGATTCATGATCTGGAGATATGGGCACTAGATAACGGGAGACTCCCATTCAATCAAGCTGGATTCACAAGAGGTCAAGGGACTTTAACTAACCTCATGGCTGTGGGGTTGATACTTAGTAGAGCAGATGTGTTTTGTCTACTTCAAGGCAGCTTTCAGCTGTGTTCTGTGTAGCAAGCTATTGGACAAACTTCAACAATGTGGAATTCCGCCCAATATCCTGTGAGCAATCAGGCTGCTATATTCAGACACGTGGGTCAAGATAAAGATTGAAGATGGCAACAACCTGTCAATAGAAGTCAAAACCTCAATCGGCTTAATACAAGGCCATGTCTTGGCACCACTTTTGTTTAATTTATATATTGCAGACCTCTCCCCAGAACTGGACGGGCAGATATCCCACGACTCAAGCCTGGGTGGCCAAAAACTGTCAAACATCCTGTATGCCAATGATCTGCTACTTCTTAGCAACACAAGAATAGGCCTCAGCACATTTGAGGATGAGAATGAGTTGGAACTAAACCGTAAAAAACAAAAGTGATCACATTTAATCACCACATTGTAAAAAAACAGCAAATGGCATCTTAGCAAAAATTTAATTGACGAAGCACCGACCTAAAGTCATAACCTGAAACTGCTGGTAGCGGTAATGAAGGCTAAACTGTTAACAACTCTTGCGTATGGCTCGGAAATAATGTTAGGTGCTGATGCCAGTCTTCTAGATAAAATCCTGATAGGATCTTTTAAACCAAACATCCGGTTTCCCAGATTGGTATCACCCGTCCAAGTTAGGTTGGAGTTTTCACTAACAAAACAGACATTCGCCAGGCCTGTAGCACATATTAAGTGCTGCCAACAACTGAGATCCACTGCAGATGACACGCTGGCCCATCGAGTTTGGTCTGAAATTAATCTTCAAAGGAGGAATGGAGAATACATAAAATATTGTGAGAGTAGCATTGAGAGGCTTGAATTGGGTGACAAATGGAATGCAAGTATATCTGCTCAAGCTTTCAAGAAAGTGGCAATTTAATATATATAAAATTACAAAGGTGGACCATTGCTACAGAAAAGATGTCCATAGGGTCACACAGGTGGCTGGTCCTGAGATCTTATACTACTCTAAGAGAATCCCCCCTTCTGGAACCAACTTATTATCGGAAGATAAAATAGAGCTTATTGGAACTATGACTCTGTGATATTCCCACATTACACTTCTTTCCAAAATGGAGAGAAGGCATTCAAGGAGGAGATAAGAACTGTTGCCTATGTCATAAAGCAGATGAATCCCTTCAGCACGGAACATGCATTTGCCCTGTCCTGGCTACACTGTCAAGAGGTCTGCTGAGAAAAGAGTTCAACAACCTAAGTGTCTAGACCTGTAGTTCCGCACTGATGGACTCACTTGAATCCAAGGAAAATAATGCTGAACATTAGACTGGTACAGTTCCTGAACATTTTTAAAACTCTTGTCAAAGCAGTTGTACAGACATAGATGTGGTAGGGGTATCAGTGAAGAAGAACCCAGACTAGAAGCCCCATGTGTACCACGCAGTGGAGGGCTGCTAGGAACAATGAACACCAGCTACTTCCTATCCCGTTAGGCTGAGTACCAATTTAACATTATTTTGCACAGATGCACAAATGTAACTATGCTATGACAGGCTGCTAGGGGAAATACACTTAGCGGTCTCCTTGCCTTACCCTTTTTAGAATCGACAGTGCTCAAAAGCACAGTCAAGCTTTTGACTCTTGTTGTATTCTACTTTGTACAGATAGAAACACTAAAAGAGATAAAGCAATTATTGCTTGGTTCCTAATCTCTGGGGTCCTGAAATGTATGCAGCAGTAGTTAAATAGAAGTGTCTATAAGACCTCTAGTAAATTCCTGAGGGACTGCAGCCTGGCATAGAAAGTATCTGATTCCATATTGTCACCTAGTAATGGTTTGTGGTAATGATCCTTTGTCAATGTTTCACTTTAAAGAAGGCAAGCAGATCACATCTACAATCTAGAAACAAAAATACACTCTTATGATCATCTATTGCAACAGAAATATACCAGTAATAAGAAAAATGTGCCCGTTATTTAAAACACACTGAAAAGAATTAATTTTGCAGGATAGAGGGAGTCTGTTCAACAATTGACAGCCGCCCAGATTAGAACCAGTTTCATGGTTTAACTCAATTCTATAAGCTGCTTTGACAGCATGATGAACTCCCAGAACTTGTACATCACAGGAATGAAGTTTCTGATTTAGTTCTTTGCACTGTTGTTTTATTATAACATTGCCTTTGCTTTATTTTTATAGGAAGTGAGGTATGTACTTCTGCTTAGCAATACTCTTTATTATTTGTGAAATGTGCTTTGTCAAGGTGGTACTCTAACTGAAATTAAAACATTGGAATGTTGGGAGCTCCATTGAAAACAATGGAGTGCTCTGGGCTTATAATGGCTGGTGTAAGCCTGGAGCTCCAACATTCCAATGTTTCTTTGTTCACAGCTCTGGCTGTGAACAAAGGCTTCAGGGAACCTGAGGGGATTAGAAACCCCTCACGCTCCCAAAAGGCTTTGTTTTTTTGTTAGAACATTCCGTCCTCTGGTGACAGAATGCTCTAATAGCCTTATAGCCCTTCGTAGATGGGCTATACCGCTATTAAAGTCCCTCTCCCTTTGGTAAAGGCCCTCGCCTTCGGCTCTGGGCCTTTAACGCTGGAGAGGGAGTTTAATAGCCGGTATAGATCTCTACGGCGGGCTATAAGGCTATATTAGAATATTGGAATGTTGGGAGCTCCATTGAAAACAATGGAGTGTCCTGGGCTTATAATGGCTGGTATAAGCCTGGAGCTCCAACATTCCAATGTTTCTTTTTTCACAGCTCTGGCTGTGAACAAAGGCTTCAGGGAACCTGAGGGGATTCGAATCCCCTCACGCTCCCAAAAGGTTTTTTTTTGTTAGAACATTCTGTCCTCTAGTGACAGAATGTTCTAATCGCCTTATAGCCCTTCGTAGATGGGCTATACCGCTATTAAAGTCCCTCTCCCTTGTTAAAGGCCCTCGCCTTCGGCTCAGGGCCTTTAACGCTGGAGAGGGCCTTTAATAGCCGGTATAGCCCTCTACGGCGGGCTATAAGGCTATATTATGCAGTTATTTTAGCTAATTCTCAGTTTTATTCACACTTTACATTAAATGTTTTGCTCCTATTTTATTTTTGCCTTGTGTGGTTGTTTCAGACATTTCCATCAATCGCCAATGGGGAGTTTCTTAAGGTTTTCATATTTAATTAGAGTGCCAATATGCACCACAAACCTATGAACACACAAAGAAAACTTTTGGGCAGAAGAAAAACCTCGGCTCTAGCCCTCGCTGCTGGTTTCACGCTGCTGGACAATCAATCATTTTTAAATCACTCTGCTACTTTGCACAGAATCTGTTTTTAACTCTGTCATTTGTAACGCTGCTATTTCGTTTATTTTAAAAACTTGAAAGCCACTGTACCTGCTCGGTGTATCCCTAGTCCGCCGCGGCTTGTGCCGTTTGAGCGGTGGGGTCTAACAGCATCTCCCTAGGCGCTTCACTCCCTCGATTCATCAGGGGTAGCGCTCTAGCCTCAGCCCACACTGCTGCGGTCCCGCCCACTGTCACTACTTAACCCAGTGCGCCGAGCAGACGCGCGCAGAAGAAAAACCTCGGCTCTAGCCCTCGCTGCTGGTTTCACGCTGCTGGCCAATCAATCATTTTTAATCACGCTGCTACTTTGCACAGAATCTGTTTTTAACTCTGTCATTTCTAACGCTGCTATTTCGTTTATTTTAAAAACTTGAAAGCCACTGTACCTGCTCGGTGTATCCCTAGTCCGCCGCGGCTTGTGCCGTTTGAGCGGTGGGGTCTAACACCATCTCCCTAGGCGCTCCACTCCCTCGATTCATCAGGGGTAGCGCTCTAGCCTCAGCCCACACTGCTGCGGTCCCGCCCACTGTCATTACTTAACCCAGTGCGCCGAGCAGACGCGTGCAGTGGCGCGCCGGCGGCGCGCTGAAGGCAAGGCCGTCTGCGCCCGTCCGCTCCTGGCCGACTCCAGACGCCAGGTACCCTGCTCTTTTTACCTGACTCTCGGTGCCTAACATCCTCTGTTCAGTAATCCACTATGGGCATCATACGTTATACTAATCTGGAGCTTCACGCCTTAAACACAGCTAGTACTACCACCATAATACCCAAATATCCCTGTAGCAGTAGTAGGGGTATGGGCGTTAAAACATTAGCGGCAAGACAACCTCTTAGCACACCCGCTCCCCGACCGCAGACAAACCTAGTATGCTTGTATTGTAACGCGAGATCCCTACCGAAGCACTCCTTAGAAATATGGGCGCTCCTGAACTCTGACAATCCTGATGTCTTATTTGTCACGGAGATATGGCTACAGGAGTCCTCCTTGCCCGACATCGCGATAGCCATTCCCCCCTCCTACAAAATACATAGACTTGACCGTCCTGGTAAAAAGGGAGGCGGAACGGCTATAATATACAAACCTGCTGTCAAGCTACACATTAACGACTCCTATCTAGAAGCCTGGGGTGAAATATGTATTGCCTCCATGAACACAGGAAACAAAGAGTCATGGAAGGTGGCTCTCATTTATAGACCCCCAGGAGCCAAAACCCACTTTGTGGAGAAATTAGTGGAAGCAATAGCGCCTTACGCCCTAGCCACAGGGAACTTCCTCTTATTAGGGGATATTAACTATCATTTGGACCAAACTCTTGACCCCCACACTGCAGACCTAATCACGAGCCTCGAGGCCTTACAGCTACGCCTACTTCCCACAGGTCCAACGCATATTGCCGGACATGCACTAGATCTCATTTGCACCAACTCCCTAAAAGTTAAGATTAAGCAGATCAATCCTATCCTTTGGACTGATCATGTTCTCATAAAATTCGACATCGCCGGCCAACAGGTCAAATCCCGAAATACTACCCGAGTCAAACTAAGCAGACCGTGGAACAATATCACCCCAGACTCCTTCGCTGCGCATTTCTCTCCTCCAGTTATCACTCAAGATACTGACCCTAATACTGCAGCCAAGAAGCTAGAATCCGCAATCGCCTCAGGGATATTATTGCCCCGGGGCGGGCTTCTAAGCCCCCAACTAAAAACTCGCCCTGGTTTACGTCGGACCTAGAGCTAGTTAAACACCCGGTCAGGGTAGTAGAAAGGAAATGGAGACCAACAAAAGATCCAAAAGACAGGGAACAATACAAGGCACCACACAGGCAGTATATGAAAGGGATTGCCAAGGCTAAAAAAGTCTACCTCGGCAATAGGATAACACAGGCAGCTAACTCACAGAAAGAGCTGTATAGCATAGTCAAGGAATTCACCAATCCTTCTGCGAACCAACATCCACTCAATGAATCTAAAGAATGGGTTGATTCTGTGGCCCTGTACTTTTATGATAAAATCAATGAGATCCACAAGCTTTTCCTTCAGCAGCCCCCTGTAAGCCAGGCCATAGGCTCACCGAATAACAGCCGCAGGAATCGCAGCAATTCCTCTGTTATCTTAAGGGAATTCTGACCCTGCTCAGAAACAGAGGTTGAGGTAACCCTGCGCAAAATGAAGTCAGGTGCCCCTGTAGACCCTGCTTCCCCACAAATCCCATCTAAAATAGCTCCTGTCCTGATTCCTGCTCTTACAACAACCCTGAATCAATCCCTACTTCACTCCTCGGTTCCATCTCTTTGGAAGGAGGCCGTAATAAGACCTATTCTGAAAAAACCCTCGGCTGACCCCAAATCACTTCCTAATTATCGACCTATCTCCCTTCTCCCACTATTTGGAAAAAATATGGAGTCCCTAATTAATAAACAACTCATAAGCCATTTGGAATCCAATAAGCTCCTGGACCCATCCCAGTCGGGTTTCAGGGCATCGCATAGTACCGAAACTGCCCTGCTGGAAATTGTAGATAATATAAGAATGACTCTGGACTCCAGCCAGTCTGCCATACTTGTCCTCCTCGACTTATCTGCGGCCTTCGACACCATCTCATATTGCATTCTTTTAGAGCGTCTTGTTGAGGCTGGTGTCGAAGGCTCCACATTACATTGGATAAAGAGCTATCTGACCAATAGGCGGTCTAAAGTCCAAGTTGGAGCTCACTCCTCCAACTTTCATGACAATGACAAGGGTGTCCCCCAGGGGTCAATATTGAGCCCTAAGCTCTTTAATCTTTATGTGTCCCCCTGGCAATGATCATTCGAGAGTCTTACGCAGATGACCCCCAAATACTGGTCACAATAAACCACAACCCAGACGAAATTAAATTAAGGTTTAAAGAGTGCATGGTATCTATTCATGACTGGATGACCCAGAACTTTCTAATGATGAATGCAGGTAAGACGGTGGTCTTGCTATTTGGAAAAGCCGATAGAATATGGTCAGATGATTGGTGGCCAATCTCCCTTGGCCCTTGCCCCTTGCCCAAACCCTCTGTCAGGAATCTTGGGGTAATAATCGATAATAAGCTCTCCATGTCTGACCACATAAGTAAAGTAGTGCAAACTGGTTTTGGCCTTATACGCAAGCTGAGGAAAATCTTTAAATGGATACCCCTCTCAGCCCGCATGCCTCTAGTACAAGGACTCATTATCAGCAGGATTGATTATGGAAACGCACTTCTGTCCTCAATAAATATCACTCTCCTGGCCCGCCTACAGGTCCTCCAGAATACCGCTGCAAGGCTGGTGCTGGACTTGCTGGCCCGCACCCCATCTCTGCCATGCCTAAAGTCCTTGCACTGGCTCCCAATACAAAAGCGTATTAAGTTCAAATTATGTTGCCTGGTCCATAAATCCATCAATGGACACGGACCAGTACTTAGAACGTAAGCTAAAAGCCCACAAACCAACAAGAATGCTGAGATCCTCTGGCAAATCCCTTCTCACCATCCCGAGGGTGCGCACAGCCAGAAATGGTGACAGGGCATTTAGCAAGACAGCCCCTGAAACCTGGAATTCTCTTCCTCTTCAGATAAGGACAGAGTCCGACTACCTCAGATTTCGTAGACTACTAAAGACGTGGCTGTTCTAGCCCTGCCCACCTGCTATGTGGATGCACAGCGGGGAGCTTTTCCCTTTCCCTTTTTTTTTCATCTGCAAGAGCTCTGAGACCTTCGGGTGATTTATGCGCTATACAAATGCAAATAAACTAAACTTGGGGGGAGAATCTCAGAGTTATCCATGAGTCTTTATGCAGAAATGCAACAAAACTAACAAAATCAGCTTTCTATGAGCACTAGAGGCATCGGGTCAGGACTCATCACATGACCTAAAGCATGGAGAAATTTGCACACCCACCGTCCACTGCCACATCCAAGAAGTTCTTACATTAGTAAGTAAATAAATTGTGTAAATGACACAGCGCAAAATTTTACAGAGCCTATACTTTCCAAGACAATTTTCATTATTTCAGATGGTTTAACAAAACAGTCTAATATTCTGAGGCCTTGCATGTCATGCAGTCACAGCCATGCTGCCCCGTATTTTTTTCTTAAAACTGGAAGCATCTTTAGCATTTTACTAATGATATTCTTTGAGGGGAATATGTAGTCATTTCACTCAAATTTGTGAATCTCTTTTGACTTCAGTGTTACCTCAAACAGTTGATGAAGAGAAATACTTCCACTATGTGTAAGGCGTACAGTAATCAATTAATGCATTTGTTTACTATTCAGTATGTATAATTTAAAAAACAAAATATGTGCTTGGTGTGGTAAGTGATGAATGAGTAAGGTAATTTTTGAATGATCTTGGAATGAATGGGGCGATTACACTTGTAAGTGAAATATGATCCCAGATAACTGGTACGTGGCTTTGGGCACCTACGTTTTCTTTACACATTTATTAAAAAGTTGTAAGGTAAGTAGTTCCACATTATTTTTAAATGTTGTATTATTCTTAGTATATATAGCATTTTTGTGATTTTGTATGAGCACTGCTACATGACAAAGGTCGGTGTGGAAGACAATACCTCCCTGTGAGAGTTGATATGACAAAGTCAAGGTAAGGTGCTGCACCCCTCCACAAAGTGCACATGTGCCGCACGTGATCTTGACATGCTACAGATTGTTCCATGTGACAATCACTGTACAACAGGCGCGAAAGACATTGTGCAAGATGGTCTTGGAATATGAAACACCGGGAAAGAAACATTGACAACTTAAATGGCATGGACAGTTGGACCAGTCTTTGACACACCCACAATGGGAAGTCATGTTGCGCAAGGCATAGAAGGGCATCTCACATGGGCAGGGTAGGGAAACAACTGCAAAAATATTATTGAAATGGCATTGGACACCTAAGCGCCTGATCAATGCATCCAAGCCAGACTCTTGCAGGAATGGATGCAGGTAGGAGGGCAAAGTGTCTCACATTCTATGGAACTGTCCCTGGATCGGCTTCTTCTGGAGGGCGATATGTGCAGCCATAACAGCAGGAGCGGCCCGTGCAGGTAAGATTGGTGGGGCCGGGTCGAAGGGGATTGATAGACGACCATGTGAGAAAATTAAATAAATAATTCATTTCCCTTCATCGTCAACTGTCGAAATCCCCCCCACCCGAGCCAACCACTCTTACCCGCGCTGGCTGCGGCTACATAACAGTGGTGACAAGGGTACAAATCACAGAATCTCTGGTCAGTATCCTATTGGGATCGATGCCGGAGGTAACTGGAGCCAATAGAATGGACTACAGCCCTTGGTCAGCCTGCCAACCTTATATATGAAATAATTACGCCTATCCAATGAGGAACGAAATATAGCCCACACATACATGAATGGTATGCTAGGAAGTGGCAAATTATAGGTATGAAAAAAATCACTCATGGCATACATGGAATAGAGAAGACGTTTATCACGGGATTGTTGGACAATTGCACTAAGGATTGCAGAGATCTTGCATGACCAAGATCCTTTGGCTCTGCAGATTGTTGACATCCATTATTAGCGGTAAGCTATGTCCTTATTCTGAAAGAATCCAAAGGGTAGGTGCTTAAAGGTATCCCTAGGTGGGTGAAGGTGTTTAATTTGGGGATACTTGACTATGGGAAGTGAGGAAGAGGTGGACGGGTGGATGGAGAACAGTTCAGCCGATACGTATGGTAAAAGCTGTATTCCTATAAAAAAACATAATAGAAATTATTTAACCATAATAGAGCATTGTGCATATGCATGAGAAAGCATGCATTGTCAAAGGCAATAGTTCAGGCCTTTAGGTCTTGCCAGATATGGCTTTAGACATTTACCACATCACATATGATCAAGACAAAAAATATACACAGTTCAGCCCCATCATGCCCTTGCTTATTTTGGGTCTGCCTCTATCACCACTTGATTGTTTTTTTTCTTTTAAAATGAAAATGGTCCTTCATTAATAATTAGCAATTTTGTGTGTTTGTGCAGATTGCCTAGTGGTGGAATGAGTAAACGAATGGATAGGAGTATAGTTCATTTGTGGGTTTCATGGCTGGATGATGAATGGGTGGATTGCTGGATAAATAGATGAGTGTATGAACAAATAAATGAGTTCACAAGTTCATGAAAGACTGAATGTGTACGATAATCAGTGAGTATTGATCGCATCATTCTTGTTGATAATATGCGGGTAATCTCCACTCCGGCTACTGCTACTCTTTCACTCACCCAGGTAATTGCCTATTCCTTCACACCTGCACTCACTCACTCATCGAGTCATGCATCCACAACCACCCCCGTTCGCCCACTCTCGCAGACCTGCAAGTATCGGCTTGCCCATTCCTGCACCTGCATTTAAACAAACTCGTACATCAATTACCTAGCACTTTCTGTAACAAAAAGCCGGAACTACTGACTTTGCCAACGCTTGTTTTGCGATAGCGGTACCTGTCACACTGAATGAAATATGCGGGCCTTCATGTTTTTCAGGTTTATTAATCTGGAAAGGAGACTGTAGCTGACCCTTATTCACAAAGTTACCTCACGGCATAGCAACATAACAACTCGCCAACGACTTTTGACTTTAAGGTTTGCCATTAAGTAGTCCATAATTGTTATCTGCATTCGGACTACTTCCTTTCAGCCCTGCAAAAGTCAAGGTTAAGTACCTGTTAATACCAGAAATTGCATTCTTTGAGGTCGCGTAAAGTGCGCTGCTCTGTTAAAAACAAACCAGATACTGTTGCCTTGACTACCAGTGACATCTTTTACAGCACTTCCATCTTTAAGCAAAACTACCGACTCGCAGAAGGACAACCACGTCATGCACTGCAAGAAACAACGCTACAGAAAAAACCCTAATAATTGGGCTTCTGGGTTCTTCTTTTGGCCTCTGGGCTTTGAAACCCAGAGACCTGATTTCACAAACCAATATTGGGCACTTGAGCAAAAATCGTGTAATGCAAACAGCTTTACCTTTGTCCCTCTCCAGCTATTTTTCAGCTATATAAATACATTTGCTACCCACAATATCCAAAGTGTAATCTAAAAATCATCTGTGAAAATATTTTGAACCGTATCCCAGTGGTATGCGCCGTGCCACTCTTATGGTCACTTGATGGTTTCTGTAATCTGGTCTCACCCATAACCTGCACATACTATGCACAGTGTCTCATGTTTGAGGTGCTCCTGTGGCAATAACAAATATTCTCTGCACATTGCTCGGCTACTTTTGGGGTTAAAAACATCCTGCATCACATATTTTTTTTTTTTTTTATTGACATTTTCAAAGACATACAATGTCCAACATTTAATTAACATACAGACCATTGTACAACAACATCCATCATCCAGTTACTACAATGTTTACAGTTTTACCTATAACCCCAGTCTTCATTGTGCAGCTGCCAATTACAATGAGTCAACTCAGTACATTTTGTAGATATGCAATCAAGTATGACCAGTAATCTCTGGGCTTTGATCTCGTGGGTAGCTCCTCTTCATAAGTATGCAGGGTGTCTTTACGATACATCAGATCTTGAAGCCATTGTTTAACCTTTGGGGCCTTCCTACTTCCCCAGCACATTGATATCCTGCGTTTGGCCAGGAGTAATGCAACTCCTGGCCAAACTTGCGCTTAGTAGCATGCACTTCGGGTAACAGACCCAACAGGCATACACGAGCAGTGCAGTCAACAGTAATGCCCACCGTAGTACCCAATGTTAGTGTCACTTTCACCCAATACTCCGCCACTGCCGCACAGGACCATGCAAGGTGCATAAAATCAGCTAGTTCAGTATTACAGCATTGACATTTAGAGTCTGTGCGTAAACCATACCTGCAGAGCGTTGCAGGAGTATAATAGGTCTGGTGAAGGTATTTATAATGTAGCATGCGTAGATTCCCATTGGGTGTTAGCAAACCAGTTAGTGAGCATGTTACAGCCCATTCTTCCGCTGACAAGGGTTCGTTCAGGCTATCATTCCATTTCTTTAGCGCTTTCTGCGTAGTGTCCCCTATATCTTCCTGTAGTTTAATATATAATCTAGACACCATGTGTTTGGCAGTAGGCGTGGACAGCAATAAGTGCAATGTATACAGCTGTGGTGGCTCCTAAGGGTAGGACAAATATAATTTCTTTTTCGCCCCCTGTAGTCTATGATATGTAAATCTAAACAGTAATGTTTGATTGCTTATATAGGAGAGCTCATCAAGCGATTTAAAAACACCATTGGAGTATAGGTCCCCCATAGTAGCAATACCCACTTGTCGTAGCAAACCCATGCCTACTTCTTCCTGCGTCACTGACAGCTCTGGGTGATGATGTAGCAGCAGTGCAGGAGAGTACAGTGGCAGTTCATTTGCCTTTCAACCTATTTCTTGCCACGCACCATTTGTAAAGTCTATAGTGTTGATATCCCGTTTATGAAGCGGTGGTCTGCAGTGAGTGATAATAGCATTCAACTGAATTGGCAATGCATCGCCTTCTTCAATGGCAACATGAGTTAGATAAGGGATTTGATGGTACCAAAAATGCGCGTATTCTGCTTGTGCGCATAATTAATAGAGCAAAAAATCTGGAAACTTGAAGCCACCTTGTGAATAGGGCAGTGTGAGAGTATGTAATTCGATCCGGGCCTGTTTACCTGCCCATATGAGGCGGAGCACCATGGTGGAGATTCTGCGAAAGACTTCAGTCGGGGGTTTAATTGGAATATTATTAAAGAGGTATAGAAATTTTGGTAGGAAACCATCTTCACGATGGCTAGTCGGTCGGCCTATGATAACGGTAGCTGAATCCATCGCCCTATTTTATCTTCCATCGCACTAATTGCCCTGCCATAATTGGTGCAGATTACAATTTTTGGGTCGCGGTGCTACCAAACACCTACATATTTTACAGGTTCTGATTGCCACTCCAGTGGATATTCCATTGGGTGTGGGTGCGTAGTATCTGTTAATGGAATAATCAGGGATTTGGACCAATTTATGTTAAGACCAGAGTGTTACCAAATTTAATATACTCCCTTAGTAGAGGATTCAAAAGTAACTCATGGTCTCGGACATATAGCATCATATCGTCTGCATACAACGATATATGCAAGGGTCTCAGCGGGAACTGAAGCGTGGAGTAGTGGTGTCCCTGCCTAATTTTACATGTCAATGGTTCTAGCGCTATCACAAATAACAAAGGGGACAAAGGGCAACCTTGCCTCGTCCCCCTAGCAATAGGTATTGTTTCAGATATGTATTTATTGACTTTGATACGCTCCGTCGGTGCCTTGTATAGGATTTGTACCCATTGCAAAAAAATAGGGGGGAATCCCATGCACCTCAAAACCGTGTGCAAGTAGGACCATTCAATAGAATCAAATGCTTTGGCAGCATCTAAAAGAATCGCAGCAGCTTTAGTGGTGGGAATCAGATAATATGAAAGAGCGTTCTGGTATTATGGGCTATTGATCTTGAGAGAATAAACCTTGACTGGTCCGGTAATATTAAATTGGTCATCAGTGGCTGTAATTGAGTGGCAAGGAGTTTGACCAAGATTTTAGTATCGACATTGATTAGGGACAATGGCCTATAGGAATCGCAGTATTTAGGATCTTTGTTAGGCTTTAAAAGGGCAATTAACTTGGCTTCCCTCAACGATGGTGGTAAAATTTGCTTATCATGGGCGTCTCCAAACATTTCTACTAAGTGTGGCCCTAGGTGATCAACAAATGACTTTTAAAATTCACAGGTGAACCCATCTGGGCTTGGGCTTTACCATTTGGCAGTGACTTAATGACCTCTGTGACCTCTTTCACCGTGACCGGTAATGACAGGTAATCTCTTTGCGCATCAGACAACTATGCTATCGACACGTCTGCTAGATAGTCCATTATTGTGGCAGGTGAAGCTGTGGGTTGTGAAGCGTACAGGTCACAAAGGGTTCGGCAAGTATTCGCATTATTGTGTATGTGAGCGTTAATAGTGAAAAGTTCGAATGTTCCTAAATTACATAAGGGGTTTAGGGCCAGATGTAGGAAGGCAAATACCGGTCGGTAACGGCCGATTTCGGCCGTTACCGACCTGTATTTTGATTTTGGGATGTAGGGGCCTGTTAAAATACAGATTCGGTAATTTTACCGATTCGGTAAAATACCGACTCTGTAAAATTACCGATTCTGTATTTTGACATGTAGTTAGCACTTAAATCAGTGCTACAGGTGTTTAAGAAGTCGTTATTTACCACCAACTAGAAGTTGGTGGTAAATAATGAAAACCCTTTCAAAAGCCTTTTTTTTGCTTTTAAAACAGTGCCATGTTGCAGACATACATGCCCTTAGGGCATGTATGTCTGCAACATGTGCACCAATGCACAATTGAGGGGTGCTACAGGGTGTCAAAGTGACACCCTGCCAACCTTCTATGTTTCCCCCAATTACGGAATCGTTATTTACCGATTCGGTAATTGACATTCATTCCTATGGGCCTACAGGCCCATAGGCATGAATGGCAATTACTGAATCGGTAAATACCGATTCAGTAATTACCGAATCATACCGATTCGGTAATTAAATAGGTAAAATTACCTACATCCCGATTGCCAGTTCTTAAATACCGAATCGGTATGAATCGGTATTTAAGAATCGGTAATCTGGGATTACCTACATCGGGCCCTTAGTATTTTCTGGAAGGTGACTATGCAATACCTGCTGGCCCCGTCTTCAGTATGCACATTCATTTGCTCTCAGTTGTTTCTTTTTTTTTGTGGTTTTATATATTGCGAACTAGACCCGAAGGCATCAGAGCGCTTTACATGAGCACCAGAGCGTTACAGAGGGACATATTAATTTTTGTTAGGAACGGGGAGATTAAGTGATTTGCCCAGAATCACAGAATATTGAGAGTCCCTGCCGAGATAACCTGAGGTGAGATTCTCATGACGCACAGGCCAGAAATTGGGATTCTGGTCTTAAGTGAGCCCCTCCCCAGAATTTTCAAAGACATGGTTGTGAATGGTCTCAAACTTTGATAGTTGTGCTGTTCTAGGACTGGGCTCGAGCGCTTCTCCTCGTTGGGGCTGCATGCCACAGAGGCCACAAATGACTGCTATATATTTGTGCAACGCACTTCAAGTATCCTGAAGGCTGGTCATGCGCACTGGGGAAGTGTGCTTGTTCACTTGTAGTTTATCCCTTTGTTAAAGAGGAATCGACCACTGCACAATCTCATTTTCTTTTTTTGCACCAATGTGCACATTTGGCATCTGCACATTGATGCCAGCTCGTATTCCGATGAATATTTCACATTTTGGCTTACTTCTTAATTCCCAGGAGAAAATGACACCCGTTTGGGAACGTTTTGTGACCGAGGCCCTAGGAAAACCCACTTTGACTGGAAGTTTCAACAGGAGGAGCAGGAGTCTCCTCAAAAAGGGTTGCTTTTATACTCTTACAACCCAAGCTGCATAATATGGCGGATGGATACGTAGCAACAGATGTACCAATATAGTTAGTGCATCCCAATCTTCCCTGTCGTATCATATTTAAAAACGCCTCAGTGGAAGACATCTCCTGATAGCTTCTAAAGGGAAATACAATAAAATATATGAATCTGCAAAAGATCAACAAAACCAGGGAGAAGTAAACAAGTCATAAAACTAGAGATTTATTGAAACAGGGGTGTGGTTACTTTAGACCAGACAAAGAATTAAAGATTCGGCACATGGGTAACGTACATAACGGCATATTTACAATAACTGGTGCATTCTGGCAAATCAACAGTTGTGCTGTTCTAGGACTGGGCTCGAGCGCTTCTCCTCGTTGGGGCTGCATGCCACAGAGGCCACAAATGACTGCTATATATTTGTGCAACGCACTTCAAGTATCCTGAAGGCTGGTCATGCGCACTGGGGAAGTGTGCTTGTTCACTTGTAGTTTATCCCTTTGTTAAAGAGGAATCGACCACTGCACAATCTCATTTTCTTTTTTTGCCCCAATGTGCACATTTGGCATCTGCACATTGATGCCAGCTCGTATTCCGATGAATATTTCACATTTTGGCTTACTTCTTAATTCCCAGGAGAAAATGACACCCGTTTGGGAACGTTTTGTGACCGAGGCCCTAGGAAAACCCACTTTGACTGGAAGTTTCAACAGGAGGAGCAGGAGTCTCCTCAAAAAGGGTTGCTTTTATACTCTTACAACCCAAGCTGCATAATATGGCGGATGGATACGTAGCAACAGATGTACCAATATAGTTAGTGCATCCCAATCTTCCCTGTCGTATCATATTTAAAAACGCCTCAGTGGAAAACATCTCCTGATAGCTTCTAAAGGGAAATACAATAAAATATATGAATCTGCAAAAGATCAACAAAACCAGGGAGAAGTAAACAAGTCATAAAACTAGAGATTTATTGAAACAGGGGTGTGGTTACTTTAGACCAGACAAAGAATTAAAGATTCGGCACATGTGTAACGTACATAACGGCATATTTACAATAACTGGTGCATTCTGGCAAATCAACAGGGATGCGCCAGTTATTGTGCGCCACAGCTCCGCCATCATGGATGCGCCGCATTTACAATGCGGCGCACCATGGTGCAAAAACGGCACAGATGCATGCCGCATCTGTGTCGTAAAAGTGACGCATTGCTGGAGTTGCATCGCAAGCGCTACGCAGCTCCAGCAATGCTCTGGGAGCCCTATCTAGTTAATGCTGCGTCATTCCTTACGCCTGCTTCAGGCAGGCGCAGGGATTTGACGCAGCATGGGCCTAAAAGTGACTGAGTGAAATCTTGTAGATTTCACTCAGCCACTTTTAGGAGGCGTTCCTGCGCCGGAACGCCCCTCCCCTGCACAGGAACGCCTACATGTGGCGCAGGGCATTACAACATGACGCATCTCCCAGATGCGTCACGTTGTAAGTACCCCCGCACCATGGAGCAGGATTTGCGCCGCCGCTGCGTCACAAAAGTGACGCAACGGCGGCGTAAATGAGGCGCAAGGGCCTTGTAAATTTGCCCCAATGTTTGTAAAATATTGCACACGATAAACGAATTTTAACTGAAGCAAGATAGGCTTGCTGCCATCTACTAATATACATAGCAAATGGCCAAAAGTGATTGCAGGCTTTATTGTCGTCTGGCCTTTGAGTGTTTTATCAGGGAAGATGTAAGAGAATGAATAAGTGCTTTGCAGAATGGTCACTGCTGACAAAACTACTTCTAGTCGTTTCAGCTTTTAAACCATTAAGAGTGAGTGCATTTGAATTCATTTGAACTCTGTGACTGCTATAAGCCGGAATTCGAGAATGCTAAATATTGCTCTGAATTACCTAAGCGGTGCATGCAAATTTTCATGAATATTGAGTGCCATTTCAGGTTAAAGGACTGAGAAAATCCAAAAAATGTGCCATCCATACAATAAACATAGATCAGCTAAGGGCAATACTATAGATAAACAATGGACGAGGTGCAGATTGATATGCCCTCAGTATCACTCTCATTTTATACTATTGTACAATCAATACCAAGCACCAGATATGCAGATCTATACACTGCCAACAACAAAGGCTATACATTGAAAATCTGATATACTTCCCTTCAAAAGCTCATCAACAATATGTCCATCTGACAATTGCTGCAAAACATCTAAGATTATTTGTCACCTTATCAAGTGATGAAATATCGACTTGCACCAATATGGAGTACAGAATAATATCCAGTATCATCGAATTAAGTATAGATTTACTGTTCATAACTCCATATCCATGAACCTTCTACATATGTGTGAAAGTGTATATATATATATATATATATATATATATATATATATATATATATATAAATATATATATATATATATATATATATATATATATATATATATATATATATATATATATATATATATATATATATATATATATATTCACTGGGAAAAAACACCGGTTGCAGGGACGTTATAGTTGCTTTGACATTTCACTAGAACAAAACCAGAGAAATTCGTCCGTTATAGTTGAGCTAACTATAACTCATGCCCCTGCAATGCACTGCTGATGATGTTACATATTACATCACTCATGACATGGTTAGTGACATCACTGATGACAACATTGATGGGTGTTTCTGTAAAGTTTAAATATATTTTATATATATATACATATATATATATATATATACCAAGGTGTATTGAAGAATGAGTGGGTGTATGACTGTCTGAATGGATGATTTAGTAGGTGCGTAACTGACTGTATAAGTGAGTGATTAAACGTGTTTTACTGAACGCATAGGTTAGTGACTAAACTGTGTGAATGTCTGTATCAGTCTGTCCGTTGGTTTGTAAGCAGCTGCATGGGTTGATGAGTAGCTACATGAGTGTCTATATGGGTTATTGATTGGTTGTCTGAGTATCTGTATGGTCGCCTGAGTGTCTGTGTGGGTGGGTGGGGTTTGGGTGACTTTGTGCATAGATGTGTGAGTGTGTGATTCACCTGGTGTATGGGTTCAAGAGTGCATCTGTGAAGGTCTGTATGGGTGGGTGTGTGGGTGTATGGGGGTGTTGGTGAGTGTTTAGATGTCTCAGTGGTACATGTGTGAGTAACTACATATGTGAAAGGCAGTGCATATGAGTGTTGGAGTATATACATGACTATATATGAGAGTGAGTGATTGTGAGAGTGCCTGTATGGATGAGTGTGTGCTTGTGTCAGTGATTATATAAGAGAGTAAATATGTGATGGTATCTGTATGAAAAAGTGAGGCGGTGTGTGTATAATTGGTTAGGTGAGTAATGGGAGCGTGATTGATTCTTTGCATCACTGACTATGTGTGTGAGTAACGCTATGGGTGAGTGGCGGTGTGTGAGTGTCTGTATAGGTGTATGAGTGTATATGATAGTGCTGTATTGATGAATGACTGCATGTGTGAGTGGCTGTATGAGTGAATGAGTAGATGCGTGTGCAGACCTAGGAATCAGTGAGTTGGTATGTAGTAACTGGTATTGGTGTGTCTTTGGTTTTGAAAATGGTAGTCTGTCTTTTAGAGTGGGTGTATCAAAGGTTATATTATGGTGTGAGGAGGTGCATCAGATTATCACATGGATGATGCCATCAGTGTTGTCATCAGTGATGCAATTTGCGATGTCATCTGTGATGTCACTGACCATGTCATGAGTGATGTAATATGTGATGTCATCAGAAGTGCATTGCGGGGGCGCGTGTTATAGTTACCTCAACTAACTATAACGGACAAATTTCTCCATTTTTGTACACGTGCAATGTCCAACTAACTGTAATAACCCTGAAACCTGTGTTTTTTTCAGTGGATTTCAAAGGTTTTTTTAAATGCTAATTTCTAACTATCACGTCCCTATAATCTATGTTCTTTTCAGTGAATTTCAAAGGTTTTTTAAATGCTAATTTCTAACTATAACGTCCCGGAAACCTATTGTTTTTTCAGTTAATATATATATATATGTATTTAAGTTTAAGGCCCGGTCAGCAGTGTTATATGGGGCTGAAATATGGGGGCCTACATCTAGGAATGCTTTTATAATCAGTGAAAACAACTTTTATAGGAGCCTCCTGAAGTTACCAAAATGTAATCCACTGATACCCTTAATGTTAGACCTAAATATAAAGGGCACAGATCATTATGCCATCCTACGACCATTATCTTTCTGGGTGAGGCTCTGGTGTACACCAGAGCTAGTAGACTATAGAAATGGACTTCAAGAAATAATGAGATTGGATTTGCATAATACCAATGTTTGGTTAAAACATGTGCGCATAAGGGTAAACAGAATTGGGTTGCCTCAGTTATGGGAAGATCCCTTGAAGTTTGACGCAAAGCTCAAAAAAATTTGTGAAAACAACCTTTTGGGGTTACATTGCACATAGCTTGTCCAACGACCGCACTGGTGGGGCAATGATAAGTAATTTTCTTGATTTTAAGGATACTCCCTGTTTTGGGGACTTCCTAGATGAGGTCCGACCACCTCTGGCTAAAAGTCTATTTATGAAATGTAGGTACGGAATGCTGAAAATCAATATAACTTTAGCCAGGTGGTCCAGGTCAAGCGACGCAAGGATTAGTGAGCTATGTATATTGTGTCAAAAGTGTACTAAAGAAGATGAACAACACATCCTCTTTTTCTGCCCAGCTTATGAGATAGCCAGGAAAAAATGGATAAAGCCACTGTGCGATCATGCAAAGAGGCGTTTAGGATTATTAAGTTGGATACTAGACAAGTGATTGTCCTTGGTGTTAGCAGATTCTTATTTGCAATAAGCTTTGTACGCAATAAGAAGGGCTTAAATCTATAAAAGTAACTATAATGTGAATATTTTTTCTTTTTTTTTCAGTATTTGAATTTAATGTGTTGTACTCTGATCTTATTAATTGCCTTGTATATATTCATGGATTTTATAGCTAATAGCATTTTGGAACTGGTGAAAATAATTTTTATAGATGCTTTTTTAATTAAATTATAGATTTTATCGTTGATTTCCTAGCCGCACCAATATTATCTGTAAACTTTTTCATTCCTCTATATACAAAATGTACTACGTATTGTTGTTTTATGTATCTTTTATGGCTCAATTGTGCCGAAATAAAGATTATAAATGAAAAAAAAATATATATATATATATATATATATAATATCCACTCCACCAATTCCGGTCAAGGATGTCCAGAGACTGTCGTACAGGCGTTCCGAATTTGGGCTACCGGAAGCCCCAAATTTTTGCTACTGAGTAGCGTGAGCAAGGCACAAACCGAAACGCATCGTGTTCTGCCATTAAATTACATTGAAGCATACTAGAGTGTCCAAGTACCTTTTGTTTACAAGCAGATATTTGTGGAATGAGAATATATATATATATATATTCACTGAAAAAAACCATAGGTTTCACACCAGTTATAGTTAGCTGAACATTTTACTCATACAAAACCATTGAAATTCCCATGTTATAGTTAGTTGGACTCACTATAACTCGCGTGCCCGCAATCCACTGCTGATGATGTCACATATTACATCATTCATGACATGGTCAGTGACATCACTGATGACATCACTGATGACATCTCAATTGTTGGCGTTGCTAATATAAATGTTATTAATACCTATGTCTGCCATTGCTTCTAATAATGAGATCAATATTGAGCATAACTAATATAGGAATAAACCTGTTAACAAATTACACATGTATACAAAACGCACCACAAGTAACTTAGCTCTTGGAGCCTAAACAAAGTGCTCTTATTGCACAACACTGTACCACAGATTGTTATTTTTCAATCTTATAGGCGTGGAAGCGCTTTGAAGCAGTCTCCGGTAGCGCCAACACGAGAAATACATTAAAGTACAAACAAGAGCAAATCGATTAAGTGGCGCACTTTAAGGGCAATGGCCTCTCCTCGCAGTACCATTTGGATAGGGGGAGGACAATATTGTTGTGACCAAAAGTTGGCCGAGAATATAATTTTTAAAAAGCTCTTGTTATTTGTGGTAATTTTACGCTTTTCTTCCGTGCATGTTGCCGAGGACGGCAGGGTTTGGTCACTGTTTCTCAACGTTTAAAAAATATGTGATTTTAACCGAGGCAACTGACTGTCGCGTGTTGTTCATTTTGGGGAGAAAGCACTTTATTTCGGATTTTTCAAGCGATTTGCTAAACCACCTGTATGAAGCGCTATGCAAGGCGATAAACTGGCCGTGTGCGGCGACATCTCTTAAATAAGGTGTCAAAAGTCGCCAACAATGTGCAAACATGTCAGCTCACAGCAATGAGACCAAAAACACGATCCCATCGTGAGATGGGCTGATAGCCCGGCTTCCCGGCTGGATCGGTGTGTGATCATTGATAAGTACCTTTAGATCTTCTCTATCCCTGGACCCAGTTTAGCAAAACTCTGTACATCCGAAATAGGCACAAAGATGGCGTTCAGCTATTTAAAATCTGTGTATGTACATTTATAAACATTGTGAAGAACCGGGGTTTAACCCAGCGGCGTCAGGCGCACGCCTAAGATCTTCGAGTTCACCTGTCTTGGTATACAGAGACACATAATACTTCTGGATGGCATCAGAGACCAAGTTTATTAGCTGCAGCTAGTAACAGTGATCCTAGAAATACATCACAGTGTAAATTCTCAGGAGACTGCTCATTTTACTAAGGCGAGACGTCTCCTTTTATACCCAATATTCACATTATAAATGTACACCCACTGCACAAAATTCTAGCCGATAAGGTACATTTTCAAACAAAGTATCACATAACAAAAACTCAATTTACAGTATCCCAACCCAAAAGTTAATTATTAGGAATGTCCCAAATTCAATCTCCACAAGACGGACAAACCTATAATTGAAAGCTTAACCCATGTAATGAAGAAACATAAAAAAGAAACTGTAACAGATGCTGAACAAGATAAGGCATGTGCAAGGAAACTAAAAGTTAACAATGTCCTGAACATTGATTGGCAATCTCAGACAAAGATCGATCAGGGAAATTGGCTTTGCGAGGTCAGTTTCAGGTGAAGAGGTCAGTTTCTTACAGTTCATTTCAGAGTCAAAAAGAAACCTAGTTAATGTATACATGAACTAAGAAGGCCATGCCACTTTGTTCGCCAGGCTACCTTCACAGGCCTACGTGAGGGCAACACAAAATGGTGGCACAGAACAAAATGGAGTCAGACTCGAGAATTACAAAACCTCAATTGTAAGCTCATTTTGCGCCTTTGAAAAACACTTTAGAGTATATCCGGAGAAAAAAATCCAAATTGGGAACTTAATCAAGGACCAGTTGTATCGGGTTGGCCATTCCCCAGAGAAACAGAAAGTTTTTAGAAAAATGTTCGAAACATTTACAAAGTGTTGTTCTTCAGCTGTGTTATGCATGATTATGTTTCAAAAAACTTTGAAAGGATTGGCTAAATCAAATCAACCTAATCTGTCCTGAACTTTAAAAATGCACCAATTTCTTGGATAATGATGCCGCCAGAACCACTTGATGGAGTTAGCACAAAGAGCTGTAGTGCTATCTATCTATCTATCTATCTATCTATCTATCTATCTATCTATCTATCTATCTATCTATCTATCTATCTATCTATCTATCTATCAATCTATCTTATACACGTTGGCATCTCTGTACATAATCTTTTAAAATATTAAAAAGTGGTTCCTTAGGAACGGTCCCTTTTAGATCGATCTATCTATCTATCTATCTATCTATCTATCTATCTATCTATCTATCTATCTATCTATCTATCTATCTATCTATCTATCTATCTTTTCGGAAACACACCAAGCTTATCAAAGCACCCCCAACAACCAATTTATAACCTAAAACTAACTAAATAAACACAGCGGGCAGATTTACAAGCCCCTTGCGCCACTTTTGCGTCGCTTTTAACGTGGGGAAAGTGACACAAAAGTGGCGCAAGGGGCTTGTAAATCTGCCTCAACATTTTTTTCCCCAAAAGGCAGCGTAGGCTTGAAATGAAAGTGGGCAGTTATACAGCACTTTCAGATCTTACAAAACATTGGCTTTTAGTTAAAAGTGCAGTGAAAGGTTCAGCCGAGGGAGTGTGGCAATCGCCGCTGCATCTCTGGAAGCCCTCCAGCTAGGAGATGCTCAAGGGTTTGCAGGAATTCATTGTGGCTGCGCAGCCATTCATGGGAAGATGTTAATTGTCTCCTTTTTCTTGTCTTACTTTCCCACCGAATCAAAAATACAGTTTACCCCCTTGCCCTGTTTCTGGGAAGAAATGGATAAAATGACAGAAATTCATTTGTATCGTGAATTTGTCAAGGTGTCAGATAAGCACAGATAAAAAAGAAAAAGCCTTTACATTTTATCTGCGCATAAAACTCGTGAAATCAGGTTTGTTTTCCATCCCATTCAAGAAAGTCTGTAAAACACGCGATTTACACAGAATGACAAAGGCATCTTACAGAGGACACCTGGAAAACAAATGTACCAAGCCAGGATATGATGTCACTGGTACAGTTTGTGCTCCAAAATTCACTTAATTGAAATAACACATCAGTTGTCCATATTGTGGAGGTTGGATATCAGACCTGGCTGCTTCATCCATTTGGAAAGACAAACACTTCACAAGCAAGAAAAAAGTGAGTTTGGGAAGTGTAGACATTGCACACTACAGAACAAAGCCCCTCTGTCCATCACAACATGTGGCTTTTGGACTGATCTTCCCCCAGATATTTTGCTTTAATCTTATCCGAAGCCACATCATTTGTTGTCAGACAGAGGTGGACTATAAAACTGAACACTGTCGCTCCAGAAGGTCTCAATAATGACTCTGATCTCCTGTTTCATCCTGACCACAGAGAAATGCTTATCATTTTGGGGTTTTCCATCTTTTGGATGTTCTGGTAGATTTGGAATTCTGTCAAGGTATCGGTCCTTCTTCTGCAGCAGTAGATTTCTTTGGACACCTCTGTAACTTTTTCTCCATCTTACAATGGCCATGGTGGTGAGCTACTGGCAGGAGGATCTCGATAAAGCTGTGGAACCAGTCGCTCTGTGCTCCCAAGACCAAGGCAGGACCCCACACACCTCATCAGGGCCTCCATAGAGCCAGGACCCCGGGAAAAAAGGACTTCCCCCTTGTGTGGACTGCATGTTGTGCGGGGACAAATCAAGCGGTAAACATTATGGCCAGTTCACCTATGAGGAATGCAAGAGCTTCTGCAAGAGGTCAGTGTTACCGAACCTGAGCTACTCTTGTCATGGTACCGGGACTGCCCCATCGACCAACACCACCGCAACCAGTGCCAGTTCTGCCGGCTCAAGAATTGCCTGATGGTCGGTATGAGAAGGGAAGGTATGCCTGGGACAGATGGGATGGAGGAGGAGTGGGCGCATGTACTTTCTCGATTCCCTACCGTTTTGTGTCTCGGGTACATTTTATACATTTAGAACTTTATTAGAGTGTTTCAGGTAGGATGGGTGTACACATGGTAATATGGGATAATGTCAAGAGAATACAATAACCATCAAGAAAGAGTGATATGTCAACATATTGACCTGTGTAAGAAGGAACAAGAAGCCCCATTCTGTGGTTCTAAAGACTGGGCAGGTTATTCGGTGGTACCTGGGAAGGAGGAGGATTAGGGTGGAGGACATTTCATTGGACATAGACCTTGGAAGCCACCACAGTCCAAAGATGGTTTCGAAAGAGCCTCGCAAGGGGTTGGAATGGTTTCTGACAAAACAACATTTGTCCCTCCCAAATTGTTAGTAGATTGTAGATCAGACATCTTCAGAGTGGCTTCCCGAAGCTCGCAACCAAGAAGGTGCTGTGGCCTAGTGGTCGTACGTCTGATTAGGGAACCAGGAAGCATTGTTCTCTCAAAACCCATTGATTCCCAGTAAGTTGCTTAGTTGTCATGTTCCTAAAAACGTGAAAAGGATTCTGGCTCAGTTGGAAGGCGCTGGAATGCTATTGTAAAAACAACAGTTGATGGACAGAATGCAGAACAATGTCATACATTCAGCGCAGTACAGAGATCTGGGCCTAAATCATTGTTTTTTTGCTCACCATGCCATTCCAGTTTTAACCCAGCCATATGCAAATCAGTCTTGACCCTGTGTCCCATGGGAATAGTCCAGCCCGAACTGCCAAGCCAGGTTCTCCCTGGACTGGAAACAAGCATCCAAAGACCGGTTTTGGGCTTTCAGCCCTCATCAGCCTGGATAGCTTGATTCCAGTGGCATGGAGAGCACGGGACTCACGTCTGAGCATACCCGTCCCACTCGGGGTGACAAATGCAAAAATAACAGTTGATGGACAGAATGCAGAACAATGTCATACATTCACCGCAGTACAGAGATCTAGGCCTAAATCCATAGTTTTTTTGCTCACCATGCCATTCCAGTTTGAACCCAGCCATATGCAAATCAGTCTTGACCCTGTGCCCCATGGGAACAGTCCAGCCCGAACTGCCAAGCCAGGTTCTCCCCGGACTGGAAACAAGCATCCAAGAACCGGTTTCGGGCTTTCAGCCCTCATCAGCTTGGATAGCTTGATTCCAGTGGCATGGAGAGCACAGGCCTCACGTCTGAGCATACCCGTCCCACTCGGGGGGACAAACGCAAAAACAACAGTTTATGGACAGAATGCAGAACAATGTCATACATTCACCCCAGTACAGAGATCTTGGTCTAAATCCATTGTTTTTTTGCTCACTATGCCATTCCAGTGTGAACCCAGCCATATACAAATCAGTCTTGACCCTGTGCCCCATGGGAACAGTCCAGCCCGAACTGCCAAGCCAGGTTCTTTCTGGACTGGAAACAAGCATCTAAGGACCGGTTTCGGGCTTTCAGCCCTCATCAGCCTGGATAGCTTGATTCCAGTGGCATGGAGAGCACGAGACTCACGTCTGAGCATACCCGTCCCACTCGGGGTGACAAATGCAAAAACAACAGTTGATGAACAGAATGCAGAACAATGTCATACATTCACCCCAGTACAGAGATCGGGCCTAAATCCATTGTTTTTTTGCTCACCATGCCAATCCAGTTTGAACCCAGCCTGTTAACTGCTCTGTTACCGAAGAAGAAGCAGGACGCCGTGGTTTTGTCAAGTGGCCTCCTACCATCTGCGGCGAAGCTTTATCGTAGCTTCACGGATTATCATTGCTCTTTAAGAACCGGGAGGCGGCAGGAATATAACGAAAAAATATTAGAATTTATTCATACATATCTACATTGTGGAGTTTTCTTCGCGATCGTCCGATCTAACATCATTTCTGTCAGACATCGATATAAACCTTAAAAAGGTTGAATTTTTAAAAGTTTTGTTAACCCCGCAGAACGGGTGTCTCCAGCTAAAATTAAGAATCGTAGCAGCACGTCTTTACTCAATTTAAGAAAAATTAAATTGGAGATTTATTACAAACTTCTCTGCATATCATTAGAGATACAAAGACTTTTTTAAACAAACACTTATTACAAGAGGTTACAAGTTCCTTTTGAAAGTTGTACGTGGCTTGTCCTGAAGAAGGCGCTGGTTCGCTGAAACGCGCGTCGAGTTTATTATTGTGCCACTATTATTTTAAAGAAAACCTTTTTAATATATTTCTTGTCATTCTGTATGAATTTTATTGTACAAACTTGCATTTATTGTCTTTATTGTCGATAGACAAATTCATGTACTCAATTATGTATTTTACTATATGTTTTTAATATTTTGTGACAATAAAAAGCAGAACTCTAATTGTTAATGTTTTCATTCCCCCATTTATTATCATATAAGACAATACAGTATAAATTGCCTAGGTTGTTACTTTTCATAGGTTCTCCCTGGGCTGGAAACAAGCATCCAAGGACCGGTTTCGGGCTTTCAACTGTTCTTTTTGCATTTGTTGATTTTGCATTTGCGGAATGCTATTGTGGCGGGTTTGCGCTTGTGCTGTTACAAAACAAAACTACAAAACAAAACAATTTGATTCAGTTCCTCATTCCCCCAAACAGCTGGACGTGCCCTTCGTGCAGTCATGCTGGTCAAGTAAACTACTTCAAGTAGTTTAGTGGTGACTCTGGATTGGTGCAAGAAAGCTTTTTATTTTCCTTGTTAAGAGGTACTTTGGGTATTCAGTTGAGTCTATATCTGGTGAATAACATTGTTTCATATATTTGATATCGTTACATGAAGATCATTGCTTCTGTGCAGTGATCTGCAATTTTAACACACCCTGTGAGATGCAGCTTCCAGACAGTGTCTTGCGACATCTTTGGACATAACACTATGGAATATAATATGAGGCTGGCTGGCACCAAGGGCACCTTCAGGGGTCGCTATCACTTTACATACAGGCTTTCATATTTTCACGATAAGGCATAGCCGCCATCCTGTCTCAGCACATACCCTGATTGTTGAACATGCACAAAAGGCTTTCCCGGCTGGGCCTACTATGCAGGCTTTTAGGCCCACACCAGAAGGGCGACCGGCGCAGTGGCACCGGAACCCTAGGGTGTGAGGGACCCTCTTAAACCAAATTGTGACTGTATCTTACTACCTAAGTGGAAATACAGGGTTGATTTTCCATGCTTGCACCAGAGCCCATGGCAACCTAGCTACACCACAAGCACCCCCTCTTTTCACACATTTTGCCTCCTAGGGGTTAACCTGGGTGTCTCAGCCCAGGCCTTTCACAACTTTGGCCTTCCAATGGCTACCCCAGTTGTCCCAGACCCTACCTCTCACCTTTTGCCTTTCAGTACTTACCCCGGGGTGTCTCAACCCCTACCCTTTACACCTTTGCCTTCCAGAGCCATCTTGGGGTGTCTCAACCCTTATCTTTCACACCTTTTACCTTCCAGCAGCTACCCTGGGTGTCTCAGCCCTTACCCTTCACACCTGTGCCTTACCAGGGTGTCTCAGCCCCAACCTTTAGCAACTTTGCCTTCCATTGCCTACACCGGATGTCTTAGCCCCTACCCTTTTTAGGTCTCGCCTATTACATCCCGAAGGGATGATAGGCGAGAATTATAGTAAACAGACCTAAAAAGTCTACCCACTGCGGATTGCATACAGTTCATGTGAGCCTGGCATGTGCACATCATCGCCAGCCACATCACACATCACACACCACCATTTGTCTGTGCCTCGGCATCAGACTTCAAAGGCTGCCGCTCCCCCGCATCATCTTTAAAGGAATGCGCTGTTTTCACATCCGAGCTAGGTCACTAGTGCCCCAAGTCTCTCGGACGATTTTCGACTGTGCTTTTATTCGTCAACCTTGTTTAGTGTTGCCCTGAGCAGGTTTTGTCTCAGACGAAAACAGGTTGGAACTCAATAAATTAAAATACAACTGTTTCGCTCACTTTGGAAAAACGACCTAAACGTTTTCAGAATAAAGACCAACTGCAGAGGGCAGTGACACCTAGCGGCTCATGAATTTATTAAACTAGCATGTAAAGCCTTCCGTACTAACTTGTTTTCCATTAATGAAAGCTCGCTGCCTTCTCATTAGAGGCGAGACTGGTATTATTGGCTGCATTTTCTTAATATGAAACTGACATTTTTGCAGGTAATCGAAGATGCGCTAAAATACTAGAAGCCACTGTAAAAAAAAACACTGCAGTCGAGACTCATTGCTTTCATCATAATAAACCCCAAAATAAGGGAGGCAAATGTGCTAAACAATAACCGAGGGCGCACCTGGTCATTTAAAATACTACTAAGGCAGATCTTAGCGCAGGGCGACGTGAAACCTAATGCAAAAAACAGAATAGATGCCGCGTGCTGTGCCAATGGCATAGGATGGGCGGCCACTTTGATAAATCCTCCACAAGTGTCTGGTTCGGGTACTGTAACTTTAGATTTGTACAGGCGAATGCAAAGGATCCCCGTGCTTCTTCCGGTGCACAGGGCAGGCGTGCATTCAATGATCTGCTCTGCTCCATGCCTGGCAATACTTGCCCTGTTCAGACACCTCGACTGACACCCTCCCTGGTCGGAGCCCTGGATTATCTTCTATCTTCTGCTTTCAAGTCAAGTCTGCCCTCAAAGCTCACAAGGCTCGAGGGTCACTAGCCTCGAGGACCCACACAGTGCACCCTTTCATGCCTGCTCCCTCTGGCTTACTCTATTATTACTATAAGCCACATAGCCTCTGCAACTGTGATTAATTATGTAAGCCATAATATATATATATATATTCACTGAAAAAACCATAGGTTTTACACACGTTATAGTTAGGAAGTAGCATTTGAAAAACCTATGAAATTCACTGAAAAAACCATAGGTTTGACACCAGTTATAGTTAGCTGGAAATTTTACTGACATAAAACCAATGAAATTCCACGTTATAGTTAGTTGGACTCACTATAACTTGCGCGTGTAATGCACTGCTGATGACATTACATATTACATCACTCATGACATGGTCAGTGACATCACTTATGACATCACTGATGACAGACCTCCTTTAAGTGTAATGTAACCCTTAAAACACATATTGGAAAATAGAAATTAACATTTTCAAAAAAATGGAGATACCCATACCAGTTACAACAACCAATTCAGTAATTCCACCATCTATATACACATTCTTTCATTCACCAACAGTTCTATATAGTCAGTCATACATATACTCACTCATCATATGTAGTGATACACCTATACATCCTGTTACACACCGACAATCATCCAAATGTTACTCACACACATACTCACACATGCAAATAAACTATTGAACATCCATTTATTTGCATATAAAACTATACACACACTACCACGTTACTTCTAAAGAAACTTATACATACTTACTCTCTTAAACAATCACTTATAGAAACACATACTTATTTAAACAGGAACTCTTTGTATCTCTTAGTCTCACATATACTGACTTATATATATCAATACTCACATATGCTAAATTAAAACATATCTCGTTACTGATAAAGACACTAGTGAGGCAGGCATTCACTCACTAACACACACATATACACACTCAACCACCCATACAGTCCTGCACATATGGTGTCTTCTAAACACATACAAAGAGAGAGTTAGTCATTCATGCATCTATGTGATTAGTAATAGCCCCACAAAACCATAGAAACACTCATACTGATACTAAAAAAACATCTAAGAACCCAAATACCTACACATGTAGGTACTCATCAACCCATGCAGCCACTTATTCACAAAGTGAAACACTGATACATATATTTAAATATTTAAACATTACTCGCTAATATATGTATTCACTAAGGTACACTTAATAAGCCAGTTATCCAATCATTTCTTTTTGAAAAAAACATTCATTAAGACAATAATTTAAACATTTATTCTTCCCTCGACCTTTACATATACATATATAAAACATATTTATTTTTTAGAAAGACACACATTCACTGGATCGTGTCATAAGTGATGTCACTGACCATGTCATGAGTGATGTAATATGTAATGTCATCAGCAGTGCATTACACGCGCAAGTTATAGTGAGTCCAACTAACTATAACGTGGAATTTCATTGGTTTTATGTCAGTAAAATTTCCAGCTAACTATAACTGGTGTCAAACCTATGGTTTTTTCAGTGAATTTCATAGGTTTTTCAAATGCTACTTCCTAACTATAACGTGTGTAAAACCTATGGTTTTTTCAGTGAATTTCATAGTTTTTTTGAATGCTAGTTCCTAAGTATGTAATCACGTTCGTAACTAGATAGTGTCACCGACTACACGTCCTGAGAAGCGCATGTAAAGTCATGTGACTTGAAAACAAGACTTCCAATTGGTTCTTAGTAGTTTCTGTTCTGGAATTTACACGAAGCACTCCACCCACTTTCCTCACAATCTTTTGTACTCTCAAGAGACAACAACGTCGAGCATCTTCCGGAAGACTTTGCTGAAATGGCTGCCCTACCGCATTCATCTTCCGAATCTGAAGGAAATGAGCGACCACCGTTAAGAAGAAAAAAGGAATCTTTCATTTGGCAATTTTTTACTTATCCTGAAGATCAAAAGAAAGTGAATGCGCCGAAAGTAACCTGCACGATATGCAATTCGGAGCTCTCAAGGGGAAATCCAAATAGAAAATATTCCTTTTCTATACACACCATGCAGCGGCATGTTAAACAAAGGCATCCTGAGCATTATGCAAAAGCATCGACAAGAGCCCTGGCCACGCTATTACCATCAGAGGTGGCCAGCACATCTTCTGGTGTACGACCTGTATCTCCATCGAGTGCTGAGATGGACTTGAGACCATATCTTGCGAAGGTGCATATGAAATGCAACCAGTGTGCAGAAATTCTTTTGTATGGAGAGCAGAGCCTCGTTCTTATTAAACTCAAAATTGAAAGTCACAAATGCCCCAAGAAAAGATAAATTTCTTCACTTCATTTTCAAACTATTACATACTGAAAAATGTAGTAGCTACTTTAAAAAATCGAAAGCATCATAACACTTCTTTCCCAAAAAAAAAAAAAAAAAAAAGTTCTTTTCAGAACTAACTCTTTCTACCAAAACGTGCTCCAGGAGCATATTATGAGATATTTTTTCGCCGCTTTATTTTAGTGCGAGACCGGGTGCGCGCACCCTCCTATCGCGTACAGGACCTCACACTTGCATGTGAAGTCATGTGACTTCTAAACAACACTTCTAATTGGTTCTCGGTAGTTTCTATTCTGGAATTTACACGCAGCACTCCACCCACTTCCATCACTTTCTTTTCTACTCTCAAGAGAGAACAACGTCGAACATCTTCCCGAAGACTTCGGTACAATGGCTACCGTTCCGCATTCATCTTCCGAATCTGAAGGAAATGAGCGACCACCTTTGACAAGAAAAACGGAGGCCACGCTATTACCATCAGAACTAATCAGCACATCTTCCGGTGGACGACCTGTATCTCCATCGAGTGCTGAGATGGACTTGAGACCATATCTGGCGAATGTACACATGAAATGCACGAACTGTGGAGAACTTCTTGTATACGGAGAGCAAAGCTTTACTCTAATTAAACAAATAATTGAGAGTCATAAATGCTCCAAGAAAAGTTAAATTTCTTCACTTTATTTGGATAGTATGACATACTGAATAATGTCGTAGCAACTTTAAGAAATCAAAAGCATCAAAACACTTGTTTCCCAAAAAAAAAAAGTTCTTTTCAGAACTAACTCTTTCCACCAAAACATGCTCCAAGAGCATATTATAAGATGTTTTTTCGCCGCTTTATTTTAGTGCGAGACCGGGTGCGCGCACCCTCCTATCGCGTACAGGACCTGACACTTCCATGTGAAGTCATGTGACTTCTAAACAGCACTTCTAATTGGTTCTTGGTAGTTTCTATTCTGGAATTTACACGCAGCACTCCACCCACTTCCATCACTTTCTTTTCTACTCTCAAGAGACAACAACGTCGAACATCTTCCCGAAGACTTCGGTACAATGGCTACCGTTCTGCATTCATCTTCCGAACCTGATGAAAATGAGCGACCACCTTTGACAAGAAAAACGGAGGCCACGCTATTACCATCAGAAGTAATCAGCACATCTTCCGGTGGACGACCTGTATCTCCATCGAGTGCTGAAATGGACTTGAAACCATGTCTGGCGAAGGTGCACATAAAATGCAACAACTGTGGAGAACTTCTTGTATACGGAGAGCAAAGCTTTACTCTAATTAAACACAAAATTGAGAGTCATAAATGCTCCAAGAAAAGTTAAATTTCTTCACTTTATTTGGATAGTATAACATACTGAAAAATGTCGTACCAACTTTAAGAAATCAAAAGCATCATAACACTGGTTTCCAAAAAAAAAAAAAGAAAAAAAAAAAGTTCTTTTCAGAACTAACTCTTTGTACCAAAACAAGCTTCAAGAGCATATTAGCTGATATTTTCTCGCCGCTTTCGTATAGTGCGCAACAGGGTGCGTGCACCCACCTATCGCATACAGGCGTCGAGACAAGCATGTGCAGTCATGTGACTTTAAAACAACACTTCCAATTGGTTCTTACTAGTTTCTATTCTGCAATTTACACGGAACACTCCACCCACTTCCCTAGAAAACTACTTTATCGGAAAACTTTTAAAGCCTCCTCTTATGAAATATTCGACATCAATCACATAGCAGAGTACTAAATAGCACTATATACACTCCGTCCCTTAATTATAAGAGACTTATTGCTATGTAAAAGCAACTTTTGTTTTCACGCGATAATGTGAAATGCTGAGCCTGTTACACAATTTGCTTTCACATATATGTTACTATTCTCCTTCGAGCACTAACACCGTAGAAAATACCACCAATAGCGGTCATATTTTTTACACCGACAACGGGCGATTTCTATCGCTTTGATCCTTACAATTATAAAGTTTTATTTCCTAAGTCTCTGATCTCCAAGTGTGCAACGTACCTCCCCTGTGTGTCGTAATAAGGTCCATAAACAAAAACTACAGGGCCAGCATTATAAACATGCACAGAACCACAAAACGACAAGAGCCACCATGTTGATATATATCCTTAATATAATAAACCTCTGAGAATAAATACATATTTCCGTGGCACCCCATAACACAAATGTGGCGTCCTCTGACTCTGCTCCATTACCAAACACCGTAACTCCCCGCCCCCCTCACTTTTCACTAAACTCCGCACTCCACCCCACCCGGACCCCCTATTACAAACCCCCAACCTACCCTCCCTGCCCAAACCCACCATGAACCTCAAACCGCCCCTAGAAAACTTATAAGACACAGGATTACTAAAACTCAAAGAATACGCAACAGGCAGATAATGTAAATAGTACATAAAGACTCATATTTTTTCCATAATACTATTTAAAAACATGTTCTATTTTTTATAAATCTATCATGCATCTGACCCTCTAGAACTGCTTTCAAAACGTGAACTATAAACCTCTACTTTTCATTTTCAAACCATACACTTTCATCTGACCCTCTACAACTGCTTTCAAAACGTGAACTATAAACCTCTACTTTTCATTTTCAAACCATACACTTTCAATTACATTATTTTTTTTTCCACAATTCATGTAATGTTACACACCTTTTCTAAAATACACCAGTCCCTATCATTTATAAGGATTTATTTTCAGTCTTCATCAGTGACACTTTCTTAACATATAATAGAAATCACTATAACTTTTTAAACGACAATGCTAACGCGGTAAAAATAACCCTTCATTTGCTTTCCTTTAAGAATGCAGACTATGTACCCCACGCATGCGTTTCTTCATCTTTATATTTGGCAGCGAATACCGACCTTGAATCGGAAGACATGAACAAGACCGCCATTGTCACATTTAAAACTGAACGTTGCATCTGCTCACACACATATCTTTCACTAAGCTAACATTCACAGAAAACATCATTGATGTAAAAAAAAATTGACCTTGCTTTACAACTCCCTCAAATCACTCCCTTATTTTTTAACGCATCCTCCACTTCAAGACAGGCTACTTTTTTGATAACTACTAAGCAATATATAAGTGACTAGACTCCTAGAAAATTTATCAAGTCATTCTGCTCCTCTCCACTGCATAGCCGGCGACCTAATTCTGTGGAGTTGCTATACAACCAGCGGTGCTGCGCCGTTTCCTTTACCATCTTGGGAAATTCAAAATGGATGTCCCTCCTGCCTTCGCAAACGAGCCGGGCCACTTAGAACTATTTTGACAGAGAATGCTTCTGTACTACGGCACCTTACCACTCTCAACTTTGAATACTTCATATCGATTATCATTTCGATATTCGTATTTCACCTGTGTGCAGCCTGTATTTCATTGCCTGAGCTGTGATTTCACGTGGGCCCTGGATTTATGTCTCTGCAATTTGGTACCTCCTGAACCGAATTACAATCACCTCATGAATCCGTTACTTGATCATGAACAGCTTTGTTACAACGGAGGGTTTATGGCCTTTGCAGCGATACATGGAGTTCTGGGTCATTGGAATATATTCGCAGCGGCGCAAGATTTCCTAACAGAGAGCTACATCGAAAACCCACCGAGCTGCCCTATGATGGTAAAAGACGCTCCAATAATGACAGATCATGAATGCTCCTTTCATCTTCTCAATTGGATGGCTGACATGTTTTCAGATGATAACAGTGATTTCATGTTAGAGGCACTTGCTGCATACTTTGCCTACACAATGGACGGTTAACTCTTTCCTAACAGCGAGCTACATCGAAAACCCACCGACCTGCCCTCTGATGGTAAAAGAGGCTCCGATTATAACAGATCATCAGTACTGCTTTACTCTTTTCCATTGGATAGCTGACATACTTTCAAATGATAAAACTGATTTCCTGTTACAAGCAGAATCTACCTATTTTGCCTAAACAATGCTTCAATAACTCTTATACAAGCCATTGACGTCCTCATTTCCTTTTGGTTTTCTATACGTTCACGTTCTTTTCCATATTTTCTTTTGAAGAACAGACCTATTTGCTTTACTAACAATGGACATTATGATTTCGTGTTGTTTGACAGCTGATTCATAAAGTAATGATGTATAACCACTTGCATTTTCAAATATCGTTCCTAAACTGAAAGGCCAGAGACCTTTTTCCATTTATTAAAATATAATATACTTCCTTATAAGAGTGTACAATGTTTTTTTCCAACTATATTCATTTTTCTTCAACTATAGCGTTTGTATTCCATGTACTACTGACAATACCAATTACTGTGTTTTTTGCAATTTATGTACTCATATTACATAATGATTTGCCTTTAAAACAGTACATTTCTAAATAAACATTTCAAATATTCACGGTTTCTCTTTTAATCCATAATCTCAACTGAAATGATTTCATTTTGAAAAACTATTCATGGGTTCCACATAACCTTAACTGTAGACACTGAAGACCTTATTTATAAAGACCTTCCGCCGCCGGGGCCTCATTTTTTAAAATGGGAAAAAGTAACGCACCGCTGGCGCAAGGCCTTCATAAATAAAATCCTGAATGTTTTCTTTTCTCGAGCTCACTTACTGATACTAGAACCTCCAAGCCAATTACGGTCCGTGAACTCTTTCTTAGTAGGTCGCGCACCGTAAAGACAGTTATACCACTGTTAACATTTTTTTTTTACTGTTACTAAGCACCGACACAGTTCCGCTTTACTCAGAGTTAATCACTGCTCCCACGCTTCTACAGGCCAGACGCTATGTCGTATTTCTCTCCTTATCACCCTTTCATCTCCACAATAACAAACAGTTCTCCGCCTGCCACCAGAGAACAGACTCAGATGCAGAGGCACCAAAGAGTGAACCCATCACCAACTGCCATCTCCGGCTGTTTCCATGGTTACACCTCATTCTGCACCTTGCTGAAGGCACAGGTCAAAAGTTCATGTCTTAACGTTCTACAACAAACTAAGAACACTATTTTCCCTCCAGAAACTCCTGCCAATACACAGCTCTGTTACATGTCTTGTTTTTTCACACCCAATAGTACTTTTCGTTTAACATAAACATTAACATGGAACGTACTGTTCAATCTCCACTTGTTACAATCAACCAATCATTTTTATTTTTTAAACCACACCCAGCCTCTTCCTTTTTCTTTATTTAGAATTTCAACTTCTAACTACCATTCCACTTCCACAACCGATCGGAGGACGACTACAAATCCCTTGAAAATGAAGGTCTGGCTAATAGGACACAGTTATATTCACTGGAGTGAAAAATATGCAGTAAGCAGACGAATTTGCAATCTCGGCTTACCAAATGTACACATAACATGGATTGCCAAAAGAGGATTGAAATGTCACCAATTGATTCCATTGGTGAAAACTTTTATGCATCTCCCAGAACCAGACCTTATAATTGTGCACTGTGGTGGGAACGATCTAGGCACAATCACTGGGGTAGGTCTGGAAATGCTTCTAAAAGACACCTTTCGACAATTGATGACACTTTTTCCTCGATCTGCCTTGGTATATTCCAATATATGCCAAAGACAGAAATGGAATTGGTCCAATCAACATTGTGCACAATTTGAGAAAGCAAGGAGACATGTAAATAAATCTGTTTCTGCGTTCCTCAGAGATTATAGCATGGGTTCTATTTACCACAACAACTTGCGATACCACATGCAAGACGTCTATAGGAGAGACGGTGTTCATTTCACGAATGAGGGAAACAGAATCTTCCTCTGCAACATCAGGCTCTGCATCGGTACTTACTTATAAATGCAGAAAACACTCAATTAACACAAGGGCTCTTTTCAGAGCCACCTTATATCTAAGCACTTAAACTTCTGATTTATCTCCATTTTCACACTCTTGTGAATAGGTGTGCGCGACCGGGTGCGCGCACCCCGTTATTTTTTTCCCGAAAAAAAATATATCTTTTCGCGCTCAAGGGCCTTACTGCACACCCCGAGAAAACCTACGCAGCAAGACAATCTCTACCTTCTCCCCTTCCCATGTTTCAACGCTTTGAAATGAACAATATATTTACTCGCAGTGACAAAATGGCGGACAAAACTTCCTGATTTCCTTCGAATCGAACGTTAACAGACGTCACGCAGCAAAAAAAAATTCCGCTCACGCGCAGCCGCTTGGGTGCGCGCACGTGTGCGCGCCTATAGATATATAATTGACTTTAACTTTAATTTTCTCAACAACTACTGAACGGATTTACACCATACCAAAAAAGCGTAATCTGCGAACAAGACTCTACAGTTTTGGCAAATTTCTTATAAATCCATTCAGCCGTTCGACCTGTAGCCGAGTCTAAAGGTCCTATGGAAAATAACATGGAGAAAACACGTTTTGGGACCCCCCTTATATCTCAGCCCCCACTTGACCAATCCCCCCCAAACTTTCAGGAAAGGAGCGCAGCGGACCGAGCCATCTTCTTTGAGAAATTCGCAAAGACTCATCCACCAGGGCCAAAGTTATTCCAAATAGAATGTTGAGGATTTCCTATGGAAACTAGGTCCTAACTATAACTACCTACTGGCGACCGCCAGTAGGTAATATATATATATATATATATATATATATATATATATATATATATATATATATATATATATATATATATAAAATCTATGTATACATGTATATGTATAATGTATCAAATTTATAGTAGGGTTATCTCACTGAACATCACCCTCACCCTCACACACCCTCACCCTCACACCCCTCACCCTCACCCTTACACACCCTCACCCTCACATACCCTCACCCTCACTCACCCTCTCACCCTCAAAAACCCTCTCACCCTCACTCACCCTCTCACCTTCACACACCCTCACCCTCACACCTCCTCACACCCCCTCACCATCACAACCCCTCACACCCTCACACACCCTATCACCCTCACAACCCCTTACCCTCACCCTCACGCACCCTCACCCTCAGACCCCCTCACACCCTCACCCTCACACCCCCTCACACACCCTCTCACCCTCAAACACCCTGACCCTCACACACCCTCACCGTCACACCCTCACCCTCACATACCCTCACCCTCACTTACCCTCTCACCCTCACACACCCTCTCACCCTCACTCACCCTCTTACCCTCACACCCCTCACCCTCACACCCCTCACCCTCACACCCCCCCACCCTCACACCCCCTACCCTCACACCCCTCACCCTCCCTCACTCACATCCCCTCACACACCATCACCCTCACACACCCTCACCCTCACACACCCTCACACCCCATCCACCTCCTCACCCTCACAACCCTCTCACCCTCACACCCCCTCACTCACCCTCACACCCCTCACCCTCACACCCCCTCACCCCCCTCACCCTCACACCCCCTCACCCTCACACACCCTCTAACCCTCACACACCCTCACCCTCACACACTCTCACCCACACACCATCACACCCCCTCACCCTGACACCCCCTCACACTCCCTCACACCCTCACACACCCTCACCCTCACATCCCCTCACTCACCCTCACCCTCACTCAACCTCACACACACTCTCACCCTCACACACCCTCTCACCCTCACTCACCCTCTCACCCTCACACACCCTCACCCTCACACAACCTCACACTCACACCCCCTCACCCTCACACACCCTCACCCTCACTCTCACACCACCTCACCCTCCTTCACACCCTCACCCTCACACACACCCTCACACACCCTCTCACCCCCTCACCCTCACACCCACTCACCCTCACACCCTCACTCTCAAACCCCCTCACCCCGTCACCCTCACCCCTGTCACCACCTCACCCTCACACCCTCTCACCCTCACACCCGCTCACACACCCTCACCCTCACACACCCTCACACACCCCCACTCACCCTTACAACCCTCTCATCCTCACACCCCTCACCCTCACACCCATCACTCTCACCCCCCCTTAGACCCCCTATCACCCTCAAACACCCTCACCCACACACACAATCACATTCACACCCTCACACACCCTCTCACCCTCACACACCCTCACCTTCACACCCACTCACCCTCACACACCCTCACCCTCACTCACTCTCACCCTCACTCACCCTCTCACCCTCACACACCCCCTCACCCTCACTCACCCTCTCTCTCCCTCACACATCCCTCACCTTCACACACCCTCATCCTCACACACCCTCACCCTCACACCCTCGCCCTCACACCCCCTCACTCTCCTCACACCCTCACCCTCACACACTCCCTCACACACGCTCACACACCCTCACCCTCACACCCTTCACACACCCTCACCCTCACACCCCCCCACACTCATACCCTCACCCTCACCCTATTACCCTCACCCCGTCACCTTCACCCCATCACCCCCTCACCCTCACACCCTCACCCTCACCCACACACACCCTCACCCTCACACCCCCTCACACCCCTCACCCTCACACTCCCCTCACCCTCACACCCCACACACCCACACCCTCACCCTCACACCCTCACCCACCCCCTCAACCTCACACCCCCCTCAACCTCACACCCCCTCACCCTCACTCCCCCTCACCCACACACCCCTCACCCTGACAACCCCCTCACCCTCACACACACCCCCTCACCCTCACACACCCTCACTCACCCTCACACACACCCTCACCCTCACACACCCTTACCCCCTCACCCTCACACACCCTCACCCTCACACACTCTCACACCCACACACACCTTCACTCACCCTCACCCTCACACACCCTCACCTGCACACCCTCACATCACCTCACACCTCCTCACCTCACACACCCCTCACCCTCACACCCTCACCCTCACACTCCCTCACCCTCACACACCCTCACTCACCCTCTCAACACCCCCTCACCCTCAAACCCTCACCCTCACACCCCCTCACCCCGTCACCCTCACACCCTGTCACCCTCACCCCGTCATCCTCACCCCTGTCACACCCTCACCCTCACACCCTCACCCTCACTCACTCTCACCCTCACTCACCCACTCACCCTCACACACCCCCTCACCTCACTCACCTCACACCCCTTCACCCTCACACACCCTCAGCCTTCACACCCCCTCACCCTCACACCACCTCACCCTGACACCCTCAACCCTCACAACCCCTCACCTCCCTCACACCCTCACCCTCACCCTCACACACTCTCTCACACACCCTCACACACCTCCTCACCTTCACAACCTCACCCTCACACCCCCCCTCACACGTCTCACCCTCACCTTCAGTCCCCGTCACCCTCACCCATCACCCTCACCCCTGTCACCCCTCACCCCCGTCACCCCCTCAGCCTTCACACCCTCACCCTCACACCCCCTCGCCCTCACAACCCCTCACCCTGTACCCACACAGACCCTCACCCTCACATCACCCTCACAAACCCCTCACCCTCACACCCCCTCACCCTCACACCCCCACACACCCACACACTCACACACACCCTTACCCACCCTCACCCTCACCCCTCACACCCTCACCCTCACCCTCACTCCCCTCACCTCACCTCACACCCCCTCACCCTCACCCTCAACACCCCTCACCCTCACACACACCCTCACCCTCACACACCCTCACTCACCCTCACACACCCTTACCCCCCTCACACACCTCACCCTCACACACCCTCACACGACCTTCACTCACCCTCACACCCCTCACACACCTCACCTGCACACCTCACCCCCTCACCCTCACCCTCACCCTCACACACCCCCTCACCCTCACACCCTCACACCCTCACACTCCTCACCGCACACACACTCACTCGAGCCTCACACTCTCACACCCCCTCACCCTCACAACCTTCTCACTCTCACACACCCTCAACCTCCCTCACCCTCACACCCCCTCACCCTCATACCCCCTCACACCCCCGACACACCCTCACTGACCCTCACACACCCTCACCAGCATATCATAACAAAACATAGCATAGCATAACAAAACACAGCATAGCATAACAAAACAACGCATAGGATTAGCAAAACATAACATGGCATAACAAAACAAAAACATAGCATAGCAAAAGCACAAACACAACAGCATAGCATAGCATAACAAAACACAACAAAACATAGCATAGCATAACAATACATAGCATAACAAACAAAGCATAGCATAACATAACAAAGCATAACAAAACAAAACATAGCATAGTATATAACAAAACAAAGCAGAGTATAAACAAAACATAGCATAACATAACAAAACATAGCATAACATAACAAAACAAAAACATAGCATAACAAAACACAGCATAACGAAACATAGCAAAACACAACAAAACATAGCATAGCATAACAAAACACAACACATAGCATACATAACAAAACATAGCATAGCAAAGCATAGCAAACATAGCATAGCATGACAAAACACAACACAACATAGCATAGCATAACAAAACAAAGCTTAGCATAGCATAGCATAACAAAACATAGCATAACAAAGCATAGCATAACAAAACATAGCTTAACAAAACGATAGAATAGCAGAACACGGCATAGCATAATAAAACACAACAAAACATAGCATAGCATAACAAAATAAAGCATAGGATAGCAAAACTAAACATAGCACAGCATAACAAAAACAAAGCATAGGACAGCAAAACAAAACATAGCATAGCATAACAAAACATAGCATAACAAAACACATACACAATAGCATAACAAAAACATAGCAAAAACACAACAAAAACATAGCATGGCTTAACAAAACACAACAAAACATAGCATAGCATACCAAAACATAGCATAGCATAACAAAACATAGCATAGCATAACAAAGCATAGCATAGCAAAACACAACAAAACATAGCATAGCATAACAAAACACAACAAAACATAGCATAGCATAACAAAACAAAGCATAGGATAGCAAAACTAAACATAGCATAGCATAACAAAACAAAGCATAGGATAGCAAAACAAAACATAGCATAGCATAACAAAACATAGCATAACATAACAAAACATAGCATAACAAAACATAGCAAAACACAACAAAACATAGCATAGCTTAACAAAACACAACAAAAAATAGCTTAGCAAAACAAAACAAATAATAGCATTGCAAAACATAGCATAGTATAATAAAACACAACAAAACATAGTATAGCATAACAAAACATAGCATGCATAACAAAGCATAGCATAGCCAAACATAGCATAGCATAACAAAACATAGCTTAGCAAAACAAAACATAGCTTAGCATAACAAAACACAGCATAGCATAGCATAACAAATTAAAGCATAGGATAGCAAAATCTAGCATAGCATAACAAAACAAAACATAGGATAGCAAAACAAAACATAGCATAGCATACAGCATCACTCAGCACCACCATGGCATCACTCAGGGGCACCACAACATCACTATGCGCTACCACAGCATCACTGAAGGCCACAGCATCACTCGTTTGCCATCACAAAATCCCTCAGCGCCACTACAGTATCAATCTGTGCAACCATTTAACAACAACTGGTTCAAATATGTTCTCCTAATGTTTCACGCTTTATTACAAATGTAACAAAAAGATGGTAATATTTCACTTCTGTTCTTGGATTTTCGTCACAATAAAATGCACTGAACATAATCTTCACAAAAATTATTTACAAAAGTTTAAGCTATTGCCATTATAAATCACAATAACTTTTATTTAAGCATTAATTATTAGAAAAAATTAAAAGCCATTGTTATTTTCAATATCAATACATGTAAGTCACGTAAATACAACACATATTGCATGACAAATGCTATAGGTGTCACATTTGCGAAAGTTGTAACTATTGGCATTGTAAATGACAAAGCTATTAATTTCGCTATTTTCAAAAACAAAACATAAATAAAAAATGTGTCATTTACAATACCATTAGCTCAAACTTTCTTAATGCGAGACCTATTGCATTGCAAATGCTTGTTTTACATTGTTACCTTCCAGTGCCTACCCAAGGCGGCCCAGCCCCTAATCTTTACACCTTTGCCTTCCAGTGCCTACTCCAAGTGCCTCAGCCCTTATCTTTCACACCTTAGCCTTCTAGTGCTTTCTCCAGGGTGTCTCAGCTTCTATCAATCACAACTTTGCCTTTCAGTGTCCACCCCGGGTGTCTCAGCCCCCTACCTTTCACTCCTCTGACCTTGCAATCCCCACCCTAGGTGTGTCGGCCTATCTCTCCCATTAGGACAACTGTGATTCCCTGCACCGCGACCAGGGCCGGACTGGGAACGAAAACCGGCCCTGGCAAAGTGCTCGGCCGGCCCCCCCTCACCCCTCCTGGGGAGGGGAGGGGGAGCGGGGTGATCGAGCTCTTTGTCAGGGCGGCGTCTCGGCCGATTTTGTTACAGGGCCGCTTTTGCTGCCCTTTAAAAAAACAGCCCCGAGGGGCCCAAAACCGGCCCCCACCCTTGCGGCCCACCGGGGGATTACCCGGTGCCCGCAACGGCCAGTCCGGGCCTGACCGCGACCTGTCACTGAAGCACATCTCACCCAGTTATTTATCCGCCAAGCCCTTTCCATCGTTCTCTTTCAGCTCTCCCTGCAAAGCATGTCATTGCTGCAGCACCCCCGGCCTGCCAGTCTCTCCTTTGAAGATCTCACTCTCTCTAGCCTGTCACTGCGATCAGACATCTTCCTGTCAGCTTGAGCATCTCACCCTCTCTCTGCGTCTCATCGTTGCATCTATCTCCCTGCGTGCCAACCTGTTACCTTGCATTTCTCACCTATCGCAGTCTATCGTCCCCTACAGGACATCCCGGCCTCTGCACTTCTTCACACTCCCTCAGCCTGACATAGCTTGCAGGCATCTCCTTGGTGTGTCCCTCTCTTCGTAGTCAGACAGTCATACACAGCAGATATCTTGTCACCTGCCTTTTTTTTGCTTATGTTCCCCCCACTCCTGGTATTCTTAGAGACGCCCCAAGGTGTGTCTGTCTGTTCCTTTACAGATCTCCTTCTTCCAGGGAGGGAAGCCCCTCTCAGCCCCCCTGGTTTGTCTGTTTCCAGGGCTCCTTCCAGCGACCACCCCGTTTGTCTGCTTCCGGGGCCGCTCTCGGACCTTGCAGTGGCTTGTGGTTTCTCAAACCCTCTTTATTAGTTGGTAAAGCTATCGGACTCCTGCATCGATAACTTGATGGCATGTCACAGCGTGTAGTGTAGTGCTTACAGCACTCAGGGGCTCATGGGGTGAATTTAAATATTTGCTTGTGTTATCTTGGCACTACTCAGCGTGGGTCACTCCACCGGCGTGCAGTCGCAATCAGAATCTGTAATAACTTTCAGCACTATATACAGTAATATTGGCGTATCTTTATTTTTCACAAACAGATCTTTCTCTTTAAACGACTTACTGTAAGTCGAACAGAGGGTTACAGCAGCATGTCCTCCAGAGTATTTGACATCCATAAGTATCCCATGATTACTGGATCTGAAACATTATGATCAATTAAGGAACACATTATATGCCATACGTTGAAGCCCCCTGAAGAAGTCTCACTGGAGACGAAACGCGTTGGCTATGATAAATGGAAGTTTAAAGAGAAAATCTGTTTGTGAAAAATAAAGAGCCCACTGCATCAAGAAACATACACCCTGGATCTGAACTCTTTTTTATGTGCTACTGTTCTGAACTGTGACATGATACGCCAATATTACTGTATATAGTGCTGAAACTTATTGTATTGAAGTTTGTTGTAGGATTCGTTCCTATTTTTTGAGGAGTATAGAGGGGAGTATGCCCTGGTTTCGTGCACTATCTAATACTTAGAGACACTATTTATTTGTTGTATGTGGATTCAATCAGCCTCCACCCTCAGCTCTTTGGTTCTTATTGCAATTGGAATCTATGCCTTGCCGGGTGCACTCCGATCTCTGCAGAGGGACTCGGCCCACCAAGTTATCTTAAGTCTCTACCTCTCTCAGCTGCATGTTTTCGGGGGCATCTGCACCCCACAGATGAGATCCCAACTGGTTTCATCCATTCATCATTATTAACACCCCCTTGGACTTTTACTGTACTTAGACCAAAGCAGGTGCATGCCCAGGTCTCAACAACACGTGGGGGACAATCCTGTGGTCTAAGATTGCTCTTCCGGGGTTGCTGTCATCCGGGCCTCCAGCTGCGTGTGTCAGTGTCGCTCCATCTTTAAGGGATCCCTCTCCCTCTTTGATCATTCAGCTTCCCCTTCTCCCACGTTCTGTTGCTTCACTATCTGCATGCATTAATGTATCATTATATAACAATGTTTAGGTATCCCATGCCCAACATGCTTCATAATTGGATATTGCCCCCGGGACCTGGCCTACCCGGGGGCTTATACAAAAGGAAGTGCGGGAGACCGCGCTTCGCTTTTGAAAATTTTGGGCCAGATTTGCGCACCCAGCGCAAATTTGGCCTTTTTTTAAAAATTATTTTTTGGGCCTGCCTAGGGGTCAGGATGTTTCTATCCTGCCCCCATTTCTTGTTTTTTACCTTTTTTTAACTGTTTTCTTGTGACTCAGTAACCAATTTCCTGGTTTGGAGTGTTAGCAGCCAATCAGAATGAAGCTCATGCTCGGGAGAATTTGCGGCTCCTCCTCGGTGCTCAGATATCGATATTTTTATTTTTTAAATTTCTTAGGAACTACTGGATGGATTTCCACCATTGAAAAAAAAGTCACTTTCTGAACCAAGAGCTACCTTTTTGCCAAATTTGGTGTAATTCCATTCAGCAGTTCGGGCTGTAGCCTGTTCCAAAAATTCCTATGGAAATTAACATGGGAAAACGTGTTTTGGGATCCCCTTTTCTCTCGGCCCCCGCTTGACGACTCACCCTGGGCTGGTCATTAGTTTGAAAAATTGCACGAAGATTTGTCAAACGGCGCCAAAGATATTGGCAAAAGAAAAAACGCTTCTTGAATGGAAACAAGGACCTAACTATAACTACCTACTGGCAGTTGATGTCTGTCTGGCATACATAATTTTTGTTCATTTGGTCTCATCCGACCCTGCGTTTTGTGCCCATATTTTACTTATTTTCAGTGCTGTGTTTTACGAGGGTCATGAAGACATTCAGACATTTTCCCAACTTTAAAATTTAACTTCTGTGTGTCAATGACATTTTCCGGTTTTGGTGAAAAGAATTCAGGGAGCATTGGAGATTCAGACTTTGACACTGGACTTCGATGCGTAAAAGACCGCTAGGAAGCATTATGGGATGCGTAGTTTCTCTTAAGGATATAAGTGAGTACCTGGCGGCATTCATTGATAAAGGCTGCCGAAACGCGTATCTCTGGTCGCAGGGTTGGGGGAGACCCAAGAAAATAAATATTGCCGTATCCCCATAGCCCAGCCTTGTGTACGTGACTTCTTCAGATGGAGTAGGATATATATATATGCAATGAAACAACAAAAAAATCTGTTACATGAAGATTCCGAAAATTCTCCGACAATTCTCTCATGGCAACGATACCTTTGGAGTCCAACATAGAACTTGAACTTGAGGAACTTTGGAATCAAGATAATGCTCCCGCTGGAACACAAAACCCCTTGATTACCAACACTCCAAATAAAGGTGCAGGTTTGACATATTTCAAACCCAAATCAAAATACTGCCCTATCATGCTTCATGAGCCATAGATACTTTCCACGAAGTCATTACTAAAAAAATCGAAAATTTGAATAAAAAAATTGGAACCAGTACAAGCATCCAAAAACATCGTAATCAGGACCATAAGTATTTCCAATTGATAAAAAAATTGGGTAACAACAAAGAAGTCATAATCCGAAACAGTGATAAAGGAGGAAATATAGTCCTTTGGGCACATGACGAATACATGAAGGAGGCCATGAGCCAATTAAATGAGAGACAATGTTATTCACGAGCTGATGTTGGCAAACTGAAAGAAAGGTATCAAGCCTATTACAAAAAACTATCAGGCTGGCGTAATAAACAACTCATAAGTGAGAATGAGTATAAGTACCTGAAAAACGACAATCCTACTGTACCCACGATATATTTCATACCCAAAATACATAAGGACAGTAAAAAACCACCAGGACGTCCTATAGGCAGTGCCAGGAACAGCAGCCTAGAAAAAACATCAGTATATGTGGACTTTTTCCTCCAAGATTACGTAAAATTATTACCATCCTACGCAAGGGATACAAGTGACTTCCTAAACAAAATAAAGAACTTTCAATGGAACTCTGAATATATCATGATGGCAATAGATGTATCATCATTATACACCACTATAGTACATGATGACGGCATCCAAGCGGTGGAACATTTCTTAAAAGATAGAGAGCTAATTTATCAACAACATAATGAGATGCTGGTGGCAATGATACAATTTTGTTTATACAACAATATATTCATGTTCAATCACCTTTTATATTGTCAAATACAGGGAGTAGCCATGGGGGCCAGCTTCTCCCCGAGTTATGCTTGCCTGCATATGGGCAAATGGGAGAAGCTGGTCCTCGGTGGAATACATGGAGATACAATGTCGACTAATGTCAAATTGTGGCTGAGATTTATAGATGACCTGTTTGTAATTTGGCACGGAACTAAAAGGGAAGCAGAAATGTTTTTGGTCAAACTCAACAACAATGATCTTAATTTGAGATTTACTGCAGATATTAGCAACTCCAGGGTCAGTTTCCTAGACACCGAAGTGTATATTGATAACAATACTTTACAAACCACTTTATACCGCAAAAAAACTACAGGAAACTTGTTGTTGCATGCCTCTAGTTCACACCCATGCCACTTAGTGAATAGCATTCCCTATGGAGAAATGCTTAGGATAAAAAGGGTATGCAGCACACAGGAAGAATTACACCAGGCCCAAACTCTGAGTAAACAACGTTTCTTAGCCAGAGGTTACTCCAGACAAACGATTGACAGGGCCATTGTCAAAACATCGTCATTAAATAGGGATACCTTATTGGTCAGCAAGAAAGACAAGGAACAGCACAAATGTCATGTAAATGAAGACGATAACATTTTTTGCTTCATAGTAGGATACAGCAAACAACATAAAGCAATACAGAAAATCATACAAGATGAATGGCCCGTACTACTTAGTGATCCAGTACTAGGACCCCTGCTACCGCAGAGGGTGTCCATTACATACAGTAGAGGTCCCTCAATGAGAGATTGCTTAGGTGTATCAGACCCGGAAATTATCAGTAAACCAGTTTGGTACCAGAATCTAAAAGGCTTTAAGAAATGTCCATCGTGCAAAGCCTGCACACATGGGATCAATACTAAAACATACCTCAGTCCATTCAAGACCAAACCGTATACTATAAATAAAATGTTAAATTGTAAGACTGAATTCTCTGTATATGTGCTTACCTGCCCATGTGGGTTAATCTACGTGGGCTCTACTAAACTTCAAGCACACGTCCGAATACTCCAGCATCTCCGAGCTATAACAAATACAGACAATACATATCCGGTGGCCCGACATTTTAAGGCATGCCATGGATCGAATAACAAAGGTCTGTCATACTATCTTATTGATGCAATCCCTCCCAATAGACGAGGAGGTGATAGGGAGAATAAACTAAGGAAGCTGGAGACCAGAAACATTTTATTGTTAGATTCGAAACATCCGAATGGATTAAACCTAAAGGAAGATTTATACACTTGTTTGGTTTAGGGAATTTTGAGGTAATGTGCCCAGATTCATTAATAAGATTACCAGTTGAAAAATAAATATAAAATCATTATTTTGTACCTTTTACAAAACACAAAAGATATGTATACAACATCTGAAAAATGTTGATTATGTTGTAAATATTTTTTATATATTTATATGAAGAATTTTTGATACCAATGATTTTAAAAATATGTGTAAATATCTTAGGATGTTTTTTAACATTATTTATAGATCAGATCAAGTATAAATGTTTGGTACTAAAGGAAAAGATAAACACTAGTATCTATATATTGACTGTGTATTTTGATAAGATTTTAGCAATTGATATGGTACAGGTTGATGAATAACTTCATGATAATGATGTTGTAGCGGTTACTCAAGATCCAATTAATGGAACAATACAGAAAAATTATCAGTAATGAACATGTGGAATATAAGAATATAAATGATAGCAGGAATTCTAAATTTAATTTATTTGGTTTTGTAAAACATATGAAATCAACTGTAATGATTTTACAATCACTTGCTCATTTAAGCACTTTAAGTATGTTTTTCACTAGAGAAAAAAAGACAAAACATTTACAAGTTTAATGCAATTGTTTTAGGGCTAACGTATTTTACACGGATTTTTCTAAGCAGATAGTGATTTTTTCATTATGCTTTTAAAAGATGGTTGATTTAAATATAAAAATGTATTTTACTAGTATTTGTATATCAACCGATAGCCCAACATGCACAAATGGTAGTATAGAATCATATACGGAGTGTTTTGTCTATTTCTATAGTGATTTGAACTCACGTGATTCACTGATTCATGCACTGCCACTTTAAAAATGCCTTCTGGGTAAAAACAAATTGTCGAGTGAATCAGCGGCGTTCGCGCCGCGAAACGCGTCTCAGACACTTTGGCAAATAAAGGATTGACGAGCACGAAATTTGGGTCTGTGTCCTGTTTGACTGCATCGCGTGAATCAAGACGTGGCGTCTGCAACAGGATTTGCAACATATATATATATATATTCACTGAAAAAACCATAGGTTATAGACCATATATAGTTAGGAATTAGCATTTACAAAACCTTGAAAATTCACTGAAAAAACCATGGGTTATAGACCATATATAGTTAGGGATTAGCATTTACAAAACCTTATTTTACTCGCACAAAACCATTGAAATTCGCATATATAGTTAGTTGCACTAACTATATATCGCGCACCCGCAATCCACTGCTGATGATGTCACATATTACATCATTCATGACATGGTCAGTGACATCACTGAGGACATCACTGATGACATCTCAAATGACATCACTGATGACATCACTGATGACAACACCCAGTGACTGTATGTTTCTGTAAAGTTAAAATATGTCTTACATATTGAAGAATGAGTGGATGTATAAGTGTCTGGATGAAGGATTTAGTAGGTGCATGACTGACTGTATGAGTGAGTGATTTAATGTGTCTCACTGAGTGCATGGGTTAGTGTCTAAACTGTCTTAATTTGTGCTTCATTATGTCTGTTGTTCTGTAAACTGCTGCATGTGTTGATCAGTAGCTATGTGAGTAACTATATGGGTGGTTATTGATTGATTGTCAAAGTATTTGTATGGGAGACTGAGTGTGTGTGTGGCTGGCTGGGAGATGTGTAACTCTGTGCAGATCAATGTGTTCTTGGATCAATGATGGTATAAGAGAGTAAGTATGTGTTAGTATAGGTTTGAAAATGTAAGGTACTCTATGTTTAACTGTATTGATTAGGAAATGGAAGTGTGATTGATTCTTTACAGGACTGACTAGGTGTGTGAGTAACTCCATGGATGAGTGGCAGAGTGTGAGTGTCTGTATAGGTGTATGAGTGCATATGATAGTGTTGTATGTATGAATGATTGTATGGGTGAATGAGTGAATCTGTGTGTAGACATAGGAATCAGTGAGTGCGTATGTAGTAACTAGTATTGGTGTGTCAATGGTTTAAAAAATTATGGGGCATATTACCAAGCAATAGCGATAATTATCGCTATTGCTTGGTTAGCGGGAAAAATTTACCGCTGAGCTGTGGCGATTTTTACCGCAAATAAACCTTGGTATTACCAAGGTTTAACGCAAATGCGATAAAAATCGCCGCAAAGCATGAATATCGCTGAAAAGTCAGCGATATTCATGCATTAGCGAGCTAATGCTCTTAGCCATGTTATCCACCTCCCATTGGATAACATGGCTAAGAACTGCTCAGGGCAGGTGTTAGCTTTTGGAGATATTCGCGCTTAGCGCGAATATCTCCAAAAGTTGGTAATAGGAGATAGCGATGTTAGCAACTGTTTTCAGTCGCTAACATCTTGGCACGCCCACTTTGCATCTCATTAGTGATAAATATCACTGACATGCAAAGCGGGGCCCAAGATGGTCGCTATCTCCTACTAGCTGTCGCTAACTGGTGTTAGCGACAGCTAGGTAATTGGGAGATAATTTTATCTCCGCTTTCTTGGCTTTTAAAGCCAAAAAAGCAGAGATAAACCCCCTTGATAATATGCCCTTATATTCTGTATTTTACACTGGATGTAACAGAAGTTATATTAAAGTGTGAGGAGATGCATTGTATTGTCACATGAATGATATTATCAGTGATATCATCAGTGATGTCATTTGAGATGTCATCAGTGATGTCATCAGTGATATCATCAGTGATGTGATCAGTAATGTCAAATGAAATGTCATCAGTGATGTCATCAGTGATGTCATTTGAGATGTCATCAGTGATGTCATCAGTGATGTCATTTGAGATGTCATCAGTGATGTCATCAGGATGTCACTGACCATGTCATGAATGATGTAATATGTGACATCATCAGCAGTGGATTGCGGGTGCGCGATATATAGTTAGTGCAACTAACTATATACGCGAATTTCAATGGTTTTGTGCGAGTAAAATAAGGTTTTGTAAATGCTAATCCCTAACTATATATGGTCTATAACCCATGGTTTTTTCAGTGAATTTTCAAGGTTTTGTAAATGCTAATTCCTAACTATATATGGTGTATAACCTATGGTTTTTTCAGTGAATTTCAATGGTTTTTTAATAGCAAATATCAAAAGCTGTAAAATGTGAAGTACGTGGTAGGTAAAAACATTTTCGTGTTTATGCACGCTGATGTGCTTTGAACGCTGCCCCCCCCCCCTCCTCTTTTCTTTTAGGAGTATTCTCTCTTTGCAGATAGTGAAGGGTAGGTAACGCAGTCCTTTGCCCCCGTTGTAATCCGTCGTGCCTGCTTCCCTCTCCATTTGATTGATTGTTATCCTAGCATTTATTGTTTTGGAATTGGTTCTCTTTGGTTCATTCTCTATTTACAAACAAGCACAGAGTCGCAATACTCTGTTTAGTCTTTGCAGATAGTGAAAAATCGTTAAAAAAACAAAATGAATCAAGCAAAATCAGTAGGCCACTAATGGGATCTCTTTTTGACCTCGCTAAAATAGAAACATTAGGAACAACACCTCATGAGAAATACGAAACTAGTGAGAGGAACTGAGCTCGACGCCATGATGGCTGCAAGACAGCTCGGCTCCGCCGCCCCCCGCCCAAAACAACGACAAACCCTATGCAAATATTATAAATATATACAACACACCAGCAAAGTAACAGGGTAAAACGTTTTATTAAATAACTATTTACATGGCAGCCTGCTGCAACATCCATCACTGTTCCTGTCGAGGTAGCATAGCTAGCGGCCTAGGGGTGGAGGACCGTTGTGCAAATTGCCCGGGGACGACACCATGCGCCTAGGCTCGTCCCCAGTACATCCAGAGGTGATGTCCGACAAGTTGTGTGGGGGGATGCCTTGCTGATGCCGCCACCCCCACCACCACCTTCTTATTGCCTGATCCGGCTAGCTCAATCGATCGAGCATGAGACTCATGCACTCTGATCTCCTTGGCCTCAGTCAAGCATCAATAGTAAGATTTTCATAGGTGAGTGTACGTTCATGGTTTTCCATCCACAGACTAAAAGCCTGGAGTGGGAGTGAAAGAACAATAACTAGGTAAGAAGGAAGGCAGAGGTTGTGGTAAGGACTCTGGATATAGTATGTTACTTGGTCCCTGAGATGCTTCGATGTCACTGCCTTGCACAAATGGCATAAGTCCTGGATGTTGGGTGCCATAGTTGAGGGTTCCGAGCAGCGTTTGTAACACTGTCTGAAGCTTATTTGCACCTGCTGCAGCTTCACTATTCTCAAAGTAAGTGGGGGCTGTTTGTGGACCTGGCTGCATTGGAAAACAATGTGATGCGGTGCCTCCCTGAACCGCTTGACGGAGGCCCCCAAGATAATTGCGCCTGCTTCACACCTTGTCCCACAATCCGTTTGACCTGAAGACACGTCCTGCGGTGCCCTGGTCCGACCATCACATATACCTGCGCCAGGAGACAGCGTGGGGTGCAGTAGAAGGGAGAGGCGGCGCGAACGAGCCTCCCCCACCTCCCCAGGTGGAGGTTTCTCGGCTACACCCCAGCGCTTCACTCGACCAGCTGACTTGCGCCCGCTCTTGCGACACAGTGCCTCGCTCGGCCAGCTGAATTGCGCCTGCTCTTGCTATTACAACGTCTCACCCGCCATCCAACGGAATTGCACCCTATCTTGCGGTACAGTGACAGGCGGCTGCTACGGAGCTCACGAAATGGCGGTCGGCTACACAGACTTGGGCCTGGCCTGCAAAGATGGCTCTGGGCAACCGTGGAACTCGGACGCTTGACTGCTAGGGCATGGGCCCCATTCCAAAAAGAGTCCCCTCAGCCTTGAAGATTCTACAACAGTCACCGGGACCCCCGACTCCCGTAGACTTCCGGTGGGGAGCGGCTGCCATGATTGTTTGCGGAATGGCCACGACGGAGCCACACGATGGTGGTGCTCTCATGCTGACGCCAGCTTCAGTCTGAAACATCCAGAAACACTGTAGACTACCAATTCGATCACTTCCGGTGGAGCCCCAACGTGACCCGGTAGAGAAGAACTTGCCCTCCCCTCTTTGACTGATGGTTCTTGTTGCCTGTCCCTTCTCTTGTCATTTAACAGAACTTTTTGGACTGCTGAATGGAGTTGTGTTCCGACCGCTGGTTGGTGGAGACATTTTGACTATATTCTGGACCTGCATTGTCGCGTAATGCGTCATATGACAGGCCACGTTAGCGCACCCAGAAGTGCTCCGGTGCGCGAGGCGCAGCTTCCCGGAAACGATCCAGAGCGCGGCGTGCAGCGCGTAACGTAAGCATAACAGGTCATGTGACTTGTTAATAAAACTTTTCAGTGGTTCATTTTACTTTTGTTATTCTAATGATGAAAGGCTTGGTCATATGACCTAAAAATAACACTTTTCATTGCTTTCGAACATTTTTCTTTCCCAAATGATGAAAGCCCCACCTTTTTTTTTCTCACTCTGACTTGTAAAGCAAAGGACCTAGATGCATTTACAGTTTATCACTAACAATGTTCCAGGCTAATGTATTTTCCCGGGAAATTTACAACTGTCCTGCAAGTAAAATATTCCTATTTCGAGAAAAAGGGCGTTTTTTTCGTCCCATGAGGGAGCCGTTGAGCAAAAGAGGCTCGGCCTGCTGTCTTAGTCGCTGATAGGCATGAATATCGGATTCTTATCGATCACTTTATGTTGCAGGAGTGGAAAACACAACAGCCCTTGAACATTTATCTTTACTGCGTTCCTGCGTATTATACCTTTTAACCGTCATGTAATCGGGCTTCTTTATTTCACTTGCCTTTTACTGATTCGAAAACAGTGGCTATTATTCAAAACTTTACCAAAAAAGGTACTACTACCATGTTTTGTTTTAAAAACCTTTATTGTGAAAATGTCAGTATACAAATACGGGCCTATAACCACGTGGGCCGGCCACGGAGCAAACTGGAATCGTATATGATGAGGGGACATTTACACTGTAGAAGAACGTAACGGGCGGGCCATTAGGTTGCAAGAAGTAAGGTGTCTAACAGTTGCGGAATCGGTGGACGTACATTTTATAATTAAAGTACGACAGGGCCAGTTACAATAAAATTATCTAGATATACATTTGAAGGCAAGTACCATGGGTGACGTTAATTAGAACTTTCAATAGTACAGTAATCAATAACACATCAGAACTTAATATCAATAGGGATGTCCAAATGTTCAATCAGTACTCGTCCCCGCCCACATGTGCTTCAAAACTGCATACGTATCTCGTGATATCAAGGTTGGGCAACCAGTACACAACAAGGAGTTACGAGTCCCATTTATACCGGCGCCATTTTGGGCAAGGCTGGGCAGGTCCAGGATATAGTCGAAATGTCTCCACCAACCAGCGGTCGGACCAGAACCCCTTTTGGCAGTCCAAAAAGGTTCTGTTAAATGACAACAGAAGAGATAGGCAACAAGAACAATCAGTCAAAAGAGGGGACGCTTTCGTGAATGGGGCCCATGCCCTAGCAGGCAAGCGTCCGAGTTCCAAGGTGTCCCAGGGCCATTTTAGTGGACCAGGCCCAAATCCAAAGAGCTGGCCACCATTTTGAGAGTCCTGTTGCAGCCGGCTATCGCTGCACCGCAAGAGTGGGCGCAATTCAGCTGGATGGCGGGTGAGTCACTGTACCGCAAGAGCGGGCGAAACTCAGCTGGATGGCGGGCGAGACGCTGTACCGCAAAAGCGGGCGGAACTCAGCTGGATGGAGGGTGAGGCACTGTGCCGCAAGAGCGGGCGGAACTCAGCTGGAAGGCGAGTGAAACGCTAAGAGGCGCCCCACTGCAGATGAGGTGCCTCCACCTGGGGAGGCGGGCGAGGACCGTTTGCGCCGCCTCCCCCCCCCCCCGGGCACCCCACGCCGTCTTTTGGAGCAGCATTGTAGGATGGCCACACCAGTGAAACTTGCTGGACACCACTTCGGTGCCATCCGGATCTCGGCGCGTTGTGCTGCCTTTGGCCTACTGTAGCAGCAAGTGCGGGCGCAACTCTGCTGGACGGCGAGTGAAACGGTAAGGGGCGCCGCACTGCAGATGAGGTGCCTCCACCTGGGGAGGCGGGAGAGGCCAGTTCGCGCCCCCCCCCCCCCCCGGGCACCCCACGCCGTCTTTCGGCGCAGCATTGTAGGATAGCCACACCAGTGCGGCAACTTGCTGGACACCACCTCGGTGCCATCCGGATCTTGACGCGTTGTGCTGCCTTCGGCCTATTCGCACATCGGTCCGCTACTGACGCCGCCTCACAGGCCAACGGATTTTGTAGGCTTTTTATAGCCCAAAGCCGCATAACAGGTCATGTGACTTGTTTATAAAACTTTTCATTAGTTCATTTTACTTTTGGTTTCCTAATGATGAAATGCTTGATCATATGACCTAAAAATAACACTTTTCATTGGATTGGAATTTTTTTTTTTCCCAAATGATGAAAGCCCCACCTTTTTTTTTCTCACTCGGCAGTCCAAAAAGGTTCCGTTAGATGACAACAGAGGGGACAGGCAACAAGAACCATCAGTCAAAAGAGGGGAGGGCAAGTTCTTCCCTACCGGGTCACGTTGGGACTCCACCGGAAGTGATCGAATTGGTAGTCTACAGTGTTTCTGGATGTTTCAGACTGAAGCTGGCGTCAGCATGAGAGCACCACCATCTCGTGGCTCCGTCGTGGCCATTCCGCAAACAATCATGGCAGCCGCTCCCCACCGGAAGCCTGCGGGAGAATGGGGGCCCCGATGACTTTTGTAGAATCTTCAAGGCTGAGGGGACGCTTTCGGGAATGGGGCCCAAGCCCTAGCAGGCAAATGTCCGAGTTCAAATGTGTCCCAGGGCCATTTTAGTGGACCAGGCCCAAATCCGAAGAGCCGGCCGCCATTTTGAGAGTCCTGTGGCAGCCGCCTATCGCTGCACCGCAAGAGTGGGCGCAATTCAAATGGATGGTGGGCGAGACGCTGTAGCCGCAAGAGCGGGCGCAACTCAGCTGAATGGCGAATGAGGCACAGTGCTGCAAAAGCGGGCGGTAAACAGCTGAATGGCGACTGAAACGCTAAAGGGGCGCCCCACTGCAGCAGAGGAGCCTCCACCTGGGGAGGCGGGGGAGGCCCGTTCGCGCCGCCTTCCCCCCCCCCCCCCGGGGCGCCCCACGCCGTTTTTCGGCGCAGCATTGTAGGATGCCAAGACCAGTGCGGCAACTTACTGGACACCACCTGGGTGCCGTCCGGATCTCGGTGCGTTGTGCTGCCTTCGGCCTATTCGCACAACGGACCGCTACTGACGCCACCTCACAGGCAGACGGATTTTGTCGAATAAAAGACAGACCATTGTTGCTTTGTTTAAAAAAAATTTTTTTTACGTGTTTACTTTGTTGGAGCGTTGTATATATTTATAAGTTATTAAAGTGTTATAATCCTACTACTTTGTTGGAGTGCTATATATTTTTAATGTGACACATAATTGTGAAGACTATGATGTACAAAAAGGCATCCCTGGAATCTTCCGCTTCAGGCTCGGTCCCACACACCCTTACAGTGAGAATCCCCTCCCCAATCACAATACAGGATCGTTATCAGATAGTAGGAACGCGTGTGGTGTGACGGATCTCATGGGGTGGGGGCCTTGATCTACTGTAACTCCTTTGAACAGGGGTGATTCTTTACAGTTGGGGCCATAAACTACATCCGCAGGGCTAGGTGATAGCCTGGGACCGGCCTGGACAATCAGACACAGAGGAAGAGGAGTGTCAGAGAGTGCGGTAGTGAATAGGGTGAAAGGGAGGTGTCGGGCGGGCACAGGGTGTGATTCTCAGGGAAGAGCAGCGCAGATGGGGGGACGTTTATGACCTATGCATGAGAGAGAGAGCGGGGGTGACCAGTGCGTGGGGGAGATGCTTACGAGGGTGGGGAGCCATGCTGAGGATCGGCGGCGTGCAGAGAGTGGGTCTAGTCAAGGCATCTAAAATGGCTGCCATGCACGACAAAAGTGTGGCATTGGAAAAAAAGCAAGATGGCGCAAACAATGTTTATCAATACGGATTAATTTATAACAATTATTTTTAACAATATATTTACTCGCAGTGTCAAAATGGCGGTCAACACTTCCTGATTTCCTTCGAATCGAACGTTAACAGACGTCACACAGCAAAAAAAAAAAAAAAAGCTCACGCGCAGCCGCTGGAAGACAAGTATCAACATATATGAGCATCCTCAGCCACCCTCAGAAAACATAGGGGGTCAGGATACGTCTCCCGTACCCCCTTATACCCACTTCTCACATTGTTTTTCCTCCATCTTGTAATTTAATTAAAACGAAACACAAAATGGCGAATTCCCGTTTCGCGACCCGGTTCGCGAACCGGGAAGCGCTTCTACCGCGAAAAATCAATTTTTTTTCATTTGCCCCACGGGACCCTTTAATAACCCCAACATCATTCCTAGGGGGTCAAGAGGGGTCTACCTTGCCCCCTTTCAATAAATTCTCCCTTCGTTTTTCTCCTCCTCTTGTCTCTCGATCCTACCGAGAGACAAGATGGCGGCCGTTCCGGACTGTTTAGAATGTTGACAGACACCGGAGAGCCAATCAGCTTCGCTTCGCCAAGTTCCGTTGCACGAAAAGTACGCGAACCGGAGCGCTACCTGGGACGCTGTCACAGATATATCTGTTTTTTAAAATGTTAATTTCTCAAAATCCACTGGAGCACATATATTGAGACCCAGCAAAGGCACATCGGGCTAACAGTCCCTACAATTTTGCCAAGTTTCGTGCAAATCCATTCAGCCGTTCGAGCTAAAAGTGAGGCCAAACGCCCTATGGAAAAATGCGTTTTGGGACCCCCCTTTTTTCTCGGCCCCCCCTTAACGAAACCCCCCCCAAATTTTCAGGGGCTGGTCAGAAACGAAATGTGCCATTTTCCTGAAAATTTCAGCCGATTCCGTCCACAAACGCCAAAGTTATTAGACATAGAATTTTCAAAAGTCCCATAGGAAAAAAATCCTAACTATATATACCTACTGGCGACCGCCAGTAGGTAATATATATATATATATATATATATATATATATATATATATATATATATATATATATATATATATATATATATATATATATATATATATATATATATATATATATATTTTTTTTTTTTTTTCACCATCAGTGAACAAGAAGTGCCATATTTAGATTTATTAGTCTATGCTGATGGTAGCACTTCAAAGACCAGACTGTTCCTTAAACTAACATCAGGTAATGCAACTTTGCATTTTTCTAGTCAACACTGCGCTGTCTAGTGAACAGCATTCCATATGGTGAATGTCTTTGTTTTAAAAGAAACAACACCACTAACGAAGATTATAAAAAAGCCACTAAAGAAGCTGTGGACCATTTTAAACAAAGAGGGTATCCACAGCAGGTTTTGGAGACAGCAGTAGCCAGGGCAGAAGAACGCAAAAGGGAAGATCTTTTGAATAAACCTTCAAAAGAGGACAGTGATGGTACAACTAGACTTGTTTGAACTTTTTCTTCAGATTCAGGACATATTCGTCAGATAAAAAAAAAATCACTGGAGTATACTCCAGGCGGATGTGACAATTGGTAAGCAAATAACTAAACAGCCGAGCATAACCTATAGGAAAAATGTTTCACTTAGGGATATGCTAGTACATAGTCATTTTACTAAAAGGGATGCCAGCCTGCATGACGTAAAAGGTTCTTACCCATGTTTAAAATGTAAGGCGTGTAAAAACAGCGCAACAGTAAAAACCTATGCTACTCTGGGCAGCAAACAAGCCAAAGTTTTCACCAAATTACTTAACTGCAATTCAGACTACACAGTCTACTGTCTGATGTGTCCGTGCAACCTACGGTATGTGGGAAGCATGATACATCAGACAAAGAAAAGGATCCTGGAGCACATGCTATAACTAAAAAAGATAGTAATTATCCTGTGGCTAGGCATTTTGCGGAAATGCATAAAAGCAACTGCAATTTACTGAAATTCTTCTGTTTAGACCGAGTTCCACCCCTTAGGAGAGGAGGTGATTGGATAAGAACTCTCAGACAGTTAGAATCCAAGTATATAATAGAACTCCGCACTTGAGCCCCAAATGGCCTAAACTGTGAAGAAGAAATGTGGATACATGTTGGTTAGAAACTGAGATATAGGATGGAGAAAATGATTAAAAACAAACTATAAAACATTGATGAAGTGGACGAAAACTGAGTAATGAAAAACATGAAAACTAACTTGTAATGGTGTGGAATCTCAGTGTGTGTTTTTAATGAGTAAGGTGAATTAGGAACGAATGAGCTGATTTACGATTTGAAATTTTGTATGAAAATTTGTTTGAGATTTTGTTGCCTTCTTTTTGATATATGGTGGTCCTAGGAGGAGTGGTACCACCTAGTTGTATATGAATTGTCCATCACACAAGATTTGAATTTGATAAATGTCCCCTACTCCTCACGAGCTGAAAATTTGTAATATCATTTTTGATAAATTAATTAATTGTTTTTAATTAGCGCCAAAATCCCACATAGAAAAATGTCAACTGACAATAATTGCAATGTTGAGACAGTAATTGCCCAGTAAGGGCTAGATACCGTATGGTGTTAAATTAATCTTTAATAACCAACATTAGAATGTATGTATGTAACAGTACAGTAATTACCCATTCAGGGCTAGATACCGCAAGGTGTTAAATGGTTTTCTAATAACCAAAATTAGAATGTACTCATATAACAAGACATGAGTGCATGGTTATTAAGCATACAAGGAAATTACTGTATGTGCTATGATATTAGGACATACAGACATTTGTTTTCTCGCCCAGTCTAAGATGGCTGCTGTGAAAACTCTGTGGACTGTGAGAGAAGTTCAAGCTCAGTCCTCTTTCTGTCTCAACTAGTGATGAAATGGAGGGTTATGACGTGTATACAATTGTAAAAAATATTGATACATTGACATTGACGAAGCCCAGCATGGTCGAAATGCGTTTGCCTGCCGATCGGAGCAGAATAAAGTAATTTTAAATACCTACGAGAAGTGTGCGCCACGCTTTTGTTTCAATTGCGTTTGAATAAATAAATATATATATATATAGATCAAAAGCAGGTGGGGCCAGCAACAACAGGGGCGGAGCTTCTGCCAACAGGCTATAGAAGGCAGCAGAACTATCATTTAGCGCAAGATGGAGGGTTCCAAGACACTTGTGGCGCTGAGGAAGGCAATCAATTGCTGAAATGCATTCGCCTGTAACCTGTGAAAATAAATGCCTCCAACCTTGTCCCCAGTTGTGGCCTTCGCTCTTTCCTGTGGAGGAGTTTGCTTTGGATATTGTCTGCACGTGTCAGAGGCGCAGTACGGAGGTCCCCGCTTCATCAAGTTGGTCCGGACACACTCTGGCAACGCTTCGGCATTGTTGTTTCTCCAAGCTATTGGAATTGTCTGGGTCCGCCACGGTGTGCAAAAAGAGAAAATACGTTTGTCATGATATTATCCTGGCAGTGGGAAGCGTGCACTGTCACTTAGCCCCTGCGGAGTATTGACTTGGACATCGTGGTTGAAGCGGTTTGGGGGCACAAGGAGACATTGTTATTTTCACTACAAGTAAGACTGGATACAATCGGCGCAATTCTGCTTCTCCGTCCGACCCTTGGGTCTGCACTCCACTCCACCACTTACCTGGATGCAAAGCTCTGCATTCTGGGATTTGCAGTTCTGGACTACGCCCGGATCGACAACAGGTGGGGCCAGCAACAACAGTGGCGGAGCTTCTGCCAACAGGCTATAGAAGGCAGCAGAACTATCATTTAGGGCAAGATGGAGGGTTCCAAGACACTTGTGGCACTGAGGAAGGCAATCAATTGCCGAAATGCATTCGCCTGTAACCTGTGAAAATAAATCCCTCCAACCTTGTCCCCAGTTGTGGCCTTCGCTCTTTCCTGTGGAGGAGTTTGCTTTGGATATTGTCTGCGCGTGTCAGAGGCGCAGTACGGAGGTCCCCGCTTCATCAGGTTGGTCCGGACACACTCTGGCAACGCTTCGGCATTGTTGTTGCTCCAAGCTATTGGAATTGTCTGGGTCCGCCACGGTGTGCAAAAAGAGAAAATGCGTTTGTCATGATATTATCCTGGCAGTGGGCGGCGTGCACTGTCACTTAGCCCCCGCGGAGTATTGACTTGGACATCGTGGTTGAAGCGGTTTGGGGGCACAAGGAGACATTGTTATTTTCACTACAAGTAACACTGGATACAATCGGCGCAATTCTGCTTCTCCGTCCGACCCTCGGGTCTGCACTCCACTCCACCACTTACCTGGATGCAAAGCTCTGCATTCTGGGATTTGCAGTTCTGGACTATGCCCGGATCGACAACCGGTGGGGCCAGCAACAACAGGGGCGGAGCTTCTGCCAACAGGCTATAGAAGGCAGCAGAACTATCATTTAGCGCAAGATGGAGGGTTCCAAGACACTTGTGGCTCTGAGGAAGGCAATCAATTGCCGAAATGCATTCGCCTGTAACCTGTGAAAATAAATGCCTCCAACCTTGTCCCCAGTTGTGGCCTTCGCTCTTTCCTGTGGAGGAGTTTGCTTTGGATATATATATATATATATATATATATATATATATATTCACTGAAAAAACCATAGGTTTTAGGCCATATATAGTTAGGGATTAGCATTTACAAAACCTTAATTTACTCGCACAAAACCATAAAAATTCGCATATATAGTTAGTTGCAATAACTATATATCGCGCACCCGCAATCCACTGCTGATGATGTCACATATTACATCATTCATGACATGGTCAGTGACATCACTGATGACATCACTGATGACATCATCCGGTGACTGTATGTTTCTGTAAAGTTAAAATATGTCTTACATATTGAAGAATGAGTGGATGTATAAGTGTCTGGATGAAGGATTTAGTAGGTGCATGACTGATTGTATGAGAGAGTGATTAAATGTGTCTCACTGAGTGCATGGGTTAGTGACTAAACTGTCTTAATTTGTGCATGATTATTTCTGTAGTTCTGTAAACTGCTGCATGTGTTGATCAGTAGCTATATGAGTAACTATATGGGTTATTGATTGGTTGCCCAAATATTTGTATGGGAGAGTGAGTGTGTGTGTGGGGGTGGCTGGGAGGTGTGTGACTCTGTGCATAAATGTGTGAGCAGTTGATTCACTAGATGTATGGGTTCAAAAGTGCATGTGGAAACAGCTGTATGGGCGGTTGACTGTCTGCAAGAGTGTATTGGTGAGTAATTGGATTTCTCAGTGCTACATGTCAAAGTAAGTACATATGTAAAACACAGTACATGTAAGAGTTGACATATATAAATAACTGTGCATAAGAGCCAGTGAATGTGTGAGTGGCTCTATGGATCATTGTGAACTTGTATCAGTGATTGTATAAGAGAGTAAATATGTGTTAGTATATGTTTTAATAAGTAAGGTGTGTATAACTGTATAGTTGAGGAAATGGAGGTGTGATTGATTCTTTGCATGACTAACTAGGTGTGTGAGTAACTCCATGGATGAGTGACAGTCTGTGAGTGTCTGTTTACACTGAGTGTATCTAATGTTATATTAGAGTCTGAAGAGGTTCATAGTATTATCACATAAATGATGTCATCAGTGATGTGATCAATAATGGCAAATGAGATTTCATCAGTGATGTCATCAGTGATGTCATTTGAGATGTCATCAGTGATGTCATCAGTGATATCATCAGTGATGTCATGTGAGATGTCATCAGTGATGTCATTTGAGATGTCATCAGTGATGTCATCAGTGATGTCACTGACCATGTCATGAATGATGTAATACGTGACATCATCAGCAGTGGATTGCGGGTGCGCGATATACAGTTATTGCAACTAACTATATATGCGAATTTCTATGGTTTTGTGCGAGTAAATTAAGGTTTTGTAAATGCTAATCCCTAACTATATATGGCCTAAAACCTATGGTTTTTTCAGTGAATTTCAATGGTTTTGTAAATGCTAATCCCTAACTATATATGGCCTAAAACCTATGTTTTTTTTTGTGAATTTCAATGGTTTTTTAATAGCAAATATCAAAAGCTGTCAAATTTCAAGTACGTGATAGGTAAAAACATTTTTGTGTTTATGCACGCTGATGTGCTTTGAACGCTGCCCCCCCCTCTTTTCTCTTAGTAGTACTCTCTCTTTGCAGATAGTGAAGGGTAGTTAACGCAGGCCTTTGCCCACGTTGTAATCCGCCGTGCCTGCTTGTCTCTCCATTTGATTGATTGTTATCCAAGCATTTACTGTTTTAGAATTGATTCTCTTTGGTTCATTCTCTATTTACAAACAAGCACAGAGTCGCAATACTCTGTTTAGTCTTTGCAGATAGTGAAAAATCGTGTAAAAAAAACAAAAGTAATCGAGCAACATCAGTAGGCCACTAATGGGATCTCTTTTTGACCTCGCTAAAATAGAAACATTAGGAACAGCCCTTCATGAGAAATACGAAACTAGTGAGATGAACTGAGCTCCACACCATGATGGCTGCAAGACAGCCCGGCTCCGCCACCCACCCCGCCCAAAATAACGATAAACTCTATGCAAATATTATAAATATATACAACACACCAGCAAAGTAACAGGGTAAAACATTTTATTTAAATAACTATTTACATAACTATTTTATACTTTTTGTTGCCTGATCCGGCTAGCTCAATCGATCGAGCATGAAACTCATGCACTCTGATAGCAAGCGTTGCTGCTGATGCTATGCAGACAAAAACTGGTTTTCAGTTTGTACATTCTTCAAGATTTTTCCATCCAAGGCTGGTTGAGAGTTTGTAGAACGATGGCTTCAGATTTTCAACATACGGTGTGGTGGCGCGGACTGGGAGGGGGCGCTTGGCTCCTGCCCCCTCCCCAAGTCGTGTTGCCCTGGTGTGGCCTAAGATCGCCCCCGACATAGGCGGCCGGCTCCCGGGGTCCGGCGGAACTTTTTGCCTTTTGATGACTCTTCCATTCTGGACCTTGTCCCACAATCCGTTTGACCTGAAGACACGCTGTAGTGGGGCGCCCCTTTACCGTTTCAGTTGCCATTCCGCCCGCTTTTGCTACACTGTGCCTCTTCCGCCATTCAGCTGTTTACCGCCCGCTCTTGCGACTACAGCGTCTCGCTCACCATGTAGTTGAGTTGCTCCCGCTCTTGCGATGCAGCGATAGGCGGCTGCCACAGGACTCTCAAAATGGCGGCCGGCTCTTCAGATTTGGGCGTGGTCCACTAAAATGGCCCTGGGACACCTTGGAACTCAGACGCTTGTCTGCTAGGGCTTTGGCCCCATTCCCGAAAGCGTCCCCTCAGCCTTGAAGATTCTACCAAAGTCTTGGGGGCCCCTGACTCCCGCAGGCTTCTGGTGGGGAGCGGCTGCCATGATTGCTCGTGGAATGGCCACGACTGAGCTACGAGATGGTGGTGCTCTCATGCTGACGCCAGCTTCAGTCTGAAACATCCAGAAACACTGTAGACTACCAATTCGGTCAGTTCCGGTAGCGCCCCAACGTGACCCGGTAGAGAAGAACTTGCCCTCCCCTCTTTGACTGATGGTTCTTGTTGCCTGTCCCTTCTGTTGTCATTTAACAGAACTTTTTAGACTGCTGAAAGGGGTTGTGTTCCGACCGCTTGTTGGTGGAGACATTTTGACTATATTCTGGACCTACGTTGTTGCGTAATGCGTTATATGACACGCCGCGTTAGCGCACCCGGAAGTGCTCCGGTGCGCGAAGCGCAGCTTCCCGGAAGCGATCCGGGGCGCGGCGCGCAGCGCGTAACGTAAGCATAACAGGTCATGTGACTTGTTAATAAAACTTTTCATTGGTTCATTTTACTTTTGTTATTCTAATGATGAAAGGCTTGGTCATATGACCTAAAAATTACGCTTTTTATTGCTTTCGAACATTATTTTTTCTTAAACATATATGTTATAATGTTCCAGGCTAATGTACTTTCCCGGAAAATTTACAACTGTCCTGCAAGTAAAATATATTCCTTTTTCGAGAAAAAGGGCGTTTCTTCGTCCCATGATGGAGCCATTGAGCAAAAGAGGCTCGGCCTGCTGTCTTAGTCGCCGATACGCCTGAATATCAGATTCTTATCGATCACTTTATGTTGCAGGAGTAGAAAACACAACAGCCCTTGACCATTTATCTTTACTGCGTTCCTGCGTATTATACCTTTTATCCGTCATGTAATTGGACTGCTTTATTTCACTTGCCTTTTACTGATTCGAAAACAGTGACTAAAATTAAAAACTTTACCAATGTAAATACTACTACCATGTTTTGTTTTAAAAACCTTTATTGTGAAAATGTCAGTATACAAATACGGGCCTATAACCACGTGGGCCGGCCACGGAGCAAACTGGAATCGTATATGATGAGGAGACATTTACACTGTAGAGGAACGTAACGAGCGGGCCATTAGGTTGCAAGAACTAAGGTATCTAACAGTTGCGGAATCGGTGGACGTACATTTTGTAATTAAAATACGACAGGGCCACTTACAATAAAATTATCTAGATATACATTTGCGGGCAAGTACCATGGGTGACGTTAATTCGAACTTTCAATAGTACAGTAATCAATAACACATCAGAACTTAATATCAATAGGGATGTCGAAATATTCAATCAATTCTCGTCCCCGCCCGCCATGTGCTTCAAAACTGCATACGTATCTCATGATATCAAGGTTGTGCAACCAGTACACAACAAGGTGTTATGAGTCCCATTTATACCGGCGCCATTTTGGGCGAGGCCGGGCAGGTCCAGGATATCGTCAAAATGTCTCCACCAACCATCGACTATGATGATGTTCATAAGCTCTATTTATTAGAGTAACACTCATCTGTCCACATGAAATTAATTTGCCACAATCTAAGCATGTCATTTTAATCTTTCCAAAGTTCTTCTGAATATTTGGGAACGTTTCCCTTGCCTCTGATGCTGTCAGTGCCACTTCATTGGTGGATGTACTGGCAGGTCGGGGGTTGTCCACCAAATCTCTTATTTGTGCAGCACTATAATTAATCGGTGCCACCTCTCCATATGATGATGCATGGTATAATTACCATAACTATATTTCGGCTCGTTTGCGCCGCCTCCCCCCCCCCCCTTCGGGCACCCCACGCCGACTTTCGGCGCAGCATTGTAGGATGGCCACACCAGTGCGGCAACTTACTGGACACCACCTCGGTGCCAACCGGATCTCAGCGCCTTGTGGTGTCTTCCATTCAGAAAATATTGTTGGCAGCATTTTGAAAGGAAAGATAAACAGCCGTTCTCCTAGTGAGTCTCACATTGTTACATTTAGGAAGAATGTTGAAGAGTAGTATGTTGAAAATCTGAAGCCATTGTTCTACAAACTCTCAACCAGCCTTGGATGGAAAAATCCTGAAGAATGTACAAACTGAAAACCAGTTTTTGTCTGTATAGCATCAGCAGCAACGCTTGAGTCAGCTTTGTGTGAAGCCGCCATTTTGATTCAATCAATAGCGTCCCCCTGCACACATTCAGGGACCGGGTCGTGTCTTCAGGTCAAACCGATTGTGGGACAAGATGCAGAAAAAAAAAGGAAAAAGTTCCGCCAGACCCCGGGAGCCGGCCGCCTATGTCATGGGCGATCTTTGGCCACACCAGGGCAATAGTGAAGCTGCAGCAGGTGCAAATAAGCTTCAGACAGTGTTACAAGCGCTGCTCAGAACTCTCAACTATGACACCACCTCGGTGCCATCCGGATCTTGGCGCCTTGTGCTGGTTCCGGCCTATTCACACATCGGTCCGCTACTGACACCACCTCACAGGCCAACGGGGCACCCCACGCCGACTTTCGCGCAGCATTGTAGGATGGCCACACCAGTGCGGCAACTTGCTGGACACCACCTCGGTGCCATCCAGATCTCGGCGCGTTGTGCTGCCTTCGACCTACTGTAGCCGCGAGTGCGGACGCAACTCAGCTGGATAGCCAGTGAAACACCAAGGGGCGCCCCACTGCAGCCGAGGAGCCTCCATCTTGGGGGCGACGCACAGCATCACATTGCTTTCCAATGCAGTCAGATCCTCAAACAGCCCCCACTGACTGACGCGACCTCACAGGCCAACGGGGCGCCCCACGCCGACTTTCGGCGCAGCATTGTAGGATGGCCACACCAGTGCGGCAACTTGCTGGACACCACCTCGGTGCCATCCGGATCTTGGCGCGTTGTGCTGCCTTCGGCCTATTCACACATCGGTCCGCTACTGACGCCGCCTCACGTGCCAACGGATTTTCTACGCTTTTTATAGCCCTATGCCGCATAACAGGTCATGTGACTTGTTTATAAAACTTTTCATTGGTTCATTTTACTTTTGGTTTCCTAATGATGGAAGGCTTGATCATATGACCTAAAAATAACACTTTTCATTAGATTAAAACATTTTTTTCCCAAACGATGAAAGCCCTACCTTGTTTCTGGATGTTTCAGACTGAAGCTGGCGTCAGCATGAAAGCACCACCATCTCGTGGCTCCGTCGTGGTCATTCCGCGAGCAATCATGGCAGCCGCTCCCCACCGGAAGCCTGCAGGAGTCGGGGGCCCCCAAGACTTTTGTAGAATCTTCAAGGCTCAGGGGACGCTTTCGAGAATGGGGTCCAAGACCTAGCAGACAAGCGTCCGAGTTCCAAGGTGTCCCAGGGCCATTTTAGTGGACCTGGCCCAAAAAGGAAAGAGCCTGCCGCCATTTTGAGAGTCCTGTAGCAGCCGCCTATCTCTGAACCGCAAGAGTGGGCGCAACTCAGCTGAATGGCGGATTTTGGCACAGTGTACCAAAAGCGGGCGGAATGGCAACTGAAACGGTAAAGGGGCGCCCCACTACAGCAGACGAGCCTCCACCTGGGGAGGCCCGTTCACGCCGCCTCCCCCCCCCCCCGGGGCGCCCCACGCCGTTTTTCGGAGCAGCATTGTAGGATACCAAAACCAGTGCGGCAACTTACTGGACATCACCTGGGTGCCATCCACATCTCAGCGCGTTCTGCTGCCTTGGGACTATTCGCACAACAGACCGCTACTGACGAGGCCTCCCCCCGCACCCCCCGGGACGCCCCACGCCGTTTTTCGGAGCTTCATTGTAGGATACCAAAAACCAGTGCGGCACCCAGGTAACATCACCTGGGTGCCGTCCAGAACTCAGCACGTTGTGCTGCCTTGGGACTATTCGCACAAAACACAGCTACTAACCATTGTTGCTTCTTTTTTCAAAAAAATGTTTAAATGTATTTACTGTTTTTGTTGCGTTGTATATATTTATAGGTTATTAAAGTTTTATAATCCTACTACTTTGTTGGAGAGCTATATATTTTTAATGTGACACATAATTGTAAAAACTTTGATGTACAAAGAGGCATCCCTGGAATCTTCCGCTTCAGGCTCGGACCCACACACCCTCACAGTGAGAATCCCCTCCCCAAGCACAATACAGGATGGTTATCAGATAGTAGGAACGCGTGTGGTGTGACGGATCTCATCGGGTGGGGGCCTTGATCTACTGTAACTCCTTTGAAGAGGGGTGATTCTTTACAGCTGGGGCCATAAACTACATCTGCAGGGCTAGGTGATAGCCTGGGACCGGCCTGGACAATCGGACACAGAGGAAGAGGAGTGTCAGAGGGTGCAGTAGTGAACAGGGTGAAAGGGAGGTGTCGGGCGGGCACAGGGTGTGATACTCAGGGAAGAGCAGCGCAGATGGGGGGGAAGTTTATGGCCCATGCATGAGAGAGAGAGCACGGGTGACCAGTGCGTGGGGGAGATGCTTGCGAGGGTTGGGAGCCATGCTGAGGATCTGCGGCGTACAGAGAGTGGGTCTGGTCAAGACATCTAAAATGGCTGCCGTACACAACAAAAGTGTGGCATTGGAAAAAAGGCAAGATGGCGCAGACAATGTTTATCAATACGAATTAATTTATAACAATTACTTTTAACAATATATTTACTCGCAGTGTCAAAATGGCGATCAACACTTCCTAATTTCCTTCGAATCGATCGTTAACAGAAGTCAAGCGGCAAAAAAAAAAAAAAAAAAACGCTCACGCTCAACCGCTGGAAGACAAGTATCAACATATATGAGCCTCCTCATCCACCCTCAGAAAACATAGGGGGTCAGGATACGTCTCCCATACCCCCTTTTACCCAATACTCACATTGCTTTTCCTCCATCTAGTAATTTAATTAAATTGAAACACAAAATGGCAAATTCACGTTTCGCTACCAGTTTGCGACCCGGTTCGCGAACCGAGAAGCGCTTCTACCGCGAAAAATCAATTTTTTTTTATTTGCCCCACGGGACCCTTTAATAACCCCAACATCATTCCTAGGGGGTCAAGAGGGGTCTACCTTGCCCCCTTTCATTAAATTCCCCCTTCGTTTTTCTCCTCCTCTTGTCTCTCGATCCTACCGAGAGACAAGATGGCGGCAGCAGCGGACTGTTTAGAATGTTGACAGACACCGGAGAACCAATCAGCTTCGCTTTGCAAAGCTCCGTTACGCGAAAAGTACGCGATCTGGAGCGCTATCTAGGACGCTGTCACAGATATATCTGTTTTTTAAAACGTTAATTTCTCAAAATCCACTGGAGCACATATATTGAGACCCAGCAAAGGCACAGCGGGCTAACAGTCCCTACAATTTTGCCAGGTTTCGTGTAAATCCATTCAGCCGTTCGAGCTAAAAGTGAGGCCAAAGGCCCTATGGAAAAATGAATGGGAAAAACGCGTTTTGGGACCCCCCTTTTTTCTCAGCCCCCCCTTGACAGAACCCCCCCAAATTTTCAGGGGCTGCTCAGAAACAAAATGTGCCATTTTCCTGAAAATTTCAGCCGATTCCGTTCACAAACGGCAAAGTTATTAGACATAGAATTTTCAAAAGTTCCATAGAGAAAAAATCCTAACTATATATACCTACTGGCTATCGCCAGTAGGTAATATATATATGTATATATATATATATATATATATATATATATATATATATATATATATTCAATGAAAAAACCATTGGTTTTAGGCCATATATAGTTAGGGATTTGCATTTACAAAACCTTATTTTACTCGCATAAAACCATTGAAATTCCATATATAGTTAGATGCGCTAACTATATATCGCGCACCCGCAATCCACTGCTGATGATGTCACATATTACATCATTCATGACATGGTTAGTGACATCACTGATGACATCACTGATGACAACATCCAGTGACTGTATGTTTCTGTAAAGTTAAAATATGTTTTACATATTGAAGAATGAGTGGATATATAAGTGTCTGGATGAAGAATTTACTAGGTGCATGACTAACTGTATGAGTGAGTGATTAAATGTGTCTCACTGAGTGCATGGGTTAGTGACTAAACTGTTTTAATTTGTGCATCATTATATCTGTTGTTCTACAAACTGCTGCATATGTTGATCAGTAGCTATATGAGTAACTGTATGGGTTATTGATTGGTTGTCCAAGTATTTGTATGGGAAACTGAGTGTGTGTGTATGGGTGGCTGGGAGGTGTGTGACTCTGTACATAGATGTGTGAGTAGTTGATTCACTATATGTATGGATTCAAAAGTGCATGTGGAAACAGCTGTATGGGCGGTTGACTGTGCATGAGTGTATTAGTGAGTGAATGGATATCTCAGTGCTACATGTCAAAGTAAGTACATATGTAAAACATAGTACATGTGAGAGTTGACATCTATAAATAACTGTGCATAAGAGCCAGTAAATGTGTGAGTGGCTGTATGGATCATTGTGAACATGTATCAGAGATTGTATAAGAGAGTAAACTAAATATGTGTTAGTATATGTTTGAATAAGTAAGGTGTGTATAACTGTATAGTTGAGAAAATGGAGGTGTGATTGATTTTTGGCATAACTGACTAGGTGTGTGAGTAACTCCATGGATGAGTGACAGTCTGTGACTGTCTGTTTACACTGATTGTATCTAATGTTATATTAGAGTCTGAAGAGGTTCATGGTATTATCACATGAATGATATCATCAGTGATGTGATCAGTCATGTCAAATGAGATGTTATCAGTGATTTTATCAGTGATGTCATTTGAGATGTCATCAGTGATGTCATCAGTGATGTCACTAACCATGTCATGATTGATGTAATATGTGACATCATCAGCAGTGGATTGCGGGTGCGCGATATATAGTTAGCGCATCTAACTATATATGGAATTTCAATGGTTTTATGCGAGTAAAATAAGGTTTTGTAAATGCAAATCCCTAACTATATATGGCCTAAAACCAATGGTTTTTTCATTGAATTTTCAAGGTTTTGTAAATGCAAATTCCTAACTATATATCGACTATAACCTATGGTTTTTTCTGTGAATTTCAATGGTTTTTTAATAGCAAATATCAAAAGCTGTCAAATGTCAAGTACGTGATAGGTAAAAACGTTTTCGTGTTTATGCACGCTGATGTGCTTTGAACGCTGCCCCCCCCCGACTCCCCTCTTTTCTGTTAGTAGTACTCTCTCTTTGCAGATAGTGAAGGGTAGTTAACGCAGACCTTTACCCCCGTTGTAATCCGTCGTACCTGCTTGTCTCTCCATTTGATTGATTGTTATCCAAGCATTTACTGTTTTAGAATTGGTTCTCTTTGGATCATTCTCTATTTACAAACAAGCACAAAGTCGCAATACTCTGTTTAGTCTTTGCAGATAGTGAAAAATCGTGTAAAAAAATAAAAGTAATCGAGCAAAATCAGTAGACCACTAATTCGATCTCTTTTTGACCTCGGTAAAATACAAACATTAGGAACAACCCTTCATGAGAAATACGAAAATAGTGAAATGAACTGAGCTCCACACCATGAGGGCTGCAAGACAGCTCGACTCCGCCACCCACCCCGCCCAAAATAACGACAAACCCTATGCAAATATTATAAATATAGACAACACACCAGCAAAGAAACAGGGTAAAACATTTTATTAAATAACTATTTACATAACTATTTTATACTTTTTATTGCCCGATCCGGCTAGCTCAATCGATCGAGCATGAAACTCATGCACTGATAGCAAGCGTTGAGAGTTTGTAGAACGATGGCTTCAGATTTTCCACATACGGTGTAGTGGCGCAAACTGGGAGGGGGCGTTTGGATTCTACCCCTTCCCCAAATAAGATTTTCATACGTGAATGTTCGTTCATGCTTTCTGTCCCTGAGTTGCTTCGATGTCACTGCCTTACACAAATGGCATAAGTCCTGGATGTTGAGTGCCATACTTCAGAGTTCTAAGCAGCGCTTGTAACAATGTTTAAACCTTATTTGCACCTGCTGCAGCTTCACTATTCAAAGTAAGTGGGGTCCGTTTGTGGACCTGACTGCATTGGAAAACAATGTGATACGGTGCCTCCCTAAACCGCTTGACGGAGGCCCCCGAGGGGCGGTGAGATGGCGCGGACTGAGAGGGGGCGCTTGGCTCCTGCCCCCTCCCCAAGTCGTGTTGCCCTGGTGTGGCCTGAGATCGCCCCCGGCATAGGCGGCCGGCTCCCGGGGTCCGGCGGATTTTTTTCCCTTTTGATGACTCTTCCATTCTGGACCTTGTCCCACAATCCGTTTGACCTGAAGACACGCTGTCGTGGGGCGCCCCTTTACCGTTTTAGTTGCCATTCCGCCCGCTTTTGGTACTCTGTGCCTCTTCCGCCATTCAACTGTTTACCACCTGCTCTTGCGACTACAGCGTCTCGCTCACCATGTAGTTGAGTTGCTCCCACTCTTAAGATTTAACCGAACTTTTTGGACTGCTGAAAGCGGTTGTATTCCGACCGCTGGTTGGTGGAGACATTTTGACTATATTCTGGACCTGCATTGTCGCGTAATGCGTCATATGACGCGACGCGTTAGCGCACCCGGAAGTGCTCCGGTGCGCAAGGCGCAGCTTCCCGGAAACGATCCAGAGCGCGCCGCGCAGCGCGTAACGTAAGCATAATGTGACTTGTTAATAAAACTTTTCATTGGTTCATTTTACTTTTGTTTTCCTAATGATGAAAGACTAGGTCATGTGACCTAAAAATAACACTTTTCATTGGATTAAAACATTTTTTTTTCCCAAACGATGAAAGCCCCACCTTGTTTCTGGATGTTTCAGACTGAAGCTGGCGTCACCATGAGAGCACCACCATCTCGTAGCTCCGTCGTGGCCATTCCGCAAGCAATCATGGCAGCCGCTCCCCACTGGAAGCCTGCGGGAGTCGACGGCCCCCAAGACTTTTGTACAATCTTCAAGGCTGAGGGGACGGTTTCGAGAATGGAACCCAAGCCCTGGCAGACAAGCGTCCGAGTTCCAAGGTGTCCCAGGGCCATTTTACTGGACCAGGCCCAAATCCGAAGAGCCGGCCGCCATTTTAAGAGTCCTGTGGCAGCCGCCTATCGCTGCACCGCAAGAGTGGGAGCAACTCAACTACATGGTGAGCGAGATGCTGTAGCCGTAAGAGCGGGCGGTAAACAGCTGAATGGCGGAAAATGCACAGTGTAGCAAAAGCGGGCGGAATGGCGACTGAAACGATAAAGGGGCGCCCCACTACAGCAGACGAGCCTCCGCCATGTGCTTCAAAACTGCATATGTATCTCGTGATATCAAGGTTGGGCAACCAGTACACAACAAGCAGTTACGAGTCCCATTTACACCAGCGCCATTTTGGGCGCGGCCGAGCAGGTCCAGGATCTAGTCAAACATAACAAATGAGGCTGACGTCTCTGAAGCAGTTGACGAACAGCAGGACATAGCAAATAAACATGAAGTCTCTAAAGCTGTTAACTCACTGCAGGACAAAACAAGTAAACCTGAAACCTCTGGAATAATTGTCGCTCAAAAGAACAACACACAAAACTCTGTAGAGCCTGAAGAAAGAAAAACAGAAGGGCACTGTAGTTTCAGACACACTTAACACTAATGACTAAACAAAGATATCGTCTGTTTATGAAGCACTTATCATGTTCACAGAATTGACAAAGAAGTGTGCAGACACCAATGCTATTAAGAAACACAAGGAAATCCCTAACGCATCAGCATTCTCGGAAGAGGTTGACACAGATAACATCTTAAGGAACAAAGAAAGACAAAATAAGGATGAGGAAGTTATCACTTTAGTTTTTTCATCAGCTAGCGACAGCAAGAAACATATTGTAATGGAGATTAGAGAGGCTACGGATGAATTATCAAAAATATCAAAAGAAATGGCTACTCCCCCCTTTAGCAGATTAGCTAAATGTTTGCGTAATTTAGGCATAAAAGTTATATTATTGTTGTTGTTGTTATCGTTATAGTTCTGGTTAATTTCAAAAAATGTTTAAATATATTTACAGTTTTTGTTGCGTTCGTTATATTTAAAAGTTAATAAAGTTATATTATTGTTGTTGTTATCGTTATAGTAATAGTTTTCTTTGTAGATGTTTTTCCATCACCCGCCCAGGATATCACCACTGTTCCCCATGTCATAAAACCTTAGGATGTTCAATAACTGAAACAGCTAATATGGGTTTACTTACAGGGGACATCTTTTGTTCTATTTTGTAAAGTAAAACTATTGTGAACGCAAGTATTATACATAGTAAGTGTTTAATATAGCATTTGTCAGTCATTGCTTAAGCAGCTAGGACCTGTTCACTCTTGACACCCCAGGTGCTGTGTATGTTGCACTATAGTGCTGCATCGAGAAAACGGACAACCCTATTGATGTTGATTTTTCATTATTGATTATTGTAAAGAAATGGCGACTCCCCCCTTTAGCAGATTAGCTAAATGTTTGCGTAATTTAGGCATAAAAGTTATATTATTGTTGTTGTTGTTGTTATCGTTATAGTTCTGGTTAATTTCAAAAAATGTTTAAATATATTTACAGTTTTTGTTGCGTTCGTTATATTTAAAAGTTAATAAAGTTTTAAAATCTAACTTTGTTGGAGTGCTATATATTTTTAAAAAATCGGGTGAATGGGGCCTTGAATCGGGTTATTGTCATGTGTGGGCTTTGCAAGTGTACTGCTACAGGATCGGACATTTCAAACTCAAATGCACGTTCTTTTTCTTACCTTTCCGAAGCATGGAGCGCAATAGCAGGCAGAGAAAGGGTGATGCACGTGTTGAACACTGCCTGGCCTGGCAAGTTGCTGGCAGTGCCCCCCCGCCCGCTCCTGAAAGAGGGCACACACACACCGCTGCCCCGAGTACTTCACAAATCTTTAAAAGACCATGCGCTTGTTCATGAGGCTTAAATGGTTTATCACCCCTTCTAGAACCCCTGCATCGACCCTCTGACGTTTCCTGGAAGAATTAGCACGTAACACAATACCAAGCCCTGTCAGCTGAAACCCCCGAGAAATCATGGGGCATATTATCAAGGGGGGTTTTTTCCGCTTTTTTGGCTTTAAAAGCCAAAAAAAAAGAGATAAAATTATCTCCCTATTACCAAGCTGTCGCTAACACCAGTTAGTGACAGCTAAAAGGAGATAGCGACCATCTTGGGTCCCGCTTTGCATATCAGTGATATTTATCACTAATGACATGCAAAGTGGGCGTGCCAAGATTTTAGCGACTGGAAACAGTCCCTAACCATCGCTATCTCCTATTACCAACTTTTGGAGATATTCGCGCTAAGCGCGAATATCTCCAAAACCTAACACCTGCCCTGAGCAGTTTTTAGCCATGTTATCCAATGGGAAGTGGATAACATGGCTAAGAGCATTTGCTGGATAATGCATGAATATCGCTGACTTTTCAGCGATATTCATGCATTGCGGCCGTTTTTTATCGCATTTGCGATAAACCTTGCTAATAGCAAGGTTTATGTGCGATAAAATTCGCCGATGTGCGGCGATAATTTTTGTCTCTAAACAAGTTAGAGACACAAATTATCGCTAGTTGTTGGTAATATGCCCCCGGATTTGTCCTTGCAGGAATCGGGAGGCGAAAGACTAGCACTGAAATCAGTAGTCTCACGCCTGAATCGGGAGGGTTGGCATGTCTGGATACTCTACAGCTGGGGCCATAAACTACATCCGCAGGGCTAGGTGATAGCCTAGGTCCGGCCTGGACAATCGGACACAGAGGAAGAGGAGTGTCAGAGGGTGCGGTAGTGAATAAGGTGAAAGGGAGGTGTCGGGCGGGCACAGGGTGTGATTCTCAGAGAAGAGCAGCGCAGATGGGGGGAAGTATATGGCCCATGCATGAGAGAGAGAGCGGGGGTGACCAGTGCGTGGGGGAGATGCTTGCGAGGGTGGGGAGCCATGCTGAGGATCGGCGGCGTGCAGAGAGTGGGCCTGGTCAAGGCATCTAAAATGGCTGCCGTGCACGACAAAATTGTGGCATTGGACAAAAAGGCAAGATGGCGTAGACAATGTTTATCAATAAGGATTCATTTATAACAAAATATTTACTCGCAGTGACAAAATGGTGGTCAACACTTCCTGATTTCCATCGAATCGAACGTTAACAAACGTCACGCAGCAAAAAAAAAAAAAAAGCTCACGCACAGAGCAGTTTTTAGCCATGTTATCCAATGGAAGGTGGATAACATGGCTAAGAGCATTTGCTGGATAATGCATGAATATCGCTGACTTTTCAGCGATATTCATGCATTGCGGCCGTTTATCGCATTTGCGATAAACCTTGCTTATAGCAAGGTTTATGTGCGATAAAATTCGCCGATGTGCGGCGATAATTTTTGTCTCTAAACAAGTTAGAGACAAAAATTATCGCTAGTTGTTGGTAATATGCCCCCAGATTTTTCCTTGCAGGAATCGGGAGGCGAAAGACTAGCACTGAAATCAGTAGTCTCACGCCTGAATCGGGAGGGTTGGCATGTCTGGATACTCTACAGCTGGGGCCATAAACTACATCCGCAGGGCTAGGTGATAGCCTGGGTCCGGCCTGGACAATCGGACACAGAGGAAGAGGAGTGTCAGAGGGTGCGGTAGTGAATAGGGTGAAAGGAAGGTGTCGGGCGGGCACAGGGTGTGATTCTCAGGGAAGAGCAGCGGAGATTGGGGGAAGTATATGGCCGATGCACGAGAGAGAGAGCGGGGTGACCAGTGCGTGGGGGAGATGCTTGCGAGGGTGGGGAGCCGTGCTGAGAATCGACGGCGTGCAGAGAGTGGGCCTGGTCAAGGCATCTAAAATGGCTGCCGTGCACGACAAAATTGTGGCATTGGACAAAAAGGCAAGATGGCGCAGACAATGTTTATCAATAAGGATTCATTTATAACAAAATATTTTATCGCAGTGACAAATTGGCGGTCAACACTTCCTGATTTCCATCGAATCGAACGTTAACAGACGTCACGCAGCAAAAAAAAAAAAAAAAGCTCACGCACAGCCGCTGGAAGAGATGTATCAACATATATGAGCCTCCTCAGCCACCCTCAGAAAACATAAGGGGATTAAGATACGTCTCCCGCACCCCCTTATACCTAGTAATTTAATTAAAACGAAGCACAAAATGGCGAATTCCCGTTTCGCTACCAGTTTGCGGCCCAGTTCGCGGCCCGTGAAGCGCTTCTACCGTGAAAAATCATTTTTTTTTTATTTTCCCCACGGGACCCTTTAATAACCCCAACAACATTCCTAGGGGGTCAAGAGGGGTATACCTTGCCCCCTTTCAATAAATTCCCCCTTCGTTTTTCACCTCTTCTTCTCTCTCGATCCTACCGAGAGATAAGATGGCGGCCGCTCCGGACTGTTTAGAATGTTGACAGACACCGGAGAGCCAATCAGCTTTCTGCGCGCAAAGTTCCGTTTCGCGAAAAGTAAGCGGACCGGAGCGCAGCCCGGAGCGCTGTTACAGATATATATCTTGTTTTGAACATTAATTTCTCAAAAACTACTGGAGCACATATATTGAGACCTAGCAAAGGCACATCGGGCTAACAGTCCCTACAATTTTGCCAAGTTTCGTGCAAATCCATTCAGCCGTTCGAGCTAAAAGTGAGTCCAACCGCCCTATGGAAATTAACATGGGAAAAACGCGTTTTGGGACCCCCCTTTTTTCTCAGCCCCCCCTTGACGAAACCCCACCAAATTTTCAGGGGCTGCTCAGAAACAAAATGTGCCATTTTTCTGAAAATTTCAGCCGATTCCGTCCACAAACGCCAAAGTTATTAGACATAGAATTTTCAAAAGTTCCATAGACAAATAATCCTAACTATATATACCTACTGGCGAACGCCAGTAGGTAATATATATATATATATATATATATATATTCAGAATGAGATCCCAGTTTCAACAGTTTTTACTAGAAGCATCCAGGCACTCACGAGCAGGGTTTTTCAAAAGCTTATTTATTTAAGCAATACCATCAACGCATTTCGGGAGTCAAGCTCCCTTGATCACGATATATATATATATATATACCACCAGTCCCGCCTCTTCATAAAGAAAGGGTCCGACACACACATGCATTGAGGCTTTTCCAGGTAAGATTTATTGCTGCCAAGTTGGAAGACACAAGTAATTAAAAACACCTGGCAGACGCGTTTCGGCGTTTGCCTTATTCATTGCCAGCATTGTGTTTTTTGCATTGTCTTTTGCGTGGATCACTCGCTGCCTAAAAAACTCCCATTGGAGCTTGGTCGTTCCGATTTTAGAAGCACTGCTCTTGCCACCTCTCTTGCAGTGTTTGCTGTTGCTTGCTGGTAATTGTAGTTCTCACGCTAGCAAGTCCTCCAAACAGTTCCCGTCGTTTGTACAAGCTGACGTTCTCCATCTTGCGGACTCTGGTACAGTGACCGGTCCGGGCACACGATGATGCCCCAGCATTCGCCAGCATTTTGAGTTCGTTCGCTCTCCACCGCGGAAACCATGGCAGCAATCGTCTCCCAGAATCGTCTCAACCAACAAAGTATTGCCGCTCTCTCCCCGATACCACGAAACAAGTCCTGGGCGGGGGGGCGCCACTGTGTGCATCCAGCATGCAAACCAACACGGAAATGCCGGCCATCAGTGGAGCACCTGAACGAGAGGCTTGTCGGGAAATGCAGAGCCGACCACTGCATTTAACATATACCACCAGTCCCCGCCTCTTCATAAAGAAAAGCTCCGACACATGCATTGAGGCTTTTCCAGGTAAGATTTATTGCTGCCAAGTTGGAAGACACAAGTAATTAAAAACACCTGGCAGACGCGTTTCGGCGTTTGCCTTATTCATGGCCAGCATTGTGTTTTTTGCGTTGTCTTTTGCGTGGATCACTCGCTGCCTAAAAAACTCCCATTGGAGCTTGGTTGTTCCGATTTTAGAGGCACTGCTCTTGCCACCTCTGTTGCAGTGTTTGCTGTTGATATATATATCTGCTGGAGGTCACAAGTAGGTAGTTATAGTTAGGACCTTGTTTCTATTCAAAAATCATTTTTTCGTTTCCCAATAACTTTGGCGCTGGTTGACGAATCTTCGTGAAATTTTCAAAACTAATGGGCGCTCTGGTCAGCTCCTGTCTTGAAAGTTTCGGGGTGAATCATCAAGTGGGGCAGAGAAAAATGGGGTCCCAAAACACATTTTCCCGATGTTATTTTCCATAGGAAACTTTAAACAAAGCTACAGCCCGAACTGCTGAACAGAATTACACCAAATTTGGCAAAAAGGTAGCTCTTGGTTCAGAAAGAGCCCTTTTGGTTAAATGGTGTAAATCCATTCAGCAGTTCCGGAGAAACTATAAAAAGAAAAAGGTTCGATATCTGTGGGTGTGGTGGGTTCGCAAACCCTCCCGGGCATGGGCTTCATTCTGATTGTCTGCCAACGCTCCAAACCAGCAAGTGTTGGTAGCCATCTTGTGACTCAGTAGAACCGAGTTACAAGACAACAGTAAAATAAAGGTTAAAAAACAAGAAAAGGGGGAAGGGGAGAAACACCCTGACTCCCTAGGCCTGCTCAGGGGGTCCCACAAATACCCCCAGGGCCAAAAAAAGCATTTTCTTTTTGTAATTTTGGCAGAATTCGCTTTGGGGTTGCAAATCTCAACGAAATTACAAAAAATAATGAAGCGCAGGCTCCCTCGCTTCATTTTAATGAGGCCCCAGGGTGGGCCAGGTCCCGGGGACATTATCTAAAAATAATAGTGGGAGTCCTGGCTCCCGCAGCCCCAGGGTTCGCCACCTCCCCGGTTCTATGCAGATTATGTGCGGGGGGATGCAGCCACCCTGCAGCCCTGGGGACCTCCAACTCCTGGGGGCTCTTCTTTAAAAAAAAAAAAATAGATGTGTAGGAGGGCAAAATCCCCCCCACACACCCCAGTCGACCACCACCTCCCCGGGACACATTCGTATTTAAATTCGGGGGTCCATAGCAGACCCCCAGCTCCGGGGACCACCACCTCCCCGGGGCTATTTCTATAAAGGGAGGGGGGCTGCGCGGTCCCCTCCAGGAGCCCTTGAAGGCCCTGGGAACCGCCAACCTCCAGGGCCAGTCCCACAGTGTTCCAGGGTGCCCGCCTGCTCTCGCTTCAATGAAGCAAATCAGAATTGCTTTTCCACAAGGGGAGCTGCCACAAGGGGAGCTGCATGTCAGTAGCTCCCCTTGTGGAAAAGCAATGCCGGATCCCGCAGGACGCAGGGTGTAGGCAGGACCAGGGGGCTCCCCCCACAGTCCCCAACAGAGCAACCATGCTCCAGAGAATGGGGTCCCCGGGGCCAGAAGTGGCCTGGGAGGTAGGCCACGCAGCCCCCCTCCCTCAATAAAAATAAAATATTTTAAAAAGGGGGCACAGCCCCGGATGGGGACCCTGGGGCTAATAGAGGCCTCAGGAGGGGGGCCACGCAGCCCCCTCCTTAAAAAATATTATGTAACAAATAATAAATATGCGGCCATGTCCCGGGGGATGGGGTCCTTGGGGCCGAAATTGGCCTCGGGAGAGGGGGCCACGCGGCCTCCTTCCCGTTCATTTTTTAATTTAAAAAAGAAAATAGGGGTCAGGCCCTGCGGGATCGGGTCCCCTGGGCATACAAAATTGGAAAAGAAGAGGGGCCACACAGTCCCCTTTCTGGAAAAAAAAAGCTGGCATTGTGCCGGAGGCCCCGCCCCCTCCCAGCAGCACTCTGCAAACGTGCCTGCTGGTGCGTTGTAAGTTGAGGAATTATTTTCCCTTGAATATTGAGGATCCCTGTGGGCCAACTAGCCCACCAGAAACAGGGAGCTGTGTTGCAGAGAGGTGGTCCAAAGCCATGCCCCTTTTTTACACCACTCTGCAACGCAGCTCTGTGGCGCTTACTGGAGGTACATGGTGGGATTGTTGGCCCCCAGAGACCCTCAGGACCCAAGGGGACTTATTCCCCCAATTCGTAACGCGCCATGGGGCGTATTTGCACAGCTGTACAGGGATATGGCAGGGCCTGATATTACAAGTGTGCAAACACACCCCCTGGCGCGTTGTAAACTGGGGGTTTAAGTCTGCTTGAATCCTGAGGGTTCCTGGGGGCCAACTAGCCCACCAGGTACCTCCAGTAAGCCCCACAGAACTATGTTGCAGAGAGGTGGCCTGAGGCCATGCCCCTTTTTACACCTCTCTGCAACGCAGCTCTGTGGCGCTTACTGGAGGTACCAGGTGGGGTAGTTGGCCCACAGGGACCCTCAGGATTCCAGGGGACTTAATCCCCGAACTTACAACGCGCCAAAGGGTGTGTTTGCACAGTGGTGCAGGGAAGGGGCGGGGTCTGATATTACAAGTGTGCAAACACACCCCTGGCGCGTTATAAATTGGAGGATTAAGCACAGAGAGGCCCACTTGTAAACTGGGGACCAGGGTTCGAGTCTAGGCAGGTATGTGCAGCAAAATGCCATGATGAGGGGCAAGTAGCCATCGGGCCGTTTGGTGCATGAACAGGCAGGCGACTTCTAGCCTTTGATCTTGTTAAGGCTAATAATAGAGCGACTGGCAAAAGGTCATAATAAAGCATTTGCAATGCAATAGGTCTCACATTTACGCGAGTTTAAACTACTGGCATTGTAAATGACTATGCCTTTTATTGATATTTTGGTTTTTAGAACATAAATAAAAGGCATTTGTCATTTACAATGCTAATAGCTTAAACTCTTGCAAATGCGAGACCTATTGTATTTCAAATGTGTGTTTAGAGAGTTACCGAGGATATAGCTTAAAGGCCAAAGCGGACAACTTTGAAGCTGGGGAACCAGGTTCGACTCAGGCGGGAGGCTAGTACATCCTGTGATTGCCGACAAATTACTTAATCTCACCATGACTAAAAATTATTAAAAATGAACAAGTTCATCTAGAAAGTGTTGCTAAATAAAACGGGTGAAAAGAGCAACACCAGGAGGAAAACAAATAGTGCTCCTAAACTACAAGACAAGAACTGCAAGGTCTATACTGTACTTAGCCGGTGCTCCTCTGCTGAACAAAGAAAATTATGTATGGCCGGCTGTATCAGTTATGAGGCAGTAAAGAAGAGCGAAGCAAGAGTCTGACCAATGGTGAGTAGCAGGAGGGAATAGAGTGGTATTATTGATGACAGCAGGTCTTGCAGACAGGGCATGCACGCTGATGCTCAACCTAAAAATTGCTGGCAGCCATTACAGGACTCTGGGACTTAGTCCCCTGTCCTGAAGTTCTAAAATAAAAATAATACGAGGTGGCGGGGTAGGGCCATAATGTAAAGAAAATTGCAGTTTTGCCGCAATCCTGCAGGTCTTGCAGCAAAAAAAAAAAAAGAAAATAGTGGCCTGCCATCTCTGAATAAATACTTGGGGAGAGGGGAGTCAGTAGGGGCCCCCGCCCTGAGCCCATTCTGGGCCCCAAGAGCCCAATTCTCCAAGTTTGGCTTCATTAATTAAGATGAGGTGGCTCATGGCCCCCTCCTCGGGCCGGTGATATCCCTGGGCCATCCCAGGGCTGAAATGGGAAAAAATGGGGTGGGAGTAGTGCGGACCCCTCCCTGAGCCCTTGTTGCGCCTGTGTACCCCATACCTGTGCCGATTTCCTATGAAAGGGGAGGGGATACATGTCATGCTGGATGTCCTAAATTAAGTCATAGAAACTGTTATTGGGGATGGAATATGTGAGGTCATACGCAGTGTATGGTGGGGCACTAGTTATAGTTAGTTGGCTATTCTAACTGTAACCTTTGAATTACTGTGTTTTTTACTTCAAAACAATATGGGGCCAATTAGGATGGCGTGCGGTCTTTGCCCGCCCGCCAACCTCTTGGAAAACGGGACCGTCCGCGAGCTGAGCGGCGGTCCCGCACTGTATAATAGTTTGCGCCCGCCACAGTGGCAGGCGCATCATGCATTTTTAACATTGTGGCGGGCGATGCTCTCAGCACCGCCCGCCACATTGCTAAAAATGCATGTATGCATTTGCATACACAAAGCGGCAGGCACTGCGTGGTGCCTGCCGCATTGTGTATGCAAATGCAGGGGGGTACCACAGGTACCCCCCATGTGCACCCCCCACCCCCCTTCACCATGGGGGCCCACAAGGGGGGGCCCCGAAGTGAAGACCGCATGCTTTTCCGTGGCATTGCCGCCATGGAAAGGCATCTGTTTAAGCCCATCCTAATATGGCTGGCGGTGTCTGATAGACACCGCCACCATATTAAACCTTTTCCGCCCCGGTCGCAAGACGACCGTGGCGGAAAAGCGGCGGATGGTCTTTCCGTCCGCCGTGGTCTCCCCGCCATGCTAATATGGCGGGGGGAAATGGGAGGCAGTCGGACCTGAATGTCGAGCGGATCGCCACCGCCCGCATGGCGGTGGCGATCCGCCCAACATCCTAATGGGCCCCTATGTTGGCACTGCCATATTCCCTTAACTATAACATCACTTTAACCTTTTGATCAACTACATAGCCTTGCAAAGCATTACATGCGCCCTAACAGGGAGGGGTAGAGTGCATGTCAGCCAACTGGAACTTGACCCATGAAATTGCTTTTCACTTATAGCAGTGTGCTCCTTTGTGTTAACTCAGTGACTGCTTTGCAGAGCTTAAGAAAATAAGGGAGTAGCTGAATTAAAATGTAGCACTACTAATGCAGTCCAAGAAATAGCTGAGAGAACAAAGCGCCTATGACAAAGTAGCACAGTATGTCACCGTAAATCATATGAAATTGGCTAATGTAGTAAACAAGTAGCTCAGGGGTGGCTTCTCCGATTTTGCGGAAGAGCGTTGCCCCAGAGAAAACAAATAAAATGGTAATGAAGCTAATTCATTACCATTTTATTTTTCCTCACCCCATCCCAAAAGGAGTATTCGGCCAGGGAGGGGACGGCTGAAAGGCAGCAGGGAGGATGGTGGGCTGCCTTTTGCACTTGTTTAAAGTGTGCATATCTCTTTGGTCGGCCGTCTTGCAACGTCCAGCCAGACATGCACACTTTAAACCTCTCAAGCCATCTGTTTTAAGACAGCTGGGTAGAAAATATGTGCAGGCATCCAGTGCCCTCGGGAGCGCTGACAGAGGCAGCTACCATGTTGTATCCTGCTTATTGTACATTTCTATCTATGCCTTTATTCAGCCCTTGCCCTTCTAGTAGAATGCCTAGGTACTGTGATGCACTACGAAATGTTGGGTGCTGGTTGAGAAAAGCCACAGTTATCATGGGGCTGAGCAGCATGCTGGCTGCTCTTTGTGGGGCTCACCTATTGGATGTATGACTCCTTCAATAAATACCTCTTAAATATATCTACCAGCTTTGAGTTCATTACTACATTTGTATGGCGATGATTTGATCTTACCTAGGTGTTCAATTCAAGAAGTCTAGCTTCAAAAAGATAAGATATTCTAAATCTTCATCAATCTTCAAACTTAAAATATAGACTCTGGCACCGAGCCCCACCAGTGACCTCTACACCGGTCACCCCAACCTACATATGCCAGATCTATTTTCTATATTATCAATTCAAGTTTGTTCTCAAAATTTACTCTATTTCTCTTCATGTGCCTTTCAAAGAGAAGTTTTCCTCACGCTTCTGACAGTATGTCTAGGACATGTTTTATGGGCCAGTTCGTTTTCCATGTGTTCTAGCACTATGTCAAAGTCTTGTTTTCCTGCCATGACGTTTTTTGTTGACTCTATCTACTTTGGACTTCATTGCTTCAATGTGCAGTATGGTGGTGTACTTCTCAATTTTAAAATATTATTAATTGCTTATGTACTTTTAAATCTTAAAATGCTATTATTTTCTTATGTATGGTTTCAGATGTTACTGCAAATTGTTAGTGTTATGCATTGTGTAACTTTGCTCTAATTCAATGGTGTACTTCTACTTGATGTTTTCCAGGTTACACATTACTCAATACTCCCTATTTTTCAATTTTTGTGCATGTCAGGTGACCTTTGCTTGAGGTTGTCCAGATTTGCACATCCTCAAACTTTTACGTTTTCAAAAGTTCAATTACATACTGTTTATTATTTGTATGTCTTTATTCTCTATTTTCTATTTGTGCAACATTACTCTATTTGCCCAGTATTTTCACGCGGTATTGCAAAGTTCAACTACTCGATGTTTTCAATTTCTATTTGTGCTGTTCTCCATAGCTGGAATTGCACATTTCAATGTATGACTATTTGGGAACGTTTGTCAAGTTATTTCTGCTCCATGTTTTCCAGCTTATACGTTCTCAATAGTCTCAATTTCTGCAGTTTTCCCGTGGTGGGACTGCAAGTCAATCTAGTTTCAAGTCTATTGTTTGAGTTCTCGCTTATCTAGTTTTGTTGTTTTACATTGTTGTTTACAGGGAAGGAATGAGTCAATTTATTTTGGTTATTCATTCTCTTCTCTGTATCACTATGAGTTTTTACTCTTCAAGTCGCACGCACCAAACTCTGCTTCTTAAAACTAAGATTGGGTGTGATCACCTGTCCTGCCATCTTCCCAAATGAAAAAGAGATCAAGCCCAACAACACTGTCAGCTTAGTGGAAACCACAGGGAAGACATAACACACATCATCTGCTTGTGCCCAAGGTTGCTGAAGGAAAGAAGGTCCCTTTTTTTCCAGAGAGGCTGGATCGTCAACGAGGCCAGATTGTGCAGAGCCGCAGTACTAGCCTGCCTTGACCCACGGAACACCAACCTAAACTCTGCTCTAGTAAGGTTTATGGATCATGCTGCAAAAAAGCTAGGGGAGGGGATTTACTAACAGCAACCTCCACCAGAGAAACAACCGGCAGATCCACCCTGTAGGTACTCAGGCAAAGGACATATCCAGTGCTTAATTTGTAAAACATGAAGTGCCGGGGCTCTCATCAGAAGGCCACTGTAGCTTTCACAACACATTGTCCTGCTATGCTGCAAATGGTAGTAACAACTAAACTACTAACCATCACACTCCTACAAGTGTGACAATTCGGACTATTAGATGCCCTCAAACCTAGAAGAATGGCTTGGGCGGCAGAAAGTAGTCATTTTGAATGATTATAGCATTAATAATTAACTGTTATTATGGTTCTCTATAAATTAGCTAGACAGAGCCACCTTGTGGCAGGCTGTCACAAGCAGCATTGCTGACAATTAAGTGCTGGTGCCGAGTACCGGAAAACACTGGCTCAAATTAAGTACAAACCCACCCAGCGCAGCACCAAGGCACAAACCCCCGCAAATCAGGACCAAGGAAGCAACCCACCGAGGGGAGCCCCAGGGTTGCAACCCACCCAGTAAAGAACCAAAGAAGCAACCCACCCAGACAGAACCAAGGAAGCTACCCACCCAGGGCAGAACCTAGGAAGCACCCCATACAGGACAGAACCAAGGAAGCAACCCAACCAGAGCAAAACCAGAGAAGCAACCCATCCAGAGCAGAACCAGAGAAGCAACCTACCCAGGCAGAACCAAGGAAGCAACCCACCCAGGCAGAACCAAGGAAGCAACCCACCCTGGACGGAACCAAGGAAGCAACCCACCCAGAGCAGAACCAAGGAAGCAACCCACCCAGGTCAGCACCAAGGAAGCAACCTATACAGGGCAGAACCAAGGAAGCAACGCACCCAGGACAGCACCAAGGAAGCAACCCACCCAGGACAGCACAAAGGAAGCATCCCATGCAGGATAGAACCAAGGAAGCAACCCACCCAGGACAGCACCAAGGAAGCAACCCACGCAGGGAAGCACCAAGGGAGCAACCCACACAGGGAAGCACCAAGAAAGCAACCCACACAGGGCAGCACAAACGAAGCAACCCACACCGGGCAGCACCAAGGAAGCAACCCACCCAGGACAGCACCATGGAAGCAACCCACACAGGGCAGCACCAAGGTAGCAACCCACCCAGGACAGCACCAAGGAAGCAACCCACCCAAGGCAGCACCAACGAAACAACCCACACAGGGAAGCACCCACGAAGCAACCCACCCAGGAACACATGAAAAGCAGCACCAAGGAAGCAACCCACACAGGCAGCACCAACGAAGCAACCCACCCAGGGCAGCACCAAGGCAGCAAAGAACACATGAAAACACTATGAAGGCAACATAGGGAAACAACATCCACCGAAATAGTACCAAGGACGCAACCCATCCGCACCAGCACCGAGAAGCAATCTCAAGTGTGAAATATTTTAGGAGCAGGCCACTCCCACCCTGTGGGTGCAGAAGACGAATGCCCCTACCTTTCCCTCCTCCATCCCTTCTCTTCCTCCGTCCTGGCCCCCTCGTGAATCTCACAGACACTTCATTTCTAACCCGACAGGCTGTCTCCCCAGAACGGACCCCCACACGATGAATAGCGGGCCGCCCTCAGCTTGGAGCGTCGATGCACTTCTCAGCTGCCCTGCCTGGCGGGGGCTCAGGCATGACGCAGATTCAAAGGTGGGCATCTAGGGCCCAGACCAGGGGCTGGTGCACCGCCAGCACAGATGTGCAGTGTGCCAGCCAGCTGTGCAAACTACAGAATGATAATAGTGAACCTGCATAGCATCCCCAGTTCCCCACCGCAACCTGAGTGATCTCTCTGCACTTCACATGAGGTGTTATTGTTCTGGAATTAAGTAAAACTGGCGCTGAGCTTTGCAGGTGAAACGCTGCTTCCTGCTGTAGCTTCATTCTTTTGCTTTAGTAAAGTCTGAACTGGGCATATTGTCACTCTGGCACTGCCGTGGTGTAGAGTGACACAATTTAAAAACATAAAACTGGGACTTTCCCCAAAATAGAAGGGGGGCTACATTTTTACATTATCCAAGTGCCACAGGATGACAACGCTCATCGGGAGCCTAATTAGATCGTGGCTGCGTGCCATGTTTGGACAAGCCAGGGTATGGGCGGGCAGGGCCTTGGATTTTAAATTACTAAGTGTTTGGCAGGCCACTACTACGGCGCCGGCAGGCCCTATCAAGATAATCACAAGTTAAAGTGTATCTACAACCGACGGCCGCGGCGGCTACTAGTCAGTGAATCTGAATCAATCATAATAATCAAATCTTGTGGAGCCAGACGACCATCACGCCACCATGCTCCCCCCCAAAAAAAGCAGGTTTGGTTTTCGCATGGCAGTGATGACATAATATTGGCATCACTAGTTGACTTAGCTACTACTAAGTACGTTAGTACTTAACTTACCGTTACTCATGGTGGGCCTGCCGACAGGGACACACACTGGCTGCACTGATTTTAATAACTGATTAGGCTTGGTGCTGCTTGCTACCAGGCAGTGCTGGCTGACGGATGCCTGCCCAGGCTGCCCTCAACGTGGTCGTCAGGTGGGGCTGGCTTGAACGACGATTACTCATGGTGATCTGCGGTGTTTATGCTGGGGCGTGTCAATGTGAAAAAAACTGCACACCCTGCCGCACAGCCCCTACCCTATCTGAACCAAAAACCAGCCCAAATCAGTGTCCTGCAGCCTGCCCGCCCACCGGAAAATAGCAACACTGACTGGGCCGCCATCAACATATTATATTTAATTTATATGAATGAATCTCCTCTTGGGCTCAATGCAGGCTAATTGACTAAGTCTCACAGCTGCAATATAAACCACAGTGACTCACTCGGGAAACGTGAAAAACAAGCTGCAGCTGCACCGGGTACAGTAAATTAAATAATACATCGATACAGTATGTGACGTGCGCAGCAGATGCGTGTAGACCCGGCCCTGATAAGTAAGTGCCGGTGCTAAGCACCGGAAAGCACCGGCACAAATTAAGCACTGGACATATCAATCGCCAGAGGCACAAAACCATCTGAATAGAGGGGCTCAGCGTATAAGTTGGCATATTCCGGGACTCGATCTCCCCATCTTGGACACCACACCAATGCCCCAAAGGGTTTTACTAATGGCTCGGTGAAAGGGCAGCTATGATTGTGTACGCAGAAAATGGGGGGCATGGGGATCTGCTACTAAGAACTGGGGTTTTATTTTCTTTTAATGCATAATATTTTTATCTTCTGAAACTTGCAAAGGTTTTTTAAATCATGCAATAAAGTTTTCAACTTAAAAAAAGAAAAACTTTACTCTTCAAGTCCGTTTTTTTAACTTTATATTTAAATCTTCTGCTGTGTGTTGCCTCCTGTCACTCGTGACTGATCAGTGGGTGTGTTGGTTGGGAACAACCAATATTTTCCCACTCCTTTAGTTTCATTGCATATTGTTGTGATGGTAGAAAAGGAGGTATGTTGTATCCTGCTTATTGTACATTTCTATCTATGCCTTTATTCACCCCTTGCCCTTCTAGTAGAATGCCTAGGCACTGTGATGCACTACGGAATGTTGGGTGCTGGTGGAGAAAAGCCACAGTTATCATGGGGCTGAGCAGCATGCTGGCTGCTCCTGGTGGGGCTCACCTATTGGACATATGACTCCTTCAATAAATACCTCTTAAATATATCTACCAGCTTCGAGTTCATTACTACATTTCTCCAATCAGAGCACTGCTCTAATGAAGATTAGAGTAGTGCCAGGATTGGCTTGGGAGCCTGCCTCAAGGAGAGAAGGCGACGGAGGACTTTGCATCGTTGGAGGAAGGTAAGTATTTTATTTTATTTAATGTATTATTATTTTTTCTCCACACCCGCCCACTACCCTCGGAACATGCAAGTCGCCACTGAAGAAGCTATAAGTAAATATCACTTTAGGTCAACAAACATTAAAGCATCAGAAGTTGAAACTGAGTCTGTCATAATCAGAATGAATAAGACTTAGCCTTACCAGATATTCATCTATTTTGTTTGGGTGCTCTAATTAACAAATTGCCTATCCATAAAAGACAAACAGGGGAGTGCTCTTACGGGAAATGTTAGTAAACATATGAGAGATAATTTTCTACATAATTTTGGTTTGGCGAAATAATAATTAAAAAATATGAAATTGAAAATATAACAAGGCAGCTGCACATTTCTGGAATGAGGCTAGGCGGCTTCAAAAATCCGTAGCACAGCGAATTGGCCACAATACAAGACTCTCCAGGTACTCTACAATTTTTGAAAGATCAACTTAGCACCCCGTTATGAGAAATAGAAATAGTAATATAGGGCCAATGTTTTCACAGAAAAATCTTCAAAATTGGGACAATTTGGAAGTTGGAACGAATAGGAATCTATCGGAGTTCAAATAAGTGTAATCATGGGTTGCTTGACAAAATTAGATGCTAGTGCACAGAACCTGGAGCACCAGCTACAAAATGTGATCCCATGAAGAAAGAACTAGGGAGGTGATACCAAGGATTATATGAAATGGTGGTTGAGACCAGAGTACCTCATATAAAGTATGAGGAAATGTCTTGCCTACGCTGGAGCTTGAAAACTTATAGTAAAGAAGTGCAGAAGGCAAAAATTTGTATAAAAATATAATTTATTAAGTGCTAACTAAAAGACCCACTAGTGCAATCGAAAAAGCATCCAGCCCAATCAAATATCCAACCGCTTCTCCTTCTAACAATCTCGTCCCCACTCACATTCTAACATTTAATCAATGTGTTCTAACATTACATCAAACTGTTTTATATGACTTAAATACAATCTATATTCTAAAACAGAAATGAAGAAAAGACACAATTACCACATGTATCCTTTTAACAAAACGAAATAAAGCAATAGCTAAAAAGACAACAGCATAAAGAATGTATCCATATGAAGTATAATAAAGCAACAGCAATAATGTTTTAAGCATTTAAAATATAATCATCAAATTTCTTTGGCAACTTAGAGATTCTTTTTTGAAACATAGAATTTCCTTGTACAGAAGAGTCCAAAAACTCCTCTTCATTGGATACAGAAACATTAGAATCCACTTGACACGCATCATGTATATTAAGTTCGTCAATGCTAACTTCCTCATTATCATGATCAAGCCAAACATGACCACCATCTTCATCTTTAGCAAGAAACTGTTCTTGCCCTGGTTTGAGAACCACAACAGAACTCTTGCTCCACCAACCCTTCTCCTCAAGTAACACAGCAGAATCAGTCACTCTTTCCACTTTGAAAGGAATAGTGAATTTTGAAGAACCTTTACGATTCAACGTAGGTTTAATAATACATACCCAATCACCAATTTCTATAACTTTACTTTTTGTTTTATGAGAAGAATCATGATATGTTATGCCAGAAATGCGAGAATCCGCAATATTCTTTCTGGCTTTGGCAATAGCAAATGCCCAACTTTCCTTCTCAACTTCTTTTTTAAATACAGGTGTCAACATAGATTTTGCTTGTCTACCTCTCATCAATAAGTATGGAGAAACTCCAGTACATGTATTTGGAGTAATATGATAACTCCATGCTTTTTCCTTCAAAAATTCAAACACATCCAAATCGCTTTCTAATGCTTCTTGAATTCCTTCTTTAATAAAACTATTAGCCCTATCAACTTGACCATTAGCACGAGGACAATATAAAGGTGCTCTTTCTGAGTGCACACCAAATTTGTTCAAAAATAATTTCATCTTGTTGGAAACAAATTGCACACCATTATCAGATAAAATGGTATTAGGTGCACCCTCAATTCTAAAAATTCAATAACTTCATCAGTCACAGGATGTTCTACAAAAGTGTAGTATATCCACTTTGAAAAATTGTCAACGACAACAATAGAAAACCTATTCTCCCTGCCTAAACACTCATATGGTCCAGAAAAATCAATTGAGATTTTGTTCCAAGGTCCAGCAGGACCTTCTTGAAGTGACAATGGTTGAGTCGAGACGTCCAATGTTTATCAGCTTTCACACACACACAGAACAATTGTCCACCATTCTCTCAACACTAGCATCCATGCCAGGCCACCAATAGTGAACTGTAAGCAGTTGTTTCGTACCAGATACTCCAGGATGTCCAGAATGAGCCAACTGGATATGTTTATTTCTCACACCAGCCAGTGGTACAAACAAATCTTGTCGCAGTAGAATGCCATTTTCAATGCTAAGTACCTCAGCAATTTGAGCAAAACTTCAAAAATGAATTTCCAAATTTTTAATGGGCGGCCACTCTTTAACAACAAACTGCTTGACTTTGGACAAGACATTATCCTCTGCCATCGCCTCATTCCATTCTTTCTCAGAAACCACAGAATTACATGAATCAACAGCATCAACCAATGCCACAACACATTCATGTTGATCAATAATCTCATTATCACACTCATCTCGAGGAGGAAGTCTTGATAAACAGTCTGCAGTAAAATTCTTACCCCCAGGAATATGTTGTATTTCAAAGTTAAACTCTTGCAATCTTTCAATTAGCCTTACAAGTCTCGAAGAAGCCCTTCCACTTCTGACCCCATCCATCATAAAGACAAGAGGTTTGTGATCTGTAACTAGAACAAAAGGTCTTTCCTACAAAAAACTTTAAAGTTTTTCTACTGCCCAAACACAGGCCAAAGCCTCTTTTTCAATGATACTATAGTGCCTCTCAGCTCCTCGAATTCCTCTTGAAATAAAAGAAATAACTCTTTCTCTGCCATCTATAATTTGAGTAAACACTGCATCAAGTCCAATGGCACTCGCATCTACAGTAACATATGATTTTCCTTGTGGATGAAACGTATTAAGACCAGGCGCTTTGGCAATAAGTCGTTTGACATTTAGAAAGGCTTCATCATGAACACTAGTCCAAGTAAATTGAGATCCTTTTTATAAAAGCTGTCTGAGAGGTTCAACAACAAGAGCATAACCTTTAACAAATCTAGAACAATACTCGCCTAACCCCAGAAAAGAACGCAAGGAATCCTTATCTTGAGGTCTACTAACTTTCTCTAAAGTATTGACAAGAACTTCCTTAGGAAAAATGCCATCAGGTGTGATTCTGTGGCCCAAATAATTAATCTCCTCCACAAGAAACTTACATTTCTCTTTACTCACGGTCATTCCCTTAGAACCAAGAATACTTAGTACTTTGTCAAAAATAATGTTGTGTTGTTCACCTTTTTCAGCAAAGATTAAAATATCATCCTGAAATGAATGTACACCAATAATATCTTGAAACAGATTCTCAATTAACTTTTGGAAAACACTGGCCGCTGATGCCAGACCGAATGGCATCCTCAAGAACCTGTACAAACCAAAAGGAGCAGTGAAAGTTGTAAGACCTTTAGAAGACTCATCAAGAAGTACCTGGTGGTACGCTGATTTAAGATCAATTACAGAGAAAAACTTTGCGCCCTTAATAGCTGTCAACATATCCTGAATACGGGGTAAAGGATAAGTATTCACTACAATATTTTTATTAAGAGACCTGAGATCTACACATAATCTTAGATCCTAATTTTTTTTGAGTGCTATAACAATTGCAGAAACTCACTCCAAACTATCTGTGATTTCAATGATACCTTCTGAACATAAAGTATCTAGATGAGCTTTCAATTTTTGCCGAATACCAAGAGGAACCATACGTACTTTGTGTTAAATTGGCACAGCATTTTTTTAAGTTTGATTTTGTGCATATAGCCTTTAACTTGTCCAACCTCATCTTTGAAAACATCACTATGCTTTTTAAGAATCATCTCCAAAGTAGACTTTTCTATTGAAATGTTGTTGACATTTAACTCCCTTAATTGTAAAGGACTATCTGCACCTGGACACAAATTTACACCCAACCTTCCTAAATCAAACCATCCCACAATATTCTTTCCATCTATGGCCACATACATTTTAGTAAAAATCTCTCGTCCCTCAAATTCTAATGTATCTTCAAAGAAGCCTAGCATAGAAATATCAAAATTACCAAAAACCTTTGGATTAACATCAGTTTTCTTGAGCTTGACATTCTTCCAATTATCATTAAAAAAAACATCAGATAGGATGGTGATAGGTGATCCCGAATCTGCCATGGCTTCAAAAGACACTTCACCTACTAAAACTGTACCTAATGGGGCCTTGAAAGGAATGTTAATATTATTTACAGAATTATCAAATAAGTCATCATAAACAGTAAGAAGCATATTTTGTAAATCATGTTCAACAATAGAAATACTATTGACATTAGAGTTCGATGTGTTCTTTGGTGCATGGCATACTAAAGAAAAATGCCCAACCTTGACACATTTGATACATTTCTTCTTTAAAGCAGGACATCGGGACAGTTCGCCAAATGAGTTTTTGCACCACATCTGAAGCAACTTAACTTGTTGCTTTGTTTGATGATTTCTTTGTTAAAAGATTGTACAGCACAAACAGGCAAAGAAGAAGCAGTTTTTTAGCTTCTTCAGCAGAGATATGATAGATCTTTCAATTCCTTTTGCCAGATCTAATACTTCACTTAAGGTAGGATTACGACATGCAAGAAGTCTCTCTTGTACCTTTTTTGACTCACAGTTAAAGATAATTGATCTCTTATGAAATAATCAACAGTTGCTCCATACTGACAATTCGCAGCAAACTGTAAGTGCAGCAACATATTCTTCAACGGTTTCCTCAGGAAGTTGCTTCCTCTTATGGAAAGCATGTCTTTCAATTAAAACATTGGGTTCATCCTGAAATTGCTTTTCCAATCTTGCTATAGCCTCTTTATATACATTCCAGCCTTCACCTACAACACAAGGAGGTGCGATTGGAACTAGATTTAAAAAAACCTCAAATGCAGCATTATCAAGAAAGCTTAACAAAATTGCTTTCAATCTCTCTGGTGAACATTTTGTTCCATCTATGGCTATAATATAATTTTCAAAAAATTCAAACCCTTTTTTCCATGCTAATTTTGGTTTGCCTGGAATCTGTAAAAATATTGTAGGCTGGTTACATATTTGAGAAGCCGCCATATTGAATTTTAAGATAAACACTGAATAGAAATGCACTCCTGATAATACAGAAGATAGTACAATTTAAAATGAAGTCTTTTCAAATGCTCAACAATGCATAAATAACTGAAAAGAATAATTAATAAATTTTTTCAAATGAAATCAAGCAATTAATACTACTTAAATAAGTATGTAAATCACTTAAATTGCACTGAAAAATAATAATAAATTGAGTGTGCGCATCACTGTAGAAACGCTCTAAGGCAAGTGACATATCAAGCAAGTGTGCTTATCACTGTGAAACGCACTGAAAACCGACACGTATTAAGTGTGCGCATCACTGTGAAAATGCGCTGGAATTAAATAGTAGTAAGTTTGAACAAATCCCAATAAGTAGATTTGCGGTGGTAAAATTAAACAACAGAATCCATTCCAAACACTGAAGTTTGAATGCGGTGTGATCCGCAGACAACCGGCAGTGAATCTTCAAAATGAAAAAACTCAGGCAAAAATCAAAGATGTCCTCCAATGACGTTGAATCCAGAAGAAGTTACGTCAGTAACTAAGCACCCACAGTAAACAAAGTGGCCTCTTGAAATGCAGAAGCGTGCTGTAACTTGCCTGGCGAAACGCTGCGTTATGCTTAAGTGTAACGTGTTTCTCACGATCAGACGTCACTCGCAATTTCCCCCAAAATCGGAAAAAGAATGCTTCTGCGACATCTCTCGTGAAGGAATTCCTCAAGCATCACGAGCACACAACGGTAAAGTTATTTTAAAAATTCACAGTACCTCGAAATCCGTGAATCTTCATACTTTTAAGTTCAGGAAGGATGATAATGAAGTAATATCCCAGAATATTCAATAAAATGAGACACGATGAAATCTCTCACCCGAGACTCGAACGTGGCAAGGTCTCAGCTCGAAGAAATATATATATTTTTTTTAAATCTATGCACAGTGGGTCTGCACTTTTAAAAACACCTTGTCGCCATTGTAAAGAAGTGCAGAAGGCAAAAATGTGTATAAAAATATAATTTATTAAGTGTTAAGTAAAAGACCCACTAGTGCAATAGAAAAAGTATCCAGCCCAATCAAATTTCCAACCGCTTCTCCTTCTAACAATCTCTTCCCCACTCACATTCTAAAATTACATCAATGTGTTCTAACATTACATCAAACTTTTCTATATGACTTAAATACAATCTATATTCTAAAATAGAAATGAAAAAAAGACACAATTACCACACTTATGGCAAGTATCTACTTACATGCTATATTCAACAGTGAAATCTGTTTAATTAAAACAGATCCACTTTTTACACTGCGTAGAGATTACTGAATGCCTTCAATATTAGCCAAGATATTCAAAATCTGAGAAGAGAGAGTCAATCGTGGGCTTCTTGTTATAGTCTCAGACTTTCAGCTTGAAGGTTAAGAGTTTGATTCCTACTGTTCCATGGCTTTGACAGTATTGGAACTTTCCCCTAAAGGCATCACATTTTAAAGGTCAGTTTTCAGTTGCGATTATTTTCTTCATTTTGATTTCTGAAGGGCAGACCTTTCGGTGAACAGTGAGTGCCTTCTCGAAGTATGTTTCTGTTTGTTACTCATGTTAGACATGACTATATGTATGCTAGAATGTCTGTTCAGTTCTGAGGTGCTTTCAGAGATCACTTATATATCACCTTCTCGTATTTTGCCTAAAGAATTGTAATATATGCTATTTGACTATTTTCACACTCCCACAGAGCATAGTGAAATTCTGCCACATGGGTTGGTGTGAAATTTTATTTCACCTTAATAAAGCATCAGTGGAATGGCGTGGTTGAAGGTGCACTGTACCCCCTAAAATTGTACAAATAAATGGTATGCTCAGGAGTTGGGTGGATCGAGGATGGTGTTAACCTCGAATCATGAGGCAATGTGTCCCTGAGACAAGGTGCACAACAGCATTTAAAAAAAATGTCTGAGGAGGAAAGGACTGACTCAAAAAGTTAGTTTCAGAGCGGAAACCATATAGGATGATTACAACATCTAAAAGGTACAAGACAGAAATAGTAAAAGGCAGATGCAGCAAATCTCTCTTAAGTGCATAAGGTCATTGCCATGAAGGCTCTCAGTAATATGAAAAATGCAGAATAATAAAAAATCAGAAATATACCAAGTCCTAATACGCAGCAACATCAGTAAGAAATCGAGCAGCCTCCCTAGTAGTTACCAAAAAGATCTGTCTCACTCCCAAATTTAAAGGTTTATTTAGCTATTTTCTCTATAAGAAAGTAGATTAGCTTACAGAATTATAAATCGTCACATAACCTTACTACCTTAGCACTAACATACAACATGAACATTGATACAACCCCTTTGACCTAATGTCATCGGAGGTGGCTGAACAAATTAGTTACATAAACAACAGTGAACTATTGTGAATGAAACCAATGCTGTGTGCAAGCAGAAGGCCCTTTACAAAAAGTAACAAAGCTAGAGTCCCTTTTTCAAGACAGTGTTATTGAGAAATAAAAAAAATCCACATCTTGCTGCATGTAGTGTCAGGCAGAAATATAGACAGAGAGTAAACATGATAATGTAGCATCCTTTTTAGACAAGATAACGTTGAGGACTAACTGAGGACTAGTTAGCTTAAGTCAGAAAAACATACTTTAGCAAATGTTATTTCTATTTCAAAAGTTCTGTGTCAGTATATACATGTTAATTCAAGTGTGAAATAGTTGTTCTGCATACTATTAATAATTCACATTTTGATTAATACACAGAAAGGTTTTGTCAACTTCATATTTCAGTTTCACATTTTTCATTATGATTAATTCCTCTATGGGGTGTATAGTCCAATGTGACTTGTGTTTTGAGGTTATTTATGGAATGTTCAGGATGATGGTTCAATGGCATAAGCCTTAGCCTTTGGCTAATACAGTTATTTGAAGTTCAGAGTTTAAGACTTGGTCGGGTTGATTTGGATTTGAGTTGCATAGATTGAATAATGATAATTTCTGTTTTAAAGCTTTTTGGTACCTAAATGTTTTTTTATTTTATTGCTTGATGCTGTGGGGGTCTTGAGTTCCAAGTCGCATAGTTAGCAAATAGTTTCATTGATATCTATTTATAAGCAGTGTCCCAATGTATTGGTAGTGCATCATTCATTTTCTATTCTTTGCTTTTCTGGCATTACCACCTATTCTTCCATTTTTTAATTGCAAACATTTTTGTTGCTCAGATTTAATATATAGTTGATTACTATCATCTTTCTAGCAAAATGCACTATGTATCTTTTAGATTTTTTTACCCTGGTAGAGGCCACAAACAAATCCCTGGTGAACATCCTGATTTAAAAATACCTACCCTGTGCCAAAAATCTCTGGCTAATTACCACCCTACATCTTTGCTACCTCTCTTGGGCAAACAGCTCAAAAATCTAATTAACAAACAACTAGTTGCCTACCTCAAATCCAACCAAATTCTTAATTCCTCTCAATCTGGCTTTCACCCTGGCCATAGCACGGAAACAGCACACCTGGCCGTGACAGACTCCCTCCGCCTGGGGTTCGACGGAGGTAACCCAGTCATGTTTGTGTTATTAGATCTCTCTGCAGCCTTTGATACAATCTCTCACATGAGGATGCTGGAATGGCTGCAAGAGATCAGCATACAAGGCCCTGCACTTAAATGGCTCCACCATTTTCTGACAGATAGACATCAAACTTACATCCTGGGCCCACACTCCTTCCGCAAGACAATCCTAGACAAGGGTGTTCCGCAGGGCTCTTAACTAAGTCCCACTTTGTTTGATATTTACATGGCTCCCCTTGCTGGGATCGCAGAGCGCTTTGGCTTTGAAATAATTTCATACGCAGATGACATCCAGTTGATGTTTACTTTTGGCCCTGTTCTGGAAGCGACAAAAAAATATTTTGCTCTGGTCATGTTAGCCATCTCCGATTGGATGGATAAACACTTTCTCCAACTGATCGCAGGTAAGATGGAGATCATGCTGTTTGGAAAATCCTCCTCTATCTGGACCGACGATTGGTGGCCTCACCAACTGGGTTCAACTCCCGTGCCCAAACAAGCTGTTAAGAATCTTGGTATGAAAATAGACCAAGCCTTAACAATGAAAGAGCATATCTTGGCTGCCATTTGAGTATGCAACCACAACATGTGCCTTCTGCGTAGAATATTCCCCTATCTTCCAAACTCCACCCGAAGAACTCTTGTCCAAGCCTTAGTAATAAGCAGGCTAGAGACTATGCCAACACCATTTTGGCAGATGCTAATGAGACTCTAGTTGCTAAACTCCAGGTTGTTCAAAATACTGCAGCCGGGCTTGTTCTCAATTGCCCTTCTGGTACTCCTTCGGCCCCTCTGCTGAAGAAACTGCATTGGCTGCCAGTGAAGAAACAATTCTGTTTTAAGATCTGCTGCCTTACCCATAATGCCCTAAAAGGGAACGGCGCACTATATCTGCAAAAAAAAAGAAAAGCATACACACCTGGTCATAGCCTAAGATCTTGCGATAAAGCCTTATTGTGTATACCTCACATTTGCCTGACTCGTAACGGGGAAAGGCTTTCTCTTACCTCGCTTCCTTTTACTGAAATAAGTTGCCACTTCACGTTTGCTCTTGTTCGAAGTATAGTAAATTCTGAAAACTATTAAAATCTCATCTATTCTGAATCCTTTCCCCCTCCACTTATACCTGTTTCTGTGACAGCACTGAGATGCCCCCTGGTGATTTGTGCGCTGTATTAAACATAAATAACATAAGATGACAATGTCTTATTGGGGTGCAAGCTCCTATTTCAATATGCTTTAACATCTTATTAGAACACACTCTATTAGTTTGGAATCCCTTTTGAATTTGTGGTTACAGACTGGTAGCTTAGTCTGTAGTATGAGAACTCATATCTTGATTACTTCGTGATATAGTGTCCCGGCAGATGCATCAAAGAAAATACCGGGAGCAAACGGGCAGATTCTCAGAATCTGGCCGTTTGCTCCCGGTATTTTTGCATTTGGGATGCATCATTACAAATGCAGAAATCGCAATTTAAGGAATCTCTAAATAGCAATTATTTAAATTGCTCTTGCATATAAGGAATCCCAAAATGAGATTCCTTAAATGGAATGCATGAAACCCAAAAAAATAGTGATTTCGCTAATAGGGGGAGAAAATTACCATGAAGTTGAACTTCGTGGTAATTTGCTAAAACTTTGAAAAATGCACTTTTGTGCATTTTTCAAAGTTACATGTTGCGCACACACATGCCCTTAGGGCATGTGTGTGTGTAACATTTGAGCACAGGTCCATTTCAGGGGTGCAACAGGGTGTCCTTTGGACACCCTGGCACCCTTGAAATAGCGGAACATTAGCGATTCGGTAATAGCTAATCGCTATTAAGGAATGGCTTTCCCATTCGTTCCTATGGGCCTTTAGGCCCATAGGAATGAATGGGAAAGCCATTCCTTATTAGCGATTAGCTATTACCGAATCGCTAATAAGGAATCAGTAGGAATCGCTAATAACATTGCGATTCCTACATGCATCCCGTTTTGCGAGTCTTTAATAGCGATTCCTTAAAATTCGCTATTAAGGACTCGCAAAACATAACTTTGATGCATCTGCCAGGTATCTTTACTAGTTATTCACAAGCTACTTTTTATGTTCTCTACATTAAGTGGAAGATCATCACTTTCCACAATGAAAATGCAATATCCCTTGTATGGTTCATGACCATTATATTGTGATGTTTTTAGTGGCAGTGGGACAGACTAATTATCATGAAAAATCGGTAAATATTTCTGTGTCATTTTAAGGCTTTTTAAGGATTTTTGTGGCAATACTTATTTGGGTCCTCTATTTGCAATAATTGTGAGTTTCATTTTCTGCTTATTCAACCTTGCATGCTGCCAAAAAATATTGAATTATTTGTTAAACTTTCAACAAAGGAGTCACATATAAGAAGGTTCAACAAAATCCCCAAAATGTACTTTGAGAAACAAGAGTCAGAAGTATATGTAGAAAAGGAGAGAGGCTGCGATATAGAAATAGACAGAGATGAGAATGAGAAAGAGAGAGAATGTTCACCTTCCAGGGGGGACCATGGAGGGTAGGGGAAGTGGGCAATTGCCCACTTTGCCCATGCCTTAAATGCTTCTGATACATTGTAGGCAGCTCATGCGAGTCCACCTGCATGAACCTCTGCATTTCTGTCCTGATGTGATGACCTCTGCTTAAAATGTTGTTCTCTTAGCTCCCCTTTGGGCTATTTCAAGCACCTCTCCTATTTGCTTTTGGTTGGCTGCTTGAGAGCATTCTGCTTCTCTTCAGATTGGGCGCTTTCTATGGGTTAGGTGATTTAACATGCAATAGCAGTCTTGTGTCCTCATTTTGACTAATAGAAGGCCTTGACCCTACCTGAGTGGATTTTCTCCTTACTTACCCAGTGGTTTCCAGGTTTTCCTTGTCCTGCTCTACATTAAGCCCTCCCATCCCTTGCTTGTCCTCCTCCATGCCGTTCTGGCTTGATATTGCATACAAAATGCTAGAGGTAGGAGATTCCTTATGTAGCCATTGGGGATGAAGTAAAACATAAATCTAGGGTACCACAGAAGTTGGTGAAATTCACCTTCAAAGAGTAAGGGCTGGTATGAGAAAGACCTGGACTCGGAGTAACTGAGCCATTTCATTTTCTGGCCAAGGTGCTTCATGAAAGAAAAACAGCCATTCAACATCCAACAGGAAAATTATGCTTCAACCCTAACACATTTAACTTGATTGCACAGTTTATACCAGAAGTCGCAAAAGGTCCATAGTTTACTAATCATAACTGCAGATAGCTGGTTTGAGATATGTATCTTTCCACCCCATATCGGGCATTTAAAATCAATGCATCCAGCTCTGAAGGGCCTGGGAAGTGCACAGTGCAGGACCAAGCAGCCCACCCTTTTCTGAAAAATCCCTTCTTTCTTTCAATATTTTTTCTATTCTTCTTTCCTTCGCTCCCTCTTCTGTCTGTTGTTTTACTTTTTGATCTAATTTGTTTCATTCTCTTCTTTCTCCTTTCTTTTGACATTCTTTCCTTTCTCATTTCTCACTTTTCTATTTTTCTTTCTACCACTCTTTCTGTACTTTCCTTCTTTCTCTCCATCACTATTGTTTTCCTCCTTGTTTTTGTATTTTCTTCTTTCATACTGTCTTAGTTTTCTCTAATTGTGTTGTTTTCTAGTGTCTTCACTTAATTTCCTCCCATTTCTCCTTTTTCAATCCTTATTTCAGTTTTAACTTTTAGTCTCCCCCTTTCATTATTCTTTTCATTTCTCTATTTCTCTTTCTTTCTTTTTACTTTCTGTCCTGCTTCTCTTTTCTTTTTTTCTGATTGTTTTTTTGCTCTTTTTTTCTTTTTTCCTCTCCTTTCCAGTTGTTTCTTATTTGGCCTTTCATTGTCTCCTTTATTTCGTTTGCTTTCTGCTCATACCTTTATTTTACTCATTTCTATTTCTTTCTTTTTTCTTTCTTTCTTTCTATCCTTTCTTTTCTTTCTTATTCTCATTATTCTCTCCTCTTGCTCATTCCCTTGTCTCACACTTTCTTTGTTTCTCCCTTCCTCTCCTTGTTTCTGACTTATCTTTCTTCATTTCATTCACTTTCTAGCTCTTATTTTCTTCTATTATCTCTCTTTCCCTCTTCGCCCTCATTATCTTTCTTTCTCTCCCACTCTCCCTTTCTCTTTCGATCTTTATTTCTCTTTCTTCCTTTCTTTTCCTCTTCTGTTTTTATCCCCTTGATTTTCTTCCTCTTCAGTATTTCTTTCTCTTATTTTTTCTATCGTATTCTCCTCTTGTACCAAACCAGTGATTCAATATGGACTAAACATAACATACAAGACTGATCTTTGAGATGGAATTTCAGTTGTTTTACCACTTGCCTTCCTAGTATAGCAGCATTATGAATTTGTTTATAAAAAAGTTTGATGTTCAAGTTGAAAGTATGTACCTATGCAATCAAAAACTTTCAAGGAAGCAACTTATTGAAATGAAGTGTTAGCAAGAAGCATCACAATAATATCCTACTGACAAAAAGCTATGGGATTTCTGTTCAGATTATGGCAACATTTCGGATGTCAGAATAGTTTTTTAGCCAGAGAAGGACAAGTTGCTTTCCTTTGGTAATGCCATATCTAGTAGAAACATTATCTAGCTGCAGATCATTATCTAGCCGCAGATTCCTTACCTCAGAATATCCCAGTGCGTCAGGCTGTATCTGGAAAACCTTTTCTCAAGCAATACCCTTGCGCACAGGTAGCTGGCGTCAGTCGGTTCTGCGTGGCATGGTCGGTGTCATCCGTGCTGGAAGTGAAGTCTGCGTCACCTACATAGGCACCATCTTGGCACACTGACGTCAGTTACTGTTCACAACTTTCCACACCAGAAGCAAGGAGCCATGAAGTGCACTGACAGTGGTGTGTTCACAACAAATAGGGCCTTAAAAGAGATCAGCCCTAACAAGAATAACCAGTGCGGAGAGGATCGGTGGGTCGGTAGGAATCTGTGGCTAGATTAGTGTCTAACAGATAAGGCATTACTGAAGGTCCATAACTTGTCGATCTGATAGAGACATCTAGATGCAGATTCCTTACCTTAGAATAGCCAAGGAGTTAGACTGGATCCAGAAGACTTTTACTCGAGCAATACCCTTGCGTGCCGGTAGGTGGCATCAGCACCTCTGCATGCCATCACCGGCTGTGTCGGTAGTGATGCCTGCATCATCTATAGAGGCGCCACCTAAGCACACTGACGCCAGTTCTTTCCACACCAGCTAGCGCATATCCGTGAAGAAAGCTAACCTCTGTCACTTTGACAGACTTCTTTTCAACATTTTGTCAACACTTTTTTGTGTGTAGGTTTTTTCCTGAATGTCAAAGAAAACTTCTGGATTCAAACATTGCAGCACCTGCAATCGCACCATGTCAATGAAGGATCCACACTTAATTTGTTTCTGGTGCCTGGAGCGCGACCATGACTCGAAGTCAAACTCTGACTGCCGGGCCATGGCTCCGAAGGCTTTAAGGAAGCGGTCCCAAAAGCTGCTTGTGGCCCAGTGTTCAACTCAATGCCGTTCTCCCTGGAGCTCTCGTTCCCGGGAGTCCTAAGTTCTCATTCTCCCACTCGAAGTTGGCAGGTCAGTCAGGTAAGAGGCATAAGAAATACAAGAAGTCAAAGCGTGCTTCAACTTCTCCCTGTCCGTCGGCCGACATGACAAAGGAGTCTCAATGTTCAAGGCCTCGTTCTGCGGAACCTGCACTTCGGTTGGCTCCATGTTTCCCTGCCTTTACAGAAGCCAGAGTGACCCCCTCAAGCTTAAAGAATTCTATCATGCCTTTTGCATCATATTTGGGCAACATGACCCTCCCGGCTCGCCTTTGGCCCCGGAGGCTCAGAGGGGCTCCATCTGGATCTGTGCTGATGGCTTTGCCCTGGCGCAAATACCCCCAATGGATCCTGTGGTGAATCTGGACTGGCATCGGTCAAGCCCCTGTGACTGTCCCTGGCACTGGCCCCCGCGCTGAGACTCTCGACGATGCCGGTGCCCCCCAGTAGTGCCATCCCCATTCTTATCCCCAATGACCCGGAGCCGGATCAGCGCCTATCTTCCGGTGCCAACAGTACCCTTGGGCCCTACGTCAGTTTCTCACCCTTATTTTGAGGCGCTAGGAATGGAGGCAGACTGAGCCATCACGGCATAAACATGTTAACGACATTAGTGGTGATGGGGTATTAGCTCCCCAATCCACACGCTTACATTTTAATATCAAGTAAGCACCTTACAAATACATGGATTGAGGTACTTACATGGGTTTTTAACCCTACACTTAATCACGGGCCCACACTTTGCTTTTAGAAGTGCCTCCCTGTCTCCAGGTGTAGGCTCGCTCTCTACCAAAGGCAGTTTCTAGAGAGCGAGGACTGCCAATGATGAAGTATGACACCTGGTGGTGTGTGAGGACAGTCCTTCACATTTTTTGAGATGCCCTGCAGCCCGCTAAATTAGTGGAGTGTGATTGGGTACAGAATCAGATTGTTTCAGGGTAGCTTCTTTTGTGTGTATATATTCTTAAAATAACACTCACCCACGAAAATGTCCCTTGGTTGTATGCTTCATCATCGGGTTCTTCTTGTGAGTTCAAAAAATACCTGGCTATGTGGAAAAAATGTTTTTATTAACTCCTGTAGCTGATAATATTCAACTAACAATAATTTACTGTCCTATCTTTCCAGATCATACGCAGGAAATATACCCACTAGGTATCGTATGTGCATGAAAATCTAGTATATTACTAATAAATAAGAAGACCAATAGTATTTTTTTAGAAGTGGAATTTGGGATCTGTCAATCTGGTCCTGAAGAAAAGCCTTAGGGGTAGGCTTGAAATATGTAGACCGGGAGAGACACACCCATCAGTGTTACTCCGTTTCCCCCCTTTTTAATAATATCAACTACAGGAATTAACAAAAACTATTTTTTCCACGTAGCCAGGTATTTTTTAAACTCACAAGTTTGACCCTCCCACTCTTATCACTTATTACTTTATAGTGCACACCTTACAAAGTACTCCCACATCTCCGTCGGTCGTAGCACGCCCCGTCCTGCAGTGGGGCGGGAAGAACCCGATGATGAAGCATGTCACCAAGGAAGATTTTGGTGGGTGTGGGTTATTTTAGGAAAACATTATTGCTTTTCTTAAATACTATAGAGTACTTTGTAAAGATAGAAACTTTGTCTTTAATGTCCTTTTGGGAACATGGTCTAAGCCCAGCACAGTGTTTCTTGTGAATAGGACAGGTGCCTACAGCCATCGCCCTGCACCAGGCGACCCAAAATTCCTCAACAAACACCCTACCCTGGAGAGCTTGCTGGTCCAGGCCTCTACTTCAATAGGTGCGTTTCCTTGCGCACCCCAGGACAGGGAATCCAAGAGGCTGGATAGTTGGGGCAAGAAGATTTTTTTCTTCTGCAAGCCTTACATTGCAGTCAGTGAACACTGCATTCAATACAAAAAGACCCTGTCCCTAGGACGTTTTAGTACTTTTTTCTGTATATTTCTCACAGCAGAATGACCAAATGTCAATATCTACTGAAGCACCACCTAACTCTAAAATTTTTAGAGGTGTGCTCATAAATAACGTCCAATTTTATTAAAAATTAGAGAGATTCCCTGTAAAAAAAAAATCCAGATGATAGTGAACATATAAGTGATGTCTGCACCGGATGTATGACGTTACAACGCATACTTTTACTCCGCATACCATTACAACGCGGTATTTACAACGCATACCGTTACAACGCATAGCGCTTTGAGGTGCTGGATAGTGGTAAGTATAATTTACTATTCTAACTCCAGTCCCCGTGGACCCTAGGGAAGGTGTTGGATAGTAAATTATACTTATTCCCTATCCTAGAGCGCCCCCCAGCGCAATGCGTTGTAATGGTATGCGTTGTAATGCCTGCGTTGTAGTGGTAGTGCGTTGTAAAAAATGCGTTGTAACAGGTGTATACCGTCTGCACCCTCTCCCTTTACAGTACATCCACAAGCAATCATGCATACAAAAAAAGTGTGAAGAACAAAATGACCCCTCACGGGCGCACGACCAACAGGATTACTGGTAGGTACCCCTTTTATCATCATCGGCTGTCATTTGTTCAAAAATAAATGTGTCCAACACAAAACAGAACAACTGAAACGGTGCGAGGAGTAACCAGCATTCACTCCTGTGTGATATAAAGTGAATAAAATCAACAAATATGCCATACACACAACTTTATTCTGAATTTTCAAGGCGTAATTCGTTGAATTAAAAAGGCTGGTAGCTAATTTTGCATACCATAACCCAATGCCAACATGTTTCACTGCCTTACTTGCTTTATGGCAGATTCATCAGGGCTGACACCCTGTCACCGCACCAGAGTTGGACAACTCGTTCTCTGTGACTGTCAAATCGAAAAGAACAACTGTTAAGAAACACCCCCAGGGACTCCCAACCCTGTATGTACTATGTATGAAGAACACTAAAATAGTTACCCTCTGTCAGCAATCCTCTTTCGTACCAGCTGAAGAGGGCTAACCATTCACTCCCACAGGTAAGTGTGTCTTTTGGCCCTCATGATTGTTGCATCAATCTAAGAAGAAAAAAGGGTACAGCATATGTCATGACTCCTAGTTTGAAGCCCTGATCGATATTTCCAAACCACCTAGTGCCATGACCGCTGTTGTGCTAGTAGTAAGCAATTTTCATTCAAACTCTACGTGTTGTGCCATTTTTCATGTCTATCTATTGCCAGTTCTCTCGTGTTATCGTATGAAACTCCATTGGGTACTGCCGATTTTTCTTTTTGCCACCAAACTTACATACAGCTATGCGTATTATGCCACCCGATTAAAGTACAACCATGCAAGATATGCAATCCTTCACATTTACCACTATCAGATCTTAAAGTGTCTACTTTTTCTGCTAGTATGCGCGGTTCACGGAGAAAGCCCTCAACTTACAAAGGCATCCCCGTGCTCCAATTTGTTTTCGGTCTACTCTCTACACGTGAAAGGATGTTTCGCAGGTTACAGCGTGATCCCCTCAAGGCATAATCTAATGACGCGCCCTGGCTACCCCACTCCTCACCGTACTAGGCGGCTAAGACCTCCGTGTCTCCTCCTGTAACTGCCTCGCTGCTCCGCCATCATTAAATGCACCAGTACTTGCGTGTGACGTTCACGACGCCGGTCACATGACTCGCGTCGTGCACGTCATCCGCCACAACTCACTGGTCAAAGTTTTAGAGCACCTACTGACTCACAGGCTAATGCACTAGGTCTACCTCAGTAAACGTGAGCGCCATTTTTGAATTTTCAACAGTCAATACGGGGCTTATTTTTAATTTTAATTTTTAATCGTAAGTCCTTATAGCTTGTATATTATATGTGACAAGGCCATACTTTGAATTACATTCGAGAAAAGTCTATTTTTTGTATCAACCACAGAGTTTATAAATAAGGGCTGAATTCTCAAAAGGTTTGTGTATTGCGTCTTTTATTGCGCAACGATCTTATTACATCAAGTGCATTGAGCCTTTTATCCATCTATGCATATCGATCTTTGCCTGTAATGTCAATGAATGATGACGGACTGCCCGAGTACCAATTAGTACAGAAGATTTAATTTTTATCAAGGAAAAGGTTTGAAAATCAAGGTTTAGTGTCAAGGGATTTTATACAATACGCTAAACGTATACACAACACTTAATTGAATGTGACCGTTTCGCGGTGGCCGCCGCATCCCTCATTATCAATAGATTTTATGTATGTGTATCTTTTAATTAGGCAGCACTTTTTTTACAGCATTTATCAAGGAAATATTATCCTTAACTGCATAAGGGTCTATGCATACAGAATAGTTATTAAAGACTGCAAATGAGTTTTTTTAATATATATTCATTTGCCATTCCCCATGCAATCTAATGCATAGACAGATCCCAGATGAATACCAAGGAGCAATAGGGAGGTGCTCTACCTCATGGTGTTACTTCACCGTGTTCCACTCCAGGATTTTGTTCAGACCATGCTGGTCACTCTTTTCCCTAAAAATCCAACAGGCTTCTTTTGACAGAAGCACGCTTTCAATATTAGTTGGATTCCCTTTAACTTTTTCAAGGATCGTCCATGTGAAGTTATGTTTCTCTTTTAAACAGTGTTGGACCAATCTGTTTGTGAGCTTGGCTGCCCTTATAGTACTCAGATGTTCTTGTACTCTGATCTTGATTTTACGTGATGTTAAACCAATATATTGTAAACCGCATGCACACAACAAACAATAAATCACGTTATTGGTATTGCAGTTGCTAAACTGGTTGAAGACCCATTCTTTTCCAGATGACAAAATTACACTGCTGCCTTTTTTAGTTAGTGCACACACAGTGCAGGACCCACACGGATAGTGCCCATTGGGAACAGTGGTGTTACTTTTGTTATTTTCAACAGGTTCACGCGTGTGGACAAGCCTGTCCTTGAGATTGCTTGCTCTCTTAAAGGCAAGTCTTGGAGGGGGCATACAAAAGTCCTTATTAGATAAGAGAGACCAATGTCTACGAATGGATTGTCGGATCTTAGTCGCAAGGGGGTCATATGCCATGACCACCGGAACACAATCTTCCTTTTCCTTCACATTTATTTCAAGAAGGACACTGCGTGGGGTGTTCAGTGCTCTCTTTCTAGTGTGTCTCACTGCTCTAGGTGGATAATTGCGATGTTTAAGTTTCATTACAAGGTCCTGTGACTGTTCCAAGAAGGATTCCATCGTGGAACAGTTCCTTCTATATCGAAGGAACTGTCCCACCGGAAGATTATCTCTGAGTGCTCTAAGGTGGTAAGAATTGTATAGGAGCAAAGAGTTCCTTCTGTTGTTTTTTGGTGAACACTGGTACTCAGGACATCCTCATTAGATTTGATGACTAAATCCAAATACACGCGGTACAAAAGGGGGTGGTGATGGACGGAGCATCTGAATCAATCAAACACTCACACCCAGTCAAAAGATCCAAATACACAGCAGTGTCACGACTATAGGACCAAGTGAATCTCAGACTAGGGTCCTGTGTGTTGAGCCACTGGGGAAAGTTCACAAGTGTTTCCTCTGTGCCTGACCAAATGCAGAGCATGTCGTCAATATACCTCTTCCAGAGGCGCAACTTCCTCTGGAAGGGGTTGGTGGAAGGGTAGACGACGTGCTCCTCAAATTGGCCGACATAGATACAGGCCAGACTCGGGGCCATGGTAGCCCCCATTGAAGTCCCTGAGGTCTGAAGATAAAGCTGATCTTTATAGCAAAAATAATTTTGAGTCAAAGCCAATTCGACCCACTGCATCACAAAAGTTTTGGAGTGTCATAGAACCTTTCTTGTGCCCTCCGGACGCGGGCTGCTGCCACCAGCGTGGCGTCCTGGGGGGATACAAGTATATAAAGATTCAATGTCAATCGTGACAAGGAATTAATTCTCTGGATCAAAGGCCATATTGTCCAAGATGTTGAGGACCTCGGTTGTGTCCTTAATAAATGACTCCTGGTTTACTTCTGACTCTCGCAGAAAAAAATCAGCATATTGCGAGAGGGGCTCTAAAACCGACTGGATGCCCGAGACTATCGGGCGGCCAGGTGGAGGGCGGGTGGATTTATGGATTTTAGGCAGTATAGGCCGGAGTTCTGGGGGTGTTATTCACCAGAAACTCTGCCTCCTTAACTGAAATCCACTTCCTTTCTTTCGCCACACTCACCATATCTCGTATAGTCTTTAGAAGTTCTTCCGCTGGGTCCCGGCTCAATGGTTTATAGTTGGTGCGCACCCCCAGTAGGCATAACACCTCTGTGGCATAATCTTTTGTGTTTAGGACAACCACTGCCCCAACCTTGTCGGCCGACTTGATGGTCAGCGAGTGGTTGTCCTGTAGTCCTTTTATCGCCTCCCAGTCATCCTTTGTCATGTTCTTATATTTTGAAAAATCCTGAGTGCCCTCCAATTTCTCAATATCTTGTAGAACTTTGGACTCAAAAACAAGGACCTCAGGACCTATTGAGGCAGTGGGTGGACAGAACGTAGAAGGTCTTTTGAGGTTGGTACCAAAAAACCTATCACTGTCTTGTTCTTTGTTCGCAAATAATTTTTTTAGTTTAATCTTTTGGACAGTCTCATGAAATTTTATCCTACACTTAAAGGAATCATGGTTGGGAGTGGGGACAAACCCCAAACCCTTATTGAGGACACGCTCTTCATTGATCGTAAGTGTATGTTCAGAAAATTTCACTACTATACTATCTTTCAGGTCTGCATCCGACCCCGGCTGCGGGTCACTCTGGGGGAGAATGGTTGAACACTGCATGCCTGTTGGGCCATTACACCCACTCCTTGTGGGAAATGGTTGCACAAGTGCTCCACGGGTGGTTGTTCAACGCCACACCTGGCTCAGAACTTCTGGATTTTCTGGGGCTTCCCGTATGGACATGCCTCTTAATGGTGTCCATCTCTTCGAAGACCGGGCAGACATGGCCCTGGAGCGCTGTAAGAACTTGTGGGCTATGGCCAAGTCATTGGGCCTTCTGGTGATCACTGGTCCACCATCTGCTTTCACATCTTTCGTGGCAACAGATGGGGTTTTCAGCTGCGCCAGACATATCTCAACCACAAGTTCGCACAAATTCAGCAACCTCCATGCAGTGGTGGCGGTGGATCATTTCGACACTATGGGTCAGGCGGCCATAGGTCCAGTCAGTCCACTCCCCCCCCTGCAGCCTCTAAACTTTCCCAGTACAGCCTGTTCAAGATCATGGATTGCCGGTTGGTTGCAGGATCAGCCATAACCTCACATCGGACAAGTGGGTTCTTCAGATAGTCGGAATGGGCTACTCCCTGCCCTTTGAGCCTTCCCCTCCCTCCATACCTTCGACTTACGACGGGATGATGGAAGACCACCTGAGCTTGCTTCAGGAGGAAGTCAGGACTCTCTTAGCCAAGGGAGCCACTGAGAGGATTCCGCCCCTGAAGTAGGCTATTTTATTTATTTATTTATTTATTTATAGAGCGCCAGAATCGACCCCCGGGACGGTCACAGTGGGAGAGAGCCAAGTATCTAAAAGTCGAGGGGGAACAGATAGGTCTTGAGCTGTTTCCTGAAAGGAACGTGTTCCGTGCATTGTTTTAATTTAGCAGGAAGCTTATTCCAGTGGCAAGGACCCAAGTAGGATAGGGCCTTCCCACCTTGCTTGGCTCGTTTAGTTCTGGGCACTGTAAGAAGATGTGTCTCTGCTGAGCGGAGGGACCATTGAGGGACATAGGAGTGAATTTATCTACCAAATAACTCGGGCCTGGGTTGAAAAGGGCCTTATGAATAATGCAGCACACCTTGAACTGTACCCGCTTCCGAATCAGAAGCCAGTGGAGTGAGACAAGCAAAGGCTGAGAGGCCGTCCTTGGGGGCGCATTTAGAATCAAATGAGCAGCCGTATTCTGGACGACCTGTAATCTATCCAATGCAGCCTCATTGGCAGACAGCAGAATGCTGTTGCAGTAATCCAGGTGACTTAATATAAGTGCCTGGGTTAGCATCTTCCTAGAGAAGTCTGGAAGCAAGGGGAGTATACGGCGCAATAGGCCTAACACGTGGTAACATGAGCCAGCTGTGTGGGTGGCATGTTCTTTCATGGTGAGGGTCTGTTCAAGGCGGACATCTAGATTTTTTACACAGGTTTTTGGTGCCGGAGGAGAACCGAAATCTGAAGGCCCCCAATCAGGGGTCCACAATAATCGGGATTCCCCGAAAAGCATTATTTTGGTTTTCCCCACATTGCACTGTAGAAAATTAGTCCTCATCCATTGAGAGATGTTTCTCATCCCCTGAGAGAAGGCGGCCTGTACTGAGGAGGTAAACTTAGAAAAAGGGAAGAGCAGTTGGGTATCATCTGCATAGTAAACAGGGATAAACCCACTGTTCCTCAACAGATTGGCCAAGGGAGCCACGTAGATATTAAACAAAGTAGGGCTCAAACAAGAGCCCTGTGGGACTCCCTTGGACAACTCTGTTGCGGCAGAACGATAAGGTCCGAGGTTAACCGCCTGAGAGCGGGAAGATAGAAAGCTTGTCAGCCACTGAAGGGCCGAGTCTCTGAGTCCAACCTCTACCAATCTCTTGAGCAGGATACCATGGGATACTGTGTTGAACGCGGCGGACAGATCCAACAGCACTAGAATCGTGGAATCGCCTCTATCTAGGGTCATCCTGATGTTATCGTTTACCTCTAGAAGGGCTGATTCTGTGCTGTATTTTGAGCGAAAGCCTGATTGAGATGGATCAAGGCTGCCCGTCCACTCAACATGGTTGGAGAGATGGGTGTTAATATGCTTCTCCAAAAGCTTGCCCAGGTAAGGAAGGAGAGAGATGGGCCGTAGGTTGGATAACTCAGTTAGCGGGACCTTGGAATTCTTCCGAATGGGCATAACCTGTGCTGCTTTCCATTCTAGTGGGACCAAGCCTTCTCGCAGGGAAAGATTGAGGAGATGAGTAATGGAGGGGGATAAGTGACTGGCCAGAGAAAAAGTGATTTTTGCCGGTAGGAAATCCTGAGGCAAACCAGATTTTACAGAGCGGATCAGTGACTCCGTCTCCTCTTGCGACACCGAGGGGAAACTCCCTTACAATTATGTGGTTACCTGACCAGATTCAACTGGGGTCATAGTGGTGACTACGTGTTCTCCTAATTGAACAATCTTGTCATATATAGATTCTATTTTTTCCAAGAAAAAAGTGCCAATGCCATCACATAGTTTTTGTGAAGGAACCGTCGGGTTCTCACAAACCCTAGGGTCCGTGAAAGATTTTAATATGCAATATAACATCTTAGGGTCATTGTTGGCCTGGGCTAATTGAAGAGCTATATAATCTTTAAGTGCAGCCCTGATTTTTCCATGGTACTCAGCTAGGGCAACATGTAATCGAGCTTTATCCTCCTCCTCATAAGTAAGGTGCCACCGCTGGTCATACTTCCTGCAAATACATTTTTACTTACGAAGTAGGGGGGAATACCAGGCATTCTGCACGGGCCTGGATTTTTTCCGAAGGAGTTTCAGGGGGGCTAGTTGGTCCACTGCACTCGAGACAGCTAGATTATACTTAACTAGCGCCTCCTCAGTGCCCTCCGACTCTAATATCTGTGGCTCCATAAAGATGGCTTTAAAGCCATCCGGGGGGACTTTCTTCCATTGTCTAAAGAAAGCAGGAGAGTCCTTAATGACTTGATTCTTTTTCCTGGGTGCTTGAATGCAGAACTCAATAGACGCATGATCAGACCAAGGAAGGAACTGGGGGGGATTACAGAAAACATTAGGGCAATTAGAAAAAACAATATCCAAGGTATGACCTGCTATATGAGTGGGGCCCTCATTAAGCTTAGTTAACCCAAGGGTGGCTAACTCAGTTCTAAGAGTCACTGCTTCTGCATTGGAGCTGCATTTACTATGTATGTTAAAATCGACGAGCAACAAAAAGTTACTACCCGTGATTATATGCGGGGCAAGGAGCTCTACAAGATGGGCCTGGGGGACGATAAACCAGGGCTCCTTTTAAACTTAACTGATAAACAACAAACTTAGGGGTCTAATTTAGAAATCCGATAGTGATTCTATAATCTTGTACCCATGTCAATTGTACATGGGAACAAAATAGATCTAACAGACCATATCACCAAAATGTGAAGCACCAGTAAACGTAAGTCACCCCTAGTTAAGGATTCCCATCAAAAGTCTTGTATGAATCAATATTCTCATTTGGTAGTCCTTATCGGGTATTGTGTCTCTTGATCATTGAGACCACTAGCATACCCTGATAGCCAGTTCGGGGTAGCGACCCACAATCACTCGGTACTACCACATGGTGTTGATACGATGGGAATGTGCAGTGCAGAAACAAATAAGTGGTGGTTAAAAAAGGATAGGGAACTTAACAAAAAACAGTTTTAATAGACGTTAGCCCCTTCCTCTTTAAAAACAAGAACAGTGTAACATAGTCATCGCAGTCCACACAAATAGCTGCGAAGAGACCAACATGTTTCAGCCACAACGGGAGGTTCCCCAGGCTTTCGTCAGGGTCTCTGTTCTATATATATGCTACTGCTTGTGAGTGAATAAAGTGTGAAAAAACTATACAAAAAAACACACAAGTGAAAAACCAGTAAAGGATATAATATTCCTTCATCTGTATAAACTCCTCTCTTCGGCACCTGGTGACTTAGTAATGTCCAGAGTGTCCGGGGAGTGGACCTCACCTCTTCCTGGACCTGGCTCAGGATATGTGAGACCCCGCTCTGTCCGTCGTTGTCTCCGAGTGTGACTGATTCAGGGGGAGTTCCTTTTAAACTTACACTGGCTAAGAGGTCCAAACAAAAGACCAACACTTCCATAGCTGAATCGCTATGCTGTTCTAGTATAGTAATTATCGTGTTGTCCCTGTGTACAATAGCAACTCCACCCCCTGTTTTGTTTTGTCTGTCCATACGGACAAATCTATATCCCTCTGGCACAGCGAGAGCTATAGAGGGGACCAAATGAGGTTTCAACCAAGTTTCCGTTAAAAACCCGAAGTCGGGTTGTACCGAAGAGAGGAGATCCCAAATTTCAGTTGAATGCTTAGGGAGGGATCGCACATTGCACAATAAACCTCTCCACCCCAGTTGTGAATTGGGAGGGATGGTATTAAGATCAGCTGCGTGTGGTGGTTGGTTAATCCTATCAGTGATAGCAGAAATGTTACAATCAGTGCTGGCCTGAAAGCCACACACGCTACAAGAGAAGGGACCCTCACACACAGGCCACGTGCCTACCCCACCAACGGAACAAAGGGGAAATCTCATCTTTACTATTTCCTCGGATGAGTATGTCCGCCTCATGAGAGGGCCTTGGTCTGAGGAGAAAAGATCAGGGTTCCTGGCACCTGGCCGCTCCCTGGCGCGGACGGGCACAGACGGGCTTGCCTTTGGTGCGCCGCTGGTGCGCCCGCTGCGCGCGTCCGATGCGCATGCGCATGAGCTGGGAATTAAGTAGGTCACAACGTGCAAAGGCTAGAGCGCTAACCTGCCAGGAAGTGAGTATAGCCTCCCCGGAAGCCCTCCGATCAAACGGCACACAGCCGCGTCGGACCGGGGCTAGGGGATTAAAAGCAAGTAAGTGCAAAGAACAAAATTATGGTTGCTATTCCGGCTACCTTCTGTTCCCAAAAATTGAAAAGGGCCTTCGTCCTCTTCTAGATCTATGAGCCCTCAACTACTTCCTCAAAAAGGGAAAGTTCAAAATGATCACTCTGGATCAGGTCTTGTCTGCCCTAAACCCCGGAGGCTCAGGTCTTGTCTGCCCTAAACCCCGGAGGCTGGATGGTAGCGTTGGACTAGAAGGATGCCTATTTTCACATTCCCGTCCTGCCTGCCCATCAGCACGACCTGCGGTTCACAGTACCCATGAGCACTTTCAGTTCAGAGTGCTCCCCTTTGGCTTTACCAGCGGCCCTCGGGTGTTCACCAAGGTGAACGCAGTGGTAGCAGCTCATCTAAGTAGAACAGGGGTGCCAATCTTCCCCTATCACGCCCTAGGCTATCCTCTCGCACCTCCAGACTATGGCGAATCTCCTGCTTTTTCTGGGGTCCACTATCAACGTGTCAAAGTCACACCTGATTCTCTCAGATGCTCCCTTTTATCGGAGCTGTTCTGCAGTTTCAGGCCTATCTCCCGAGCAGTGAGTCCAGGATATTCAAGCTATGATACCAATATTTAAGCCTCTATCCTGGATTTCAGATAGACTGACTCTGAGGCTGCTGGGCCTCATGGCCTCCTGCATCCTGCTAGTGACACATGCCTGATAGAATTTGCAGTCTCTCCTGCGGGACCTGAAGTTCCAGTAGGTGCAGCATCAGGGAACTCTCCCCAACATGACCCAGATCTCTGAGGGAACTGCACAGGATCTAGAGTGGTGGCTGACCAACTGTGATTGGGCCAGTGGCAAACCCCTCTCGCTTCCCCAACCAGGCCACACATTAGGGAATGATGCGTCACTCCGGGGATGGAGCAGCCATCTGGGGATGTGGAGATCAGATCACTCTGGTCTTTGGCGGAATCCGGACTTCAAATCAACTTACTGGAGCTCTGTGAGATTCGCTTGGCATTGAAAGCTTTTCTCAATTCCATCAAGGGTAAGCTGCTTGAGGTGTTCACGGAAAGCACCACCGCCAAGTGGTACTGCAACAAGCAGGCTGGGGTAGGGTCCTGGACCCTTTGTCAAGAGGCCCTGCATCTCTGGAAATGGCTGAAATGACAGGGTATATTTCTGGTGGTTCAACAACTGGCAAGTTCCCTGAACGCCAGGGCAGACAAACTCAGCCATCAATGCCTAGCAGATCGCAAGGTCTCTTTCAGAAGTGGAGCGAGCCTTGGTTATATCCATTCGCCTCCGCTGAGAATGCTCAATGTCAGCAGTTCTGTGTGATGGAGTTTCCAAGGGGGTACTTGCTCAGTGATGCTTTTCATCTTAAGCTTGGGCCTCCTAAATGCCTCTCCATCAGATAACTGTATCTGTCCAGAAATATGTCTACATGAAAATCCATAATCATGCCTTTAAAAATATGTAGTATACATGAAGTCCTCTTTTTTCCCATAACCCATTTTCTGTGTGGAATGACTTAACAGCCTATTGATCTGCCTTATTTACAAACAGCCAATTTCTAAAAACACCGACTGTACACTTGTAAGAAATGGAAATGCGACCACCAAGAACAATGACAATAATTGTTTGATTTTGGAAAATTATGTTGACACTGGTAATACAACCAGAATTCCAATATCTTGAGAGGCATGTCAGACCCTGAGGTCTTTTTCAGTACTTATTAATACATTAGTTTTCATAAACTCATCTAGAACAACAGGCCTAGGTGGCAGGGCATGCACTTCATTTTAAGCGTATACTCTGTAGTTTGGCTATTAAGATCAATATTTGTTGTGAGCTCAGATACCACCAGGTTCTTGACAGAGTATATCAGTAAACATCTATAATTATTCTATATATAATTCATGACTTTTTGTTTTAATGTAAAACCAAAAACTACTGGTATCCTAATCTTGTTCATTGATCTGCTGTAGAATACCTTCGGAACATTCGCATTATTGTACTTATAGGAGTCCAGTGCAAGTTTGATGTACACATATTCTCTTTAAAGATGGCTGCCGATTTTCAGGACCCTTTATTTCACCGTTAAATATGGGCGTCAAACGTAATGATACATTATTGATATGACTGCATTGTTATTGATTGTTTTCAACTAAGTTTCATAATTTGTGATGTTTCTACATTATGTTAATCCTTTACAGAATGTTTCATTCTTGTGTTGATCTGTGTCTCCATGTAAACAATCGCCCCCAATTCAATATGGCCCCTGGTGTCAGCAGTCTCTTTGTGGTATATTGTATTCAGCACCAACACTCAAGTAAATATGGAGCCAGAAGCACGCTGCTTGTCAGTTGGCCAATAGCATACGGATAGCTCCCTTACGAATAATTTGGCGGAGCTGAGTGCTCTCTTTTGTTTTGTTCTGTTGGCTCCTTAGATTAGTATCAGTGTACTTAGAAGGATAATATATTATTAGCAGCTTTCCCTATAATCCATTAAATGAGTGACCTTTTATGTTTTATGGCCTCAGAAAGTTTTTTTGATCAATCCACATAGTAATTGAGTGGAGGATCTACATTTTGACAAACTGGAGATTAACCTTTACTTTGACCTTGTGATTTCAGATTTTATAAATTACACTTTAGTAACAGAAGCTTATAATTTATATCCTAATATAAGTAACTACTTTTTGTCATTTTCAGCCAAAACTTAGAAATGTTTGTTCTCTTCAGAATGGTTGTTTCAGCATCTAGTTCTACTTTTCATTATTTACTTCAGTCTGCTACCTCTGAAACACTTTCATAGTTGGTTTGTTTGCAGTGCAACACATGTGAGCTGCACAACTGCCACATCACGAACACTTGTTTTATAAAGGCGTACGGTGGTAAAGAACTTTCTCATGTTTTTAACATTTCTGTTAGTTTATGTGTAAAGTTAGGAATCCTAACTTTAGTACTACTAAATGCCTTCTGTGAATACCGAAAGTCGTAAAGTTAGGATTTTGTCTCAGGTTACATTTGTGAATCGGGCTCTTTAAAATGTGTTTGTTTTCATAGGAGCAAAGTACAAACACCTTAGGCTAGTTAGCATCTTGCCGTATTGGTTGTCATAAGAGAGAAAAGCACATCCCACATTTACTAAATGCACATGCTGCAGTGCTAGACTTTGCTACGGTTGTATGATAGAGGCACGCATATCTAAACCATGCATGCCTCTAGCACGCAGCCTAAACCACGAATGTGTCTTAACCATGTATTCCTTTACCACTCATGCCTTTACCATGTAAGTTTGTGATAAAGGCAAGAATGGTACAGGGGTATGCATGGCAAAGGCTGCGACCCCCTCCCTCCGCCCTAAGCTACAAACTCCCTGCCGCCCTGAGGTCCAAATACCCTGACCCCCTCCTAACATTCACGCTGTCCCTAACCCTTTACAAACACTCCCTCAGCACTACCTTGACACCTCCCACCCCCTTGCTCTGTCCCTAACCCCTTTCACTGCCATTAAGCCTAAGACCCAAACTTCTGTTTTAAAAAACTACCCCAACAACCCCTCCCAGAGCCTTAAAAACTACTCGCCCTCCCCTATGCCCTAAAAACTACCCTGAATACCCATTCCCCTCCCTGAGGCCTAAAACCCTTAATTAAAAAAAATTACTGACCCTCCCCAGCCCTGAAAACTACTCCGGCCCTCCCCTGCCCTGATAGCTACCCCAACCCACCAGCCCTGAAAACTACCTCCGACCCCTCCCCCCCTACCACCACCCTGAAAACTAGCAGATGCGTGGTTAAGGCAAGCATGGTTAAGCTTGTGCGGCTGGAACATGTGCGGTTAAGACCACGGTGTTCCGACTGTTTGCCTTTGCAACAGAAACTAGTATCTGTGGAATAAGAGAAAATGGATGAATTAGATCAAGGGATTGATAAAGCTAAATCTCTAAAGATACGTTTAAATCCCAGAATCCGAGAAAGTCCAGGATGTTAATGCATACTTATAGTTCTTATAGGAAGAGTATTTTCCATTTTTGCCTGTAGATGTTAATGCCAAATTACACTAGCCACATCTACAATCGAAATGACAAAAAACATTGACAAAGCTGTTAGACATCCCAGAGGGAGGCTATCAAGACAGAAGACCTCCTGCCCAGCTATTGAAAAAGCACTCTGACGAGGACAGTAAGGGCCGCTTCATAGCGTTTTTTTTTAACATTCAATCATGCTGCACAGCAACTGCGCTGCTGTGTATCATCAATAAAAACATTGACAAAGCAAATAGATTGTCTAGGTGAGAACTGCTGCTTTTGCAAATGCTTGTTTGGGATTACAGTTTTGTCTGGAGGAAAACGAGATGAATGAATGAAATAACACTTGTACTGCACATCTGCTGCCCCTAGAGTAGGGTAGATCAATTCTAATTGAAAAGAAATGTTCTTAGCTGTTATTTTAATCTTACTTCTGTAGAAGTGAATCCAAGCATAACTGGTAAATCAATCAATCAAATATCTTTATTTTGATTCTTTTCGAACCATAAATGTACACAAAACTGAATAAAACATCAGTACACAAAATCCCAGTACACAGAACAATCAAGGTGAAATACACGTTAACGATATAACCCAATTAACCTTTCCGCAAATTCCTAAGATTCATAGTAGATTTTAAAAAGCATTCTATGTTAAAAATTACAAATTCATCAGTCAACATTGGTAAAAACATAAACACAGGTCGAACTTGACAAAAACATTTGTCCTTCAGTAATGAAACAATAAAGCTCTTATAGGTTCAGTGTAAAATATACAAAACATCATAAAATGTAGAGTATCCTGCAGAAACACACTGTCGTAACCGCAGGGACCCATGGACCCAAGATCATAACATTCTCTGGGGGAGGCTATCAATAAGTGAAGAAGATTTCATCTAAACCTAGTGAGCAAAAAGCAATATTTATTATTGTTAACAAGAGCAATGTAGGGCTCCATCGTCTGTGTTGTTGTCAACAACACATACTTTTGAACCGTGGGCTTCAGTATTTCAATCTCCTCTCTATTATACAGAGATCTTCTTCTTAAAAAATTATCCTTCACCCATTTTCTATCTGATTTACATATACACTCAGGATTATTAACCCCTCCCTACCCAGATAAAAAAAAGGAACCCTTGATATATTTAATCCAAGGGATTTTAAGAGCACAGTCAAGCAAAAGACAAACTTTTAAAATCAATCTGTTCAAAATTCATTCCTCCTTAGTCCACAATCTAATCCAGCCCACCAGAGGGTGGAGGGTTAATAGATCATTCAAGCAACCAACAGCCAACTCTGCATGGACAGACAAGGAAGGGATACTTTGGGGAACACATAATAACCCCCAGAGAAATTCGCTTTCATTTATCGTGAAGCAATTAAGTGCTGAATAACCCCAAATACCACTCCATATAAGGCCTTGGCGATACATTTAGCTTGATAAATCTTCACAAGGGTCTTGAGGGGTTTGCTACCCAATCTGGAGGCAAAGTTGAAAACTGCAGCAACTGAACTGGTGAGCTCCTCGTTCTTAGTAGCCACAAGTGGTTTTCAGAGCATGTTGCAATATCAAACAGGACACCTAAGTAGGAAAAGCCTTAACCTTAGCGATTCTGCATGGACAGCACTGTACTAGTCCTATGCTTAAAAACTTTGCTTTAGGAATGGCAAAAGACTTAGGGCCACGTGTAGGTGGTCTATTACCGGTCGGTAACAGCCGAAATTAACGAATTTCGGCCGTTACCGACCGGTAATAGGCTTTTCTTATGTAGGGGGCAGAAATTAAGAATTCGGTAATTTACCGAATCGGTAATTTAAGGAATCGGTAAATTAGCAATTTCTTAAATACTGATTTGGTAAATTACTGAATTCCTTACGTAGGGAGCACTTAAATGAGTGCTTATCCCATGTTAGGATTCGTTATCTACCAACAAAAAGCAATTTAATGCAAATTGCTTCAGTGCCATGTTGCAGACATACATGCCCTTAGGGCATGTATGTCTACAAATTGTGCACCCATAAACAATTGAGGGGTGCAACAGGGTGTCAAAGTGACACCCTGCCACCCTTCAATGTTTTCCCCCTTTTACCGAATCAGTATTTACCGATTCGGTAATTGACATTCATTCCTATGGGCCTCCAGGCCCATAGGAATGAATGGCAATTACTGAATCGGTAAATACCGGTTCGGTAATTACCGAATCTAAACGATTCGGTAATTTTTACCGAATTTTTAGCTACATAGCATTTACCGATTCGTAAATACAGAATCAGTAAAATTCGGTATTTACAAATCGGTAAATACTATTTACCTAAATCTAGCCCTTTCTATCTCTGCGTGAATAGCACTGTGATGATCCTATGCTTAAAGACTTTGATAGAAAAGCAGACATTTGAGGTGAGCAGATCTAGAGTGTCGCTGGTGTTGAGAGGGATCTATATAGGAGCTGCTTTCTACTTAACTGCTTCTTTTTTGCATAATTCATGCATCACTCTATGCCTGGAAGGGTATTGTTTTGACTTATACTGGGTGCTCAACAAAGAACAAAATGTGAGGGGGTCTGAGGGGAAATATGATGACAGACCAGCTTGCATCCTGTCCCCCAAACTTAACAGTTTAACAACACAAAAAAGGAGGCCAAGGGTCTCTAAAAAAGGACCGTGGGAATGCTAAACACTCAGTTGTAGTGTATAGAAAAAATTATTCAAAGGAGAGAAAAGGGACAACGAAGAGTGAAAGTACCCATCAGCCCACCCGTTGGCGGAACCTCATCATCTGGGTTAGAGTTAGAAACTGGTATCCACTAGACACCTCTTCAGATCTCTTTCGAGGAGTGCTAGTATTGGATCCGCCAGTGAGATGGACAGCCAGCAGGTAGTATTGGTAGGCTGAAGGGAAAAAGTTGCAGTGCTCAGATAAGTGTGAAAAGTAAATGTGGTAATGTTAAAAATGCCTGTTATGATGACAACGAACTACTTTATTGGGAGTGATCAACATAACGGCATGATTAAAAGCAGAGTGAAGATAGTATGGAAAAAATTACTATCAGTCATAGATAGACCAATTAATATCTATGACTGATAGTAATTTTTTCCATACTATCTTCACTCTGCTCTGTTCTTGGTCATCATAACAGGCATTTTTAATATTACCACATTTACTTTTCACACTTATCTGAGCACTGCAACTTTTTCCCTTCAGCCTACCAATACTACCTGCTGGCTGTCCATCTCACTGGCGGATCCAATACTAGCACTCCTCGAAAGAGATCTGAAGAGGTGTCTAGTGGATACCAGTTTCTAACCTGTGGACCTTAAGTCCACAGGTTACGCATAATAATCAACCCTCACGTACTCGGAGAGTTGATGACATACGCACGTGGATTCACGAGCGTCAATAAAGCGATAAAGTCCCCGTAAACTGTGGGAACGCTTTCGACATGCCGTAACCATAATGAATGCCCCAATGTTAACAAATACCCACTAATTCTCATGGTGAAACTAATTGGCAACAGTGTAAGTAAAACTACAAGTCCCAGCATGCCCTAGTTAAACATAGGGTGTGTCTACAGGCGGAATGTATAGAAATAGCAAAGGGACTAATCACCTAAGCTACCGTGAACAGGAACTACGGTTCGAAACGCGTAGGGTGTTTTTCACGTTTGGAAAATAAAGTAACTGCTTAAACATCAAGGAGTGTGCAGCGATTTCTTCTTTGGTATCGAATGAATCTGGGACACTGCCCTGGTCCCATCGTTGGCACCAACTGACCAGTGCTCCCGCTGCGACAGGACAATTTGTGAGATTGTATTCACTTACAGCGGGGAGCCCGTCTTCCTACACACCGTGCACCTGAGACGCTAAGCGGAGCTGTTCTGAGACACCACGGAAACCAGCAGAACGGAAAACGGCAACGTGTAAACACCAGGTCGAGCGCCGACGCGCTGAGTCGGAGGACCCTGCGCGATTCGGGAGTCTCCCAGGTAAGAGACACGTCTCTGCAAACAAATAATCTAGTGTGTAACGAGGACGCAGTGAAGTAGTTGTGCGAAAGGATTAACGCATTGAGCGGTCTGATAAAGTTAAAGGACTTACTCGTACAGCGAACTTCCCTTGACAGCAGTACATTGAAATGTGATAAGGGGTATACTACAAATTTACCCACCTCTTAAGTAAAGAACCATTAGTGCAAGTGGAAAAGTCCCCCAACGCCTGCAAAACAAATTAAACACCAACAACTCAGCACACTGTGACTGTGTTAACAAGTATAAATAATGGAAGAAAGAAGAGTCAAAAGAGCAACAAAAGCAGAAAGCATTTTTCAAACAGACACGATGCCGGAAAATAAGGATGAAACAACCACAACACCGCAATCGATTCCAACTACAAGTAAAACGCTATTCATACAATTGGAGAAACTAATGAGGAAAGAAATCTCCAGAGAATGGGAAATCTTAACATTAGAAAAATATGTGGAACTTAAGATGGTACCGAGAGGTCTTCGCATCTTTACCTTGCCGAACCACCCAGACACCAAGCCCGAAATGCTCGAGGAATGGGGCAACAACAACATGGGATGCTCCAACAACATGATGTTAATAATAATCAAATATGCAAGAATAGAGGTGGAAGACTTACACACAAAAATTGCAGAATTGGAATCTAAAATAACGGCCTTAAATGAGAAATCTGGCATACTAAAGAAATTAATAAGCGAAATGGAGAAAAACCTAGATAAACATGAAGAGGAGGTACAGAACCGCAAACAACGAAAATTCTGTAGGGATCAAGATGATTACAAATATGGTACCATCTTAACCTTTGCCAAAAAATACGATATTTATAAACAACAATGGGGAACAGGCATAGCGACACCCGGCGAACAGACAAGCGGATCTGAATCAGATTTCAGTGAGGGCGAACAGAGACACCCTGGTCTACGCAGAATGTCTTTTTTAGACGAGATGCACTTGCTATATCATGTGCAACAAACACCACAAAGCAACACCAGAGGCCGCGGACAGAATCGAAATCGATCGAGAGGAAGGGGATCCCAAGCCCCAGGAAACCAAAGCGCAAAACAAGACGCAGCAAGCGCACAGGGAGGCAGGTACAACTTAAGAGCCCGCACAGACAAGAGGAAATAGGACAACCTCCCACAACATCCCCCAACTTAGTAATCAATCTATCCAAATACAATCTAACGCAGATGGAAATGAAAGTGCTAAATAAGGGACTCTCTTTTTGTCCAGAAACACATCATGACACAACTGAAACTAAAATAGACCTCTACAAATATACCAGAAAACTTAAACTCAAGAAATTTTTTGCCAAGAATCCCACAAAAAAGACCAACACATCAGAAGACAAGGAACCATTAAACCTGAATGCAACATACCGGACTTCGGAAATTCCACAGATAAGAGTGGCTTATGAACTGGCGAATGAAATCGAACAAACCCAAATATCAGACACCCAGGTATTGGACGAAATGAACATTATATCTGATGAACGTCAACACACAGATTTTAAACCAAAATCTAAATTTTGTCCGATTCTCTATCCTGGCAACAAAATTGACACTTTCTATGAACTCGTAACAAATGAAATTGAAGAAATGCCCAAAAATTACAACAAAAAAAGAAAAGAAAATCTAACAAAAGGCGAACGCCAGGCGATACTTAGCCTCAAAAACAACGTCCAAATAGAAATTAAACCCGCGGAAAAGGGCGGAAACATTGTTGTAATGGATAAAGAACTTTATGTGGAGGAAGCTATGAGACAATTGAAAAATGACAACAACTACACAGTACTGCCCAAAAATCCAACTGAAATGATGAAACATGAACTTGAAATCAAATTGAATAGTTGGTACCAAAAAGGCTTAATAACCGAAGTAGAAAGGAAATTTTTAATGGTCGAGAATCCAATCATCCCGGCCATTTACTTTTTACCTAAAGTACACAAGACCCTCAACAAGCCTCCTGGATGCCCGATACTCTCTAGCTGTGGTGGTCTCTACGAGAATGTATCCAGTTATGTGGATTACTTCATAGCTCCGCTAGTACCCACATTAAGCTCCTATATAAAAGACATGGGCGATTTTTTACGAACCTTAATGGAAACGGAATGGCAAGCAGACTACTTGTTAGTGACCATCGATGTGATATCGTTGTACACGTCGATAAACCATGACATTGGACTAACAGCGATCAAATATTTTCTTGATCAACAACCCATCACCCAGAGAGATCATTCAAAAATGATCATGGAAATGATCTCAATGTGTCTGTACAACAATATATTCTTGTTCAACAAGACCATCTACAAACAATGCTGTGGAACAGCGATGGGAGTTTCCTTCTCTCCAAGCTACGCCAATCTAACCATGGGATGGTGGGAGAAGGGCGTGGCTTGGAGAGAAGAAAACGACCATCAAATGGCCAAGGTGGCCCTTTGGCTACGTTTCATCTACGATCTCTTCCTTTTATGGAAGGGTAGTGAAGCAGAATTCCTGACATTTTTCAACATCCTTAATGAGAACCACCTAGGGTTGAAATTCACATACACCATCAGTGCCAATGAAATAGTCTTCCTGGACACAAAGGTTTACATAGCAGATGGAAAAATTCAAACCACCGTCCACAGGAAAGAAACAGCGACTAATAGCCTTCTCCATGGCCTGAGCTTTCACCCCCAAAAATTGAAAAAGAGCATTCCGTATGGCGAGCTCCTACGAATGAAAAGAAATTGTTCGGAGGATGTGGAAATGGAAAAGAAATTCAAGGAAACGAAAGAACGCTTCAAACAGAGAGGCTACAAAACCACAGACCTCAACGTATGTGAAACAAAAGCAAGACGCAAATCAAGAGCGGAGACGCTCATTAATAAGCAAAGCATCATGACCTTGGCCACAGAAGAAACCACACAAAACAAAACAGAACAACAACCCAGGATGATAATGACTTTTAGTAAAGAAAGCTATAAAATACAAAAAGCCATGATGAAATTCTGGCACGTACTGCGAAAAGATCCAGATATAGGAACAACCATAGGAGATCATCCCCTGATCTCTTACAGAAGGGCACCAAATCTCGAAGACCAATTAACCCAAAGTCATTTTGAAATGAAAAAAACAGAGTCTTGGCTGGACATGAGGAAACATGGATTTAACAAATGTGCAATCTGCAAAGCGTGCAAGATAGGACGGAATATCAAAAACTTAAAAGATGCCGCCGGAAAAGACTTTGTAATCAGAACCAACATTAACTGCGAATCGTCATTTGTTGTATATATGATCCAATGTTATTGCGGGAAATCCTACATTGGAAGCACGACATGCTCGTTGAAAACAAGAATACTTCAACACATTCGAGCAATCCAGAACAGCGATCACTCCTATGCAATTGCAAAACATCTAGCAAATCATGAAACCAAAACATGGACAGATGTTAAATATTTTGGACTTGCAAGTGTACCACAGCATGAGAAAGGAGGAAATCGCATACAAAGACTGAGACGACTTGAATCTAAGTTAATTATGAGGTTCAAAACCAAACAGCCTGCTGGCCTCAACGGCGATGAAGAACTTTATGTTCATTTATAAGGACTAAGTAACTGACTACCTTGCTCAAAGCATAAACTCTTGGCCAATCATCATTTAAATTGGTTCTTTGAATAAATGTCACCTTGTTAATAACAGTTACGTTATCTGAGTTATTTTTGGTTAAACAAGACTGCCAAATGTTGATAGTGTAATAATGTCTCGTGGGTTGCTGCATACATTGGGGACGTAGGGCACTCAGCCCTTAATTGTCCAAAGGACCTTAAGTCCATAGGTTACGCATAATAATCAACCCTCACGTACTCGGAGAGTTGATGACATACGCACGTGGATTCACGAGCGTCAATAAAGCGATACTGTCCCCGTAAACTGTGGGAACGCTTTCGACATGCCGTAACCATAATGAATGCCCCAATGTTAACAAATACCCACGAATTCTCATGGTGAAACTAATTGGCAACAGTGTAAGTAAAACTACAAGTCCCAGCATGCCCTAGTTAAACATAGGGTGTGTCTACAGGCGGAATGTATAGAAATAGCAAAGGGACTAATCACCTAAGCTACCGTGAAATGGAACTACGGTTCGAAACGCGTAGGGTGTTTTTCACGTTTGGAAAATAAAGTAACTCCTTAAACATCAAGGAGTGTGCAGCGATTTCTTCTTTGGTATCGAATCAATCTGGGACACTGCCCTGGTCCCATCGTTGGCACCAACTGACCAGTGCTCCCGCTGCGACAGGACAATTTGTGAGAATGTATATATATATATATATATATATATATATATATATATATGAGACGAACTCCGTAATGCCCCAAATGCAGCTTCAGAACAAAAACGAAAACCGGACCCAGATGGAAAGTTGCATATTTATTTTATTTTCATCCTCGTGCAGAAAAACACCCCCTTATCAACCCCTTATCCCTACCTACCCTAAACCCTTTAAATACCCTTACCATCCAAATACCCTTTCCCACCCTAAACCCTAAAAATATCCTTGTAACCCAATATATCCTTTCTCACAATAAACCCTAAAAATACCCTTGCCACCAAAATACCCTTAGCCACCTGAAACCCTAAAAATATCCTTGTCACCCAAATACTCCTACCCACCCTAAAAGTACACTTGCCACCCAAATTCCCTTTCCCACCCTAAACCCTTAAAATGTCCTTGCCACCCAAATATCTTCACCCACCCTAAACCCTAAAAATACCATTGCCACCTAGATGCCCCTACCCACCCTAAACATTAAAAGTTCCCATGCCACTTAAATACCCTGAACCACCCTAAACCTTAAAAATTCTCTTGCCGCCCATATACCCTCACACACCCGTAGCTCTAAAAATACCCATGCCACCCATATACTCTCAACTACCTTGAATCCTAAATACCCTAGTCACCCAATACCCTCACCCACAGTAAAATCCTAAAAACACCCTCACCCTAATCTATCTGTCTATCTGTCTATCTATCTGTCTGTCTATCTATCTGTCTGTCTATCTATCTATCTATCTATCTATCTATCTATCTATCTATCTATCTATCTATCTATCTACACTTACCTGTAAAATACTTACATTTTTGTTGTAAAGGCATGCATCGTAACATTACGTGTGGTAAAGGCATATGTGTTGTAATGGATGCATGGAAAAGGTATTGCGTGGTAACGGCATTGTTGTATTAGCTGTTTCCCATTAGAACGTTATGTTTTTGTCCACAGTGTTTCAGTACCTATTACTAATGTTGCTGAAAAGGGTTTGTTTAGGTAGAAACTCATTCTTCTCAGTAAAGCCACCACTTTAAAACGAACAAAATGTATGTGGGAAAGGGGCTATAGTGAGATGAGGGGCACTGATGTAGGGTGATAGTGAGGAAATCTATGGAGCTGGAGGTCATTAGGGGACGCCCAAAAGAATTGTTGTACTGGGCGTCACCTGCGCTAAAGCCGGCCCTGGATATAAATTGTGTTTCATTAAGCCTATTAATAAAATGAAAGTTTGTTGGGGAGGCTATAATCTCTGAGACACAAAGAGCTGTATTCACTCCAATGAGAGTGTTCCATGCAAGCCTATTGGCTCACCCTGCAGGCTCCCACCTATCCAGACATTCAACAACTATAGATTATGTTGTTTTTTCAGTGAGTCCAAATGTGAGAGAAATAAAGGCTAATATAGGGTGCGACTGAGGTTAGTTGATGCAATTCTTGCATGTGCACAAGACTTACAATGTGCCGTGACGTCACTATTCGCACCAATGGTTGGGGAATTTTATGCTGGGATTATAGTCTGGCGTTCTTCATGGCGGGCTTTATCATGGTAAGCAGACGCTGTCCTTTGTAAAGGACAGACAGTTGTGCTAACTTCAGCAATCTTTAGCTGTTGTCAGAGTTATTTCATTTGGTCAGGTCTGTGAACTCTGAATAGACAAGAGTCAAGTGTCCAGTTGACTCTGCAAAGACCAGTAAGTCATTGTTGAAGTGAAGGGTCATGGGCAACCCTTGAGCCTCAGTGCTAGGCTTCCCTATTCATGCTTTAGTGAAGAGTGGTGGGCTGAATAGGGTATGGTGATTGTCCACCTTAAATCTTTCTCTGCATCAATCAAGAATTCTCACCGAGAACACATGGTGATGTTGAATTCTGTCCTGGTGGGGAAAACAAGACGCACTGTGTTGACTTACTTAATACGAAGGATTGGTGTATATTAAACTATAAAGGGTTTGTAAAACTGTGAGACACATTTCTTTAGCTGTTTCAGAAATCACATTAATTGCTTCGCTTCATTATCCGGATGTAAATATATTACTAGGTTTTTATAGCCGCAGGATATGAGGTAATTGGATGTTATAATCTAATAGGAATATATTTTTAGAACCGCAATTATTTACATTTAAGATGTAGCCTGATGCTACCAACTGACATAATGAAAAATGTTACTTATATATTTGCCACTCTTGAGTTCTTTATGTATTTGAGTTATATATGATGCTATTTAAATAACTGACACTACTCATTTCTAAGTCGCATTCCTAGCACAGACATTGAAGGGGAGACATGAACATTTTCGACGGATTTCCATCACTCTTGTACCGCAAACTGACGTAAATTGTTAATTTGTGATATACTTTTCATCCCCAAACCTAATTTACACTAAACTAATGCAAAATACAACTAGTGCTATAAATGGAATGACTCTATTGACTTGTACCTTGCTAGAGGAGGCCCACTGTTCCTTTGTCCCAAGGTCTAAATGAGATTAGAAATAATGGTTAAGCCAAAACCGACCAAGACTCCGCCCCCCGGCCCCCCACAATGAACAGCGTGGAAGATCTGGCCGCACCTAGACACCAGTACGTCCCATTGTCCCACCTTGAAGTCACGCTTGCAAAGACCAATTTGTGTGGCTACTGCAAGCGATATTGGAAACCAAGAGCTTGTTGGGAGGCCAAAGTGATGCAGTGACCACAGACAATACTTTACTCCACACCGATCATAAGAAATGAGTGGTTGGATGACACGGAATCTGCGATCACCGCTATGCACACCACGCTCAAGGATGCTTGCACCGAATTGCAAGGAATGCGAGCAGCCATTTTGACTTTTCGATTGAACTGACACATCAGGCACCGGGGCGCCCACCCCCCCTAGACCAGTTATTGCACGGCTGCTCAATTACAGGGACAGAGACCTCATACTAAAATTACTCCGGAAGAAGGGCCGCGGCAGTTTGAGGGCACACCACATACCTGGACGACATGGCTGAAGTACAGCAATGCCGTCATTTCTACAAAGCAGTTTAACAGCAGTTGTGTCTCTGCCTAAAATATTCTCTCCTCGGTTGGTAGAGGGCGACACCACACACTTCTTACAGATCCCAGAGGAAATGTGGTAATGTCTGCACACTATAGGAATAGACATACCACCTCCTGGCTGGCAACACAGTGGAGAGTGGCTGACTCAAAACCTAAATGCAGGTGACAGAGGAGGCCACGCATTCGCCCCACATCCAACCAAACTGCCAAAAACAGAGGGCGCAAGTGGTGGCTGAGCTACTACAACACAGCCACAACCCATTTCCTCCCTTGAGGAGGGAGTTCGACCCGGACACCGACTCTAGCACCAAAGAGACTGTTTCCTCTGGGGACGAGTAGTCCAGGGGGCTGGCCTTGATGCCCCGGTTGGATGATGACCTTGGATAAGCCATGCTAGACTACGCACGGCTTGTTACCCCCGGGGCTTGTGGTAACTACAGGGAGTAGTGTGGGCACATGTGGGGGAGCGGACTGCCATCATGACCCACAGGGGGCCCACACAGCCAGCATCACCACGCAGCCACCTCTTACCATAATGGACTGGAACGTCTTACTAGTGGCACAGGGCACACACACTGTTACTTTATATCTCAATAACTGGGTGCACTGTTGATTCCTAGCCAGGGGAGAGGAGTTGGGCACACTGTCTAACCTTTTCTTACTCTGCTGGAGAATTCCAAGCAGACATGGCTGGGCAGAGCCCACATTGACATGCACATGCCACCACTCACTGGGCAGGTAGGGGCTACTGTGGCCGAGGTTTTTTCCCTGCACCGGCCTTGGGCTCTCGCTAGACACTAAACATGGCTACACTTGATGGGAAACACCATAGAGGGCCCTGACTCCCAAATGCAAAATCCTGACATGGAACACTAGGGGCATGGCCACTCCCACCATGAGACTCTATGCGCACAAATACCTGGAACGTCACGAGACTCACATAACCTTCTTGCAGGAGGCACACTTATAGCAAGCTAAAGTACAAGAATTACACACCAGATGGAGAGGGCAGACACATGGCACGATCGCCTTTGCATACACCAAAGGGGTTCTAATCGGTCTGTCCCAGGGGTACCATACATGCCATCAACAGAAAGGCTGCATCCAGAGGGATGTTACGTGATAGCTGAAGGCCATCTTGATAGTGCCCCGCTGAAGCTGATTGCGGTCTATGCCGGAACACTAATCAATTACAGTTCCTAGACCAACTGACTCCAAACCTAGTGCCGGGCCCACATGCATCCTGCATCTGGGGGGGATTTAACTGTGTCCCAGACATGGCGATGGACAGGTCTGTCCCCCTACTGGAGGAAGCGGCCTGTCACAGTGTGATGCAACACCTCACCCACGGGATGGAGAGCCGTAGAATGCACGATATATGGTGCCAGCAGCAGCTGGACGATTGGGAATACTCGTTTTGTTCAGCACTGCATGATATTCATATACTAGGCTGGACTTATTCCTATGCATCGATAAGCTAAGCACGTACATACTTCAGACAGAGTACCTAGCACGCACCCTATCTGACCACTTTCCCTTGCAGCTGGTGTTGCAGTGGGGGTAATGAGCTGCCCCCATCCCAACCTGGAAACTGCAGCTCGAGGCACTACATGACACACCATTCTGAGATGCCATAATGACACATATCACACAATATTTTAAACTGAATGAGGGCTTGTCCCAATTTAGGGCAGCGGAGTGGGAGGCGCATAAGGTAGTCATACCGGGGCATTGCATCTCCACAGCATGGGGGTAAACACAAACCCTCTGCAAGGCACTATTAAGCACGGAAGTGGACATGAAGCTGCTCCAGACTGAGCTGCCTTTCCTGGAGGATAGATTCATAGAACTGCGCATACGCAGGACAACCAATGCCGAACTGGAGGCCCGGCAACCTGGACTATTAACACTACCTAGCGAGACAGCACAAAGATGGAGAAAGGGTGGGTAGATTGCTGGGAAGGTTGCTGCAGGGTGACCAGGCCTGCTCCCAAATTAGGGCTATTAGGACTGCTGATGGTACCACTCATGACACCTAATCGAGCACTAACGTCGCCTTTGTGGAGTACTTTCACACTCTATATGCAGCGGAAGATGGTTCTTCTGACACCAGAATACGGGAATACTTGTGGGACATGCCCCTAACCCACTTGAATCTGCTGCAGCCAACTGTACTTAATGAACTCCTTCAAATCGAGGAAATTCACATAGCAATTGCCCAAATGGCAGAAATTAAACTCCAGGCACCGATGGCCTCCCCATGGAATATTACGCAGCCTATAATGCACTATTAACCCCAAAATTGCTAGCGGTCTCCAATGAAGCGTGGGAACAAGGTACACTTCCGGATTCATTCCGTGAAGTGATGATAGTGGTGCTGCCTAAACCGGGCTATGATCCCCTTGATGTGCGTTCATACAGCCCACTGTCACTTTTAAATCTAAATGACATAATAATGGAGAAAATTAGCCAGCCAACTGCTCGCCATCATACACACCTTGGTTCATGCTAATTAAAATAGCTTCATACCGGGGCGAAACACCTTTCCAAACATCCGGTGGTTATTGGGTTTGATGTGCAGCAATGATTCCACCTGCGGTGACCACATAGCAGTAGCGCTTGACATAGAAAACCGTTTGATGCACTTGCCTGGCCTTTCCTTCTGGCGATGCTGGAGGAGATGGGTAAAGGCTTGGGGTTCCTCAGCTGAACTGTATGCTCTACAATCACCCAGTGGTGAAGGTTAAGACTAGCTGCATGATCTTTGCAAGCTTTGAAATATAAAGAAGCACCAGGCAAGGATTTCCACTTTCACCGCTGATATTCACCCTTTCTATGGAACCAGTGGCATGTAAGCTACACCTCCATGTCAAACGCTGGGTGATACAAGCCTCTGGTGAATGGTACATAGTGTCTTTATATGTGGAGGGTATGTTAATATACTTACGCAATGCAGCTTGCAGGCTTGCTGCGTTAATGTAGACATGTCTGGCTTCAGGGTTAACTGAACCAAGTCCGATCTCTTCCCACTAACACCCAGGTCACCATAGCAAAGAGAAGCTACAACACAAACCAGACTTGTATGGTGCTTTAATACATTCAAGTACCTAGGGATTAAAATCTATCACTCTGAGGACGATTTACTGGGGGATAACTTATATAAAGCCGTCTGTAAAATAGGCCACTCCCTCTAATCCAAATGGGGCGAGAGGCGATAGCCCAGATGTTGATTTTACCCCTTCTACTTTACCTATTCGCGGCTTTGACTATCATAGTTCCCACACGTTTTTTGAACAAACTTCATGGCCTCCTGTAGGAGCTCATATGGGGGATGGATAAGAAACAAGCAGCACGCCAAAAGGAGCAATGCCCACTGGGAGAGGGTGAACTGGATGACCCTGGTAATGAATTATACTATGTGGCTGCCCAATTGCAGTGGCCATTTCATTGGCTAGGGACGGCCCCATGATTGGAGGGAACCATTATCTGACATACATTGAATGGGGAACACTTATTCACATGGCTATCGAAAAGGAAGTCATCACCATCTCCTTTGGAGACCCACCAAATGAAAACAGTCCATATATGTTGGCACAAATACATTCAGAGGGGTGGTTCCTCTGTCCCATGCTAACCGTTGACCCTGATGTGGTCTCTGCCACGCCTTCTTGAGGTAGCCCAAAATCATGATGCTGCCCCTTGGAAGGAGGCTGGTGTTACATTGGCAGGTGACCTATATGGTAATGGAGTCCTTCGCACCTTTCAGGAGATCAGAGACACACACTGGTTACCAGCTGGACAATTACTCACGTCCAGTGCCATACACCAAGCAACATCTTGCAATGGGGCCACAGCCTTTCCGAACTGCCATGTACGCCGTCACTACACAATGTACTATCCCATGGGGGGGCTTGGAAGACCATCACAGCTTCCTACACTGCCCTCCGTGTGCAACACCACGACGCACAGACGCAGGGGCCAGGTAATGCTGGAACTGACATATTTTAATTACTTATTTTGGGGTTTTTATTAGGCGCACATATCACCCAGAAGGGTCTCATGGCGCTGTAGCGGGTTTGATAGAGGAAGTTAACCATGGCATAAAAGGTGTTTAAAAAAGCTAGGTTTTAAGCTCTGTTTTGAACAGTCTGTGGTCTGTGATGGTTTGAAGGTGCACTGGGAGCTTGTTCCACTCTTGACGGGCTAAGTGGAAAAAAAATCTCCCACCATTTATAGCAGTTCGGGCCCTAAAGGGTATTAATAGATGTTTTCCTCCTGACCTGAGATTTTGTTTTATGGCACATACCTGTTGAGTTTCTTCAACAGATACCCCGGCCCATTTCCATAAAGGGACTTGTGAGTAAGACAAATGAGCTTGAAATGAGTATGTTTCCTAAATGGAAGCCAATGTAGGAATTTTAAGCTGGGGGCAGAAGGGTAACGAGATGGAAGATTTAACAGCATTCTGCCAGCGGTGTTTAGCAACAACTGGAGTCTTGTATATAATTCCTCATTAATGGATGCCATTAATGCGTTTCCATAGACTAGGGGACTGATTATCAGACCCTGAACCAGTGATTTCCTGGGTTCTAAAGGAATCAATTGGACGATTTTTCATAGGGTCCGCATAATGCCATAACAGGTGCCCTGGATATGGTTTACTTGCTCCTTTATGAACAGTTTCTCCTCTGTTATTACACCTAGGTTTCGGACTGTGGTTTTAGGGGATGGACAGAGGCCCAGGCTCGTCGGCCACCAGTCATTTGACCACAGTTCTTGCGCTTTTCCAAATATTATTATCTCAGTCTTACTTGCGGGAGGTTGTAGGTCGTTTTTTTGCATCCAGTGAGTTATGTGAATCACACAACTTTTAAGTCTGATTTTAGTGTCTTCTGGATTAGGTCCCAAGGTGATTACCAACTGGGTATCTGCTGCATACGAGATTACCTAGAACCCATAAGTTCTAATTACCCATGCCAATGGTGAAACATAAATGTTAAGTAGCATTGGGCTAAGTGTTGATCCCTGGGGGACTCCCTTGTCAACCATCGAACAACGGCAGACTAGAGTTTCTAGTTGTGCTTTGGTTGTCCATCCTTGTAAGTAATTTCTCAGTCTGTTAAGGACTTTGCCTCTAACTCCTATCTACTCTAACCTCTGAGTTAAGATTGCTTGAGAGATGGTGCCGAATGAAGCCGATAGATATAATAGGGCCAGCATTGCTGCCTGACCTTCATCTAGAGAGAGTCTTATGTTGTCAACTACCTCTACCAGGGATGTTTCAGTTCTGTGGACAGCCCTAAAGCTCGACTGGGAAGGGTCGAACAGTTGATAGCTTTCTTGATATGTTGTTAGTTGTTTATTGACCAGGGACTCCGTTACCTTCCCAAAATATGGAAGCAAGGTGACTGGCCGTTAGTTACCAAACTCTTTAGGATCTGCTGTTCATGTTGAAAAGATCTGTGAGACTCTTAAGTAGAACTGGGGATAGAATTGACAGAATGTGGGGTTGAACTAGGTCTTCTGGTAAACCTGATTTAGTCCTGTTGAGGACAACTCTAACCTCTTCCTGAGTTAGTTCAGTGAACACATCTAAATTTACTGTACTAGGAACATTCATAAATCAGCCTCAATGTTTTGTTCCTCTATCCTGTGTTTGGGAAAGGTGTTGTACATTTTATAATTATTTTCCACAAAAAAGATGGACAGTTTGTCTACCCTGTCTTGTGAGGATGGATTGACGATCTGACAAGGTGAGTGGTTTGAACATTATTTTAGGATTCTTTATAGTTCCTTGTGAGAATTTGCTGCCTTGTCAATTCTGTTAATGATGTTATTTTTCCTGGCTTCCTTAATATTTTTTAAATAGTGCCTGTAGATGTTTATGTACGCTAGTCTGTCCTCCATAGCTTTTGCTGCTTTTCATTTGTGTTCCGCTTTCCTACTTGCCTGTTTGTCAATTTTCAGTCTGTAAACCAAGGTGAGGTTTTGGCCTTAAGGTTGACTTTGCTACTGACTTTTTGCACTGATGCAATGTTGTCCAGGGACTGTGTAATTGCTTCCTCGAAGACATCCAATGTAAGGTTTATATTCTCGAGGCCTGCCAGTGTAGGTCGACTGAAATGAGAGGAAAAGGATGAGTGGCTGATTTTTCTCCAGGACCTCGTCGATTTCTGTTCTGGGATTATTTTTTCATGGGAAGTTCCAAATTGTATGTGGAATTTGAATGAACTGTGGCCCGACCAGATCAGGGAGATGGGAGGGTTCACCCTGACATTAGCTTAATTTGTGAACAAGTGGTCTTAGGTGTGCCATGCAGTGTGTGTGGGTCCGGTCGCCCTCTGCACTAGCCCTAACGTGTTAAGATTAGTGATTTACTGGCTAGTGTCCATGTTAGATGAAAGTTCTGCATGTTAGTCTCCTCTGAGAAGAAAATTGGCCAACGCCAGTATATGTGGGGCAATGAGTTCTATTAGATAATTGCTAAAATTAGTTTTAGGACTGGAGGGGTCTATATACAAGAGCACCTCTACAGGATCCCCTGCTCTGTTTTCTGTTCTAAAATACAAAGTTACATCCAGTCAGAGGTGAAAGATTCCACTGTACTGATCTTTAATCTTGCTCCGAGGCTATGGCTAAACCACCCCTTCTTTTCCTATTTCTGTCTAATCTAACTAACTCATATTCTGGGGGAAAGGCTGTTGCCACTTCTTGAAGGGCCCTAGAGTGTAGCTGAGTTTCTATCATAAAACAGATATCCGGTTTCTCTGTGTCTAACAGACTCCATACCTCTAGTGCATGTTTGGGGATGGATCGTGCATTGAAATAGAGTCCCGATAGTTCTCTGTTCTGTTCCGCTGTGTTCCTTCCACCAGTGCCGGAGGGGGAGGCCTATGGGGAAGGGCGAACTTGCATTGACTGCAATTAAATGGAAGTTCACAGTTTGATGCAAGAGTAGATGGATTTATGGTAGAGTGTGTACGTTTTGGGTTGTCTTGCTCATTTAATTGTTTAAGTTCCCTTCTTGAGTAACAGTGTGAAACCATTGTATGAGGGAAGGTCAGTAATTACCAACTCCCCAATGGGAAAGAAAACGGGCAGGGGTACTGGAGGCTACTGGAGGCTGGCAGCAGTCTGGCGCGTACGGGCGCAGTCAGGTTTCCCTTTGGCGTGCTGTTGCGTGTGGCCCCTGCGCATCCGTGCCCTTTCCTGCCCTAAATAGGTAGGAGCTGAGGGAAGTGGCCGGAAGGTGCCTGTTAGAGTGCTGATCTCCAATCCTCGGAGTGTGACAGTGCTTTACTTCCTGTCACATGAGCTGAGTCATTTCGCTCAAACGACACCTGTTGCGATGGAACTGGTGTCTGCTATGCAAGACCAGTGGAAGGTGAGTGACGCTTAGTATTATGCCAGGTGCTGTGCAGAGATATGAAAGATGTCTTTAAAAAAGAGTTCAAATTTCAAAAAAATACACATACCTAAAAATGCCCCTGTCATAAAAGTTGGGACCACAATATAAATCACACAATTTAAAAACCTATTGCAAGATAAAATGAAAGCGGTTGTACCTTAACTGCTGAAACTGACCTCTGGGCTGATGGTGATTCCGCAGCCCGTCCACGCCCTTTCCTGCCCTAAACAGGCAGGGGCTAAGGGAAGTGCGTGGAAAGGTGTCTCCAAGAACGCTGACATCCAAACCTGGGAGTGTGACAGTGCTCTACTTCCTGTCACATGAGCAGAGTTGCTTCGCTCAAACAATGAGAGCGTGCCACTCAACAAGTCAAGGACATGTAACGTTATTCCAAGTTTCACTATGCACAAATGAACTACCTGCACCAGGCATATCTTACACTGAAACATAATTAACGTGTTTTGCAGAGCCACAGTGTAACGAAGTAAAACACTATGAAACCCGGTATCTTCAAGATGATGGTTTATTGAACACAGCTGTTGCAGGACCCCAGATCACCACACACAGTTGACTGCCCTAGGCGTGGTTCGCCCAAAGCAGGATTTTCTCACATGGTGTGGGACTGCCCTGTGGTGCGACATGCCTGGGAGGAGATTGTGGCTACGCTGTCAGCTCTAGAGGACCGCATAATACAGACCACTTCAGAATTATGTCTGTTGGGCATTAGATCAATGGCCAAAGGGGATAAGTACATCCAAAGAGCCTGTAAGCGGTCTTTGTGTTGCTCAAAAGCCAGATAGCGATGTCTTGGAAGTCTTTTGCAGCCCCCGATATGAGAGGCTGACTCAAGGCATTGCTTAGGTGGACAAAAGCAGAGTTGGTTGCCATAACAAAATCAAACACCCGGGGAGGGGTGGCCCAGGGGGTTTCAACTTGGGACATATATATTGTGAAATTTGAAGGTGAAGAACAATATGCCCCCTCTGAACACATGCACCACAACAAATATATTGCAGTCCACGGGCCACACTTTCAGTTATATGCACCAGGCTTCATCACCTGGGGCTGGCGCAGGGCCCCCCTTCCCCTTGGTTACACCCATCGGATAGCTTACTGATCATCACACCACTAGAAACCATAGACATACGCAGAGGTGATTCATTCATGATTTACACCGACATGCTCTGTAGGCCCCCTTGTTCGGAAAGGAGTGCAGGAGCCGTCAGCATGATGCCCTGTCTCTTGGGATCCGTCTCTTGGGCCTTGGGGGGTGGACTGGTGATGCGGATAGGACCCTCTGACCTGAACATATACTGGTAAGGGATTTGGTGGTCACAAGAGTCCACAGTGTGGCACTACTCACCATAGAACTGCACTGGTGGCTATGCAAAGGTAGATACATAGATACATTAACACACTTAAACAGGACCTTCAAAGTACCTGTTTCCTTTGCATTGGTTGTTTGCAGGAACCACCCTGCACCTGTTTTCATGTTTAAGTGTTGCAGAACTCAATAAAGAAATTGAAGAAAAAAAAACATTTTATTTATTTATTTATTTTAAGGTGGCACACGATTTAAACGTAGGTGTGCAAAAAAGTGATTGTGTGCCCGCAGAAGATAGATCCGGACTGACAAAATTGGCATCTACTCATTTTTACAAGTTGCAGTCGGCAGTACTGTGGAATATCTGTCAATTGGCTGGATAAGTTAAATGTCACTGCGGATCAGGTAGGGAAATGGATATTCTCAAGGCGGGGTCATTACTAATGTGAAAAGTCTACATCACCTTTTCCCAAGTTTCTGAACTCCTAAAAGGTGGCCTGGTCAAACAAGGCATACGTGGTGCAATATGTTTGAGAAAGAGTCCCAAACACTCCCCTTTTTCAGGGTGTAGAGGAAGGAATTTCTGCACTTGGAAAACGTAGGATCAACAAACGTGCAATTGCACTTTTACACTAAACCTACGCATGTGAATTTTCCACTATGAAGGTCTGGAGTATCAAGCGTTAAAGCTGACAGGTGTATGCCGGGGAAATTGCCAAATTCTGGGCCCAATTAAGAGTTTGGTGGACATGGTATTCGTTGCAAATTCGATGGAGTACCCTGCCCACAAACTCTCAGTCTGTATGCCTCATTATGAGGCATGTGGACCCTATTTACTCTGTCGTTGGAGCCCCCATTGGCTTTGTCTATAAAATACTTCCTCCAGTGGTGCAATGGAGTATAGGCTGCGCCGTCAGATGGTGAACATTACGCACCCACCCTATTTTGGGTGGACCATGTAATGTCTTTTTTTCTGTCTGTCACTGCCAGGTTTTAAAGCCTTGAGGTGAGGGTGAGAAAAATGACCCCCACCCCATATCCTGGGAGAAATCTCCCAGGTATCTGGGTCATTCGTTTTTTGATTTTCAGAAACCCGCTCCCACTTTGGGAGTTTGTTTCTGAAAAACAAAAAGATGTGAGAAGCTTGATGAACGTCCGTCTACCAAACCTTTTGTACACAGAAAGGAACTGCCATGTAGCAATCACTTTAAATGCATAGAAATGGCTGATGGGCTTCCAGTCATCTCAAAATTTGACAGATGGTAGTCCCTCAGGATGGCGGAAGTAATGTTATGTAATGTAATGTCTAAATGAGGCCCTTAGCTTTCCCACATGTATGCCTTTTAGATTTGGAAATTCCCAAAATTAGCATATGTATGTAAATAGTAGGTTTATGGCCAGCCAGCATGGGTTACATTTTTGAGTATGGAAATCAGTCAGTGTGTGATATTTCTTTTTGGACAAACCTCTAGGCCCAAGATTTCCTACATTACCTTTGTTTGGGAGAGAGGAAAACAGAATGGGTATCAGTAAAAGTCGGTGGATATCACAGGCAAATATCAGCCTGCATGACCGAGAGACATCTGTTTTTTCAAGCAAATTTATAAGTTAGTAGCTTTGATTCTATACAGTTCTCATATTTTGGTTTCCTCTTCAGTCAGTGGCAAAGCTTAGTTGTTTCAGACAGGCATGTCAGGCACATAAAGGTTATCTAAGCAGAGATATCACAGCATTTTTACCATGGTCGCAGGACTGTCAATTACCAAAATGTTACATGTTATGGGAGAGAGACTTTACAGAGCTCAGACAGTTTCATTCTTATGCCCTCCGCAGCCTTATTTGCTCCTGATGGGTTGGAGGAAGGCAAGGCATTGACTCTCTTGAAAGGAAACAGTCCTATTGATTTTCTGCCACTGACTACATGACTCTTGAGACCAGGGATAACTTAAATTATGTCAGAGATGCCAAGGGATAGGCCATATATTAGCCATGGACCTCACAGTTGACATCTATGTATAATTAATGTACAGAGACACATTTAGGCTATGCTACCAGTTTCAGAGGGTAAGCTTTCTTTGACAAACCAAAAGCATGATATGTAACGAAGTTACCTAAGAATATCATTAAAGATTGGGAATTATCCCATACAAGGATTTGTTATGCTAAAGTGCAATGCTACAACTTGTAAAACCTCCTAGATCACAAAAAGTGGCTAGAATTGATAAGGAGTTGCGGACCCCCTGAAAAAAAGGAGCAGTAGTGCCCACCTTACTACAATTCGGTTTTGTAGTAATATATTTTTGGTACAGAAGAAAGACATACAGAAATTCAACAAATGGTTGGTATACTGCCATTTCAAGATGGAAGGGATCCCCGTTACAGAGACATTATCATGTCAGGCAATTGGATGGCGAAATTGGACTTGAAGAATCTAATGGTACCAATCTTTCTCATTAGAGATTTCTATATTCTTTTGGAGGGATTGGACTTATGAGTTCATTGCTCTTCAATTCGGACTCTGACTTGCCTTCACCAAAGTCCTAAGAACAATGATAGAAACACATCAGCCCAGGGCAATAGGTCTAATAGTGTATCTCTACATGCTTCTTCTATTGAAGCAATATCCACAACAATTAAAGGTGGAACTCCAGAAGACAATCTCTATTCTAGAACAGTTGGGATTCATCATCAAAAAAGACAAGTTGTTTTTCTCCTCAACCCAGACGTTTTCTAGGGCTTCATAGTGGATTTGTCCTCCCAGACATTGAAACATTGTCCAAACAAAGTAGTGAAAATAAGGTATAAACTAAAACTGTACCTATCCAAAGAATGGATTTCTCTTAGGCAACTGGCGCAGTTGTTCAGATTACTAGCCTCCTCAATTCAGGCAATCTTTCCGGGGCCCTTCAGAGACTGAAGGCGTCACATCAGCAGAAAGGTTTAACTCGCTCAGAGGTGGTCAGACTAAATGCAAAGGTAAAGCTGGAGATCCAGTGAGGAGTGTAAAATATGGAGGTTTGGATCAGGAGAGCCATTTTTGGTTCTGTCCTGCACCTTATCATAGAATCAGAAGCAGGTCATCTGGGATGGGGATCTCGATGTGGGGATATTACAACAGGAGGTCAGTGGCCTGAAGGCAAACTTAACTGTCAAATGATGGCCCAGATTTACTAATATTTGATGCAAAGCAGTGCAGCAAAGTATGTTGCTGTGCTGCCTTGCAAAAAAGGAAAAGAGAAATTTGTCATGTCTACGAAAAGACAGTACATTTTTTCTCTCCCCATGCACCAGTGCAGTTTTGAATTCCATGCGCCAACACACATACCCTTGCGCCATAGTGCAAGGGTGTGTATGTTCTCGAAAGCATTGGTTTTGTACTGGAAAGGGACTCATACTGTACAAAAACTATCCTTTAGGACCTTTCCAATTTTGTATGTGTGTTGTACAATGCAGCACACATACAGGTAAAAATTCATTGGTGGTTGCCCATGTACCACCCATGGAATGCCCCCTTGATGCAAAGTAGTGCATTGTAGCACAGAACACAACTTTGCATTACTTTGGTGAACTTTCCAACACAAATCCTAGTTTGCATTAGATAGTAAATTCAACCCCAACACTTGCTCCAGGTTGCATCACTTTGTGACACATACCCCACACAAAACATTAGTAAATCTGGGGGGAGTTGACTGGAGCTCCGGGCAGGATCCTTTGAAGTGAAAAGCTAGACGAAGGTCATTCTCATTTGCAATTCTCTTGAAGATGGATAATGTATCAACTGTTCAGTGCATCAATCACCTGGGAGGTACAAGATCCAAGCCAAGGCACTTTTCCCTCAACAATCAGATTTTGATTTCAGAAATGTACCTTCCAGGAACGCTGAATTCAATAGAGAATTGTAACTCAAGATTCTGCCAGTATTCGAGCTTGTGAAAACTGACTCTGAAAATATTCTGTCTCCTGACACAAGACTGGGAACAGTGTAAGATAGATCCTGGGCGGAATTGTGCTTTTTCCTCATTCTCAATGATAACATGAACATCAGGCCAGGTAAGACGAAAACAGGCGACATGATTGAAGCACTTTATTTTGGTCAAAGACCTTAAATGCAACATATTCAATTCACAACAATATTTTAGATTCAACTAAACAACACATCGGTTGTGCATTTTAAATGTTTTACATACCGTGACCATGGCAAGCTGGCGGACAAGGTCAGGGAACATGGCTTAACCTTAACGGACCTCACACCAACAGTTGCGGAACACTCCTCCTCCCTGAAACAGCTTCAACAGCAGGTCACCTCACTCCTGGACCGGGTCGAAGACGCAGAAGGGAGAAACAGACGCAATAATGTACGCGTTACTGGCCTGCCAGAGCGCTGTGAAGGGAATCGGGCGGCGGACTTTATGGAGCAATGGTTCAGGGACCATGTGGGGCCCGAGGGACTCTCACCATATTTCTGTGTGGAACGGGCACACAAGATCCCAACTGGACAACCTAAATCTGGACTGCCACCCATCCACTGATCGTGCGGATTCTTGATTACAGGGATCGGGACACCGTGTTACAAAAGGCCAGGGAGAGGGCGCTCATCCAATACGAGAACCACTGTGTGTCCTTATACCCAGATTATACCCTGCTGGTCCAAAGACAACGCTCCTCATACCAAGCAGTGAAGAAGAGACTGCAGAATGCACAACCTAAATATGCACTTTTATATCACGCTCGACCGAAGGTCATTCATGAGAAGAAAACACACTTTTTTGAGAGCCCTGTAGACGTTGAGGAATGGCTGGAAGTGATGTGCATAGGTTCAAGCCAGGTCAGTGCTCCGGAGGGATCTACGCAGAGCTCCGTGGGAGCTCTGGAGAGGGCCGCCCGCCAATCACCAAGATCTAGTCAGAGCAGTAGAGGAGCCGGCCCCTCGAAGGAGCAACAGCGGAAAGACCAGGAGGGGGCGTTGGCAATGGCAGGCGCCTTTCGAGAAGATTCACACAAAATCACGACTGACTCAGATGATAGCACCCTACATTCTGACTCTCAACACAGTGCCATCCTGTTACCCACCATCACGCCTAGAGCGGCGAATAACCTGATGTACAATTGACTATAGTGCTAGAATCTTTACCTTACAATCATTGCTTAAGAGTATTGAGGATACTGAGGATTGGGTAACTGATTGTGTAACTGAGCTCCATAGACCATGTAAGTGGCCGTGATTTGATAATTCACCAGGGGTGGAGCTCCTGAGTATGGCTTTTGTTTAACTGTAACATAACCTTGGCGCTACTGGGGTCTTTATTGAGATCAGAGAGCTCCCATCTACTTGGAATTTGCTGTGGAGCTAGGTCCAGGTTACCACTCCCTCCGTATTTATAATATCCAACCTCCTCCAGGATGGAGTTCGGTAGAGCCACTGGGTAACAATGATCAGCTGCACTGCGACCAGACAGGCGACTGGCCACCTCCCTCCAAGCGTATGCATCGTTATTGATTTTATTTGCCTGTTGCTCTATTGTTGGGCTCCGCGCAGTTCTAGCGCTGTGCCGGGTTTAGTTATAGTTATGGGGAACAGGAACTCCTGGTCACACCTACCCGAGCACCTAGCACGGGAAGAGAGGACAACTCACTATTGGAAATATAGCAAGGGCAGTTGAAACTAAAGGGTCCTATAACTTACTCACCTGGAATGTGCGGGGGTTAGGCTCCATTCAGAAACGACACCGCATTCATGCGTTCCTCCTTCGCCACCAAACACATATTGCGTTCCTTCAGGAATCCTACCTCACAGATGTTGAAGCTCAGAAGATGCGGTAAAAATGGAGGGGACGCCTTTATTCTACAAATTATTCGGCCTTCGCTAGGGGGGCAGCTATTTGGGTACGACATGGGATCCCATTTGTGGAGATTGAACGGCGAGTAGATGACCAGGGGAGATATGTTCTGATGAAGGGAACTTTGGATGGCTCCTTGCTGGTCCTGGGGAGCATTTATTTGATCAAGATAAATTTTTGCACAAGCTGGCTACAGCTTTGGCAGATTGGGATGGGATCCCTTAAGTCCTCGGACGGGACTGGAAAGCGATACTGGATATAGGATTGGATAGATCACATCCCCCACTTCAGGCCTCTATCACGAACAGATTGACTGGACAATTCACTTCCTGGGTAGATGGTTGGACACTGTATGATGCCTGGCGAAGTCTCCACCACACACACAAGGAATATTCTTTTTATTCCCCAGTGCACAACCTCCACACTAGGACCGACCGCTTCCTGTGCTCCAGGGCTATCATCACGGCCGTAGGCGGGACAGAATACCTAGCTGAGACTTTTTCTGATCATAGACCCCTGACACTCACGCTTCACTGGGGTAGGGTGGCAACTCCGGTACCCACCTGGAAATTAAATCCACGTCTATTGGAGGACGCTCCCTTTCGTTCCTCATTAAATACCACTATCTCTAAATACCTGAGAGAAAATTAGAGTACGGCATCTTCAAATTTAATAGAATGGGATGCCCTAAAAGTGGTGATCTGGGGAGCAACAATAGGACAACTAGTGGAAGCTAGACAGGAAATACACCAGAAACTTTGCTACGTAGAAAGTAGATTGCAGACATTGGAGAGGGAGACAGCCCTTGATCCGAGGAAGAAGGGAGAGTTGTAAATGGCCCATATTGAACATGCCGAAACATTAGAGACGCTCAGGGTGATAGACTACAGGGAATACACACAGCAAAAGCACATCGAAGCGGATAGACCCAGCACACTGCTCGCCCGGCTGGTAAAGGATCAACCTGATCCCCCAACCATAACTTGTATACGTAATCAGATGGGTATCATAGTCAACACGCAAGCGTAAATAAATACCACATTTCGTGACCATCTCCAAGCGCTCTACACCCTCCCCGAGCCAATAGACGGTGCAAGGGTCGAGGAGTTACTGCGAGAGCTCCCATTCCCGACATTATCGGAAGACACACAGAAAGATATTGATGGCCCCATTACTCAACATGAGATACGGGCAGCCATTAATAGCCTGAACCGCAATAAAACGCCTGGCGTGGATGGGCTCCCTGTGGAGTTTTACTTGACGTACTCTGAACTACTAGTCCTGGTACTGGAAAATGTCTATAGGATGGCGTTCGATACTGGCCACCTACCTTAGTACACCGTGCAAGCGTTGGTTGCGTCCATACCTAAGCCGGGATGAGATGTGCTGGGTATGACCAATTACAGACCCCTATCCTTGCTCTCGATCGAATACAAGATTCTTAGTAGGGCCCTTGCAAACCGTATAAAGTCGCACCTCCCCACACTTATTCACCAGGACCAGTGCGGATTTCTTCCAAATCGTAGCACATCCCTGAACACCCGCAGGCTACACGCGATCATGTCAGCTACTCCGAATGAGCTCGCCCACGCAGGTTGTATAGTGCTCAACCTCAAACAGGCATTTGACTCTCTGTCTTGGGAATTTATGTTCGCGTCTCTGAAAAGATTTGGGTTCCCAGACAATTTCCTGAAGTGGGTCCGCCTATTATATACATACCCTACGGCTAGGGCTCGCACTGGTCGATATATCTCAGACTGCTATAGAGTATACAGAGGTACGAGACAGGGCTGCCCCTGTCCCCATTGTTGTTCGTACTTGCCCTTGAACCCTTGGCTATGTCCCTCCGAGGGACGGCTGGTCACCTGGGTATCCCTATTGATGGAACGCAACATCTTATATCTATATACGCTGATGACATTCTGTTATATCTTCGTGACCTTACAGCTGACCACACTCCGATCCGTGACATATTTAACACGTTTGAGCAGTTATCAGGCCTAGCAATAAACCCTGTAAAGTAATTCAGTTTTTTCTTCCGTGAGATCCCACAACTCACCCACATATGGTTTGGCACACAATATATGCCGGTTGCTCTTACTACCTTTAAGTACCTGGGTATACAGGTGTATAGGACACCTGAAGATCAGACTGACGGTAACATCCAAAGCGCGATAACTAGACTCCGAAGTACTGTGGGGTTCTGGACCTCTTTGCCCCTATCTGTGATGGGAAGAATCACCATTTCAAAAATGTATTATTTCGTGAATCTACCAGTGAACCTCCCTCAATCTATTTTTGATACACTGAACACCATCTTGATCACTCTGGTTTGGGGGGGCAGGCCATAGATGGATTAGCCTTAGGAAACTCCAGCTGGGAACGATGGCAGGTGGGCTGGGGGCTCCTGACTTTCGAGGATACTATTACGCTTGCCAGCTTCAATGGCTTTCCTATTGGATTGCAGGTAGAAATCTGCATGAAATCGGCTTCACGCCGGAAAGACTTCATCGGGGAGAACTCCATTCTCTACTGCTGCCTAAGTCCCAGATTCCCCCGGATTGTCCCCCTTGCTAAAAACTGCTCTCTTGCTGGAAGAAAGCCCTTTCGTACACGTCGGCGTTACCACCCTATGCGGCGAACATCCCCCTATTACAAATTCCCATGCCACAGGGTAGACTAACACAAACTAGACTTCAAGGATGGACAGATAGTGGGGTGGAAGAAGTGGGCTCCTTTTTTGGGGACAACGTCTTACTGGACCATGAGACTTTTGTGCAGAACACTGGTGCTCCACCACGCTTATACCTCCTACATGCCACAGTGACACATTATATTAGGACCACTTGGGCACCACAACGAACTACACCCACACAGTATGAACTAGTACACCTATTATATTTCATGGGACCAGGAGGCCATCTAGTCCGTTGGTTATATACAGGGATAAGGGCACACACAGGGATCTCGCAACTGACTCTTAGAACTCGCTGGACAGAGGACACTGACACTGAAATCATGGATAGAGCATAGAAGACCATATTAGAACACCCTAAAAGGGTATCACATAATGTAAGACTTACATTTATTCAAACAATGGTACTCCATAGAGCATATCTCACCCCCAAGAGAATACATCTTATGTTCATGGACTCCCCTCATTGTTGCCCTTGCTGCGGAGGAGACTAAGCGGACTTTATCCATATGATATGGTCCTGCCCTCGACTAAGGGGATATTGGGCCGATGTCTGCCAAATCCTTAGTACTCTGACACAACTGCCGATCCCTGTCGAGGCCTTATTCTGCCTTGCGGGACTAGGGCGCCGCTCAGCAAGGCAAAAAGTCAAGCTAAAATTTCTAGACCTAGCTCTCATCTTGGCCATCAGGGCTATAAAAATGTAATGGAAGTCTCCCAGACCCCCCTATGATGACCGCGTGGCAGGCGGACTTGATGCAGTGGGGTCGGGCGGAGGGGGAAGCCCTCTGAAGAGAGGACGAGAGAGGACTACGCAAACACCCTATAGCACTAGACTGGGAAGCCATATTGATTGAATTTGAGGCACTCGACCTAATCCCAATGCAGGCGGCTGAATCCCAATAATGTATATTTGCCCCCAGGTACTCTGGAGTGTACGACCCCTGCTTACTGACACAGGTGACCTCTTTCTGTTACAGGTACCGTATAGTTTGAGTAAGCCCGAGACCATTCATGGGTGGTGGGGGTCCGGAGTGGGTTGACCAGGAGTGGGTGGGCTAGGGTAGGATGGGTTAGAGTGGGTTATAGGAGTTTTTGTTTACTGATAAATAATACACGTTATTACACCAATATTTGAACTGTGCCGTAAATACTACTTAATTGATAAGCGGGGTTATGTTTACGTAATACTGCTTACTTTGGATACGGGATATACCGACTTGCAAATGTAACAATGCTATGGTTTATATGCCTGATAGATAAGGGACCGGGTAAAATGGAAAAGTCTGTTTAATACTTTCATTATGCTGTGATTCATCATGACGATCTTGCAGTCACTAATAAAGTGTGTTTTTTAAAAAAAAGTATTATCTTCAGTTGGGCCTTTCCACTTGACAGTGAAGGTCGCCAGTGGAAGGGCTTCAATTCTAAATCTTACATACAGGCTTTTGTGAAGGGTGGGTCGATGTCGTCAATGTATGGCTTAAATGAAGAGATTGGCTTTATCCCTAGGAATCAATCAGTTAATGAGCCTAGGTTTGTTTGGTGAATTGAATTCCTCTCTTCATCTTCCCAAAAGAGAGACATCACCATTCTGATAGATAAAGAGGAGGTGGTAGAGGCTGGATTAGTCCAAAACTCGGTCAACCCCAAGGAAACTAACACCTTCTTTATATATTTTAGCCATGGTAGCCTCTCCACTCCCCTCTGGCTATCAAAAATGTCTCTGAGGCATATCCTGTAGGGTTCTGACTCAGTGGTCACCCAAATTCTCAACCAGTACTTAATTGGTTGGAGACTTACTTTCGGAGTAATGGACTGCATGCCCAAATCTAGCTTAAAAACTGGTTGGATGCTTTGAGGAAGTTTAAATACCATCCTCAAGAATGTGTTTTCTGCCACTCCCAGTGGATCAATACTACTAAGGCCCCATAACTCAGCCCCATATAAATCAGTTGCCACTGCTTGAGTGAGGGAAACGGCCTTTTCTACGCACCCGTTACAACGCATGCCGTTGCATGGCGTTGCAACGAAAAAGGTGTCCAGCAGTGGGTAGAAGGTGTTGGATTTAACTCCAACACCTTCCTTACTGTTGCACACACTGGAGTTGGAAGAGAAAATTAATCTATTCCAACTTCCAGCGCTCCCACGACTGAAAGTCGATGTAAACGTTGACGTTGCAGTGGCATGCAATGTAATGGCATGCGTTGCAACGTCACATATTCCTTGAGCGCCCTAGACTTCTAAGATAGGGGAAACAGGATGAAAGGTGATCTTCCTAGCACAACTCAGAATGGCAGCTGCCCTATGATTTAATACAAGAGTGCTCTTTGCAATCTGACTATCCCAAGAATGGGTAGGTTCCCAAGTAGTCAAAATCTGAAACTCCCTCAAGGTCCTCACCCTCCAGCCTTATGACCACTCTAAAGTGCCTGTGTGGATGAATAGTCATGAACTTTGTTTTACTGGTATAAATATCTAGGCCATGACTAGTGCACAACAACTTAAAACTAGCTAGTAGGATTTCTATTCCTTTTGGTGTTTTGGACACTAGCAAGGTATCGTCTGCAAATAATGAGACTGCCATCCTAAAACTGAGGAGTCATTTTCACAGTCCAGGAGAAAAAAGTGTTGGGGTCAAAAAGCACCCTTTACGAATCCCCTTTTCAATTTGGTCAGTTAATTCCCCATTAACTACCCACCTGATTTGGCGTAGCTGTCAGCATGAAGATGTACTATGTTATCCAGAAGGGGAGGTGGGATCCCAAGTTGGCTTGAAGTTCACCAGAACTTTCCTCTGAGGATTATATAAAATGCCGCCTTTAGGTGGAAAAATGTCACATAGCAGCTACCCCTGTTAATGTCAACCACTTTCCATCTCATAAGTTGAAATCTAAAGACTTGCTTCACTGTGCTCGTCTTGAAGTGGAACCCTGTTTGAAACTGGGAGGGAATCTTATTGTCTTCGAGCCACAGTAATATGCGGCCTTACATTTACTTGCAGAACAATTTTTGGGCTGCGTCAATAAGGCTTATTGGTCGATAGTTTGCACAGTCGCATTTGAGGCCCTACTTGAATACAGGAACTATCGCTGCTCTTTTCCAGGTAGAAGGAATTTGTGCACCTGCCATAATAGCATTGGCAACACGATTTAGATAGGGAGCACAAATAGAGGGTTCTGATTTGAAAAGATCGGCTGGGATCTTATGCAACCCGGGAGCCTTGCCCGCTTTCTGTAAGCTAATAGCATGTTCAGTTTCCAATAAGGAGAAAAAGCAACTTATATCATTGTCTAGTTCCTGTTCAGTTGGAGAGGTTGTCATTAAAGGATTGTGAACAACCTTTTCAGGTACAAGTAGTGTAGCAGTGAGGGAACCAGTAGTATCATTACTATAAAGAGTATAGAATTGGCTGCTCCAATCCTGGGTGAGAATATAATGTTCAGGTCGCATTATGTTTGTTTTTGCCCCATGAACAATCATGTGCCAGAAGGCTACAAGATTTCCCAATCAAACACCGGTCAGGTTATCCTCTCAAACAGCAGTGTCCCACGATACTATGGCTTTCTTTTGGGTTTCTTTGCAGTTGGCTCTAGTAACCCGGATCTCACATGAATAGCAACTTTTAATAGCTTCCCTTTTTAAAAAAAAATTCTAAAAGATTTTTAATTGTAATTTTTAGAGAAATATACAGCCAAAGTGCAATTGTCCAGATAATAAATACATCTTCTACCCACCCTCCCTACCCCTACACATATTAACAAATAAACAAAACCTACAACATTTTGGGTATACATTCATGCGTTCTTAGTGGTGTTCTTGATGTAAACAACAACTAACATGAAGAGTTCAAAAAGTGCAATGTGCAAAGTACAAACTGCTAATTCAGCCCTAATTGTCCCGGGAATACCCTTTGAGCTTAGGTTTTCCCCTTCATGGCCCTAAAAATTTTATAAATTAATACGTTTTTAGCAGCATTCTACTAATAAACAAAGACTGACAAAAGTAGTACAAAGTGCCAAGTGCAAAGTGCAAAATGCTTATCTAATCGTAATTAACCAGGGAGTACCTGTTGAGTTTAAGATCTCTCCTTCATAGACCAACACCATTTTTGACATATATTCATACATTCTTAGCAGCATCCCTCAAGTAAACAAAAACTGACAAACATTCAGTTCAAACATGGATCATAAGTACCAGATGTAAAGTGCAAGAACCTTGTTCAACCTAGATTCACCAAGGCATGCCCTTTGCCCATTGAACTTAATTCCCCGGTCATTATGTGGATGTGTGACATACCCAGATGGTCCAGCGATCCTAGATGTCCGGACCCTTTTTCCTGGCTCGAGTTCCTTTCTTAGCATTTATCGTTCTTTCCAAATTGTGAGTCGAAAGCAATCGGGCCAACCATTGCTAAAAGGAAGGGGATTGGCATCCAGCCAATACACAGCCTAAGTATGGCCATAGTAATAAAAATCAAAGCCCCCACCTCCTTCCGTCTAATGGTATCTTGCACTCCCAGTAATATCATAGAGGGGGTTAAAGATAGATTCAGGGACAAAGTTTCTTTAAAGTAACCCGAGATTTCCTCCAGCAAAGGACAGAGACCACCACACGTAGAAAACATGTATACAGAATCAGCCCCGTATTCAGAACAACGGGGGAACCTGGTGCCCTTACCATCCCCCCATTTAGCAATTTTACTCGGGTGTAATATAGGAAGAAACTAATTTTATAGAACCGGACTTGGAGATTTGCAGAGAGTAAATCATATTGTAAGAGTAGGAGGGCTTGCTGTAAAGCATTATCAGTAATTCCCAATTTCAATTGCCATTTCCCGCAGATCTTTCTCAAGTCATCTGTAATAAGGCTTTTAAGGATATTATAAATAGTCCCTATTCGTGGCGGATTGCTGTCAATCAATTTCTCCATAATTTAACCTTTGCCAAATCCGGAGGGCCCTCCCCCTTACACTGCAAAAAATGCAAAATTTGTAAATATTTGAAGAACTCCCTATGGCTGAGCCCAAAATTCATTCTTAAATCCCTGAATGATACAAGCCCGTCAGGGGAGAAGAAGACTTTGAGTTTGTTTATCCCAGCCCTATACCAAGTTGGCAAGTAATGGTCCCCAAATATCTCCGGCAGGTTCTCATTATTTCTAGTTGGAGTATAATAACTAAATCGGCCAATACCAGAAAGTTTACGAACAGTAATAAAAACCTTATAAGCTCCCATAAGGGTCTTGATTTTCACTCTTTTAAAATATCATAGTTCGAGTTGCCGCCACAAGCAGCTCCAAGCTTCCGGCCCAAACAAGAGTTCAAATGGCAAGGGGTAATCTGATATTTGATCATTGGAGAGATCTTGTAGAAGCACGGGGCAATGTAGCAGTGTAATTGCCCAGTAATATAGTTTTAAATTGAAGAGAGCCTTTCCACCTCTATCCATTGGGAGTGATAAACACTTTATAGACCTTCTTTGCTGAGAAGAAGCCCAGAGAAATTGTGAAATTAGATTATCAAATTTCTTTAATATTTAATTCGAAAATTCTAAAGGAATGCTCTAAAAAAGTAAAAAGTTTTTGGAAAGACGATCATTTTTAAAACATTACATCTACCAACTAGAGAAAGGTGCAAATTATTCAACCTGTGCAATGAGCTCTTAGTCTCAGTGGCTAGAGGGACGAGATTATCCTCAACGATCAAGTCGGTATTAGCCAAAATATTCACCCCGAGATACCTAGCCTTTTTTACCACCCTGGGGTCAACCCTTTCAATTTTCTTATTCAGGATAATTTATTCATTCCGAGAATATCGCAACACATCCCTAAAGCGTTCAGCCTCTAATTTTGTCGCCTCAATTTAAATTACCAGGTCTGGAGTTACCAGCCCTATATCGTCAGCGTAGGCCATCATTTTCGTTTCATACCCATGCCTATGAATCAGGTGGATACACAAATTCATTTCTACCTTCCTTATAAACAGGTTGATATACATTACAAAGAGCAAAGGAGAACAAGGACACCACTGGCGAGTCACCAGTGAAATTTGAAAGTACTCCGTCAGCACCTTGTTTATGAAGACGCTGGCAGTAGGTTTAATATATAGTGCCTGTACAGCCCAAATAAAACCAGGCCCGATCCCCATCCTCTGCATGATGATCCACAGGAAGAGCCAGGAGACCCGATCAAAAGCCTTTTCAGCGTCAAGCAAGATCAGCGCCATTGAGTCACCTGTAACCTGCGTTGCATCAAACAGCGTGGTGGTCCTCCTTATATGATCAATAGTACCCTTTCCAGGTATAAACCCGTGCCACCATTTGGAGACTAGTGTGTCCTTTACTTGCAATAGACGAGAGTCTAATGTTCCAGAATAGATCTTGGAGTCCCCATTGATCAAAGTAATAGGGCGATACGAGCCCAATTCCTGGATGGGTTTATATTTCTTGGGAAAAATAATACTTTTAGCAGAAGACCAGGATTAAGGAGGGACAGTGGCACTAAAATTTGCTCTTGCAGGGTTTTTTAAAATCTCTTTAAGTTGATCAGAAAAGACTTTATAAAATTCAATGGTTATAAGATCTAAACCGGCGGCCTTTACGTCCCGCAGGCTGGTCAGTGCAGTGACTATCTCCTCCCAAGAGGGAAGGACTTCTAAAAGCTCACATTCCACCCCATTTAGTATGGCCATGAGATAGGGTCAATATACTAATCAATAGCATTCTGTCTAGTCTGATCGTCACCAACCCATTTTAGGTACAAGTACTGTAGCAGTAAGGGAACCACTAGTATCATTACTATAAAGAGCTTGGAATTGGCTGGTCTAATCCTGGGGGAGAATATAATTCTCAGGTCTCATTATGTTTGTTTTTGCACCATGAACAATTATGTGCCAGAAGGCTACATAATTTCCAGATCAAACAGTGGTCAGGTTATCCTCTCAAACAGCAGTGTCCCAAGATACTATGGTCTTCTTTGAGTTTTATTGCAGTTGGCTTTAGTAACCCGAATCTCACACGAAGAGCCACTTTTAGTAGCTTTCATTTATTAAGGAAATCTTGGTTATCCTACAAGACTTGAAATTAGTGGATGAAACCCTACTCCTACTAATAGAAGCTTCAGTAAAATAGAAAGGAGTTTTTCAGAGCCTCAAAGCATTTAGCTTGGAAGTCCATAACAGTGTGAGGTGTGAAATCAGGGACGGCAAAAACACACAAAGTTGGATCCAGACAACGATGTAATTGAGCAACATATTTTGTTTAACTTTGTTTTTATTATTTTTTCAACAAATTAGCAATTTACAGTGCATTTTCTATTTTGCCATTGTGTATAATACAGTTTAGACCATGGCTTCACAGAGACAGAGCCCTTATTGATAAACTACATTCTGGCCAGTTACATCTGTTGTAGTCTGTCTGTTTCATTTATAAATCTAGCAACATAGCTTACTGTGACAAAACTTCCATACTGCTTGTATAATAGCATAACATGGAACGTTGTACCCTACACCTGAAACATTTACAGTAGAATTATACATTTCCTTGTGTGCCGCACCCGTGACTCCTCTTTCGATCATGTGCTAGACTGAGCATATCGTCATATCTGTGGATTGTGTTGGCCCACTCTCCCATTCTATGCAGTGTGTATTAACCATAGTGCAGATGGCATACCCTGTTCTTATGCGGGGGCTAAGTGTGTGCATGGGAGGAAGGGCAGAGAAGACATGCATGAACTCGCACAGAGCACTGGAACGAGGCACCGAAGCCCTACCCCTCTTCCTCTTACTATGAGCCACCTGCACTCTCATGCCCGTCGACAGCCATTGGTGTACCCGACGTCGACAGCGGGCGATCGCACCAGACTTTGCGAAAGTCTGAGAGAATCGCATCCCATTCCGCAGCTACCGGTAGTTTACATAGCCCTCTGGCGTTTTCTGGCTGGATTGGTACCAGGCTGAGGCCACGGGGGGGGGGGGGGGGGGGGGGGGGGGGGTAGAAGAGTGAACAGGCGTTTGGCGACTATAAGTCCCAGATCTATATACTTGGAAGTCACCTTCTGTCGTTTGGATCTGGGGTACAGTCCTAAAATGCACTGCTCTCACATCCAGTCCAGCCCCCGTTCCGTGCATTGAGCTAAGTAGCTGGTGACCGCGCCCCAGTATGATTGAATGGAGGCACAAGTCCACAGCATATGTATTAAGTCTGCTCCCACTACATCACATCTCGCGCATTTAGCATCAGTGCGATCAAAATACTTATTTATACGCTCCGGCGTCAAATACGCTCTGTGAACGATATAATATTAAAAAAGTCAGAATCGAACGTTCCGAGGAATGCGCCCCGGACTTTAGAGAATATTCTCCAAGCCCCGGTCGGTAGTAGGTAGCTGCAGGTCCACGTCCCACTGGGTCCGGAGGGAGAGCAGCTGCGGCGCTGTGTGTGTTCGGAGAGATTCTGCAAACCACTTTGTTAAATGTCGGCCTGTGCCTAGTTTGTGTAAGTATTGTACAGTTAAATGGGTAGCAGGCTCCTGCGCTATCTCTCCCCACAGTGTACTTAGTGAATGGACTATTGCAGTATGTAGCAGGAATTGACCCTGCGGCAAGTCCGAGTGCTTGGTTAGTTCTGCAAACGGGAGGAGCAGCCGATCAGTATATAAACCAGCTAGCGTCTGTACCCCGGCTTCTTCCCAGTGAGCAAGCTCGGTGCTAGATATTGCCCCAAGCCTTCTTTGGGTACCTAATATCGGGAGTGATGGCGTGCACGATATGACACACCATCTAATGTAAAAACTGCGCCGATACCATTGGTACGCTACCCCCACCAGGAGCTGTGTAGATGAAACAAGGTCACAATCTGGGTATTCATGAGCCCAGGCTCCTGCGTTGCTGTGTCCGCCAGTTGGCACGCGCCAATCCAATGCGCCACCCATTGGAGCTGTGTAGCCAAGTAGTATTGTTCCATGTGGGGCAATTAGAGACTTCCCTGGCTGGTACATTTTGGTTAGTGCCACTCTGCTCTGGGTCCCTTACCATATGAATTGCTGCATGTCTGATTCCAGAGACTTAAAGAACGGAGGTCTGAGGTGCAACAGAAAATTTGTGAAGTAGTAATGCAGGCGCAGCACCATTTTTAACGATTCTGCCCATGACTGCCAGCGACAAAGTAGACCAAAATGACATCTGTGCTCTAAATGCTGTAACAGCTCGGGCCAGGTTTCGATCAAGAAAGTCCTGTGAGCTCCTATAGATCATATCCCCAGGGATATAAACGCCTCAGTCTGCCAGTGGACCCCCCTGCCACTGATGAGCAGGTGCGGATCAGGGGTAGAGTTTGCAAATGGCTATAAGCAGGACTTATCCCAATTCACCCTCAACCCTGACACTGCTGCGAATTCAAGGAGCGTTGTCTCAATCGCTCGATATGTATGCCCCACATCTTTAAGACAGATCAGCAGATCGTCCGCATATAAAGAGACCACATGTATACCGTCCCCAAGAGGTATTCCCCAATCATCTTGTGTAGTACGGAGTGTTTCCGCCAATGGTTCAATGGCAAGCGCAAATAACAATGGGGAAAGTGGACATCCCTGCCTCGTATCCCGTTCCACGGGAACACTGCCCGAAACATATGGGCCTGTCTTGACTCTGGCCGTGGGGCACGTGTAAAGCAACTTGACCAGGCTCAAGAATGCATCTCCCAGACCATAACATCTCAGTGCTGCCAACAGAAACTTCCCTTTGAGGGTGTCAAAAGCTTTCTCGAGGTCTAACACCAGACACCCAGCTTGCGGCCAGTCATGTCCTGAATAATGCACCACGTGGAAGAATCGACGCAGGTTTAACAATGTACTGCGTGCTGGCACTAAACCATTCTGGTCCGCATGTACCAACTGAGGCACCAAGGGAGCCAATCTGCTTGCCAGTATTTTAGCGAGTATCTTATATTCTGAGTTGAATAGTGCTAACGGACGATTGGACCCCATGAGTTCCGCATTCGTGTGTGGCTTGGGCAGAGACACCAGCAGGGACTTGCGAAGCGTGACCGGGAGAATTCCTACCTCCTGCACATTTTTTAAACTGCGAGATGCGCCACCAGGGGCTGTTGATAGCCTTATAATACTCAGCCGGGTAGCCCTCTGGCGCCGGGGGCTTTCCCGTAGCTAATGAGCTGATAGCCATTCGCACTTACTCCAGCGTGACCGGTTCGCTTAACTCGTCGCACTGGACTGCTGTGACCTGCCGCAGGGGCAAAGGGGCAAGGAACGCATCTATATCTGCTGGTGTCGAGCAGTTGATCAATTGGTATATTCTGGTGTAAGGACAGATGAACGCGCTATGTATGTCATGCTGTGCAGTGAGCACCTCTCCCTCCGCAGATCGGATTCTCATTATGGGCGTCTGCGCGGTCTACTGCCGAATCATGTGCGCCAGCACCATGCCCACCCTATCCACCACTGCATGCGTGCGTGCAGCATGTGATGCATAATTTAAGCAGCGCAGCCGCTCCATCACCTCAGCATGTTTAGTTCGCTGCACATGTAAGTCATGCTGCACCCAACACCCTGCCCCAGGTCAGCAACCAGCTGTGTTAAGGTGTCCTCAATGCTCTTTACCTCTACATCCAGCTGTCTTCTAATGCTCCAACACAACCCATGCTGTGGCCTCTCACCACCGTCTTGTTCGCGTCCCACAGTGCGCCCACATCGGCAGTGGACCCCCATTATGTTCAAAATATGTTTCTAGCGCTGCATGCACTGTCTCTCGGAATGGCAGGTCTTCCAGTGCCAGGGTTGAAGTCACTACAGATGAGTGATGGGTTCCCCTTCCTCACCCTGCAGCGTCAGTACATGCAGGTTATTGTCCGAGTGTGTCTTGACCATGTATGCTGCCTTGGTGCACTGTGGAAGCAGCGAGGGGCTTGCAGCGAAACGGTCAATGCAAACATGTAACCTATGCGGTGCGAGTAGTGTGAATATCTACGTGTCTGTGGGTGGAGAGCCTTCCATACGTCCGTCAGCCCTCACCTATGCAGACATTCCCCCAGCAGTCTGGCATTCGTTGTTGCAACAGTCTGTGTTAGTGGCGGAAATGACCTATCTAGTGTTGTGTCCAGAACTCCCCTCCCTGAGCCAGGGAATATGACACCAGCGCGATAATAGGCCAGTCAGCGACTGCCAGAAGGGACCCTGTTTCGTGTTCGGAGCATAAATGGAGCTCAGTATTAGCTGCGTTCCATTCGACCGTCCTTTGACAAATACATCCCTGCCATGAATGGCTATGTCAGTGTCTTCAGATATGAAATGGGTAGCCGGGTGTACCCATACCAGGGCTTCCCTGGCATATGCACGGTAGCCGGTGGCAAAAATCTGCCCCCTCCACCGCTGCTGTAGCCAACAAATCTCCAGTTGCGAAATGTGTGTTTCATGGAGGAGCACCACATGTGCTGCATGGCGCTTTAGATATACATACATGCCATATCTACGGGCAGGTGTATGGAGCCCCCTAAAATTCCAGGTGACTACATTTGTGGGAGACATAGGGTGTGTTGATGGTGGTCTAACTTACGCGGGTTAGCGACAGGAGCATAGGGGCGCCCCAGGCAGGCTCTATTCAGTACTGAGTGCGGTTGTATCGACCAGAGGTGTAGGGATTTTAAAACTCAAACAGGGGTTAGGAAAGGAATCCTAGTCAGGGTTAACTGGGAGAGACCAGATAAGCAACACATACCCACCCAAACTATGTAGAACTCCAAGAGGCAACACACGGCTTGATACGCTGCTTAGGTCTTACAGAAAGGTGGGTGAGCTAAAGCTAGTCGTGAAGGGAGTGCATGTTGGGAGATCCGCTCTGTGTTTACAGATGCGTGTGAAACCATACTTTGTACATTGTGCCTCAATAGGTAGCCGTCTGTTATGTTACAAACCTGCTGAGGCTCACCCAGTCTTCGCGCTCCAGCCAATGGCACAAGACTATCACCTCCTAAATCATATATGTGTAGCTTCTCTATCTGATACTTGCGTGTCCTGGAACTGCACAACAATGTTATATCAAATCGTCCGCAGTCTGTGGCGTTACAGTTGAAAGCAGATGTGAATCTTTATGTATCGGCCACCCCGCTTGTGAGCCGTCCTCGCTGGGCAATTGCTCAGACAAGGCGTCAGTGTCTCTGTTACTCCGACGGTCACCCACATCTGCCACTGCCTGCAGTGCATACCTCCTCTCTCGGAGTACTTGTTCGCGATCGGGACCCGCCGCCGACTGCACTTACGCTCATTCAAGCTGCAGATCACGCCTGGCCCGCCAACCTCTGCTAGTGCCCGTCCGTGGGCCCATACCCCTGTGTCTCTGGCTGGTGTGGTGACCTTTGGATTCAAGCCGTTCCCATGCATCTTCCGCTGCGTCGAAGAAGTGCATGGAGCCATCATCCACTACTCGCAGTCTAGCTGGGAACATGAGGGAATATTTGAGGTTAAGTTCCCTCATTCGTCGCTTGACGGTGAGGAAGGTATTCCGCTGCACACCAAGGGCATAGTACGCTGAAGAAGAGGACTTGCAAATTATTCACTTTGATCGCCTTCAGTTTCCTGGCCTCGCAGAGCACCGCATCTCTATCATTAAAATTCATGAGGCGAACCAGGAAAGGCCGCGGCCCAGCTCCCGATGGCGGCATGCTCGCCAGCACCCTGAGTGCCCTTTCCACCACTAAAAAGGGCGAGAGCACACCTTCAGGCAGCAGCGACTCCAGCCAGTCCTCAGCATATGCAACTGCATCTGCATCTTCCATGCGGTCCGGCAGGCCGACCACGCGTACGTTATTTTACCATGAGCGACCGTCTGCATCCTCCATTCTGCGCTCCAGGGAGTGAAGTCTGGCCATGAGGTCACGTACATCTGTGGACACCGCCTTGGCCACCGGGGATATCTCATTCACCTCTTTCTCCAGTTCGTGGACCTTGCCAGTTAATTTACTTTGATTGGCGTGTAAGAGTGTGAGACATGCAGGTCTGAGTCAGCACCTCACCAATCTTCGTTACGGCCTGTAGTACTGAGCCTTTCTTAGACTCCAAGCTTGCAGTTCAGGAGACATCCGTCAACTCAGTCTCGTGATCCGACTGGACCACCCCCGCCCCTGTGCGTTGCCTGCCCATTACAAAGTCCTCCGACACACGACAGATGGGGTAATGTTTTGTGTGTCACACCCTCCTGCACACGCCAAGGCGACCAAGACCGCGCGGTGAGGCGAGCAGCCACGTGTCCCGATTGCCACCAGATTACCGAGTTAGCTCAGACTGTGTTGCAAGCCTGCATTTCCCTTAAACCAGTCCAGGGCAAGCAAACTGGTCCCTCACGTTGAAACACTTTTCAGCGATCACACACATGCTCCAGGGCCATGAATGCCCACAACGCCGGTTGCCGCAGGCCCGCAGTGGATGGGCCTCTGACAGTGCACTAAGCGTTCCGCGTAAGATGAATGAACACCCACTTGGCATTAAAGTGTTGTGGCAGCGGGCTCACTCGCGGCAGGGGTCCATGCTGCTCAGGACATTAACCATGCCTCACAGGATCGCACTGTCACCTACAGCAACACACACTGTACTGCCAGTTATATCCAGACATCAATGCTGCTAACTCCGGTAAGGCTTTCAAACTGATCGCTGTTTGTGGCTCCACAACTCAGGCCCTCAACCACATTCGGAGTGCACAGGGGAAAAAAGTGGGGGGAGAGAAGGCCTCCGGAGTCTGAGACCGCGTGCGTGATACACAGACAGTCCAGAAGCCAGGGACCGCAGTTTCGCCTGCTCTCACCGCTCCCACACAATTTCGGCAATGAGGAGGGAGGCACAGGCCATGACTTCACCTGTTCCCTCAGTCGATAGCGACACTCACTACATACACCGTGCTCGGGAACTCCTCTGGGAGGCGACCGCTGATCTCCGGGGCAGCACCTACCGTCACCACAGTATGCTGCCAGCACACGATAGGAGGTCACTTCCCCCGTACCGTGGCTCAGCCCAACTAGCGGCAGTGATATTTGGCACCTCACTCCACTGCTCGGGCCGCATTTGCAGTACACAGTCAGCTGCACACGATCAGGACGCCTCAGTGCGTCCCAGACTGTCCGGACCTGGCTTCTGGGTGGTCCCGCGGCCCATTCCGGTCCCCCCCAGCGGCTTTGCCAGAACTTGCCTCCGCGATGCCCAGTGGCTAGGGCCTGCATTCCGTCATCCGGTTGCCAGCTGTTTCATGTAGCCGCCGTTCAGCTCCTCAGCAGGGCCCAATGCACAGCCCCAGAAGCCGGGTGTCTGGCAAGGCCGCACAGCACCCATTCCAGGCCCACGTCGCCAGCTCCGCGACGGCGGACCAAACAGGGCAAAAACATCAGTCAGCCGGTTCAAACTCGCCAGCCGTGTTCGGTTAGGATCTTCTCACAGGTAGGCGATAGTAACCCACACGATGGCACTGTTACAGGTAGGATAAATGTCTGATCTTTGGATCCTGAAACGGAGCCTCGCTAGAGTACGTCAGCCAACTTGGCTAGCTAGCCACGCCCCCGTAATTAAGCAACATTAACCTCATTGTTTGCAACAAATTCCCAGCACACGTTCTATTGATTGTCGGTAATGGTTAGATCACCGCCAGGAAATCACAAGTGCGAACCTGAATAGTCTGGGTTGCCCTGAAGGGTAAAGGTGCACAGGGAAGTGATCCCCCTGCAACAGTTGGAAGACTTCCATGTTAATAAAGTTGTCCCGAGTGTAAGTCTAAGAGCATATAGTCAATATGACTCTAATAGGCATTCCTTCTAAAGGTAGGATGCCTCACTAAATCAGAGGTTGTTCGGCCATTACATGCTCTAATGTGACAGCATAAACAGAGACCTATCACTTGTAAGGCCACCTTGGTCAGGGATGGTATGCAAGGGCCTAAAGGTTGAGGAATGCTCCACAATTGATCTTCTTCACCAGCAATATACCTAAAATCAGGCAGAGTTGTTCCTGGTGGCTCCTCTTTGGAGATCTCAAGCATGGTTATTCTAGGACTTGTCTGGGATTCTCCAATCTTGTTTCCCCTGTATCTGATCATTCTGATGGACAAAACGGGTAACTTGCACCCATTAGTCCTGAAAGGATCTCTATGTCAGATGGTGTACAGCAGTGGTATTCAAACTTGGTTACACTGGGCCCCCCTGAGAAAATGTTTTGGAGTCAGCGCCACCACGCCCCAAACTTTGAAAGGGTAGAGTGAGATAGGGGTAAGCAGGCTAATAAACAGGGCTGGATTTATAGTTTGTAAAACCTTTCAAACAGAGGTAAGAGAGTGGGGCGATCATCCATGCTTGTTCAGACCTTTACCTGTGCAGATCCTGCAGGTACCTGGAAAGGAAATTGTTTTCTAGGAGGATGGTGATTTTCTTATGTTAGAACACTTAAAAAGTACAGGTGTGCTGTGAGTGTAGCATCTTGGCACTGACGTCAATCAGAAGTCTATTATAAACCTACAATAGGGACCATTATTTCCAAATAGCAGACAGCTTTAAAATGGAAAAAAAGCAATGTTCAAAACCTTTCTAAATCTGAAATGATCTTTGTTTAATTAAATTAAATAAGGGATTTGGACTGCTCGCCCCTTCTTTTCCAAACAAGGCTGACTTTAGAAAGTATGCCAAATATCTGAAAACACCTTTTCATAGACTCACCCATACTTAACTGATACTTTCCCAGTAAGTGCCTTAACCCTACAGAGGCAACTGGTGCAGTACACAGAAACTACAGATAAACATAACGGAAATAATCAAGGATGCCCAATACAAGGTCAGACACTTCTGAAGTCAAATTCCAGAAAGAGGTGTTTCTGAGTATTATATGGTAGAAACAAACATTAACAATCAAGTAGCGTGTAATAACTTGGAATAAAAAAATGCAAACAAACTATTTTTTTAATACAGAATCAAGTGTTTTGACAGATTTCCATAGAAATTAAGGCCATAATTCTGAGACCAATGTGAAATCCAAGGACCTCAGTTTTAATAAGATAAAAGTTTGGACCAGTTATTATTTGCCACTTTTAGAGAGCAGAACTGGCCATTTTCATTGCATGGCACATCCTTGCGAGCGCAATGCAAATGATACAGAACATACTCATTGACCGAATACGAGCAGCAGATATAGTCATGGAGAGCTGACTTCAACTTTACACATTTACTCATGTTTCTCCTCTTACTACAACTAATACTGAATCAGAAGAAATGCGTACATTGGCAGCTAGAGTTGAACAAACACCAAGCTAGCAGTACATTAAAACAAATTTCAAAAGAGAGGTTACCCCACTGTCGCCAGGGAACAGGGCACAAAGGACAAAAAGTCAAGGGAGGATCCCTGGGGTGTATCAATAAGTCACTGGTATCAATGCTTACACGGTTGCACTATAGCCCCTGGATAACAGGTTGCTGTAGATCACCGTCAGAAGAACAGAGAATTTTATAATGATTCCCACGACTAAGAATATTTGTTAACAATCTAGATTTTTATTAAAAAACAGAGGTTTACAATAAAAAAGTATACATTTAAAATTTCAAAGAAACCTTTCCCTGAAATATAAAAAGTTAATCAACAAAATATCACTGAACACTATAAAACTGTAAAGCATATAAGTACATTCGCATTACATTTCATTTCATAAGCATAAACATATGTTACTATCGACAACACACGTAATAAAGAAAAAGAAGAAAATAGACCCCTTAAAAATGGTGGCACTCTGATGTTTCTACCACTATTGATTCCTGGATCCACTAACAGAAAATGGCCCATACACTATAACACACATGTGACAGTATTGCATGTACGCCAGTTAGGTCGTTCCCGGACATACACTTTGGGATCACTGGCTGTATTTGGCCTCTATGTGCCGCCTCGTTTCTGCCTCGATCGATCTGAATGCAGATCGATCGAGGCAGAAACGAGGCAGAAACGAGGCGGCACACGCGTAAAGAACATATCCAGTTTGTATACTTTTTTATTGTAAACCTCTGTTTTTTAATAAAAATCTAGATTGTTAACAAATATTCTTAGTCGTGGGAATCATTATAAAATTCTCTGTTCTTCTGACGGTGATCTACAGCAACCTGTTATCCAGGGGCTATAGTGCAACCGTGTAAGCATTGATACCAGTGACTTATTGATACACCCCAGGGATCCTCCCTTGACTTTTTGTACATTAAAACAAAGCCTGGTAAAAACAAATATGCGTTATTGCATACAGTGTCAGCACTTGATGGCAAACTCGAGGCCAGGACTCAATATTAGTGGATTGTGCTGCAGAGGGTGGTGAATATTTTGATAAAATGCCAAAATGTATTATGTATTTACTAGCAAGCAAATTAAAAAGTCTGCAGACTGCTTAAAAAAAGAATGATCATTGTGCCAGAAAGCACTTTCCTATTCTCCTTGCTCACCCTCGCTTCCTTACCTAGCTCCCAGCGTTCCTGCAGTGGGCTCTACCTCGAGAAGAATCATTTGCAGTAGAAGCCCAACTAATTTTAAAAATAAGGCCACAAAATACAATAATGACGGAATAAGCTACACAATTATTCGACGATAACTGCAAGTGTGTTTCTTTTGAGACTTGCATACCACTTGGGGTGTGTGGAGATCCCCCCTTCAGAAACCCCCCCCACTCCCACCAGAGGGCTGCACCCCACATTTTAAATCACCCTTAGCACCCAAAACCCATACCCACCATGAACCCTAAAATTATCTTTAGCACCCCAAAACCCAAACCCACCCTGAACCCTAAAATTACCCTTGGCATCCCAAAACCCATACCTACCCTGAACTCTAAATTTACCTTTGGCACCCCAAAACCCAAAACAACCCTTGGATCCGATCTGTTGTTTTTTCCAGGCAGGTGTGTCATGGTTAATTTGGCTTAACCAAGCTGTAGCTTGTTTTTTCCCTGTGGCCGCTGAGACACTGTGGCCCTCAGCCTGAGCACCTAATGCTGTGACCTGCACTTTGATTTTGTGGCCCTCACATGGCTCTCCCCTCTCTGTTGTACCCCATGACTCCACTCTGATAACGAGGTATGATTAATGGTGATATTGTCACACATCAGTCCAAGTACTGGCTGTTGTCATCTTGGTTGTTGACACCTGAGTGTCAACAACCTTTAACTTTTGGTAGACTGACCCCCTTGGGTACTTATGCGGGAGGAGGCTGTGCCATGTCCGGCGGGGTGCACAAATCAGTGCAGGGCTGCCAACACACAAAGTTTCTGCCAGGCCAGTAATAAATTAGCTCCACTGATAAATTCAGGTCAGAGGCCGGTGGCGGTAACTACTAAATTCCAGCAATGCATTGCCGGTATAGCTTTGTCCTTTCCCATTTATTTATCACGTACCCTTCTACTGATGCCCAATACAGAGGATGCAAGACTGCTGCCAGAGGTTTGATCTCTATGTATGGCGGGTTGGTTCCGTCCCGCCCGACATAATGATGTCTGCCGAAAGGTGGTGCTGCTAATCCTCACAGAGGGCAGGAGTAGAAGTGAAGAGTCCATCACCCAACCTACCTGGATAGCGCTCTTCTCATGACAGTTGGTTAACAGCAGAGCGGGTCACTGGGAAGGAGTTAACATATTTTTTAATGATTCTGATATTCTTCGCATATCAGTAGCATATATGAATGATGAAGGTCAACCGTTCTTCATAAATGAACATGTTTACAGAAGATTTCGTTCTGAACATGTGATGTTAAGCGCAGTCTCAATTACATAATTTCAAAAATAAACATTTGAGCTAGAGACAAATGTTACCAAGAGAGACCTAACTAAATTAATATGTGCATTGGTCTGCATCAGTGTGCTCCTTGTTTAGACCAGCATGGCAAATTGTGCACCCAAGATATACTAATTTGCCTAGGATAGCACAGTGCAGCAAGTTCTCTCTGCAGTCTGACTCCTAAATATTTCCGCCAACTAATTACTTTTTCATGTCAGCCGCCTCGTGAAATGTCAGTTTGTGGCTCTTCTATCTGTGTTTATCATTTTTGAGGATGGTGCCTTTGCTCAGGGGGTGGGGAGTTACAGCTTACCAGCTCACAGCTGAGTAACCTTAGCAACACAACTGCAAAAACCACACCATCTCCCAAGCAGTGCCCCAGTGATCAACACTGTCTCCTGCCTATTCAATCTCTTTGTGGTACCCCTAGCAATAATTCTGAAGCAAGCCAGAATTGCTAATCAACTCTATTCAGACAAAGATATCCAGCACCTAAGCAGCACTTTCTCCATGGTTCAATCCTGGCTGACTAGCAACCATCTTAAGCTCAACCCCAGCAAAACCGAACTCTTTTTCAACCAACCTAAAGAAAAATCCTTTTCCATAGATATCTGGCTTGACAACCTCGCTGCACTAAATTGCAAACGTTCAATCTCCAACTTTGTTAAATCCTTGGGGTTACAATTGACAGACACGTGAGCATGAAAGAACATATCAGCTCCTCCACAAAAAGTGCCCTCTACATGCTAAAACACCGAAAAAAGTCAAACCCTTCATCCTCTTTGAAGACCTCAAAACTGTGGTGTAATGCTTAGTCTCCCCAAGCTAGACTACGATAATGCAATGATTATAGATGTTCCAAAAACACACTGTGCACCCTTAAAAACCACACTCCATGCAGCGGTTACTATTGGGGAGGGGGAGAGATGCTTCACCCACATTAAAAGCAAAATCACAAGCTCCAGGAGTTCCTTGAAACAGTGAAAACTTCTCAAAATCAATATAACCCCCTGCAGGACTTTGGGCAACCTTTCTGGAACATCTTCTTTGGGGTGCCCCAGAAAAGGCAGGCTGACTAACATACAGAAGTAGGTCTGACAGCCTCCGAAACACTTCCTGGAAAAGTTGGTGATGCTCCTGCCCTTCCTGGTGCACCACAAAAAAGAAAATGTTTTGGGCCTTTTGGGGTGAGCCCGAGTGCATATTTTATTAAAGACTTTGCAGAGGCCAAAAGAATACTTTGTTTTTGTACGTGCAACCTCATTGCATGTTTTCCAACAATTTTTCTTTTTTTATATCAATGCCTGAGCCCACTCAGGCACCCGAGTTCTGCACTTTATTGAGGGGGCGCAAAGGAGCCCCAAGTCCCCGTGGCTTCGGCTGGCTCCCTGGGTCTGCACTTTAATCTTAGTATGGCATGCAGGAGCTGGCTCCATTCCACTATGTCCCGCCCAATGGGTGCAAACGTGGGCGGGAGCAGGAGATTGCTCCTTTCCCAACACATGATGAAGCCTTCAAGCCAGGTGTTCCTGCCTGCAAACATGAGCATAGGGACAGGAAGAACACTTGTTCATGGGAACGGGGGGCTCCCGGAGGCCAAGGAGAAATGAGCACTTAGGTGCTTACTGTTTTTTTCGTTAGCCCCACAAAATGGGGCACCCAGGGGCAAGGTTCTCTCTGGGAAGAGAGCCCCTTGCATGCCCATTCCCCATTAACAATGTTGATAGAGATTGCTAGCTATGTGGTGGGAGATGACATTGACAAATGGTATAAGGATGCACATGGTCCCGGAGAAGAATTGGGGGGCAAGTCTCTAGAAAAACATAGGTACAGTGGGGCAAGTACCCTGCAGACATTAGAGGTAGATGACTGGATGGGTATGTACCCATGAAAGCCATTCTTGTCACCAAATCTGAGTTCACCCCCAAGAAGATCCACATTACATTTAGGGACAGCCACAAGCTGAGCTGTCAAATCAGTCTTGGGTGGATTTCAATGATTCCCTCCAGTAAGACACTGAGTGGTTTGGGGAAGGGAAGTTAAGGGAGTGATTTTGTGTGGCTGTATGATCTGACTCTCAGACAGCACATGTTCAATACTTGCTTTACAGAATTGTGCCAACATCTGATTGATAGAAAGTTCACTTCACCCAGGGAGCTTGAAAAAGAGGCCGACCTCTGGCTCAGCACCAAAGTGTCCAAAATGGCACCTGGCCAGTGGAAAGCCAGGGGGAAAACAAAAGGCTGCCCTGGTTCCCCTTACTGTCATAGGTATCCCATTTGAGTGGGTGGGCATTCACATTGTGGAGCTCCTGGATCCCAAGACAGCTCTGAGCCATAGGTTCATCCAGGTCTTGGTGGACCATGCCACCCGTTACCCGGAGATGACACCTCTGAGGACAGTGACTGCACCCGCTATGGCTAGGGCACTGATGGAGAGATTTACCCAAATGGTTTTCCCCAAGGAGGTGTTGTTTTGACAGGGGCACCAACTTTATGTCAGCATGTATGAAATCCATGTGGGATGAGTATGGAGTAACTTACAAGTTCTTCCCACACTATCATCCACACACCACTGGGCATGTTAAAAGGTTCAAAGAGACTCTCAAAGACCTGATCCTGGGCCCACCTTTCCTAGGCAGGACCATCTTTCAAAGGCGAAACTGTATCTCTTAATTCTAGTTTTCGACCAAGCCTTCTTAATATAGTTTGAAGCTTGGAACTAAAGTCCCAGGTTTTGCCATTGCCCCATTTAATCATTTACATCCCTGGAGAAGGATGTAGGATTTCATCATGACATGCCTGCTATTTGATTACAGGTAGGTGCCTCACAAGGGAGTATGGTTCAGTCCCCTTGAACATCAGTACCGCCACCCTGACAGAGGGTCTCTCAGCCTTGCGAAGGAGGGGTGGCAGCAAGCCCCCAAGCTACATGTTGACATTCAGGATTAAGATGAAAAGGTTCTGGAACGTCACTGCTGAAAACCCGGAAGCCAGGCAGTAAGTTATGAAACTATGATATGATCAGGACACTCAGGTTGAGTTTTAGCCTGGTCAGAAAATGTGGGTGATGACACAAGAGGAACCCTGGGCTTTGCAGGACTGGTAAACTGGGTCCTATGAGATGAAGGAGCACAAGGTGGAGGTCACCTGCCTGGTAGATCTCAAGGACCCCAGGAACCCCTAGAAGGTGCTGCAGGTCAACCGCCTCAAACCTCACTTAGAAATGTCTGAGATAACCATCCTCCTAGTGGCGAACGATGGGGTGGAAGATGAGAATTGAACCTCTCCCGACCTCATATCTTCCAAGGAGCAGGATGTGTCGGTGAAAGGAATTGTCTTCTCCCCTACCCTGACTCCGGAGCAAGAGAGGAATTAGTGCCACTTGTTGGGGTAGTTTGCCTCACTTTTCTCACTAACCCGAGGGCTCGCCAGTTTTTGTATCCATGATACTGACACTGGGGACAGTGTTAAGAATAAAAGTTACAGGCTATCTGGCAAGGTGAGGACCAGCATCAAGGAAGAGGTGTCCAAGAAGCTGGAACTAGAGGTGATTGAGCACTTCAATTTCAGTCCAGTGGTTCTGGTACCTAAAGCCGACCCACTGGGTGCCAAATTAGAACTCCAATTTTCTGTGGACTATAGTAGGCTCAACTAAGTCACAAAGACTGACGCTCACCCAGTCCCCCTAGCTGATGAGATCATCGACCAGTTATAAGCTGCCAAGTTCTTGAGTAGGTTTGACTTGATGTCAGGGTACTGGCAGATTGCCTTAACCGAAGGGGCTAAGGAGAGTTCAACATTTTCCTCCCTAGAGGGCCACTTCCAGTTTTGAGTGATGCCTTTTGGGTTAAAGAATTCTCTTGCCACCTTCTAGAGGTTGGCCAACCGGGTCCTGGTGGGGATGGAGGCTTTCAGTGCAGCTTATCTAGGTGGCATTACAGTCTTCACTTGCAGCTGAGAACACATTTTCCACCTCTAGGGAGTGCTTCAGGCCCTGCAGAAGGCAGAGCTGACTATCCCCAAAGACCTAGACTGAGGTTAGAGCACTCTTAGGCCTTACCAGTTACTACAGATTTGTCAAGAGGTATGGCACCATTGTTTACCCCTTAACAGAGCTGACTTCTAAGAAGCAGCGCAACAAGGTGTACCTGACAGAGGCACAATAGAAAACTGTTGATACCTTGAAGGAAGCCATGTGTACAGCACCAGTGCTCAAGGTCCCTGACTTCTCTAACAAATTAATTGTCCAGACAGACGCCTAGAGCATGACATGGGGCTGTGCTCTCACATCTGAACAAAGAGGGCCTAGAGCAACCTGTAGCCTTCATCAGCTGGAGATTACTTTCCGGGGAACAGAGGTGGAGTGCAATTAAAAGTGAAGCTTTTGCAGAAGTCTGAAGAAGTTGAGACCATACTTGTTTGGGACTTGCTCCTGGGTTCAGACAGACCAAAGAACCCTCATATGGCTAATGCAGATGAGGGGTGAGACTCCCAAACTGTTGATGTGATAAGTCTCCCAAAAGGGAATGGACTTTACTGTAGAATGTCGCCCCAGAACTGAGAACTCCTGTGAGGGTAAGTAGTTCCTCCTGCTTTCAGCTGGGGGCAACACATGTTAGACCTTGGCGTGGTATTCCTCCAAAGTGTTTTGCTTCACTCCTTCTGTTTTGCTGGATTCGTTTTTGTTGGCTTTAGGGCTCTGTGCACTTTACCACTGCTAACCAGTGTTAAAATGTGTGTGATCTATCTTCCAAACATAGCAAAATAGGCCTACACCCAATTGACACATACAATTTTCTTGTAAGTCCCTAGTAAATACTACTAAATGTACCCAGTAAACTAAATTCTACCAGTGGGCCTGCAACACTCTTTGTACCACTCACTAAAGTAGCCTTTTGAAACATGTCTCAGGCCTACCACTACAGCCTGTAGAGCTGTTTAACCTGCCATTTCAACCTGCCAACATAAACTTTTTGCCAGGCCTATTCCTTGCTTTTTAAAACATATATGTCACCCCTAAGGAAGGCCCTAAAGACTCTTACGGTAGGGAACGTTGTGTTCAAAAAGTGTGATGTGTATACTTACGTTTTACATGTCCTGTCAGTGAAAAACGTCTACAGGCCTATCTCTCCCATTGACTAACACTCGGTTATCCGACTACATTTAATTAGTGCTTATTGGATTGGAAGCAGGTGGTGATATAGTGTTTACACTCAAATTAATTGTAATTTAAAATCCTCTTTAATAGTAAAGTCGGATTTTAGGATAGAATTCTGAAAATGACACTTTTAGAAAGCTGACATTTTCTTCTCCCAGCCATTTATACCTTCTGCCAGTGTCCTGGGTAACATGACTGTGAATGGCTCTGCTGTAGCGGTTTGTGTATTGCTTTCAGACAGTAACACAGACGAGGCTTAGGCAAGAACAGGATGTCCAATACTGACAGGATGACTGGGGTGGGGCTGTACTCAGCCTCACTTACACTTCAACAACAGCTTTGCCTTCTGAACACAAAATCCTGCAAACACAAAGGAACCTCACAACTGGCCTGCCCTGGCTTTTGTCACCTTCAGGCAGTTTGGAGTCATGAAGGGGGAAGAACTTTCCAGAATCAGATGTGGGATTAGGACAGGGATTCCCCCAATACAAAGGCTGGCAACCTGTATAAATGTTGGACTTCCAGAGCCAGTCATCAGAACATTCCTGAACCTGTGGAACGTTACAGAAGGACTGCTCTCCTGCTTGAAGGACTTCCTTGCTATCTGAGAAGGAAGCCTGGACCTGCTTGCCTTCATCCAAGACCAACCAGCACAACTCCAAGGGTCAGTTGGCTGACCTCCTGTATGGACTACAGGGACACAACAATCCTCAGAGGCCTTCCTGCAACTGCCCAGCAACTAGAATTGCAACTGGACCTACCTGAGCCCTGCTGGCCTCTGCTGGAGTGAGTCGCTGATCCCAAACAGGAGCCTCCCAAGGTACTGGATCCTTGGCTGGCATCAGAGTGTAATCCTCCTAAAAAGAGGGTTTGAGCTCAGTGCGACTGTGAATAAGCCTGTTTGCGTAAAGACTGCCAACGAGAAGCTCTGGCGAGGCCTGCTCTTCGCTTCAACAATGAACAGCAACGTTCGACCAGCACTTCAAGCTACAATAACAGCAACCAGCAAAGACTGCCAACGTGAAGCTACAGTAATGACCATTCACAAAGCTTGACCGGCTCTTCATGCTACAGTGTCAACTATCTGCAATGCCCAGCCTGCCCTTCGTGCTACAACTACGACCCTCTAGTGCAGACACTGGGCTGAGCCAGAGGGTAGTCCAACACGCTCAGCCAGCACACATATGCAGATGTGTGCTCATGTGTTTGTATGAAAACAGCCCAGAGCCTCTTACCCTAGCTGTGCAGCAGAGACCTTACCTTAAAAAGGAGACACTGGCTGTCAGTCCATTTCCACAGAATTTACTGTGAGTGAGACCCAGTTTGTGAGACTCACGCATAGTAAAAGTCATACACTCGAGAGTCAAAAAGTAAAAAAAAATGCAGGAGGGATTTCATGGGCAGAACCTATTTCCACAACCTAATTGCGTATACATATATAATAAGGCAGTGAGCAACCAACTTGATTCTCTTCAGAATAATGGCTTATCAACCCTCTACAATGCTCAGCCTCCTCCTCGCAGCCTCTATGATGACCATCCCCAATGCTCAGCCTTCTCCACTGTGAACTAAAGTCTTTGTGCAGAACTTTGAAGTTAACTTTTTCAGCAGGACTAACCTGGTGCCTGTATCAAACGTGTGCCCCATCGTGGTTGGCCTAAACGTACAATTTCCCCCAGTTTAGCGTAACCAGATGACTGCAACTGGTGCTTCGTTCTTCTAGGTGGTATTTTCACTTGAAACTTCAAAAATAAATATCTCTGGTTCTACTGATTCGAGTTTTGTTGTTCTGTTATCGGTTTATTTATTAAATTTATTCTATTTTTCTAAATTGGTATGGGATTTTTCCCCGTTGCATTTTTACTTGTATTACTTTTTGTGTGCGGCATAAATACTTTACACATTGCCTTCAAGTTAAGCCTGACTGTGCCAAGATATCAGAGGATTAAGCACAGGTTACTTTGGTACATTTTCTGGTTCACCCATGACAAGGACTGTGGTTGTGCCTCAGTGGGCCTTACCCCACTCTCAAACAATAACCCTATTTCTTACAAGGACCAGTCAACAAAAGATCCTGTAGAAACTTCTAGGGTATCCCCATGCAGGCCTAATAAGCTCTATTGTGTGGGGGAGGCCTTGGATTCTCCCGCTGGCCATCAGAACAATTACTTTGACCAGTAGGAAGGACAGAGGCCAATAATTCTCCAAGTTCTATAAGGAGTGCAGTCATGATGAAATGACACTGGATCTGCACTCAAAGTAAATGTTTACGCTGAGGTTCATACTACACATGTAACTCTAGTTCTTAGTAGGATGTAGTTGTGGTGTGTCACTGTTGGACTTGGCCCTTTTGGCAGGTTCACCCCGAAACTTTTTGCATTTGCCTAGCCTGTTTCTGTAACCTGGTGTTGGTGATTTTAGGCCTCTGCGCACTTTTTCACTGTGTTCCAGTGTAAAGTGCGTGCGCTCTCTGTGTATGTGTGGTGAGAGTGGCCTGCCCTCCCATAGGAATGCATGGGGAATATATGTGTCCATGGTAGTTCCTGATGTGTGGGGAGTGCAGGGTTGAGTTTGGTATGTGCGAACTTGTGAGATTAAATGCTGCGCGATGATGTGCGCGGATGTATGGTGTCTAGTGGAGAAGTGCCACTTGTAGAAGTTGGCATGTCTGTGCAGTAAATGTGAATTGAATTGACTGTCTGGCTTGTGATTGGCTGGTGTGCCTGGCTAAGGAGTCAGGATGGGTCTGCCCCAGTGGTGAATGGAGAGATCTGCATGTTGATGGTAGGGAGGAGTGCACCTGGGACCTGAATAGGGCTGGGCCTTCCCTCCGCAATGCTGGCTCCACCCCCTGTGGTGTGTCTGATGTCCCTGACCCATCCTGTGAATAGGCAGAGGGGCTGAGCAAAACAAAGTGCTCAAGAACCAGTTGCATCTGGTTCGCCCCTTGCCTGCACCTTTGACAACAAAGGAAATGGTGTATAAAAGAGGGGCTGTGTTTTCTAACTTGAAACTACCAGGGGCGTGCTGCTGCTGGGGCCCAGGGGAAGGCTTGCCTTCCTGGGCCCTGCCCCTCGATGCTGGAGGGCTTCTTTCCCTGAAGATGGATTATAGCGCCGTGGGAGTGCTGTCCTTCTGTACCCAGCAGCACTCTCTGTTTTCTCCTTAGGAGCGCTGGGGCTGTGACCTGCTGAAGTGGCGCTGTGTTTTGGTTGCAGAGCGCTTCCCTTGTTGCCCCAGGCGCCTCCCTTGCAGCCTGCCTAAATGGCCACATACTTATTATTCCTAGCGGGTGCCCACCCCGCTTCATGGCCGCCTATTTTGTTTATCTTTAGCAGGTGCCCACCCTGCGTTATGGCCGCAATGCCGATGTACATTTAAATTGCGCGGGTGCCCACCCCGCGACTTTGCCCGAATTCCTATTCTTAATTTACGTTTATAGGAGCCTTAGCGGGTGCCCAAACCGCTTCTACTTTTATTTTGCACGCCGAGGGAGCCTACCCCTCGTTTTCCTCGAAGAATCACCGCCACGGGCCCGATCGGACCCACAGGAAGTCAGGCAGTGTGATGCCTGATGTGGGGCGGGACTTCAGTTTCCCGAGGGAAGCCCCGCACCCACGGCATCACCCGTCGAAAGGAGGAAGCAGGGGGAGGTGTCCGGGGCTCCCATGAGCTAAGGGAGCCCCACGTGCTGCAGCACTAGCAAGCCCCGGTCCCAGAAGAGGGACCGGGCGAAGCAGAGACCGGCAGCATTCGAGAGCCCCGGTGAGTAAAAGGGGGGGGAGGGGGCTGCCGTCCTTGTGCTGCTGTGTGGCCCGGGTGAAGAGAGGCCCCCGGTCAGAGCGGCCCCGTTGGGGCAGCGGGCCGCTCCAACGTTGAAATACTTGGTTAGATGGCCCCCTTGGGGGTCCCGAGGTTCCCATTTGTGGGGCTCCATTGAGTCACCTTGTCGGCGCCTGGGCGGCCCCGCTGGCGAGAGGGCCGCCCCAACAACAGGGGGCATGATTTGTTAAAAGGCCCTTGTCTTCCCCAACGCTTGACAGTATTTTGGGGGCATATTTACTCCAAGGGCCCAGTGGGGTCCCCAGGGGTCAGTGATACCCCGTTTGGGCATATTTGACTTTTAGAGCCTAGCGGGTTCCACCAGGTGCATCATTATTTCCTTTACAGAGTCCCAGCCTGCGCATATTTGAAGAGCCAGATGGCTCCAGGGGGCACAGTCAGTGGTTCCTACGGGCTAGTGAGAGCCCATGCCCCCTTTGCCTTGGCTGATATACATCTGCCCAGCAAGTAGTGGGCAGCTGCACCGTTTAGGCGCCATTGGAGTCAGAGTCCCTGAGGAGGATAGAAGTGGCACAGAGGTGCCAGGCCTTCCACAGCTGCACAGCACTTAGTGCCAGCTGCAGCGTTTAGGCCCTGTTATTGTTCTCATCTGCCCAGCAAGTAGTGGCCAGCTGCAACGTTTAGGTTTGCGCGGATGGCGGACTCCTGACTGGTACTGCGTTGGCAGCGCGCCCTGACATTCTGGACACAGGGCATTTGAGCCCCTTCTTGGGTGGCCAGTTGGCCAGGGGGGCTGGTATGTGGATAGGGCGCAAGGCCCTAATGTATTTTTTGTGCTGAAGTGATGGTGGTGCTAGGAAATGTAATGCATTTAGTATGTTTTACGCACCCTATATCTCTAAAACTGTGGTTTATGATTACGAGGTTGTTTCCCCTATGTAGGTTTGGGTTCGTGAGATTGTACTTCACTCTGTGCTTTACGCCCCTAAATGTGAGATATACTTAGGAGGAAGGGTCTAATGTGTTTAGACTAGTGAGGTTGGCGCAGGATGTAATTTGCGCCTGATGTGACTGTTATGTTATGTTATGTTATGTTATGTTATTATGGGTCTTCTATAGCGCACGGCTACTCCAAAGTAGTGTCCCGGCGCTTTGTGCTCCAGACCCAGGAAAGGGGACAGGTAAAACATAACAAAAACAGAAAGAAAGGCAGAAACCAAAGGATGAAACTAAAAAACTCTAGCCAGTAAAAAGCCAGGTCTTTAAACCCTTCCTAAAAGCGAATAAGTAGGATGTGGACCGCAAAGACAAAGGTAAAGAATTCCACAACTGAGGGGCCAGCAGCCTGAAAGACCGTCCTCCAATACGGGCTTTCTTTATACGGGGGACTACTGCGAGTGCCAGTGACTCCGATCTTAAAGATCGTGTCGGCAGGTAAAAAGTCAGCCTCTTTTGTAAGTATTGGGCACCCGTGGCATGTAAGGCTTTGTGAGCTAGTGTCATAGCCTTGAATATTATCCGCTTCCGGATGGGGAGCCAATGTAAGATTTGCAGCAGATTCGAGTCACTGGCTCGTCGATGCAGGCCGAAGATGGCTCGTGCAGCTGCATTCTGAGCCACCTGCATGCGCTGTAGGAGGCATTCCGGAAGACCCAGATACAGGATATTGGCATAATCCAATCTGGATCCAATGAGGGCCTGAACAGTTATTCTCCGATGTTCCTCAGAGAGCAGCGGAAAGAACTTTCGGAGCATCCTGAGGATACCGAAACATGTTCCTGTTAGGGTCAGCACCTGGGATTTGAGCGTAAGCCTGTTGTCAATTTTGATTCCCAGGTTCTTAGCTGACTCAGAAGAATGAGCTGGAGGGGTCGGCAGGCCACCAACCTTGCCAGTCCGGTTCCGATGGGCATCCAAAGAAAAGTATCTCGGATTTATCTGAGTTACACTTGAGGCTGTTCAGTTGGAACCAGTTAAAAACAGCCCCAAGGCACTCACGGATATTTTCACCATCGAATTCTTCGCTCTTCCGGCAGGTGAAGAGAAGCTGGGTGTCGTCAGCATAGGAAACAATCTGGGCCCCGTAGGACTCCACCAATGCCGCCAGAGGGGTCATAAAGATGTTAAAAAGAGTAGGGCTCAGTACTGAGCCCTGAGGAACTCCGACTCCCAAAGGCGACATTTCGGCAGATCCAGGGGAGGCCCAGACCGTTTGTCGACGGTTGGCTAGAAAGGAACGGAACCAACTGAGCACCGTCCCCCTCAGACCGATGTCATGCAGTCTTATGAGGAGATCCTCATGTGGGACGTGTCAAAAGCCGCCGACAGGTCTAACATAACTAACATCACCCTGCCTCCGGCATCCAGCGACTCCTTAACAATCTCTGAAACCTGCAAGAGCGCTGTCTCTGTACTTAGGTTAGGTCGAAAACTCGATTGAGACGCGTGCAGTAGCTCATTGGACTCCAAAAAGTTGGAGAGCACGCTATGAACATGTTTCTCCAAGATTTTAGTGAGTGCTGGGAGGAGCGAGATAGGTCTGTAATTGGCCGGGACTTCAGGGGCAAGGCTTGGCTTTTTAAGAAGAGGGATAACCATGGCCTGTTTCCAGGAATGTGGTAGGGCTCCCTGACTCAAGGAGAGATTCAAAATGGGGTTGGCTAGGGGGTTAACAACGTCTGCCATTTTAGCTAAAAATGTGGCCGGGCAAGGGTCACGTGGCGAACCAGATTTAAGATTCCTCATTAGTGCTAGTGATGAAGATACCGTGAGAGGCGGAAAGTCCGCCAGGACAGGGCCAGAAGTGGGCAGATGGGCTAACTCCTCCGGCAAGGTCGAGAAGTCGACTGTCGGTCTCGGGGGAAAAGAATCCTGTATCTGCCTAATTTTGGTGGTAAAAAAATTGGCAATAGTATCAGCCCAGGTCTCAGCCGGTATTTCCTGTGCTGAGTTCGATCGCAGGGTAGTGAATTCCCTTACGATCGAAAAGATCTCCTTACAGGAATTTGCTGCTTCCTCGATTCTTTTAGCGAAGTAGCATTTCTTTCCCTGTAGGACTAGTCTATGGTAGGATTTAATCATAGATCTATAGGTCAGTTTTGCCTCGGCATCATATTGAGCTCTCCAAGTCCGTTCGGCGACTTTACATTGTCTGCGGGAGTGAGCCAACTCTGCAGTAAACCAAGGTGCCGAGACCCGTTTAATGACGGATCGGGGGGGCTGTGCAGGGGCAAGCTCATTCAGTCTGGCTAAGAGCCAGGTCTGCAGGGTTTCGAGGTCATTGTCCAGGTCACCAGTATAGGACACGGGATGGTTCACCAGGGCCTGGGCTAACAGGTCTGGGGTCACCCGATGGTAAGCCCTGAAAGTGCTTCCCTGCTGTCTCATAGCAGTAGTTGCTAGTTTCTCAGTGCCAAATATTTGGAAGTGAGCTAGTCGATGGTCGGACCATAATACCGGCAGCAGTGCAGTGACCTCAATTGGTGAAGTGGAGAAGACCTGGTCTAAGGTGTGACCTTTGTCGTGGGTCGGGCCAGAGAGATAGGGGAGCAAGCCCAAGGCAGACGTAACATCAAGCATCTTAATAGTATCCGGATCATGACAGTCTTCCATATGGAAGTTGAAGTCTCCTGCCAGTAAACACCGCTCAGATCTCAGGACTAATGCGGACATGACTTGCTGGAGTTCCTCAAAGAAGGACCCCGCAGGTCCCGGAGGTCTATATACTAGAAGCCCCTTGACAGATTGTTGAGGTGACAGGGATAGGGAGAAGGCAAGGGATTCGGCGCCCGTGATGGTCTCCGTGTGAATGATCGAACATGTGAATGTTTTTTTCACCACGAGAGCCACTCCTCCCCCTCTACCCTTATCTCTATCTTGTCTAAAGATGTTATACTCAGGGGGGATGGCAGCAACAATGTCAGGATGGGAAGACTCATTAAGCCATGTGCATAATATAGTTTATGTTACAGGTTGAGGTGGAGTACAGTGATTACCAGTGGCTACTGGTTGTCTGTTTATGATCTATTTTTACTTATACCAATTTCTGCTAAGTGTTGATCCTGACAGTGGCCCACGTGGCCCTGTCCTTTGTAAATAATCCCTTGTGAATATTGCCTGTGCCAGTTGGCACAATGTTTATTGTGTGATTACTATCTGATGTGTTTTGAGAATACAAAAGTTATTTTTAAATCACCTTGTGTGGAGTTCCTTTTGTGGTGTACCTGGGATGTTGTTGCTGTGTGCGTGCGCAAATGCTTTACACATTGCCTCTTGGATAAGCCTAACTGCTCGTGCCAAGCTACCAAGGGGGTGAGCAGGGGTTATCTATGGCGTGTAACTCCCTTGCCCTGACTAGAGTGGTGGGTTCTGCCTGGCTTTGGCGCAAGCCTTAGCCAACCAGAAATCCCAGTTCTAACAGTCACAGTTTTCACAAATGTTATGTTATGTTAATATTTATAAAGCGCCTGGTTACTCCCAAAGAAGTGTCCCCACGCTAGGGAAAACCCCTGCCCTCAGCTTAATGTGGCAATCAGTAAAGCACACAGAGTTTTCAATTTTCATTATAGATGTACACTATGAACGCCCACTCACATTATAAGACCTGTACAAAGTAAGCACCAATTATTTAAGGGTCCCTTCTGTAGTAAGCTACCTGTGCGCAGACATCGGGTTGAGCTCGAGGGTAGTCCAACACGCTCAGCCATCACACATATGCAGATGTATTCTCATGTGTTTGTGTGAAAACAGCCCAGAGCCTCTTACCCGAGCTGTGCAAGGCAGACACTGTCTGTCTGTCCACAGGGGTGTGGAATTTATTAAAATATCTACTTGTCCATGGGGCAAGTTGCTTCATAAATCTACTTGTCCTTTAACAAAATCCACTTGTCCCTTTGGTGCCATGTGGTTCGGCAACAAATTATGGCAGCAATCTCATTATATAAGAGCGTATATAGCCTCTCTGATTATACCAGTGCTCATACCATAGTGGTTCTTGAATGCTGGCAATCCCTTTATGTTGCCACGTTTCTGCAGATCTACATACTGGGACTGAAGGTAGTGGTAAGCAATGGTTCCAGGGTTGGAATGCCCTTTAAGTCTGTGCAAATCTACTAACTTGCTTGTTTTAAGAGGTTTCAACAACTCTTCTCATCTTTTCCAATACTGAGAAATGTTGGAAATTTACTCCTGACAATGGCAGACGTAAACCTTCTTCCAGAGTTGGGAAAAGAGTGGTTGATGGGAAAATGACCTTGCAAACACCCGGGTTTTCGCATGAGCAAATCTACACATGCATATTTGGTCTGATAAACTGCAGTTCACAAATATTTTCCAGGAGTACATTTCTTGCCCTACTTCCATAAATTCTTGTATATTCACGAAAGCCATATAGCTGCACTTAATGCAAGGACATATACCAAGGGTGCACCTCAGAGACTTTCTTTAATAATAGGGCCCCTAATTTGGTCTGGCGTTAATCACAACCTTCTGTGTTTATTAAATTTCTCTCCCCCTCTCAGTATCGGCTGGCTTCACTGTGACTGACTGCACTAAGCTCTTTCACACGGAGTATATTGGCACACAAAGTAGTTTTGTTCAGTGGCAGTAACTAATGTGGCAGTGTGTGCTTTTTTAGACCAATTTTTTTGCTTTTGCCAATGTTTGTTATAATGGTGAGGGCCCGGCAGCTCTCACATCAAGAAGGCTTTACAAAAGCCATGCCATACAAGTCACCTATTGGCAAAATTAACAAGCTGACACTAATTTCAGACCTGCTGGCTTTGCCAATGCTTGTTTATTTTTATGTTTCTCAATCTTATTGAAACTGGTTACACTGATTTTCCAATATGAATAATTTTGCTAAATACTAGCATGCATCAACACATTTTACTAAATGATGCTGCAAAGAATCGGTACCTGAAATTTCACAGTACTTTCATTTTTTTAGGAACATTTTATATTAAAAGCAAAGAGTCAATAATCTTGCTCTCAAGCTTCTGCAAATATTTGCATCTAATCAGATAGCATTCTGGGAGCATTATGCATAGCCTCATATTGCTAAACTTTGAAACCGTGAGTACACATTTTTATACTGAAACCACTGTCAGTAGTGCAGTCAGAACTTACATTTACTTAGAGCGCTCACCCTAATAATAAAGGCTTTCAATTAATGAACCATAAATACAATTTTGAACAGCATTAACATAGGCACACAAATAATAACCTGACTTCAGGCTGTGCCCTTCCCTGGCCCTTAATGTGCTACTGCAAACTGGCAGCCAAAGGGTTTGTGCTGCAGTGGGTAGGGCCTACTTGTCCCAAGGACAAAATGCACATTAAAACTTGTTGCCCTTGACCCCAAACAATATGTCCTGGCGTCGGGCTATAGGAATTCCACATCCCTGTGTCCATGTCCACAGAATTTACAGTGAGGAGTGATACCCAGTTTGTGAGACTCACTCATAGTAAAAGTCCTAAACTCGAGAGTCAAAAAGTCTAAAAAATTATAGGAGGGATTACATGGGCGGAACCTATTTCCACAACCTAATTGCGAATACATAAATATTAAAGCAGTGAGCAGGCAACTTGATTCTCTACAGAATAATGGCTTGTGGACTGGATGTCATTTGACAACAAAGAAACCTCGTCATATGTCTGAAGTGAAGGTTATGATTGCTGTATTCATGGGGAAGCCTTAGGTTTGGATGGATGGGTATTTTTTTTTTTTACAAAGGACTGAAATCCAAGATATGGCTATTCTTGTCTAAGTGCATGGGTGGTAACAAGTTGAATAGGTCACAGTTACGCATGTCTAAGGCAAGAAACTATGAAAAAAACTCTTCTCAGCAACATCATGGAATTTTCATTCAAAAGGGAAAAGATAGAAACAGCAGTGTGTTGTAAAATATCCAATTAAACGACAGAGGCGGTGATCACCTTCAGGTGGGGGCGAATGTTTTATCTAGGGATTCCTAAAGGTTTGCAAAAGTTCCTGATAAGAATTGCTTGCATACTTTGTGCATATGTGTTCTGATGATAAATGTCAAACCGATGCAAGAAGTCATGCAGTACACTGGTCGTGTGCTTATGACGAGCTGAGCTCGTCATGAAACAATGTATTCCATGGATCTGCAGCACAGAGGGGGAATTGCTGCAGCAGTGATAGTGTTAAAGGACCACAAAAAACCAGAATGGAAAAGGCACGCCAAAATGTAGGGCTGTAAAAAATGTTGTGCCCAACCACTTTATTAAATGGTTAACCGCCTTCACATGTGAATGCCTCAAACAAGGGCAAAGATTTGTCTTCTCTCAAAAACAGCGTACAAACGTTCTTTCATCTAATATTGCGGGAACATTTGCAAAGTCAGCAGTTTGGTGTGATGGGTGGTTTTGTAACTTTAACTGGCATACTAGAGAGAATTCAAGTGGTAAACCTCAGGAGCTCCCTCTTCTTCTGAACAAAATGTCCTTCTTGTGCTAACCCATGGATTTACTCACCCTCAACTAACAATCAATCTCAAAATACAACTGTGCTATTATAATAAATGGCTATATACACGATGTATCATACTATCCCTCGTTCAACCTTTTTTCCTCAACAACACTCTTCTCTCTTCCACACAGTCCAATGTCACCTGTATTCTCTGTGAAACATGTCGCCTTCTCAAGTCCTCCCATTCTACGAACAGGTTTTGACAATAAATCAGGCTGCTGTTTGTTCAGCCCAGTATATATTCAATACGACATTGGAATGTTCGTGAATGACCTGCCAATCTGGATAATGTTATTGACACCTTATTTGGCATAAAAGGCAACAACTTTAACGTAGTATGTAATCAGTTCATACAACAATAGGATGACTCTACACATTTGTTGTGAAGTATTCAGAGGTCCATGCTGTAGCCAATACCTCACATTCACAAATTGCATAACTGAGTTGAGCTACATTCGGTGAACAAGAAACTCCACATTACTTTCACACTTCCAAGTTTTTGTGGCGAATTGGCATCAAGACCACATGTACTAGCATATGCAGTGGTGAATGTTGCTTGTTGATATGACTTCATGCTGGTACTCTCAAATGAACTATTTTACTTTCCATAAAAGCAGCCCTGGATTGTCTTAGTTTTCCACCAGGCATTTCCCTTGTGGGCTGGAGCCTTTGGAGGTTGGTTTTTGTGGGCAGTGGGGCGCTGCTCGCGCCTATGTCACTTTCTCCCACCTATACAGGTGATTATAGTAGGTGTGGGAGCGTTCCGGAGAGAGAAATGGAAAAGAGAGAAGCGAGATGAGAGAGTGATGAGAAAGTAAGAGGGGCTGGTTTGAAACTTTTTGAAAGGGTCTCTCATGGTTCTCAGTAGGACCCTGCACAGAAGCGATCTCAGAGAATCCGGTCTAGCTTCAACATTTTCAACAAATGTGGTATAAAAGGACTTACAGAAGTATTTAGTTACCCTTTAATATACAGGCCTTGAACTACTCTGTATGCTCCTAACAGGTCTTCCTTCTGCCTGACTCTCTCCTTCTTGGTGGTATAACTCAGGTACTCAAATTCCCTTAATAAGAATTTACATTTTCTTCAAGTACAGTAAGGCTTGGCTCCTTACTGTCTTCAAGGCATCACACCATGTGGACACAAAGGTATCCCCCTGTTACTCTGAGGCCTAAGAGGGGGGGGGCAACAAATACATATAAATGGAACAACCTCTTATCTGGCCTTTCTTATTTTCAACATGGTAACAACTTTAATCATTACATTTCCTCTCAGCATAGAGTCTCAACACACAGATAAACTTTCTTTTTAGTTTTGTTTATTTATCAAAAAAATATTTTAATATATTTTTATATCTTTATTTATTCTTTTCACACTCTTTTTTTAAATTTGATTATATAAGCAAACATTTTTGTACATAAAATGAAACCACATTACTGTTTTGATTAGAAAAGAGACAACCTTTGACTTTTCTAGACAGTACTATATATTTCTAGTGACCCCCAAGAAAAATTTCAGTCAGTGAAGATGCCCTGGTGTGGATCCCAAACACTTAATTAATCACTCTTCTTGTTTTGTGATTCCTGATTTGCTCTTGAAAGTAGCTATAAAGTAACACAAAGTGGCGCAACATGCGACTTTGTGTAAAAAGAGCGTTCCATGGTTGGTAGCTTTTGTAGCTGCATTGCATGAGAACTTAGTAAATTTTCCCCAAAGTGTGAATCAGTCATCCTTATGTTCCACTGTTTACATAATGGTGACACTTAAGCCCTAATTGCCAGGAAATCCTTAGCAAAATACACCTGTCATACCAGACCAAGCACGATTATTATAAAATTATTTTTATTTTCATTCACACCAAACCATATACAAATGTATTCACATACGTTTCCTGAAAGTGCATAACAAATCCAATTGTTATACACCTTTTTCACTCTCATTTTCCGCAGAGGCAACTTTCAATCTACTGCCATCTACACATACTCCTTCAAAATGCCTTTTGCGCCCACACCAGGGACACTCCTGACCTACCTCTGGAAACATCTTGTAATCTGAGCTAAACAACAAAATCTTTCTCCAATAACTATAATACTATGGGTGATTCTCAGTGTGGACCTGGACAGGTACTTCATACTGTATGGCCCTTAGTGGACCATCTGGATCTTTTTCTTAACCTCGGTACCGCTGCATATTTTGATAACTGCAGGAGCTCTCATTGGTACCTTATAGCCATCCTTAAGAAGAGGAAGACTTGTCTTCTTACGTACCCAATTTACTTTTGGTGAGCTGTTTTACCACATATCAGGTGGTTACTCCACTACGTTCAGATGGCCCTTCATATATCTGCAAATATGTTTTCACCCTGAAGAAGGAACGAGTTGCATTTTTGTGTCCCGAAACGCGCGTAGGCATTTGTTTTGTTTAGTCTTATGTGTATCGTCAATTTATTGTAGTTTTGCATTTTGTGTTGTTTTTGCATTTTGAGTTATTGTTACCTATATATTGTTGTTTTTGTATATATAGTGTTCCTTATTTAACCCTGTCCTTTTAATATGGGCCTCTGCCTATGTATTGACAGCACTGATTTGAGATATGAAATAATTTTTAAATGTATATATTTGTGATTCCACTACTTTTTTGATACTAATAAAATATGAATACATAAAATGTTGTAATGTTCTAAAATCTGCGGGACAACTATAAACATTATGTGGAAGAATCACCCATAATATTAAAGTTATTGCAGGAAGATTTTGTTGTTTAGCTCGTGCTTCTCCCCTGCTCTCTTCCTCCCCATTGAGATTTCAGGGACCCTCTATCGTTTACTAACATCTTGTAATCTGCACTATGAAAGTTGCTCTCACATCTTTAACTACCTGTGTAATTTCCCTGGACATCTGCTCCCTTGGATTAGCCAAAATGTTCTTATCCCCATGTCTTTCAACCTTTTCTCTCCTCTTCCTTTTGTAATTACTGGTACATTCCTCATGCATACTTCACCATGCATAGTATCTGGCTTCTTCTCCATCTCTTCCATACACCAACTCAAACGTTGGGTTTCTGCTAGCTCACAGCCTGTTCTGGCTTTTCTTAATGTAACATGGACAATCCAATGATCCCTTACAAAATGATTAACTATTCACTCCTCTCATCACAAAGTGATCAATGGTCTCACTAGACCTCTCAGTTTTTGTGTAAAATGACTTTGCTTCTGTTTTACTACTAGTTTTACCTTTTGCTGATACACATCTGCTGGTACGGAAATCCAGGGAGGTCAACTTTTAGAATCGCACACACCTTTGAACACATGCTGAATTTCTACAAGTTTAAGCCTCTTTAGCATATGCCCTTAAATACTGATTTTGGACTGTGACCACCATCCTGAGTTTCATGTGGTATTTCTGTTTTTTCATGGCCAAAAAATACGTCTCTGTCCAAATTTAGAATACCACCGTTATGAGGAAGTTTTTTTCTGTACCGGCATCCTTTAGCTGAATGTGTTGTGTTGGACATGGCCCTTTTGGCAGGGTCATCCCTGAACTTTTTGCCTTCCTCCTATATTTTTTTTGACCTGTTGTTGGCTATTTTATGACTCTGGGCACTTTACCACTGCTGATCAGTGCTAAAGTGCATATGCTCTACCTATTGTAAATTGATGTATTGATTATAGGTTCCATGAATTGATGTTTGGTTTACTTGTCAGACCCTAGTACAGTGCACTTAGTATGCCCAATGTGCCCAATGCGGGTAAATCCAAATGCTACTAGTGGGTTTGCAGCACTGGTTGTGCCACCCACCGAAGTGGCCTTGTAAAATGTGTCTAAGGTCTGCCATTGCACCTTCCCTTTTCTTCATATCAGACACCCCTATGGTAGGCCCAAGGGCAGGGTGCATTGTAAGTATAAGGTAGGACAATCCCTGATGTGTCTGGCATGTCCTCATAGTGAATTACAGCCATTTTCGTTTTTCACTATTGCAAGGCTACCTGTTCTCCATAGGCCAGAATGGGCTGTTAGAAGTATTACATTTTATAATCCTAACCGACTCAGAGAACATAGTAGAAATTCGAGTTTAGTATGCCTGGACTCAAAATAATAAAATACATCTTTAGAAAGTAGGTATTTGCTTGCCTAACCTTTCAAGCCTGCCTCTGCTAGGTTGTGTATTCCTTTGTCTGGGTTTGTGAGTGACAGAGCTGGGGGATTCCAAGACACTGGCTGGGGCAGCCCAGTGGTGAATAGAGAGATCTGCATCTACATGGGAGGGAGGAGTTGCACCTGGGACCTGAATAGGGCTGGGCCTTCCCTCTACAATGTCGGCTCCAGCCCCTGTGGTGTGTTTGAGGTCTCTGCCCTGCACACTGAAGGAAAGAATAGAAGGAAGACTGTCAACAAAGTGCTCCAGGACTGTACTTGCCTTCCACAATGCTGGCTCCACCTCCTGTGGGGTGTCTGATGTTCCTGCCCTGCACTGTGAAAGGAAAGGAGAAGTCTGGTAACGAATATGCTACTTACTAGTATGCATCTGTTCTTGGCATGTAGGGCTGCTGACATTCATATCTGTGCATAGATCGCCGCCTAGTGTTGGGTCCGGATGATTGCACATTGTTGTCCTGGAAGAGTCTTCGAAGTATCATGAGATAGGTGGCTCCTCCCCTGGACTACAGTGCACATGGGCATCCTCTCCATCCTCAGATTGTTTTTTGCCATTGTGGCAGAGATGGAGTGTAATACAGTAAGTGATGACCATGCTAAGAGTAATTCTGAGTGCTGCAGCCGCTACAGGCGCCTGGGAGGAGGGCAGGCGATATGAATGTCAGCAGCCCTACATGCCAAGAACAGATGCATACTGGTAAGTAGCATATTCGGTTCGAGGCATGTGGGCTGCTGAATTCATATCTGTGCATAGAATATATAGCAGTCCCTCTATTAGCGGTGGCCGCCCGTGCCAGCTGCAGCAGTCTGAAAAGTGTTTTTGGAACAGCGTGCCCTACAGCTGCCTGCTGTTTGGAGTGCACATCTACGCAGTAGTGTTTTGTAAATGTGTGTATGGTAGACCATGTGGCTGCTCTACAGATTTCCTCTAAAGGAATGTTTCAAAGGAAAGCCATGGAGGCCCCCAACTTTCGTGTGGAGTGGGCTCTTGGAGGAACCGTTAATGTGCGCTTAGCCTTTTGATAGCAAATCTGTATGCACTTAACGATCCACCTGGCTATACCTGCTTTGGAAATGGGGTTGCCTTTGTGTTGTGGTGAAAAGGCAACAAACAGTTGTTTTTTTTCCCTAAAATCTTTTGTCCTATCTATGTAGTACATTAGAGCTCTTTTGACGTCTAGTGTGTGGAGCATTCTCTCTGCCACTGACTCAGGATTCTGGAAGAACACTGGTAGTTCTATAGTTTGATTCATATGGAACTGCGAAAACACTTTAGGCAGAAACTTAGGGTTAGTGCGTAGTACCACCCTGTTGGAGTGAATCTGTATGAATGGCTCCTGGATAGTTAGTGCCTGAAGTTTACTAACTCGTCGGAGCGATCTGATGGCTATTAGGAAAGCCACTTTCCACGTCAAGAATTGTATCTCGCATGAGTGTAGAGCATGGGTACTCACAAACTTTCTCTAGGGGGCCAAATTTACAGTGTGGTTTATGTCCGAGGGCCGCACGGGTGGGGGCGGGTCAGTGGGGAAAGGGGAGGGGCTAGAGCAACAAGAAAAAAACTGTGACCATGAAGTTGATCACAGGTCACCGCAGCGGACGCCTTCGTCCACTGAGCCACCAGACCCGGCATACACACATCTCTCTCTCTCTCTCTCTCGTTCTTTCTCTCCCTCCCTCTCTCTCCCTCCCTCTCTCTCCCTCTGTCTCTCTGTCTCCATCTGTCTCCCTCACTCTGACTGTATCGCTCCCTCTCTCCCTCTGTCTCACTCCCTCTCTCCCTCTGTCTCACTCCCTCTCTCCCTCTGTCCCACTCCCTCTCTCCCTCTGTCTCACTCTTTCTCTCCCTCTGTCTTGCTCACTCCCTCTCTCCCTCGGTCTCACTCACTCTGAATGTCTCACTCTCTATATCTCCCTCTCCATCTCTGTCTACCTCTCCATCTCTGTCTACCTCTCCATCTCTGTCTTCCTCTCCCTCACTCTGTTTCCCTCTCCCTCAGTTTTCCTCTCCCTCACTCTGTTTACCTCTCCCTCAGTTTCCCTCTCTCACACTCTGTTTCCCTCTCCCTCAGTTTCCCTCTCCCTCACTCTGTTTCCCTCTCCCTCAGTTTCCCTCTCCCTCACTCTGTCTCCCTCTCTCCCTCCTTCCCTCTGTCTCCCTCTCTCCTTCCTTCCGTCTGTCTCCCTCTCTACTTCCCTCTCCCTCCTTCCCTTTCCCTCCTTCCCTTTCCCTCTTTCCCTCGGTCTCCCTCTCTCTCCCTCCCTCACTCTGTCTCCCTCCCTCACTATGTCTCCCTCCCTCACTCTGTCTCCCTCCCTCACTCTTAGCGGGCTCCCTTGCTCTTAGCGGGCTCCCTCGCTCTCAGCGGGCTCCCTTACTCTCCTTCCCTCTCCCTCCTTCCCTCTCCCTCCCTCCCTCCCTCCCTCCCTCTCCTTCCCTCACTCTCTCCTTCCCTCACTCTCCTTCCCTCACTCTCCTTCCCTCTCCCTCTCCTTCCCTCTCCCTCCTTCACTCTCCCTCTCTCTCTCCTTCGCTCCCTCTCTCCTTCCCTCCCTCTCTCCTTCCCGCACTCACTCTCTCCTTCCCTCACTCACTCTCTCCTTCCCTCGCCCTCACTCTCTCCTCGCCCTCACTTTCTCTTCCCTCACTCTCTCCTCCCTCACCCACTCTCCTTCCCTCTCCCTCCTTCACTCTCCCTCTCTCTCTCCTTCGCTCCCTCTCTCCTTCTCTCCCTCTCTCCTTCCCTCACTCACTCTCTCCTTCCCTCACTCACTCTCTCCTTCCCTCGCCCTCACTCTCTCCTCGCCCTCACTTTCTCTTCCCTCACTCTCTCCTCCCTCACTCTCCCTCACTCTCCCTCCCTCTCCCTCCCACGCTCTCCTTCCCTCGCGCTCTCCTTCCCTCGCGCTCTCCTTCCCTCGCTCTCTCCTTCCCTCGCTCTCTCCTTCCCTCGCTCTCTCCTTCCTCCCCCTCCTTCCCTCCCCCTCCTTCCATCCCCCTCCTTCCCTCTCCCTCCTTCCCTCACTCGCTCCTTCCCTCGCTCTCCCTCCCTCGCTCTCCCTCCCTCGCTCTCCTTCCCTCGCTCTCCTTCCCTCGCTCTCTCCTTCCCTCACTCTCCTTCCCTCTCCCTCCCTCACTCTCCCTCCCTCACTCTCCCTCACTCTCCCTCCCTCACTCTCCCTCACTCTCCCTCCCTCGCTCTCTCCCTCCCTCGCTCTCTCCCTTCCTCGCTCTCTCCTTCCCTCGCTCTCTCCTTCCCTCGCTCTCTCCTTCCCTTGGTCTCCCTCCCTCTCCCTCGTCCTCCCTCTCCCTCGTCCTCCCTCTCCCTCACTCTCTCCTTCCCTCGCTCTCTCCCTCCCTCGCTCTCTCCCTTCCTCGCTCTCTCCCTTCCTCGCTCTCTCCTTCCCTCGCTCTCTCCTTCCCTTGCTCTCCCTCCCTCTCCCTCCCTCTCCCTCGTCCTCCCTCTCCCTCGTCCTCCCTCTCCCTCCCTCTCCCTCGCTCTCTCCTTCCCTCATTCTCCTTCCCTCTCCCTCATTCACTCTCCCTCCCTCACTCTCCCCTTCCCTCACTCTCTCCTTCCCTTGCTCTCCCTCCCTCTCACTCGTCCTCCCTCTCCCTCGTCCTCACTCTCTCCTTCCCTCGCTCTACCTCTCCCTCGCCCTCACTCTCCTGCCCTCACTCTCCTGCCATCACTCTCCCTCACTCTCCTTCCCTCCCTCTCCATCCCTGTCTCTCGCCCTCCCTTTCCCTCCCTGTCTCCCTCCCTCCACCTTGCCCGTGTGTGCCCGGGCTGAGACAGCTTCCGGGCAGGCACACACACAAACACAGCCTCACCGGAGCACTTCACACGTCTTCAAAGACGCTTCGTATGTTAATGAGGCTTTGTCACCTCTTAGCCCCCCTGCCGCCCCACTCTGACTACGAAGGGAATCGCCCGGCCCCCACAGAGCAGCAGTCTGAGTCGCGCTGCCGCAGGGGTTTTTGCTGACACTGTAAAAAAAAAAAATTAAACACGGGTACATGTCTGCAAGGTCCGCGGGCCGCCAGGGAAGGCTTGCCGGGCCGCCACTGGCCCGCGGGCCGTACTATGAGTACCCGTGGTGTAGAGGCTCAAAAGGTGGACCCATCAGTCTGGTGAGGACCACATTCAGGTTCCATACAGGCGCTGGTGGGTGTCGGAGAGGAATAACTCGTTTGAGTCCCTCCAGAAAAGCTTTGATGGCAGGCACTCTGAAAAGTGAGAGATGCTGCCTGTTTTGGAGATAAGCTGCTATTGCGGACAAATGTATACGAATGGAAGCATATGCCAGATTGCATTTGTATAGGTGTAACAGATAACAGATGATGTTGTGAGTAGATGCATCTAGCGGATTATTGTCGTTGTTGGCACAATAAATGACAAACCGCTTCCATTTTGCCGCGTAACATGCTCTAGTGGTGGGCTTTCTTGCCTCCCTTATGATATCCATACAGTCAGGAGGCAGGTTGAGGTAGCCAAATTCTAAGACCTCAGGAGCCAGATTGCCAGGTTGAGCTGTTGCGGATCTGGATGCTGAATGTCGCCATGGCTCTGCGTCAAAAGCCTGGGCGTGAGGTGCAGCCTTTGATGCGGTACCACGGAGAGTTCTAGAAACGTGGTGTACCATGGTTGGCGTGCCCACGTTGGAGCAACCAGGATGAGAGTCATTGAGTGTTGCTTCAGCTTGCGTGCCACCAGCGGTATTAGTGGTGCTGGGGGAAAAGCGTACGCAACTATGCCTGACCAGTTCATCCATATCGCATTTCCCTGCGACTGTGGGTGTGGGAACCTGGCAGCAAAGCTTTGGCATTTTGCGTTTTCCCTTGTGGCCAACAGGTCTATCTCTGGATGACCCCACTGCTGGAAGTACGGTTGGAGTACTGATGGATGTATCTCCCACTCGTGCATCTGGTGGCTGTGCCTGCTGAGCAGGTCCGCCATCTGATTGTCCTTGCCTGGGAGGTGTTCTGCCATGAGGAAAATGTTTCTCTGAATGGCCCACTTCCACATGCTCTGAGCCAGATGAGACAAACGTGGAGAGTGTGTACCTCCCTGCTTCTGTATGTAGTACATGGCTGTCATGTTGTCCGTCCGGATCAACACAACCTTGTTGCACAAATGTACTTTGAATGCTTTCATTGCCATGAAGATAGCCATCAGTTCCAGAAGGTTGATGTGCATCCTCTTCTGCTGTGCTGTCCATAGTCCCTGCACTGTGTAGTGGAGTACATGAGCTCCCCATCCCTGGAGAGATGCATCCGTTGTCAGTATAATCTGTGGCACAGGCTCCTGGAACGGTCGGCCCCTGCAAAGGTTTTGTGGATTCCACCAATGCAGAGAGTTGTATGCGCGACCGGTCACCAACACTAGGTCTTTCAATTGTCCGTGAGCCTGATTCCACTGACGTGCTAAGCACTCCTGAAGCAGACGCATGTGTAGTCTCGCGTGCGGGATTATGAAGATGCAGGAGGCCATCATGCCGATCAACTGCATGAACACTCGTGCTGGAAGCGAGTGTTGTGGTTTGAATTTCCGTATCAGCAATTGCATGCTGTTGATCCTCACTGAATTTGGCTGTGCTTTGGCTGCCAGAGTGTCTATTGTCGCGCCCAGGTACTGCCGTACGGGGCGGGCTGAAGGTGGGACTTTGGATAATTCAGTGAAAACCCCAGATCGTGAAGAAGGTTATTGGTGTGGGACATGTGGGGGGCACATTGCTGGGCCGACTTTGCCTGGATAAGCCAGTCGTCCAGATAAGGGTAGACGTGAACGTTCTGTCTCCGTAGGTGTGCAGCCACTGTCGCCAGGCACTTGGTAAACACCCTGGGTGCTGTCGTCACTCCGAAAGGGAGGACCTTAAACTGATAATGCTGATCCTGAATGGTAAATCTGAGATATTTTCTGTGTGACGGGTGTAGCGGTATATGGAAATATGCATCCTTCAGATCTAGTGTTGCGAGGAAATCTCCCTGACTGAGTAACGGTAGAACCTGCTGTAATGTGAGCATGTGAAAGTGTTCTGATAGAATGTACTGGTTTAGGGGCCTGAGGTCCAGTATGGGTCTGAGGGACCCGTCCTTTTTTGGGATTAAGAAGTACAGCGAGTACACCCCTGTACCTTTTTGTTCCACAGGCACAAGCTCTATGGCTCCTTTTTGCAGCATGCCGACTACCTCCTGCTGGAATAATTGTAAATGCTCTGCGGACATAGGACGGTGTCTTGGGGGTATGTTGGGTGGAGTGGAGGTTAACTCCAGACAATAACCGTACTGGATAAGCTGCCTCACCCACCTGTCTGTAGTGATGGATTTCCAGACCGGCAGGAACTGTTGTAGTCTCCCCCCGACCGGTGTGGTATGGTCGGGGGGCAGTGGCAAGACGTCACTGTTTGTTAGTGGCGGAGGATCGGGAGCTGTTGTTTCCACGGCCTCTGCCCTTGGTGCTGTTTCCACGATAGCCACCCCTATTGTGCTTGTTGTAGGTGGTCTGCGTGCCTCCTTTACTGTATTGTGTCTGCTGGGACAGCTGGCGTCTGGAAGCTCCTCTATTGTTGGAGCGACGAAAAGAACCACCCCTGAACTGCTGCGACTGTAGAGCCCCCATAGACTTTGCAGTCTCTGTGTCCTTCTTAATTTTTTCTAAGGTGGTGTCCAAATCTGGGCCAAATAAGTGATCAGGGTTAACCGGCTGATTGAGTATGGTGGTTTGTATCTCGGGCTTGAAGCCGGAGATTCTCAGCGAGGCATGTCGTCGTAACATCACACTTGTATTAATCGCCCTGGCTGCAGTGTCTGCTGCGTCCAGCGCACACTTAATAGATGCGTTTGATATAAGTTTCCCTTCTTGTATTAGCATCTCTGCTGCCTCCTTATACTCATCTGGCAGGTGTTGTAACAGGGTCTCAAGTGTATCATAATGAGCCCTGTCATATCTGGCTAAGAGTGCCTGTGTGCTAGAGATTCGCCAGACATTGGCCGCTTGAGCTGCCACCCTTTTCCCTGATGCTTCTAGCACTTTAGATTCCTTGTCAGGGGGAAGAGCATCACCCGTTGTTTGTGAGTTCGCTCTTTTACGGGCATTGGAAACAACTAAAGAGTCCAACGGCAACTGTCCCTTGATATACGTAGGGTCCACAGGTGCTGGTTTGTATTTCTTCTCAATTCTGGGGTTTATTACCCTTGCCCTTGTGGTCTCCTTAAAGATGGCTCCAGCATGTTTCAGGACACCTTTTAGCATGGGTAGAGTCTTGACAGTTCTCTCTGAGGTTGAGAAGGTGTCAAACAAAAAGTCCTCTTCAATAGGGTCAGCATGGAGCTGGACATCATGATTTTTTGCTGCCCTCTCAATAAGTGCATTAAACGCAGCCGTGTCTTCTGTAGGTGAGGTTTTAATAGCATAGACATGACTGTCCGGGGCAGTTTGTGGATCCTCTGGGTCAACAGCGTCTGTCCAGGGTTCAGTGTGATCTTCTGGATCAGTGTCTACAGGATAACTGTAATCCTCATTGTCACCATCCCCTACATTCACATCTGAGTATGTGGGTGAAATAGGAGCAGTGTATGGTCCATGTGTTTGTATAGGTTCAAAAAGAAGAGGTGACGTAGCAGAATCCCTCTTTTTCTTCAATGGAATTTTATATGACTCCATAGGCTGTTCTGGGGTGATCTTTCGCTTGAAAATGGAAAGTCTACCCGTCTCAGCGTCGATGAATTGCCTCGACTGATCTTCCTGCGGAGGCTGTCGATGCTTGTGGCCCCTTCCGTAGTTGTAGGCTTTGGCCCCATGGACACCTTCTTGGCCGCTTCGACGCCCGTCTTAGGGGCGAACGCCTTAGGTACCACTTTCGGCGGCAGTGTGAACTGAATCGGTGCCGACGACTTCGGAGGTTTACTGACTGGCTTCGGGGGTGGAGTGGCCTTCGGTCCGACAGCAATAGCCTTCTCTTTAATGCGTTGCAGCGAGTCCGACACCTGCATCGAAAAGGAAGCGGATGGCTGTGTTGACTCGACGGGGTCTTTAGAGCCACTGTTAGTCGTGGAATCGAGGTCTTTACTGCCCTTAGCCTTGTCGAGTCGACGTATAGGATCGAGAACGTTCTGAGTTTCGAGTCCCTCGGCGCCGACTTCTTCGGGTGACGTCCTTGACCATTTTCTTCGGTGCCCCGGCCTTCGGCTCGACACCCTTTAGCCACCTCCCCGGGTCGATAACACTCTTCTGTTTCGTCGGTGCCGATGTTCAGAAGTCTTCGATCCGACCAAAGTAATACGCACTTTCGGTTTCGTTTCCGGTGCTTTCGGTTTTGTAGACACCAATGCTTTTGGTTTCGATTTCGATCGGTCAACCGATGGCTCGTTGGGAATGTCCGTAGCCGGGCCTTGAGGCGAGGCTGTAGAACCAATCGTTTGATCTCGGGTAAGGCCATGTGGCGATCCCTCAACCTGAGTCTTATCGAGTGTTTTGGTTGCGGCCCCCGTACCAACGGTTGGGCCTAGCTCCTCGCTCGAGCTATCTTCCACGGCCCCAAAGGCCTCATCGTCGTCTCCTACCTCTTCGACGACTTCTTCATTATCGACCATTTCCACATCTGCGTTGTAACTGGAGTCGATCTACGATGCAGGATCAGACAGGTTCTCTTGAACTTCCTGCTGGACTCCCTCATCTTCCTTGGCATCGAAGATGTTCACCGGGTCAGGTGCCGTCTGCTGGGCCTCCTTTCGCACTGCACGTCGAAGGCGAATCGTCTTCTTGGAGCGGAACCAAGAACAAGCCATACAGCTGGCTTCATCGTGATCCGGAAACAGGCACTTGTTGCACACCGGGTGGACATCGATGTGAGGATACTTGGTGTTGCAAACGGGACATCTCTTGAACGGGCTCCGTCCATAATGGATCGTCGAGAAGGCCTCTGGCGTCGACCGGGCCTTAAGTGCTGAAAAGCCATGCGGCTCTTCTTGACGTCCGGCTCGAGGATAGAGCTGGAACAAGTACTGGGCACCGATCGCAAAGACAATACCGACGATAACTAAAGGCCTTTTAGCCAAATATAACGTTTTTTATCGATTCTGAGCTTGAGTTAATATACATCCAAACCCAATGGCGGAAAAAAACAATCTGAGGATGGAGAGGATGCCCATGCGCACTGTAGTCCAGGGGAGGAGCCACCCATCTCATGATACTTCGAAGACTCTTCCAGGACAACAATGTGCAATCATCCGGACCCAACACTAGACGGCGATCTATGCCCAGATATGAATTCAGCAGCCCACATGCCTCGAACACAGAGTGCTTCAGACCTGGTTTGGACTGGGCACAGGCCCCTATCCCCTCAGAGAACAAAGTATTTCGGGGTATAAATATTGGGACCCTGATCCCAAGAAATTAGATCACTTCTGGACTTACAAGACAAAACATCTGCTGAGGAGAGGAAACTGAAGAAACTGAGGATAGTATATTCCCAAGCTAAAGTGCTGCTTTGGGGATTGGCCTTCAGTGGTTGTCTAACTGCCAAAGAGAAGAGAAAGAACTTTGTGTACTTTACTTTCAACTTGTGAAAAGATCTCCAAGGGCTTGGAAGAGAGCTTGCCCCCTGACCGAAGTCTCAGGACCAGTAGACTTCCCCAGCCTTTGTGATTCGCTGCTGGAAACGCTGTTTCAGTCGCTACAGAACCAGGGAGTTGTGACCGACTCTCACGACTGGCCCGGTGTCCTGTATGCACCGCATCAAGCAACGTCTGCCTCAAACAATGCAAGCTCTGAGCACACGACTCTGTCCTGACTCCGTCACCGAGCCGTTGCCTGCACCGCGACTGGTGGACACTGCAACCTGCAATGCCTCACTATACCGACTCGTACTGGTCTGACCGACGCAGTCACTGCTGCTGACTTCGAGTCCTGTGAACACACCGGAGTTGGGCATCACCTTGCATGCTTCGCGACGCACCGCCCGACTCGCACCGCTGTCAGGACTGATCTACGCCAGCTCCTGAACTCCGGCTCTGTCGCCGCACCGCAAGCTGCAAGCACTGCATCGAAGCACCGTCTCGCCCTGCAACGCACTCCTTGGATAGACTGACTCTGTCAACGGGCCGCTGCCTGCACTGCATCGAGGGACAACGCGTTCTGCAACGCTTCCTTTCTGCACCATCACAAACACCGAAACCGGCTTGCGGCTGCCTCAAGTAAAAGGTACTGTGACTGAGTCTGTCGACATTTGAGTGGGCCCGTACCGACGCGGTCCTCTGGGTTTGCTAGACTCTGTTTTATTTCAACAACGCTGTAGCCAGATCGGGCTACCAACTCGCACAGAACCTTGAATTAAGCCTTTTAACCAGAACTCTTGAAATCTAATACTACTGTGGATTCTTTTTGTCTTTAGTGGTCTTGTGGTAACTCTATATAAAATATACTTATTTTTTCTATAACACCTGGTGTGGTGTCCGTTTGTAGTGTTGTCACTGGGTTACCATATGTGGTCACAAATGCTTAACTTATAACACCTCTGAGATGAAGCCTTGCTGCTCGTGCCAAGCTACCAAGGGGGTAAGCAGGGGTTATTTTAGGAGTGTAATCCTCTTATCCTGACTAGAGGAGAGGGTCCCTATTTGTCACAAGTACCTACCTGTGCCAACTAGAGACCCCCGATTCTAACATGTAGCAACATCAGAAAGTGGCTGAATAAAACGCAGGTAGGGGATGGACAGATTATTCTATATTTTACATTAATGTGTATGATAATTATGAATGGAAGCGTGTATGGATGGGTGGATGAATGAAGAAGGTATGGATAGATGGGACCACAATGGAAATACAGAGCTTTTACACTGTGTGTGCGTTATCAATCTGGGCTTTTGCAAATCTCTATGCTTAGACAATTACTTCCAGATGATGTTTAAGCTTAATGTAATCAGATTCTGTCTTCATTGACTGAGCAGGTAATAAATCTTGCCTGCAGAGGCATGAATCATGTGGTTGCAAGCATGGAAAAAGCAAGAAGAAAGGAACACTTCCAAATGTACAAGATTACTAGCACAACACGACACAACACAATATAACAGTTTTCATGCATCTGAGATAGCCATTGTGAAATACACAATTTTATTAAATAAATATAACAAATACACCATGTTTTACAAAAAATATAAACACATTTATTGCATCCAAATCTAATTTAATAACAGATGATATTACAATCAAAGACTAACATGCTTTCACAAAACAATCATTCACATGTATAAACATGCATTTTAAAAGTAAAAAATAAGACAACACAGTAGATGGTGTGAAGAAGATGCAATCAATGGAGATAGGGATGACAGCTCATTGATGAATCGAGGTGGTGGATTCTGAGATTCTGAAAATAAGTAGACAAAATTAGACTATTTTTTGTGGTTGTTAAATAAATGTCCATTTAATTTTAATCTGTTGCTCACTTGTTAGAAATGTCAGCCTACACCATTTAAGGTAATAACTGTATACACGAAAGTGTCACTATCCAGAACAAACTCTCTCTCTCGCGCCCTCTCTCTCTAGACAGACATTAAAGACAATTTAGAAACCATATAGACCGACTTCAAAATAGTACCCCTTTCTTACTTCGGCTGTTGACTGCTGTAGCGCTCTAGCACCTCCATGGGAAATCTCACACAAGTAAGAAAGAGTGGGCTTGCAGGAATGCAAATGGTACACATTTTTCTTCTGATTTTTGAAGGACTTTCCTAAACTTGCTAGACAGTGCATTGTAATGTTGCACCATTACCGATTGGTCTAACGTGGGGAAACAATCCATGTCCAGGGACTAATCCGTGGGGAGTCAGGCACTTCTAGAAATCGTTCAGAAAAACAGATTGACTACAAAAAAGTACCACCATACTATGAATATAGTCACCTAGGTTACGGTTGCACATTTGTAAGGAGAACAGGGCACTCGGGAAGAAAATGATTAGGCTAACAATCAGATGATCTTTATCTCCATTGCTAACAATGTTTTTTCCGAACTTGAATTTCTGCACTTAAAGGAGCCCAACTACGGTTATGTATGATACATATTGGGTTAAAAAGGTCTTATGTAATGTTAGTTTTAATATATTTAAATCTTCAATATAATTTTACATGACCATTTGGGTATTTTTATTTGAGGGCTTTAACCTTGTTTTTTATTTGCTTATTTTAATTTATTACTGTATGACGATGCTAACAATACACTATTTTAATTAATTTACTAAATGTTAAGAGATCACTGAACACATACAATGATCTAGTAATCACACAGCTGTTCGTCCTTTTGCTTCTGGGACCTCTCCAAAATAGCTGGCACTATTCCCAAATTTCAGGAACTCTTCAAGTACAATTGCACTCTTGTGAGAGTTTTTAAAACCACTGATTGTGTACTGACACTACAAAATGTAGATACTTTTATACATACTTGTGATTTTAGTGTTCTGCGATAATTTATCACACAAAGCTACACTGGAGGCCAGAAAAATGGAGATTAGAAAGCAGAACAGGGATGACCTCCAAAAAAGCTGCAGCCACTGGGGATTTAAGGGCATTTTGGGAAGTTGTTAAAAGACCTTAAGACCTTACTTCTCCGACGATAGTCGACCTACGTTGGAATGCCTTATCCCTCCTGTTAAATGGTTTGCACATTTTTCTAAAATCTTTAGTGACGAGGATATTTTTAAACACACTGCAGCAGCCCCAATTCTATCTAGTGCAGACACCCTTGTCTTAAATAACACTATTGATATCAATGCAGTCACCAGAGCTGTTTTAAAATCATCTCCAGTGAAGGCGCCAGGCCCGGATGGGGTTCCTGTGGATGTTTTCAGATAGAACCCCTCACTCCCAAGCACCTGGAAGGAATCAATATTGTTTTTTATGTTTGAGAAAGGGAGTAGAAACCAACCCTCTTGCACCGGCCCATTTCTCTCCTAGACTTCTCGATCAAGATCTTAGGGCGACTTTTAGAGTACTGGGCCGTGGAAAAGAAGTTGTTTTCCGAGGCTCAGTATGTTTTCCGCCCAGGAGTAGGAACCATTGAGCAAACATTGAACCTCCTTATGATGGGGGTAAATATGCTCTGGCCAGAGGCGGGGCACTCCACATGGCCTTCGTGGACCTGTCAAGTGTCTTCCACCTAGTGGACAGGGGAAAGTTATGTATCATGATGGGGAAGGCTGGTATTAACCCCGCCTTTGTTGACCTACTAAAACTCTTGCATTGGGGCACAGCAGTGCAAGTGTGTTATCATGTAAATGAAGATTGCACCTGTGCTTTTAACTCCAACAAAGGTGTAAGGCAGGGCTGTATATTAGCCCCCTTTTTATTTCATTTTTATATGAACGCCATTGAGAAGGAGTAAGTGGCAAGAGCAAAAGACCTTCCCACATTTGGTACCTGCGTCATTCCAGTTTATTTTATCATACATGGACGACACAGTTTGTAGAGCAGATGACCTCCAGCTTTTGTTGAATATTTTTTATGATTTCATGGGGGGACTCAAACTGAAAAATTAATCATAAGTAGTCTTTCACATTGCTGGGATCCCCATGGCTAAAGTAACCAATTTTAATTATTATGGGGTTTTGATATCTTCAAATTTGATCTGGGGAAACCTTTTGTCTCACCGAGCAGGTAAATTCGAGGGGGCAATAGATGCAATTTTTAGGTTTTCAAAAAGACTTGGAAACAACCCCATTAGAGAACGTTATTCTCTTTATAAGAGTAAGCACATTTCCCAGGGGATTAATGGGGCTGGTGTTTGGGGCTACTCTCTGGCCGGCAACCTACAGACAATGGAAAATCAATTCATCTGTAGATTACTTGCCGTGCTTGAGGGGGAACAGCGTTTACAACGCAACTTTTACCACGCAGTACCTTTACCACGCAACTTTTACAACGCAAGTCGTTACAACGACTTGCGCTGGGAGGCGCTGTAGGATAGGGAATAGTATAATTTACTATCCAAAACCTTCCCTACTTTCCACGGGGACTGGAGTTGGAATAGTAAATTAAACTATTCACTATCCAGCGCCCCCCAACGCAAGTCGTTGTAACGACTTGCGTTGTAAAACCTGCGTGGTAAAGGCATGCGTTTTAAAAGCATGCGTAATAACGACATACATCCGTGCTGGAGAGTAGAGCTACTTTTATTACTCATTTGGAAGTTGGATTGGCATTTTTGGCGGATCTAGTTCAGGTTGCCCGCTGCTGCTATGGTTAAAGATCTGACACTCGCCTCACACATCGTTCAGTCAAATGATTCTCGCAGACTGTCCTACATTAGATTATGCAGCCGCTATCCCCTTGCTTGCTTTTGTCCATAAGACATTTATAACTATAGGACTTTATACGTTCTTTCACAAACCACAAAAAACTAATGGAAGCACGAAAGTATTGGTAAAATCTTCTTTCATTTCTTATAAATTGCAAGACATGCTTGTACATCTGTCTATGGCCTCAGCCGTCCGTTATTTAGATCTAAAGCAGACTGAGAGCGAGGAACACTACCTTACCTGGATTAAAAATTTGGAAAGCAGATTTTATCTGACTCGTTTTAGATTGGGTACTTTGTATTTCCTGGTAGCCCATCCTAAGTAGGGATTGTGGTTCTCTTTTTTACCTCCCTGGTCTTGTGATGGGGTTTGTAAGCGAACCCTGACCCATTTTATGTTTTTTTGCAGTTTTTATTCTAGTCCAAGGGCGTTTGTTCATGCCCATTACTACACTCTTACGTTCGAATTCTTTTTCTGTCTGTTTGCTCCGTCTCCAACTGCTCGAGTCTGAATTTTGGTGTACATCAGTACTAGGGAATATTCGTCAGGACGACTGTGACCTCTTCTATTGACTAATGCTGCGTTTATTCACTTTGTATTGTTGATGGAATTTGATCAAGGTATTTTGTGAATGGCTTGAGAGTCCACTGTAATGTTCTGTTCATTTTAACAACATGTAAGTATGAAGTATATTATTTTATGGCCTAGTGCTGAATAAAGTTTTTGACTCGAGTCTATCAAAGGAATGCAATTATGAAAAGAATTAAGGGCTTTTCACATCTGCGAAAGATAAGAACACGAACACCTAAGGATAAAAGTAAATATTAAAAAATGTAATGTTCCTGCAAAATTTTGTAAGCGGTGTAATATAAAAAGATAAGAAAATTGGGACATATTTCTGTGTACAAAGTGGTTACAAAGTCCCTTCGGTTATGGACCGTCCTGAAGACATTTTCTAATTGCATTTGTACAGCATATTATTATAAACATTGTGATATGGCAGCATTGATACCATGTCCTGGAAGCGTACCAAAAGATGATGCAGAGCCCTTTCAGGCAAAGGGACAGTAGGCCATAAAGTTATTCACATTTCTGAGCCATTTAATAGTCGGCAGTTGTTGCCAATTTTAATGGGAATTCACAGACCAAAATTCAAAAATCACCCTGCATTGGAGAGTTCATTTGTGTGCGGCCCATGTGATGTTTTAGCCTTTTTGTTATCATTCTGACTTTATTGCCAGAAGCGTGGCCACAATGTAAAAATAATTTTCAATTGTCTGTCTACAATCAAACTAGATGTCTTGTTAGTTGCTAGAAAAGAGCACTTAACTTCATGATAAATTCATGATAAATATTCCATCAGAATCCTGCTCTTACTCCGCAGAAAATATCTTGTTCAGTGGACAGGACATTAGTTGAGACAGATCCGTGCTGATGTATGCCAAACCTACATTACAGCCTCTACATCTGAAAGAACAGGTTTGGTGATTCTTCAGTCTCCTACATGAGCATGAGGCATAATTTAAATCAACATAATTTATAGATTTCCTTCAATGAAAATACTTAGGGACAGATTTACAAGCCCCATGCGCTGCTGGTGCATCACGTTGTGGGATGCACCAGTGGAGCAACCTGCTAAGGGATATTTACAAGCACAGGTAAAGTCACCCTGCGTGCTTGTAAATATTGCCCCTGTTCACACAACACTTTGCGTGTTAGGGGCGGGACATAGGCGTTGCTGTGGGTGTTCCCACGCAACCCCCATGTCCACTGATGTATTTCTAGATTTATGAGAAATCGTAAACCTGGAAATGCGTTAATTTGCTGCACCACCATAGGGTTTCGTAGCAAACCAAAACGAGGAGAAATGTTTTAATTTCTCCTCGTTTTTTCCTCTTTTAATGCGTACTGCATTCTACAGCATGCATTGAAAGAGGAAAATTCCTGCAGTGATTGCTTTTGTGCAGGAAGGCGCCCCTTTCTTCACAAAAGCAATCTCCCCATGGCGCACGCATCCTTGCACCACGGTGCAAGGGTGCCTGCGCCAGCGCATGGCAGCTGTTTCTGTGACAGCGCAGGGGAGAGCACAGGAATACAACATATCATTGTAGATATGTTGCATTCCTGTGCTCTAAAAGTGCCGCAGCATGGTGCAGCCAAAGGGCTTGCGGTGTCGTGCTGCGGCACTTTCTTGTAGATCTGCCCCTTAGTCTCAGTGAGACCGTAGCTTAGTTTGGTTTATTTTATTTTTGGTCCCATCACCTAGTGCATACTTGTCAACATTCTCTAACCATAAAGAGGTTGGATGTTTCAAATTGTAAAACAGCATATCAACCAGTGCCTAGTACCGTAAGTCGATCTGGTGTCCGCCCTTCTACCCGTGCTCAGCTGTATTAACTCTACAGGACTGTACTGTGCAATATGAATTCCATAAGCCTGAGTTATTCAGTAGTTTTTCCATCAGCCAGTGCATTATTCATCTGATCAGCCAGTGCTGTGTAGTGTGCATCCCAAGAGTCAGTTCTGTGCAATAGTCACTGCGAGTTGTCTTTGGTTCTACCCCCCCCTCGTTTTAAAGAAATCTCACTATTAAACACTTTTCTGTTTGTTACCGATGCTTGAATGATCTAGAGCAACTCCTGGTGCCCCCTCACCCCCAGCAGAGTCTAGAGGGTCAAGCTATTTTGTACTAGCTTTGGTACTTGGGATCACCCTTCACTTTCCTTATGGAAAACACATAACCTAGATCCATTTTGTTAACTGATTAAGACTTAGGGGCACATGCATCAACCTATTTAGGAAGTGCAAACGGTGCGAATCGGTAAATTCGGCCGTTTGCGCTTCCTAAATACGTTTTTAGAATGCATGAAACATTATGTCAAAATTCGTTTTTTTTTGCATTTCCTAAAAATGCGAATGCATTTAAGGAATCCCATTTGTGCGATTCCTTAAATGCAATGCATCATTTTTTTTAAAAATGCGAATTTTGAAATAGGAAGTGCAAATTAACACGAGGTTGACCCTCGTGTTAATTTGCGAAATTGTTTCAAAAAGCACAAAAATGCATTTTGAAAAGTGTCATGTTACAGACACACATGTCCTTAGGACATGTGTGTGTGAAACATGCACTTTAAAATACATTTCAGGGGTGCAGGGGGGGGGGTCCTTTGGACCCCCCTCTGCACCCTTGCAATGCATCAACAAATTGCGATTTCCTAAAAAAAGAAATGCAAAACGGCATTGATTCCTGGCCCATAGGAATCAATGTAATGCCATTCCTTAATTGCGATTCGCAATTAAGGAATCGCAAATTCCGAAATTTAAGAAATCCTAAAAAAAATGAGGATTTCTTGATGCATAGGATTTTGCAATTCCTAAATAGCGATTCCTTAATTTTCGCTATTTAGGAAATGCAAAATCCTAGATTGATGCATGTGGCCCTTTGCTCTTTTCGCAAAAAAAAACAAACAGATGTGCAAGGGATTTACGTGGAGTTTTGTGGATGTAGGGGCACATGCATCAATCTAGGATTTTGCATTTCCTAAATAGCGAAAATTAAGGAATCGCTATTTAGGAATTGCAAAATCCTATGCATCAAGAAATCCTAAAATTTTTTGGGATTTCTTAAATTTCGGAATTTGCGATTCCTTAATTGCGAATCGCAATTAAGGAATGGCATTACATTGATTCCTATGGGCCTAGAGGCCCATAGGAATCAATGCCGTTTTGCATTTCTTTTTTTAGGAAATCGCAATTTGTTGATGCATTGCAAGGGTGCAGAGGGGGGTCCAAAGGACCCCCCCCCTGCACCCCTGAAATGTATTTTAAAGTGCATGTTTCACACACACATGTCCTAAGGACATGTGTGTCTGTAACATGACACTTTTCAAAATGCATTTTTGTGCTTTTTGAAACAATTTCGCAAATGAACACGAGGGTCAACCTTGTGTTAATTTGCACTTCCTATTTCAAAATTCGCATTTTTTTTTAAAGATGATGCATTGTATTTAAGGAATCGCACAAATGCGATTCCTTAAATGCATTCGCATTTTTAGGAAATGCAAAAAAAATACGAATTTTGAAAAAATGTTTCATGCATCCCAAAAACGTATTTAGGAAGCGCAAACGGCCGAATTTACAGATTCGCACCGTTTGCACTTCCTAAATAGGTTGATGCATGTGCCCCGTAATGTGTATACATCGGAATACACTCTAAACAGAGCAGAAGGCATGGCCCACCTTTTGGCAGATTCCCTGCATCCGCAAAACTCTAAATAACCCCCTACAATAGCTGTCAGAATAGTTCCGGCTCTTTCTCTGCCAGCGGCATGTAGCCAGCACACTTTACAAACTGTGAGTATCACAGCATAACAGGGCATGACACACCATTTACCAGCGAGGTGCAGCAATTACTGCATCAGAAGCTGTCATAACCCCTTCTCGGCTAATCTAGTTATTTATTTTGCAGTTTTAGGTATTGGTAAGTAGCAATTAAAACATTTGAAAGCATTTTGCGAACTTGTAAACGTACAGAAACATAAAACACAATAATGTAGTCTGGAAAACATAGACAGCAATAACAAACTGAGTGGGGCATCTTGTATGCAGGCAGCACAGTGAGATGAAGGCATTCTGACACAAATTCATTTAATGTGAGGACACTGTGAAGGCCTGTCTAATCTGCCTGTGTTTCTGTGTTCCTGAAGAGCTTTGCTAGAGTTTTTTTTAACCTGTGGCTGCTACTTGATTTAAAATCTGGTAGGGTACTGGGGCATCATTTGTAGAAGTTGAGCAGAAATCTATAGGAAGGGGAAAAGCTTTGGCATGGTAGCAAACAGTTCTTCCAAGAGTCTTTGGGGATTGGAGTAGTATTTGCAAGTGAAAATTGATTTGTGAGTGGGGTAAAAACGACAAGGGTAAATAAGTTATTGGCAGGGGTAGTTAAAGGATCTGCGGGGGAAGGGAACTGGAATAAACCAGTAGGGACAGGGTTTACTCGGATACATATGGAGTCAGTAAGTTCAGGGATGCAGTTTCCAGTGATAGGGAAAATAATGTGTATGTTTAGAGAAGAGGTCTGTAATGTTAGAGTCCAGCCACACCAATAGTTAAGGTGCCTTTAGGGTTGAAATTCGACTTACAGTGGAAGGAAATCAGCCTGCAGAGAGAATGAAGGGAATGAGTGATCTTTAGAGATATAGCAGGGGTCTAAAAAGTTACAGAAAGTATACTAGGGGTTAGAGGTTATGGTGTCCATGCAGTGACCTGAAGGGGTCTCTGAAGCTTGCTGGACTGTTGGGTGCCCGAAAGGAGCCCTAGTATCTAATGATCACTGGCTTTGCATGCAGGATTGCAACTTTCCGCCATACCTTTTAGGCTAACATAACTGTCGGATTGTGATGAAACGGTGGAATCCTGCTGCATAGCTACTGCCCAAATGGATTCGAGCTTTTGGCAGCAGAGCGGAGAAGCAAAGACAGACCAGCTCACACGACAGAAAGCCTCCACACCCGCAGGCAGAGATATTTCTTTAACATCTTTGTGGACTGACAGCCAGCCAGCAGTCACTTCTGAGCTCCGCAACACGTTAGCTTTAACCTGACCTTCAGCAGCTCGCATAAAGAAGAGAGGTTGGTGTTTAACTTTGCTTCTTGTGAAATTCCCAGCATGGGTGTCATGGTGTGAAGTTAAATGTGTATCTTGAGGTCTCTAGACTGTACTGTCTGCACTTTTATGTTTTCTATTTTTTAAAGAGTGTATGAATCAAAGACGTCCTAGTTCGAAATCATGAATGGTTACAGTTTGCCTTTGAGTCTTAAGATATAAGATATACGAAAACACCTAAAATACTGAATGGTTTAAATAAAGAGGGAAAGACATTTTTTTACTTTGCGAAGATCGTACGGTTTGTTTCAACAAAGCTATATTGTGTCCCATGGTTAATATGCATTTGAAGATTATGTATACCAATACAATAATGTGTGATAGAGACTTACTATATGACATTCTATGTGTATTCTTTCACTTTAAACGTTTGCACTGTATTCAAGAATAAAATACGAAATTTAAATCAATACTTTGGAAATATGCATCAGCTAGCTAGGACCTATGAAGGCAGATTGTTGTTGATGTAACTATATGTAGAGAACTCAACTACATGCGATGAGAGATCTGCTCTCATGATTTACCTGTATGTAGAGAACTAACTGTATACGATGAGGGATCTGCTCTCATGTTCTGTACACATTTGTGGTTTGCTTGATGTTTTCATTTTCTACTAATAATAATTAATTCACCATACTGAGTATCATGTTATTGATGATATAGAATTTTGCCTATGTGGTTCTTATGAACAGGTGTGTTGCCCTAACTAAAGATTGTAAGACTTCATGACATTTATTAGATTACTAAATGTAAATGCATAAAATTGTATGTTTACATCCTCAAATGGATGCTGTACCCTATTACACAGTTTGATTTATGCTCATTATAATCATTATCGTATATACATTTTTTTACATACTTTTTTTTGCAAGCCTAGAGGATTAATTCTTTAATTTGTGTACAAAAGGATTTAATGAATTGTATATTTTTATATTTTGTGATAATGGTCGAAGGAATACGGACTAAAGAGTATACTGGAGACATCACATATTTTCCTAGTGGTTTTGTCCATAAATAGACTATGAGCCAGAAAATGATTGCGAAGAAGAAAACAGAATTGACAAATAAGGTTTCAAGAAATCACATTGTAAAAGAACTTCCTGAACATACTGTAAGTAGTGCAGAGCCCCAATTTGCCATGCAGAAAAGGGCATTTCGATTCGAATCGGCCATTCTAAATCAAGATGCTTTTATCCTGCAATTACTCTGGCCTTCAATGTCTTCTTCCTTCTCTCCTGCTCCCCGCACTTCCGTATCCGCGCAGATTACAAACCCTTGTGAGTTGCAAGGAAAAGGGAAGGCCAGAGGGTGCAATCTGACTCTTGTGACTCGCAATGGCATGAACAAATGGGATGTGACCATTTTGAGGTTGCTAAGCATGGAATGGCTGGTGCCTGCCAAGCACAGGTGGTAGCCATTTTGAAAATGTAAACTGTCAATATGTTACATGAAATATTGACAGCTTACACCGTGCTTTTGCAGACAGAGTAATTCAGGCGGAGTAGACGGTAGGACCGGTGAAATCCTTTTTTGTTGCACAGGGTTTTGAGAATTCCCTGAATCACAGAGTGAGTCTGATCACCAGGGGGCCAGACTGGTATCGCACACCAGCCCTAGCATTTACATCCCTCCGACTGGCCTGGGGAGGTGGGGTGTCTCGGTAGGGGGTGGCTAGGGGGCTGGGGAACACTGCTGCTAGTTTTTTTTTACATGGGGCCGATTTTGAAGCATTGTTGTCAAACCGACCCCACAGGGCCGGACTGCCATTAGCGGGCACCGGGTAATTCCCCGGTGCGCCGCACGGGTGGGACCGGTTTTGGGTCTCTGGGGGCCGTTTTTGTTACAGGGCCGTTTTTGCAGCATAGCTGCAAAATCGGCCCTGTATCAAAATCGGCCGAAAACCGTCCCCGGCAAAGAGCTCGGCAGCACCTCCAACACCCCCGAGTGGGGAGTGGGGTGGCCGGCCGAGCACTTTGCCAGGGCCGGTTGTGGTTCCTAGTCCGGCCCTGGACCCCCAGTAACAAAAACGGACCCCACTCTTCCGGCCCACCGGGGAAACACTCTGAGCCCGCTACGGCCTGTCCGGCCCTGCTGAGCACACAGCAATGCAAATAATTGTTCTATGACAAGACTCTGCGTGTGTCAGGCCCATATAGTTCTTACAGAGAATCTGGCATCCAGTGGTTGCAGTTCATAGAAACACTAGCCCACAACAGCCCATTAGCTGTACTCTTGACTAGGAAATGCCTTTTGAAAACCACAAGTGCGACTTTTGCTCTGGTCGATTGTATATTAGCACCACCTGAAGTAAGATTTTATTTAATTTGTTCGACTTATCATTATGCCAGTGGTGATCCAAGAGGTTTGTGGGGAGAATGTGAACATAATCAAAATTTATCATAAGTCCGTTTGAAACACACAATGATAAAATATTTAAAAATGAAAAAAACACAAAAGTTTTCAAAAAAACGATTATACACGTTCGGGGCACAGCGGCCAAGCTAGGAAAAACAACTCATGCCCCTGCTGCTTCCAATGTAATCATTTTTAAATAAAGACTCCTCCTGTATCATGCTTGCATTGGTCTATAGTGGTGCTTCGGAGTGGACCTCAGCAGAACTACCGCAAGAACGAGTATGTCATTCATTTGAAATTCAGAAAGAGCAATATATAGAGAGACAGTGAGTGAGTAAGTAGATGAATGAATGGTAGTGATAGAGAGAATGTGCTTGGGTGTAGGTGTGTGTACCTGGTTCTTAACCATCCGACCCTCCAGCCGAGGGACTGAAGGAATGTAAAGCAGGAGCGGCTCGTGCAGGTAAGAGCAGTGAGGTGGGGCGGGGGAATAGTATGCAGACAACTACGAGGAAAAGTTAAATAAGAACAAGCATTTACAATGCAATGGTCTCGTCTTTGTTAAAGTTAGAGCTATTGGCATTGAAAATGTCATTTTTTTCATTTATTGTTTTTTTTTTAAAACCAATAAATATATGGTATTGTCACTTACAATGGCAATAGGTAAGCATTAGAGAGTAGTAGAGAGTATTAGCAGTGAATAATAGTTAGTAGAGAGTGACATAAATAAAAGGTCTCTCACACTGCTGTCTCTCACACTGCTGTCTCTCACACTGCTGTGTCTCTCACACTGCTCTGTCTCTCACACTGCTGTCTCTCACACTGCTGTCTCTCACACTGCTGTGTCTCTCACACTGCTCTGTCTCTCACACTGCTGTCTCTCACACTGCTGTCTCTCACACTGCTGTGTCTCTCACACTGCTGTGTCTCTCACACTGCTGTCTCTCCCTAGAACACACACACTGCTGTCTCTCTTACATACACTGCTGTTTCTCACACACACACTGCTGTCTTTCTTACACACACTTGTTTCGTTCAATTGCTATGATTGTTTTTCTTGTTTATTTCCATTGCTGATGTAAAGCGCTCTGATACCCTCGGGTGGATCTAGCGCTATATAAAACCTTCAAAATAAATACAAATAAATAAAATATATTTAACAATGTGGTGCTGGGAATTATTGCAATTGTGTTTAGTCCCAAGTGTTGTATATTATCGATGATTCAATGTGGTATATGAAGGTGATGTTATTTCTTACAATCGTTGTTTGATGCCAAAGCTAAAATTTGTTATTTAATGCCAAAAGTTAGAATTTGTTATTCAATGCTGAATTTTGTATTGCTTGCTTAACAATTACACTTTCTTCTAGGTTGTGACCCTTCATATGGATTGTTATTTGTGAAATATTCATGCTCATAGTAAGTAGTTCGGACCAGTAAACCCCTGTGTATATACTTTCCCAACAATTAGAGCAAAACAAAAAGATTCCCTAAATAAGAGAAACTAGGGCAAATCTGTCATCTAAAAAAATACCCAACTCGTCATGGAATCACCACTAAAACACATGCAAATCAGGTTCCCCACACAGGCAAAACTAAATTTACAAGTTTTGCCATGAATGGCACACACACACTAAGATACTCGTGTTTCCCTGGCCAAATGAGGGCACTTTCGACACTAACGCGATCAAACACATAAAAACACACATACCAACCAAATACGCATGTCAGGAGAGAGGCACTATAGAGCTGTGGGCTTTCTTCGAGGAGGACCAGCCAGAAAATCCTATCTCACAGACAACAAGCAAGGCGTCTGCACTCAATCTGCCAAATGCAGGTATGGAGGTGCTATCCTGATGCCTGTTTTTCCCGAATTAGGATACACTAACCCGTCAGTTGTGGGAACCAAACAGTCCCCTACCAAACAACTAACTGTTAGGTCCAGGCAGGAGAGCCTAACAGGCCCACACGCACAGGCAAACCCAGCACCGACGAGTCCAGTGAGCGGGCTCCCCGAAGTTCGGCCCCACCCCTGTTGCATTCAGTCCACCGAACCCCAGAGGCACTAAGTACACGCACTCCCACCGGTTCAGGCAGGCACACTCGAGTGATAAGGAGGAGGTTTATAGCAGTTCTGGGAGAAAAGAGGCCCCAGTCCTCTGGTATCCGATGATGAGGGTGGAGCTATAGGGTTTGCGAAGGTTGCTGAGGAAATGAAAGAAAGCGAATTTGAAGGCAAATTCCGGCCAAAAAGAACAGCACAAAGCTCAGAGCGAAAGAGGCAAACTAGATGGGATTTGGAGGAAAGGGGCGAACTGAAGAGAGAGAGAGAGAGAGAGAAAGAGAGAGAGAGAAAGAAAGAGAGAGAGAGAGAGGGCCATGGAAGCAAAGAGAAAAAGCAGAGCAGTGCGCCCTTCACCTAAGGAGGCAGGGGATAGGTACCGGGCACAGATCGGAGAGGAATCAGGGGTAGAACTCGATGAACTGGCTTTTGGATAAGGTCCCAGCCTCACCAGATTATCAACACAGAAGAGGGGATGACCATTTATTGGACTAAATTATTAACAAATGTTTTTAATTCATCATCTGCAATTGGGTTTCTGGCATCATGGTCTTGTTCAATTATTATCCCTGTGTTTAAAAAGGGTCAAAGGGGAGATCCTAGTTGCTATAGGCCCATATCTCTAATAGACTCTTCTATTAAAATCTTGGGGAAAGTTATTTTAGCCAAAATATCAGCCTGGGTTTCTGAGAAAGATATCTTATCTAATGCCCAGTATGGGTTTAGATCTGGCAGAGGCACGGAGGACCAGTGCCTCAATTTACACTTAATAATAAATAAATATACGGTTGCTGCCAAGGGCTCAATCTTCCTGGGATTTATGGATCTGTCCACGGCCTTCGACCTAGTCAATAGGTCGAGGCTGTGGACTATACTCCTGTATCTAGGGATTGATCAGCCATTTGTGTATTTTTTGGCTGAGTTGCACAGGGACCTGTATGCATCAATAAGGATGATACAGGAGGGTAAATGCACTACAGGGTTTAAATCTGGCAGTGGGGTGCGCCAAGGGTGCATATTGGCCCCAATGCTATTTACCTTCTATATAAATTCCCTGGAAAATACATTGGTAAAGGCGACACATGACATACCGCGTATGGGAGGAACGTCTATCCCAGTACTCCTATACGCGGATGATGCCGTTTTATTGGCACGGACACCACTTGGGGTACAAAGACTACTAAACTCCTTCGGGGATTTTATGAAATCATTGGACTTAGTGATTAATAATGGAAAATCGCACGTCATGTCACTGGGCTCGAGAAAGAACAATATTAAATCTTTTTTTTGTAATGACTCTTTAATCTCTAGAGTGAAAGTCTTCACGTATTTGGGGGTCGTGTTTGACGACAAAGGTTCGTGGGTTCCCAACTTACCACTAAAATAAATGCTGTGAGAAGATCGTCAGCTGTAATATCAGGATTCGCTAAAAGGTTAGGGGGAAAACCGTGCGAAGCAATTTTATCCATTTATAATGCAAAAACCATCTCAATCGCAAGGTATGGGGCTGCAATATGTGGCTATAAACAATCTGAGTCCATCCAGAAAGAGGAAAATAAATTCCTCCGTGCCCTCTTAGCCCTTCCCCAATCAACGGCTACCTTTGCGGTCCACCTTGAGTTAGGCAAGGGTTATATTGCAGATATAATAAGCATGGCCCCTATTTTATTATGGATTAAAATCTGGACGAACCCTAATCTTACCCTGAATCACAAGATTTTAAGGGACTGTATGAAATTAGAGAGAGCTAAGGAAATCCAGTGGTTGTCCTTCATTAAAACAACAGCTAGGGAACTGGGGCGCCCGGAGATATTCACAAACCCAGAGGGCCTGAGGAAAGCTGACCTAACCTGGGTCAAAACAAATTTCATAAAGATTAGAGAGCAGGAGCGGGAATCTGTAGAATTAAGAAAACCCACGGTAAGGGCCCATTACCTGCTTATCTCGTCTTTATCGATTCAACCGTACCTCTCTACTGTAACGATCCCTTTCCACCGATGGCTATTAACGAAATTTCGATTTAATCAGATCCATTTGGTATTAAGTGATTCTAAGGGATGGTGTAAGCCTGACAAAGTGTGACGATCACTCACTCCAAGATACAATGCATTTTACGTTTTTTTTCTCCTTTATACCAGAGGTAGAAAAAAGTTTATTTTTCCACTATTAAAAGATAAGGGGGTTTTACAGACTAAACCAGCACTACTCTACCTACAATTAATGGAATCCCCTGTGACTATGTTTAGTGTTGCAAATTTCCTTGTAGTATCTCTTCGTTGCAGGAATTTTAGACTGGCGGACCCAATGGCACTGTATCACCTGACGTTATGAGATACAAGGAAAGTGATAAACTAATTTTAAAGTGCAATTGTTTTTAAACTGTTTTTATTGAGAACTTAGGTACATCTGGCACTATTTCTGTATTTTGTATAGTATACTTTTATGATTTTTATTAATTGAATAAAGTGGTTTTGATTTGATTTGATTTGAACACAGAAGAGGGGATGACCAGGAAATAAGAGACCAAGGTAGCCTGCTATAGACTCAACAAAGGCACAGGAGAAACAAGATGGCATCTTTGCGTGTGTACAAGTGGAGCAGCAACAAAGACGTCTGCTGCCCCTTCCTGACACATGATATTGATAGACTGACCCCAAGAGAGATAGTGGCCCAAGTGGAAGGCGAGATCTTTGTGTGGCCATTCAGCCACCTGCTAGCCCGCTGGACCAAGGGCCAGTACGATAGACCTTGACCGGAGGAGGGATCCTTCAAACCCGGGGACCTAGCTGTAGAGGAAGACTGCAACCAGCAAGTAGGGGTCGATCCCAAGTGGAGCTTTCCCTACATGCAAGATTGCCAAGAAAATGGGAGCACTACGTCAAGGAGAAACCAGAAGAGCCATCCAAAGCCAAAATGTACCTGCTACTACAGAACGGCACGTCAGGGACCAGCTACGTGCCCTGGGCTCAGATGGATAAAGAAGGACAAAGGACCAAATTGCTGCCATTGCTGGATGGAACGGGGACATTTATCTCATGTTTTGAGAAGAACACAGCTGGAATAAACCTAGCGATAGGCGATATCAAAAGTCTGCTAAGTAATCTTTTCAGAGAGCACACTAATACGGTGTTCGCCGAAGCTCGCATCCCAGCAATCACGCTGACAAACACCAAGCATGATAGGGCCGTATTCAATTCGTAGAGGCACAAAATATGGCTGGCCCTGAGGGAGATATTCCTGGACCTCCCTGATGTAGAGGGGTTGATGGCGGAGACTATGAAAGCTGGGGAAACCATATACAATTTTCTGGATTGGATGAGGGAACGAGGAGACAAGAGACAGGACAACCATGGACTGGTACGGGCCAGCAAGTTGCATTCTTTTATAATAGCCTTCAAAAAGGGATGCCACAGAGATACAAAGTGGTTTGGATGGCATAGTGGGGTTAGATGACAAAACCTGGCAGGAGATACAGGCCCACATATTGCACTATTACAAAAAGAAACAGGAGCAAGCCCAAAGAGACACCGATAAGCTGGTCCAACACAAATTGAAAAATACCGCCCTCGAGGGGGCTGCGTGGGATGCAAGTGTTCAAATGGCACCAGTCTTGAAGGGGCCCCACCACAAAACCCCATAGGGTTTTAAAATAACTATAACGGCAGAGGCCAAGGTGGTTGGCAGCAACCAGGCCTTAGGGAATGTTACTATTGTCACAGAATAGGCCACATGGTAGACAGATGCTGGTTAAAGGCATACCATGAACAGAGGTGGTTGAGCCAGGTCCTGTCTCCACAAAATCGCCATCCACCAAACCAGGCCAAGGGAGACATGAATGCACCCTGCACTCCGCCGCCGGAAGGTCAACCAGCCAAAGCAACAGGTATCAGGTAGTTGGACAAAAGTGTGGCAACAACAGATAGGGAACCCAGCCCAACAGGGACCGGAACCATATACGTGGCAGGGAGGGGTAAGGGTCTGGGGAGGTAATGCCTTCACAGAAAGGCAGAACCCGGATGTGCAGTAAGTTAAAAATTCTCAATGCATACTGCCCATTTCACCCACACCTCAAAGTCCGTTTAACCAAAAATCAAAAAGAAGACAACATTAGGAATTCAAGCCTTTACTTGCGTACAGGAGTTTAGGGCCGCTGTGTGTACTATGTTGCTCAGGTATCCACACTAGAATTCGCCATTTAGGGCGCCTGCAGGAGCCTAAGCCCCACTCTGCTGCTGACCCCGCAGGGGGGGGGCTGGCTTGCCACACCGTAGGAGTAAGGCAATCTGATGAGGGAGCAGGGCGGCTCCCTGACAGGTCCTTAAAAGTAGGCACCCAGGTCCACACAGCCGAATCCAATTGGGATGGGTAATAATAACCAAATCAAAAGGTACCCATTCTTAGGCATCCAGCCTGGGAGAAGAGTTCCTTCATGGCTTGAAGCCCCAACAGTGCACTTAAAACCAGAAGCCTTCAGCCAAATGGAGACGCCCTTTTAGTTCCAAAACTAAGCTGTCCTTCAGTGTCGGAGCCAGGTTTCCCTTATGCTTGGGGTAGTGAAGACCCCACAACCTCCACCGCACAAGATCCGACAGGGTGCAAAGTGCTGCATGGCACCGAGCCAATCGGAAGGGGAAGATCTGCATGAATACCCAACTGTCCCAGTCCATCACCTCCATTAGGCGAAGTTCCACGAGTTCCCGATCTTAAGACCCCCGGATTCTCTAAGTAGCAATGTCTTTTTTTCATTTTCCCTCAAATTTTCCAATCATCCAAAATTGTTTGCCGGGCCATGCCCCTCCAAAATAATGACAGAAGTTTGCTGCCAGTTAGAAGCCACAGCTACGAACTGCAGGTTCATAAACTGAGGAAGAGATGTGGTCCATGGGTGAGGGGAGTGCCTGAAAGATGGAGTCCGCAAAATCCATCATAGCTCTGAACGAGAGTAGAACCCAGAATGCGCTCACCCTGTATCAGCCCTAGCAATCAGCCAGCTCAACAGGCTTTACATACATCATCTGTAGAATGCAGTGGACCCAACCTCGGACCCCACAAAACAACAAAAGCAACGGTACAGAGGCCATGGAACAGCTTATCGACCACCTTTATTCTCTTCATGATAAATCAGCAAGCATATCGCATGATACGTAGGGAAGCACCCAACATACCAACAAAAAGAAGCCCAAACTACCTCAAAAAGACATCTCTAGTTCGTAGTCAAGAAACCTGGTGCCAGAAGGGAGGGTCACATGCATGCCGCATGCCAGGGTTTAAAGGGGTACATATGTGACCACAGGGCACGTTGCAACCCCCAACAGCGCTCAAACAGCAACACGCCCCCTCATTACACATCACACCATGCACAAGTAGGTCACAAATACAACCAGCACCAACAGTACCCCAATGCACACACTGGGAAAGAAGGGCGGGCAACACAGAGGGAACCCTATCTAAAATGTATACCATCCTAATATTCATGAGATCACCCTGTAAAGATCCTTCACAAGTTTAACTCTCAGGTTTATCTGGAGAGGGGGGAGACCTAACAACTTATAAAAATAGATACCCCAACTGGGGCCACCTTTCGGTGCCTCACTAAAATTGTGTGAATGGAATGTAGAGAACAAACCCTCAGAGGACCTCAAAGGAAATCGATCGATGACGGCACATGCAATAATGCACTGTTTTCTGAACTAACCAATGAACATAGCTCTTATTCAACAGGTCGCCAATCGAGCCTCCAAGCGCACCAGTTTTACAGCAGCCACATCAACACCCCAGCAAGACCTTGTGTGTAAATTGAAGACTTAGAAACTGAACGTGAACTTTTTTGCTTCTAACTTTTTAAGCCATTGAGCCTCAATCATCAGAGGACTACGAACACCTCCCTTAGTGTCATTCCTGACCTACAATTTTCAATAAGTTACGTATTGTTGCATTTTTGTGTACCCTCTGTTTACTATGGGTGTTGCTGCATCTATTCATCATCAAAGAACTACCTAGCTAATGGAGTCCACCCTGAAGCTATCACCGTACTTGTGTAGGGACCACTCTCATATCATTACACCAAACCCAACACTAGCATCCCACCTGCACTACACCACACCCTGTTACAAAACACCTGGTATATGCACATGATCGCTGTGGTGTCCAAGGCATCAACCAGATCATGTTACATCTGTTCACTGATACCACATGCAGTCGGCTCAGACAGACTTTACTTGTCCCAAGAGGCGCCCCCCCCCCAAAAAAAATGCCTTCTCCACCTATACATATATAGGATTAGAGCCGAGATACAACCCAACAAGGTAGAACCCCACAGAGTAGAAGTGGATCTGACCCGATACAAGACCAAACCAACAACATTGTACCTTCTGACTGAGCCTAGCGACATTCAAGCTGAGCTATATAGGATGCGCAGAAGGGGCACCATCAGGGAGGATGTGTTCGGCCAAAGACTAAAGATTCTTAGAGGTGGCAAAACCACTGAAACAGTGCACAAACACGTCCACCCCTGCTTCCATTTGTGGTCCAAGGTGGGCCCTCCGCATATCTGGGGCAGCCTTCTTTAATAACAAATGGACCCCAGACATGAAATTCCAGTGTAGAGCTATCCATCTCAATGACACAAAGGGACATGAGCCTTGTAAGGGAGGAATGAACAACAGCTTAGATACCCCATGTGAAGAATTCTGGGTTACTGAGGGGAGTGGGTATACGTGGCTAGAAGGAAAGGGGCAACCCTTAATTGTACGGAAACTTACACTGTATTCCTTGTGTTTCAGAGGTAAAGGAACAACTCCGCTGGGCACAAATGATTAGTGAGGCACTGTCTTGCACATTCCAGACATGCAATGGGGCACCTCCACGCTGATGAATACCTTTTGGCAGTGCTGCAAGTTTGCCTACACTCAGCTCATTCCTGGAAAGCATGGCCTCTGCTCCCTCACCACCATACACACCCCAACCCTGGTCAATCCCAGAAAAGAACTGTTGTACTTGTACCAACACCCACAAAGGAAGAAGACTTGTCTGCTCCATCAGGCTTGTGAAAAACAAACTGTTGATTATTTTGGCTGGGCTCAGTATAAGGACATTCAGGAAGATTCAGACTGTATTCCGATGCACAAGTATCCATGGGAGGGTCCAGATTCTCACCGCAGATAAACAAAACTGGCCGGAGTATGCTTCAGCACTCTCAAACTACTTAAGAAATTCTTGCCATTGCAGCCGAGAGCGGCAAAGGAAATGGTGACCCGCGCTCTCATTCTATCGCGCTTAGACTACGCCAATGCCTTTTACATTGGCCTTCCCGGCTATCAGCTGAAAAAGCTACAGATCATTCAGAATGCAGCCACTAGAGCGCTACTGGGCATCTCCGGTAGGTCAGTACAAAGCAATATCTCTGCGACCTGTATTGGATTCTGGTGGGTCAGCGTGTTCTGTTTAAGGCTGTCACCATTGCCCACGGTGCCCTATACAAATCAGGGCCCACATAGCTCAGGAGACACTTTGACTTCTATGTGCCTCACAGACATCTACGCTCCACAGGGCAATGTCTTGCTGCTATTCCTCGCTACCGCCTTGCTAGAACGGGAGGTAGCTCCCTCTCGGTCAAGGCGGCTAAAGCCTGGAATACCTACCCTACGAGCTACAAAACACCCATAACCTTAAGCTGATCAAAAAGCAGTTAAAAACCTTGCTTTTCATCTAACACCTAAGATTGGCTCACGCCACCTTGTCTCCTATAAACTGGCTCTCAGGCCGGGACACTTCCGAGTATCCATGCACGCTACCAATGTCAGATAACATAACATAACTTAACATAACATACCCTTCTTCACCTTACAAACAAAAGTGAACATGCGCTGGTTGCAGATAACCAGGTGGGAAATACTCAACATGATGAACAGCACTGAGCTCGGCCTTAATTAGATCAAGGAAGAACTGAGAGCCATCGACCTCAAGGTGATACAACATTGATATGTGTTGGACTTAATGATCGCAATGGAGGGAGGGTGTGTGCCAAGATCGGTGCATACTGCTGCACGTTTATTCCAGGGAATGGCATTGACAACAGGACTCTGGCTCTTGCCATCCAAGCCCTGCAACGCTCACAAAGAGACATACGTGAGGAGAGAAGTGCCCCTGAGCAGGAATGGCTTTTTTTAGTTGTTTTTTCTGGCTCCCCCAGTGGCTGTCCGGACTGTGCACGTACTGCAGCCCGTTTTCTTACTGTTATTGTTTTTGAGTGGTTTCCTGCAATTGGGGGTTTCCTGCAGTAAAAACACAGTCCTCAAATTGAGTGGAATGCACGTAACTAGGAAAATAGTAATAGTCAAAACTGAAGAACAAGTCCACAATAATGTGACTGTCATTAAGTATGGGTTAGATAATGTAGTTGAAATTCAACTAGAGTAGGAAATTCTAATATTGATAAAATCAATACCAATGTTTATAATTGTACATTCATATGTAGGACTGAAATATCATCTCTATCGAATTCACCCATCACGGCTTTCCATCAAACCTGACTCAGAAGTACGTGGTCAGGCAGGCGCTGAGACCTACCTCTGAGGTTACTGATTAACCGGTCACAGGTGGAGTGGCGCCTAGCCTGCAGGACGCGGGAGCCAGAAAGTCATATCAATCCCTTAGATAAGCACAGCTACCGTGTAATTTGTGAGTGCACAGCCTTATTTTGAAATAATTGTGTGACGAGTTTTAATGGTTTAGGTGCTCCATTGGAGACGTCTCCTGTCCTAGTGACGTCGAATGTCTAAAAGCATTAACTGTGCTTTCAATTAATAATTGGTTGCATCCCGTAGGGCACACTTGTATGGTTCCAATATAGGATTCCACTGATATTCAAAAAGAAAAGGTATTCACAAAATATTTCAGAGGAATTATATTTATTTTCGTAGTTCATAAAGTGCATTCAGAAATTCTTTTCATTTCTTTAGTGTTCCATAAACAGAAAAACTGTATTATTCCATATGGAGTTCAATTTTTGCTCCAATGCATTTCGGGCGCTGTGCCCTTCATCTGGGAGCGTTCATAAAGTGTAAAATAACATAGCTAGGTTTTAGTCTACATGTATCAACCATAATACCATAATCAGTGTCACCGTGCGCTAATCGCACGGTGACACTGATTATGGTTGATACAACTGTATATATATACAATGACGATATGTAATCTTTGTGATGTCTATGTAGACTAAAACCTAGCTATGTTATTTTACACTTTAGAAACGCTCCCAGAAGAAGGGCACAGCGCCCGAAATGCATTGGAGCAAAAAATGAACTCGATATGGAATAATACAGTTTTTCTGTTTATGGAACACTAAAGAAAGGAAAAGAATTTCTGAATACACCTTATGAACTACGAAAATAAATATAATTCTTCTGAACTATTTTGTGAATACCTTTTCTTTTTGAATATCAGTGGAATCCTATATTGGAACCATAGACGTTTGCCCTACTGGATGCAACCAATTATTAATTGGAAGCACAGTTAATGCTTATAAGCACAGCTACACCACAATGGTCCAGCACATATGGGCGGGGGAGAGCATGCATTCCCAAAAACACCATAAAGTCAGATGCCACTTGAAGTTAGGACCACACAGCCAATCAGAATACAGCACACACAGTGATGATGCGACCCTCATGCCGGACATCTGGACACGTTACTCACTGGCCCCCATTGTGTCCAGGCAAGGTTAAGGTCCACCTACATTTGTTATCAGGCGCCTTAATTATGACTACTAAGACAAGGCCTGCATTCTTTTACCAAAAAAGGATCGACTGAAGCACTTTATGATAACCAAAGAAATGTGTAAAACCCTGTTCCGATTGATTGTACTTTGAAACAGTCCTCGGAAAAGCTTTTGTAACTGTGCTCTCGGCTGGAGTGTTTAATTAAACCAACTGTTCCTGTTTTGCCAAACGCCTCTTGTTTTTTCAAGTTACATTTATATTCGAGTAACAAAACTTAGCGGCTGACTAACCAAAAACACTAAGTTCTGTTGAAGTTTCCAACTTGAACTCTTAAGATGATCTACTGAAAATGGGGGAGTAGAATCTGGTGTGTGTAAAAAACTGCTAAAAATTCAAGATCCCTAGGTCCCCATCGGACTGGCTTTCTTTTAGTCTCACATGTAAGTGATATGTGTAAGTAATGTGCAGTAGGGCAAACTTCCCTCGGATAATGAACATGCACTGCTCAGGTGCCAACAATGCAACTTCTGATTGACAAAAACATGTATGGCACATGGAGGAACGAGCAGTACAATTGTACCTCAGAGACTCAGCAGGTACAGCCCAGACAGCAGTAATGCAAGTGCCCCCTAGGCACAAAGTACACATGTAGCGTACATAAGCACCATCTACACAAACTTCACTCAGACACAGAATATTTACAGTATGGGCAGCGCCTGCATAGGGGCAATACCAGTTGAAATTTCTCTCACACATTCAAAAGGCACAGCGTAGGAGCAGCAGGTCAAGACTTTCTCAAACACATCAAAGGGACTGCATAGGTACCAGCAATGCCATCTATCCTTAGACACCGAACATGCACTGCACAAGTCCTGAGTAAATGCACGTTTGCCTCATACACAGAATATACTTCATTTACTGAACACACTTGGGCCAACTGGTCTTTGATGCACCAGATAAAATGTATATTCATAATTAAAGTAAAACTATTCACAGTACAAAAACATTTTAAATAACAGAATAATCAACTGAACAGTGCAGGGTAATAAAATGGAAACTCTGCAGGAATTATGGACAGGCTAGGAGGATATGGAGAATGAAGCAGTGGGTGGAGAAGAGGCATAGAATGGAAGGCCAGGCTAATGCAGGATACATGCTAGGACACTAAACATTTGAAAACTCTTCATCTTAAGACAACACTTGATCAAGTTTGAGGATGGTTGGAACAGAGGAAAACAAACCTAGGGTTTAGGTTCTTTTGCCACTTTATCATGAGGATACAATGGAGGTTTGTGGTGCTACGCAAAATTACAAGTTGGGATGGTTGCCATTCAATTAATCATACTGTACTTATTAAGCGCTGCTCATCACCCAAGAGGGTATTGAGGTGCTGTTACATTACAACAAAGAAACAGCAGCAAGTTGTCCGTTACACAACCTGTTATTAGACAGTTTTTTAGAGGGCAATATTCAGTGATGTGAACTTCTTTCCATTTTTTTCAAGTTCCACTTCCACTTCAGGCTTCAATGTTGTCTGTGTAGAGCAATTGGTTATAATTTTTACAGACAGCAGCATACTTGGAGAATGAATCTGAGATCACTAGAAACATATACAAACTTACGTGAGCAAACAACAGACCAAGAAAAATTAGGTGAAAGACATTCAAAGAGAAGAAAGACTGGCAAGAAGTATGGAGGAAGCCGGAGAACCTCAGATCTCTTTTTGGAGATCTATGAAAGATGTTAGATGGGTATTCACTCACAGTTGGGCAAAAGAAGAGGGGGAATCAAGCAAAGGAGGGCTTCATGAGTCTGGGCTCAGATCCTGTAGTATCCTGACAAGTCTCAACCTCTTGTTCTGGCTCATCTAATCCAAAACGATACTAGTGCTTTGCCTGAAATATACCTTCAAAAAGACGATTGCCTCTTTTTACGTCCAATTGTGCCTTAAGCGAAACACATTTTGGTAGTAGTGACTTCTGCATGACGTCTGTTATTGTTTCAATCTTAGTGACAACCTAGCAAGAAAAGAGATTAATTTTCTCTAAAACTCTACATGCAATGACTTACTGAGAATTTTAGAAAACATAAAAACTATTATGAACTCTTGTAAGAATCTGCGGTGTAGTGCATACATTATTATTGAACCAGGTGCTTCTGCAATGCTCAAATGTTGCTGGTGATATTTGAATTACACAGAATGGCCTAGTAGCACCATTGTTTCTGGGAGGGGTTCAGTATGCGATTCTGTGCTTCCAACCGCAGACAGGAGCCTGTTGATATGTTATTGCACTCAAGTCCATCGCTGGTTGGGTGGATATGTCATGGCCTCTGTTGCTTTGTGGGCCACAACATTTGTTATCAATTGTCACTGAAAGTTAAAATACACACCAATAATTATTTTAGCAGTTCCTAATGATAGGTTCTGCCACTCGCATACTGAGAGGCTGAATCTCATGCCATACAGAACGTCACGCCTAACTGATATGTAATTAAATATGTACATTTTTCAAGGCTCATTTAAAGAATTTTTAACAAGCTAGTTTCTACTGACTGGGTTTGACACAGAGTGTTACTACGGCCCCATCTCCCATGAGGCCCTATTAGAGACAGCATTGTGTAATAACCCCTCACATTCTTCTTTCAGTAGACATTTTCATTCACCTTTCCACACAGACAGTAAATTAGCATTGACTGCAGTGAGAACATACACTAGTGTTCTGCCACTGAATGTTAATCAGGTATCCTCAAAAAAGTTTTAAGGGCATTCTAATTCAATGTAGATCTGCAGTACGTAAACTGGTACTGCAAAAATCTGATTTATTCTGTATAAATCCTAAGAATTCTCTGTCTCTCATCAGCAATCTAGAAGAGGCCCATCTTATTAGGGTAAGGCAGTTCTATACCTACCGGAAAAAGACTAGACAGTGATTAGTTCGGAATTGGGTTTTCCTGGCAGACAGCCAGTACAGGTGCGACAAGTTCAGAAAATATTGCAACGGTTGAGAGTGTAGCTGTTTATGAGAGTAAAAGGTGTACTCCTCGAGTTTGTTTTCTTCAGTCACCAACTGTCACACAGCCATAGATTTGCCAATAGCTGCCCTTGCATAGCCTGGACATGTTTGATTTTGTGGCTATAATCAGGAGAGGGTCATCTAACTCACACTCAAGCATTGGACAGTAGAACATTTGACCAAGAGCTGTAAAATTGCTTGATTATCTAAGTTGGCACCAAAAGTACATCAGTAATATAAATTAAACTATGCTTACCCTCTAGGATTACCTTACTCCCCTTGTTATTAAAAAAAGATTGTCCTTCCTGTGTCTATGCAGGCACCATGCTGACCCAGGTACCCAATCTAGAGCCAGGTCGATGGCATGTTACCTCTTCAAAGCTCTTGAGCTCTACCTACCCTCAACAAGGTTGTAACTCCAACCTCTGTTATCCCTCAGGGCTCATACAGCTGGTCATGTTTTCATAGGAGATTCAGCTTCCCATATGGGTCTGTCAGGACTTCCACTTCTTGCATGAGATACTGCAGTATCCCATGATATCCATCAACCAATGTTGGTCCTGTTGCTTCATAAAATAAAATGTGGTCAACCACAGTCTTTGCTGGGATTTGTATATTACTTGAAACCCCAAAGCCTGGTGTTCCAGCTCCTGATGTAAGGACTTCCCATAACTCCGCAGAACAATGGCACTCATGAATGTGACTTACCCGCAACTTCAGAGTCCCTGGAACGCTCCAGCACCACGATAGTTTGTTACACAGATACCTGTTGGGAAGAAACCAAAATAAATTAGTATTCAAGTTAGATGTAGCACTGTACATAACAGAAAACAAAACTTGAACAACATAAGAAATTATGCACAAAAATTATTACGTGCGCAAATCGGAGTAACACATTCGTGCATTAATTCAGGACTTCAGTCAGTCAAGAGACAAGACAACTAATAACTCAGCAGGAAGATATCTGGTGCAACAGCAGACAGGTACACAAAACAACCTCAAGCAAGTGACTACCATTCAACAGCGTACTTCGGCTGTTACTTCTCTGAGGAAGATGTACATCACAGTGTCACCACTGCAACTCATATTAGCCTGTTGAATGTGCAGGAACAAGCTGTATTATCACCTATTTACTGGTTTGTAAATGTTGCTACCTTAGACTTAAACTTTCATAGACTGCATGGTGTCAATTTGTACGCTTGACTGACAAACTGAGGCAAATGTCATTCACCACAGAAGACGTTCCTATCCTTTTTATCTGTCCTGTTTCCGTGCACATGTGATTCTTCACTTTGGTGAAAGTGGCAACATAAAGCTAAGTTGGAAGTTTACACTGCTTTGCCAAAAACTCCAGTTATTAGTTTACTTTCTTCTAACATAAATCCAGTTCCAGGTATATCGATACTTAGGAGACGTGGCCTCCCAAGGATCGCTTTTACTGATATCCACTAAACTCTAGTTGCTCGCCAATAAGGAACATTGGGCATTGCTTAAAGTGCTTGAGAACTCCAGGTAAAAGGGCCCTGCCAAGAAGATCCCTCAAACCCATGGGCATTAACACAACCTTGACCCAAGGTACATCGCTGACCCCACAAGCCATGTTCTGCAAGGTTTCATCCTCCAGGAAGTAGAGTTCCAAGATACCACCACTTTCATCAGTTCCGGATTACCATGGATATTAGAACACTCTGTGGGTCTCCAATGACTGTCAATATTATTTCTCCCCAGGCTTCATCTATGGCCCTTACCACTGTGATCCCTAAGAATGGATTCCAAACGAAAATATATCTCACACAAGACCAGAACAGGCTGTAATCCCACTTGCTGGGCTGTGAGGCAGATGAGGCAGGCTTCAAGCACTCAGGATGGGACTGGACGCCAGTTCAGCTGCAGACTTATCACTGAAGTTAGTGACATTCTCAGCATTATTGTCAGCTGTCCTGTGCTGACAGCTCTGCTTGATCAGGTTACAAAGCTTATGCCAGGGCCGGAAAATTATTTGAACTTCTACTAACTTTAACCAAATCAAGTATTGCTTTCAGATGAATATGTCGCCCTCCCAATTTGTTCTGTCAATCTTGTCTTTTGTAATGTGTAAGAGGTATATTTCGGTATGTTGGTGGACCTAAAACAGAGACTGTGAGATGCCTAGGGTGCACACAGATATTATGTACGCATGCTAGGGGACTATGAGTTTACTCATGATGAGACCTCAGAGGAAGGTTATAGGGGGCACCATAAACTGCCTGTGTTGTTAATGTCCTGTTTGTGGATAATAAGGACTCACACCATCCAACTCTGTGGTGACTTTAAAATAATGAACGCTAAAGCGACATTCTATTCAGCCATACAACATGCCACTTTACATAATATTTTTACACCAGCGATAGTTTGTTTGTGAAGGAAGGAGCAGAGCATGCTCGCAGTTTCAGGAACTGGGAGTTTCAACTGATAAATTTTAAATGAATTTTTTGTTTTCTGTATGCATTTAGTGAACATGGGTTTAGAAAAAAATAAAAAATAGTTCCTAAACATCTTAATCCATTCAAGGAAATTGCTAGTCGGTTAAGCGCCCTTGTGCCCTAAGGCTAAATCAGAAAGCGGTAAGAAGCATACCTGACTGAGGCAAAGGCTGTCCAACACAAGAGTTAGGGCACAATGCCTGAATGGGCTCACTAAAAACGAATAATATTAGATGAAAAAGTTACCTTAGGTAACCATATATCTGTAAGAGACATAGATTAGTTATAGATTCCGTACCTTAGAATTACCCACAGGCTTCAGACTGGATCCAGAAAGTTTTTTGTCAGCAGTACACCTGCACGTCGACATGTGGCGGCAGTCGGCTCCCCATTTGTCGTGGTCGCCGGGATGACGTTGCTGTAGCTACTTAGAGGCCGCCCTCTCGCGCTGATGTCAGTTCTGTACACGACTTTCCACGCCAGAAGCGCAGAGCCATGCAAGACACTGACCACTGGTGCAAAAAACTAGGAGCCCGAAAGGAAATCCTTAACTTTAGAAATCAGTTTGCAGAATGGGGAGGATGGATGGGGTGGTAAGGAATCTATAACTAATCTATGTCTCTTACAGTTATATCGTTACCGAAAGTAAGTAGCTTGTTCATCTGAAAGAGACAGTTAGTTATAGTTTCCTTACCTTAGAATAGATAACCCAGCGATACCAACCCCGGAGGTGGGTCTGCGAATCAAGTTCACACCAGAAAATCATGGAGAACAGAATGGCCAAAGAAGCCATCTTGTGTGGATGTTTCGTGCACGAAGTAATAGTAAATCCATTTTGAAAAATAATGTATGACTACGATCACATGCTTGTTATTAAAGGGTAAGGACCTCACTTGGCCAGCTAACACTCTCCGGACTGGCCTACGACTGACCCAGGACCTGCTGGCCTTCAAAAGACTTCTCAAGACCTGGCTTTTCGATCAGTAGCAGCCACCCCCTTCCCCCCCCCCCCTTCCCAGCGCCTTGAGACCCTCACGGGTATATAGCGCGCTTTACAAATGAAAATGATTGATGTATTGATTGATTGAAGTCAAGTGCAAGTTTGCGCCAAGGACCTTGGGGTAATGGCGTAGTGACCAAAGGGGTATCTTGGCACTTCCAGTGCTTGTTAGATAAAATGCATTCCTGACAATTTTCAACAAACTTATCCACATCAGAGTCCATGAAAGGCCACCAAAAGTAGCACCTCAAGGTCTTCTCGGACGAGGTGGCTCACAAATGACCTTTATGGCCTAATGTAAGAATGTTTGAGGGAAGCTGACTGGGAACCACTATTTTGTTGCCCCTCATAAGATATCATTTACAACAGTAAGTTGGTCAGCTAGTTGGCAAAATACAAACAGGTCCCCCTTAAGGTTTTTGACATGAGGCCAACCGAGTTAAACAAATTCTTTCACTCTACTCAATATAACATTCTTGCAACACACAGTAACCCACTCTGTTTCAGAAATGGTCCCTTCACACAGCTGTACCACATCTACAATGGCAACAAGGCCTTAATTATCATACACATCAAAGTCACAAGTTCCTTCCAAAGGAGCAGGCAACCTAGATAGGAAGTCAGCCCTGGAATAGGTAGCACCAGGTATATATACAAAGTCAAAATTCTATTTTTTAAGTTTGAACAAAATTCTATTCAGCCTGGAAGAGGCACAAAAGGTTCCTTTGTCACCAAATAAATACAAAGAGGCTTGTGATCTGTGCATAGAGTGAAAGCAGTCCCCCAAACATAGGTTTTGAACTTTGTAATAGCCCACACACAAGCAAGTGACTGCCTTTCTATGGCACTATACTTCATTTCTACTGAGGTCAAAAATCTGGAGGCAAAACAGTGGTTTCAGATGAACCAATTCTCTGACACAAAACAGCACCCAGGCCTATGGCACTAGCATCCACAGTTAAGATATATTTAGGACCGTTCACATACGATTTGAGAGCGGGAACATTGGGCAAAATCTTTTTTATCTCCTGGAAAACATTTTGTTCCATAGTACCCCAAGTAAAACTCTCTTTCTTCCTTAACATTCTTTTAAGTGGTTTCATAAGGGTGGCATACCCGTTGACAAACCTAGCAAAATAATCACTTAATCCTAAAGAAGGACCTTAACTCGTCTTTATTGGTAGGAGAAGGAACCTCTTTCAAGGCTTTAATGAATTCGACTTTTGGTTTAATATCCTGCGCAGTTATGTGATGACCTAAATACTCCACACTGTCCGTCAGAAATTTGCATTCCATATCAAGTATTGATTTCAGATGAATATGTCGCCCTCCCAATTTGTTCTGTTAATCTGGTCTTTTGTAATTTGTAAGAGGTATATTTCCGTACGTTGGTGGACCTAAAACAGAGACTGTGAGATACCTAGGGAGCACACAGATATTATGGACGCATTCTAGGGGACTATGAGTTTACTCATGATGAGACCTCAGAGGAAGGTTATAGGGGGCACCATAAACTGCCTGTGTTGTTAATGTCCTGTTTGTGGTTAATAAGGACCCACATCATCCAACTCTGTGGTGACTTTAAAATAATGGACGCTAGAGCGACATTCTATTCAGCCATACAACATGTGTCATTTTACATAATATTTTTACACCAGCGTTAGTGTGTTTGTGAAGGAAGGAGCAGAGTATGCTCGCAGTTTCAGGAACTGGGAGTTGGAACTGACAAATTTTAAATTAATTTCTTGTTTTCTGTATGCATTTAGTGAACATGGGTTTAGAAAAAAATTAAAAATAGGTCCTCAACATCTTAATCCATTCAAGGAAATTGCTAGTCGGTTAAGCACCCTTGTGCCCTAAGGCTAAATCAGAAAGCGGTAAAAATCCTACCTGACTGAGGCAAGGGCTGTCCAACACAAGAGTTAGGGCGCAATGACTGAATGGGCTCACTAAAAACAAATAATATTCGATGAACAAGTTACCTTAGGTAACCATATATCTGTAAGAGACATAGATTAGTTATAGATTCCTTACCTTAGAATTACCCACAGGCTTCAGACTGGATCCCGAAAAAATTTTGTGAGCATACCCCTGCACGTCGACAGGTGAAGCAGTCGGCTCCCCATTCGTCGGGGTCGCCGGGATGACGTTGCTGTAGCTACTTAGACGCCGCCCTCTCTCGCTGACGTCAGTTCTGTACACGACTTTCCACGCCAGAAGCGCACAGACATGCAAGACACTGACCACTGGTGCAAAAAACTAGGGCCCCGAAAGGAAATACTTAACCTTAGAAATCAGTTTGCAGAATGGGGAGGATGGGTGGGGCGGTAAGGAATCTATAACTAATCTATGTCTCTTACAGATATATTGGTACCAAAGGTAAGTAACTTGTTCATCTGAAAGAAACAATTAGTTATAGATTTATAGATTCCTTACCTTAGAATAGATACCCCAGCGATACCAACCCCGGAGGTGGGTCTGCGAATCAAGTTCACACCAGAAAGTCATGGAGAACAGAACGGTTAAAGAAGCCGTCTCTCCAGGCTTGGCTGTCCCGGCAGTAGTGTTTTGGGAACGTGTGCAGTGATGCCCACGTAGCTGCCTGACAGATGTCATTAAGGGGTACTCCATGTCCCAAAGCAGTGGTAGCTGCCGTCGCCCTGGTGGAATGGGCGTGTAATCCCACTGGAGGCTCCTTCTTTGCCAAGGAATAGCAAACTTTGATGCATAAAACCATCTACATATGGTCTGTTTGTGCACGGTCCGACCTTTTTTGGCGCCCACGTAACCAACAAAGACCTAGTCATCCACCTGGAATTGCTTTGTGCGATCCAAATAAAATGAAAGAGCACGTTTTGGATCCAGACGGTGCAGCCTCTCTTCTTCTTTGAAAGGATGCAGAAGCTGAAAGAAGGTGGACAAAGTGATGGTCTGTCCAATGTCGAAAGAAGTAACCACTTTGGGAAGGAAGGAAGGAAGGAAGGAAGGGCGAGTTCAAAGGACAACCTTGTCCGGATGAACAGCCAGAAAATGAGGTTTAGAAGAAAGAGCTTGGAGCTCACTCACCCTGCGCGCAGAGGTGATGGTCACCATAAAGGCAGTTTTTAAAGTCAGAAGCCTGAGAGGACAGTTATTTAGCGGATCAAAGGGAGCGCACATAAGATACATAAGAACTAATCCAAGTCCCACTAGGGCATTACGAAGGGAACAGGAGGAAAAAGATGAGTAATGCCCTTAAGGAAGCAATTTACAACAGGGGACTTGAAAAGAGAAGGCTGATCAGGAAGCCTAAGAAAGGCTGAAATGGCTGGAAGGTAGCCCTTTAATGTGCCCAGAGTGGAGCCCTGCTGGGCCACAGAAAGGAGGAACAAGAGAACCTCAGAAAGAGGGGCGGAAAGTGGATCCAAAGCCTTTTCTGTGCATCATGCCACAAATGTGTTTCATCTGCAGGCGTATACCGTCTTAGTGGAGGGACGCCTGGCTGCCAAGATAACATCACAGACTTCAGGAGGAAGGTTGAAAGCTGTCAACTGTTGCCGCTCAATCTCCACGCAAGGAGGTGGAGGCTGGACAGGTTCGGGTGGAGGACGTTCCCTGCTGCTGCGACAGAAGATCCTACCGAAGAGGAAGTCAGATTGGAAGATCAATGGTCATGTTTAATAGCTCGGGATACCAGGCTCTTTGTGCCCAATCCGGAACCACAAGAATGACTTGGGCCTGATCTTCTTCAGCACTCTAGGCAGAAGTGGTATAGGCAGAAAGGAGTATAGAAGACCGCATCTCCACTTACGACAAAAAGCGTCGCCGAGCGAGTGCCACCTTGGAAATTCCAATGCGCAGAATTGCTGACATTGCACGTTTTCTTCGGTGATGAATAGATCTAACCAAGTCTCTCCCCACTGTTGAAAGAGGCCTTGCACCACCTCCAAGTGAATACACCATTTGTGATCCATCATGCACTTGCAGCAGAGTTTGTCCGCTCTGGGCGTTCAGCAAACCTGCCAGGTGTTGAACTACCAGGGCTATATGCCCTGACGTTCCAGCCATGTGCAGAGGATTGACATAGGGTCCACAACTCTACCCGCCTTGTTTGTTGCAGAACCACATGGCACTGGTGTTGTTTGTGAACCCCTGCAGTACTCTTTCCTGGACAGAGGGAAAGAATGCTTTGAGTGCAAGACGAATCTTCTGAAGCTCAAGAAGGTTGATGTGGAGCCCGGAATCTTCTGGAGACCAAAGGCATCTCATCTTCGCCTCCTCCATGTGGCCGCCCCATCCCAGAAGTGATGCATCGGTCACACTGTGAACTCCGGTTGAGGAAGGGGGAGGGATCTGCAGTCAACCCAATCCTGGTACGTTAACCACAACACTGCAATTGGTGTGCCGTGCCCTCGGAGATCTGGACACAATTTGACAGGTTCCCCTTATGTTGTGCGCACTGGAACTTCAGGTCCCACTGCAGAGCTTGCATATGCTATTCTGGCTTGGTCCACCAGCAGGATGCAAGAGGCCATCGGGCCCAGTAGCTGGAGGGTCATCCTGACCCAAACCCAGGATTGAGGCTGAAAGATCGGAATCATAGCCCGAATATCCCAGACTCGCTGTTCGGGAGGGTAGACCCGAAACTGCATCGTGTCCCGAACCGCTCCAATGAAGGAGCTTCTGAGAGGGAGTCAGGTGCCACTTCCGCACCTTGATGGAGAACCCCAGAGAATGTAGGAGGTTGACTGTAATTTGGAGGTGGGAGACGACAGCCTGGGGCGAGCCCGCCTTCAACAACCAGTCGTCGAGATCTCCGCAGTTGAGCTGCGACCACCGCCATCACCTTCGTGAACACCCAAGGGGGGCTGGTAAGACCAAAGGGGAGCACGGTAAACTGAAAATGCTTGTGGCCTACCGTGAGCCAGAAATAGGGCCAGTGGGCTGGCAGGATGCGTATGTGAAAATAGGCGTTCTGCAAGTCCAATGCTACCATTCAGTCTCCAGGGTCAAGGGCAGACAGGATCTGAGCTAGCGTCAACATTTTGAACTTCTCCGCCCGGAGGAAGCAGTTGACGTTCCAGACATCCAAGATAGGACGCAGGCCTTTGTCCTTCTTGGGCACCAGAAAGTAGTGGGAGTAGCAACCACGACCTACTTCTGGGGCAGGAACTCGCTCAATGGCTCCCTTGACCAAGAGAGCCATAACATCCTGTTGGAGAAGGGCCAGGTGGTTCTCCGACATGCGATGGTACTTATGTAGCATGACTGGGGGGGAAGTCTCGAAGAGGAGGGAGTAGCCCCTTCAGCTATATGCAAAACCCACTTGCCTGACATGATGGAGAGCCAGTGGGGGAGGTGATTGTGAATCCTGCTGCCCACTGGCGATTGGTGGCCCTGGAAGGTTGGACTAGGATGGTTTGGAGGCTGCTGCAGACGGGCGGTGATGGACTGGCCCGCTCGGTGGCCCCCAGACCCACGACGGTGGGTCCCACGTCACCGGCCTTGCAGGAGCAGAACAGCTTACGCTGGCCTCTGGCCCTGGGTGAACCGTGGTGGGGCACCCCTTCCGTAGCCACAAAAGGGGCGAAAGGCAGACTGCGCAGGGCGAGTGATAGAGAGGCCCAAGGACTTGGCCATAGCCAGCGAGTAATGAAGCGCTCTAGTGCACTGTCTGCCTTGTAGCTGTACAGGCGACGGCTATCAAAGGGTATTTCCATAAGGGTAGCTTGCACATTCCCAGAAAAGCCAGTCGATCTTAGCCAGGTGTAGCATTGAAGGGCTATCGACGTTGAAATCATCCTATCTAGTGAGTGGGCGGTGTCCAGTCCACAGCGTATGGTAAACTTTGCTAAGTCTCTCCCATCTGCAACTGCACGGGAGAGTACAGCCCGGGCCTCCTCCGAGCACTGGGGCAGCACCTGCGCCACCGTATTCCACAGAGTAGGTATAACGGCCCAACAGACATGCAGTGTTAGCTGACCCCAGTCTCAAGCTGGAGGAAGAAAACATCTTCTTCCCAAGATGGTTCAGCTTTTTGGATTCACTATCAGGTGGTGCGTTAGGGAATGTGCCTTTGGATGTGGAGGCTTGGACCAACAAGCTCTCAGGGATGGGGTGTTGGGAGAGGAAAGTGGGGATGCCCGGGGCCGGGCAGTGGCGTCGGGTAATCATCCTATCCACAGGAGCCCCTGTGTTGGGCCTGGACCAGGTGCCCAAAAGGATGTCGGTTAGGGCTTCATTGAACAGCAGCAGGTGCTCCGATGTGCTCGCTACCGGCTGAAGCACGCACCATCTCTCTATCGCCCTCCCTCTATCTATCTCCCTCCCTCTATCTATCGCACTCATTTTATCTATTGCATCACCACTGCATCACTCAGCACCACCACAGCATCACTCAGGGGCGCCACAACATCACTATGCGCTACCACAGCATCACTGAACGCCACCACCACATCACTGAACGCCACCACAGCATCAATCTGTGCAACCATTCACCAACAACTGGTTCAAATATGTTCTCTCATTCTTTCAAGCTTTATTACAAATGTCACAAAAAGATGTTAATATTTCACTTCTGTTATTGGATTTTCATCACAATAAAATACACTGAACATAATCTTCACAAGTTATTTACAAAAGTTTAAGCTATTGCCTTTATGCATTACAATAACTTTTATTTAAGTATTAATTAAAAATAAATAAAGGCCATTGTTATTTGTAATATCAATACATCTAAGTCACGTAAATACAACACATATTGCATTACAAATGCTATAGGTGTCACAATTGCAAAAGTTAAAACTATTGGCATTGTAAATGACAAAGCTATTAATTTCGTTATTTTCAAAACCAACACATAAATACAACATTTGTCATTTACAATACCAATAGCTCAAACTTTCCTAATGCGAGACCTATTGCATTGCAAATGCTTGATCTTCGTCTGCTATGGAATGGTGTCCTGGTTGTGTGTGTGCCCAGAAATAACAGAAATTGTGAGCTTGTGAAGGCTTTGTAAATACTGTGTCTGATTTTAAAGATGGTGCAATCCAGCAAGGGGAGCCAATGGAGTTCCATCAGGATAGAGGTGATGTGATCATATTTCTTCAGGCCCTGCATGAGACATGCTGTGGTGTGACGGATGCCATGCTCTGGGTAGTACCAGTGTGAGTCTGGGTGAACATAGAGTAGGGCACCACCACCATCCAGATAAAAGAGTATGTAGGTTTAAACAGCAAATCTGACATCACTTTTTGAAAGATGCAGTGCAACTATCTTTAGAAGAGAGAGCTGGTACCAAGCAGTCTTTGTTTTTTGGTAATGAATTCCTGAGGGTGAGGTTGGTGTCGAGGGTCAATCCAAATGACTTGGCATTCAGTGAAAGCTCAGGTTTAAAAGTGTCAAGGTTCATGTCAGTGAACCTGGTTTGTACTATGTTCTGTTTGTTGTTCTAGGCAAAAAACAGGAATTCTGTCTTGGCTAGGTGATCATCAGGTAGGTTCTGGACATCCAGGTCTGGATGTTGTGCAGGCAGAGTTTGAGGCAGTGGATGTCTGAAGCAGAGAAGACTTTTAAGTAGAGTTATGTATCATTGGCATGTTGGCGTACCTTGTTGCAGTTATCTGTGGGTAGAGCACAAAGCAGCTACATGTAGAGGTTCAAGATGGCAGGTGCTCCGATGTGCTCGCTACCGGCTGAAGCACGCACCATCTCTCTATCGCCCTCCCTCTATCTATCTCCCTCCCTCTATCTATCGCACTCATTTTATCTATTGCATCACCACTGCATCACTCAGCACCACCACAGCATCACTCAGGGGCGCCACAACATCACTATGCGCTACCACAGCATCACTGAACGCCACCACCACATCACTGAACGCCACCACAGCATCAATCTGTGCAACCATTCACCAACAACTGGTTCAAATATGTTCTCTCAATCTTTCAAGCTTTATTACAAATGTCACAAAAAGATGTTAATATTTCACTTCTGTTATTGGATTTTCATCACAATAAAATACACTGAACATAATCTTCACAAGTTATTTACAAAAGTTTAAGCTATTGCCTTTATGCATTACAATAACTTTTATTTAAGTATTAATTAAAAATAAATAAAGGCCATTGTTATTTGTAATATCAATACATCTAAGTCACGTAAATACAACACATATTGCATTACAAATGCTATAGGTGTCACAATTGCAAAAGTTAAAACTATTGGCATTGTAAATGACAAAGCTATTAATTTCGTTATTTTCAAAACCAACACATAAATACAACATTTGTCATTTACAATACCAATAGCTCAAACTTTCCTAATGCGAGACCTATTGCATTGCAAATGCTTGATCTTCGTCTGCTATGGAATGGTGTCCTGGTTGTGTGTGTGCCCAGAAATAACAGAAATTGTGAGCTTGTGAAGGCTTTGTAAATACTGTGTCTGATTTTAAAGATGGTGCAATCCAGCAAGGGGAGCCAATGGAGTTCCATCAGGATAGAGGTGATGTGATCATATTTCTTCAGGCCCTGCATGAGACATGCTGTGGTGTGACGGATGCCATGCTCTGGGCAGTACCAGTGTGAGTCTGGGTGAACATAGAGTAGGGCACCACCACCATCCAGATAAAAGAGTATGTAGGTTTAAACAGCAAATCTGACATCACTTTTTGAAAGATGCAGTGTAACTATCTTTAGAAGAGAGAGCTGGTACCAAGCAGTCTTTGTTTTTTGGTAATGAATTCCTGAGGGTGAGGTTGGTGTCGAGGGTCAATCCAAATGACTTGGCATTCAGTGAAAGCTCAGGTTTAAAAGTGTCAAGGTTCATGTCAGTGAACCTGGTTTGTACTATGTTCTGTTTGTTGTTCTAGGCAAAAAACAGGAATTCTGTCTTGGCTAGGTGATCATCAGGTAGGTTCTGGACATCCAGGTCTGGATGTTGTGCAGGCAGAGTTTGAGGCAGTGGATGTCTGAAGCAGAGAAGACTTTTAAGTAGAGTTATGTATCATTGGCATGTTGGCGTACCTTGTTGCAGTTATCTGTGGGTAGAGCACAAAGCAGCTACATGTAGAGGTTCAAGATGGCAGGAGCCAGGATGGAACACTGGGGACCTGAAAGTTGATAATAACCTTATGTGAGCTTGAGGTGAAAATGTTAAGAGACTGTACTGGTTGGAAAGGTAGGATGAGACCCAGTGAAGGACAATGCCAGTGAATCCCATTTGAGATTTCCTGGTGTGTCGGACGGTGGTATGGTCAACTGTGTTGAAGGTTGCTGAGAGGTGCAGCATTATCAGGAGGCATGGGCGTATGTGTAATTTCAGCAGTTTGTGAAATCATGTCTTTCTCTTTCCATGCAACTCAAGTAAAATCCATACAGTCGGTGAAATGTCATCACACCTACGATCTTAACATATAACTTACACAACTTCTACATCAACATGGCCATTGCCTCAAGCCGACATTACTTTGACCAGGTAATTTACTGTTTTAATCCGATCCTAGCAATTAGGATGCTAGAGCTACTTTGTGGTCCTACCACTCTGGCCATGCTGATGTAAAGATGTTGTCAATGTTAAGGTATGTTGATGTGAAGGTTGTGAATCCGAAGCAAGAATAATACACAGGGGAGGAGGAGCTACGCGAGCATCCAAGGTGGCCGTGTGAGCACAGGGCTCCCGGGACCCTCGCCGCTCTTTGCAAAATATCCTGACGCTATCCTGATTCTTCAGACGGGTTACTGAAGATGAACCTCAGAGGATGCTTTTGCTCTTTGAAAAATTTTATTTGGACTCCGGGAACCGAAGTTTCCTTGGACCGAACTTTTGAGGCCCACGTTGCGGTAAGCCGGGGGCTTGGCAAGTTGGCACGCCGAGACGAAGTTGAACAACAACGGCTGAGGGGTCTTCCCCCTGTAGCCCTGCATCAACTTTCGGTTTCGCTTTTGGGTCCTGGCATTGTCAGATCGCAGGACTGTTCCGTTCTGTCGGAGATCCGGCCAGGCTCTGTCTCATCATCGTGTGCCTTCTATTCTTAACGCTTCTGTGTCGAACTGTGTTGTCACCTCGGCCACACGAGCCTACTTTTGTAGACTTTTGGTGACTTGCCTGCAAGCGGCCATTTTCACCAGGTCTCACGGGCCCCTCCGGGGCGTATCTTCCAGTATGGCGGCTAGGGCCGACAACGAGAAACGTAAAACCAAGGCGCCTATTCGCGGGGGACCGGTCCAAACTAATATCATGGATCGTTATACCCAAACTAAAGGATCCCCCGATGGCGCCAGCCGCACCCCGGAGGACGCCAAGGAAGACCCAACTGCGCTGACTGAACTGTCTCTCCAAGACGTCATGAGCGCCATTGCCAATATGAAGGCTACCATCGGCCAGCAATATGAGGCTCTGGCTCATAAAATCGAGACGGTTGCCATCGATGTCACCTTGATCAGAGCCGACTTGTCTAAAACTAAGGAGAAAGTGAAATCGTTGGATTTGAAGACTTCTAGCCTTACAGCCGATGTGTCGGAACTGCAAACGGAAATCAGCAACCTGAAATCATCCAACTACCTCATGTCTCATCGACTGGAGGATTTTTAAAACAGGGCATTAGTGTCCCTTAAAACCCAGAAAAACCTTCAACAGACCTCCTGGTGGAGGACCTCGTTCTGAACCATCTTGCCCCTACAGGACTGAGCAAATTCTTTGCAGTGGAGCGTGCCCACCGTGTCCCCGGTGGAAAGCCGAGGCCGGGCGCCCCTCCGAGGCCTATCATTGCAAAGCTCTTTCATTTCAGAGACCGGGATGCTATCCTGCAGGCCTCGAGGGGGAGCGGCCCGGTAAAATGTGAAAACGCTACAGTCAACTTTTACCCAGACTTCACTCAGCTCGTCCAGATGCAAAGGATGGGATTTCAGGGTGTGAAGCGAAGACTCCGAGACTTGGGCCTGAAATATGCTATGTTGTTTCCTACCAGACTTCGTGTTGAGTACGAAGACCGGACGTTTTTCTTCGACCGGCCAGAGAATGTGAGCGACTGGCTGGATTCTCTGCCTGCGCCGAACGATCGAACTGAGCACCCTGGTGGCGCTGAGGGTGGTGAGCCAGAACAGAAGTAACGATGCGGTCCCTGATTTCCTAACACTTGACTTTTCACAGCTGGGTTCGATTTAACCATTGTTGAATTTCATTGTCGTATACCCGAGGGTGGCGGGGGTGGTGAGACTCTTTCCTCCTCCAGGGTTCTTTTTGTAGATTAGTGTAATGGTAGGGCGACAGGCACACTGCAAGTTGGGGTGGCTTTTTAGTCTAAGGCAGGGGTGCAGGGTGGGGGGAGTTGTAACGGGTTTTGGTTGGGGGGGTGGGGGGAGTGTTTGTGGGTTTGTTTTCTTTTCTCAAGGCAACGTATTGCTCCTTTCTATGATCCGATTATTGTGCTCTTTGTGGGGTGGGTTCCACATTTCTTGTTGGGATGGGGGTAGTGGGTTAAGGCTAATATCTTGGAATGTCAACGGGTTGGGTGATAGAATAAAACGGGGAGTGGTGCTGCAATTCTTGCGTCGCCTGTCCCCCGATGTCGTTCTTTTACAGGAGACACATCTGGTGGGGAACACATGTCATGCCATGAATAGGTGGGGTTACCGTTTTGTTGCATATTCTGGGTTCACCACTGGTTCTAGGGGCGTTGGCATTCTTGTTCGGTCCTCTCTCCCCCTGGAGATAGACGACGTAATCCTCGACGACAGGGGGCGCTATGCCGCCCTCACTGGTATGTGGGAGGGTAGGACTGTTTCGTTGCTCATAGTATATATTCCACCGGGTCTACAGACCTCCACTTTTTCAGACATTGGGCGAGTAATGCTGGGACTCCCTGATGGTTCTCTGGTTATGGGTGGGGACTTCAATTCTGTTGTTTCTGGCAATGTAGATCGTCACCCCCCCCAGAGATCTTCCTAAGTCTCAATCATGGCTGAGTAGTTTTTGGAGACTTTTGGCTTGGTGGACTGCTGGAGGATGATGCATCCAGGGCAGATACAATACACCTTTCATTCTGGGGCCCATGGAAGTCTTTCCAGACTTGATTACGTTCTAATGCCGGGCGGCACAGTCCCCTTCTGTCAGAGAGATCAGACACCTTGCCCGGGGCATTTCAGACCATTCCACATTGTGGCTTTGTATGGATACTAGAGTGTGTTGTGCAGGGCGAGTCGCTCCCATAAACCCCTGGTATTTACGTAATCCTAAGACCCGTGCTGGTTTGATAAAGTCCCTGGATCAATATTTCCTTGAAAACGAGGGGTCTGTGTCCTCATCTGTGTCACTATGGGAAGCCTTCAAGACTGTCATTCGTGGGCAGGCCCTATCCTTAATTGCTGATGCTAAGAAAACTAAAAATCAAGAAATTGTTCGTCTTGAGACAGAAATAGTCGAGCTGGAGAGTGACATGGAATCAGGCGTTACCCATGTCAAACTCCACGCCCTTGGTTTGAAACAACTGGATTACAGGTCCCTGGTCACGGATGCTGCCAAAATAATGCACAGGGAGCAGCAGGGCAGATTGTACGATGTTGGGGACAAGGCGGGTAAATTGATTGCGTGGCTTGATAAGAAAGAGAGGGCGAATCGTGTGGTCCCCGTGATTCAGAATCTGAATGGAGAGTGTGTGACTGATCCGAGTGAGATAGTGGGGTGTTTTGTGGACTATTTTCGTACAGTGTATTCTCCGGTCTCTCATAGAGATGAGGAAGACTCTCATTTGTTGCTACGCGATATTGCGCTGCCACGCCTATCAGAGATTGAGCGAGACCTAATGGATGCTCCATTGTCGGTGGATGAGATTGCAATCGCCATTCCCTCCGTTCGCTCTGGCAAGGCCATGGGCCCCAACGGTCTGCCCATCGAACTATACAAATTGCGCCCCGATAAAGTCGCACCGTATCTCCGCGATATGTTCCTGGAGTCGCGAGACCTTGGCTTCCTCCCTTGTGATCAGCGTTTAGCTACGATTGTGGTAATTCCTAAGGAGCGGAAGCCTCGGAATCGCTGCGCTTCGTACAGGCCCATCTCCCTGTTGAACGCCGAACCTAAAATCCTAACTAAAGTTTTGGCTAATCGGCTGATCACGGTGATTGGTGACCTGATCCACCCGGACCAATCTGGTTTTATCCCGCATCGTAACACTGCACTCAACTTGCGGCGTTTGCATGGCGTTCTGCGAGGGCGGGGTCTCTTCAAGAGCCGGCCATCTTGGCTTCTTTGGACGACACGATGGCCTTCGACACTATAGAATGGCAGTATCTCTGGGCCACCCTCGCGAAATTTGGTTTTGGTTCTGAGTTTATCGGGTGGGTAAAACTTCTATACGAGGAACCGCTGGCTCAGGTGGTCGTTAATGGCCGAGTATCTGATTCTTTTACTCTTGGGAGGGGTACGAGACAGGGTTGCCCGTTGCCTCCCCTACTTTTTGCGCTTGCCTTAGAGCCTCTGGCTGCTTGGCTCCGATGGGAGCCTTCGATAAAGGGCATTCAGTGGACTACGGATTTTGAAGACCGGATCTCGCTTTATGCTGACGATATCCTGTTATACCTTACCTCCCCCCGAAAATCGCTTAATGTTTTGTTCGATGTTCTCACGTCGTTTGGCAAGAACTCAGGTCTAGTTATTAATTGGACTAAATCCTGTGTCTATGTAATTTCGGGTGGTCTTCCCCCCTTGCCTCGTAGATTTCCCATCCAGGTCTCGCAGACGGGATTCAAAAATTTGGGGATTTTTATATCATTAGACCCCGCTGTTCGCTATGAACACAATTTGCTTCCCCCTCTCCAGAGGCTGAAACTCGACGTTGTTCGTTGGCGTAGATTACCACTGTCGCCGCTCGGTCATGCGGCGTTTTTTAAAATGATGTCCCTGCCACGTTTTCTGTACGCACTCCAGAACTCATTCGATATTATCCCGGCGGGCTATTTCCGGGAGGTGGAGAGCTTGCAGAGGCGGCTTGTCTGAGACGGGCGTGCAAGAATCGCCCTCGCTAAGCTAACCCTCCCCTGGTATGACGGGGGCATGGCGCTTCCAGACATCAGGCGGTATTATTGGGCCTCTCAGTTGAGCGCGATTAACCACGCAATGTATGCACCCAGCCCAAATCCTGCATTTGAGATGGACAAGTATCAGTTGCCGGGTGGGAATTACAACAGGGCGCTCTACTCTAAGGTGGCAGGGAGAAATATAACAGGTCCCACTAAGATTGCTGTACGAGTCTGGTGTGATGCGAATGCGGCCCTGGGTTGGAAGGATCGACTGACACGCGCAACTCCTTTGTATGCGTCTGAGAGATTGGGATGCCTCTGGACAACGAAAGGTTTTGAGAAATGGGATATGATCGGTATTAACAGAGTGGGCGACCTCTGGGCCAAGGGTGCAGTTAAGACTTTTGAGACGTTGCAGAAGGAATATGAGTTGAGTGACAGGGAGTTTTTTAGATATGCACAGGTTCGTCATGCCTTGGCCTCGGTCTTCGCTGCCGATGCCAATATCCCTGAGTCCTCCCCGCTGGAAGATCGTGTGCTTGATGGTAATGTGCCTGATAGTACGATTTCACTAATATACAAGAAATTGATCAATAACCGGGTGGATCTCCTTGTACGTCTCAGAGAAGTCCGTTCCGGGGATGGGCTGGAACTGGACGATGAAGACTGGCAGTCTGCATTATCTTCACCTAAGGAAGTGGCTATTCCCGCCTGTCTCCGCCTAGTCCAACTTAAAATTCTCCACCGTGTGTATGTCACCGGTCCTCGTCTGGTTTCCATGGGTTTCTCTGCTGATGGGTTATGTAAGCGTGGTTGTGGAATGATTGCTACCTTCCTCCATATTATTTGGGAGTGCCCGGAGGTGACCGCGTTTTGGAATCGTGTGCATGCAGTGATGGAGTGTGTTACCGGAGTCGCGCTGCTGCCTGAGGCCCGGCGATGTCTGTTGAATGTGTGGGAACCGAATGATTATAACGTCGCTCAGACCCAGTGGGCGACCATTGGGAACATTATTGCCAAGAGAGACATTGCACAGTTGTGGGATTCCCGGCGGCCGCCCACTGTGTCAGAATGGAAGGAAAATATGGATTGGTGCATGTTTAGAGAGAAGACTGTGTATTTGGCTAGGGGCAAGCCTAGGGCGTGGACTAAAATCTGGAGCCAGTGGAACGCCTACCGAGGGAACATATGTACGCCCCCGTTGGAGGACAATCCGGACATCTCCCTCTCCCCCTGATCCAACATTCCAGGTTTTGTTTAAATTTTGTACCTATTTATGACTCCCCCACTGGCCCCCCTGACTCCCTCCACTAACTATTAGTTTGCACAACTTTGCACTTGAAGGTCCCTCCCGTACGAGCACAGTTTTGTGTACAATGTTCCATGCCTTGAGACTTGTTTGTTTTCTTTCCTTTGTTTTCTTCTTTTGTAAAAAATAAAATAATACTTCATCATGGCTCTATCCTGTGTTGCTACGGATCTTATCCTGCATCGCTGCTGGGCCTCAGGGATGTCGGCGAAAGAGCTGTGGTATATACTGATTACTTCTACTTTTGCTAGCGGCCGGCCCCTGTGGTTGTAGGCCCGTGCTTGTAACCTTATTTAAATGCACAATAAAGTTAAAAAAAAAAAAATACTACACAGGCATCTCATCGCATTTTATGTGTGCTTGGCATAATTTCAAATACAAGTTTTCCTTTCTAGATAAAATATGACAGACCAATGCTCTAATTATGAGTGCCAAAATTTCACCCAGAACGTTAATTTTGGGTGAAATTCTGCCAGCCGCAATTCCGAGGCAGTTCATGCATGGAACTATTAGACTGCAAACAATGGACCCGGTAATTCCTAGACTGAGACATAGTACCTCTCTTTAAAGCTGCAAGGGCTGCAGGCAGCAGCACAGTCTTTATCCTGAACATCTTTAGCTAGAACATCATTAGCCAGCTGGCTAGAATATCTTTAGCCTGCTGGGTAATGTACATTGTGAATCCCATTACTCTCCAGGTACAAAACCATAAAAGAGGGACTCTTCTCAGCGCCATGATAGGTATCTAATGAGGTTGTTGGCACAACCTGCAAAAAAATACATTATATGCCCAGATTCAGAGTATTGTACTGCTCATTGTTCTCCAGACTGCCATGATACTGCTGTACATATATGGTGTGTGCTAGCTAAGGCTGATGGTCATCCTCTGGCCCCAAAAACTTCAAGGACGTTTTTGTTAAAGTAAGGGCCAGACTTGTGCGTCTCATTTCATGTAGCCATAATTTTGGCCTACAGAGAAAGAATGAACTAATTCTTACATTGAGGAAAACCTGACAACTATACGCACTAAGAGTTGTTCCCTCTTTCTGTGTGACTTTGGTCTTCATCCTCTCATCATTACTCCATTGCCAAGTCTATCCTCATGGGAATATGGGACTTCCATGCAAGATCATGAGACTTACACAACAAGGTTATCTCCTGCTACCCCACAAAGTTTGGGAGTTATGTGTTGCTGTTAATGATTAAATGAATTCCTTAGACCCCTTCAAAATATTGGCACACTTGAGCTCTGACTTACCAGTAACTTTGGCGTGCCCGGCACGCTCCAGAACCAAACAGTTCACTTCACAGTTACCTGTTGGCAAAAACACAAGGGAAGATTAGAGCACATAGATAATGCAGCAAGGCGCAAAAGACAAAAGAAACATTTAGTAGCCTAATGATGCAGCTGCTTTTAGGAGGAGATTGAGCAATGCAGTAATGAATAAGCATCTTAGAGTAACACATCTGTGCATTCGTTTAGGAGACTTCATTAAGTGCAGGGACTGTTCAACTTAAACTTAAACTCAAGCCAGGGACTATTGTGTGACAATGCACTTAGACAATGTGTTTTGTGAAGAAAAGGTACATCAAAGTGAGACTATTCAAGTGGATAGTTAAGCATATCTGAACCAGCCACACCTAATGTTCAGTAACATGTCTGCAAATTTTTGTGACTTTGTACCATTTAACTTTACATTACTAAAGATAATATGCTTAATGGTAGCATTAACATGAATTGCAAGGCTAGTTTTGAAAACTCTAGTCAGTGGCCTCAAAGCGTTGGTTGGCATGATTTACTGTCAAGTTTAGTCCGGAAACTGCAACACATATGGTTCTCTTTCTCATGCACTTACAGGCTCTAGGCATGGGTAGCATAACGGTTTTCACCCATAGCAACGCTACTTTGCACGCTAGCGCAAACTTACTAAGGGCCTTGTGGCAAGGGGTTTTTCACTGGGAAGAGCAGTGCAGTGATCAGTGGTCACACATGGGAAAAGGCATTTACCAGATACACGTTCTTAACCCGAAATTTCACTCAATCAGAAGCATGTCCTACAGCTTTCCAGTTTTACTAGCACGAAAACATACTACTAGGTTCAGAAATCAAACAAACATACTATTAGGTTCAGAAGTCATCTCCAGTTTCTAGTGGTTGAGAACAATTTTTTTTTGTTTGTGCCCAGGGCCTTGGGTGGAAAGGAAAAACATTTGAAATTAATATTTATAAACTTGAAAAATCGCTCTGGCAGGCAAGCGTTAATTACATGGTTAAGCAGCACCTCAATTTCCCTGACATGTAAGGGGTAAACATTTTAAAGTCAGCTTTTAAAGATATGGAAGAAGTGAAAGAATAATTTGCCGCCAGGGGGAAATAATTTAGTAAGGCTATCTTATTCAATTATTGAGCTGTTTATTCGTTTAACGTTGGTTTGCACAAGGCACCTGCACTTTAATAGGAGTAAAGTCAAGGGTAATTACCTGCTGCTAAGGGAAAAGAGCTAGCAGGGCGAGATGACGGGTTTTGTCTGCTGGTTTATTCAAGGATATATGTTTACAGGGGCAATGCAGGTTGTTAAAGGACATACTTTATATCTATACTAATGCCTCCATTTATTTATACTAGACTCTAGGGTTGCACAAGGCACCTGCGCTTTATAAGAGAGTAAGGACAGGGGTAAATCATTCACTGTTTAGAGGAAAAAGGGTAAGCAAAGAGAGATCACGGGTTTGCCCATTGGTTTACTCAAGATGACATGTTTACAGGTGCAATACCGCTTAATATCCAATATTCTTTTATATTTAACCCATGTCTTACCTTTACCTACAAATGAATTTTAATGGCAGGAAAAACTGTATAGTTTAAACAAAAATCCTTTACAGATGTTAGAGTGAATGGTTTTTAGTGTTGACATTTTTGTATTTTAAGCAAATGTATCTGTATGGTGTTATTAGTATGCAATGGTTTTAAGTAACTATGCAAATAAACTTGACTTTGATTTTGAGTGGTTTAGTGTTCAAGAAAGCCCCGGAATTGTCTCAGACCCATTAAGATTTTTCTGTAATGCCAATGAGGAAACTTGCCGAAAAGTCAGACAGGCCAAGATACATTTGTAGCAAAGGTCTTGTCTATGAATCATGAGTATCAGACAGGGCTTCTACTTTGAGAAAACCTAGGTTTAAGTAACCTTGAGATCCTCACAAAGTTCTATAACCTTCCAAGCTCTGTTCTAAGAACAACGAAGACCAAACATTCTAACGACAATCAACAGTTGCAACATTGTTGCACATACATGATATGTAACTAACTGAAGATCGTGGCGGAAATGTGTTGGCCGCTTGGAGCACCCATCATGCTCCACAGACAATGATTGCTTCCGAGTAGGAGAAGGCGACCTGGTGGCGGCGGTGTGAGCTGCTGGTTCAGTTTGCAGAAAGAATAAACCACAGCTCTTGGATTTAATCTTGCGATGGCTACGACATAGAGGAGAAGGTCCACAGAGCACTTAGGAAATCTGCAGTTTTGATGCTTTGATGTTCGGAAAGCAAGATTTGTCGTGGCAAGTTGTCCTAGAGAGGGCTTAATGGAAATCAGAGTTGTGGGATATCTCACCCAATGGATGCTGTAGCACTCTTTAGCAGTATTAATCAATGGTGAGGAGCAGATGCTGAAAGGGTCTGAAACGCGTTGACCTTCTTGGAGTGAACTATTAAGCGACTGTCTATTGCCTAGGTTTTCCAAAAAGGAACATAAAAGGTAGTGTGGATTATTATTGACTATTATTTGCTATACATAGACATTTAGAAGCAAGAGTGGGAAGCTGAGCACCATTAAATGGTGTACTAGACACCCTTTTATAGGGCAGTGGTCCCCTGAAGGGTGGTTGCGGAGGCGGCCCATCTAGTCGTGGCTAAGGCTTGCAGCCCCTCAGGGTTCCCTGCATGCTCTCTCACCCGTTTCAGTGTAACTCATCATCAGTACATATTGCTAGACCTCCCTTTTGAGGTGTTGGCGCAACAGCTCGGTGAAGACTTAATGAACGATAGATCAGATACATCGTATGGTAGCTATGAAAACAGGCATAGAGAACTCCAACTTAGAATGTCCAACTATGTTTACAGGGCAAAATCGTGTGATATTCAATCAGGACCCTGCAGTGCTTAATAATGGTGCCCACGCTTTGGCAACGTGCAATACACTCGAGAATGCTCATTCTCTTGCTCAGGAGCCAGCAGTACAACGTACGGATGGAGATGATTTGATTTGATTTGATTTGATTTTGGGTTTTGTAGAGCGCATAGCTACCCTAGGGCATCCCAGCGCTAGTGATCACGGTCCTGTAGGGTGAGGGAACGTGAGAGGAGTGCTCAGGGAAAGAGTAGGGTCTTTAGTCGTTTCCTGAACCTGAGGTGGTTGTGTTCTTGCCTCAGGGAGAGTGGGAGGGCATTCCATAGTCTAGGGGCGTTGTACGAGAACAGGCGACCGCCTGTTCTGGACTTCCTAATTCTGGGAACGTTTGCAAGGGAGAGGGAGTTAGACCTTAAATGTCTACTAGACTGTTGTTTTGTCACCAGTGGCCTGAGGATGGGAGGGCCTTCATTGTGCATTATTCTATGGGCAATGCACAAGGTCTTGAAATTGACCCGTTCCTTTACTGGCAACCAGTGCAGGCTTCTCAGGGCTGGCTTGGCCGAGTTCCTCGCTGCGGTTCCTTTGAGGATTCTCGCAGCCGCATTTTGTGCACATTGAAGTCTGTGGACTACAGAGGCTGGGGCCCCCAGAAATAGGACATTTCCATAGTCTAATCTGGAGTTCACCAGCCCCTGCCTCAGGAGCTTCCTGGATTGGAGGGGGAGTAGATGGAGATGATGTTTGGAATAGGTACAGTGCTGGGTCACTGGTTGACATTATCTTCGTTGATATGGCTATGTGTGGCAACAGCCTGGCAGCAGCAGCAGTGATGAAGACTCAACCCCTAAATGCAGTTAGAGCATTGCAACAAATAAGCCAGCAAGTTTCTTGGTCAGACCAAGTAGCATTTATGCCCTCCCCTAAAACACCATATCAAATTTTGCACAACCTCCACATCCTTCAAGGCCATCTTCATTGGATCAAACTGCAGTGCCCATTGCCATGTCCAATAGAGATTTTATTCCCGACAATTTCATGCAAGACAAGACAATGCTATATGTGAGCGTCGTGCCTAATAGCGGCAGCAGCTTCCAGGACATTCCCAGTCTGGACGCTACTAATAAAGGAACAGGAAACTTTCTTTTTAACGTTCCAAATCTATAGCCACTGCTTGATATATGGTTAACATCAGGCCAACGGTCACAGCCACAAGCAACGCTCTTGGATGATGAGCAGAAAGCTGCACACACTAGCTTATCTGTTGGCATGATCTCTTCTCCGTTGATAGCTATGATACTACATCAAATAATAATTGAAATTCGTGAAGTGAGGACTGCCCAAACCCAGGCCAATATGGAAGCTAAGGAGCAATTGTGTACCATAAATGATAACTTGATCAAATGTAATTTACATATGGAACAAGCGAAACAGAGGATTTCTGATCCTTAAGACAGCTATAAGCAACTAGATACTTTGGCAGTAAGATCCAAGATGAGCTGGATGAGATAAAAGTTAAACTGGAAGAAATAGAAGATAGAGCACGTCGCTCTAGAGACCTTATGATCATGTGTACTCACAGAGTTCCCAGAGCTATGTCTCCCAATGCTAAATATCCTTGAACATCATGGTTAATTCCATAGATTTTTGCAATAAGTGAGAAGATTCTTACTAAAGCATTACAAGCAAAATCCTTTAAAAACGCGGATAATTATTTGGTTCCGATTTTCTTCGATATGTCATTTGCTACCACCCGGAGATGCAAAGAACCCAAGTCTACACCTGAGCTGTTCAGGAAAGTTGGTGCACAGGCAGGCTTAGTCCAGTAGGCAAAGATGAAAGTCAACTACAATGGACGATTCCATAGTTTTTCATCAGTTTCGCAAGCCAATGAAATTTTGGAAAGTGTAAGCTCTTAAAAGAGTTGAGGAATTGCAGTTTTTTGTTACTTTTTCTCTCTTTTCTTAATATCCTTTTGTGGAGATAGCTTTGCCTGACTGTAGTTCGAGATTTGATTACTGAATTGTTTTAGTAGTGCTTTAGGATTATGAAGATTTGTTTTATGGTTACAGTAAATATAGGTATGGGGATGAATTATTATGTAATCCATATATTCTGGTTCAAATTGTGGTTAGCTATATGAGTTAGTTATTTGATACAGCTTGGTCAGGCGCCTGAGCCTCCAGAGATAACAGTCTTGGGGGGAAAACCAAGGCACTCAACACAGGGATAGGGGTAGAGGGTTCAATGTAGGACAGAGCATGTTTGAGAGAGGAGCGAGCGCATCCTTGGAAGACATGACCGTTCGGGAGGACTATTTGGTTGCACAAGGGAGGATGCACTTTAGTAAGGAAGAAAAAAATAAGTAGAAAAGTTCTGCTAGAGTATCCCCGACAGTTAGCAATCAGAAGACCACAAGAGAAACGCTAAGTCTCACTCAGACCTGCAAAATGGAGCAGCCTTTCTAAGAGAAAGAACATTGTCAAAGCTGATTATGGTGGCCTCCTGTAACAGTAATGGGATTAATATTAAGCCAAAATGTAGGTCATTATTTGCTTGGCTGAAAGCATCTAATGTGAGTGTCATCTTTTTGAAGGAGAGCATCTTAAATCCACGTCATCACAGCCAAGTATTTCTAGTTTTAATACAGTGCGTTTTTTGCCTCAGTCAGCGCAGCAGTTAAAGGGTTGGCTATATTTATCTGTAAGGAGTATCAGTGCGAAGAGCTTCAGGTAAAATGGGATCCAGGAAGCAAGATGGGTTTGGGTTCAAGTTTTTTTTTTGCAATAAATAAACTTTTTAGCAAAATTACAAATAATGCACACCATTTGCTGACCTTCGCAGGGGACCCATTACAAAGAATCCCCTCCCTGGAGCCCTACTGGGACATAATAACTAAGCCTGAGGACAGGAAACTTTATTTCCAGCTTAGAGTGGGGTCGCTCCCAATTAGATCGTTAACAGGAAGATGGGCAGAAGCTAATTCCAATGTTTGTCCAGCTTGTAATAGTGAAGTTGAGTCTATTGCCCATCTTCTTTTTGTTTGTGCGGCCTACTCAATCCCCGACGTGTTTGGCTAAGGGCGATGTGTAAACAGCTTGGCACGAGAGAGAGAGCAAGGTGGCCTTAAGAATAATTTGTACCAGCATTCTGCCGATTATTTCTGTGGCGGTTGCCAAATTCTTGGGGTGGTCATGGGCAATTAGAAAGAAATTTTTATTGTGAATGTAGGTCTGTTGAGATCAAGCTAGGCATCTTCCCTCTTAGCCAACAGGAATGATTTGACCACCTATTTTGGGTACCTATTGGTTTTATAATTGTAATTCTGTCTGATTGTATTATTGATCTTAATATTTGTGATGTCAAGACGCTTTATTCTTTTAAAAAATGTTTCTTGTGTAACAATTTTTCCGTTGTTTTGTAAATGTATTTTATTATGGACCAACATGGTTTTTTAAATGTACTATGCTTTTATGAGTTTTTATCTCGAGTAAAGCAAATTTGACTGACTAACTGAATCATACAATTCTCTACACTCAGAAGGTCCCTTCAACCTCATTTCAAGCATTAGCCCCTCATAGTCCATAGTGGGACCATTCTCCCCATACCTTGGCATGTTTTTTGGGGGACTTTCACTTGCATTACAATTTGGTTCCTCTAACTTTGCACTTTGGTCCATGCTTGCCCTCAATTCTTTCAGTGGGGGGGGGGGGGGGGGCAGGGCACAGGCCTTTTCCAATGTTTTGCTATGTCTCTTTTCACTAATTGCGTGCCCAACCCCACTAGGCAGTTATTGTAAGCTTTTTGACAAAGGGGAAGTCATCCCAAAGGCGTGATTCTTTTCGCCCCATAAGCTTACTTAACTGTGATTTTAAATCTTTGCGAAAATAATTGCAAATAGATTGGCCCTACTTGCACTAACCTTGGTTCACCTTTGGCCAACCAGGCTGATATAAACTAATACTAACTATTTGGTACAAGCCATCAATTACTATGCCACTAAAAAGACCAAGGGATGATTAGTGCAAAAAAAGATATCTATATGGTCCACTGGGAGGTACTATCCGCAATCTTGATCAAATGTAGGTTCCCATTAAGAATTGTTGACCTGATACATATTTTATATAGAGGCTGAAGCTAAAATTATAATCAGTACTAAGGTAGTGGGGCACATGACAGCAAGGTGTGGGACGATGCAGGGTTCCGATCTCTCCTGTTCTTTTTGAGCTATTTATTGAGCTGCTGGCCTGCGCAATTAGGCAGGATTCTAGCATTTCATCCCCGGTCGGTGGCACAGGAAAGCTAAAGCTTTTCGCTGATCATATGGTAGTAAACATAGCTGCAGAAAAAAGTAATATTCATAATGTGCTCCCTAGAGTTGAGGAATGTATCCATATAGGAGGCTACAAAGTTAATCACACCAAGTCAGAAGTCTTATTATTTAACAGCCCTTCTTCAACTCTCAACTAACTTATAATCATCCATTAATCACTCTAAATGTATGGTTTAGCTACAGCCAAATTAGAATTTTGCATAGTGGGAGTGGAAATTCTTAGTGGAAGTGGAAAGGACCCTTCCCCATGATCAAGTTTTTTTTCGTATCTAGGATAACGGTATAGGTAATTGGTATCGCTTACTACATTGGAAATTCACAGAGGTGGTGATACACGATCTTTCTTAAATACTATCGCTGCCTCCACAAATTGTAAAACTGATCAAAATCGTTGGGGTTTTCATAACAAATTTTGCTGCAAAGCTATCCATGTTGCTAATTACAAAAGAATGCCTTTTTTAACAAATGGATGCTATACTCCGTAGCTTTATTCACAAAATGTATCCCGCAGGCTCAGCATCATGCTTCAGGTGAAATAATGCCAATGATGACTGGCTGCATATATGCTTCATCTGCCTTTGTCTCTAATACTTTTGGGGCGAGGTGTTCAGATTTAGTATTAGACAGCTTCAGTTTTTTAATATGCCAGATCCCTAAGGGGCTCTATGTGGAATGGTCTCCCGATCAGTTATTATCACTGTAAGACAACAACAGTTTCTATTTGTTGCTTCATTGATTGCTAGATCATTAATATTACAGAAATGGAGATCTACTGAGGTACCAGATTTTAGCCAATGGCTACATAAGATTAAGCAGGCGAAGCGGTTTGAGAGCTACTATGTGGCAAAAATGGGATCCTTGAAAAAATGTGCAGAGATATGGAATATTGGGTGCCTCAAGTGGTCAACAATCCTAGATAGGAATTCCAGCAATAACAATTGTTTCATCTTTTTTAAAATTGCAACTCAGATTGAACTAAAACCTCTCGGCTAACCTGGGACAAAAACTCCTGTCACCTAAACCAGACCCTCATGAAAAACCTACTTACAGTAAAAACAATAGATGTTGTAGTATCGGATATTAATATCCTCAGTGCCACCCGATAATGTCTGATTCCCAAATTACAAAAAACGGGCCAAATCCCTTTTTCATAGAGAAGATGAAATTCTGTACCAAAAATAAAATATGTTCAACTGTCTCCAGTGCATAACCACAGGCTGGTGTATCTGAATGTGTGGCCAATGTGTTGAATGACCTTAGGGGTAAACAACCTAATCTAAATCTCACATAGAGACTTTTTGCCACATGTGGCTAAATCAGATCATAAAAGAGCTCAAACTTAGGAAAAGGTTTAAAACTTAAAAACTCAGTGGTAAGGTGCCCGCAGTTTTGCTTGTGACATTCCGTTCTTCCACAAAGGACCAATACTTAGCTTTCACAGTGGCTATATCTTTTTTGCTAATTCAGTCCGGGCAGTCCCACAGATGGATCAACCCCAATGATCTAAACCAAAATTTGACATGGATTAGCCAGGGAATCCGTTTAACATCACTAAGAATGAAAATTTCCTGCACAGATTCACAATATTCTCCTAGCTCCGGAGTGGACCATATTTGTAGCCAGTATATCAGTAGTCTTATTGTGGCCACATCTCCAATTCCCTTTAACCCTAAATCAAAAAACAACAAAGTCAACAGAGTACTAACTGGGACAGAGCCCAGAGATCTGGCGAATAGGTTTTCACTCACCACCAATTTATGCATATCGATGTGACCCCACAGCTCTGCACCATGAAGTGCAGCATTTTGGGCTTTCATTCGATAAACTTCCAGGGCAGGGGTAATCAACTGGGACCAAGCCTGTTTATGAAATCAGAGTATAGGTTTGGATTTGTGACATAGTGTTAGATAGCTTTTCTCGAGTTGGAGATCTCAGCCCAGGGTTTCGGTTAACCTCACTCCTAGGTAATCAAACTTAGTTACCCTCTTGAGGGGTTTACCCACTATCTTCACTGGTCTAGTTTTGCCCTTGCTCTTACCAAATACCATGTATTTGGTTTTCTCCACGTTTAATTCCAGGCCCCTAATCGCACAGAATGCCAAAAATGTGTTGATTAGCCTCTGGAATCCCAGTGGGGTCCTGGAAATGACTAATGAGTTGTCAGTGAACAACATAATCTGTATTATTTTCCCATTTAGTAGTGGAGAGTCATTTTCACAATCCTGCAACTCACTGACTACCTCGTTTATATAAAGGGAGAACAATGTAGGCACCTACATAACAGTAATAATTCTTAGTGCAGAGTTATTAATACTCAACCAGACATCTCAATAATTTATCAAAGGATACAATGTCTTTATTTGATATCAACATATTGCTTTAAAGTCAACTAATAATCTTTACGGATGTCTTGTTTTCCATTTTCATGTGGCTTTTATCTATGCACTTTTTGTCACAAGAATGCTTTTATCAGGAAATTCACTTTTCACAAGAAATGCATGGTAACTACGATGCAGAATTCATGGAACCAAACAAGGACTAAAAACGACTGTGGAGGGTCGCCGTAAACTCCTGTAAAATGCACCACTGGCCTCCACAGTTCCAGCTGAAGAGGTTTGGTTCATATAGTAGCCGTGCCCTTTAGAAGGTACTGGAAAATCCACTCATTGTTTGTTTAGGTTAAAAACAGAGGGGTACCTAGAGGGTTTAGAGTCCTTGCCAGAGTTCGGCCCACTGGAGGCAAATGTTTTTATGGGAGACCTACAGGAACGCAAGATTTCCAAGATTTATCAATCCCTTGTTACCCATTGTTCCCCCACGTTGCAGAAACTCCGGGGGGATTGGGAGGGCGTTGTGGGTCTGTTGGATGAAGAGGATTGGACAGAGGCTTTGGCTGCTCTGCGGGGGCGGCCATAGCAATACGGCTTCGCCTCGTTTAATTTAAATATCTGCATAGGGTCTACTTTACACAGGTACGTTTGTGGAGGGTGGGGCTGATTGCTTCTCCTGTGTTCCTTCGACGCAAACGAGAGGAGGGTACACTTATACATACTGTCTGGCACTGTCTCTCCTCAGATCGTTTCTGGAAAGAGGTTTTCACCTGTCTATCAGAGGTACTGGGTTGGGATCTCCCCGCTCGGCGAAGCTTGCTCTGTAAAATGTAAATTGATATATAAATTGATACTTGTATAGCGCACTACTCACCCGCAAGGGTCTCAAGGCGCTTGTACGAATACAGCTGTGGAACCCATCCTGGCTTTCCCTGTGAGGCGTCCACTCCTGGGCACCCCCAAGGTGGAGGCCAGGCATCCTTAGCGTTGTGGGGGGCGTTATGGATATTAAGCAAGCTATTGCCCAGAGTTGCAGAGTGGGACTCCATGATTGGAATAGGCACTGAGGCGAGAATTATCAGGTCCGTGGAATTTTGAGCCCAAGACCCGCCGAGGCGGTGAATTGAACCCTGGTCCCGGGCTACACCTCTGCATCAGGGTCTGCCGCTCTAATCATTGAGCCACACTTCTCCACATGCTCTGCTGCATGTCATGGAGGGGATAGGAGGCAACATTTATAAACGACATTTAATGCTACTGGGCTTCATTCACTCTGGCGAAACGGGACATAGCTAGGGCGTGGAAGGCACAGAGAGCCCCTTCAGTGGCTGCGTGGAAGAATGGTCTAGACTTTTGTATGGGCTTGGAGAAACTCATCTTCATTGCCAGAGGGTGCCCGCACAAACACTCCAAGATTTGGATACGGTGGGCAGTCTATCGTGGACTGCTGTTAGAACCGGACTCAGTGGTACGAGATGGCCCTCTGAGGTGACTCTTATTTTAATGATGGGAACCAAGGGGTACCGTGCGATGGGATGTTCCGATGGGCAGACCTTTTGCTTTATCCAAATGATCCGGTCAGGTTGTAGGCGCATTGTCCATTATTTGCATTGGCATTCTATCTCTTGTGTTTTAAATTGAAATGTCAAAATACCTGGGGGTGCTCTTTGACGAGAGAGGTTCCTGGGGCCCTCAGGTAAGGGCAAAGAGTCTATCCGTGGCTAGATCAACCGCGGCACTCATGGGTTTCACAAAAAGGTTGGGGGCAATGCCGATGGAGGCCCTGCTCAAGGTCTACAATGCTAAATGCATCTCAATTGCGATGTATGGGTCGGCCTTATGGGGACATGTACATTTAGAAACAATTCAAAAGGTAGAAAACAAGTTCCTGCGATCTGTGTTGTCCGTGCCCCAGTCAACTCCGACTTTCTCTACGCACGCGGAGTTGGGCATAGATTATGTCACCGATAGGCTCACCCTGGCGCCATTAACATTCTGGCTTAAGACCTGGCTTAATAAGGAACTAACCCTCAACCATGCGATTTTAACTGATGTAATGTTCTTAGATAATTCCCACAAAGTGCCCTGGTTGGAGTGCCTGAGAAAATCTTTTGACCTTCTGGGTCGCCCGGATCTCTTCTTGTCACCATCCTGTATCAAGAAGGCGGATGTGATTTGGGTTAAAAAACTGTTTATGGAAAGGGCCATTCTAGCTAGAGAGGATAGGGAACTGTTGAAACCCACTGTGCGATCCCACTATATGCTCTTGGGCTCAACCTCTCTTGAGCATTAATTACCTTATAACCGTCACTAAGCCATTTCATAGGTTTTTATTGGTAAAGTTCAGGTTAATTTGATTCATTTTTATTTGGGTCATTACCCAATTTGGGTTAAACCAGAGCTAGCCACTCCTTGCATTTATGATCAATTCTCAACCCAAGACACAATGCACTTTGTAATGTTTTGCGGGCTCTTCTCGGACATTAGAAAAAAATACTTGCGACCTATTTTGAAGGAGGCTGGCTTCATGCAAGTGAGACCGGCATTGGTTTTCCTTCAGTCTTTGAGTAGCATTCGCATCACATTTTGTGTGGCAAATTTTTTAGTGGCGGCCTCAAGGATTAAATTGCGTAATGCCCCACGGTATGTGATATAATGAATTTTTATCATCTTATCTATTTATGTGCTTTTAATCCTTTTTGATCCATTGTATCCTATATACTGAAAATGAAATTGTATCAAATGTATCAAAAATTTTATATGTGTACATAAATATGTTTTTATGCCTTTTATGATTTTTATAAATCGAATAAAGTGTATTTGACCGACTGACTGGCATTGTCCATTATTTGCATTGGCATTCTATCTCTTGTGTTTTAAATTGAAATGTCAAAGTCAATATGTTAAGATCTGATTGTGCAGTAGTCTCTGGGGTACAGAGCCCTGCAATATATGTGTAACTTGACAAGGGTATATTTATGAGGAGATTTGCATCATGTTTGCACCAGGCAACATACATGGGTTTCGAAAACCTTAAGTAAGATTTATGAAACCACGCAAAGCCATTTGCGTGGCCCCGAGTGGCTTCATAAATCTGGCGAAACGCAACGCAGCCCAAATCACAGCATTGCGTTACTCTTGCCTGGGTAGGCGTTCCATGGGCGTTGTGTTGGTGTTACCATGCATGTGTTCCCATGCAACGACCATGGTTTTTGACGCATTCTCAGATTGACCAGAACTGGTAAACCTGGGAATGTGCCAAAAAGTTTCGCCTTCTCAGAGGAGGTGTAATGAGGAGAAATCTCTCCTTGTCTCTTCCTATTTCTGTGTATGCAGCATTGTGTAGCACACACAGAGCGAGGAATATGCCTCCCTGCATTGTTTTTTTCTGCGTCTGCACTAGGCTGCCAAAAGGGCGTCAGAGCATGGGAAAGGACGGGAATACGCTGTATTGCCTTCAATATGGCGAATTTCTGCCCTTTCCCTGTCACGCAGTGCAGAGTAGCAAGGGGACTTGCTGCGCTGCACTGCGTGTCTTCTCGCTACCCATGATTGGCTAGTTAGTACATCACTGGCAACCAACCCATTAACGATCCTCTGTGGCGAAAATAATCGGATCAGCTGGCAACCTGCAGCCCTGAACTACGAGTGAACAACCACATACTCACGCTACCCAGCACAAGGGAATCTTTTCCCAGGCCAATCACATTGCCCATTTAGGCCAGGAAATTGGCATCAAAAGATCAACTTACCATTATCTCCTAGAATGTGACAGGGCTGGCTTCAACACTCCGTTACAAACAGGGGCACGACTTTTTAAACACCAACGACATCATATGCCTCCAGGAAACCTGGTTGCTAATCCCCATGGCATTCTACCAGTATTATGACATTTTTCAATCGGCAACACAAACAACACTCTTGCTGCTTTGTTGACCTAACAGCAGGCTTTGACAACGTCGACAGACAACTCCTGTGGAACAAACTAGCAAATTGGGGCATTCCATCTTTACTCTTACCAGCCATAATGTCCCTATACTCGGAAACCTGGGTACAGGTGAAAACGGGCCCCACATCTCTCTCAGCTAAAATCTGTATGACTGGAGGTTTAAAACAAGGTTGCATGCTTGCTCCCCTCCTTTTCAATTTGTACACAGCAGACCTGGGAAAAGCTCTCGTCAACAGCTGCCTGCCCCCCCCCCCCGACCCCTCAACTAGGCAATCGGTCTCTACACATTCTTCAGTATGCGGATGACGTAGTCATCATGGATCACACCAAAGGGGGCCTCCAATGAGCTCTGACCAGCTAACAGGAACACATCAGATCTAATTACCTTACCATCAACTCAGAAAAGACCAAGATTATAATTATAGGCAGGCAAAAGCACAAAAAACATATCACATGCACCATACACTCCAGGATAATTAATCCAGTGCAGAAATGTTAATGTTAACGGATTTCTAAAGCGCATAGCTGCCCGTGAGCGTCCCAGCGCTGAACAAGTACAGATGGAAGAAGAGGAAGGGAAGCTTACGGAAATACAAGTACTTGGGGTCTGGTTCACAGAAACAGCAAGACCCAATGCCCATAAATAGGAGCTGACTAACAAAGGGACTGCCATAACATATGGTCTAATAAAATTGAATAACAAGTTAAAAGGTCCCTCAGTAGTGGGCATCAGAAAGGCCACTCACATTTCTCTTCTCCAAGCACTCTTGTATGGGAATCAAGCGTTTCCTGGCTCTTGTTTGGAAATCCTAGTGCAGGCTCAATGTGTGGCTATTAAAAAAAAACTTTCTACTCCTAATACACCTTTTCAGGGCTGGAGCTTGGGTTGGTTAAACAATCATTAACCCTTGGGCAGACTTTCTAAAATATGATATTTTAATTCTAAAATCTCTGAGGGAATCCTTAAAGAGCTGCCTCAGAGACGCATTCGAAAACATTGGCTCGCTATGGAATAAGCAGCTTACAAGAGCCATGGCCTCCATTGCAAAAAAAAAAAAACAGCACTCGCCCTTCCTTGCATTTCATACGCCACCTGGAAATTGCGTATCAATAAACAAGTCCAACTAGTCTCGTTCCAGCAAGACCCAGCCACATTAACCCCTTCGATGCTCGTGACGGAACGGTTCAGTCGTGAGCATCGGTTGAGCTGTGCTCATGACGGAACCGTTCCGTCATGACCACGCCCATTTCTAAGGATCCAGCACACCAGAAAAATCTCCTTAGCAGCGATGAGGTTAAAAACCCTATCTTTCCTGACCCCGAAAAATGACTCATATTTAGTAAACAAACCTAAGCCCTACCTTACTGCCCACTTAACCCCTTCCATGCTGATGACGGCCCCCAGCTGTCCTGCACTACGGTGCTTGGGTGCTGATGACGGCTGGGGGCCGTCATGAACCCGCCCACTCGCGATTCTGCCGCACAGGTGCAGAATCGCGGCCGCATGGAAGGGGTTAACCCTAAAAGCAGTAAAGAGATTAAGTACATGCAATTGCTAGCACTTCCAATTACAGATTTCGGCATGGCCTGGGCAAACCAAAACACAGAAGGAGCATGTCGGCTGTGTGACTACAAACGTGAATCATGGCTACACCTCCTGTGCTGTTGCTACCTTAGCAACACAAAGAAGGATCCTTCCCAGATAAATATGCCTGAGAGAAAAAGTAACCACCTACAATGAGGCTTCTGCAGTATGTTTTGCACAAAACTAACCTCACATCCTGGCCTACTGCAGAAGTTTTTTACAATCTATAGGGGTGCCATCTACCCCAGAACTGTCCCCCACCCCAGCCCTTGTAAGGCCCAAACGCTGATACTGGACTATTTTAAAAACAGGACCATGAAAGAACACTCTTCAACACAGTCAAAAAGCACAAGCATTCTATAAGAGAAAGAGTATCAGCGTGCGGAATGGTAACAAAAGAAGTCCTGGAGACTTGCAGAGTCAGGCAGCTGTTATTTTTACAGTGGACCGGACAAAGAACAACAGCCAACAGAAAATATGTGAAGAAGCCCGGAGTCAAACGTCAAGACTCAACTATCGCACCTTACCAGAGTTTTAAACTTCAATGAATTGTGATGTCTTTTTCTTTTTAATGTTTTTATTGTAAGGTAATGGTTTTAATTAACTTATGCAAATACATTCAAATTCAATTCAGTGCAGAGCAGAGGTGACTTGCAGCGCTGCACTGCTTGGCTTCCTCATAAATTCGCCCACAAGTCTATAGCATGTTAAGAAAGCCTGACTGAAAACAGACACAAGGAATCAGCAAAACAACAACATCTAAGGGTGGTCTTATAATGGTTGCAGGGTGGAATATCAAGCAGCAAGAAAGGGGGAGCGATTGTCTTTCCAAGATATCCCCCAAAGACACACCTCACAAAGGCCTGAATCTAATAGACTACTGCCACGTGGCCTGGGGTCAAGATGACCAAACGGAAGCTACTGATGGAAGAAAGGAGTAAACGAAATATAACGTTTGTAACCTGCTTTAACTACTACAGCCTACAGTTTTATGTTCCAATTTCATGACCTTTCACAACTCGAAATCCTCATGCTTAGCAAAAAGATGTTCAAAGCACAACAGTTCAATCTCGGAAATGTGTTCGAGTCATTTTACTTTAATTTCGCTCCTGAGGGAAGGTTAAATTGAATTGGGCCTTTAACGCAGAAATCAATCCTTCATGTGGTGTGTCTGTTCTCATTTATCGTTTTGCACATTATCAAGTTGTAAGACAGCAGGAGGAAGAAACAAATATACTTGGCCGGTGTAGTAGGCTCTTGAAGTCTTTTGCTTTATATATTGATAAATAGCTGAATGGATTGCTTTTGAGCAAGCACTTATCTTTACTGGCAAATATTAGCTTATCTGTCATTACTGCTCCTTAATCTGCCAGGCGACGCCTAGGTCCGGCTGAGAGGGAGCTTTAGAGTCACTGTCTCAGGTTTTTCACTCATGCCAATAAGCATACATAGTGGACCTTTAACTTCACGAATATGTCCATCTTGTTTTCGTTCACCACAGCATAAAGCATGTGGCAATGGGTCAGCTAGCTTCAGCAAATCAAATCAAAAAGCATTTGTATTGCGCAGCACTGGTACCGCTAGGGGCATCTGGGCGCTGTACTTCATCTAATGGCTCTCATGCGTTATGGGTGACCGCATTTTGTCTGCTCACATATGCATAGCTGCCTTAAAAGGAGGGCTTTGCAGGGCAAGGGCTAGTGTGCTTGGACTGGGGAAACACTTTTGTTTTTGATTTTTTTCAATTTTTAAGCCATTTTTGCATATTTCACATATTTGTAAATACAGCAAGCCTGGGGAAAGCCAATAGGTCTTGCATGTATGTGACCTATTGGCATTTCGAATGCTTTTTGGGGAGGCTGTAAAGCATTGGTAAAAAGTAAAAAATACTTTGTTGCTGATAATGTGCCACATCAACAAAAATAAACAAATAAAACAAAAGAAACGTTTCTTTATTTACTGATCTACCAAAGCGGACGCCACTTAAATGGGTACATTTATAAATCGAAAAACAAAGGAGAGAGTTAGGACAGAGTGCGGGTCATCCTTGTCCCCAGGTAATTATAAAATAAACAACTTAGATGGTCCACAGTGAAATGGCTGGTCAACACTGTAGTGTCTGGCACCACAAGGGTTTGTTAGAAGAACCCTCACACACCAACCTAGTTATTGTCATGTTTCAGCATCATTCGTCAAGGTGCTCGCCCGTGACACATCCTGTTCCTGAGGACCCCAAAGTAGGTGGCAAACGGGGCAAGCACCTTGACGATTGTGTGACAAGAGGGGCTCACCCCTCCTGGGAACAGATCGGCAAACAATTTTACTTAAAAAACGTACACATACAGGAGTGGACCAAAATTACGGTCAGTCCACAAAGCATATAATGCACACCTTAGTGAGTGTGCAAAAAATGCGTTAACACATGGTTAAAAAAAAATTACGCTCTCTTTTTTCACTTTCACCCATATTTACTGTAGAGCGGTCCTGAAGAAAGCTCCTTTAATTTTTCGTAAGAGCTGAAACATGTAGACCAAGGAGATTTAAGACGCAAATTACAAGTCTTCCAATATTATCCACTCGTAATTTTTAAATATACCCTGAGTCACTGGGAATAAAGTAATTATTAGTGAGTTTCCCAGAAGTATTTTTAAACCACACCACTTCATCACTTTCACAAAACATCAAAAAACCAGCTCCACTGTAGTCAGGTGTGGCAGCACAGCTGAGTAGCATTCGGCTACTCAGTTGGGAACCCGATGATGAAGCATGACACCAACTAGGTTGGTGTGTGAGGGTTCTTTTAACAAACTCTTGTTGTGCCAGACAATACAGTGTTGACCAGCCATTTCACTGTGGACCGTCTAAGTTGTTTATTTAATTTTACATTTATAAATGTACATGCGCAAAAAAAAAAAAAATATATATATATATATATTTATGCGCATGTACTTTTTGAACATGTGCATACATGCCACTAATGAAGGACTTTCCGAAACGCGTATGGCGTATATGGCACACGTTTGCACCGTCTTGAAGCTTTTCCTGAACCTTGAAGCAGCACAATAAAACGAGCTGAAAGTGATTGCTGCGTGGGTGTCCCTAACTGCGAGCGTTTTGTTTAGACATATATATGTATGCGCATGTACTTTTAAAAAAAAATACTAATTCAAATGGAGTCCGCCATCATTGATCAGAATATATATATATATATATATATATATATATATATATATATATATATATATATATATATATATATATATATATATATATATTACCTACTGGCGGTCGCCAGTAGGTATATATAGTTAGGATTTTTTCTCTATGGGATTTTTGAAAATTCTATGTCTAATAACTTTGGCGTTTGTGGACGGAATTGGCTGAAATTTTCAGGAAAATGGAACATTTTGTTTCTGAGCAGCCCCTGACAATTTGGGGGGGTTTTATCAAGGGGGGGCCGAGAAAAAAGGGGGGTCCCAAAACGCTTTTTTCCCATGTTAATTTCCATAGGGCGGTTGGCCTCACTTTTAGCTCGAACGGCTGAATGGATTTGCACGAAACTTGGCAAAATTGTAGGGACTGTTAGCCCGATGTGCCTTTGCTAGGTCTCAATATATGTGCTCCAGTGGATTTTGAGTAATTTAGGTTCAAAAAAAGATATATATCTGGGCGGAGCCTAACCACACATCTGATCTGATTGGCTGTCAGCACTTCATCCAAGAAGTGTTGGCAGCCATCTTGGGACCAATATACATGATAGCACCTCATTAAAAAGCATTGTAGTTAATAGAGGGTTTTAGGACTTTAGTTACATTATAAATCATTTGTTGATGGTACCATACTCGTTTTAGCGATTGTGGTGGGTTCTAAGGTGATTTTACCATGTGAAAAAACCTTCTGCTGTGATATCATGAATATTGTTTGAAAGAAAACTAATATCTCATGATTTTCCCACAGTGGTTTGGAAGGGGATCTATAAGCTAAACTGAAAGCATATTTTCTGTAAATTCACATTATCTTTCTCAGTCATGTGAAAATGAAGTCTGACATTCTCAGTAAAACATGTACATCCAACAAGGACAGAGACTGTCAGTTGATTCCTTTGTGTTCTACTGCAGCCTCCTAGAGTGTTCTAAAGAACAACTAGAGCGCTAACAGTCCTACTTATTACAAAGTTATGGCACACCTGAAGCCATCTTGATTGGAATAAAGTGGTAACTCTTAAAACATTTAATTTAAAAAGAAACAACATGAGGGGGTATATTTTGCCATAGAAAGTATGATTAGTGCTGCAGAATGAAAAATTAGGGCACATTTTGAGTGACTTCTCAAATCCTTTTCTATTTCATTAAAACATTCTGACATGCAGTCTCCCAAAATGGCCACCAGAGACAAAAGAGCCCAAATGTAGCCCAAATATCACCCAGATGTAGCCCAAGTATAGCCCAATGACAGAATGTCCCAGAGTGTTCTAAAGAACAACTAGAGCGCTAACAGTCCTACTTATTACAAAGGTATGGCACACCTGAAGCCATCTTGATTGGAATAAAGTGGTAACTCTTAAAACATTTAATTTAAAAAGAAACAACATGAGGGGGTATATTTTGCCATAGAAAGTATGATTAGTGCTGCAGAATGAAAAATTAGGGCACATTTTGAGTGACTTCTCAAATCCTTTTCTATTTCATTAAAACATTCTGACATGCAGTCTCCCAAAATGGCCACCAGAGACAAAAGAGCCCAAATGTAGCCCAAATATCACCCAGATGTAGCCCAAGTATAGCCCAATGACAGAATGTCCCAGAGTGTTCTAAAGAACAACTAGAGCGCTAACAGTCCTACTTATTACAGAGGTATAGCACACCTGGAGCCATCGTGATGGGAATAAAGTGGTAACTCTTAAAACATTTCATTTAAAAAGGAACAAAATGAGGGGGTATATTATGCAATAGAAGGTATTATTAGTGCTGCAGAAAGAAAAATTAGGGCACATTTTGAGTGACTTTTCAAATCCTCTTCTATTTCATTAAAAAATTCTGACATGCAGTCTCCCAAAATGGCCACCAAAGACAAAAGAGCCCAAATGTAGCCCAAATATCACCCAGATGTAGCCCAAGTATAGCCCAATGACAGAATGTCCCAGAGTGTTCTAAAGAACAACTAGAGCGCTAACAGTCCTACTTATTACAAAGGTATGGCACACCTGAAGCCATCTTGATTGGAATAAAGTGGTAACTCTTAAAACATTTAATTTAAAAAGGAACAAAATGAGGGGGTATATTTTGCCATATGAATTATGATTAGTGCTGCAGAAAGAAAAATTAGGGCACATTTTGAGTGACTTCTCAAACCCTCTTCGATTTCATTAAACAATTCTGACATACAGTCTCCCAAGATGGCCACCAGAGACAAAAGAGCCTAAATGTAGCCCAAATATCACCCAGATGTACCCCAAGTATAGCCCAATGACAGAATGTCCCAGAGTGTTCTAAAGAACAACTAGAGCGCTAACAGTCTTACTTATGACAAAAGTATGGCACACCAGAAGCCATCTTGATTGGAATGAAGTGGTAAGTCTGAAAACACTCAATTTAAAAAGGAACAACATGAGGGGGTTAATTTTGCCATAGAAAGTATGATTAGTGCTTCAGAAAGAAAAATTAGGGATCATTTTGAGTGACTTCTCAAATCCTCTTCTATTTCATTAAAAAAATTCTGACATGCAGACTGAAACATGCACTTTGAATACCAGCAGCAGACGTCCCTGGTGAGCAGTAGCTTTACTATAGTGATCTAATGTGCAACTAGAGTGCTAACATTCAGAATTTATGGCAAATGTGTGACACATCTGAATGCCTTCTTGATGGAACCAAAGTAAACAAGCATTGAAAATGCAATAGATCTCGCCCTCGTTTAAGTTAAAGCCATTCTGTTTGTAATGAGGTGGCTTTTTAGCTTTGCTTTTATTAGTGTTTTTTCAACTTTCATGTAAATAACATGCATCTGTATGCATATAAGTATATGTATGCATGCATTTATGTTTGTATTTATATAGATATACAGATGATATATGTTTATATATGTATGTATATATATATATTCACTGAAAAAACCATAGGCTATAGACCATATATAGTTAGGAATTAGCATTTACAAAACCTTAAAAATTCACTGAAAAAACCATAGGTTATAGACCATATATAGTTAGGAATTCGCATTTACAAAACCTTATTTTACTCACACAAATCCATTGAAATTCCATATATAGTTAGTTGCACTAACTATATATCGCGCACCCGCAATCCACTGCTGACGATGTCACATATTACATCATTCATGACATGGTCAGTGACATCACTGATGACATCTCAAATGACATCACTGATGACATCACTGATGACAACATCCAGTGACTGTATGTTTCTGTAAAGTTAAAATATGTCTTACATATTGAAGAATGAGTGGATGTATAAGTGTCTGAATGAAGGATTTAGTAGGTGCATGACTGACTGTATGAGTGAGTGATTAAATGTGTCACACCGAGTGCATGGGTTAGTGACTAAACTGTCTTAATTTGTGCATCATTATGTCTGTTGTTCTGTAAACTGTGTTGATAAGTAGCTATATGAGTAACTATATGGGTTATTGATTGGTTGCCCAAGTATTTGTATGGGAGACTGAGTGTGTGTGTGGGTGGCTGGGAGGTGTATGACTCTGTGCATAGATGTGTGAGCAGTTGATTCACTAGATGTATGGTTTCAAAAGTGCATGTGGAAACAGCTGTATGGGCGGTTGACTGTGTGCATGAGTGTATTGGTGAGTGAATGGATATCTCAGTGCTACATATCAAAGTAAGTACATATGTAAAACACAGTACATGTGAGAGTTGACATATATAAATAACTGTGCATAAGAGCCAGTGAATGTGTGACTGGCGGTATGGATCATTGTGAACTTGTATCAGGGATTGTATAAGAGAGTAAATATGTGTTAGTATATGTTTGAATAAGTAAAGTTTGTATAACTGTATAGTTGAGGAAATGGAGGTGTGATTGATTCTTTGCATGACTGACTAGGTGTGTGAGTAACTCCATGGATGAGTGACAGTCTGTGAGTGTCTGTTTACACTGATTGTATCTAAGGTTATATTAGAGTCTGAAGAGGTTCATCGTATTATCACATGAATGATATCATCAGTGATGTGATCAGTAATGTCAAATGAGATGTCATCAGTGATGTCATCAGTGATGTCATTTGAGATGTCATCAGTGATGTCATTTGAGATGTCATCAGTGATGTCATCAGTGATGTCACTGACCATGTCATGAATGATGTAATATGTGACATCATCAGCAGTGGATTGCGGTTGCGCGATATATAGTTAGTGCAACTAACTATATATGGAATTTCAATGGTTTTGTGTGAGTAAAATAAGGTTTTGTAAATGCGAATTCCTAACTATATATGGTCTATAACCTATGGTTTTTTCAGTGAATATATATATATATAACCAAAGGGGAAAATAATGGAAGAGCAAGAACTCACGGCAATAAACCTCTCAAACAGACTTTTGATACCCGTAGAAGAACAGGTCCTCAAACTTGGTTTAACTTTTTGTCCAGATCTTCCTATTGATTATACTCAGGCACAAATTCATATGTATTTGTTTGTACGTAAATTGAAACTTTTTAAGATCCCTAAATCTAGACAACGGAATCAAATAACACAGAGAGAGAATGCACCTCCTACATCACCTTCCATTGATGACATTGACATTCTTAGAACACTTGAGTGTATAGGGAATAAACAAGAAGCCCACAGTACACAGACAATTGCTTTGTCTGATCCCAATATAATCACCACAGTAAAGAATCTGGGACTAGATCCAGCCAGACCTGTTGTCACTCCTTTCAGAGCTAAATCTAAGTACAGGCCACAGATCCCTAGAGACAATATTGATGTCTTTCATGAGGTGGTAAACCAGGATATTTTACAGCGTCTCAAGAAACCCATGACTAGTTCTAATTTAACGAGAGCACAAAGAGAAGCTATAAAGGGTCTCCAAAACGATGTTAATACCATCATAAAACCATCTGATAAAGGCGGTAACATTGTGTTATAGGAGAAGAAGAACTACATCCAGGAAGCCATGAGACAGCTTAATAACGCAACATGCTACACTAAGGTGGACAAATCCTATCTGGCCAGTCTGCAGGTTAGATTTTTTGACGTCCTCAATGGGTGGGCAGATGACAATCTATTGAATTGGGATGAACAGAAATTTCTTAGAAATGAGACACCAACTATACCTACCTTTTACCTCCTACCGAAGGTACACAAAGACCCCTTGCAGCTACCAGGTCGGCCTATAGTATCATCTAAAAATAGTCTGCTTGAGAATGTTTCCATGTATGTGGGCTATTTTCTATCAGACTATAAGAGAGATTTAAAATCATATATCAGAGTCACAAAAGATTTCCTTCAGAAAATTGAGAACATACACTGGGACAAACACTACTGACGTGTGTTTAGATGTAGAAAGTCTCTATACGAGTATCAGGCATAGAGACGGACTGCAGGCATGTGAGCATTTTTTGAAGACAAGAATAATACATTTGTTAGCACACACTAGGATGTTACTACAAATGATTAAAATTTGTCTTGTTGAGAATGTACTTACATTTAATGGAGTTTTATACAAACAAGCACGGGGAACTTCGATGGGCACCTGCTTCGCCCCCAGCTATGCCAATCTTTTGGTGGGCTGGAGGAAGAAGCAGGTGCTCTGAAGTGAACCCCTTGAACATTGGACCAACAAGGTCAATATCTGGCTCAGATTTATTGACAATGTCTTTTTTGTATAGGAAGGCAAAGAGGAAGAACTACTTGATTTTGTCAGAGCACTAAATGAGAATTCAGTCAATTTAAAATTTGCCATGCAATGCAGTCATGAGACCGTAGACTTTCTAGACATCAGACTAACGGTAAAGGGAAATAGACTAGAGACTGATCTATTTAGAAAAAGTACAGCCGGCAACTCTGTGTTACACGCAGCAAGTTGCAATTCGGCATACAGGGAAAACAAAAATGAGATGTCACAAAGGTTTCGAGCCAGAGGGTACCCCCTCAAAATGGGTGAAAAAAGAGCAGATGACATTGAGAGAAATGAAGCCCTGTATAAAGCACCGAAGACAAAACAAACAGAAACTGATTCTCCAATTAGACTTATCAGGACCTACAATTCCCAGTTGAATCAGTTCAGCCAGATAATCAGAAAAAGATGGGACATCCTTTTACAGGATAAATCACTCAAAGAAAAACTAGGTCCACACCCAGCGATAACATACAGGAAAGGTGCATCCATTAAAGATAAAATAGTTAGGAGTCACATGGAACATCAGAAATGTATAGGCTGGACAGAATGGGAGGATTCCACTGATGTGGTAAATGCAAGGCTTGCAGTCATAGTGAGAATGTGAAGGAGGTTACACTGCGGAGAACCAACAGGAAGTGGTATATCCGGAAAAACATACAGTGTAACACAGATTTTGTAGTTTATGTAATCACCTGCCCCTGCAGCAAGTGGTACATAGGCCCAACCACCTTCCCTGTAATTAAAAGGATACTAGAGCACAGACGTGCCATCACCAATAAAGATTTCAGCTACAGTATGGCTAGGAACGTTACCCAAGAACATGAAAGTGATTGGAAGAAAGCTAAATATTTTGCACTCAAAAATCCGAGGGGTGAAAATAGGATCCTAGCCCTACGTAGAACAGAATCGAGATTCATTTTGCAAACTGGCAGTGTTGTTCCGTTTGGGATGAACAATGATGAAGAGATGCATGTGCATCTATAACTTGAGTACAACAGAGCCTCCCCATGCACTTATGCAGAACTTGAGTTCTGCATTCATTTTAACTTGACATAATAATTTTTGTGTCACTTATCCCATCCCTGTTATATTTTACGTTCTGTATCCCCTCACATTTGTATAGAACGTTTGCCCGATGTTGGATTGCAGTTGAAAGCGGTGCTTTGACTAAACTGAACAAAGTGTTTTCCTTTTTAAAGCAGATCTAATTTACCCCCTAATTTAATATCATGCTACTGAACAGATTAGTTACCAAGTGGACAATACTGTTATTAGTCTTGACTGTACTCACTCAGCAAGTTATTAACATGACATATGACTAACTTATCTTTGTTTCCATATAGATTGGACATATGGATTGTATGGGTCATCAACTACTGTTATGAGCTATGAGCACGGAGTCTTAGGTGTTTATTTCTACAAACACGCATTCCTTTTCTAGACACAATTTGGGAAACAGAATAATAGACACAGTAATTTTTTGGAAACAGAAGTATTACGAGTTAGATATCTGTTCACTTCATGGGTACTATACCCTGTATGAACACCTATTTCACTATGTTTATATACATATGTTTCTGTTATTAGCCATTCTTTAGTTCCCTATTATTGGATGGGATCGCTACTAAAGAGAGTACAGTTTCACAGATAAATTACAGGGTACTAAACCCCGTCACACACTGAAAAGATGAGGATGTCCACGGTCAGCATAAGGTACTTTACCTGTGATAAAAAAAAGTGCCATATATATGGAAAAGTTCCGTCTAAATCCATGTTTGAATTCAATACGGATTAAACTTAGCGGAATTATGTATGATGAACGCAATTGTACGACTGCGTAGAATTCTTAACACCGTTTGCTATGTATACGTTACGCAACATGCAAATTCACTATCTGTGCACACAGTGTTATTTTAAATATCCATGTACATTCTATTGTAACAAAAGTAATTTAAGGAATATTAATACACACACCATATGAAATGTATTGTAATATTCACGTTTGTGTTGGGGGATGAATTGAATCCTAAGTCTTTTCTTTAGTTTCGCTAAAATGTATAAAGACTTTGAACTCTGAACTGAGGTCATGTGACCAAGAGCTGGACTGCTCGAAACGCGTCTTTTTGCCCTAAATAATAAAATACCTTTGACAAACTTGGATCGGTGTGGCTCGTGCTTACAGGAATCGGTAAGCTTGTTGGTTGATATATATATATATATATATGGGCAAGTCCACCCCGCTGGCCGAAACGCGTCATCTTGTCCGTTGTTATTGCGCTTATGGCTGAATATAAGTCACTGTTGCCAGCAGTGAATGAAAAAGCAACTGAAAGTGTCAGTTTTTCTCTAAGTGGTGGTTTAAGCACCAGAGCGGTAATTGGATATATATATTTCCCACGAGGAAGCACGATCCGGGACCTCCCAAATAACTTCCAGCGGCACACCAAAGGACGAGCACAATAAGGTTTTTATTGTGTCACAAAGAAGAACAACACGTTTCGGCGAAGCCTTTGTCCAGTTATTGACTTGTGCCCAGCTGACCCTAGAAATATAGGTCAGCATTAGTGAACAGTGAAGACATGGTTAGGAACTGCCAAGGGATTCAGGAAATGCAATTCCTGTAAAGCTTGCAGACAGACCAGCAGTCGGGATAGTTACTTTGTAGGAAAGGACAAAAAGAAGAAAAAGGAGATTAAAAAAATCATAACATGCACTAGTGACTACACCATCTATGTCCTAGAATGCCCATGCGGGTTAAATTATGTGGGTAGTACAAAGTTACAGCTTAACCTCGCATATTGCAACATATGAGAGCAGTGACTAACGCAGACTATAACTATTCAGTTGCTAGACATTTTCAAGAAAATATCAAAGTAATGCAAACTTGATCAAATTCTTTGGCATTGACAGAATTTTTCGTTTTAAACAAAGGGAGAGTAAGGTTTTTTTTGGGTTGTACTCCTGAACCCCTGGAGTCAATATTCTAAAAAACAAATGGAGGAGTATCCCCAGGACGGAATGTCCTAGTGATTAGATTTAAAGAATATTTGGAATGCAGGAAAAAGAAAACAATTATTTTCTTTTTAAGAAACCCCTCACTCACCAACCTGGTTGGTGACATGCTTCATCATCGGGGTCCACCCGAGTGACCGAGTGTCACTCAGGTGTGCCTCGACACCTGCGACTGCAGTGGAGCTGGTGATTTTTTTGCGAGATGTGAAAAGTGGATTAAAAGTGTGTGCTGCATGTACTCTTTAAAATTAATTTATTCCAGAGTCATGTGCCACATTTAAAAGCAAATTAGGTACCACTACTGGTGTGCAAATGGCCAGATGGTACCACAATTATAGTGCAGATATGGTCAACATGTTTACAAATTTTCTTTAAATCTAATCACTAGGACATTGACAGAATTTTGCCTCATCATAGGGGAGGGGATCGAGAGAAACTTCTACGGGTCACAGAAACGAAATATATTATCGAGCTGAACACAAAAATCCCGAATGGGATGAATTATGGTGAAGAGCTGGCTACTCACATAGGTTATCAATGATATGACTGATAATTAGCATGTCTCTGTGTCTCCAAAACCATTGGTGTGCAGCATAGCAGCCGAACAGATAAAAAGTTTGGAATAGTCTCTAAAATGGGAACAACAATCAGTTCTTCCATAGGCGGCAGCGGTCGTAAGCTTAGTGGTCCATTGGTGGCATCGAGTTTGTTCTCATCGTCCATGACACTGGGAAAAGGCACCAACACATCCCACAGTATGGGGATGTGTTGGTGTGTATTGCAACATATTAGTGCCTTCAACATGTTGCACATACCAAATATTACAATTCAGCAATAGTGGCTGCCTAGTTAAGTGTTATTCCCAAACCTAAATTACCTTTTTAGTCCCATAAGAGGGACAATGCCTGAAGGCAGCCTACACCTTTTTAAGCAATATAAAAGAAGCATCCTCACCCTCTGTCCGTGTATGTATTTACAACCCAAAACACTCTATACTGGAAACAAGGCATGAACCTCAAAACATTAAATCACTCCACATCCTCTCTTCTTTCCAACAAGCTTTTTCTTAGTAATAAAGTACTGCTTAAAGAGAAGTTCTCTAAAAGGAGCATGGCCACAGATGCATTACTAGGAATCCTCTACAAGAGGTGTGGCCTATGTACTTACAGGTGCGGTCAATGCTATGGGAACTAGAATCCTATGCTTCACACAGCATTCCACTTGACCAGATTTCGGAGGCCCGATAACAAGTGGCTGAGTAGCAGAGCATACCTGCTGGGACCTCACAAAAATAATGTAAAAAATAAAAAAGTTGAGAGAGGGAGGCGGAGGGAAGATGAGGAACATTAATGTAGGCACAAAAACAGTGGCCCAGTGGAAGTGCTCTGCTGCCGGGCCCTTGGAAAAATAAATCAAAATAGCCCCGGCTGGGGCTGACTGGAGTACGAGCGACGGCTGCTGGTTCTCCGCCGCGGGGGAGCTTAGGGGCGCTCTCCTTTGTCGCTTCCCAGGCTGCTCGGCGTTCTGGGGCGCGGCAGAGCTGGCTGGTGGACACAACTCTGCCCGCGCTCCCGAGCGGGGTTGCGCTTGCAGCAGGCTGCGGAAGGTGTATGCCTGGATCGGCGCACTGCGTCGAGGATTTCATTCCAGGGCACTCCAGGCAGGGTCGGCCCCTGCTGGGTGCCCTGTGTCACAGACACCATTTCCAGCAAGCTCGAGCCTCCTGGCGGGCTTCCCCTTCAGTTTTGCCTTCAGCTCCGTGACGAGTGTCAGAAACCTGGTTCCTCTGCGGTGTCTTCTCTGCCCATGAGCCCTAGACCGGCTAAACGCACTGGTAGCAGGGAGCTGAGTGCTGCCTGCTGCACCTCCAAACCTACACCACGGAAGAAAGGAAAAAAAGCTTCCTAAGGCAGTATCTACGCAGGGCAATCAAGTAAGAAGGGGGAAGTTCCTAGTGTACATGATTTTCATGAGTCAGGGATTTCACCCCCACAGCTTGAGGGTCTATCTGGCGAGAAGGGGGTTGAGTTCCTTAGTAGATACACGCTAGAAATAAAAATGCTGGTATTGTGGATTCTCTGATACATCCTATTACACGCCCATTGGCTACTTTTTATGGAAAAACTGTAACTAAAAGACCTGGTAGGAAAGCAGGGGGCAATCTCACTTTAAATCCACAAGACTCTCCTTCTATATCCTCAGTGCAACAAATATAGGAAGCAGCCCAAGTCAGGATGACCCCATTCCTTAGATCTTTTTTTAAGGTACAGGCTAAGGTCCAGCTGGCTGGGTCAACAAATCCTGAAACACTGGAGTCGCACCAAGATAAGGTAGCAGCTGCCGTAAGCATGGAGCCTAATCATCAAGTTGAAGAAGCTGTTCACTTGAGTATTGCTACCTCCAATAGGTTTCAGATTCTAGGTGATTGTGATAGTGATCCACTTAACCGAGCTGCCGAGGTGAATCAGAGAACCAACCCTTTGGTTTCTACTGATCTTTCGACTTCAAATAGCCCGAAACAGCTGGGTCTGGCTGAAATTTTTGAAGTTCTATCCTTAGAGATCAGAAATAAGTTTGCTATCTTGGAAAGGAATCAATCTGAAGTACAACGTTTCTGCGAGAATCTAGAAGCCAAAATGTCAGCAATCACAGAGAGAATCTGTGTGATGGAAGCCTCAGTAGAGGCCCTTAATAGGGAAGTGGAGATCATTCGAAAAAAAATTCAAATATTAAAAAATGGTGAGACAGCTATGCTGGATAAAATAGAGTCCTTGGAGAACAATGCCAGGCGAAATAACATCAAGGTACTGAACATTCCGGAAGGTCTGGAGGGAGATAATATCAAAGGTTTTTTCATAAGTTTATTGAAGGATTTCAACCCCTCTGTAAACTCCAAGGAACTGGAGGCAGACATCCAAATGATTTATAGAGACCCTTTCTCAAACAATCTAAACAGGAAAACCCCTAGGATAATTTTGATTAACTTCAAGACGCACATGCTTAAAGAACAAGTTCTGTCTGAGGCTCTAAAAGCTGGTAGTTTCCCCAAAGGGGAGTGGTCGTTTCAAATCAGGTCAGATATCTCCAGGATCACACAGGATAGACAATGGGAGCTTGGGAAATGTATCCCAGATTTAAGATCCTCAGGAGCCACAGCCCAATTGAGATTTCCAGCCCTACTCAAAGTTATGTGGAGGAACAAAATGTATAAATTCTGGGATCCTAAGGAGGTAGGGATCTTCATTGATCAGATAAATGGTCAGGTCTAATTTTGCTTAATTTTCACGGGCTGGAGGATGATGTGAGCTCTAATGGGTAACCTATCCAATATACCCAGGTTGTTTTTGGGGAGGGCTCCCCTGGGTGGTGGGGGGTTACAAGAGGCGCAGTTCAGATTAGTAATTCACTGGGTGGGGAGCTTATTAGGGGAAAAAAAGCAAAAGTTCCTCAGAAATCAGTTAGGGTACCTGAGATTAGAAGTAAGAGAGGGAGTAGTCACGTCCAAGTCAGAGTTAACATTATGGAAGGTAGAAAAATCAAATGCCTATTTGCACCCCGGTAAAAATGTTAACATGGAATGTTAACGGCTCAGAGTAACGAGTAGAAGAAGGAGAATCTTTCAATATTTGAGCCAAGCCAATTATGATATTATTATTCTAACAGAAACACATTTAACTCACGACGAGTGGGAGGCCACTCGATCTAAGAAGAAGTGAACTGAAATCTCCGTCCACACAACTCAATCATGTTGCCTGAAAGGAGTGGCCCTACTTATTAAGGAATCTGCTAAAGCTACCCTAGGGTCTTTTAAAGTGGATGTTAGGGGGCGATGGATTATTGATAATGTTAAAATTCAGAACGAATGGTATGTTTTAGTGGGATACTATAGGCCTAACATTAATCATCATTTGTTAGAATCCAATTCTCCTGTTATTATGGGGGGAGATTTTAATATTCCCTTGAATCCCAATCTTGATAGATCTAGTAAAGGGGTGGGCTCAGGCCCTACAAAAATGGGATCTTTCTTCAGGGTACAGATGGACGATCTAGGTCTTATAGATATTTGGAGAGATAAAAATAAAGAAATAAGTGGTCCTCCAAGTTTCACTCTCCACAACAAAAAGCATTAGCATGCTTCTAGACTTGATTTTCTTCTAGTAGATTCTAGGCTGGCTGACAGTGTTAAAACAGTGACACATATACCCGAGCAGTTTTCAGACCATTCTGCTTTGCCTTTTGGAGCTACAAATAGAAAGAGTACCCATTAATGGAAGGTGGTCCTTTGATAGATCCCTTCTTTCCGATATAGCAGTAATAACGCAGCTGATGAGAGATACCCTGACCTTTTTTTTAATTAATGACTCCTCAGCCCTATTGCATGTAATCTGGGATGCCTATAAAGCATATTTAAGAGGCAGATTCATCAGCATTGCTACAACAAAACATAAGGAGACCACAGAGGGCGATAAAAAGATTGGAAAATGACATCTCCAGAGCTCTGAGTGAGAGAATTATACAGCAAGACGGCCAGGAGCAGGGCAAGGTCAACAATGAAATAATAATAAAAAGATAGACTGTAGCAGATTATTTGGATAGTATCATAAGGGGAAAGTGGGAGGCCAGTAAAGTAGCTAACTATGAATAGTGAGAAGATTGTGGAAAGATTCTTACTTGGAAATCTTGTATGAACCAAACAAGAAAATTATTAAAGAGATCTCCAATACTGAGTCGGGAGGTTTGGTCAGAGAGCACTAGTATAGAACAGGCATTTGAATCCTTCATTCCAGATCTGTACACTGAAGATCAGTTAGCCACTGAGTCCTAGATTAAAGGCTATCTTAACCGAATAGCATTGCTCTTACTAGCTGATAAAAAGCCCAACATTTGAATCAACATATCTCTTTAGAAGAACTTAAGGCGGTAGTGAGGAACCTAAAAAGAGATAGAGCTGTGGAGATAGATGGTATTCCTAATGAGTTTTACATGTTACTTGTGGCGGAACTCACCCCGGTCTTGGCAAAATGGATTGACAGCATCGTTTCTGATGATCTATCTATTCCCAAGTCATGGGATGAGGCATCTGTTGGCCTAATTTTGAAACCTAATAAAGATCCTAAAAAGTGTGAGTCATACAGACCTATCTCCTTGCTGAATTGAGATTATAAAATCTCCGCTCAGATTTTAGCCAGGAGATTGGAACCTGTGATGGGCTCACTGGTCCAGGCCGACCAGAAGGGTTTATTAAAGGACACCAACTAAATGACTTACCTCATGAGTTGATAGTCGCAATTGAAATAGCCTCAGCTGATAAACTACCTCTTACCATTTTTACTTTTGCCGCTGCCAAAGCCTTTGATAGGGTAAGCTGGGCCTTTCTACGCCACATGATTCACTCCATTGGGTTAGGGGGAAAGTTTGTATGGGCTTTTAGCAAAATCTATAAACCCCTACAGTGAGGATTGTGGTTAATGGGAATCTCACTAATTAAATTAAGCTGAGACGAGGAACAAGACAGGGCTGCCTCCTCTCCCCATTACTCTTTGACCTATATATTGAACCCCTAGCATGCAACATTTGGGCCAGTCAAAATGTTGCATCGTTTGAATGTAATGGGTGGGTGAAAAAAGTAGCCCTCGATGCGGACGACCTGATAATCTTCACAAGGGAGGGCACAAATATTCTATACATGCTTGAGCAACTCCTAATGGATTTTGGGAAGGTCTCCGGTTATTTAATTAAAAGTAAAAAAAATGAAATTATGTCCTGGAACACACAATCAAATAACTCATTGATCAAACAAGAAATTAGCAGCCCGATTCATGAAACAAAATTGCGCTCGCAAAGGGCCAGATTCTGAGAATCTGGCCCTTTGCAAGTGCGATTTTTGCATTTGGGATTTATCATCCCAAATGCAAAAATCGCTATTTGCGAAATCGCATATTTGCGAGGAATTGGATTTAAGGAACCTCTAATAGAGATTCCTTAAATGCAATTCATCAACCAATTTGAAATTACGAATTCGCAATATTTGGTCGCTATTTACCACGAAGTCTGACTTTGTGGTAAATTGCGAAAAAATAGAAAAAAGCACTTTAGTGCATTTTTCTCTTTTGGATGTTACACACACACATGTCCTTTGGACATGTGTGTGCGCAACACCTGTGTAAATTCGCATTTCAGGGGTGCTACAGGGTGTCCTTTGGACACCCCTGGCACCCTTGAAATCGCTATCTTATTTGTGATTAGCAAATTGCTAATCGCAAATAAGGAATACTCCCCAATAATTCCTATGGGCCTTTTGGCCCATAGGAATGAATGGGGAGTATTCCTTATTTGCGATTAGCAATTTGCTAATCGCAAATAAGGAATGTGTAGGAATCGCATTTTATTTTGCGATTCCTACATGAATCCCAATTTGCGAGTCTGTAATAGCGATTCCTTATGAATCGCTATTACAGACTCGCAAAACGGGTCTTTGATGAATCTACCTGCAGATATTTAGGGGTGCAGTTTACTCAGGACTTCACCAGGTTAGCCCAGATAAACCTTGAGCCTTAAATGGAAGAGTCAAGAGTATTATTAAGATCCTGGTACCTCTTTCCATTCTGGGCCGGTATAATCTCGTTAAAATGTCAATACTACCAAAATTCGCTTTTATCTTTTATGCAATCCTTTAATCCTAAAACAATAAAAGTACTGCAAGGAGATATATCCAGTTTTATCTGGTCTAATAAGGGAGTGAGGATCGCCTGGAAGAAATTGTGAAGTTGAAAGTTAGAAGGCGGTATCATAAGCCCCAACTTTCGTTTTTATTGTTGGCTCCCCATGTTTGCCTCCCTTCCTCTAAGCCATGAAGAATAATCCTCCCTTGGGTGGCAATGGTTTTCTCTTCACGTTTGATCATGCCAACATTTTTAAAAAGGTCAAACTAAAGGTCTTGAGATCTGCCAGCGAGGTTTGGTATCAGATTAGAAAGATTTTGAAGATTCCATATTACAGCTCTCATGCCACTATTTGGAACTACCCAGGCACAACCTTTTGCCTTAAGGACAGTTTGACTGCCCTGTTGAAGAAAGAAGGTAATTGATAAATTGGGGCAATTTCTACAAAACAACAAGCTACTCCCTTGGGATCGTTTAAGTAACATCACGAATCAGAGGCTTTCCAGGTTTAAATGTTATCTACTTTCAAGCTGGGCCGCTTGCTTGGGTAAAGATGGGGATGAAAATGAAGATTGTGAAAACAGTCTGCTGGGCCCCCTCTTCCAACGTAAAGAAGTTTCTAAATGGTATTGGCCGCTGGTAAAAGGGGACCCACCACCAACGCCTATGGAGGAGCCCTGGAGAAGAGACCTGCCTTCAACCGACGTAACACTTTTATGGCAAGTATTGATGCACACTTTATGGATTGTTGTTAAAACTGCTTCTCTCAGAAGGAATCATCTGTTTACACTCCATAGAGCATACTCGACCCATAAGAGGCTTTCAAAGATGGGAGGTGAAGGCGCTAAGGTCTGCTTGAAGTGTGATTCTATGAATGTGGATGACTTGCACATGTTCCGGCAGTGTCCCCAGATCCAGTGCTTCTGGCAAGATGTTGGTAAGACCATCTTAGAGGTTTTGGGGCAAGAAATTGAGGTAAGCTCTGTCCTAGTTATTTTTTGGGTTCTCCCAGAAGAGAGTGTTAGCTGTAAACTTATCAAACTTCAAGCATACTTACTATGTATCTTAATCCTCCTGGCAAGTAGAGAAATTTGTTTAAAATGGGAATTGCCTCTGCCCCCGGTTATTTTTGGACTGGGTTACCTCAGTTAATAGAGTCAATTAGCTGGATCATGGTTGTCTCCCCAAAAAAACAAGATTTTGGGAGGCATGGGAGGAGTGGGCCAACAAGTTACATAATATAATCTACTAAAACTGGTCCTATGATTAAGAAATAAGTAAGATCGTGGCAAAGAGGTTGTTCTTTGGGAAGGTCACTATGCTCCACCTCTTTTCCTTGCCTGGGTGTCTTGAGGCTGGCTCTTCAGGAACCTTGGCGGTGGCAAGGTAACAGTTAGAAGTTGAAACCTCCTTCCATAGGAGTTGTTAAAGAGCCCGTGCTCTCTAAGAGACAAATACTTATTTACGAATGAGGACAAAAAAAGAAAGCAATGCTTCAAGAAGGGGGCAAACACAAGAATTGGGAGGAAAGTCACTGAATAAGGAGCAATAACTCAAATAGATTAGAAAGTCATCCAAATATAATGAAGGGGATGACCCAAAGCCCACTCAATGTATATCATATTGGGGCAATAGGATGACAACAACAGACATCTTGAGCTCTCTGTAGGTCTAGGTCTAAAAATCAGGACATGTAGAGGAAATGCCCTTCGTAGTTTAACTCTTTCACTGACGCAGGGCAACTGCTGGCTGACACATTGATGTAGTAGAGCTTTTTAAAAAAATGTTGGTGTTAGATTGTTAAAGCACATACACCTCTTTGGTCTCTTTGTGCTCCCAAATAAGCTATATGGATTTTTTTGGCACCACCACCATCATGAACTCTATTCACTCAGGAGCCCCCACAGACCCCAGCCCGCACCACATTTTCAACAGCGGAAACCACATGTCAGCAGTGAGCTCACTGCCGTATCTACTCCTCACTTGCCATAGCCTCCTTTCCTGAAGCCTGGAAACATGCAGAAACCAAGCCACTCCTCAAAGAACCATCCAGCGACCCGAGCTAACTAAAAAATACTCTCCCCATCTCTCTTCTTTCTTTCCCCGCCAAAGTCCTTGAAAGAGCCATCAACCAACAACTCACAAAATATCTGGAGCAGAACCTTCTACTAGACACCTCCCAAACTGCAACCTGTGCCAACCATAGCACCAAGACTGCTTTGAATGCAGCCACCGATGACATCAGAGCCCTCCTCGACCAGGAAGAAACAGTGGCTCTGATCCTCCTCAACCTCTCAGCAGCCTTTGACACTGTGTCTCATCACACCCTGATTAGAAGACTGTATCACATCGCTATCCAAGGAGACACACTCAAGTGAATCGCCTCCTTCCTCACTGGAAGAACGCAGAATGTTCGCCTACTTCCATTCAGCTCAGTACCAAGGACATCATCTGCAAAGTCCCTTTAGGATCCTCTCTCAGCCCCACCCTCTTCAACACCTACATGACCCCCTTGGCCAGCATCATCAGATCCCAAAGCCTAAACATTATATCTTATGTAGATGACAACCAATTCATCCTCTCAGAAGATCCCACCAACACAAGAATCAATTTCCACAGGTGCATGACGGGCGTCTCCAAATGGATGAAGGACAACTGCCTAAACTCAACACAGACTAAACAGTAGTGCAGATCTTTGCCAACAACACCACTACTTCTAACAACTTCCAGTACCCTTCGGAACATGGACTATCACCAAAATCGACCGACCACACCAGAAACCTCAGCTTAATCATGGACAGCCAACTGACCCATGAAGTCACAGATTAACACAGTCACCTCTGCCTGCTTTCGCACACTTTGCAGGCTACTTAAAAGTCTTCAAATGGCTCCCTCTGAACACCAAACGCATTGTCACTTAGGCCCTAATCACCAGCCGAATAGACTATTGGCAACACACTCTACGCTGGAGTCACCACACACCTTCTGTAGAGACTCCAGACCATACAGAACTCTGCAGTAGACTCATACTTGACCTCCCCAGACAGACCTATATCACCCCTAACTCAGAAAACTCCACATACAGAAGAGATGTTCATTTAAGCTGATGATCCACGCCTACAAAGCACTGCACACTCAAGGACCCATCTACATCAACCATCACCTGAACTTTCACCCCATAACAGACAACTACGCTTCGCCTCCCTCTCACTCAACCACACCCCCGCATCCACCAAAGCAACAGCGGAGGACGCTCTTTTTGCAACCTCGCGTCATAAGCTTGGATGACCTCCCTCTGCAGCCTCGGACCTCCATCTCTCTACTGGGATTCGGGAGAATACTCAAGACCATGGCTGTTTGACAGAGTCCACTTAACATCATGACCCCCAAGTGTGTGGATTCCCTCTCGGTGATTAGCCGCGCTATATAAATCTACTTGATTGACTATGTATATATGTATCCAACATATAAATATTTAGATTTTTACCACATTTGCTCAATATTTTGTTGCACTAATTGTGGCAGGATCAGTGTTTATGTTGTACTGTTCAGTTATCCAATGCAAGAGTATATGGAAAGTGTAAAAACAATATATTTTCTAATTCTGTACTACAAAGGAATCTCGGTGTCAGCTAGACCTCCCTGACTACCTGGATAAAAAATGTGTAGAAAATAATAATTTTCTGGTTTTCGGCAAATTTTGGCCAATTCTGTCCATTTTCCCTCACGCAGCGACATATCCCTGCCAACGCTTCACCCATATCTGCGCTCCTCTGGGTCTCCTGGGTACAAGATATGCATTGAGTTTCTGTGGGCTTGGGACACCCTTGGACAACATACTAGGGAAAAATATGCATATTGGAAATTTCAAAAGCAAGTAAAAGAAAAAAAACGTCTTAGGTACAAGACATTTGGTTGCAGGTTTCACGACTGGACTTTATGGACACTTACCACAATAAAATAATTTCAGCCTCTAAACATCCTGAAGATTTTATTGCGGGGTGCCAGATCCCCCTCATCCTGACTGACAGGCCGATGTACTGAACATGATGTTGTCGAGATTTTCCAATTTTTTTCCCAAAACACAGTTATTTCCTCCAGTCTCCCTTGCACAAAAGCATATCTCAGCCAAAGCTTGACCATCATCTGTGTTCCCCTTGGCCACCTAAGTGTGGGGTATTATATATGTAGATGTTCAATGAGTTTGCGCAGGCGTTATCAGACGCACGTGGTCTTTTTAATGGGGTAGATTCCACGGGGATGACTGCAATATTTAGGACTGGGGCCAGCTGGCACTCAGGAAAAAACTGTGTTACGTATTTCTCTTTCTGTCCTCACTTGTATTAACTATGTTTTTATTTCGGCAACTTTCTTTGGGAAATATTTGAGCACTATACATGAATGACCGCTTCTGAATTAAGAATTATGTTGGCTTTTTAGCAATTTGTAGATTTTTTGCGAATTGCTATGGATTTCACACTGGTTTCCAACACAAACTGTAAGTGAATATGCCTGTTGCTAATGGTGTAAGCTGGCATTTTTCCACCCTCTCGCTGCAATGGTACTTGGCATACTAATACTTGCAGACCCACACATCTGTTGTGAAAAAACTGAACTACAATTCTCAGCACGCTAGAAGCTATTAGGTAAAAAAATAAATAAAGGGGTGGGGGTAGGGGTAGGCCTGGCTAAATGTCACCTCTGGGACCAGTGGCAGCGGTTAAGCAGGGGGCATTACTCTACATTCAAAAATAATGTCCTGTGGAAAAAAAGAATCATCTCAGTGTTTGGGAAGCATAAACCATGTATGCGGTGACACACATTTAGGGGCCTCCCCGTAGCCTCGTTCGCTTGAACAGTCAAGTCCATCATTCCCAGATGGCTCAGAGGCAATGATGAAACAGCTAAGAAAACAAGGCCATGTGTGTACCAGGAAATGAAACATCATCAAACGCATGACTGAAAGATAAACCAGACATTTTGTTCAAACTCCCACTCCTCCTCATCTTAGCACTTCCTCTCGCCTACTGCTGTCACCATGGGATGCTGCTGCTGTTGGCAACAGTCACCATAACAACCATATTTCATTTGAGGAAAGGGAGAGATGGTTTTTTGTTTCTATGTCCCATTTGGAGAGTGTTTGCATTTAAGCTGCTGCAGATTGTGAAACAGCAACTAAGGGACATTATGCAGAACAAGTAGGAAAATCCGAAAATTGTTTTAAAATGCTGTATTTTGAGGTCTGGCATCTTTTCTGAGCTGGCAACATGAATCACGTTTGCTGTGAATTGAAGATCAAGGTCACAAGTTAGAAACATGACATCCCAAACTCGGCCTTTAGTCCTTCTGAGGTCGGTAAAAAGAGTACCGTTACTGTAGATAATAGTAAGCAGTTGTTTGCAGGCTTAGAGCTGCAATTAACATCTACTGGTATTTGCAAATCTGCCGCAGCACTATATAAAAGTTATATTTAAGGGTTTACTCGTAATCAGACATACCAAAACAACTTATTCTATCAAAAGATGATACATCTAACCCACCACCACCCACTCACGCACAAAGGCACACACATCTTTTAACTGGTTACTTAAGAAACTGCATTGACATTTCAAAAACAACAGTGAAATGCAATGGTAGAAATTCCAATATATCAATGACATACAATTTCAAATGAATTCATTTGGATGCACGGATACTTCGTTAGATACATCCAGTGGAACAAAAGAGGTAGAATTATACTGAATAAAACAATTAAACACTGAAGGCCAGACACAATTATCAAGGACCAATTCCAATGGGTGACCTACTGACTTTGTCAGAGCTTTTTGATGATGTTGTGCACCATCAGCAATTAGAGAAAAAAAAGAAAATATGTGAATCGACATGAAGCAACATAGTTTGTAAGCTCCATAACAATAGTAAGATACGTCATTCGCTATGCGCATGCATGCATGATGATGTTTGCAAGCATGTGTCACTATGCATGTGCACACCTAAAGAATGGCACTAGAGCCATATTATTTATATTTTTATCAATCCAAGATGGCGGAGGCCACTTGGCGCAGTCAAGTAAAAAATGTATTTTCAATTTTACTTAAAGTGTAGCGTTAGACATATGCCCACTTTGTTCACGCTCCCCTAGCTATGCCCACTTTTGGAATCCAGGTCAAAATTTTGAAATGTGTAAACATGAGTTACAATTGTTTATGTTTATACACCTGTGAAACTCAAGTGCACATATATATATATATATATATATATATATATATATATATTCGGCATAGAAAGGTCCAGCAGCAGCATGCAGAAGCAAAACAGACGAGGCAAACCCGATGTTGTGAGTAGTGGTTTTTAATTACTCATCACCATACCGCCATGACGCGTTTCGGTGCAAACAGCACCTTGATCACATGACAACGATACAAGGCAGGCGTGCTCAATTTAAAGGGCTCAGAGCCAATAGCCCGTTACCAATTGCATAGATATAGAAAGTATACTGTCAAGAAAAGTAACTGCATCAATGCATAATTACAGTTTTGTCACCAGTGGGCATGATTATAACTATTCGGTTACACAGTTCAAGATATTTGGATATGATACGATATTTGTTCAGATCATATTTGTGCACTGAGTTTATAAATAAAAAAAAAAATACAAATATATACATACTTATTTAAAATTCATCAATTTACATCACTAGCAGCAACAAGTAAAATTAAAAACTTTTTGCAACGCTGCGCAATATGATAGACTAAAGTGAATCGGGGAGGAGCTCTCTATACGTGATGTAAGCACCAGACATTATATGTATAAATATATAAATATATAAAAAAATGTTATATATACATATGTACATACAAATGTAAATATACTTGTATCTTAAGTTCATCATAAATGCAACCATAAAAATGCAGTTATCCTTCCATTTAATGATTCATATAGGGCTCCCCTTATAATTTTAAATTTCTTCTCGCATGAAGTAACCGTATGTCATGGGGATGAATCCCTTAGTGAGATGTACTTGTGTGCCCACTCAACCTATAGGTGACTAATGGTTAACTGACATTTGGCTCCTGAGCTGTTACGTGCAACCCTGTGATAATATGAAAATCAGTGTAAGTTTAAAATGTGATATTTGGTTGAGGCAGCTACTATGTTCCTTCAGGTTTGTTCCGCACCATTATGGATTGAAATTTTCAGAGATCAGTGTGGCAGTCTTCTCCCGCGTTTAATCCATTGGGACTCTTTCTGTCTAGTAGGATAATATGTCGTGTTTCTAGCCTGCGCAGCAATAGATCACGGTCACCACCCCTTCTCTGAGGAGGAACAGTGTCTATTACAAAGTAGCGCATTTCAGAAGCCTTTTTGTTGTGTACTAAGCCGAAGTGCCTGGCTACCAGGTACGCAGTGTCGTCGTTGGTAATGGCTCTTAAGTGCTGGAGTATACGCTTGTACACCTGTGGCCTCGTGCTACCAACATAGCGTAGGCCACAGGGACACTCCAGCACATACACCGCGTACTCGGTGCGGCAGGTCAGCTTATACCTGATGGTGGTCGGTATCTTGTTAAAAGGCGTAACATAATCTTTCCTGCTGACTCCATTCTTGCAAGCCTTGCAAGTTGGACAGCGCAGAAACCCCTTGCTCTTGTTTAACCATGGAGTCTCTACACGTGTTTCTGGACTACTGGATACCAGGCAGTTACCAAGTGGTTTTGCCGCTTATAGGCAATCATGGGAGCCCCCTTAAACTGATTGCCTAATACTGGGTCACTCGTAATGAGTGCCCAGTTGCGTTTAATGATGTTCCTTATGGTACGGTGCTGGTTACTGTAGGTGAAAATCAAACGAGTTGTATTTTCCTCTTTGCGGTCGGTTGACTGCACTGCACTTGTTGTAGTTCCCATTGAATCTGTGAGATCGCAAGATGTAATTGCTAATAGTGAGGTTCTTGCTTGTGCATTTGCACGATTCATGGCCCTCTCTATCACAGCCTTACTATAACCTCTCTGGCTGAATCTCACACCACATTCTAGCTGCGCCGCTAAGCAACCTGCATTAGTGCTGCAAATCCGTCTAACGCGGAGCATTTCGCCGTAGGGTATGCTCCTAATTAGGTGGGCAGGGTGGTGGCTACCAGAGTGGAGGATGCTATTGCCTGCTGTTGCTTTTCTAAATAGCTTGGTTTCCAGTTTCCCTCCACTCACAAAGATTTCCACATCTAGGAAGCAGATCGAAGTATCACTGATCTGACTAGTGAATTCGAGATTCATACAATTGTCATTAAGACTGTTAATGAACTCCTCGGCTTCTTGTGTGGAACCGTCCCAAATCACGAAAAGGTCATCTATGTACCTTAACCATAGAACGACCTTGGTGGCCATTGTGTCCACAAAGTTAGCCGACAGGACCTGCTCCTCCCAGTATCCCATATGCAAACAGGCATAACTGGGTGAGAAGCAGGCCCCCATCGCTACTCCTCTTACTTGTTGGAAATATTGTTTCCCAAATAGAAAGAAATTGTTCTCCAGACATAGAGTGATCATGTCGATGATCATGCGTGTGTGTTCCCTACATCCCTCAGGTCTAGAATTGAGGTAGTATTGCACCGGTCTCAGACCGTCCCTGTGGTGTATGCTGGTGTACAATGCAGACACATCCAAAGCTATTAACAGGTAACTTGTCTTCCATTTTACATCATACACTTTTTTGAGAAAATCACTCGTGTCTAACACAAAGGACGGTAATGATTTTACAAAGTCTTGAAGGAAAAAATCCACATATTTACTGGTGTTTTCCAGAATGCTGTTACATGCGGAAATGATTGGGCGTCCTGGAGGTACTTGATTGTTTTTGTGAATCTTAGGAATGAAATAAATGACCGGAGTGATAGGATTGTCATTTTTCATGAACCTAAATTCGTCCATCGTTATCACTCAGGCACTCCTCCATGCCATGAGTTTGGAATATATTTGGTTTTTGGCCAGAGTAACCTCGTTCGTGCCTGCCACATTCATACTTAACTGGGCCCGCCTCGCACAAGGCAGAGCTGCCTGCCACACCTTTCACCCCTGAAACAGAGGGGAACCGGGGTGTGGTGAGGGTCTGGAAGAGGAATCTCAGAAGGACCACTTTGAAACAGGGACTGCAAAAGAGCTTGGTGACTAATCCCTACTAAAATGAGGAAAACTAGGCGGGTTGGAGAACAAAAAACTACAAAATGCAAGCAAATGCAATGTTTACATTCCAGGCCTACAGAGATAACGTACATGGATTCATTTATTGTATTGAAACAGAGTAACTAAAACTAGATGCCAATGTAACATCTCTGCGAATTAGGTTGAACATTAAATATTTCCTAAGGCTATAAATCATCACGAACTGCAACCCTGCATGCTGATGTCTGCCCTTACTACTGCGAACAAAAATTGGGCCCAAAAAAGTCAATACGTAAATACAGACGTTTGAAAATATTGTGACAACACATCCTGAACGGCGATTTAGAACCTATGGTGCATTTGCACTATCTCACCTGTCTTTGATAGTTACGTATTCTGAAAACATGTGTTGTTTTTATTTGAAAATCACACTACACACAATGCATATGGTGAATGCCGTTGGACCGAGACAAGTCTGAGAATGCCACGTACATAAAGGGCAACATAAGACGTGTGCAAGAAGAAATCGGACCACGGATATCGAAGCACCTCAGATCCAAAAGAAAGCATAAAGTTAAAAACACGATCATGACATTCAAGTGCACAGGGGATGTGACCTAGCCGAGCAACCCCATAAAGACCTACACTTGTCAGAAAGGCTCCTGCGTGCCAAAACGGGAAATGCTCAAACAGGGGCGCCAATACTTAAAACCGAAACAACATTAGGCATCGTGTTCAGAAGAGGAGGTCAATGGTAGAAAAGATAGGAGTGCTTTGATTCTGCGCTGCCATCCACAAGCCACAATACTGAAATACATAGTGCAATTAGCCAGTTTAGTTTCACAGAGGGGGTGGTGGGGCAGCGGACCTCTCTCCAGAAGCAAGGAAAACTCTCACTCCAAGTTCTAACGCGCGCGCTTCGCATGGGAGGAGGGGGGGTCTGCATGATTGGAATGGCAATGGAATGCGTGCACGTGTTTGGCTGAAAAGCCATAGCGATAGCAGTAGGTCATTTTGCCTATGCAGCGCATGCGCGCTGCGTAGGCAAGGCCTAAAAAAGGGACTTGAAGGAGTAAAATAAAGAGACAAAGTGTATGGTGGTGGAAGAAAGAGGCAGGTCCTGATATGGAGATGTTGTTCCAGATCCTGAGTGCATACATGGAAAAGGTCTTCTGTCTTGTTTTTTCTTTTTTACACTTCTTAGTCTGCTGTAAGATGGTGTTCTAGCTGCTGGTGTACTGAGAACCACCAGAGATGGCGTGCATGACTGCAAGATAAGCAAGGGTGCTGGTTGTGATGGCTTTGTAAATGATGCAGCTAGTTTTGAAGTGGAGGCAATGGGGTCCCATCAGGATAGGGCTGATGAGACCATTTATCTTCAGGCCTATGATGACACGTGCTGCGGCGGGTAGACTGCTCTTAAGGGGGTGCCCTTGTGGATTCTGGAAAGCCATTGGCAGGGCATTACCACATTTCATAAGTATGAGTATGAAGGGCTTGAACAGCAATTCTTGTGTTGCTTTCTGGAACAATTGGTTTCACTTTCTTTAGAAGAGAGAGGACTGGTACCAGGTTATCTTTGTTGTTTTGGCAATGTGTTCCCTGAGGGTGCGGTTGGTTTCCAGAGTGAATACAAATGACTTCGAATTTGGTGAAGGCTGCCGTTCAAAGCTCTTATTGTTCATGTCATTGAGTCAGGTTTGTTCTGTTTCTTGCTTGTTATTCTTGGCAAATAACAGAAATTCTGTCTTGGTCAGGATAAGCTTCAGGTAAGCACTGGGAATCGAGGTTTGGATGATGTGCAGGCAGTGCTTGAGGTGCTGTATGTCCGAAGTACAGGACATTTTCAAGCAGAGTTTTGTATCATCAGCATATTGATGAATCTTGATGCTATTATATGTGGGTAGAGCACCAAGCGGCACCATGTACAGTTTGAAGATGACAGGAGAGAGCATGGCACCCTACGGGACTACAGAAGTAATAGGTATCTTCATGGCAGCAATTTGTTTGCAATAGAAATTTTTAAATAAATAATCACTATAAATAATTTTTGTAGAACACACCTTATTAGCAAGGAGGTGTGGGCTTAGAACAGACATGGATGCCCATTTTCGTTTTAATGTATATCACTGGGGAATATGACTCTTGTTGGTAAAAAGAAAATGTAGTATTGGTTTTAACCCCTTCGATGCTGATGACGGCTGGGGGCGGTCATGAACCCGCCCACTCGCGATTCTGCCGCACAGGCGCAGAATCGCGGCCGCGCCCAAGGGGTTAAATTACTGTATCCTGAAGACCTAGTTTAAAAGCCAAGGATGACTACAAAAATAAAAAGGATAAAGGATGGAAAGAAAAAAACCTTGGCAAAGTTAAGTATAGCCCCACCAGCTGAAGGACACTTCTTTTAATTTGATGTGCGCATGTTGTCAGGGAAAATGCCACCACTGTAACAGAGCCGATAGCTGCAGTTGACTGACACAGGTTTCTTGACGTATTCTATGGTGGTTGGAAACAAAATGTCAATGATAGCTGAACAGACGAAGGATGGAGGATGGATGAAGATGACAGCACGGCTTGTTATAAAACCTCATTGTGTATATAGTTGTATTTGTATGCATTTGTTTATTTAAATGAGGCTGTTAACAACTGAAACGGTCTCCTAGCCAGACCAAAAAAGGCAAACAGTCTCCAGTCAAAGTCAATTGGCTGATTTTAGCTCCACTCCATCTTAAGGCAATAACGTTTTTTAAATGTGAGGAAACCTCTAATGTAATTCACCACAATGACTCTACTCTTGTCTTATACCCCCCCCCCACTTCATTTACACTCAAGGTGTATCCTTATTGGTAAGGAGAGCGTATGCATAGTATTAAAAAATTATATTAGCAGCCACGTCACATATGAAATCCAATCTAAACGGTGTACCAACACAGCCATGAGCTAACATCGCCTGACTTCCTTGTGCGTCCAAGTATATCGAGATATTCAGACAGAACAGTAATGGGAGTGGGCCATACAGAGGAGCGGAAGCTGTGGTATTACGAATACACTATGGTGTGTTGCCGGCATCTTAGGTAACAGAGACCCTTTTCACCCCCTTATGGAAGAATGTAAAACACTCAGTTTAAATTACAGGGAGAGAAGCAAGATAGTTAGTGGGCGCTCCAGTGGATGACAGGTAGTTGGTGCGGATGCAGCTATGCAAAATGTGGCGAACACTTATGAACTCTTTTGTTTTATTCACAATCACTGGAAATACACACAAATGCACACCTTATGTCAGTGCCATTCCAGGACTGCAAGTCAAATAATATTTGCCTTTTTTAAATATAGGAAGTGGCAGAGCTTTCTCCACTGGAAAAAATGTTTACCTTGAGAAAAAAACATATTTACCAGAAAAAAACGGACTGTGTTGCACATTTCTGCAATGCTCACACCAGTGACGGTCTTAGTTGCAAATAACTCTCTTGTGTAGGGTTGGTGGATGAGTATGCCTAAAAATATACAATTCTCAAAAGATTTGCATTCACACTCTACATTTGATTTTCAGAATCTTCAAAAATATATACATATACACAAATCCTAGGAGTAAATCTACAATCAATGTATGCATTTTTGTGATTTTGGCCTCATTGTGTTTGTAGGATTCTTGTAGCTCTTTTCGAGTGGCTGCAATGCAAATCCTATTATAAAGTGGAAATTGATTCTGAAAATCCTCTTAAATTGCATTGCGACTGACTATCAGGAAGTATGCAGTAAAGAGACAGGATCTCACTGTAACAATTCACAATGCAAAACACCACCCAGTGCACAATGGGCGTCTCAGAGTTTGCTTGACTTGGACACGGCGAACATACATGACAAAGAGTCTCTTAGAAAACTGAATAAGAATTTCATAGCCTTCACATATACAGACTGCAAAGGTTCTTTCTTAATCCCGAGAAACCATTTGAAAAGGATCTAGGGAGAGCTTATCTTATTATTCACTTTAATAGTAAAAATAACTTTGGGTGAAAAGGAAGGATGACTTTGGAGGACTATCTTGTCCTGATGACAACTGATACTGAATTCACCAGGCAAAACTGAAAACAACTCGCCTGTTCTCCTTATGGAAGTGATCACAAAGGCACTGGAAACTTTAAACCTGAAAGAGCAATGAGTCAGACAAGGAAAAGTGATGTAGGCCGTCTACACACAAGTCCCAGTTACCTCCTGAAAATCCCCAATTATGTAAAACCTTGCAATTACATATGCTCTCACTTTTTTCAACTGCTGAGTCAGTCCTGGGTGACCTGGTAATGGAAGTGGAATAATTAGAGTAATTCTTAATTTAAAAAAACACCGTGTTGCATTTCCAGTGGACCGTTACTATAAGCAGGGGAAATTATAATGTATATGCTCCTCATTAAAGAGGGTTAACTTGGAACACGGATGGATTCTAAAGCCGTAACTGTGAACAGCATACTGTAGTCCACGGATGTCAATACAGACGTGAAAAAGAACCTAAACACCCACAACAAGATGTTATTCCATCCACATGGTGTGCACTGTGAATAAATTCCAAGAAAATCTAACATTGTCTGAACACTGGAAAAAAAGTTAAACCTGGTCTCATCACTGAATGAGGATCAGGAGAAAGAAGAGGGGGTATATCACGGGACTGTTACTTACAAATATATGTAATGAAAAAGGCAATTACATGTGCTTTTGTCCTTACATACATCACCAAGGAATCTTAGCTATGATTTCTATTCGTTCGTTCAAAAAGCTTTATTCGAATTGTAAAAACAGTTCATAAAAGCATAAAATAAAATACATCTGTTTGAATTTTCATCATGGTTAAAGACAAAGTCATAAAATACATAGTAATTCTTGAAATATTTAGTATCTAAATTAAAATAGCGAAACCACCTATCAAACTACACAAAATGATTTAAAATTTTAAGATGGGACGCCAGTTAATCTAATACGATAGAGCGTCGTAATCTTAGTACTACTTTAAAAAAAGCCGTTACTGTCATAATTGTATGGTGATCGGCCAGGCATCGCAATTTGTTGTAAGCCTCACGTGACTTTCGCACTCCCCAAGTACGCAATAGGGGCCTTAAAATTTGTCTCCTTGGATGTGCATAAAAGGTACAATAAAAGGTAAAATGAATGTTAGACTGGAAGGAAGACATGTCACATGGGCAGATTACTTTCTCCTTGGACCATTCCTTACATGTTGGAAGCATAATTGTCCTAAAAAATGTTTCCAACCTAAAATATGTTAGTAGTCTACGGTCATACAAAGGATGAACTATTAAGAGATAGAGCTGGATAGTGTTATGGAGGATGACAGCATCATGATTTTTTACTGTTATTTTTGACCTCTCATTACCCCATCTCTTAATTTCCAGGTGCTCCATCAGGACCTTTTTTAAAGTAGACCGCGACACCAGGTCCAATGATGAGGGGTTTTGGAAATATTCTGGGTGGCCGATGTCATTTACGAAACTCTTAATATAGGAGAACCACTTTATATTTTTTACTCCCTCAGTTTGTAGACAGTCCTCTATTATCATTCTATTAAGGGAGGTGGCCGGATTGGTCCAGATGTTATGCCAAAGTAATATTGGAGTTTGCAAAAACAACAGGTGATGGACCGAATGAGGATCAATGTCACACATTCAACCCAGTCAAAAGATCTGGGTCCTAATCCATCGTTTTTTTGCACTCCACACCACCCTGGGTTAGACAATGGCGATATGCAAATCAGCTCTGACCCTGTGCCCCATGGGAACAGTCCAGTCCGAACTACAAAAGCCATGTCCTTCCCAGAACGGAATCAAGCATCCGAGGACCGGACCGGTTTCGAGGTAACACCTCTCATCAGCCCGGCTAGCTTGACTCCAGTGGTGTGGAGTGCCTGGGACCCACGTCTGGGCATCCCCAGTACACTTATAGCGAGTTTGCAAAACCAACAGGTGATGGACCGAATGAGGATCAATGTCACACATTCAACCCAGTCAAAAGATCTGGGTCCTAATCCATCGTTTTTTTGCACTCCACACCACCCTGGGTTAGACAATGGCGATATGCAAATCAGCTCTGACCCTGTGCCCCATGGGAACAGTCCAGTCCGAACTACAAAAGCCATGTCCTTCCCAGAACGGAATCAAGCATCCGAGGACCGGACCGGTTTCGAGGTAACACCTCTCATCAGCCCGGCTAGCTTGACTCCAGTGGTGTGGAGTGCCTGGGACCCACGTCTGGGCATCCCCAGTACACTTATAGCGAGTTTGCAAAAACAACAGGTGATGGACCGAATGAGGATCAATGTCACACATTCAACCCAGTCAAAAGATCTGGGTCCTAATCCATCGTTTTTTTGCACTCCACACCACCCTGGGTTAGACAATGGCGATATGCAAATCAGCTCTGACCCTGTGCCCCATGGGAACAGTCCAGTCCGAACTACAAAAGCCATGTCCTTCCCAGAACGGAATCAAGCATCCGAGGACCGGACCGGTTTCGAGGTAACACCTCTCATCAGCCCGGCTAGCTTGACTCCAGTGGTGTGGAGTGCCTGGGACCCACGTCTGGGCATCCCCAGTACACTTATAGCGAGTTTGCAAAAACAACAGGTGATGGACCGAATGAGGATCAATGTCACACATTCAACCCAGTCAAAAGATCTGGGTCCTAATCCATCGTTTTTTTGCACTCCACACCACCCTGGGTTAGACAATGGCGATATGCAAATCAGCTCTGACCCTGTGCCCCATGGGAACAGTCCAGTCCGAACTACAAAAGCCATGTCCTTCCCAGAACGGAATCAAGCATCCGAGGACCGGACCGGTTTCGAGGTAACACCTCTCATCAGCCCGGCTAGCTTGACTCCAGTGGTGTGGAGTGCCTGGGACCCACGTCTGGGCATCCCCAGTACACTTATAGCGAGTTTGCAAAAACAACAGGTGATGGACCGAATGAGGATCAATGTCACACATTCAACCCAGTCAAAAGATCTGGGTCCTAATCCATCGTTTTTTTGCACTCCACACCACCCTGGGTTAGACAATGGCGATATGCAAATCAGCTCTGACCCTGTGCCCCATGGGAACAGTCCAGTCCGAACTACAAAAGCCATGTCCTTCCCAGACGGAATCAAGCATCCGAGGACCGGACCGGTTTCGAGGTAACACCTCTCATCAGCCCGGCTAGCTTGACTCCAGTGGTGTGGAGTGCCTGGGACCCACGTCTGGGCATCCCCAGTACACTTATAGCGAGTTTGCAAAAACAACAGGTGATGGACCGAATGAGGATCAATGTCACACATTCAACCCAGTCAAAAGATCTGGGTCCTAATCCATCGTTTTTTTGCACTCCACACCACCCTGGGTTAGACAATGGCGATATGCAAATCAGCTCTGACCCTGTGCCCCATGGGAACAGTCCAGTCCGAACTACAAAAGCCATGTCCTTCCCAGAACGGAATCAAGCATCCGAGGACCGGACCGGTTTCGAGGTAACACCTCTCATCAGCCCGGCTAGCTTGACTCCAGTGGTGTGGAGTGCCTGGGACCCAGGTCTGGGCATCCCCAGTACACTTATAGCGAGTTTGCAAAACCAACAGGTGATGGACCGAATGAGGATCAATGTCACACATTCAACCCAGTCAAAAGATCTGGGTCCTAATCCATCGTTTTTTTGCACTCCACACCACCCTGGGTTAGACAATGGCGATATGCAAATCAGCTCTGACCCTGTGCCCCATGGGAACAGTCCAGTCCGAACTACAAAAGCCATGTCCTTCCCAGAACGGAATCAAGCATCCGAGGACCGGACCGGTTTCGAGGTAACACCTCTCATCAGCCCGGCTAGCTTGACTCCAGTGGTGTGGAGTGCCTGGGACCCACGTCTGGGCATCCCCAGTACACTTATAGCGAGTTTGCAAAAACAACAGGTGATGGACCGAATGAGGATCAATGTCACACATTCAACCCAGTCAAAAGATCTGGGTCCTAATCCATCGTTTTTTTGCACTCCACACCACCCTGGGTTAGACAATGGCGATATGCAAATCAGCTCTGACCCTGTGCCCCATGGGAACAGTCCAGTCCGAACTACAAAAGCCATGTCCTTCCCAGAACGGAATCAAGCATCCGAGGACCGGACCGGTTTCGAGGTAACACCTCTCATCAGCCCGGCTAGCTTGACTCCAGTGGTGTGGAGTGCCTGGGACCCACGTCTGGGCATCCCCAGTACACTTATAGCGAGTTTGCAAAAACAACAGGTGATGGACCGAATGAGGATCAATGTCACACATTCAACCCAGTCAAAAGATCTGGGTCCTAATCCATCGTTTTTTTGCACTCCACACCACCCTGGGTTAGACAATGGCGATATGCAAATCAGCTCTGACCCTGTGCCCCATGGGAACAGTCCAGTCCGAACTACAAAAGCCATGTCCTTCCCAGAACGGAATCAAGCATCCGAGGACCGGACCGGTTTCGAGGTAACACCTCTCATCAGCCCGGCTAGCTTGACTCCAGTGGTGTGGAGTGCCTGGGACCCACGTCTGGGCATCCCCAGTACACTTATAGCGAGTTTGCAAAAACAACAGGTGATGGACCGAATGAGGATCAATGTCACACATTCAACCCAGTCAAAAGATCTGGGTCCTAATCCATCGTTTTTTTGCACTCCACACCACCCTGGGTTAGACAATGGCGATATGCAAATCAGCTCTGACCCTGTGCCCCATGGGAACAGTCCAGTCCGAACTACAAAAGCCATGTCCTTCCCAGAACGGAATCAAGCATCCGAGGACCGGACCGGTTTCGAGGTAACACCTCTCATCAGCCCGGCTAGCTTGACTCCAGTGGTGTGGAGTGCCTGGGACCCACGTCTGGGCATCCCCAGTACACTTATAGCGAGTTTGCAAAAACAACAGGTGATGGACCGAATGAGGATCAATGTCACACATTCAACCCAGTCAAAAGATCTGGGTCCTAATCCATCGTTTTTTTGCACTCCACACCACCCTGGGTTAGACAATGGCGATATGCAAATCAGCTCTGACCCTGTGCCCCATGGGAACAGTCCAGTCCGAACTACAAAAGCCATGTCCTTCCCAGAACGGAATCAAGCATCCGAGGACCGGACCGGTTTCGAGGTAACACCTCTCATCAGCCCGGCTAGCTTGACTCCAGTGGTGTGGAGTGCCTGGGACCCACGTCTGGGCATCCCCAGTACACTTATAGCGAGTTTGCAAAACCAACAGGTGATGGACCGAATGAGGATCAATGTCACACATTCAACCCAGTCAAAAGATCTGGGTCCTAAATCCATCGTTTTTTTGCACTCCACACCACCCTGGGTTAGACAATGGCGATATGCAAATCAGCTCTGACCCTGTGCCCCATGGGAACAGTCCAGTCCGAACTACAAAAGCCATGTCCTTCCCAGAACGGAATCAAGCATCCGAGGACCGGACCGGTTTCGAGGTAACACCTCTCATCAGCCCGGCTAGCTTGACTCCAGTGGTGTGGAGTGCCTGGGACCCACGTCTGGGCATCCCCAGTACACTTATAGCGAGTTTGCAAAAACAACAGGTGATGGACCGAATGAGGATCAATGTCACACATTCAACCCAGTCAAAAGATCTGGGTCCTAATCCATCGTTTTTTTGCACTCCACACCACCCTGGGTTAGACAATGGCGATATGCAAATCAGCTCTGACCCTGTGCCCCATGGGAACAGTCCAGTCCGAACTACAAAAGCCATGTCCTTCCCAGAACGGAATCAAGCATCCGAGGACCGGACCGGTTTCGAGGTAACACCTCTCATCAGCCCGGCTAGCTTGACTCCAGTGGTGTGGAGTGCCTGGGACCCACGTCTGGGCATCCCCAGTACACTTATAGCGAGTTTGCAAAAACAACAGGTGATGGACCGAATGAGGATCAATGTCACACATTCAACCCAGTCAAAAGATCTGGGTCCTAATCCATCGTTTTTTTGCACTCCACACCACCCTGGGTTAGACAATGGCGATATGCAAATCAGCTCTGACCCTGTGCCCCATGGGAACAGTCCAGTCCGAACTACAAAAGCCATGTCCTTCCCAGAACGGAATCAAGCATCCGAGGACCGGACCGGTTTCGAGGTAACACCTCTCATCAGCCCGGCTAGCTTGACTCCAGTGGTGTGGAGTGCCTGGGACCCACGTCTGGGCATCCCCAGTACACTTATAGCGAGTTTGCAAAACCAACAGGTGATGGACCGAATGAGGATCAATGTCACACATTCAACCCAGTCAAAAGATCTGGGTCCTAAATCCATCGTTTTTTTGCACTCCACACCACCCTGGGTTAGACAATGGCGATATGCAAATCAGCTCTGACCCTGTGCCCCATGGGAACAGTCCAGTCCGAACTACAAAAGCCATGTCCTTCCCAGAACGGAATCAAGCATCCGAGGACCGGACCGGTTTCGAGGTAACACCTCTCATCAGCCCGGCTAGCTTGACTCCAGTGGTGTGGAGTGCCTGGGACCCACGTCTGGGCATCCCCAGTACACTTATAGCGAGTTTGCAAAAACAACAGGTGATGGACCGAATGAGGATCAATGTCACACATTCAACCCAGTCAAAAGATCTGGGTCCTAATCCATCGTTTTTTTGCACTCCACACCACCCTGGGTTAGACAATGGCGATATGCAAATCAGCTCTGACCCTGTGCCCCATGGGAACAGTCCAGTCCGAACTACAAAAGCCATGTCCTTCCCAGAACGGAATCAAGCATCCGAGGACCGGACCGGTTTCGAGGTAACACCTCTCATCAGCCCGGCTAGCTTGACTCCAGTGGTGTGGAGTGCCTGGGACCCACGTCTGGGCATCCCCAGTACACTTATAGCGAGTTTGCAAAAACAACAGGTGATGGACCGAATGAGGATCAATGTCACACATTCAACCCAGTCAAAAGATCTGGGTCCTAATCCCATCGTTTTTTTGCACTCCACACCACCCTGGGTTAGACAATGGCGATATGCAAATCAGCTCTGACCCTGTGCCCCATGGGAACAGTCCAGTCCGAACTACAAAAGCCATGTCCTTCCCAGAACGGAATCAAGCATCCGAGGACCGGACCGGTTTCGAGGTAACACCTCTCATCAGCCCGGCTAGCTTGACTCCAGTGGTGTGGAGTGCCTGGGACCCACGTCTGGGCATCCCCAGTACACTTATAGCGAGTTTGCAAAAACAACAGGTGATGGACCGAATGAGGATCAATGTCACACATTCAACCCAGTCAAAAGATCTGGGTCCTAATCCATCGTTTTTTTACACTCCACACCACCCTGGGTTAGACAATGGCGATATGCAAATCAGCTCTGACCCTGTGCCCCATGGGAACAGTCCAGTCCGAACTACAAAAGCCATGTCCTTCCCAGAACGGAATCAAGCATCCGAGGACCGGACCGGTTTCGAGGTAACACCTCTCATCAGCCCGGCTAGCTTGACTCCAGTGGTGTGGAGTGCCTGGGACCCACGTCTGGGCATCCCCAGTACACTTCTAGCGAGTTTGCAAAAACAACAGGTGATGGACCGAATGAGGATCAATGTCACACATTCAACCCAGTCAAAAGATCTGGGTCCTAATCCATCGTTTTTTTGCACTCCACACCACCCTGGGTTAGACAATGGCGATATGCAAATCAGCTCTGACCCTGTGCCCCATGGGAACAGTCCAGTCCGAACTACAAAAGCCATGTCCTTCCCATAACGGAATCAAGCATCCGAGGACCGGACCGGTTTCGAGGTAACACCTCTCATCAGCCCGGCTAGCTTGACTCCAGTGGTGTGGAGTGCCTGGGACCCACGTCTGGGCATCCCCAGTACACCGGTCCTCGGATGCTTGATTCCGTTCTGGGAAGGACATGGCTTTTGTAGTTCGGACTGGACTGTTCCCATGGGGCAACAGGGTCAGAGCTGATTTGCATATCGCCATTGTCTAACCCAGGGTGGTGTGGAGTGCAAAAAAACGATGGATTTGGTCCCAGATCTTTTGACTGGGGGAATGTGTGACATTGATCCACATTCGGTCCATCACTTGTTGTTTTTGCAAAGTAATATTGGAGCCACCCTTATGATGTCAGTGATATACACTACTGCCAGTTCCTCATGCAGTACGTAAGTAGACGTGCTAGGCGGTAATGCTAAGAGGTAGCGTAAAAATTTGTTTTCTGCACGTTGAATTACTTCTGCCGATAACCATCCCCACAGAGCTGCACCATATGTACCTATTGACACACATTTTGCCCTATATACCTGAATGAGCTCCCTAGGAGGTCTTGACCCTATTTTTTTGGAAAAGTTTAAGTGAGCTCCAATGGCTTTGTTAAACAAAAGGGCTCTGGCCTTCATTGCTGGTTTCCAGCTGCTGCGACGATCGAAGAGGACTCCTAAATAACAGAAAGTATCTGTTACTTCTAAGGGTTTATTTTCTAAGAAGATGCTACATGGAGCTCTCACTTTCTTTATACCGCAGGACATTGTGAAAGTTTTTGATAAGTTTATGTTGAGGCCCCGTTCAGTCATAAAAAGAGCAAAGGTATCAACGGCCCTTTGAAGTCCCCTCTTGGTCTGTGAAAGGATAGCCGCATCGTCGGCATATAGCAATAACGGTATGGGTCTTCCCTTAATAACAGGGTAATCGTTGTAACTCTGCACCAGTTTAGCACCCACACTGTTAATGTACAGATTAAACAACAGGGGTGCCAAAATGCACCCCTGTCTGACACCTCTGTGGATCCGAAAGAAGTCTGTACATTCCCCTTTCTTTCCATGTCTAACACGGGCCCCCGCACCAGAGTAAAGTTGTTTAATGAAATTTAAAATATTTGTGTCCAGCCCTATGTCCCCTAGTGTTTGCCATAAAAGATCGTGCCTAACGCAGTCAAAAGCAGAGCTAAGATCTACGTATGTAATGTACAAATTATTAGCTCTGGCGTGCGTATATTTGGCAGTTATGAGAGCTAAATTCAAACCCTGGTCTATGGTTCCCCGCCCACGCCTGAACCCATATTGGAGCGGGGAAAGAACGTCCTTCTCTTCTAGCCATTCCTGAATTCGGGATAGAATGATCCTGCCTGCAATCTTCATAAGGCCGTCTAGGAGAGAAATCGGCCGATAGCAGGCAGGATCATTTCTATCCCCTTTTTTGAATATAGGAACAAGGACTGACTCCTGCCAGGTTTTTATGAAGCCGACCTTGTTAGCGCAATTAAGGACGTTGGTAAGAATAGGTGCCCATAGATCGGGGAAAGTTTTAAAAATATCAACTGGGACATTATCAGGACCGGGGGCTTTGGCAGCCAAGCTTTCTTGTAAAGCTTTTTGAACCTCATATAAATTAAAACAGATATCTATCTGGGTTTTAGATCCCTGCGTTTCTGTGATGGCTCCTGTGATAATGGGAACTCGCGGGCAGGGCAAAATGCTGTAGAGTCGCTCGAAATGGAGAACCCATTCTTGCGCTGAAATAGCATTGTCTATTATTGGGCCAGTGCGCTCCTGATAGTAAGGTGCATTTACGGCCTTCCAGAAGGCCACATTATCCTTACTTTCTGAAGCCTCCCGTAGTGTATTCCAGGCCTGAGTTTTAAGATCTTGTTTTCTGACCAGTAGTGCCTTACGGTAGTTTAGCCTCGCAAGCTTAACCTCGGATCTACTCACTGTGGATGAATGAAGGACCTTTTTTAGGGTCCTCAGAGCCCTTGTACATTTTGCGTCAAACCAGCCCCTGGGGCCCTTCGAGGGATTAGAAATAGTTCTTGTTAATAGATTTTTTATAGAAGAGCAATTTTTACCAAACGCCTCGGTCACCTTCAACGGGTCAGCCTCTAAGGACAGGCAAACATTAAACTCACTAAGGGATGAGCTCAGAAGGTTTTTAAAAAAGGATTTCGGGACAATTTTGTTCCACTTGATGGTAAAACCATTTTTTCGGCCCAGGGTTGGGTTAAAATCATAATTTGGACATATAGCAGGGGGTTTACTATTTTTCTCAAAGATAAAAGTCGCTAATATGGGATAGTGATCACTCATTGGGGAACGAAGGGTATCCCAATCTGCTACCAGAGAAACATACCGTGAAGAGTATAGTATAAAATCTATTGTTGTCTTCACACCCCTACCATTGAAGGTTGCGGAAAATTTCTTGGGTGGGTTACAAAGCTTGTTGAAAAATGCAAGCGAGAAATCCCCCATTAAAGTGTTAAATAAGTCCCCAGCTTTTGTGTGGACAAAGTGATAACTTGTTGCCCCCTGTTCGTCCTCATGTTAATGTTAATGTTAAGCTACATTTATAAAGCGCACTGACACCGGAGGTTTCCTGGCGCTACGATTGAAATTGGGGTAGGAGAAAGAGCTAATGGGAGTTCGAGAAGAGCCAGGTCTTTAGGCTTTTTCTGAAACTCAGCAGGGTGTCAGAGGTTTTGATGTGTAGGGGGATGGAGTTCCACAGCTTGGGTGCCAGGAAGCTGACTCTCCGGCCACCCAATTTTTTTGACTTGATCACTGGGGAGGTAAGAAGGTGAAGATGGGCAGAGCGGAGGTTGCGGGTCGGACAGTGTGGGTTAATGAGGGATTTCAGGAAGGCCGGGCATTTGGTATGCCGTGCTTTGTAAATTAGACATCCAATTTTGAAGGCAGCCCTTTGTTCAATGGGCAGCCAGTGCAGCTTGGCCAGGAGGGGTCTAGCAGATTGCCATTTGGGGACTTTACAAATAAGTCTTGCTGCCTGGTTCTGCACCATCTGGAGGCGGTGGAGCAGGGACCTGGATAGGCCCCAGTAAAGGGAGTTGGAGAAGTCGAGGCGGGAAAGAACGAGGGAAATGACAATTTGCACCAAGGCTTCGTGGGAAAGCAGGTGAGAAATTTTACGAATTTTGCGAAGCTGGAACATGCTAGCAGAGATGATGGCTCCGACGTGGGTTTTCAGGGAGAGGTCTTTGTCAATGGTGACACCCAGACTTTTTACTGCACTCGACGGAGTAGGGGCAGTGCCCAGTTCGGCTGGCCAGAATTGGGGTCCCCAATGTGCAGAGCTAGAGCAAGGCAGGATGAGTTCCGTTTTTTCCGGATTTAGTTTAAGCTGATTAGATATCATCCATTGTTGGATGTGCAGCATCACTGCCTGGAAATTAGATGCCGCATCCGGGGTGTCTAAGGGAAAGATGATCTGCATATCATCTGCATAGTTGAGGACAGTGCAGTTCCAGTTGCTGAGTGAGTGAATTAGCGGGCGAAGGTATAAATTAAAAAGTAGAGGTGAGAGGGAGGATCCCTGGGGGACTCCACAGGTGGTGGGTACCTGAGTTGCAGTGAAGGGGCCTAGGTGGACTGTTTGCACTCTGCCAGAAAGGAAGGACTTAATCCAATCCTGTGCAGGGCCCTGGATGCCAGCTTGTCCGACACGGTGGAGAAGGATGTCATGGTCCACCGTGTCGAACGCGGCCGAGAGATCCAGAAGGATTAGTGCCTGGGGGGACCCTCTATCGGCATTCTCCCGAAGAGTGTCAAAAACTTTTAGAATAACTGCCTCGGTAGAGTGGGCAGGCCTGAAACCTGCCTGGTTAGGTACTAGAAAGCCAGAGCTCTCTATGAACGCTGACAGACAGGTTGTCACATGGGCCTTCAGCAGTTTAGAAGAATAAGGTAAAAGGGAGATGGGCCTGTAATTGGCATAGTTGGCGGGGTCAGCTCCGGCTTTTTTTAGGAGGGGAACCAGTATGGCCTGTTTGAACGCAGAGGGGACCGTACCAGTACTTAAGGAGGTGTTCAGGAGAGGGAGAATACTGTCAGGTAAGGCTGAGAAGACTGCCCTGAGGACCGAGGGGGGACAGCAGTCCTTGGGAGAACCTGATTTAATACGAGTTGTAAGCTCGGTGAGGGTGCTAGGAGTAATAGCTGGGAACTGAGTGAAGGTGAATGGGTTGAGAGAGGAGGAGTCTGAGGAACTAAAGGGAATAGACGAAGAGATGGCGTTCTTGATATCAGCGATTTTCTGGACGAAATAGGTATTGAGCGCGTTACAAGTGTCTTGGGTTGGAGCCTGGGAGGGAAGAATTCTTTGGTCAGAGGATCATCTCATCTGTGCCACAAAGGCCCTTAGTACTCATAGGGCAGGTTGGACAATTAAAATCACCTGCCCAAATGACAGCCATATCCCCCGATGTTCGGTCTTCTAGAGAGTTTAATGTATTAAACAGGTTTTTAAATGTTTTATCCAACTCTAATGCTGGGATATTATTGTAGAAGTTTATAAAGGCCAAGTTTTTATGATGACCCCAAGATCCCAGTAAAATTTGGAAATATGGGTTATCCAGGAATGACTTCCGAATAATCGGGCCCGTGGTAATAGACACGTATGTAGCTAGACCTCCCTTTGCTCTACCTCTTTTACTGGGAATAGCTGGAGTAGGGAATGTCTGATAGCCCAGTAAATGTAGTGGTTCTTTTACCCACGTTTCTTGGGTGGCAATAATCGAGTGGTTTGAAATAGTCGAAAGCCACTGGGAATCTTGTATTTTGGTAGCTAGACATGCCACATTCCATGTCATGACCGTGCCCCGAATTTCTAGGTTGGGCAACGGTAACAACTCTTGGTGAGAAGGGATAGGCGAAACGACATTGATATTTGGGGGTAATGAAGTTTTGACAGGTAGAGGGGTTAAATAGGAGTGAGAAAGATCGTTTAGGAGCATGGGATGATTAAGTCAATCCACACTATCTAATCCTAGTAGGGCATTATATCTATTTGTGAGCAGGGGGAAAGACAAATAGTCTTTGTATTGCCTCTGGGAATAAGGAGCCTGATGTTGTCTTGGAAAAACCATGGACCTAGGATAGAAATAATCTAATTGTTTTAGATGTATCCCTAGGGTTTCTTTCTCCTGATACCATTCGTTCAGGAAGGTCATCACTCTGTGAGCTCTAAAATTTACAATTATAATGTCACCACTAATGTCCTTTTGTCTTACTCCCACCCAGTTAGCCCTTCTTACATGTAAGATGTCCCCGTTAATGTGTGGAGGTAATGGTCTATTCTTTTTTAACCAATAAATTATTTTATTTTTAAGGCTCTCATGGTCTTCATATTGAGCTGGTAGTAACTCAGGGACCCCTGTTAGAACAGCGACATACGCAACAGATTCTGGGGGGAGCATGATTGAAACCTCACAGTGATTTCTCCTGTAGGGCTTATTTTGAACTGGGCCATTGTTTTTTCCTGCTGCCAGGGGAACAGGTGACGAACTTTTTGCACCGCTTACATCTGGTACATCAGTGGTATGTATTTTTTCATTTGAAACTGTACCCTCCCTTGCTTCCCCTGTATTGCCTAAGCCCTGCGTGATAGGAGCTCGAGAGCTATCTCTACTTTGGGTGGGAATTGTAATAGGTGGAATTTTGGACATCGAGAGATTCCCGTTGGATTTGGAATAAGCTTGTCCTTGCACTGGTTTAGATTCCAATCTGGACGCTTTAGTCTGGGAAGCTGGAACAGAGTTAGATTGTCTGACAGGAACATTCTTAGGTACTTGTTTAGTTAGTTCCTTTAAGAGTTGAGTGTTAGTTTGTGTATTGTTTTCCAACTCTCCCAATTTTTCAGTGATTATTTTTAACCTATGTACAATTGGAAGTACTAGGGATTGCATTAAGGTTTGTATGCTTTCTACAAGCTCCTTAACAAAGGAGGGTTGAATAGCAGGTGTGTTTAGGACAAAGGGTTGATTTGTCTTCAAGTCCCCCAAGGGTATTGTAGTTTTTCCTTGTTTATTCTCTGTTTTTTTCCTCGATTTTACATTTCTCGCTAGAGGAATGTCACCCGCTCGCTTCCTCTTTCTAGGAGGGGAATGGCTTTTTCTCCCCTTGGGTACAGGAGGAATAGGTTGAGGCAGGGATTCCACCCCCTCTATAGAAAAAGGGTTGTTACCTAATGAATCCCTAGTAGGTGTAGAGGATCTAGAGTGCTGGCGCAATTGTAGCGGGATGCTAATGTCTGCTATGTTGTTAATTTCAGACGAGTGGTGCATAAGTGACAAGGCAGCAACCGCCTGCCCTGGAAGGGCTCCACCCGTGTTCTCCTGGCTAGCGGGTAACGCAGTTGGGTAGATGGTGGGGGGATCAACACTAGTTGGATCTTCAGGGGGTGTATCAGCTACTGGGGGCAAAGAACTGGCCACATAAGGAAGGGCTACAAAAGATGGAAACAAATATGAGTCCTGTATGTTATCAATAGTCTCAGATAGATTGATAATGGAATGGGGGGGTAATCCAGTTAGGGGCAGGGACAAACGTCTCTCCGATTGCTCAATAGCTGTTGTTACCGCACCAATATTTTTTTGTAGCATGCGGTCAATGTGGTAATGTTATTTTTGGCCTGGTAGGAACTTTTAGAAGGAGGCATTTTTGACAGCAATAAACAGTTCCCAAGCAAATAACAGGCCTGTGTCCCTCTTACTTGTTTGTCGCTTTACAGGCCCCGGGTGATCAACCTGGGAAAGTTGGTGAAAGGGGGGTGGCCCAGCCCGGCCTCCTCCGATTTCTATTAATTGTTAAATATCTTATTGCCGGATTGCAGTGTAAGTGGGAGCACTTATTACTACAGCCGCTTGATGTACAATAAAGTATTGAGTTTTGTGGAAATGCTTACATCCAATCACTGAGGAGTAAACCTCAAGGCAGAACTTCACGGAATGGTTAACCACAAGGTTGTTTCAAGAGTGACTAGTTCTACGAAACACTTCAGTGCTGATTTTCCTACCTGTAAGATTATGTTTGTGATATACATTTTAAAAGGCACTTGTCCACTCCAAAAAATCGAGATCCCGCTTAGTTCTTTGGAAAAATGGTTCAAGGGCCGTCAAAGCTTGTAACATAGACGACAAAATGGCAGAACATTTCTTGAAATTCATGTCAGTAACCAGAAGTTCCTTTTTTATCTGACATTCAGGACTTTACACAAAAGCTTAAAGCAAGTAAAAGAAACAAGCATTTACAATGCAATGGTCTCGTCTTTGTTAACTCCTTGCATGCTCGTGACGGAAACATTACGTCACGAGCCACGGTGGTGCTGTGCTGGTGTCGGAATGTTTCCGGCACGGCCCGGCCGCGGCGCCTGCATGGCGCTGATTTTGCGCCTGCGCTGAGCGTTTTATTGAGCGGGCGGGGCCGTGACGGAACCTTTCCGTCAGAAGCACAGCGCCACCGCGGCTCGTGACGGAGTGGTTCCGTCACGAGCATGGCGGCACCGTGCGCCCCTCCTTCCCCCTAGCACCGCAGCGGAATTACAGCCGCGGCCAAGGGGTTAAAGTTAGAGCTATTGGCATTGCAAATGTTATTGTTTTCATTTTTTTTTTTTTAAACCAATAAATATATGGTATTGTCATTTACAATGGCAATAGCTTAATCTCTCGCAAATGCGAGACCTATTGCATTTGCACCCACCCACACACACACACACACACACACACGCAGAGCCACACACACACACACAGAGCTACACACACAAGCAAACAGCTGCAATTGACCATTGAAATAACTCTGTTCAAGGCAAGGAAAAGATAGGCTGGTCCGGAGAAAAGCAAACTACTTCTAAGATGAGCAGATCTTGCAGAAACCCTGTCAAAAAGCCACACACAGAGCCACAGGCACACAGACCCACATACACACACGCAGCTATACAGACACACAGAGCCATACAGACACACACAGACACACAAAAACACAGAGCCACACACACAGAGCCACAAACACACACACACACAGAGCCACACACACAGAGCCTAATTCCAAGAGCCAATGTTGTTAAAAAATTACTTCTGAAGAGGCATCCGGGGCACCGTGGAGGCGCTGACAGCTCATTTGCTTACGTGCCACCTCCCCCAATGATTTATTACGCTCAGCCTAGTCCCACCAGGCACGGCCCACAGCCACTTTCTATCATAAAGTTGGAGCAGACGATCTGCCAATGCCGGTACCTAACAAAAATAAACAGTGTTTCAGATCGGGTCAAAAAGCAAGTCACTGGACAACTGCTGCTTAAGTATTAAGGGGCCGATTAGGATGGAGGATTCTCCGCATCCTCCGGGCCAGCGGAAGCCACCGCCGGCCCAGAGGATGCGGAGAATCCTCTGCGGAGCCTCACAAGACCCACCGCCAAATTAGGATGGCTGGTGGGTCTTGGATTCCGTCCGCAGGTTTTCCGCCGCGGTCGGCTTCCGACCGCGGCGGAAAAGCACTAACATGGCTGGCGGTGTCTATAAGACACCGCCAGCCATATTAGGATGGTGTAAGAGTAATGCTTTTCCGCTGCGGCTTTTCCGCCGTGGAAAAGCATACGGACAATCACTTCGGGGGCCCGTTGCGGGCCCCCTGGGTGAAGGGGGGGTGGGGGGTGCACATGGGGGGTAACTATGGTACCCCCCTGCATTTGCATGCACAAAGCAGCAGGCACCGCGCGGTGCCTGCCGCTTTGTGCACGCAAATGGGATGCATGCATTTTTAACATTGCGGCGGGTGCAGCTTGAAGCTGCACCCACCGCAATGTTAAATATAGGGGATGTGACCGCCCTTTGCTCTACCTCTTTTACTGGGAATAGCTGGAGTAGGGAATGTCTGATAGCCCAGTAAATGTAGTGGTTCTTTTACCCACGTTTCTTGGGTGGCAATAATCGAGTGGTTTGAAATAGTCGAAAGCCACTGGGAATCTTGTATTTTGGTAGCTAGACATGCCACATTCCATGTCATGACCGTGCCCCGAATTTCTAGGTTGGGCAACGGTAACAACTCTTGGTGAGAAGGGATAGGCGAAACGACATTGATATTTGGGGGTAATGAAGTTTTGACAGGTAGAGGGGTTAAATAGGAGTGAGAAAGATCGTTTAGGAGCATGGGATGATTAAGTCAATCCACACTATCTAATCCTAGTAGGGCATTATATCTATTTGTGAGCAGGGGGAAAGACAAATAGTCTTTGTATTGCCTCTGGGAATAAGGAGCCTGATGTTGTCTTGGAAAAACCATGGACCTAGGATAGAAATAATCTAATTGTTTTAGATGTATCCCTAGGGTTTCTTTCTCCTGATACCATTCGTTCAGGAAGGTCATCACTCTGTGAGCTCTAAAATTTACAATTATAATGTCACCACTAATGTCCTTTTGTCTTACTCCCACCCAGTTAGCCCTTCTTACATGTAAGATGTCCCCGTTAATGTGTGGAGGTAATGGTCTATTCTTTTTTAACCAATAAATTATTTTATTTTTAAGGCTCTCATGGTCTTCATATTGAGCTGGTAGTAACTCAGGGACCCCTGTTAGAACAGCGACATACGCAACAGATTCTGGGGGGAGCATGATTGAAACCTCACAGTGATTTCTCCTGTAGGGCTTATTTTGAACTGGGCCATTGTTTTTTCCTGCTGCCAGGGGAACAGGTGACAAACTTTTTGCACCGCTTACATCTGGTACATCAGTGGTATGTATTTTTTCATTTGAAACTGTACCCTCCCTTGCTTCCCCTGTATTGCCTAAGCCCTGCGTGATAGGAGCTCGAGAGCTATCTCTACTTTGGGTGGGAATTGTAATAGGTGGAATTTTGGACATCGAGAGATTCCCGTTGGATTTGGAATAAGCTTGTCCTTGCACTGGTTTAGATTCCAATCTGGACGCTTTAGTCTGGGAAGCTGGAACAGAGTTAGATTGTCTGACAGGAACATTCTTAGGTACTTGTTTAGTTAGTTCCTTTAAGAGTTGAGTGTTAGTTTGTGTATTGTTTTCCAACTCTCCCAATTTTTCAGTGATTATTTTTAACCTATGTACAATTGGAAGTACTAGGGATTGCATTAAGGTTTGTATGCTTTCTACAAGCTCCTTAACAAAGGAGGGTTGAATAGCAGGTGTGTTTAGGACAAAGGGTTGATTTGTCTTCAAGTCCCCCAAGGGTATTGTAGTTTTTCCTTGTTTATTCTCTGTTTTTTTCCTCGATTTTACATTTCTCGCTAGAGGAATGTCACCCGCTCGCTTCCTCTTTCTAGGAGGGGAATGGCTTTTTCTCCCCTTGGGTACAGGAGGAATAGGTTGAGGCAGGGATTCCACCCCCTCTATAGAAAAAGGGTTGTTACCTAATGAATCCCTAGTAGGTGTAGAGGATCTAGAGTGCTGGCGCAATTGTAGCGGGATGCTAATGTCTGCTATGTTGTTAATTTCAGACGAGTGGTGCATAAGTGACAAGGCAGCAACCGCCTGCCCTGGAAGGGCTCCACCCGTGTTCTCCTGGCTAGCGGGTAACGCAGTTGGGTAGATGGTGGGGGGATCAACACTAGTTGGATCTTCAGGGGGTGTATCAGCTACTGGGGGCAAAGAACTGGCCACATAAGGAAGGGCTACAAAAGATGGAAACAAATATGAGTCCTGTATGTTATCAATAGTCTCAGATAGATTGATAATGGAATGGGGGGGTAATCCAGTTAGGGGCAGGGACAAACGTCTCTCCGATTGCTCAATAGCTGTTGTTACCGCACCAATATTTTTTTGTAGCATGCGGTCAATGTGGTAATGTTATTTTTGGCCTGGTAGGAACTTTTAGAAGGAGGCATTTTTGACAGCAATAAACAGTTCCCAAGCAAATAACAGGCCTGTGTCCCTCTTACTTGTTTGTCGCTTTACAGGCCCCGGGTGATCAACCTGGGAAAGTTGGTGAAAGGGGGGTGGCCCAGCCCGGCCTCCTCCGATTTCTATTAATTGTTAAATATCTTATTGCCGGATTGCAGTGTAAGTGGGAGCACTTATTACTACAGCCGCTTGATGTACAATAAAGTATTGAGTTTTGTGGAAATGCTTACATCCAATCACTGAGGAGTAAACCTCAAGGCAGAACTTCACGGAATGGTTAACCACAAGGTTGTTTCAAGAGTGACTAGTTCTACGAAACACTTCAGTGCTGATTTTCCTACCTGTAAGATTATGTTTGTGATATACATTTTAAAAGGCACTTGTCCACTCCAAAAAATCGAGATCCCGCTTAGTTCTTTGGAAAAATGGTTCAAGGGCCGTCAAAGCTTGTAACATAGACGACAAAATGGCAGAACATTTCTTGAAATTCATGTCAGTAACCAGAAGTTCCTTTTTTATCTGACATTCAGGACTTTACACAAAAGCTTAAAGCAAGTAAAAGAAACAAGCATTTACAATGCAATGGTCTCGTCTTTGTTAACTCCTTGCATGCTCGTGACGGAAACATTACGTCACGAGCCACGGTGGTGCTGTGCTGGTGTCGGAATGTTTCCGGCACGGCCCGGCCGCGGCGCCTGCATGGCGCTGATTTTGCGCCTGCGCTGAGCGTTTTATTGAGCGGGCGGGGCCGTGACGGAACCTTTCCGTCAGAAGCACAGCGCCACCGCGGCTCGTGACGGAGTGGTTCCGTCACGAGCATGGCGGCACCGTGCGCCCCTCCTTCCCCCTAGCACCGCAGCGGAATTACAGCCGCGGCCAAGGGGTTAAAGTTAGAGCTATTGGCATTGCAAATGTTATTGTTTTCATTTTTTTTTTTTTAAACCAATAAATATATGGTATTGTCATTTACAATGGCAATAGCTTAATCTCTCGCAAATGCGAGACCTATTGCATTTGCACCCACCCACACACACACACACACACACACGCAGAGCCACACACACACACACAGAGCTACACACACAAGCAAACAGCTGCAATTGACCATTGAAATAACTCTGTTCAAGGCAAGGAAAAGATAGGCTGGTCCGGAGAAAAGCAAACTACTTCTAAGATGAGCAGATCTTGCAGAAACCCTGTCAAAAAGCCACACACAGAGCCACAGGCACACAGACCCACATACACACACGCAGCTATACAGACACACAGAGCCATACAGACACACACAGACACACAAAAACACAGAGCCACACACACAGAGCCACAAACACACACACACACAGAGCCACACACACAGAGCCTAATTCCAAGAGCCAATGTTGTTAAAAAATTACTTCTGAAGAGGCATCCGGGGCACCGTGGAGGCGCTGACAGCTCATTTGCTTACGTGCCACCTCCCCCAATGATTTATTACGCTCAGCCTAGTCCCACCAGGCACGGCCCACAGCCACTTTCTATCATAAAGTTGGAGCAGACGATCTGCCAATGCCGGTACCTAACAAAAATAAACAGTGTTTCAGATCGGGTCAAAAAGCAAGTCACTGGACAACTGCTGCTTAAGTATTAAGGGGCCGATTAGGATGGAGGATTCTCCGCATCCTCCGGGCCAGCGGAAGCCACCGCCGGCCCAGAGGATGCGGAGAATCCTCTGCGGAGCCTCACAAGACCCACCGCCAAATTAGGATGGCTGGTGGGTCTTGGATTCCGTCCGCAGGTTTTCCGCCGCGGTCGGCTTCCGACCGCGGCGGAAAAGCACTAACATGGCTGGCGGTGTCTATAAGACACCGCCAGCCATATTAGGATGGTGTAAGAGTAATGCTTTTCCGCTGCGGCTTTTCCGCCGTGGAAAAGCATACGGACAATCACTTCGGGGGCCCGTTGCGGGCCCCCTGGGTGAAGGGGGGGTGGGGGGTGCACATGGGGGGTAACTATGGTACCCCCCTGCATTTGCATGCACAAAGCAGCAGGCACCGCGCGGTGCCTGCCGCTTTGTGCACGCAAATGGGATGCATGCATTTTTAACATTGCGGCGGGTGCAGCTTGAAGCTGCACCCACCGCAATGTTAAATATAGGGGATGTGACCGCCACCCTGGCGGTCACATCCTAATTGCAATGGAGGGAACTCCGCAGCCTCTGCGGGAGTTCCCTCCTCCTCGGGGATCGCGGACGGACTCAAGTCCGTCCGCGATCCTAATCGACCCCTAAATGCGGAGGAAAAAAATCTTAAAGTTACAAAGAGGATCTTTGAGCCGAGCTACCAGGTAGCTTAGGCTTGCCACCCACTCTCTAACCTTGTGCGCCAAGAAATAAAGGCAAAGCAAAAGGAAGATATCCTTTGCAAAACATAATGAGGGAGGGGACTATACAATCCTCACCTGTATGCAAGTAGATCTCTTAAACAGCTTTCAGTTTTAGCCCTGGGGAGAGACGGGGACCTGCAGGGGACTCTCTGTGGCATGTGGGTGCTGTTCTTGGAGGTCAGAGGAGCCGTGCCTGGTCAGCAGGGGGGTGTTCTGGGTGGTTAGGGGAGGCGTGTCTGGTTTGCAGTAGGCATTGTTCTGGGTGTTTAGTGGAGGTGTACCTGGCCACCAGGGGCCGCTCTTCTTGGAGGTTAGTGAAGGTGTGTCTGGTCCACAGGGGACAGTGTTCTGGGTGGTGAGTGGAGGCGTCCCTGGCAAGCAGGGGGCGCTCTTCTGGTCCCTCAGAGCCTGCTGTGTCCCCTTCTCACATTTGAAGCATTGCTTGTCTAGCTGATCGCAGGGGCCTCGGTCTGTTGTTTACCGCGCTTGGTTTGTGTAGTTCACATGTGAACACAGCGGCTAAAAGCCCCAGTGAGCTCACAGTGTAAATATCTGGGTCCTCAGTACACCTCTCCCAGCAGCTGCAGAAGTGGGGCAAATGACCTGCGTGTCATGAACCCGTTGTCACGTGTGAAGAAATGTCCAGCTCAGGCGTGAGGGACATGGCCGGCAGGCAGAGGTGTCAGCCCCCCCCCCCTCCCAAGCCGTACTTTTCATCCTCCCCTTCCTCCACTACGGCCAGGGCCTTTGAAATGTGATAGTTTAAGGCCCCTCTTCGTACTTTGCAGTGGGAGGGCAATTTTGTGAGCGCCCACCGTCCCGGGTTGCTGCGTTTCATTCACACCTGGAAGTAAATGTTAGAACGGAACTTTGTGTCGCTTTCAATCCTTAAAGTGAGGAAGTGGGGTGGATCCGGCGGAAGAGACATTCCTGTGTGTGTTTTGCCCAGAATCGGTTGTTGTGTGCAGGTCAGCAGCAGCTGAAGTTGGGAGAAGCTGTTGCTGCTGGGGTAGAGGGTGGCCCGTCATGGGCAGATACTTGTGACCTCCTTGTGAAATGTGCATTTATTATTGTACTGTATAACATCGGCATGTAGCCCGTCTGCTTGATGAGGGGAAATCAAAATGTGACTTCCCATTACTGTAATTGTCTCAGGATTCAACAACGCAATACAAAGTACGCATTTGTACTACCACTCACCCCCCCACCAGACATCATGAACCCAGCACCCTCCGCAAGAAACTTAGAGGCACATTTCAACCTGCCTGGGGGGAACAGCTGCAGCACTCCGATTACAATCACTTCTTTAAAACAGTAGCATGGAACAGGCAATTGAAAACTCGAGCCACATGTCTGGCTCAGCCCGTGTGGTCTTCTTTATCCTCGAGCCGAGCCGAAATCGAGCTACCAGGTAGCTTAGGCTTGCTACCCACTCTCTAACCTCGTGCGCCAAGAAATAAAGGCAAAGCACAACGTTTGATGTAAACAAGCGCTCGCAAGCGGCGAGGACGCAAGGAACTAAGCCCCGTCCTTTTCATACTGGGGGGCGTGTTTTGGACTGAGGACGTCACTGAGTATTTAGCAACAGTTCAAATTGTGGCGATTCCTTACTCCTTGTTGACACATAAGACTGACTACTGATAGAAATGTGAATTCAATACAAAAGGAGAAGGGGCGCAAAGTACATATTAGCACTAATCACTAATATACCATGCACCAGTAGCCCAGGGATGAACCAATGCCAGACTTATAAATTGCTTACGCTCTCTGTGGGGCATGTGTACTATGAACTATTGGTTTGAACTGTGATCCTTTTTGTTTTATATCTTACATTGAATTTGTACTAACGTTTGATATATACGTGTTTTTATTGTCACTACTCCCTACCTACACCTCCCTCACGACTTCACGTCCCCCTTACCCCTAGGGGCACTTATGCAACCATGATGCTTGGATTTATATTTGTTATTTTTCCCTATAATGTGAATAAAACATTATAGATGTATTTTGGTTAATTTGATTTAATTAATTGGTTGTGATCATTCGCACTCCTGCTTTACTGGGACCCCTCTCTTCTTACTGCTGTATACCCAGGTCCCAGTGACTTATTTGGGTTAACCCTTCCCCCTTATACCATACTTCGTGCAGACGCTGTCTGCGAGGTTTGTTCTGTAGAATTCAATTCTATATCTCTGGGTAACTACTCACCATGGTTGAACGTGAACTACTTTCCTATTCTGAGGATTACATAGACAAGCTCCTTGAGAATCCAGATAATATTTTTTTATCCACCGACTTACCCACCATAGACTTTAGTCTAAAAGATAAAATTCAACGTCTTGAACGATTAGAAAAGAAATTGATCCGGACCCGGTGGCACGGACACCTACTCACTAAATACCTTAAGGAGAATATTATTCCCATTGGCCTACAGATAAAGATTGAACCAGCTATCTTTGTCGAAGTTCCTAAATTCAGAGAAGGGTTCAGCCATATATCCAACAACTGTTCCCGCCATTGGATGGTGCTTGGCATAGAGACAGCTGCCCAGCAGGTTCAATTACTTACTAGCGACACTCAGAGCCGAGATTGCGGCGGACGCTAACCTCGCTGGTGCTAAAGAAACCTTAAACAACTTGGAAGCCACATTAAAAGACTTTGATCTCACTACCCAAAACCGGAAACTAGAAAAACTTGCCAGAGACATCAGGCTATATGATAAAAAGAAAACATACCCTTATCTCCAAGACGACTATTACCAACAAGATCAACAGGGTCGTTTTACTAACAGAGGACGAGGAACCTTTCGGGGTAGAAGGAATTATACTACCTTTTCCGATTCCTCCTACAGCTCTGAGGGTGAGCAAGAATTTGCGGGTCCCAGTCGTCCCTTTAACTATCAAGACTACGGATACCAGTCACCTCAATACGCACCTTTTTTAGGACACCGCGCTGGACCATGGCGACCCCCGAGAGGGAGATGGAGCTACTCCTACAAAGGGCAAACCCGTGGACAGAACCAGAACAACACCAACTGGGAAGCCGGACGTGGCCAAGCACAAAAACAGGTTCACTTTCAACAAGAACAGCACGGAGAGAGAACCACACGCAACAAGACTTATCGCTGGTAACTGACCCATCCACCACGAATCCTATAATCAACATCTCCAAATATACTTTGAAGGAACACGAACAACATGCACTCAGTAAAGGGCTTTCATATGTTCCCACGAACTTACCTGACCCTTTTACAGTTCGCACTGAACTTTTCAAATTTTTCAGAAAAGCGAGGCTCAAATATTTCTTCAGGGACGCTGGACCATACCAGAATGCCTCCTACACTGGTCTAAGGATCCCCTCAACTTTCGTTCCACCTTCATGCACTATGACCAACAAAATCTTGGCATATGAAGCAGTGGTCTGGAGAGATGTGAATTCACTATTATCTGAGAGAACCTATACCAAATACAATACCAGTAAAGTTGAAAGAACTGCCCTGCAATCATTGGCCAAGAATACACAGGTTGTTATTAAACCTGCTGATAAGGGCGGTGCTATTGTTATACAAGATGTTCAAAAATATGAATCTGAAATTCAACGTCAATTAATGGATGGGATCAGTTACCTCAAACTAAGATCTGATCCATCACAGGCAATAGCATTGGAGATCCTAGAAATAACCCAACTTGGTCTTGCCCAAGGTTTCCTAACCAGGAACGAATTTGAATACCTTAACCAACCTCATCCTCGCTTGGCCACGATCTATACACTCCCCAAAATTCATAAAAACATGACTGATCCACCAGGACGCCCCATTGTATCGGGTGTGGTTCCATATTGGAACCCCTAGGGAGATATATTGATTTCTTTTTGAAACCCCTGGCTGAAACTACGCAGACATATTTGAGAGATACCTTACAGACAATCAATCTGGTTGAGAATCCACCATATAATCCCTCGACCCAGTTACTGGCGACTTGTGATGTTGTATCTCTCTATACTTGTATCCCTCAAGAAGAAGCTCTAGCAGTTATCACTAGATATCTGGAACAACGACCTGCACCAATGCAAGTACCCACTGAGTTTATTATAGCTCTACTGCGGATTGCCATGACCAAAAACTTTTTCACATTCAAAAATGAATTTTTCTTGCAAACCCAAGGAGTGGCGATGGGGGCTCCCTTTGCCCCAGATGTAGCCATTTTATATATGGCGGCTTTTGAAGATAGTACAATACTAAACATCCAGAATCCATTCAGAGACCATCTATACCTATGGGTTCGTTATATTGACGACATCTTGATAATCTGGAATGGTGATTCAACGACGCTAACTAATTTTCACACTTGGCTGAACCAACAATTACTCCACCTACAGTTCACCATTAACTCTGACAATCAAAGTATAGACTTCCTAGACATCACTATATACCACCATTCAGGTCAACTTCTGACGACACTCTACAGAAAATCAACCGAAAGAAATTCCTTACTTCAATATAACAGTCACCATCCCCGGGCATTGAGGGATAATCTCCCTTTTGGACAGTTCCTACGCATACGTAGGAACTGTTCCAATAAAGAACATTACCAACAACAATCGGAAGATCTATCGGACCGTTTAAAAGCACGTGGATACCCCAGAAGATTGGTCACCAAAGCCCGGAAAAGAGCCTGGTTCTACCCTCGTGAGGAACTACTGAAAGAAAAAGACCCCGCTAAGAATCAAGTGGAGCGCATTGTGTGCGTCACTACATTTTCCACTAAGAGCAACCAAATCAAGAAAATTGTCAACCGACATTGGCAATTGGTCTCTGATGACATAAAACATCCAGACAACCCTCTTCACGCCTTCAAAAAATCAAAAAGCGTTAAGGACTTTGTTGTGCGCTCTCTTTTTCCTGCCAAGGAGGAACCCACCATCAGATCACTCTGGAATCTTCAACCAGTCATAGGCCACTATAAATGTGGCCAATGTAAAGCTTGCGATTCCACCATACAGACGAAAGAATTTCAACATAACCAACGGAGAATCCAGGTGAAAACACTAACCAACTGTAATACCTCAGTCGTGATTTATGCCATCGTCTGCCCATGCAATCTCATATATATTGGCCAGACCCAACAGAAGATCAAACAACGTATTCTGCAACACATGAGCAGAATCAGATGTGAAGACCATTTTAGATCAGCGACACACCCACCTGAGAGTCTGAAATGGGTTGTAATAGAGAAAGCCACCTTAGGACCCCGGGGTGGGAATATTACCACTATTCTGAATATCCGAGAACTGAAATGGATGTTTTTCTTTGACTCCATACAATCAGGCTTAAATGAACAGGACAGTTCCTTTTCGCAATTGACAACTCTACCATAAAATTCTACCCTACTTCCTTGATTCATATACTGATACAACTTCAGGTTTTAACTGTCCTTATGACAGCCAAACCTTTGAATCTATTTACAGTGGGTAATGTAATATGTCAACCTCTATCATTTATGACATCTCTGACACTGCTTTTACCATCCTGTGATAGGTACGCAGTACACCAATGTTGGCACATTGTAAATTCAGATGTGGATAATAATTGATTGCCACTGTGTTGGTTAATGTCTCTATAATGTTTTTATGTTTTCCTCTCTTCATAAAAATGGCCTTTACCATCATGTGATAGGTACGCCATTTAATTCCAAATTTGTTTCTTTATAAATGTTTAGGAGCTACCATGGGTATAATCTATTGACAAAGGATATCGGATCTGTTTCACTCTGTGATTCTAGTAATCACTAGCAGTGCGTGTCAGACTCGATAATCAACTTCCTTCATTCCTTACGTAATGTGTAACAGGATAATTTTGATCGACTCTCCGCTTACACAAATATCATCAGTCCTATATTTAATACCATATTACAATCATAGGTCCACTTATCAGATGGCCTACACTCTGGCAGGTATGGACGAGTAGAGTCTTTCTTCCCTACTCATTGCTCACGTGACATTATTGTTACCATGACGACTAGTGTTTCTGCAAGCTCGGCATTCACCTCGAGGCTACCGCGATTGAAGCTGGAATACACATCCACCGGTAAGCACGCCGAGCAGTGGTCCGTGTCAGCTCTAACACTGACGACTTTAAACGCCATAGCACTCTCGAAACTCGCCCAAATAAAACACCCTCCCTTTGTGTATTCTCCTTTTAGATTACGTATCCTGATTTAAGCGGACGTAATCTTTTCACACGGGGACACTCCGAATATCTCTTCACTTATCGGTAAGCTGCCCTGCTGAATTGCCCCTCTCCTGGAGTACGTACATCTTGGCCACGTCTGAATATGTTTTTCCCTTTGTGTAGACATGTAGAGTGGTCTCCCCTGCCCAGTGTCCGGATCCATCTCCCCTAACCTATTGGGATATCGGATTCAACATATTAAGTAAGTCTGATTCAATCTTTTACGACTATGATGATGCCTCACTATACAGATCTTACACATTGTTGGCATCTTCTTTAGGATTCATTTCCTCTCTTCGGACTCATCCTGATTAATGACCAGGAAGCACTGATTCACTCAGGTATGCCTCAATACTTGGTGTTTACCCTGTTACTTCTCTTTTGATTTAGACATCCCTCCAATGATTATTATAATAATGTCAATCAATTGCTCTATTAAAATAGGTTGTTAGCCCCGCCCTCCTTTCGTCCTGATGAAGACCCCCATGCAAGGACCTTATTGATTCCTGCCTCCCGTGGGGTCGAAACGTCAATGCTTTCCCCGGTCTATGACACAGCCTCTCCTTACCCACGATTCTTGTACATTATGGACAATGGGGCATGTGTACTATGAACTATTGGTTTGAACTGTGATCCTTTTTGTTTTATATCTTACATTGAATTTGTACTAACGTTTGATATATACGTGTTTTTATTGTCACTACTCCCTACCTACACCTCCCTCACGACTTACCCCCAGGGGCACTTATGCAACCATGATGCTTGGATTTATATTTGTTATTTTTCCCTATAATGTGAATAAAACATTATAGATGTATTTTGGTTAATTTGATTTAATTAATTGGTTGTGATCATTCGCACTCCTCCTTTACTGGGACCCCTCTCTTCTTACTGCTGTATACCCAGGTCCCAGTGACTTATTTGGGTTAACCCTTCCCCCTTATACCTCTGTGAGGGACAGCTCTGAAAAGCAGCATTGTTTTTTTAATACACAAACAGGCCAATTTGAAAGAAAAGGAATATTGAAGATAATGATGCCCCTTCTCGCGAATGGAGAGATCGCCCAAATAACCAAATAAGCGTTATAAAATACACTAGCAAACAATAATCAAAAATACAAGGGGTGGTGTGCTAAGGCCCTGCTCCTGATGCCTCTTGAAGGAGAGGGCTTGACATTTCAAAGACACGGGTGTCGCATCCCCAAGTTTTACGCCTCCGCCATTAATAGTGCACAGAGTCCTCCTGTGTGCGATGAGCACCGGCCTCGTCCCAGGGTTAACGATGCGGCTTGACAAGGATGTTAACTGTGAAGGCCTGTCTCCGTTAGGCGCGCTATGCTGCCTTCTTACCTTTGCGGAGGCCGGCCCACCAACCGTGGGGCCGCTCTCCCAGGCTTCCTCTGACGCCGTGAGGAAGGTTGAGTACTAGCGTGGTCACAGACGTTCAGCCAACCTCAGGATCATGCAGCCACCACCCCACATGAGGACACTCCCAGTCCCGGCATAGGGGCGGGGAGATACACAGCGCACAACTTATACGGAAGGATACAATATTAAAACAGTTTACTGAATAATCGTGATACCGAAGTAACCAGCAACGTGTGGCTAGAAGAGACCGTGATCTCTGCAAGTAATACCTCTTGTAATAAATAACAGTTAATTTGCGCCGAATGAGCTCACTGATCAGAGCACAGCACAGAACTACATTTCCCCTGACGCGCGATTGTATCAAGCGTTGTCACTGTGCAGCGTGCTCTGGGATGTCATCACGTCGAGGCAGTGTGACGTTCCTACGTGATGCTGTGGACAGCGGTGATCGTAGAGAGTCAGCGGCGAGGACACAAGGAACTAAGCCTGTCCTTTTCAGACTGGGGGGCGCGTTTTTTTATTGATTGACTGATGACGTCACTGAGAGAAAGAAACACACAAAAAAAACGCCCCTCAATCCGAAAATGACGCAGCTTAAACTGACAGACGCCCCTCTTCTCCAATGGCTGGCCTCCCTTTAGGAAGCCAGCCAATGGAGATGAGGGGCGGGTTCAAGCCCCACTCTCTAAGACAAAGTCTTGGAGCGAGACTGCCTTTTTCTAGCCGAGACCTAAAAAATTCTGAGGACATCAAAGCACAGTTTGGCACACATCTTTTTTCTTATGCAAAGTGAGCATAGTGCATAATATAGCGCAGTTATGCTACTGAGTCTCTTAAGTGCTGAGGAACTCATACTGACTAATTTGTAACTGTGATAAGAACTAGGGTCAAGAGAGCAGGGATCTTAATTTTTGTATAAACATAATACTATCCTGTCCAAAATATGATTATGCTTTTAAAACAGATAACACTAATTAACATTGAGCATAATACATGCTTTAACAATGACAACAGTAAACACAACATATTTACTATGAGTCATGTAACTTCAGTTCAACTAATCAAGATATACATCCTAAATAAAGCAGGAATAACTGATGTGATGAGGAAAGGATAGACATAAAAGACACTAGGATACGGCAGGATCATTTATACAATTATTTAGCATTATAAAAGTGAAATAAATCATCAAATACAATGTGCAGTTTCACCCAGGTATTATTAAACTTAAGAGATGCTCTGAATCTTTCTAAATTTGCCTTCACAGAAGCATCTTCTGGAGTTCAACAATCTGGGGCTATCCATAGGGATAATGTGAGAAGCAGAAGGACCTAACAAGCATGTACTGTGGTAGCAAAAGTGGAGGACAGTAAGGGATCTTGAGTGGGTTTAGATTTTTATCCAAAGCATTTGGGCCTCAGTGATTTCAGCTGTCGTTTTAAGGCTGTTTGCCAGAAGAACCCAAACATTTTTAGAACTCTGATTTTTTTAACTTCTTGGAAATGCCTTGATACAGTCTAAGTTGGGAAAGTCTACTCATCAAATGGGGTACACCCAACTACTGTGTGTGACTTTTAGGAAGGTAAATGACAGTTCATATGAGAAACAAAAACAAGACTAAGTTAATAATGAAGGACCTATCCTCTATTCATGATGGGTCAAAACTGACCACTAACAGGCATGCACGCCTTACTTCTAAGGCCAGGAAAATCAAGCATAGGCAAAGTCCATAGCTCTTGTGTTTGGAAATATCTGGGCACATTTTTGGATGCCTGCCCTAGGTGTCCCAGAAAGGAAATTGCATAGTGAAACAACATCTTGCGCTCCTGGGATGTGGAAGTTTGGAAAAGGCTCCTTTGCTGAACAGACTGTACTGAACGTAAATGGAGTACACAGCAAAAAACTGGGCAGTAGATATTTTTATCAAAGGGACAATAATTTTGCAAGGTGAGTCTAAGTACATCTGTGAAGGAAATTGGGTTATTAGTTGTGATGCCTACACAAGTAATAGATCCACAATTTCCCATTACTGGGAACCAAGGACCCCATGGTAGCACTTGACTCTCTGAGAGTAGTGAATCAGAGCAGTCCAATGCCTACTCAGGGGAGGTGGTGCGGGCTAGCACTCACCATTCACTGGCAAGCAATAATAACATTCAATAAATTATTACTCAGCCAGTGCTTTTTCTTTAGAAAAAAAAGCAAATGGATTACACACTACTAAATACAATCTATTTATTTACACACATATATATATATATATATATATATATATTCACTGAAAAAACCATAGGTTAGAGACCATATATAGTTAGCTGGACATTTTATTGACATAAAACCAATGAAATTCCATATATAGTTAGTTGCACTAACTATATATCGCGCACCCGCAATCCACTGCTGATGATGTCACATATTACATCATTCATGACATGGTCAGTGACATCACTGATGACATCACTGATGACATCTCAAATGACATCTCAAATGACATCACTGATAACATCACTGATGACATCTCAAATGACATCACTGATGACATCACTGATGACATCTCAAATGACATCACTGATGACATCTTCTAGTGTCTGTGTGTTTTTGTAAAGTTTAAATATGTTTTACATATTGAAGAATGAGTGGATGTATGGAAGACTGAGTGTGTGTATGGCTGGCTGGGAGGTGTGTGACTCTGTGCATATCAATGTGTACTTGTATCAGTGATTGTATAAGAGAGTAAGTATGTGTTAGTATATGTGTGAAAAGTATGGTGTTCTGTGTTTAACTGTATAGATGAGGAAATCGAAGTGTGATTGATTCTTCACATGACTGACTAGGTGTATGAGTGCATATGATAGTGTTGTAATAATGAGTGACTGTATGTATGAGTGATTGTATGGGTGAATGAGTGAATGTGTGTGTAGACGTAGGAATCAGTGAGTGCGTATGTAGTAACTGGTATTGGTGTGTCATGATGTCATCAGTGATGTCATTTGAGATGTCATCAGTGATGTCATCAGTGATGTCACTGAAGTATGGTGTTCTGTGTTTAACTGTATAGATGAGGAAATGGAAGTGTGATTGATTCTTTACAGGACTGACTAGGTGTGTGAGTAACTCCATGGATGAGTGGCAGTGTGTGAGTGTCTGCATAGGTGTATGAGTGCATATGATAGTGTTGTAATAATGAGTGACTGTATGTATGAGTGATTGTATGGGTGAATGAGTGAATGTGTGTGTAGACGAAGGAATCAGTGAGTGCGTATGTAGTAACTGGTATTGGTGTGTCATGATGTCATCAGTGATGTCATTTGAGATGTCATCAGTGATGTCATCAGTGATGTCATTTGAGATGTCATCAGTGATGTCACTGACCATGTCATGAATGATGTAATATGTGACATCATCAGCAGTGGATTGCGGGTGCGCGATATATAGTTAGTGCAACTAACTATATATGGAATTTCATTGGTTTTATGTCAATAAAATGTCCAGCTAACTATATATGGTCTCTAACCTATGGTTTTTTCAGTGAATTTTCAAGGTTTTGTAAATGCAAATTCCTAACTATATATGGTCTATAACCTATGGTTTTTTCAGTGAATTTCATTGGTTTTTTAAAAGCTAATATCTATAGCTGTAAAATATATTCTTTATTACGTGACGTATCACGTAGCCACGTGAGACGCGTCGCATAACCGTGACGTATCGGCTCTGCAGCGCAAACAAAACCCGTAACGTAAGCGTGCCGGAGCACGCTTACAGATATATATATTTTTTTTAACCTTAATTAGACAAAATCCACACGTGCACATATCTTGAGGCCTTGCAAAGGCACATCAAACAAACAGTCCCTACAATTTTGCCAAGTTTGCTGGAAATCTATTCCCTTAATTTTTTTTTTACTGTTTCTCTTGGTTTTCCCCTTGTTACGCTTACCAGGACGCTACCCGGTACGCGAACCGGACGCTCCAAAACACAAGATGGCAGACTCCCGTTACGCTGCCGGTTAGCTGCCCGGTTCGCATACCGGGAAGCGCCTCTACCGCGAAAAATCGCGGGGGACTTTAATATCCCCCTCATCAATCCTAGGGGGTCAGGAGGGGTTTACCTTGCCCCCTTTACTTCATTTCCCCCTTCTTTTTTCACCACATCTTGTCTCTCAAACTTACCGAGAGACAAGGTGGCGGCCGCTCCGGACTGTTTACAATGTTGACAGCTACGCTGCCGGTTAGCTGCCCGGTTAGCTGCCCGGTGAGCTGCCCGGTTCGCTGCCTGGTTCGCGTACCGGGACGCGCCTCTACGGCGTAAAATCGCAAAAAAATGTTTTTTTTTATTTATTGCCCCGCGGGGCACTTTAATATCCCCCTCATCAATCCTAGGGGGTCAGGAGTGGTCTACCTTGCCCCCTTTCCTTCATTTCCCCCTTCATTTTTCACCACATCTTGTCTCTCGATTGTACCGAGAGACAAGATGGCGGCCGCTCCGGACTGTTTAGAATGTTGACAGACACCGGAGAGCCAATCAGCTTCGCTTCGCGAAGTTCCGTTACGCGTCAGGTACGCGAACCGGGGCGCTAACCGGAGCGCTGTCACAGATATATATATTTTTTTAAACGTTAATTTCTCAAAATCCACTGGAGCACATATATTGAGACATAGCAAAGGCACGTCGGGCAAACCATATCTACAATTTTGCCAAGTTTCATGTAAATCTATTCAGCCGTTCGAGCTAAAAGTGAGTCCAACCGCCCTATGGAAAAATGAATGGGAAAAACGCGTTTTGGGACCCCCCTTTTTTCTCGGCCCCCCCTTGACGCAACCCCCCCAAATTTTTAGGGGCTGCTCAGAAACAAACTGTGCCATTTTCCTGAAAATGTCAGCCAATTCCGTCCACAAACGCCAAAGTTATTAGGCATAGAATTTTCAGAAATCCCATAGAGAAAAAATCCTAACTATATATACCCACTGGCTATCGCCAGTAGGTAATATACATATATAAACATATATAATCTGCATATCTATATAAATATAAATGCATGCTTACATATACATATATGCATACATATGCATGTTATTTACATGAAAGTTTTAAAAACACTAATAAAAGCAAAGCTAAAAAGCCACCTCATTACAAACAGAATGGCTTTAACTTAAACGAGGGCGAGATCTATTGCATTTTCAATGCTTGTTTACTTTGGTTCTATCAAGAAGGCATTCAGATGTGTCACACATTTGCCATAAATTCTGAATGTTAGCACTCTAGTTGCTCATTAGATCACTGTAGTAAAGCTAGTGCTCACCAGGGAAGTCTGCTGCTAATCATGGTTTGCAGCCATTTTCCCGCATTTTTTATCCCGCAGACTTTCAGTCTGCATACCATTATCCCGCAAGGTCATTGACCTCGCATACCATTATCCCGCATTTTTTCAAAACGCATGTGCATTTATCGCGCATGCCTTTACAAAGAATTACGTTTTAAAGGCATGTATGGTAAATGCATTTGCGTTGTGAAAACCACGATGACGAGAGAGGTAAGTGGGTTTGTGTTAATTTTTTCGTGGGTTAGTGATTGTGTAGTGTAGTGTTGTGTTAGTGTAGTGTAGAGTTGTGGTGGTTGTTTAGTGTAGGGTCATGCTGGGGGTAGTGTTTTAGGGTTTAGGGTTGTGTTGTAGTGTTTGCGTAGTGTAGGGTCATGCTGGGGGTAGTGTTTTAGGGTTTAGGGTAGTGTTGTAGTGTTTGCGTAGTGTAGGGTCATGCTGGGGGTAGTGTTTTAGGGTTTAGGGTTGTGTTGTAGTGTTTGCGTAGTGTAAGGTCATGCTGGGGCTAGTGTTTTAGGGTTTAGGTTAGTGTTGTAGTGTTTGCGTAGTGTAGGGTCATGCTGGGCATAGTGTTTTAGGGTTTAGGATAGTGTTGTAGTGTTTGCGTAGTGTAGGGTCATGCTGGGGGTAGTGTTTTAGGGTTTTGGGTAGTGTTGTAGTGTTTGCGTAGTGTAGGGTCATGCTGGGGTGTAGTATTTTAGGGTTTAGGGTAGTGTTGTAGTGTTTGCGTAGTGTAGGGTCATGCTGGGGGTAGTGTTTTAGGGTTTTGGGTAGTGTTGTAGTGTTTGCGTGGTGTAGGGTCATGCTGGGGGTAGTGTTTTAGGGTTTTGGGTAGTGTTGTAGTGTTTGCGTAGTGTAGGGTCATGCTGGGGTGTAGTGTTTTAGGGTTTTGGGTAGTGTTGTAGTGTTTGCGTAGTGTAGGGTCATGCTGGGGGTAGTGTTTTAAGGTTTTGGGTAGTGTTGTAGTGTATGCGTAGTGTAGGGTCATGCTGGGGGGTAGTGTTTTAGGGTTTTGGGTAGTGTTGTAGTGTTTGCGTAGTGTAGGGTCATGCTGGGGGTAGTGTTTTAGGGTTTTGGGTAGTGTTGTAGTGTTTGCGTAGTGTAGGGTCATGCTGGGGGTAGTGTTTTAGGGTTTAGGGTAGTGTTGTAGTGTTTGCGTAGTATAGGGTCATGCTGGGGGCAGTGTTTTAGGGTTTAGGGTAGTGTTGTAGTGTTTGCGTAGTGTAGGGTCATGCTGGGGGCAGTGTTTTAGGGTTTAGGGTAGTGTTGTAGTGTTTGCGTAGTGTAGGGTCATGCTGGGGGCAGTGTTTTAGGGTTTAGGGTAGTGTTGTAGTGTTTGCGTAGTGTAGGGTCATGCTGGGGGTAGTGTTTTAGGGTTTAGGGTAGTGTTGTAGTGTTTGCGTAGTGTAGGGTCATGCTGGGGTGTAGTGTTTTAGGGTTTTGGGTAGTGTTGTAGTGTTTGCGTAGTGTAGGGTCATGCTGGGGGTAGTGGTTTAGGGTAGTGTTGTAGTGTTTGCGTAGTGTAGGGTCATGCTGGGGTGTAGTGTTTTAGGGTTTTGGGTAGTGTTGTAGTGTTTGCGTAGTGTAGGGTCATGCTGGGGGTAGTGTTATAGGGTTTAGGGTAGTGTTGTAGTGGTTGCATAGTGTAGGGTCATGCTGGGGGTAGTGTTTTAGGGTTTAGGGTTGTGTTGTAGTGTTTGCGTAGTGTAGGGTCATGCTGGGGGTAGTGTTTTAGGGTTTAGGGTTGTGTTGTAGTGTTTGTGTAGTGTAGGGTCATGCTGGGGGTAGTGTTTTAGGGTTTAGGGTAGTGTTGTAGTGTTTGCTTAGTGTAGGGTCATGCTGGGGTGTAGTGTTTTAGGGTTTTGGGTAGTGTTGTAGTGTTTGCGTAGTGTAGGGTCATGCTGGGGGTAGTGTTTTAGGGTTTAGGGTAGTGTTGTAGTGTTTGTGTAGTGTAGGGTCATGCTGGGGGTAGTGTTTTAGGGTTTAGGGTAGTGTTGTACTGTTTGTGTAGCGTAGGGTCATGCTGGGGGTAGTGTTTTAGGGTTTAGGGTAGTTTAGTTGTTTAGTGTATGCTAAAGGCATATTCGTTCTAAAAGTTTTCGTTATTTTAATTTGCGGCCTAATAGTACATGCGGGATTTTTTTTGCGGACTGATGGTATGCGGGATTTCGTCATATATTTGCTAATCATACTTTCTATGGCAAAATGAGCCCCCTCATTTTGTTCCTTTTTAAATTAAATGTTTTAAGAGTTACCACTTTATTCCAATCAAGATGGCTTCAGGTGTGCCATACCTTTGTAATAAGCAGGACTGTTAGCACTCTAGTTGTTCTTTAGAACTCTCTGGGACATTCTGTCATTGGGCTATAGTTGGGCTACATCTGGCTGATATTTGGGCTACATTTGTTTTTTTTTGTCTCTGGTGGCCATCTTTGGGCTACATTGGGCTACATTGGGCTACATTGGGCTACATTGGGCTACATTTGGGCTCCAACATATATATAGCCCAATGTAGCCCAATATATATTTTTCAAAGTTAATTTTCGTAAAAACCATTGGAGCCTATATCTTGAGACATAGCAAAGGCACATCGGGCTACCAGTCCCTACAATTTTGCCAAGTTTGGTGTAAATCCATTCAGCCGTTCAGGCTAAAAGTGAGGCCAACCGCCCTATGGAAAATTGCATGGGAAAAACACGTTTTGGGACCCCCCTTTTTTCTCGGCCCCCCCTTGACGAAACCCCCCCAAATTTTCAGGGGCTGCTCAGAAACAAAATGTTCCATTTTCCTGAAAATTTCAGCCAATTCTGTCCTCAAACGCCAAAGTTATTCGACATAGAATTTTCAAAAATCCCATAGGAAAAAAATCCTAACTATATATACCTACTGGCTATCGCCAGTAGGTAATATATATATATATATATATATATATATATATATATATATATTTATTCCTGGGATTCCTTCGCCTCCCGTGTAAAGCTTCTCGGCGGAAGTCACGGCGAAAGTCACGCACCGCAGCAAGGTATTAGTTTAAAAGTGATTTATTTCCACAGCATTGTGCAAAGTGAGCAAAGATATGACGGCCTACACGTTTCGGCTACCACTAGTCTTCTACTGGACCATATATATATATATATATATATATATATATATATATATATATATATATATATATATATATATATATATACACACACACATAAGGCAGATTGAAAATACCTTAGATGACATTGCGTAATCATCTTTGACTGCTAACAGGTCATACAAACATATAAGGTAAGCTTATCAGCTTGGTCAAAGATTTAAGATCAACAAATGAGATAAATGCAATAATCCATAATAACCATGTGTAAATGCACTGGTAATTGTTAATAAAGCATATTCACCTTAACCCCTTCCATGCGGCCGCGATTCTGCGCCTGTGCGGCAGAATCGCGAGTGAACGAGTTTATGACGGCCCCAGCCGTCAACAGTACACGAGCACCGTAGTGCATGACGGCTGTCATCAGCATGCAAGGGGTTAATCAATAATCAGTGTCAGCATTATTATTTCAATAAAGCATTTTACAATTAACAAAACGTGTTTGTGCTTTTTGTATACTTTCAATTCATTTAAAATGCAGTCATAAAAACAGCCCTTGGGGGCATCATTTTCTGATCACAAAATACAACCATAGATTCAGCCCTTTGACGGCACTGTACACCACCTTCCTTAAACACCTCCAGGCCACATTAAATGCAGCCAAAGAACGAGCCGAAGCTTACAGCCATGCCGTAAGGAAACAGGTGACTTGAATTCCCATGATGCCCCAGCTCACAGCAGCCGCCACACCACCCCCTCGGGCCACTGGATAGTCCTTGGGGAGCGGCACTCACGGGGTTGCACCTGAGGACTACGGGTCCGTGCCCTCTTTGCTAAGACTGCTGGTGCCTGCCCGGCCACATCATGCTTGAATCCAAGATGGAGCTTTGTTGATGGTGCCACATTTTTAAGGAAAACGCCTGACTGGAGGCGATGCGTATTCCTGTGGGGGCACAGAGAGACTCCCTCAACCCCCGGAGTGCAGAGGGGGACTAGCTCATGCCAGTATCAGGCCCAGCATGTGGAAGCGACGAGGCCTATAGGTGGGCAGCACCTCTGCCGACTGTGAGGCAGCGTTCATCTGTTAGAGATCTGTACATCAAGGGAACTTGGCTCATTGAAAAGAGGATTCTCCCTGCTTCTATACCCTGGAAGAGTTTGGAGACTCGCGAAGGCCGTGAGTACCGAGGAGGGGCCAGAGGGGACAGCCCCAGCGCTGCTCCTGCTGCTGGTGAGTTCTCCTGGCGAAGCTCCACCAGTCCTGACCTTGGGACAACATTACAATCGCCCACAGGTGAAGAACCTACCCTGTCAACACATGTGGCCCTACCCGACTTAAGAGGAGAGCTTTGTACTGCGGTCGCGCACGAAGGGATTCTCAAACTGTCTGGGGAGTACTCAGTCTATACCTGCCTGTAGCATTGTGGTCCCTCACCCCCTCACTTGTGGACATGGGATGCCTGGTTGACCTCTTTTCACCTATGCCTACTTCCTGCCTCCACTGCTTGGATTAGTTGATGTCCGGGGTGGTAGTAGTGTACATTCTGCCATGTTCACTCACCGAGATGATGGTGATGCTGGCCGGCTTCAGGGTAACTCGAAGACATCGCTGGCAGCTGTGAGGGAGCTTCTGATCTCTCCTGTCCTCCCACTTTTCCACGTGGAAACCGTGGCGAAATAAACTCCCTCTGGCCCTTCCCCGGCTTGCGGGTCGCCCTGTCAGTGCATCTTTGTGGAGACTACTCGAGTGCAACTTCTAAGCCCTCGTACCTCTCAGCAGATCTGACGGCCAAGCAGTTGGGGCTGCATGCCTTTCCTTGGTGTCCCGGGGTCACCGCTGGTGGTTGGCGACATGGCGCCCAAGATGTTCTGGACTACTGCTAATGTCGAGCCTCCCAAATGCACTGAGACAGTAGAATCATAGGCTGAGGTCTGCCACTCTTAGGGCTTACAGTAGCAATTTTTATTCTTACAGTCTTGGTTGTATAGTTGGGTACATCAAGGGCCACAGCAGCGAACCAAGGAGGATGCACCCACGAGCGCCTCCCAGGAGGGGATCAAGCAGGGCGCAAGTGATGGGGAGGCTTCATCACTTGACAGTAAGTTCGATAAACTCCTGGCTGCGATTGCTGCCTCCGGAGAGCACCTAGAGGGGAAAATGTATTCCATAGCGGTAAAACATGGCCTCATTCAGAAGGAAACTATCAGAGAGGGTCACCACTTTGGAGGCCACAACGCAATCACTAGTGTCATCTGTACAGTCCTCGTAATCTCGCCTTACGGAACTGGAGACTCAGACGAGGCAATTGCCTGTTCGAATGGATGACCAGGAAGGGAGGGTCTGCCAGAACAACATCCGAGTGATGGGTCTCCTGGAGCATGTCGAGAGCCTTGCTGATCTACCTTGAGGACTGGCTTCAGAATCTGGTGGCTCTGGAGGGATTATGCAAGCACTTCACCCTGGAACGGGCACATTGTATGTCCGCACAGCCTCCCTGCCCAGAGACGCCTCCTCCATTTCTTGGATAGGGACCATCTTTTACAGCAGGCCCGCACATATGGACAGTTTGTGGTAGACAATGCTAATGACTCCTTGTTTCTGGACTTTACCCTTCAGGTGCTAATCCAGAGAGCCTTGTTTCTTGCAGTCAAAAAGAAACTGTGTGACCTGCGCCTGCAGCATTCCCTGCTATTCCCTGCTCGTTTGCAAGTCCAGACAGAGGAACAAGTACCATTCTTTATGGACCCAGCAGCGGCTTGAGATTGGTTAGAGGCATATGATCAAGGCACTGTCGGACCTGAGGAGCAGGAGCGCCGGAAACCCGAGACCCTGGCGGCAGAGATCCTGCCGTAGAAGGATGACCCATCCCTCCAAATCGCAGGCAGCTTTGGAACAAACAAGGGCAGTTGAGATGCCAGGATCCCCGGAGGCGGAGGGAGGGCTCCTTGCAGCGGGCATCCTGGACTCTTTGTAGTTGTTCTCCAGGATCGGAGGACTCTATGATACTGGGTCTGGAAGATATCTTATCAAGGGACACCCCAGCACATTGGAGGAACTTGTCTGATAGCTATCTGATGGGCGCCTTCCTGAGGGGTTGAACATTGCCCTCCTTGAGCGGTGGGGTAATGGTAGCTGCATGTCATGGAAACCATGAACCCCCAGAACACAAGTGCCTGCATTACATTTTGCTTATAACAGGCTGGATGAAGGTGGTTACATTGCTCCATAGAGCGCTGTTGAAGGGAGCAGAGGTGAATCTGGCAGTATTGAGGCAATATTGGGAGGAAGACTAAGCGACGCCAATGCCTAACCATGCTTGGAAGTGGGTGCTGGAACAAACCCCCTAATTATCCAGGAATGCTAGCTTCAAACTCATCTGACCTCTACTCCCTGCTCTGATGTATGAGCAATAGTTCCGACCCCACAGGCTAGTCCCTAAACACTTTAGAGTAGAATGGTCTCTTAGGTGGTGGGCTTCAGGCTGAGGCTGAATGCTTCGATGAATGTATGTGGTGGTTTCTGACGGGTATGAAACTGGACAGTTAGACGGATAATGTGACTAGGATGTGGGCAGATCAGCCCCACCTTTACCCCCTGCAAGGATGACCAATAATCTCTGCAATTTTGCTTTGTTGACTGGCTCTGTCATTACATTACAATATGTTTATACCTCCTGGTTGCTATTGTATCATCTTGGATTTGTAAGGTTAGTTTTGAATACAATATAATAAAAATAATAATTTAAAAAATGCAGCCTCAGAACATGCCTTTAGAGAACGCTGTACTCCCAGCTGCTCAGCAGAAGCTCCAGCCATGTGAGTGCTAAATAATTATGTGAAAAATCTCAGAGGGTTAAGGGTTCCTTGACCCTACACACGTGTGGTTAGTTTACTAAACATTACTTCTGTGTGGCTGTTGTAACTCATACAGCCCTCCACAACAATTTTCAGATTTGTTGTTTTTTTGTCCCTGTCCTCCTGGGGCCACTGCAAGAGGATAAAAACATGCAAATGAGTCAGTCCCACAGGGCATTATGGGGTGCACTCCAGCCTGGATAAGTGAATATTGTATTAGTGGCTCTCCCTCTGCTTTCAGGAAAGCTGTGCTGCTTGCAGCGGCATGGTACCGCATGTTTCTTTGTTGTTTTTTTCCCTTGAGGTAGGTCAGTCGCACCCGGCCACCACGCATGACATCTTTTGTTAGGGAGCTTGAGAAGCCCACCCTAGCAGGTTCCCCACACAGCATGCAGTCAGTGTTCTGTGCTGTTGCGGGAACCAGCAGCCCTTCTTGTCATGGTGGATGCACTGCTCCCTCCAGACACAGGCAACGGGGAGTGGGCGCTCCACTGTTGGGGGAAGTGCGGTAGTGCTCCACCTTCCTTTACATCAGTCCTGGGGCGATGTGGGGGCCAGGAGGCAATAGTGGAAACAGGTAAAGAGCACCATGCACGCCTCTGGACTAATTAAATAAATAAATCATGCCCTGACCCCCCACCCCACCTTGGGATATATGTAGAAAATGCGATGGAGCCCCACTTGCTCTGTTCAGTAAAAAGGGTAAAGGTCGCCAATCCTAAAAATGCCATAACTCAGACCCGTTGGGCTGATTTGAATGATCTTGATGGCGAGCTATAGCCAACAGGAACAGTTTTAGCAGAACTCCTAATCTCTGAAGTGGTGTAATCTACAGGAAACTGGTTCTCCGGGCACCCTGTGTCAAATGTGCTCCTTGTCTTTATCTATGGGTGCAGAAGTCCAGATTTTCCCCCCAACTGCTCCTCAGGGTGTATAGGAGGCCCACTGGTCCTGGGGTCAACTGGGGAAGAGTTCTTGGTCCTATTTGGGCATCAGGGGGTTCATGGTTGTCCCAGTCCCACGGTCCAGCAGTGAAGAGCATAAAACACAAACCAATAGAGTCGCCCCCTTGTGCAAGAGTTTCTAAAGGGGAGTGAAAGGTTCTTGAAGCCAAGATCCCCTGGCCAATCCTGCAGGCAAATCACCTCTCCAACCCTCCTGCACAGCATGCTGGAACAATTCAAGAAGACGACATTCAGGAGTCACTCGCCACATCTGCTCTTGTGGTATCAGCGCCCGCCCTTCGTTGACATCACTGTCAGGGCCTTTCCCACCAAAAGTTCAAAGAGAAGCCCCCTGGATGGGACTGAGTGTCTGGGCTTCCTTTTTTGTTCAGTGGGCCTAGGTCACAGTTCTTCAAACTGTGGGGCACGCCCCCCCCCCCCCTTGGGGGGGGGGGGGCATGGATCGGTTCCCAGGGGGGGCAAAAAAGGCCTCTGCAAAGCACATGTAAATGAAGACGCCTGAAAGTGCAGCGATGTTTATCTGCTGCATTTCCAGGCTGTCTTCATTTACTCCACCGAAGCCCTCAGAGTGCCGTGGGGCCAGAGGTCAGTGGGTGTGCTGCTGAGGGCTCAGATGGGCAGTGTCTTGAGTCTTATTAAGACTTCAGCACGCCACAGAGTTTTTCACAGGTTTTTAAAGACCATTTACAGACCTTTGCAAACTGGGTACCGAGTCTTGTTTTTTTTTCTTTTCCCAGTACCCCCTGGGCCAGGACTCTGCCTATTCCTTACATGTATATTAAATGTACTGCTGTAGTGTGAAAATGCATTTCATGAAAAGGAATACAAAAAAGGGTTGCCAATAGAAAAAATGAGAGCCATGTATGTTTAAAGAGCCTGCAAAGACCTTTCTTTGACACCAAATAGGGTTTTAAATAAAAAAGTATGTATTCATTTGTAATATGGCTTTCTGTCTGTTCCTTTTATTTTCAGGCACGAATCCTTCAGGCAGCCCTAGAACACATTTAAAAGTGCTTTATATTTGCTTTTCGAAGTACGTACAGATAAGTGCTGAAAATAGGGCATTAGGTGACTGTTTATTTTTGTTCCGTCTGGAACATCAAAATAATGAGCAGGCAACCATAATCATAAGACTGGAAGTTTGTTGCAGGATCAGCACATTATTTATATCCTTCACCCTTGATTCACTGATTAATTCCATAATAGCAATATTTTAACTTGTATCTGAAATCCTATGCTCCGTCAATAACATGCTGATCAACTTCAAGTGTCTGGGAATTCACCCTGCATTCAGACAACTCACTCCTCATTCTCAACCTTCACTTTCACGCTCACCCTGCACTCACAGCGCATAGTTATGGTTTTCCTGTATTTGCCACATAATCCATCGTCTGCTGCATAATTTGCAGATTAAAAAATGAAGCAACATATGTTACCTCACAGTGGAAGGCCCTTTCTAAAGGTTGACTGGTAACCTTTCTGTTACTTATTGCTATATGTGGGTGTTAATGTGGTACTTATGAGGGGCAATAAAGGCCAGGACAAAGTTAACAAGTGTAAAAATAGCAAAATTGTGCAGTAATGCTATCACAAAATATGCAGCATAATTCGCCTTTGCTTCCTGCAGAATTTAGTCAACCATGCTGCATAATTTGGCCTTCTCCTGCCGCATAATTCCAATGGCCCTGTTTATAGTGCAGTGAGGTCCCAGTCTATGGCAGAAAGCACTGGGAATATGTTAGTCATTATTTTAAAACCGTATTTACATACTCTAAGCTAGGCTGCAGCAAAAAGATGCAGTGATTGAGGTAAAACAAGTTCTTACAAAATATACTTTTGAGTAATAAGTAATCAAACTGTATTTAATGCAGACATTTTTGTGAGTGTCTCCACTATTACAGATCCCAGCTGATAACTCCTTTACATTACATCTTAAAATGAATAGATCTTTGCCACCATAAAGCTTTAAGCAGATCCACTGGAATTATTCAGCAGAAGAGGACAAAATTATGTGGCAGGTTTGACTAAATTATGCAGCAAGGAAAGGTAAATTATGCGGCACAATACGCCACATTTTGTGGTTAGCATTACTTCATTATTTTGTCATTTTAACTCACGGTACTGGTGTCAGGGGAAATATTTCACTGGCTTAGTACCAGTTTAACACCCAAATACAGCGGTAAGCAACGACAAGATTAGCAGTCGACCTTTGCAAATGGCCTTCCACTGCTCTGGAACACTTTGTAACGCTTTAAGTAACTTTTGTTCCGTTTCAGCTAGAATCAAGTTTTTTGTTGTTGAAATCTGCAGATTATGTAGCAAATGCACTAAACTAATAATTATGTGGAAAACACTGCTGCTGCTGCAGAAACTCATAATTCCAGTGGCCCTGGCTTTAAGTGACTCAATCAATTAATGGCTGGTAAGAAGGCTGGTTTCTTTTTTAACTTTCTGTACTACCACCACACACTTTGATTTCAGGCACAGGCATCTCAAAGTCAGTATTAACCATTCAGGGGAAGTTTTTTTGTGAAAGCTGAGTCCATGGGTGGCAGGTAGAAGGCCAGCAGGGTTGCATTCAGATGCAGAGCCCTAATCCTCTCGATCCTTGGGGCCTCACAGAAAGGGTCTAGGAGACAGAGGAAAGGAGTGAGATTCATAGATATTGTCTTATATATATTGTCCTAAAGCATTTCTGTGCAACTTAATTATCCTGTGCTACCTTTTCCTCAGTCCTGATTCAATAGGTGGAGAACGGTACTTCTGATCAGTGGGGGAAGCCTGGGCTCGATTCCTACTCCTGCCCGCCCCGGTCCGACGCGGTAGCTAGTACCGTTGCGCGGAGGGCGGGTCAGGGAGAGCCAGGCACTTCCTGTTGGCTGATTGCTGGAGCGGTTAGCGCTCTAGTGTCCGATTCTTCTGTGCTATTTAGCCCTCGCCCCCTCTTGAGCGCGCAGCGGTCGCGCGCAGAGAAGCCGAAGCTACGCCTAAGAGTAGCCCGTCTGCGCCCGTCCGCGTCCGGACGGGGCTAGGGGCTATGGACTCTGCCCGCTTGAATATGGATGCAATGGGAGACTGCCACATCAGGTACTCAGCCCAGATCCTAAAAAGCCTTCAACTACAGCCGCTAGTTGGTTGTGCCCGCGACACCTGGCCCTGCCCAGAAGGCCCTTTTTCATGTTTACACTGTAGGCTCCAGGCCTCTCACACCGGCATATTAAACAGTTATATCACCGGGGAGACCCCAAAATCAAAAGGTCTGAAATGTTTTCTCCTGAACACCCGTTCCCTACCAAAGCACCACTCTGAACTCTGGGACCTGATTAAAACAGTCAAACCTGATATATGTTTCTTAACTGAAACATGGCTAAAACCGCACACCATCCCTACTATCACTCTAGGGATTCCTATAGGATATAAAAGCCTGAGGCTTGACCGCCCAAATAAAATCGGAGGGGGCATTGCCATAATCTATGCAGAAGAGCTGAAGGTATCTATAATAGAAGAAAGAAACAGCCCCCTCATGGAAATCATGATCTTTAGGATTAGCGCAGGCTCCAAAGATCACTGGAAGGGAGCATTGGTTTACTGTCCGCCGGGGTCAGACTCTGGTTTTACTCTGTCCTTAACTGAGACACTGGCTCAACATCTTAAAGCCAAGGAAAACTTTCTTCTCCTAGGAGATTTTAACTTTCACGTAGATATCCCGAACCTTCCTGAGACGGTATCTCTTCTGTCCGACCTCTCTTCACTAGGGTTGGAGTTACAGAATAGTGGCCCCACTCATTTTGGAGGTCACACCCTAGATTTAATCTTTTCTAACTTTCCCAAGATACGGTGTCGTCCCTCTTCCCGAATAAGTTGGTCTGACCATCTTATGATCGAATTCTCCCTTCTCGGCTTGAAAAAACCTGCTAAACAGCCCCCCCCCCCTTCCCTCCCTGTGGCGCAGACAATGGCATAAGGTAACATTGAATGAATTACAGGAAGTATGGAGAGAACCCCCCATTTTAGACACAGACAATGCAGAGTCCGCCCTATCCAAATTCAACACTGCCCTCTTGGAGGCGGTTGATCGGCTGGCCCCTATGAAACTCCAGAAACAGTACCCCACTTCCAAACAGGAAATTTGGTACACAGAACAACCTTGACTGGAAAAATAGGGCTGCAGAAAACTGGAAAAACCTGGAGGAAAAATCACTCAGAGGAAGGTTGGAAAGAATATCACATAGCCTTGTCCTCCTATCATAAAAACATCAGACAGGCCAGGAAAAATTGCCTTGCTTCGCAGCTGAATGAAGCAGGCAATTCCTCTAAGGAATTATATAAGATCCTACAAACCTTTGTGAAACCTACTGCCTGTGAAAGCCCAGATGACTTTTCCCAGTCCCTCTGTAATGACATCTCCCTATTTTTCGAAAATAAAATAGAGGCTATTTATAATAAAATTACCAAAACCATTAATCTGAAGGACAATAGTGCCAACCCCCCCCCCCCTCAAGTCCTTTCATCAGCAATAATGATACATTAACCGCCTTTCCAGAGGCCAGCCAGGGAGATATCATCTCCCTAATGAACCACATCAAAACAGGGTCCCCTCTGGACTTCCTTCCGGCCAAAATGGCTGCATCTCTTAGCAGCCTACTCTGCCCTATGGTACAAACAATTGTGAACCTCTCCCTTAAGGAGGGTCCGGTACCCAAAGACCGGAAAAGAGAGATAGTAAATCCAATCCGGAAAATCTCGGCCATGCCATGGACAGACTTACCCAACCTCCGCCCCATCTCTCTTCTGCCATATTTGAGTAAACTGACAGAGAAACATGTGAACACCCACCTGTCTAAATACATCGAGGCATCGGGAGGTCTAGACTACACCCAATCTGGGTTTAGACCCAACTACAGCACCAAATCAGCGCTCCTCTCCGTGTCAGATAACATCAGGATGGCACAGGACAGAGGGAGCTCTAGGATTCTGGTGCTGTTGGACTTGTCCGCTGCCTTCGACACAGTGTCACATTGTATCTTACGGGATCGTCTGCAGAAGGTGGGGATAGGAGGTTGGGCGCTGTCCTGGCTTGAGAGCTTTCTCTCCGGCCGCTCACAAAGCGTCAGTTTAGGCTCCTATCGCTCGACATCGAGGGAGCTCACCAAGGGGGTTCCACAGGGCTCATGTCTAAACCCAACATTATTTAATGTGTATGTGGCCCCCCTTGCTGACATTGTGAGAACATATGGATTTACGCCAGTCTCGTACGTTGACGACACTCAGCTCTTGTTTCCATTCCACACTCTCACCCCAGCAATTAAACACTCCTTTGCTGAGGGTATGAGAGCGGTGTCCAGCTGGATGGCCTCCAACTGCCTACAATGCAATGTGGGCAAGACCGAGGTCATGCTTTTTGGAGAGGTCCCCTCCTATGGTCACCAGACTGGTGGCCTTTGGATTTGGGACCTGTTCCCATCCCCAAGCAGACAGTAAAAAACCTGGGTGTACGAATGGACCAGGGACTGCTACTGAAGGAGCATGTGAACCAGGTGACTGGCTCATGCTTCCGGACAATTGGACTACTGAAGCGTGTGTTTCCTTTCCTGCCAGACGTCCATAGAAAAACTCTTGTCCAGGCCCTCGTAGTCAGTAGGCTGGATTACTGTAACGGCCTACTAATTTCTGCCAATGAAGATGTGCTAAGCAGATTACAAGTGGCGCAGAACACCGCAGCATGACTGGTCCTAAATGTTCCACCTAGAACACCCTCCTGTCCGCTTCTGGAAAAACTTCACTGCCTGCCTATTCGTCAACGGACGAGGTTCAAAATTTGCTGTACTATACACAAATGTCTTTACGGCTTAGGGCCACAATATCTGACTGAAAAATTTAAGTTTTACAAACCTGCACGCTCTTTGCGCTCTAGCAATCAATCCTTGTTAAAAATCCCATCTATCAAAAGGGCAAGGCAAGGTGGCCGAGCACTCTCGTACATAGGCCCCACCCTATGGAACAAAATCCGAATCATTTAACCTTTAGAAAGACATTAAAAACACATCTGTTTCTGACAGCATAAACCTTTCCTGCACCTCTCAAAGCACTGCTCTGGACATAAACTGACGAGCCAAGCGCGGAGATACCCCTACGGGGGTCGAGTCTTGCGCTATACATGCATATAAATAAATAAAATAAAGAGAAGGCCCAGAATAGGGAGCACTGTATGCAAACTAATTTTTATATTTATAAATTGCCTGAGACTGCTTCTTCAGAAAGATCCCCCAAAGAAGGGGACAATAGAAGTGTGTTTTTTTTGAAGGGACATTCACTAGTGAAGATGGTACTGCTGCCAAGTGTGTAAGTGGCCACTGCTGGTTATCATAAAGGCAGAAACCACAGTTGATGGACAGAATGCAGAACAATGTCATACATTCACCCCAGTACAGAGATCTGGGCCTAAATCCATCATCTTTAGGCCCAGATCTCTGTACTGGGGTGAATGTATGACATTGTTCTGCTTTCTGTCCATCAACTGTGGTTTTTGCATTTGTCACCCCGAGTGGGATGGGTATGCTCAGACGTGAGTCCCATGCTCTCCACACCACTGGATTCAAGCAAGCCGGGCTGAAGATGGCTGGAATGCCAGAAACCGGTCCTCAGAAGCTTGTTTCCGGTCCAGGGAAGGCATGGCTTGGCAGTTCGGGCTGGACTGTTCCCATGAGGCACAGGGTCAGACTGATTTGCATATGGCCATGTCTGAACTGGGGTGGTGTGGAGTGCAAAAAAAACAATGGATTTAGGCCCAGATCTCTGTACTGGGGTGAATGTATGACATTGTTCTGCATTCTGTCCATCAACTGTGGTTTTTGCATTTGTCACCCGAGTGGGATGGGTATGCTCAGACGTAAGTCCCATGCTCTCCACACCACTGGATTCAAGCAAGTCGGGCTGAAGAAGGCTGGATTGCCAGAAACCGGTCCTCGGAAGCTTGTTTCCGGTCCAGGGCTTGGCAGTTCGGGCTGGACTGTTCCCATGAGGCACAGGGTCAGACTGATTTGCATATTGCCATGTCTGAACTGGGGTGGTGTGGAGTGCAAAATTTAGGCCCAGATCTCTGTACTGGGGTGAACGTATGACATTGTTCTGCATTCTGTCCATCAACTGTGGTTTTTGGGGTTATCATAAAGGAGCAGATGCAGCAGGACTGGGGCCTAGGAATTTGGGGGGCCCACTGCATCACAATTATGACTGTCTACCTTTAAAAAATGGGGCATCAGAGAGTATTGTCCTTTCAAGCATTAGGACAGAGGTGATGATCCATCATAGTGGGGAAGAGGTAAAAAATGCAGAGGAGATAGCCTGCTACTCAGGACTGCAGTTATCATCAGCGCAGCAGGTATAGTTGCATTGGGATCAAAGAGTGTGAGGGGCTCACAACACCCCAATTATGAGGAGCAGTTTGTTTGGGATATCTGTTTTTGTTTAATGCTGCTGCTGTTTTATAAGTCTCATATTTGGTGCGGTTCATAAGCTATAGAAAAAAGTATTTCCTGAAATCATCTCATAAGCCCCGCTCCCTGCATGCAGCCATGTTCCTCCCGCTCAGCCAATCCATGTCATAAAGTTTTGGAGGAGGGCCCGACCTCAAAACATTTTGCTTAGGGGGGGCTCAGAGTAAAAAAGTTTGAAGACCTCTGGCCTAGGCTGTCTCTGGCACTGGTGCAGTGTGACAGGCAATTAAAAGATTCAGAGGCTGAGGGAAGCACTGTTAATTACCCCTTTGGTGTGGAGATGCCTTTGTTCCTGCTGCTGGAGAGAAATGTAATTTACTTGGCACAGCAGAGCGACAAAAGTCCTAGGCTCTGATCCGGAGCCTGAGAAATATGGCCATTCTTGATTACCCATAGGTTGTACGGATACTCTCTTGGAACTCGCAGATTTGATTTTCTCGCACAGTGTTCTACCCCATTTTGACACAGCACTGGACTTTGTAGACCAAAGGGAAGCGAAACTGCACTCCAAGGCAGTTTTACCCTAATGTGTAAAGTAACGTGTAACTACAGACAAAACAGTAAATCGCAATGACTTTCCCTATGGTGTACAGTAACAAAATATGTCGTCCCCTAGATCACTATCTGATCCTTCAGAGTCCCCTCTGCGCAAGGCTAACTCTGCGTAGTTACTGGGCTGTGCACAACAGTAGTCTCATACATACAGTCCCACACATGTGCACACACGTGTGTACACGTGTCTTCATGTACCTAGCTAATTACCCCTTACCCTTGCTGGGTCGCACAGCGACCTTATCTTAAAAGGGAGACACCGGCAGTACACACCCAGTTCATTAGCCATGTGATTACTGTGCGGGAGACAGACACATGTAGTGAGACTCACCCACAGTAAAAAGTAAAAATCTGGGCAATCCAAAAAGCGAAACAATCCGGGCGTACTGAATGGGCGGAACCCAATTGCAACACAGTGCATGTTTACTTTGTGAACATAAATGCCGCAAAACCAAAAACAATTTATCTTGACAGCAAAGTATAATAAACAAACAGGGAAGGAAGATTGAAGAACACTGTCTCTTCCAAATAGCAGACACTTCCAAAATAAAAAGTCATAAATCTGCGCATAAAATCTTATGTCACCAAAGTAAATAAATCAAAGAACACACAACTGTTCAGAATTACAACCTTCATTTTGTGTGTGTCTGTAGTTCCAAGTAGCACTACTTGAAGTCCCAACACCAAATCGAATGGAAACACAAATGAAACAACATAACCATCCACAAATATATGTACTTGATGGATAGCCCATCCAAGCTAAGGTAAACCATGAAAAAAAAAAAAAAAGCAGTAGCTAAAAGGGGATTACCAAAACTCCCCTCTCTGCCTCTGAGCTTATTCAACTATAGGTATTACAATTTTAAACTAAAATCAGGCCATATAAGTTCTTTTTTTTAAATGTCAACTTTGCATAATTACTTACATTCTGTTTCCACTGAAAAGTTAGAAACATCTCGTCTGGAAAGTTTCATAGCACACATGTTAAAAAAGCAGTTTTGTCTTGAAATTATTCTGCCTTGAAATTATATTTAATATCACACTAATTACAGAAAACTACTCTTTCGTAATTACTGATGGGAGATAAAGTAAAATCACTGACAAATTACAAGCCCATCACTCCTACCTAAGAAAGTGTGAATAAGTTCCTAACTCGAGTTTATTTTTTAACAGTTTCCAAGCCTTTTGCAAGAAAATATCAAGCCCATCATCAACACTATAGTTTCAGATTTGCTGGAAGTGGTGTTTCCTGCCAAAAACCATCGCATTCATACTTCAAAACCAATCGTAAGATGGATCAAAGTGTTAGGGATATGTTAAAGAACTGCAAGCTAATTTAAAGTTAATTTAGCAATACTCTTGTCTTGCCAGAACACCATCATAATAACCATACATCTGCCTGTACAGATGCGTGCACATGGAAATACAGTGCGAGGGAACTTGCACTGCTACTGTAGAAACGAGCCTCCATACAGCATGTTCAACCTTCAAATTTCCATAGCTCAAAGAGCAAAAACCTAAAGTCGTCTCACATTTTAGGGTCCACTACGTAAAACAAGCATTTGCAATGCAATAGGTCTCGCATTAGGAAAGTTTGAGCTATTGTTATTGTAAATGACACATTTTTTATTTATGTGTTGGTTTTGAAAATAGCGAAATTAATAGCTTTGTCATTTACAATGCCAATAGTTATAACTTTCTCAAATGTGACACCTATAGTATTTGTAATGCAATATGTGTTGTATTCACGTGACTTAGATATATTGATATTACAAATAACAATGACTTTTAATTTTTTTAAATAATTAATACTTAAATAAAAGTTATTGTAATTTATAATGGCAATAGCTTAAACTTATGTAAATAACTTTTGTGAAGATTATGTTCAGTGTATTTGATTGGCGATAGATAGATAGATAGATAGATAGATAGATAGATAGATAGATAGATAGATAGATAGATATAGAGTGAGGGCGATAGATAGAGTGAGGGCGATAGATAGATAGAGTGAGGGCGATAGATAGAGTGAGGGCAATAGATAGAGTGAGGGCGATAGATAAGAGTGAGGGCGATAGATATATAGAGTGAGGGCGATAGATAGATAGAGTGAGGGCGATAGATAGATAGATGGCGATAGATAGAGTGAGGGCGATAGATAGAGTGAGGGCGATAGATAGATAGAGTGAGGGCAATAGATAGATAGATAGATAGAGTGAGGGCGATAAATAGATAGATAGATAGATAGATAGATAGATAGATAGATAGATAGATAGATAGAGTGAGGGCAATAGATAGATAGAGTGAGGGCAATAGATAGATAGATAGATAGATAGATAGATAGAGTGAGGGCAATAGATAGATAGATAGATAGATAGAGTGAGGGTGATAGATAGATAGATAGATAGATAGATAGATAGATAGATAGATAGATAGATAGATAGATAGATAGATAGATAGATAGATAGGATAGATAGGATACATTACTGAGAACCCACTAAATGTGTTAACACAGGGTCAGTTCCTCAAGGGACTCTTGAACCCATGTATCCATGAAAAATCAAATAGAGGTGCTTATGTATATGAGGCTAGGTACTGCAGATGACCTCAAACTCCATGCGCATCTGAGGACCTCAAAAAAAGTAATTTAGTGAAAAGCCCCAGCGTGAAAGGTGACACAGACATGATTAGACAGCGACACAAGGAACAAAATAAACACACAGAATGAAACACAGATAGACAAGCACCAAACAAAAAGAGGAAAAGGGCACCCAAAGCTGGGAAACAAATAAAGAATCATAACGAACTGAAAGGTACATGCAAGTCAAATGCACCTACAAAGTTAGTGAGAGATGAACAAGAGAATGTTGTAAGTTGGCCAATAGAAAGAAGTACAGCAAGAGAAAGAAAGTGGAGATAAAAAAGGCAAGGAAAGATGGCAGAGGCGAGCACATCGAATAAACAATATACACAGACACTTGTGCAGACTGAAAGAAACCTGCCCCACCGCACCCAGACAGTGTGACTGCAGGTTTGGGGTACACTAGCTTCTGGACTTCGTCGGACCGTGCAAAGCCATTTAATAACTAAAATTAAATCAGAGCATTAGACTGCAGCAAAAGAAACAAACACTCCGTGTGAAAGAGCCCCCGACAGCAACGTCTACAATATCCTGGAAGGCAGCACAGCAGCTCTGCCGAGCCAGTGAGAGGCTCCGCAAAGGCGGGGATCGGGTTCCACTGTCGCCCCAGGGCAATTACAGGCACCTCTGAGCTGCCATTAAATCAGAGCATTGGACTGCAGCAAAAGAAACAAACACTCCGTGTGAAAGAGCCCCCGACAGCAACGTCTACAATATCCTGGAAGGCAGTACAGAAGCTCTGCCGAGCCAGTGAGAGGCTCCGCGAAGGCGGGGATCGGGTTCCACTGTCGCCCCAGGGCAATTACAGGCACCTCTGAGCTGCCCTCCACGAAGTGACAAGGGCAGCCCTGCCCGACCGGTTCCAGCCACTGGAACAACGGATCCTTTCTGTGCAAAGTCCCAGCCACTGCCCCTTTTGTGTCCGGCCTCACATTGTCAGCATGGAGTTAGAGGGCATAAAGCAGAAAGAAAGAACAAAAGTGCAATGGGGTAGGAGAAAGCCGCCTTGGAGCAGAATAAAAAGACAGAGTTACCGAGTATTACAGAGAGGGCGAGGCAAACAAATAAATACATAAAGAACAGAAGTGCCATGGGGAAGAGGACATTCAAAAAGGACGAGTACCATGTAGAAGAGGAGAGGGAGAAAAAAAAATGAATTGCCTTGGGGAAGTTAAAAAGAATACAAGAACTCTCATGGAGTAGGAAGAGAAATAAACAATTTAAATAGGGCCGGAGGCGCAGCCTCGGTGTTTCCAGAGAGTTTACTTGGATCAGCGAGACACGCGAAAAGTAACAGAGCAGCGCCTCGAAGCCCGCGACCCTTACCGAGCAGCAGCTTGAGCTCGCAGCGAGCGTTCTGCTTGTCCTTCTTGATCCGCCGCTCGAGCTCCGTGTTGATCCTGTGCTGCTCCTTCTCCTCCGCCGAAAGGCAGCAGCCCGCCATCCTGCCCGACTACAGCAGCAGCTACAAGTGTGCCAACGCGGGACCAGCACCTGGCTCCTTCTCCCTCCTCCCAGCAAAACCAGCTCCGACACAGTTAAAATAAAACCCCGCAGTCCCTTGCCCGAAGAAAACAAGGCGCTGCCTTGTCAGCCAGCATCCGAAAGGCACCGAAACCGAAACCTTCCATGGGGCGGGACTTCCGTCTTCGGAAGCCCGCTCACGCGCCCACGGAGAGAAGCAGTGCTGGTGACGCGGGGCTCCCATGCCCGAGGGAGAGCCCCGCGGAGGCTGCAGAAGTTTCGAATGGCGGTAAGTGGGGCTTTGGGGCGGGGGGGGTGCGCTTCTATGTATGCGGCGGTGGCGGCGGGGGGGGTTGGGGGCTGCGGCGGGTGTATGCGTGCGTGTGTAAGCGTGCGTGTCGGTGTGTGCGTGTCTGTATGTGTGTGTGCAGGGGGGGCGGCAGCGTGTGTATGTGCGCGCGCGCCTGTGTGTGTGCAGGGGGTGAGGGCTGGCTGTGTGTGTGTGCGCGGTGTTTGCATGCAAGCCAAGCGAAAGCAGGGGCTGTGTGTGCGTGTCTGCGCAAGCGCGTCTGAGAGGCGCGCTCCCGCGGTGAAAACTGGAAAGGAAAAGCGCGTGGCACATTGCAGTCCACATTCCCAGATACGGGCAACATAAGGTCTCGAGCAGACTACGCTGCTCGACCTAAAAACATGCTTGTCATTTTATAATATCGCAGTAAGAGACAAAACAAGCATTGGCATAGCCAATAGGTCTCGCCTTTGGAACCTTATAAGTAATTAGTTATGCAGCACAATATCCTTACTGCAACAACATTAACTGTTGCATGGCTAAACACTTATAAGGTCCCAAAGGCGAGACCTAATGGCTATGCCAATGCTTGCTACAACCTGCATGCCAAAGAAGAGGAAAGTGGAGGAGCGAATACAAGGGCGAAAGAATGGAAGAAGGAATGGCAGATGGAGCTCAAGTGGGGGAGTGAGTGAGAGAAGAGGGAAAGAGAGGAGAGAGAATGAAGGGTAGAGAGAGGTAGAAAGAAGGGGAGAGAGTGAATGAAGGAGAGAGAAAGAGAGGGAGAGAAAGGGGGGAGAGAGAGAATTAAGGGGGGAAAGAGAGAAAGAAGAGAGAGTGAGAATTAGAGAGGGGTAGAGAGAGTGGGGGCAGAGAGAGAGACAGAGAGAGAGAGAGACAGAGAGAGAGAGAGGGGGGGGGACAAAGTGATGCAAACAAAGTAACAGCCAATGGAATAAACTTGTAATAGTAATTTCCAAGAAACAATCCCAAATTAAATTTGGAAAATTCCTTAAAACCTGGCTATTTTTTTTTCTTCAGAATATTTTATGTATCTTCAGTAAATACAGTAAAAAGGAAACCCACACAAAATAAACATCAGTAAAAATGGAGTCCGTTTGTTTTCCTATTTGCGTGTACCTTAAAGAATTCATAGTATGCGAGCAAACAGTGAAAGATCCGATACTCAAGTGTAAGGGCATTTTGTTACAGCGATTTCTTGATTGTATGACTTAGCAATTGCTAGAAATGCACAAGTAGGAACAAATGGAAAGCGGTGGGCATGGCTAACCAACCTGACTAAATACTACAAACCTCGGAGAGCAGCGCACGCCTGCTACCAAGCTCGACCTAAAAAAGAAGCCAAAAATAATTGGATCACGGGGAGGAACCCCAATCTAGTGTTCTTTTGATGCAGCCCCCCAAGCAGTTCAGGAATGCTCAGTGTTCCACAGTACCAAAAGTGCTGAAAGGTCTAAAAGTGACAAGAGAAGCAACTCTTCAAACACATATCAACCCAAGCTTGCCTGGCCAAGATAACAAGACAGACATTACCTCTGCTTTGGGACAGATTCAAGTAAACATACCTCTTCAAAAAGGCCTGCTTGGTCAACATTAATTCCAGCAATTTTGCCAAAATCACCCCTTTCAGTTAGCCCTATGTTTTTTTGTTGTTGTTTTCAAGCGGACAATTCTGCCTTTTTCAAAACTTTAGGAACCTGTCCAGAGATCAAGGAGTAGATAACATAACAATCAATATGGCCGATGCACATGGATCAGAAGGGTTAAACACCATTTACAATTTGAGTCATAGTATCAGTAGGCAACAAGGTTTGAAGCAAGAAGACGAACCGAGGCAATGCTAGCATAACCAAACTGAGGGGCATATTACCAACAACTAACGATAATTATCGCTATGTTGGCTTAGCGGCAATATTTTTATCGCCGAGCTGCGGCGATTTTTATCGCTTAGGAACCTTGCTATTATCAAGGTTTATCTCCTAAGCGATAAAAATTGGCCGAAATGCATGAATATCGTTGAAAAGTCAGCGATATTCATGCATTACCGAGCTAATGCTCTTAGCCATGTTATCCACCTACCATTGATAACATGGCTAAGAACTGCTCAGTCGCAGGTGTTAGCTTTTGGAGATATTCGCGCTTAGCGCGAATATCTCCAAAAGTTGGTAATAGGAGATAGCAATGTTAGCGACTGTTTCCAGTTGCTAACATCTTGGCACGCCCACTTTGCATGTCATTAGTGATAAATTTCACTGACATGCAAAGCGGGGCCCAAGATGGTTGCTATCTCCTACTAGCTGTCGCTAACTGGTGTTAGCGACAGCTAGGTAATAGGGAGATAATGTTAAAGTGGAGATAAACCCCCTTGATAATATGCCCCTGAGTTCCATCTATTGGAGGGGTGGAAGGTTGGGTGATTAGAACTAAGCATGGGAAGGAGTGGTAAGGTTTTGTCAAGCTTTGGCCATTATTGTTTCTGTGATGTCATTTTTAAATGTAAATTAAAAGTTCACATTTTTATATGATTGATATTGGACAAAGAAAGAGATGTGGTCTTGGTGCCCCTTTCTTTTGGTGGGTAGCAAAAATTATTTTTCACTCTAACCTTACATGTTCGCATTTTTCAGCCAGCAGAGGGAACTCAAGTTTCGGTGGTATAAAACCTCATCTTTCTACTTAAGTAGAATTTAAAGTCAATCTGAAAGGCCTTAATGTGAGCAAACATGTCTACATCGGTCAAGCCCATAAGAACACTACCAGCTCCTGGTAGAAAGAAAAGCATTGGAAAAGCCAAGAGGTCCAGCCTTTTGGACCTATTCTATTTGCCAATGGTTTTAGCCATACTGTACAGCATCATCAATGCTGAGCAGCCTGGCTAAAAAACAGAGAAAATAAAAGCACATGATGCAGTCAAGCCTATGAGAACACGATTTTGAGTGCACCAAATAACATATTTTTTTCAATTTTTTTTATTGATCAGAGTTGACCAGTAAACAAAGAAAAGGTGGGGGGAGGAGGAGTAGCAGTGGGGCAAGCAAATGGAGAGATCACTGTGGAGGGAGAAGCAAACTGACGAGGAGCAGAGTACAGCAAACGGACGAGAGAGGAGGACTGGACGGGGGGAGGGAGATATGCAACGATGATATGGGGAAAAGCGCATTTAGGCAAATGCATCATGGCGGAGGATAGGAGAAAAACACATGGGCAGAGACAGTAACATAAGCGTGACAGAAATGTACACAAGAGAGACAGCTGGAAAACATGCACTCTCATTGAGTACTTAAAAAAAAGTAGTGTCTGAAAAATGAGCAGACCACCACAAGTAATGCGTCCAAGCTCCAAGGGAGAGGCAAACGCAAAAAGAAGAAATAAAGCCAACTTAAGATAGATCACACAAGTGAATAACTCAGGCTGCTATTTAAAAGCACACGCTTGCTTGTCACACTAAAAGCAAAACACACTGCTGGCACTGCAATCATGTGTTTGCTGGTCCGGGAATGGTGCATGCATGCCGCGAGGCCTGCTCTTTTTAGAAGCACATACTCGTGCTTGTGGCACGCCCCTGCGAGCTCCCGCAAGGCGGATGCCGCCACGAGTATGTGCTTCTAAAAAGAGCAACACGATGGCTAAATGTCGTCCTATGCAGGCGAAACCTAAAAATTAATGGTAGCCTATCCAGTAACCCCACTCAACACCTTAAAACGTGCTGTTCCGTGAGGTATCATGTTCAGAAAGTAGCATTCTGACACACAGTGAGGCAACTTACTGGATCCACATGTAAAAGCGCCCTAACAGTGCTATGAGTGTTGTAAAAATAACTAAACACTAAAGGGCCGATTACGATGCAGCCCGTACAGGCTCTGACCGATGGTCGGAGCCTTCCGGGCCACATTGTATTCGGCCGCTCGGTTTACTTTCCGACTGCCACATTATATTGCTGGCGGTCGGAAAGTAAACTGGCCAGTCATTCCGATGGGCTCATAGAGCCTGCTGGCCAGTTGGAGCGGGGCTTTCCGCCCTTGGAATTACGATGCATGGTTTCCGACATGCTTTCCATGCCGGCCTGTCCGACATGGAAGCCATGTCGGAAAGCATGTTTGGGGCTTCCATCAGGGCCCCCCTCGTGCTTTAGACTTCCTGTTTATCCCTGCACCTTGTGGCAGGCCCTTTGAGATGCCTGCATGGGTGCAGGGATGAACAACACCTCCGATTTCTCAATGGGAGCTTGTGTTACGGCCGATTTACGGCCGCAACATGAACTCCCATTGAGAAATGGGAGTATGCAACCGAACACTCTGAAAGCCTTTTTAGTCTTTTTCCCGTTTCTGGTGAGCGTTCTTTCCTCTTGGCTGCGGCTGGTGCGTCTTCCCTCACGGGACTCACACCCGCCATTCTGAGCATTTTATGAAGGGACAGAAACAGGAACAATCTGACGATATTCCAATGACTAATACCAATTGCCAACAATGAACACTATTCATCATTTGTCTATGTAACAGCAGGGAGCACAGATAATACAAAGTTTTTAAAAACTGAACCCTCCAACTAGTCTAAGCTTGCTTAAATTGTGTGCAAAGTTGAAATGAACGTAAGATAAGAAAAAAAGATATACTACAGTGAATTTTTATTTGGCTGACAGAGAAAACTAGAATTGGTCGTTTGGAAGGTAGCATTTTGCTGCAGACAACGTGGTTTCCCCTCATAGGTTTTAGCACCCGTCATTATGGTCTCATGTTAAAGTAGGAATGGAATATAAATGATCCCATTTTGAAGTTAAACATACAACTATTTCACTGCTCTTATCGTCCTTAATTTCAAGGGGGTTCTTTCTGCTACTTCAACAGCAGTTTCTTTTGGATGCTAAGAAACGTACATCACCTTTGTGTCCCTACAATGAGAATGCGCTTTTACATCATATTGCACACTCTACTGTTTCTGTACCTTTGCTATTAACAACACCTGCTCAGAATTTTATGGGGAGAACACAATCTACATGTTGTGTTACTGGTTCTTCCTGACCATTTTATTCTTTGGCAGACCACAACCCTTATTCTGTTCTTTCAGCGAATATAGTTAACTCTGATGGCAATACACCACTTTCCAATAAGGGAACATCGGTAGCATCATCCGGTAGTCTGCTTTCCATCAATAAACTTACTTCTAAATTGACCACTTTATCTACACTATCTTCTGGAAAGTGTGTAAAAACAAATCCTTCTTCGCCCGTTACGTCTCCCACACCAAATGCTATGGATGTGCTTCTTGAAGAGATCTGTGCTCTTTGGCCCTACATGGAGGAAATGAATAAACAACTTTGTTTTGGATGATAAGTGGGCTACTATGGAAAATAGGTCTATGCAGATTGAACAACAAGTGGACTCTGTTCAGGTTGTGGCGAACTAAGTTCCTTCAATGAAATCTGACTTTTCATTACTCAAAAAGCATATGGAAAATCGTGAGAACCGCAACAGACGTAATAACTTGCGCATTTATGGTTTGGCAGAAGGCTTGGATAGCTCAGACCCCATTTCATTCTTTAAATCATTACTTCCACAAGTTCTTGATATTTCCAGCTCTCCAGTCTTGAACATTCAAAGAGCACATCGTTTGGTTTGCAGTCCAACTATGGTGACCTCTTCAGTCAATCCTAGAGGGGTCATCATATACTTCTTGGAATATACAGATTTATTGAAGATCTTGCAAGCAGCTAAACTCAAGGGCTGTATCTCGTGGCAAGGCTCTAATCTCTTCTTTGCTAAAGATTATCCCAAAGAAACAGCAGATCGAAGAAAGAAATTCCTGGGTAGGTGACCAGCACTTCGTACTCCTAAAGCCAGATTTGGTCTTTTCCATCCTTGTCTTTCCAAAGTTACATATAAAATAGAAGTACGAATTTCGAGGATCCTGCTGTACTACAATGGTTATTAGATCAGTGTAGAGAAGAAAATATGGATGTGTCCAGACTTGCTACTGTTACATTTGTGATGTCAATGGTTTAATATGCTCTATTTCCAGAGATTGTTGTTCGTTCTCGTTTAGTTTAAGTTTTTCCCTATCTGATACTCACCTGTCATGTTTCTCTTTTCTGTGAGGTGCAGGTTTTCTTTCATACATGATTTCTGTTATACCCGGTCTGCTTGGATGGTGTCCTCTCTCCCTGGACCGCCCTGAGTTGCCTGGTTAGTTGTGCCATTTTCCACATGTGGCTTCACCACCCTCATCTTGTTCATGTTTTTTTAGTCGGTTATAATATTTTCGAAATTTATGGTGTATGTTTCTTCCTTGTTGACTTCCCTCTTCTCCTTTGTTCAAACTTTTATGTCTTCTTTCAGATACTCTTTCCCCTTTACCAATTACTTTTCCTTTTTCCTCTTCTCTCTTTACACTTTCTCCTTCTTTTCTACTTCTACCCTTCTTTGTTATTTTTTCTCTTTTCATAACTACTTATTTCTTTTTCTATGCTACTCAACTTTACTGGTACAGTTTGCAACTTCTTTGTTAAATATTATTACTTATACAATACTGTCAATTTTTAGCTGTTATAATTATTGCCATATAATGTTTATATCACCTCAACTGTTATACATGGCTCTAAAAGTTGTTTAATGGAATATTAAGGCTTTATTACAGAAAATCCATGTTTTAGATAAGGAAATTCCTAAACTTAAAAGAAATGGGTTGGTCATGTTTTTCCTCTCCGGGTACGGGAAGTCGTAATGGCGTAGCCATTTTATTTCATAAACGTCTTGACTTACGGATTCTCTTGCAAGATGCTGATGATGTGAGTAGGTGGATTTCGGTTTCATTGTTACTGAACAATATCCCCTTGACTCTTTTTCATCTTTATGCACCTACTGCCCCAGACGTTGTGTTTTGGCCTACAATATTATCTAAATGGATGTCCTTTCAAGATTATTCCTTATTAGTTGGTGGGGATTGTAATTTAGTGATGGACCCTATTATTGACCATAATTCTAAGTCTAAACTCATTTCCTCTCCTATGCACTCTCAGTTTACATCCACTATTCGACAATGGTCACTAGTGGATGCTTGGCGATTACGCAACCCTACACTTCGAGAACACACTTTTTCTCCTACACATTCTTCCCAATCCTGTTTAGACTATCTGTTTATTTCAAAAGCACTCACACAAAAAATTGCTCATTCTGATATTGATTCTTTATTAATTTCCGATCATGCCCTTGTTACTTCAGATTTAGGACTTCTTCTTCCTACTCAGGGTACAAGAAGGGAAGATTCAATAACTCTTTTAGACTCCAACTTTACCCAACAGTTTGACGTTTTTGTCACCACTTTCTTTAAAATTAAACTCCATCCATGTCTCCCCAGATTATCTGGGATACTTTTAAAGCAGCCTCCATGGACTTTATTATTTCTTTTGCATCTCATCAATAGGAATCTTCTTTGCTTAATTTACAATCACTTAAGGCACGCATTAAACAATTAGAACATTCCTTTTTTCATGCAAATTCTAAATCCAGTTTAGATGAACTTGTCAGGTCCAAATTTGAATTCAATAAAATATCTACAGAAAATGTGAATTCATTTTTACTCAAATCTTCAGCCAAATATTATGGAGGTCAAAATAAAGTGGGGAAGCTTTTAACTAACTATCTTAAAGTTAAAAAAAGAACGCACCAAGATTGGATCTATCCTTACTTCTAATAATCACATAGTTTACAAAAACGAAGATATCTTATCAGAATGTACTCCATTTTTCAAACTCTTTACAATCCTGAGTCCTCTGTACTTCAGAAAGATATACTTCAGTACTTATCTTCTATTAATCCACACTCTTCCTCTAATTTAGATTTTTCAGTATCGGATGAGGATATTCGAAATCTAGATATTCTTACTGCTATCCGTACAATTAAACGTGGTAAAGCCCGGGGACTGACAGCTTCACAATTGAATTTTATTCTTATTTTTCTCAAATTCTTGTTCCTAAACTATATCAATTATTTCACTTATTTATTTCTTCCCAAAAATCCAGTGGTTCTTTTCAAGAGGCTTTGATATGCCTTCTTCCTAAGGATGATAAAGATCATTTATTTTTGCAAAAATTCTTGCTCTGCGCTTAGATGCTTTTTTATGCGGATTCATTAACCCCTTCCATGCTCATGACGGAACGGTTCCGTCATGAGCATAAGGTGGCCTGTGCTTATGACGGAACCGTTCCGTCATGGTTCCATAGGCCCAATGGAACGTTCAGCACCGGGGGAAAATCCGCGCTGCACAGAAGGGGTTAAAGGTAGACATCTCTCAGACGACATTAGACTTTTCTTTAATGTCCTTACCAAGGCCAAATCTTGTAAAGATTCTTTAGCAGCCATCTCTTTGGATGCTGAGAAAGCTTTTGAAAGAGTTGGATGGTCATGTATTTTTTACTCCTTATCCTGGTTTGGGTCATAAGTTTGTAACTTATATCTCCTTATTATACTCTTCTCCTGCTTCCTCCATCTTATCTAATGGTCTTATTTAGTCATATTTTCCATTATATTGTGGGGTGAGACAATGTTTTCCTCTTTCACCTCTTCTCTTTGTACTTGCTCTCGAACCCTTCCTGATTAGAATTCGTTCAAACTCTCGGATTACAGGCTTTAAATATGGCGTCAACCAATAAAAAAAACCTCTGTTTATGCTGATGATATTTTGCTCTTTCTATCACAACCACAGACCTCTTCACCGGCTTTCTTATCTGAAGTACATTTATTTGCATCTGTGGCTGCTTACAAATTAAATGTTGACAAATGTGAAATCCTTCCATTGAACAAACTATGTTTTTTCATGGATTATACTTCTTCTGGTTTCATGTTTATAACAGACTTTTACTTACCCCGTTTCATTACATAAAACAAACCCTACTCTTTCTCTCTCTTGTTGGTCTTGTAATACAACTCAGCAGATTTAAAACACATGTTATTTATTTGTCCTCATATTCATTACTTTTGGAAACAAGTTTGGAGACGAATCAATAAAACTTTTCACACACAAATCTCCTTTACTTTTGTCAATATATTTCTAGGTAGTGTATCTGATGACTGGGTTTCACACTCAAATAATTTTCATATTATAGATCTACTCCTTGCAGTTGCTTTCCAACAGATTACAAGGGCCTGGAAGAAAGCTACCAATACTTTTTATCAAGCTCGGTGGTATGGGTTTGTTATAACCACAGACTAGAAAGAGCATATATCCATCCTATTTCCCTTGCAATGAAAAGAGAATACCTGGCTTCACCCATTACTAATTTTCTAGATGTATCCGCAAATACAACACAAATTCATAGTCTCCGAGTTGAAGAAGTGTCTAAACCCCCATGATTTAATTTTATTTGTTTATAACTGTTTTCATATCAATGTTATTTATTTTTGTTTACCTTCCATTCTTTATGCTATTGATTAGAAATTGGTAAATATAGAAGTTATGTAAAAAATAAAAATAAAGGAATGTCATTTCCTCCCTACCTCCTCCTTTTGCTCCCTCTCCTTCACAATATTACTGTAACAGATTAAATAGTTAGATTTTATTTCATATTTCTGTATTTTATTGAGATGTTTTACATCAATAAAATCCTCTTTTCAGCTAAAATCGCAGGAGGCTTGAAACTTCAGATGAAGAAGGTGCAAGTGATCTACTAATTTCTACCCTGCTTTCAGAAAATAGCGGAAGACAAGAGCAGTCCTTTACTAAAGTTTAGGTTGGAGGACCGAATGTCTTTGTGGTGACCGACACAAAAGCGTTAGTGATTGCAATAACACAATCTCAAATTTTGAACATGAAATCAAATTTGAAGATACAGAGCACATCAGAGAAAATCTATGTTTTTGAGGGGGTACTTCCCATATCTTACGGCTCGGTATTTTCTCCGCTAAGTCCTCAGAAAAGAGCTATTCCATGAAGACTGCGTTTGGTGGGTTTGGGGACACTGACTTTGTGTTACACTGGAATAAGGATGGATTAATCTGGCATAAGGGCAACAGAAAAGCGGCCTCGAGCAGTTGTTTGGAGAATTGTATACCCTCCTTCAATGGTGTCATATGTTTCAAAGGGTATAGCAGCATGGCTTTTCACATGGGGGACAAAGAGAAGAGAAAAAAACAAAGCTACGAGCCGAAGAGTACCTGAAAAAATGAACTCCATAGGTTTCATCAAAAAAAGCTGGATGCAAACCCAAGCAACTTGATAAGGGCAGGTGATGCTTTGGCATGTGCATTCCAAACAAAGCTGATAAAAGAAAGGAAGCAACTCACACCAACCGACTACAAAGTAGAAACTGCCCCTGAGGGATAGTTTGGATCCTGCAAGTGGTAGCCAGAAGCTTCAGAAGGCGCAGCAAGCAGTCCATTCAAACCCTGCATGCTACCAATGCCTGTTACATATTGTGCCATATTGGTAAAGCAGCCCCATCTTGCTGACGTACTGGGGATGCAATGCAGATTATCTCTCAGGGCTCCAATATTGGCACTTTGTGAATCAAAATGTAAGGGGTGACGGTGTGTTTTCCCTCACACTAATTAATTTCTGCAGCCACTCACAAGGATTCACCAAGGAAATTATTTGTAACTTCTGATCTATGATGATTATGGTTTTGACTGGCACGCTTGCATTTATTTCCAGAGGTTGAAATCATTTGTTATTCTATTGTTTAGGAAATGTGCTTCAGATCTGAATTTTATTACTGTATATTAGCTCACAGTCTGTACTGCCAATTAATAAGATTTCCATGCTAAGGTATGCTACGAAAACACAATCCACTGTTCATTCAGTACACTACCTCCTTCCATCTACAGTCTCTAGATGATAGTTTAATTGAAAGATAGGGAATGTATAAGTAAGGCTACGTATAAACCAAAAAATGTATTCAAAGTTGAGCATAAGAACAGGATTGCAAACTCTGTGTGTGCAATATGAAGAATTTAAAGAAAAGCACTCTTAATGTACCTAGCAAAAACAATTTTAGAATAAGCATGTCAGGATCTGCTTGTAAGGCACTGCAAGTGTTCAACAGATAAGGTGGTTGTCACAGATTTGTTTTCAAATCTTCTTAGCTCAATTTAATTTTTCAGCTAGCATGAAAGCGTGCTGTTTTCCGTTAGCCACAGCCCATGCAGCTTTAGTGCAAAATGTCAAGCCATGAAAGGTAACCAAGTTGAGGAACAAACCCCATATATACATGTCATGACATTTATTATAATTGATACGGCAATTACAGAATATCAGCCTTTACTTTAAAAGTCAGTACTTCATGGTTCAGGGCAAGTACTTCGTGAGTGCATTTAAATCACATGATTTCCTATTTGCAGAGTCTGTATGTCGCAGGTAGATTGATAAATATTATTTGTATTTATATATATATTACCTACTGGCGGTCGCCAGTAGGTAGTTATAGTTAGGATTATTTTCAATACAAAATCTCAACATTCTATTGTGAATAACTTTGGCGCCAGTTGAGGAATCTGCCTGAAAATGTCCTCAAATTTGCCTTGCGGCGCTCTGGTCCTTTCGTGAAAGTTTGGGGGGGATTTGTCAAGTGGGGGTTAGCTGGAAATTTTACTGACATAAAACCATAGAAATTCCAACGTTCTAGTTAGTTGGACTCACTATAACAAGCGCGCCTGCAATGCACTGCTGATGACGTCACATATTACATCACTCATGACATCGTCAGTGACATCACTCATGACATCACTTATGACACCATCCTTGTGACAGAGTGAAAGACCTCCTTTTAGTGTAATGTAACCCTTGAAATACATATTCAAAAATAGAAACTAAAATTTTCAAAAAAATGGAGATACCCATACCAGTTACAACAACCAATTCAGTAATTCCACCATCTATATACACATCCACTCATTCAGCAACAGTTCTATATAGTCACTCATACATATACTCACTCATCATATGTCGTGATACATCTATACATCCTGTTATACACCGACAGTCATCCAAAAGTTACTCACACACATACTCACACATGCAAATGAAATATTGAACATCCATTTATTTGCATATACAACTATACACACACTACCTCCTTACTTCTAAGGAAACTTACACATACTTACTCTCTTAAACAATCACTTATAGAAACACATACTTATTTAAACAGGAACTCTTACAATCTCTTACTCTCACATATACTCACTTATATACATCAAAACTCACATACACTAGATTAAAATATATGTTGTTACTAAAAAAGACACTAGTGAGACAGTCATTCACTCACTAACACACACATATACACACTCATCCACCCATACAGTCCTGCACATATGCGGTCTTAAAAACACATGCAAACAGTGAGTCAGTCACCAACCCATGCAGCCACTTTACACAAAGTGAAACACTGATACATATATTTCAATATTTAAAAGTTACTCGCTAATATATGTATTCAATAAGATACACTTAATAAGGCAGTTAACCAATCATTTTTTTTAAAAAACATCCATTTACACACTTATTTAACCATTTATTCTTCCATCAACCTTTACAAATACATATATAAAACATATTGATTTTTCAGAAAGACACACATTCACTGGCTGGTGTCATCAGTGATGTCATGAGTGATGTCACTGACGATGTCATGAGTGATGTAATATGTGACGTCATCAGCAGTGCATTGCAGGCGCGCTTGTTATAGTGAGTCCAACTAACTATAACGTTGGAATTTCTATGGTTTTATGTCAGTAAAATTTCCAGCTAACTATAACTGGTGTGAAACCTATGGTTTTTTCAGTGAATGTGTGTGTGTGTGAGTGTGTGTGTGTGTGCGTGAGTGTGTGCGTGAGTGTGTGTGTGTGTGTGTGAGTGAGTGCGTGAGTGTGTGAGTGTGTGTGTGTATGTGTGTGGGTGTGGGTGTGTGTGTGTGTGTGTGAACTCACTCGAAATCATGTGGAAAATGTGGAATACCATACGTTCGACAACAGAACTAGGCCATACCAACAGCAGACTGTGTAGTACACAAATAATAACATATCTTGCTTGCTGTTTTACTATATTGAAGCTGAAACCACATGCACATTTACATGTTCAACTAAATCCAGTCAGTGAAATAAATAAACAACTATGTAGGGGCACCAGAGATAAGTTGGCACTGAGCTGAGATGTATTTTTATTATGAAACGCACAAAAAGAGACAAGAGGAATGCTTGCAATTTGTCGAACCACTGTCAATCGCATTGGGTAGCATCCCAACCCATCGTCATTTGCTCATCATGCCACCTCAATTGATTTGATACAGTGAGCATGGGACATACATCTGGACATAACCATGCCACTTAGGGCAGCCCCTAAAACGGATAAAAGGTGATGGGAGAAATGCTTGCAATTTATCTAACCACTGGCAATAGTTTGGAGTAACATCCAAACCCATTGTTCTTTTACTCACCATGCAACCTCAGTTTGGATCCAGCTTTATGCAAATCAGTCTTGACTCTGTTCCTCATGGGAACAGTCCAGCATGAACTGCCAGGCCAGATCCTCTCTGAACCGGAAAACAAGCAACCCAGGACAGTTCACCCTAGTTATGAACTCATCAACTGGGTACAGCTTGGTTCCAGTGACACAGTGAGCATGGGACCCATGTCTGGGCATAACCATGACACGTAGGGCAGTACAAGAAACAAACAAAAGATGATGGGAGGAATTCTTGCTGTGTCACTGAAACCAAACTATACCCATATGATGAACCCATATTTAGGGCAAAATCAGTCCTGAGCTGCTTGTTTTCTGGTTCAGGGAGGACCTATTTATTATAAACAATAGGATCCACCCTCAGGAGAAGAAAGGAAAATTACAATTTACAGGTCCTGTGCATTACCTACAATGGTGGAAAGCACATAGTGTTTCTTAAATACCCCTCACATACCAAGAGGGACCTTGGTGTCATGCTTCATCATGGGGGTCTTCCCGCACAGCTGCGGTACGGGGCGTGCTAGGACCTATGACTACGTGGGAGCACTGATGTCACAACCATGTGTGGTGTAGGAATGAGTGAGTGAAAAGGGTCAGGAATGAATAAGAAAGTGAGTTCAAAAATACCTAGCGCTCGTGGATTAGAACATTTTAATATTCCATTGAGCCAGTATTTTTAAAAAGGTGGGTCGGAGGTATGTTGCTTCAATTAAGACGAATCGGTCTTGTTTTTCACGTAGTGTTAACTACCCATACATATACCTTTCTAAAACATTCAGAAATTTTCAACATAGTTTTGTAAGCGCAGAAGGGATCAGAAATTTGTCCTGAAGAAGAAGCAGCACACTTCGAAACATGTTGACACACACAGGAGGCATTGCTCATTGAAGCAACATACCTCCAACCCACCTTTTTAATAATACCGGCTCCATGTAGTCGTAGGTCGTAGCACGCCCCGTCCCGCAGACCCCAATGATGAAGCATGACACCAAGGGCCCTTTTGGTGTTGATCGTCGCTTAAGAGGCTCCGTTCCTTCCCTACTCTACAGACCCTTTTGTTACCCCTATAAAAATAGGTGGGAGGCTAGCACAATTTGCAAAATATTGGTTATTAATAACACAAGACCCTTGGGTGTTGGAGACCGTTATGGGATACCACATAGATTTTGTGGAGGAACCAGTTTAAGACCATATCCCGGTAATCATAAGGTTCGAGGACAAGTTATCAAAACTAGTAGACAAAGAGGTTGAAGACCTACAAGAGAAAGGTGCGATTAGTGAATCACTAGATACGACAAAAGGGTTTATAAGCAATATTTTTCTGATCCAGAAAAAAACAGAAAGGTATGAGACCAGTTATAAATTTAAAGTGCCTCAACGATTGGGTAGAGTACCACCACTTCAAAATGGAAGGTCTATTAAGACATATTCTTCAGCCGGAGGATTGGTTAACAAGATTAGATCTCAAAGATGCTTATTTAACAATCCCTATTTGCAAAGATCACCAAAAATCTCTCTGTTTCAGATGGGATGGAAAGATGTGGGAGTTCGTATGTGCACTCTTCGTCTCTCTTCGGGCCCCTTGGTGTTTCACCAAGATCCTCAGGCCGGTGGCAGCTTACCTAAGAGAACGAGGGGTACATCTTGATATCTATCTAGACGACATACTCATAATGGATCAAGTGAAATCGAGAGTGATAGATCACAATACTTTGGCAATAAACCTTTCAGAGGTTCTAGCTTTATGGTAAACAGACAGAAGTCTAGTATAATTCCAAACCAGGTTACCCAATTCCTAGGTTTCATGATAGTTACTGTTCAAGGTCAACTGAAACCCCCAAGAGAAAAATGTAAACGTATAAAAAAGGAATTAAGGAATATCCTAACCTTGGGGAAGATATCTCTTTGAATGCTAACAAGGATAATAGGCTTGTTATCCTCTACGCTCCAAGCCATTTTTTTGGTCCTTTGAATTATCGGGCGCTCCAGTATCTGAAGAGCAAACACCTAAGAGATGGCTTGAGCTATTCAGAGTAAGTAACCCTCTCTCAGGAAGCGAAGGAAGAAATAAACTGGTGGTTATGGTGGTTAAAAAATATGGAAGCATGGAATGGGAGAGCAATTTTTGGGTCTCTTCCGGACCAACTGTTAGAGTCAAATGCGAGTTTGTCAGGATGGGGAGCGAGCTGTGGCTCACTTTCTACTGGTGGTCTTTGGAAGGAAAAAGAAAGGAGTCTACACATAAACTGTTAGGAGCTCCTAGCAGGCTCATTTGCTATAAAAAGTTTTACGAGGGACTCTGCAAAATATTCAATTCTCTTGAGAATGGACAATGTCCCAGTGGTAAGATATATCAACAAGCTAGGAGGCCCGGAATTGAAGGATTTGGTGGATTTGGCCAAAGTATTTTGGGACTATTGTCTGAAACAGAATATTGTAGTTCAAGCGGAACACATTGGAGGCAGATTGGTTTTCAAGGAATCACAGGGACTCAAGCAATTGGTGTCTGGACAGGAAAGTCTTTCTAGGTCTGATGGATATTTGGGGTCCTTGTCAGGTAGATTTCTTTGCAGACAGACTCAATACCCAGCTAGGGATTTACTTCTGTTGGCATCCGGATCCGGAATCCACAGGCGTGGTTGCTATCAGACAAGATTGGCGGTTTCTGAGAAGATATGCTTTTCCTGCTTGAGTAGCTGCAATGGTTCACAAATGGAACATTTCACTGGTTCTTGTGACCCCCCTTTGAAAGTCTCAAGTGGGTTACCCTATGTTGTTGGAAATGCTAGTGGATTACCTGGTTTTACTACCGGTATTCCCAGAATTTCTTCTAGGTCCTTAAGGAGAGCTGCACGATTTAGCTCTAGGAAAGGAACTGAGAAGGATGGCTTGGAAAATTTCAGGAACCTATGGGAAGAGCCAGGACTTTCTGAAGAGGCATCAAACCTCATCGAAGAATCTTGGGCACCAGGAACACGTGAAATGTATCGATTGTCTTGGAAGAAATGGGTTTGCTGGTGTTTCGAAAGGAATTTTGATCCCACATCGGTGGATGTAGTTGAAATAGCCAACTATCTATCAGAATTGTTTGGAAGAGGTTTAGCTTATAGAACTATCAATGTTCATTGCTCTGCCATTGCTGCTGGTCATATTTTGGTTAATGGTTATTCTGTAGGTCAAAATGTTCTTATTAAGAGATTGTTAAGAAGTATCAGGATCTCAAAACCACCGATTTTAAGGTACAACTCTTTGTGGGATGTTTCTAAAGCTTTGAAACTTTTAGATAGTCTGGGTACAAACAATTTGATATCTCTTAAATTACTTTCCTTTAAGCTGTCAACCCTTCTCAATTTAGTCTCTTTTAGAAGAGTCTCCGATATCAAAGCTTTAGAAATTTCTAACAGAGTTTTTTCTCCCGAAGGTAAATGTTTCTATTTAAACAGCAGAACCAAAACTAATTAACAAACAATTTTCTACCCCTATTTTGATGATTATGTCAATTTATGTGTTGTCAGATGTGTTAAAGAGTGTGAAGGGAAAACTTCTCTATTAAGATGTAACGTCAAACAGTTACTGATTTCTTTCAGGAAACCTCACAAAGGTGTATCATCTTCAACTCTGGCTAGATGGGTTAAAGAAGTGATGAGAATGTCTGATGTTGATGTTAGTATGTTTGGCACACACTCTGTTCGCGGTGCTTCTGCTTCTCAAGCTTTCAAGTAAGGAGCTTCTTTGAATGATATTCTTAAATGTGCTGATTGGCCAAATGATATGGTTTTTTGAAAGTTTTATTGTAGACCTGTTGAAGACACAGAGGCTAATATTATTCCCTCCCTAAACCTAACCCTTTGCTCAATTCTCTTTTCTTATCTTTTAGCTTGTGCTCAAAAATAATAGAGAAGGATTATTAAATTGGATACTCTTCTATTGGTCTCTAATGTTGTCAAGTTTTTTTATCCCCCTGAAGAGGATTCAAGTGGATTGGGACATTTCTTGTTCTTGTTGTAATATCTTACTAAATTTAAGATTGTTTCAAAAAAGAAGAAGAGTTATGAGTGTTCTGACCTTTTACTAGGTTGGAATTTTTTGTTGTTACAACGTTTTAAGTTCTTTAAAATGGCTGTGGTATGCTAAATAAAGAAGATTGCAATAATATTAGCCTACGTGTAAAATAAAACCCAGATTTTCTGACTATCAAAGTTGGGGAAAATCTACATTTCTGTCACATAAATGTTGGGAAATGGGTTTTATCCATACTTTGACATTTATAGGGAAATCAGGGCTAGAAAAAGTGGTGAAATCTAAGCAAGCCAAACAATTAGGGATTCCCTTTGGTCTTTAGTTTTCACAAATGCCTGGGTTTAGTAGGGTTCTCAGGCGGATAATCAATCCTGGGTTCACATACTACAGCTAATCTATAAGCTATCATCCACACGTGAGGTGGATGATAGCTTATAGATTAGCTGTAGTATAGATTATAGATAGCTTATAGATTAGTTTTGTATCAGGGATGAGTGGGAAAGCTGGTTTGTAGGTATTTTGCTGTTCCACACAAATATTGGAGCATTCCCTAAGAGAAATATGAGGAAATTCTCTTTTTTTCATCCAGAGTTAAACATTTGTAGGCAATTCTCGGTAAGAAAGAGTAGTAGGACTAATACATGCCACAATGCCATTTGGCTCACCTGGGTCTCCAGTCTTAAGGAATATGTGGACTTGGTTCCCTCTGGGTGCTGGTTGATCCGGGGTTCAGAAAAGGATGCTACTCGCATCACAAAAATCAATATTCTTTCAAAATAATTTTGATGTTTTTCACATGGGCACCTTTTTGGACCTTTCGTTCCCTGTCCTGCCGAGAGGTCCACCCACACATGTGGTATATTATTTTTATTAAAAGAAGTGTGGGAATGCTGGGTGTTAGGACTTTTTTCACGGATTCTCAAATATATAATTATTATGTTATGTTAAAATATTTAAACAGCAAAAGGTTCACAAGTGGTTTCTAGGTACTAGGATACCTATGAGATTGACTCAAACCCCATAATTGTATTTAGAGGATTTTTAGTCATGAAACGCAGCATGACCTACCCAACATCTACCTATATTATCCACCAAGAAACAGGTTTAGGTTTTATATCAGACATAATAGGAATGGTTCCTTTATTTAATGGAAAGGTATCTGGATAAATCCGGAGCTTGAGATGAACCGCAAAATTATTTGCAACTGTTTAGCTCTTGACCTAGCAAGCAGTATCCCCTGGCTAAGCTACATAAAAAGGACTGCATCTTATTTGAGGATACCAGAGCTATTTAGCTTCCCAGAGAAACTCCTAAAGGCAGATAGGCTCTGGATTAAAAGTACATACCTGCAGTTATCACAAATGGATAGAGAGGCTAGGGAATTAAGTAAACCTCTAGTGTGGACACACCAGTTGTTAACCACATCACAAACGATTGAGCCATATTTAAATATAGTTACCAATCAGCAACATTGTTTCCTTCTGGTGAGATTCAGATTGAATCTATTACATTTGCTCCTTGCAGAACCAATGGGTTGGAAAAAGCCGGAGAACTTGAATGTATGTACCTGTAATCATTTTTCTACTCAGGACTCAATGCATTTTGTCTTATTTTGTGAGCGTTTTTTGTACATCCGAAACCGGTTCATTTTACCCATTTTAAAAGGCAAAGGTTTTATACACGCTAGACCTGCTATTATATATTTATAAATGTTGAACAATGTTTGGGAGATTATTAACATAGCTAGCTTTTTGAGCGCAGCTGTAAGAATAAGGAGAAAGGGAAGAACCGTCAACAATTAGTATTTAAAAAAAATGTTATGAAATACTTCTGTATATATTGATGATCTAGATTTTGTTTTCTGTATTTTGTGGTGTATGTGACTTTGAAACATTTAAAAAAAATGTTTTACTGTATTTTTAATGTAGTATGCTTTTATGGCTTTAATTCACCGAATAAATTGATTTTGACTGACAAGCATTGCAACTGCCACAAGCAGTCGCAGTGGTGAAGTGTGCAGCCCACACTAATGCCCAGGACTTTGTATTCCAGGGAGATGCCACAGCTGATTGGCAGCCAAGGATGCAGCAAGACGCCCCCTTAACAATGGACATGCCTCAGTTTTGCTGGCTAATGACTCATCAGCTAGTGACACAGGGTTACCTTCGGGCTCCCTGGATGATTCCAGACATTAAACAGACACAGCTCACCTGCACCTAAGAGAGAAACAAGAAAGTGCCCCAGAACTTGAGAAACAATTGTGGGAAGCCAGAGGATGCACACAGACAGGAACAGATTTATTATAGACAGATAGGCGGAAGAGCGGCTTTAATATTGTCAGATCTGTCTGCCGCGTTTGACACTGTGCCCCATGATAAACTCCTTCAGAGACTGAGGGACTGCGGAGTTGGGGGCACGGTGTTGAAATGGTTCACCTCCTTTTTGGAGAATAGAAGGCAGGAAATGTGGAACCCGCTTTTCTCTTCTTGCATGCCTTCTATGAAGGTTGGGGTACCACAAGGGTCTATGTTAAGTCCTTTACTGTTTAATTTATACAGGAAATTTGAAACCCGCCTTTCTCTTCTTGCATGCCTTCTATGACGGTCTGGGTACCACAAGGGTCTATGTTAAGTCCTTTACTGTTTCATTTATACATGACCCCCCTCGCCCCTCTGGCTGAAGAGGCGGAAGCAATAATTATATCTTACGCGGAAGACACTCAGTTACTATTCACCTGTGCAAAAGGAGAAGCTTTTGATGGGGAGAAAATCAATAACTGCTTGAGGAAAATCTTTTCCTGGTTTAGTTTTAACCAGCTCCAGTGAAACTCGGAAAAGTCAGAAGTGATTCTCTTTGGGGCTTCTGATCCAGATGAATGGAGGCAATGGTGGCCATCCGATATGTCCCCCCCTGAGTCTTCGGTGGGAGTAGCCAGAAAACTTGGGGTACAAATGGATGACTCCTTGGACATGAAGAAGCAGATTCAATCAGTGGCAGGAACCTGCTACTGAACTCTGAAATCACTCCATAAATTTTTACCCCTTCTGTCACTCGCCCACAGAAGGACGGTAGTCCAGGCTCTTATTACTTCACGACTGGACTACGTTAACGTCATCTACTTGGGTCTTCCGGATTATTTGTTAAGTAAACTCCAGGTGGTGCAGAACGCTGCAGCTAGAGCCATATGCTGGGCTCTCCTGCTCACATTTCCTCCCACCTTAGGAATCTGCATTGGCTCCCTATCCGCCGTAGAATTCAGTTTAAGGCCTTGACATTGGCTTTTAAATCTCTGCACGACTCCGGTGCTCAGTACATCAAGAGAAGAGTGAGTTTCTACTCGCCCGGCAGAGTCTTAAGATCATTCCATCTCGATTTGATAAATGTACCAAAATGTGCACGCTCTCGTAAAGGCAGACGCTCCTTCCAAGTTCAAGTTGCCCACTTGTGGAATAAACTGCCTGCCACATTGAGGGAATTATCTGATACTTGGCTTTTTAGGAAACAGCTCAAAACGTGGCAATTCCAGCGATAATTTCCCCTCTCTTTATGAGCTGTCTCTACCTGTTTCCATATATGTTGTGCTCTGCTAGCGCCGGGACACTCTTTTTGAGTAGCTGCACGCTCTATAAATACGGTATAACATAACATAAAATAACATAACATATACAAGGGGAAGCCCTAAACCAGTTACATTTCCCTTCACACACTGCTAGAGCCATGCCCCTTAAAATACACCATTATTGGTTTACTCCCAACTTACATGACATGATCACAATGTACTTACACATGTGCACCATGTGCCAGCACCACCAAATCCCATCTTCAAGGTAATAGTTTCCACAATCCCCCGACCACAAGGACCCTTTGAGGAACCGCACATTGGTTATACTGATTGACAGATGCAATTATTATTGCTACCTCATAGTTGTAGTCTGTTCATAGAAGCAGAACCTTGTGGCCACTGTGATGCTAAGCCTGCTGCTAAATTTCTGATCTGCAAGGTGATATCCTGGGGGGGCATTCCTGAAGGGATCAGATCGGACATTGGCACACACTTCTTAAATAAGATCTTCTCCCTGTTAGGAATAACACACAAACTCTTGTCAGCTTATCACCCTAAAGCAATGGCATTGTGGAGAGACTCAATGGACTCCTCAAGAACAAAATAAGTAAACTGTGTATAACACTGAAAATAACTGGTTGTACTGTCTCCCGGTAGCACTGTTTGTTCTGAGAAACTCCCCAGAATCAAATCACTATTTGACCCCACATCAGATAGTGACGGGGAGAATAATGACCATATTTGTGCCACCAATAAGACATGTTGCAGACTCAGAATGAACCTGAAGTTGTAAATGCTGAACTGACTGTTTACATGGTACAGCTAACAAAAGCTGCAAAGTTCTTCTCTAAACAGGTGACACGTGCAGCTGGCAAGCGAGCCAATGCACCTCCAACAGATGACAAAACGACACCCCTTCAATTGGGAACTTTAGTCAATACCAGGAACTGTATTCACAAGTTGAAAGTCATCAGATTTAACCGACCCTTCCCTGTGACAGACAGCACAGATACAGCGGTGAACGCACAAGGTCACAAACCATGGTTCCACCTCACGGACATCCGCCTGGCCCCAGCCTTGCCGTCCATCCCTTTGGACACCGAGCATGTAAGAGAGGTGAGAGAACAGGTGAAGCAACCGGACTGAAGCCTTCCTCTACCGCTCCAAGATACTTATTTCAAGTTATGTGTTTCAGCTTTCTTTTTCCTCCTCGGAGCACTAATAATGATCCTTTTAGCCCTTGTGTATTTCTATTTCTTTTATCCTACATCAACTATTATATGAATGCACAGAATTGCTGATAAGAATATTGACCTTCACCCTCTCTACCCTGCTTTGTTACACATTGCACACTGTCTCTTGCACTCCTTTTCATGTAGAATAAAAGCCCGGCTATAAACAACGCATGTTAGCCCTGTTACTGCACTAGTTAACACAACTAGATATCATACCACCCATGAAGTCCTACAAGTCCTGACAGAAAAACAAGAGATAATGAAGGAGATGTCAATGATAAAGAAAGCAGGGTAAAAACTGACTTATGCAGATTGGGAAAAAAGGATATTACATTGTGGCATCTTAGGAAGGTCGTACCATCGTCCAGAATGAGTACCGGCCAGTCCTCCAATGTGGATTCTGGCTCCACATGCAGCTATCCCCGAACTGGAATGGCCTCTGCTCACTTGTGACTCTACACACCCTCTCCCTGATGATACCAGGAGTGACATTGCAACATTACATTACCATCCCATGAGCCGTCAAACAACCTTGTTGCATCACCACGTGAAGAAAAGAGCTGCAGAATACTTTGGCATTGCAGTTTGGGAAGATGTTTCACAGGAACACAGACTATTCAACAACGCCCAGCTCTTCTTCAGAAGTATCCTACCATTTGTTCAGGCGAAAGCAACAGCCCACTGGCTGCTAAGAACACAGTGGGAACTCCTGTAGGCCATCAATTGTAACAGAAGACAGATTCAATGTGGTTAAAGAAGAACTACGATTCATTTGACTGATGGTAATGCAGCACAAATATGTGCTGGACCTAATTACGAACATGAAGCCGGTTGTGTGCAAGAAGATTTGGTCGGCTTGCTGCAAGTATGTGCCGGCAAATGATGCGGCCAATGGGACACTGACTGAGGCCATTCAGATATTGCATGACCTACAAATGAAATTGTCAACGAGGGAGGTGACTCTGACGTGTGGTGTGAGGGGTGGTTCACATGTGTGCCATCTAGGATGTCAGGGTTATTCAAGGCCTTGTTGCCTCTGTTTGTGGTGTTGCTCTTGACATGTCTTATTTTTCAGGTGGCACTAGCATGCTGCAATAGGATGAAAGTTAAGATGGGATGAGCGTTTATGAATAGGAAAAGCACTAAGGATGTCAGGGGACAGAGAAGTGAGTAGGAGGTGGTCCCCTTAGAAGATGGGAGAGTAGAAGTGGTAGTTAAAGAATCAACTAGAGGGGGGAATGATATAGGGAATAATGAGATGTATAAGGTAGAGACTCACAAAGATTTAAGACCCCAGACTCAGACCCCTATGCGGACCTTTTCGGTTAGGATAATTTTAAGCCACTGTAGGTAGAAACAGGCCCATGCATAGAAGCAGAGACGTGATGAAACACAGTAGATTAATCAGAAATAGACATGTCACATCACACGTTAATGTCAGCAAATATTTTGTGGTTAGTTAGCTGGGCTGCCACACAAAAAGAGATCATATCACCCTTCAGACTCAGGAAACACGACAGAACAGCAGTGATTAGTAGAGATGCAACAAAAATAGGTCACCACCATCCCTGTCTGCTGAAAAGGACAAGCAGAGCTGCGACAAACACAATAGGGCCTGTTTCGTTTCTAGATATGCTGCTGTCATATACACCCCTTTGCTTAAGCACATACCCAGAATGGCCCCAAGTTGTGCATCCTGCCTTAGGACATAATGACGCAAATGCCCTCTTCTTCTGAAACCGCACTTGACACCTAAAGGCTAGATAGCTTGGCAAGAGAAGCTACATGCAAAAGGTCAGATAGCTTGGCTCAAACAGCATTTAGCAAGATATAACCCCGTTTTGTGCAGTCAGATAAATATATCCTTGATACCGCTTAAATTCTGAGAACAGAAACTCCTATAAGGATTTTCTGCTAATCATGCAAGGCGGGGCCCACATACATACACTTTTGTTCCGAAAAATTGCTACATCTGCTGATGTTATCTTGTATGTCATGTGTGAACATTACTTATGCAAATGATGTATTTATAACCTTTTCTGTTGCGGTTTAATAGCTGAAATACCGCTGGCTTTGAGCTAAAACTTCAGCCATGAGAGTTCAGTCTTTCTGGAGCGGACTGATCTCCCCAGCTGCTGTAGTGCATTAAAGAGCATGATCTGGTAACAGATGATCTGGTAGAGACAATATCTAGCTGCAGATTCATTACCTTTGAATTTCGCAGGCTTCAGACTTGATCTGGAAACATTTGTGCGAGCAGTACCTCTGCGTAGCGTCGGGTGGCTCCGTTCTGTACCACATGGCGCGTTAGCGCCAGATGTGACATTGTGGTCCCCAATATAGGTGCCACCCAGATGCACGGACGTCAGTTACTTTTTATTACTTTCCACACGAGAAGCGCAGCGCCATGAAGTGAACTAACTAGTGTGTGCCCAAATTAGAGCCCTGAAAAGGGAGCAACACTAGCCCTGAAAATGTGTACGCAAAGCGAGGTAGCATGGGTGAGTCTGTAAGGAATCTGCAGCTAGATATTGTCTCTACCACATATTGCGTTACCGAAGGTAAGCAACTAGCTGCAGATACTTTACCTCTGAATAGATACCCGTCATAGCATCCAGGTGGTGGGCTGAGGACAAATTGACTATACTAAGAAGTCCTGCAGGACCGAACGGGCGAAGTGCCCATCTGTGCAGACCTGACTGTCCAGGCAGTAGTGCTTGGAAAGCATATTCAGGGAAGCCCAATTTGCTGCCTGACAGATGTCCAGGACTGGAATGCCACAAACTAACGACGTGGTCACAGCTTTTCATCTGCTGGAATGTCCCTGTAAGCCCCAGGAAGCTGCTTTTTAGCCAGGGTGTAGCAGATCTTGATTCAGAGAACGACCTAGCGTGAAATGGCTGTTTCTGAACTGCCCAACCTTTTTTAGCTCCTACATAGCCCACGAAGAGTTGCTCCTCCCCCTGGAACTCTTGAGTGTGGTCAAGTTATAACAACAACGCTCTCTTTTGATTCCAGACAGTGGAGTCGTTCTTCCTCCTTAGAGGATATGGAGGAGCATAAAAGGTGGGCAGGTGACAGATTGTCCCAAATGGAATGGGGACACCACTTTAGGTAGGAAAGAGGCCCGGGTAGGCAGCACCACCTTGTCCGGAATACCATAAGATAGTGAGGCTTAGATTATAAAGCCAGCAGCTCACTCCTGGCAGATGTTATTGCCACTAGAAAGGCTGCCTTGATGGTAAGCAGTCAAAGGGGACAATTGGGAAGCGACACAAAGGGAAAACACATGAGAAAAGTGAGAACCAGGCCCAGATCCCACTGCGGCATGAAGAAGGGCGAAGGGGGGAACATATGTACAAGCCCTTTCAGAAACCTATTTACAATCGACGACTTAAGTAAAGAAGGTTGGTTAGGTAGCCACAGGAAAGTGGACAGAGCAGAGAGATAACCCTTGAGAGTGCCCAAAGCAGAGTTCTGATGGGCAAGGGTAAGAATAAAGAGTAGAATATCAGAAAGAGGGGCAGAAAGCGGGTCAATAGACTTTTCTGTACAATATTTAACCAATTTTTGACAACGGCAGGTGGAGGGCCACCTGGCCGCCAAGATAACTTTGCAAACTTCGGGAGGAAGGTCAAAAGCTATCAACTATCGTCGATCAATCTCCATGCAAGGAGGCAGTTGACAGGTTGAGGTGGAGGACCCTCCCCTGCTGCTGGGACAGATCATCCCGAAGAGGCAGCCTGATCGGAGGATTAATGCTCATTTTCAGAAGCTCGGGATACCGAACTCTCTGTATGCAGTCCGGAACCACAAGAATGACTTGGGCCCGGCCTTTCTTGATCTTCTTGAGACCTATGGGCAGAAGTGGTATGGGCAGAAAGGCGTACAGGAAGCCTGAGTTCCACTCACAACGAAAAGCATCGCCGAGCGATAGCCGCCTTGGAGACTCCAACGTACGGAACTGCTGACATTGCACGTTCTCTTCGGAGGCAAACAGATCTAACCAAGGCTCTCCCCCCTACTGAAAGAGACCTTGAGCCACCTCCGATTGGAGAATCCATTTGTGATCCGCTAGGTATCGACAGCTGAGTTAATCTGCTCTGGAGTTCAAAGAACCTGCCAGGTGTTGAACCACCAGGATTATGTCCTGCTGTTCCAGCCATGTCCAGAGATGCAAGGCTTCTTGACAAAGGGTCCACAACCCCACCCCACCCAGCTTGTTGCAGTACCACATGGCGATGGTGTTGTCTGTGAAAATTTGCTCCAACTTCCCCTACATCAAGGGAAGAAATGCTTTCAATGCTAGTCAGATCGCTCAGAGCTCCAACAGGGTGATGTGGAGTCCACATTCTGCTGGAGGCCAGAGTCCTCTGATCTTCACCTCTCTCTGATAGCCGTCCCAAGAGTGACCCATCAACACTAATGTGAAATCTGGTTGGGGAAGGGAGAGGGGTCTGCCTTTGACCCAATTGCAGTTCGTAAGCCATCACTGCAGTTCCTTTGCAGTTTCTTCTGAGATCTGGACCATGTTGGAGAGATTACCCTGATGCTGCCCCACCTGGAACTTCAGGTCCCACAGCAGAACCCGCATATGCCACCCAGCATGATTTACCAATAGGATGGAGGAGGCCATGAGGCTCAGCAGCCTCAGAGTCAATATCATCACAATCCAGGATAGAGACTGAAATATCTGTATCATAACCTGAATATCTTGGACTCGCTGCTGGGGAGGATAAGCCTGAAACTGTACTGTGTCCAGAACAGCTTTGATGAATGGGAGTGTCTGGAAATGAGTCCGGTGAGACTTTGGCACGTTTATAGTGAGCCCCAGCAAATACAAGAGGTCTGTAGTAGTCTGGAGGTAGTAGACGACAGTTTGGGGTAAGGCCACTTTCAACAGCCAGCCGTCGAGGTAGGGGAAGACTGAAACCCCCAACCTACGCAGATGAGCTGCTAACACCACCATCACCTTGGTGAACACCAATGGGGCACTGGTAAGGGCAAAGGGAAGCACAGCGAACTGAAAGTGCCCTTGGCCTACCTTGAACCGCAGGTAACGCTTGTGGGCAGAAAAGATGCGAATATGAAAATATGCATTTTGCAAGTCCAACACTACCAGCCAGTCTCCTTGGTCAAGGGCAGACAAAACCGGAGCCAACTTGATGAGCATCTTGAATGTCTCCTTTTTTAAGAAGAGATTGATGGCTCGGAGGTCTAGATTAGGATGAAGACCTTTGTTGTTTTTGGATATTAGAACGTAGCGGGAATACCAATTAATGCCAACTTATGATGTTGGAACCCTTTCACATAATCCCCTTGGCAAGAAAGGCTGTAGCTTCCTCTCGGAGCAAGATAAGATGATCCTTCACCAGATGTTCTTGAGATGGCTGTAAAGGTGGGAGAAAAGATTGGCAAGGAAGGGAGTAACCCCTCCGAATGATCAGCAAAACCAATTTGTCCAATCTTCTGGACTGAAAATCGAGGAGATGATGTTGGATTCTCCCTCCAACTTGGCTCCCAAGTTCTTGCAAAACCAAACTAGGAAGGCTTTGTAGAAGCTGCCGAGATGTTGGTGGCGGATGTCTTCTGGCTACCATTCCCATGGGATCGGAATGCACTGTGTCCACGTCCTCGCACAACTTGGGAAGCCTGCACAGGAAGGTGGATGTGTTATGGCTTATACGGTTGAAAGTCCTTTCCATAGCCACGATAGGGGTGAAAGACTGACTGGGAGTGAGGTGTGGCGGTGAGGCCCAAGGACTTCCCCGTTACCCGCGAGTCCTTGAAGACTTTCAGTGCCATGTCTGCCTTCTCTCCGAATAGATGAGTCCCACTGAAGGGCATGTCCAAAAGATTGGTCTGGACAGCACCCAAAAAGCCAGATGTTCTCAGCCAGACGTGGAGTCATATGACCACCATTGACAAAACTGCTCAGCCCAGCAGGTCAGTCATACCCAGACCACACTTTATAATAATGTTTGCGGCATCCCTCCCATTTCTCACTGCTTGTGAAAGGACTCCTCCGGGAACTGTGGCAGCACTTATGCAACCGTTAACCATAGGTATCAGAAAGGCCCAAAAGGCATGCAATGTTAACCAACCGCAATGCTAGGCTGGCAGAAGAAAACATCTTCTTCCCAAGTGTGACCAGCCTCTTGGATTCCCTGTGGTAGGGACCACGTCATGGGAAGTCGAGACTTTGACTACCAAGCCCTCGAGGGTGGGGTGTTGACTGAGAAAACTAGGACGACCCGAGGTTGGGCAATGGCGGTGGGCAATTGTCCTGTTCACAGTGCCCCCAGTGCTAGGCTTGGACCAAGTTCCTAGAAAGACATCAGTCAGTGGATTGTTAAAGAGCAATAGGGGTTTAGATAAGGAAGCCCCAAGGCTGAAGCACTTCAGTCAAGAGGTTAGTCTTGAACGCCACTGAGGGAAGTTACAAGGTCAAGGACCTCTGCTGCCCTCTTCACCACAACTGCATAAGATGCTCCCTCCTCCATAGTCAGAGTAGGTAGAGAGAGCAAACCAGAATTTGGAGAGGATTTCCAGTACACTGTTCTCTGCTAGTTCCTTACACCAGTCCAATTTATCACCATGGGTGGCTAACTGGTGTTATAAAGGTCCAGTGACCTCTACCACTCTTCCCCCATTCCGGTTTGCTCTTCAAAAAGGCTCAGAAAATAACACTAGTCCACTCGGCCCTGTCGACCGCAGAATCGGCATCGATCAAAGCCATTTCAAATTCGAGACGTTTGGGATGAGAATGGGGCTGGTGCCGCTGGGAGCATTGAAGTCAAGACCGGGTCGGAAAAGGTCACGTTGGCACAACTGGCATATATCCATAATCAAATCCATGAGACCCCGCGAAGCAGCTGGCTCGGAACCAGATGGGGCCTGCTCCGATCTAGCGGGACACGAAAGCGCACCTTAGAGGCTGGCCTATTCAAATATGCGACGCATGAGCTTATAAAATTATTTTATTTGAAGAGGAGTTGCTACGGCTCCCAGAAATGGGGGAGGCGCTGCTCTGCAGAACCGTGCCTGGAACGTCAATGTTTCCCACTCTTCTTGCCAGCCGACGACAAGGTGAAGTTGGAGTCCGTCTAGACTTCTTTCTCCCCAGAGTGTCCCGAGAACCTTGAGGGTAACGAAGAAGATTTGCGGCTTCTGGAGTGGTACCACGGCCTTTTTCTCCTCGATCAGGACTAAGACCTCCAAGGAGTCATGCTAGACGGCATCAACTGCCGGACCGCAAGCAACTTTAGGGACTGCTCCCTCCAAGCCTTCGGTGCCATGGCCCGGAAGTCCGAGCACAACTTTGAATCGTGGTCACGCTCGAGGCACCATAAGCACACAAGACGCAGATCGGTAACAGACATGGTGCGGTGATAGGCGCCAAACGATTTGAACCATACCTTTCTAGAGGATATTCCCTTGATACACTACAAAAAATATTCGACAAAACGTTTAAAAAAGTCAAAAAGAGACAGAGCAGTGCAAACTGAAGTGGAGCAAAAAGAACTGGCATTCGCGCGCCTGGGTGGCGCTTATATAGGTGACTGCTACGTCACATCGGCACCAACTAAGCAAACAATGCCACACAGAACCAAACGGAGCAACCCGACAGCAGGCAGGGGTACTGCTCACGCAAACGTTTCTAGATCCAGTCTGACACCTATGAATTTCAAGATAAGTAATATGCAGCTAAAAGTCTCTATCAGATCCCATATTACTTTGTCAATTGAATCTTGGCTTTTGTTTGAGAGATTTCCCTCCAACACCACAAATCTTTAGCAGAGATGAAAAACACAGTATATTCTACACTTATCTTAATATCGCAGAGTCTTAGACTACTTCAGAGTCCGGTAATCTCTTCAAATTCTTCACAATAAACATCACTAATTTCATTCAAAATGCTTATTCCAAAACATCATGAATAAAAAAACAACAATCACAATTCACGATGCATAACCTTATTAATTCTCCCACCTCCAATATGTCACAACCCCCTCTTGCATCCTTTGTGTAGTGGTCTAGCGCACACAGCTCATGCTGCTTTACACCTATTGCGCCCTATGCACGCTATGCTATTATAACTGATGGTTCCCCAAGCTCCCCCATGACTGATGCTTCCCCAGCATCCCTTGTAACTGATGTTCCCCCAGCATCCCTAATGGCTAGGGTTCCCCCAGCACCCTCAAGACTGATGCACCCCCAGCATTCCTGCTGGCTAATGTCCCCCCAGCACCCTCATGACTGATGAGCCCTCAGCATCCCTCATGGCTAATGTTCCCCCAGCGACCTCATGACTGATGCTTCCCCAGCACCCACAGGACCGCAGCTTCCCCAACACCAATAACTTCCATTACGCCTGAACCCCTGCAAGCGTTCCCTACATCCTGTGAACCAATGGATTAACCACTCTTGCTGTTCCTAGGGCCTTAGTGTAGTTTTCCATTAAGTCCCTGCTAGCTTCACAAAAAAGAATTATGTGAGCCAATAGCAAACAGTGCTCTCGCTGTTACTGGGGCCATGGTGTTTTCTATTATGCACAGTGAAAACAATACATTTGTTTGCTGTTATTTAGTTTCGATCAACAAGTTGCACCTGCCCAGTCTGTAAAGTCATGGAGAGTGTACTAACACATGTTTTTCCCCAAAGTTTGAGAACCTTACAGGCAGCCATGTGCCTGCATGCAGCACGTGATCTAAGTCCATCCATTAAGCCTTCGAGAGGGTATTTAAACCCCACCCAAGCCCGAATTATGGCTTGGCCTTGTTCCTTGCAGAACAAGCTTCACTCTTCCCACTCACCTGAAGAACCCTGCCAGAATCAAGAAGCGCTCCAGTCTCCTTAAAGTCAATCTGAAAAGTGGGTTGTTCCCGTGGGACCCGCTGTCTCAACATCTTCCTCCTCGCTCAGTCCTGCACAGCTACTCAGGACCCCTTCCAACTCCCTGAGTCCATGCCTCAAGATCTTCTTTGACATTCAGTCAAGTGGAAGAACTAGGCTAAGTATTTCATATCAGGTTACTGTGCACTAAATCTCCTACAGTAGTAAACATGACCAAGTATCCCCATCTTCAAAGACTATAGACTTTTACTCCATGTCCTCTTTGTGAATTACTCCAGCGCTTCTTGAGTGTTTATACTCTGGACTCTTCCTACAACCTTGATGCTAGAACTGTCACTGCTCAAGGATTAAAGACTTTAGTTCTGTGTTTCACTGATGAACAGTAGTGCCAAGAGAAAGAATCTCAGAGTCTTTGATAAATGCATCAACATTGTGCCCCACCCAATGTATCGAATGTATCCCTAAGAGTGCAAGTCATTCCAACCTTTCCTCCGAGCGTATCCTTAGGAGTTTAAATAACTCCCACCATTGCTCTGATTGTATCTTGGGGAGTGAAAATAATTCCAATCTATGTTTTGAGTCTATTCATAGGAGTGCCACACTTCAATCTGCGATTTTGGTATCTGCACTCATGCAGAGCTGCTGCTTAAACGTGTAAGCTTATGTTCCTAAAGTTAATGCTTGTGTATGTTACGACTTGTTAGTGTACTGATGGTAATGCCCTCCTCTTGTTATTTCCAATGCATTGAGTCATCACAAATCCAGAGGTTCTGGTCCAGTGCACATCTACCTCGCAAACATAGAAGGTCTCAGAAGTGACAAATCCTTTTACGCAGTGTCGCACAGCAGCTGAGCAGATCCAGTACTGTAAGTCTCTCTTTTCTTATTATATCCCAACCCCCTTTCCCCCAGGAGGACAGTGCGAGATCTAAGGTTTTGGTTCCTTGACTTGCATTGTCCTCAGGTGAGATAGGAGGTCCAGCATCATCTTCTGTGTCGTCTTCGCGGTTGGGGCCAAGTGAGTGCATCACACAATACAGCAACTGCCTTAGAAACCGCACCTTTTCAGTCTTCAAATTCTGGGATTTGGGCTATGGGACTCGGGCATAACTTTAACTCAGGGTAATTATTTAGACCTCCTTTTTTCATAGCGTAAACTATCTTGCTACCAAGTTTGCTGGAGCAGGAATCAGTTCTCTGTTAAAAGAATCTCGGTTTTCATTCACACAGGCTAATTCCATCTCTGGTCTCTGTCTGAGGTCGTATGGGTCTTTGCGTTGTTTTAGGGAAGACAGAAGCTGAACATCAAATGAATTATAATCACAACCACTATTCCAATTTTAATCAAAAAAGAGAGTTTGGTATGAGTTAAAGGGCTTTATTATTCAAATCTTATAGTAAATCATCTTTACTAGAGTACAAGTTAAATTCATCAATTTTAGTCATTAGATTCTGATTATAAGTCAATAATCAATCAATAAGAAAAAAATCACAACAAAATGCATTAAGCATATTTCATAAAGGAAAGGATACCTAATCTAAGAATCGGGGAAAAGGTGTCAGTCAGAACCCATAAAGAGTTCTAGTTCGAGAGGGAGAGAAAGAGAAAGCATGAAGTTTCAGCATTAAAGTCAACTCAATAGATAAAAATAATTCAAAGCAGAACTGCCAATAAAGAGAAGTTCAAGAACATCAGAATCTCAGAGCAACCTAGAATAAGGTCTGGGTAAAAGGGTCTAGGTAAGTGGACAAGTTCTGTAAAAGAGTGGTACCCTACTCTAAGAACACCTACTATAATAGAAGTCACATTTCTGAAGTTTTGCAATATTTTGCTCCTTCTGTCTCTAGTCAAACAATTAGCTTTCGATGCCTTAATGAGAACAGGATCACTCCTCGTCTTCTCACAGGAATACAATAGTCCACAGACAGCAATGTTAGGTTTGCAATTAAGTTGTATCAGTTATAAGTTCATGTGGGTAATTTTCACATTCAAGTTTACTTTTCCACTTATAAACTACATTTCTAACCTTCTAGTATACCAAAATCCTTAACACTAGTCTATGTAGAAAAAAATGTGGACAACCATTCATATTCTTTAAAACTGCTGCATTTTCATAAGCAAACTTCATCAGCTTAATAAATGACAAACACTAATCAAATTAGCAGTGATCTTTGTGTAATCAGAAACATTCTGCAGAAATATATGAAAACATTTAAGCTATTATTATTTATTATGAAGTACATGCTAATGAAAAATGTAACAAAATAAAAATGTTATGCACACATAGTGTTTCTGGGGTATACACCCTTTACAACAAAACTTTTACAACGCACTACCATTACAACGCAGGCATTACAACGCAAACCATTACAACGCATTGCGCTGGGGAGCGCTCTAGGATAGGGAATACGTTTAATTTTCTATCCAACACCTTCCCTAATGTCCACGGGGACTGGAGTTGGAATAGAAAATTAAACTTTTCACTATCCAGCACCTCTAAGCGCTATGCGTTGTAATGGATTGCGATGTAAAAACCGCGTTGTAAAGGCAAGCGTGGTAAAAGCATGAGTTGTAACGTCATATATCCCGTTTCTGGTCATATCAGCTTTTTAAGCAATGTTAATTCAGCCATTGGGGTGAGTACAAGTAAATATGGTTGCCTACAATAATTTTTGCGTTTATAAACGCATTTTATTTTTCGTTAAAGGCAGCACGATAATTGTGCACATTTTATTATAACCGCATTATTTTGCGCTATGAATAAAACTCACCCTCATCACATTTGGAAACTCACACATATGGTTCTCTTATTGACTAGGCTAGGATCACAATGCACTGGATGCTTGTGGCCGTCCCACACATTCCCTATGGGAAAGACACATGGTTGAAATGCCTCGAATAGAGCATGAGATTCAGTACACATATGTGGCAGACCGACTCAGAGTCATGAATTTCATTTGGTACAGATACATGAATAGGTTTAAGGTCTCTGTATCCTCCAGTGACCTCTTGGATTTCCGGTTTGGTTTTATTCCTTATGTAAGTGGTTACTCAGTAGCTCTCTATGATGGTTTAGTTACTGTTTGTTTTGATAAATTTCAATAAGAAAATAAATGTTAAAACAATCATGCATATCACAACTTAGATTGAATGGCGTTGTATTCAGATACATTCCTGTCATGTACTCGTTTTCCTGACTACATGAGTGTAGAGTTTATTACGATTTGCGTGATTTCCACATGTTCAGCAGGATGAGGATTTTAATTTTACGAGCCATTTAGCAAAGGACACTTCTGAAATTATGGTTACATGTATTTATTTAGTGTTTTTGTATAGCACGTAAGAGACACACAATGGTTAACAGAGACCTTTACCGAGATACATGTGTGTACATTGAGTGGAAAAATAAACATTCAGCTGAGACAAAGAACAATATAACTATAACAGAGGTTATATAAATATGTACAATTGCAATAAATATTTCTAGGTAATTAAAATAACTGCAGAACACAGAGCTGTGTCAGCAGACATTATCGTAAAGTCAGGTAATTAAAAACATCAATAGAAACAACCATACCAAGAATAGCATGTAGGAAGTTAAAGGTGGCAACGCTGCTGAAAAAGAAGGCACTTCTACTCCTTTTGAATGATTCATAAGAATAGTTAGATATTAATATGTGGGGAATAGGACTCATACTTCGGTGCGCTCTCTGAAAATGGCTGTGTGATTTTAAGAAGACTGTTGTATAAGCTCCAGAAAGAGTGTCAACCAATCAAGTAGGTCCTTTTTAGACCTGGTTATTGAGGTGTTCTAGAATGTTAGGAGTTTATGTACTATGCAGGCCAACTTCAATGTATTGTGGACTGTTACAGAAAGTCATCTGAAGATGATCATGACTGGAGTGATGCAGTAAGCTTTCTGGTCCCACAAATGAAGATTGCAGCCACATGAAGAGAAGCCTTCATAGAGGCTAGGTTTAATTTTGAAAAATCACAACAGGATTAGGTTAGATGAATAAAAAGAGATTCACTGTGGCATTCATTGTGTGCTCCTCAGCTGAGAGGTGTGGGGCTGAGGTCGGGGACAGATATATATTTATATATATATATATGTATATATAAATCAAGTACAAACTCCAGCCACTTCCACCAAAGCCACAGCGGCAAAGAAGGAGAAGCAAACCACTTTCTCAGGCAAGATGTTCTTTATTCAACCATATCCATAACAGCGAGAGACAGATGACGCGTTTCGGGCTCGAGAGCCCTTGATCACATAAAGACTGCTTAGTATGTAGCCATTTTTAAACAATAAACCACATCCCCCTTAGGTCACATGGTCAGCTAGTTGGCATAAACATGGAAAACATACTTTGGAATTGGTTGTAGTTGCTGACGAACTATTATCACATATCATTGTGATCTATTAAAAATGTTCAACTTCAACAATTTTAGAATGTGTGTAATATACATTCGTTATCTAAACAACAATTCATTATCAATCCTTGTCTTTAAATATTTCTGGATAAATCCATATATATAATGTTATAACAAAGAAGCCAAATTACTACCTACATAAATACAATAAGCTTGCGACCATCATGGCACTAATAAGTGATGTGCTAAATTAAGCATAGCAGCAATTTTTATATGTGAAATAGTGATTTTTACACACAAGTGTACATATCTTTCGTGTTGTTAAGTCCATTAGGACACTTGCTGTCAAAATTGAGGATGAACCTGGTTTCCAATCTCCTGAGCAATAATTCTCTACTGCCCCCTCTACGTTGTTTTGAGATACAGGATACCACATAGTATTGCAAACAGTTTAAATTGTTATCATGCACCTGTTTGAAGTGGCGCGCCACCGGATAATTAGGGTCACTATGCAGGATGGCGCGTAGATGCTGCAAGATTCTCACGTGCACCTGTAGCTTGGTGCTACCAATATAATTAAGACCACAGGTGCACGTGAGAACATAGACTGCGAGCTCAGTCTTGCAGTTGTAATTACCCACTATCTTATGTGGTGTTGGACTGAAGGGTGTATAATACTCTGTTTTGTTGACCCCAAATCTACAGGCGCGGCACGAGGAGCATTTGTAGAAACCAGACAGATATATATTTATATATATATATATATATGTATATATAAATATGCATTATATTTACCCGCACACATAATACACTGGTAAAGTTTAAAAAGCTACGGTTCTTATTGAGATCAGAGGATAATGGAAGTTATGAAAAACAGTAGAGGATCGACACTATAGGCTATGATGGATCAAGAAGGTGAGGGAGGGTGGCGCGGCGAGGGGTGGACACACAGCCTTGATGTGAACTGTGACTTTCCTCCATGCTACCTAAATAGAAGAATCCACAGAGATCAACGTAAAGCAAACCTAGGCTAACCTTTGGTACCTTGGTCAGAGCTGCACGTAAACACGCAAGAAAAATTTGTGTGAGGTGCAAGCACAACTACCAGTACAGTGAAAGAGATGAATAATTTAAATGCTCACGTTACTTTACCATAAACAAAGAAAAATAGATAAGGGATTCATTTTTTATATGAAAAAAATAACATCACCAATAAAAGTTAATTGGAAAAATCATTGCCTTAGAAACAAATAGAAATGTAAAAATAATGAATGTTTCTAAGTTGACTAAGACCAAGGGCCCCAATCTGTTGTAGCATAATGGTTTCCTGCGGTAACAGCACTGTCGCTCTGTAGACTGCTTTACTCTGCAGATCCCACTTGGGGGAAACTACCTGCTCAATGCCACATTTTTTCTGGCTAAACCCAGTTCCAAAAAATTTCGAGTGGGGACACTGCATGCTCAAAGCCATATTTATACAGATTCTACCTAATTTTAGAGAATTTATATATGGTTACACAAACCCTAATGAAGCTCTTTACAGGTTAAAACACGTTGGCTGGGCTGGAGTGCAAACTTTTAATGAAACATTAAGAAAGACATTCTTTTTGGAAATCGTATGGCTTCCTCGTCTTAAGTGGATTAAAAGAATAAAAGTTGTGTGATTAAATTGTGAACGAATCTGGATGTTGAGAAAAAGATTGTTGAATAACACTTGCGGTATTCCCTCTTAAGTAGCGTTTCTTGTATATGTATAGTAGATCCAGAGCAGTGGAACCACAAGGGTTTGAGCACTATTATTTGACATTTCTAACGCTAGCACCAGTGGGGTTGTTCTAGGGCCAACACTACTCTGATTTGCTGTGCTTATTTCTGTTTACAGTTTGGTGCATGGTTTTGTAAGCCATACACCAATCTGCATTTTTGTTTCATAAAGAAAATCCTGAAGCAGGATTTTCTTTAGAAGTCCTCTCCCATGGAGAAGGAAGCCTTTAGCAGTTTTCAGTGACCCTCTTCGTCAGGGTTTTTCTGGTGGTAATGGAAGAAATGGGCAGTGAAAATTGGCCTCTAATTCTGCCCATCTAAATTAGCTGAGTGGAATTAGAGGTCTGCCGCTGATGACCCTTACTCCGTAGGGCTGTCAGGGGTGTTTAATCACGGTGGAACTGGGGTAGTCTCTGCTGTGATTAAACCTAAGGTCCACCTACATACACATTTGGGAGGCGGATCACAGCCTTAGCAGTATAGATACTCCGTCGTCGTTGTGACGCAGCATCTATACTGCCAAGATTTAAATCAGGCCCTAAATCTGAACCACAACTGCATGCAGCTCCCCTAAATTGTTGGCTCCTTCGGGTCATAATATATTCCTTCAGACAGAAACAAATATGTAGTTATTAAAGATTAAGCATTACCAATACGGAAGTTGTATGCAGAAAGGGCTTAGAACTATGTAGTGGAAACCCTCAGAAAAGATGTTGCATCAATCAAACTACCATATTTAAAAAAGTAAAAGAAAAACAGAAACTCCAAAACACTTATTTTAATTTTGTTATGCAAAGTACCTGCCATCCACATTCAGCTACGAATCTGTGTTTTTTATTGTAGAATTCTATGTGGAAGAATACTTGTTGCAGGATGAAAGCCTGCAGACAATGTAGGTCACATACACATTAATGAACAGTGGATATTAAAAAGCCTACTTCATAATTCCATTACTAAATGATATGTGTAACTGGTCTTGACCATATGCACATCTGTAGGTGCCTTGAAACATTTTCGTTATTAATATGTTATATATCGTTCTGTCACTCTGCTGCCCTAAATTCATTTTAGGATTTTTGACTATTGTTCATTTTAGGATAGTTGTAGATTACAATAGGAGTAAGGGGAAATGCCACTTTCACATCACATACAATGGCTTAGCCTTTTTTGTTGGCCTCAGACCACAACAGTTTCCAAAAGTGAAATAACCTTTGAAACTGTCAGAGTGACAATACTAAAACTGTCCTCCCCATCTTGAACATGGATAGAATCCCATCACCTATATTTGTGATTTGCTTATGTATGGAGGAACAACTTGGGCAGTGCCTCTGTACTACCCCAATAAATGACAATGTTGAGCATCCATGTGAACCCTAAGATGTAATCGCCAATATATCTACTCACCATTAAAACAAACCAGGACAGGACCACATGCCAACTAAGGAAACCCTATTGTGAAGGTTATACCTGGCATTTATCGACAGATGCCTCCTGCAGGGCAATTACTAGCATGCTGAGTAACACAGATTTGTACTGTTCTTGGCATCCGGTCTCTACTAACTGCAAAAACACAATGAAGAGTTGTTCAGCCAGTCAAAAAGTAAATACCCAATTTCAGAGGATTGGCGGTGTGAATACTGACCTCAGTCACAGCAAGTAATGCTAGTGAGTATTTTGGGAATACTACACCACACTCTTATGAGCTGGTAAGAAGATACCAACTGGTTCCTGGGCCAGTTCGGGCCTTTCAGATTCTTTTAGTACGTCCCCTAGTGTTACAACATCAACCACAGGGACAGGAACAAAGCCAATGGCCACAAGTTCTCCTATCACCAAACGTCCTTAATGGACGCCCAGGATAATGTTAAGCAGGGACAGCATGCCATCAAGAGAGAAGAGAAAGGGATTACCAATGTTGGATCATGCTATCCCAAAGCCTATCTCTTCCCCCGGGATAAGTAGGGCGGTAGAGGAGGGTAGTAGAATTCTGGGCAACGTTACCACAGCGCGGGGACACACTGGTCATAGTGTAACCATTGCGCTTTATAAATGTGCCTATTATTATTTATTAAAACATTTTCAATTAAGGCACTTAAGCATGGAATCTCTGCTTCAACACAAGGGCTATGATCAAGTACTGCATTGGCAGAGTCCATCAAGTAGCCACTGCATGCCTAAGGAATAATCACAGGTCCACCGCTTGACAGAAGCATCTCGATTTTCAGCGTCTGTGGAAATGTCCTGTCCCTCTCTTGAAAGACTCGCTCACTGCAACATTTCAGGGGTTGTTTGCCATTCTTAGTTCACTGCAAGTTTGTGCTATTTCTATACAGACCCCTCCTTAATCTAACAATTATAGAATAACTCATTTATCGTTTGAGCTAACTGAACTACCTGGGACTGTCCTCAGATCTCACAGACATCCAGGTGCTATCTGGGTTGTCAAGGAGTGCTCACTTATGTACCATGCAGAAGTTAGACTGGTATCAATATTCTTTAACTTGCCCTATAAACAGTACAGCACGTCCCTCCAAACCAGAAATGGCACCCACAGTGACAAACATCAAGTCCTATCTAGATTGCCCCACATTAAAACTGCTGCAGGACACATATGCCTCCAAGTCCTAACCTTTATCTGAAGCTCCACAGCTCACTTCTGAGAGTCAGCACTCTCAGAAGTACATGGGCGCTCAAAGCCACTCCTCATACCCAAAGACAGGCATGTAATTTCCTAGAACACATTCTGATAGCACATGTAGGCAATTTCCTACTCTTCTAGAAACTAAAGGTCCCACCCAATCAACAAGGGTTTCCACCTGACCTCAGGTATTCTCAGGGTCACTCTCTGCTCGAACAGTGAAAACTAAGAGCAGACCACCACCCCTGGTTCCATTAAGGGTACGCTACAATACACTTCAATTACACTCTTTAAGGGTTCACTCTAAGAAGACTTTCCTGGAGAACTACTGTCCAGCTTCTTATGTTGGGTGTCTCTTCAGTGCCAAAATGTTCCCTTGGGGAAAGCTTGGGGATTAAGTGCCTTCCATGTTTGTGACACTTCCTGAGGTGCTCAAAGATCCCCATGCTACCGTTAAATGTTGGAAAAGGGAGATGTGTGTTTCTTTCTTTCTTTTTTTTATTTTTGCCTCCAACGTGGTCAGGCTACTAAAGACTCGGCCCAACTGTTTGGTGGTAACAATTGTTCCCTGGAACCTGCGCGCATGAGCGCATGCACACAGGGCCTTTCCCAAGCGCGCACAGTCTATCAAAGCGCGCACGTCTCAGATTCACAAGGGATTTAGACCATTCACCAGCCACAGCCTTTTAAATAAGAGCGCTGTGAAAAGTACGGCCTTTTCCTTGGTGGTGAAGTGCAGTGTGCATCTAAAACGCAAGGGAGAGCAGCAGGTTTTCATTTTCAAGGTAGGGCTTGTGGAATGCCATAAAGTCTAAGGCAGGCAGCAGTTCTACTTTCCGCTTATTGTGTCAGAGGGGTGGAGGGCCTGCACACATTCACCACAAATGTTTACTTTCATTTCAGTGAGTCTGCTCGGTTTGTAGCATCCGTGCAGCACCTGCACTTGTTACAAGAAACAATAATTTCTTATTTCATGTTGGTTTGGTATGCTTGTAAGCTCTTGTCATACTACCGCTGTTCGCACTGTAGAATTGGAGCTGCTTTGCACTTTCATTTTTATAACATGAACTGTAAACAACATGCCGGTCCCTATAGTGCAGGCTCTCTCCCCATGATCTCCTCCCCACCTGCTACACATTTATACAATCAGGCATAGACCTGCCCCTGGTCGAGTTTGCTCAAATTCAATAATGAAACTGCTGTGCTTTAGGCTCAGACTTTGAGCCAGGTAAATATTTTTTGACTGCTTTTTTAATGGGGTTATATTTGGTTTTGTTTCAAATGATGACTTATGATGGACATCTCTGATTTTTTTATGCCATTGCTCTGTTGCTGTGTGGCTTTAGCACTTGGTGCAGTCATACCTGGCAATGACCTCGTTGGGTAGGGGGTGCTGTGTTCAAAATAACTTTATAGCTTAAAAGCAGGTGCTACAGATTTCCTTTGGTGTCCAGCAGTTTCATGCAACAATAAAAGTGTCGAGACAACTCTGGTGATTAATGCTCCTGCTGGGGAGAGAGCAGAGAATGTCTAGTGCCAGGTCAGTCTATTAAAAAGTAGAGCAAAGGGTTAATGTGTCTGCTAAAAATGTGTAACAAGAAGATCACAGAACTAAATGTGAGTGAAGAATGAGTTAGTTTCTTCCCAAACTTCTCTGTCACTTTCAAAATTACCATTACAAAAGACTGCTCCAGTTTAGGTGGGTGTCGATGGTTACTGTTGGAAAAAGCCCAAAGGTGTTCACCTAGCACCACGTAGTACAACACCACAAGTATGGCTCAGGGGTTAGAGGCGGCAGACCCGGAAGCTGAGATCGGCCCTGGGCCAGGGTTCAATTCCCCGCCTCGACGGGGCTTGGGCTCAATAATTCCACGGACTCGATAATTCTCGCGCCGGTGCCTACTCGACTCACGGGCTCACACTCTGCGACTCTGGGCAATAGCTTGCTTAATCTCCACAACTGCCCCTCGCGGTGGGATGCCTGGCTTTCACCTTGTGGATACCCTGCCGGGGTTATCTCACAGGGGAATACCAGGACGGGTTCCCTAAGCAAGCGCTTAGATACCTGCGGTGTGGGTGATTTGCGCTATATAAATACATGTACATGTACAAGTAATGTAATTCCTTTAAAATAGTTTCCCATTTTATCAAAGACAAAAGCTTGCTGCAAGTGAATACTGAGTTGCCAAACCAAAAGTGAATACTCACTGTTTACTGCAGGAGTTAAGCCCTGCTTTACTTTGACAGGCCTACTGAGGACAATGAATGTGGTTCTAACATTTGGCCGGGAACAGGCCAATGACATGTAAGTAATGGACCAACCTGTGAGTAATGGACCAACCTGTGAGTAGGTGATGTGTGCTTCCTACTTGAATCAGCAGGGGTGCATTCTGCATCTGCTGCAGGAGCCTGAGCTTTAACAGAAGCATGCACAGATAGCAACTATGAAAGTCTGACTTTACCAAAGCGACACAAATTAAAAGAGATTCATTGGGACTTGCAGTGGTAGAGTCTAAGATTGAAGAGACACCTGCTGCTAACATATTCGAGCTCCAAGATAATTGACCTTGGAAACTTTGATTGGAGCCACAAACTGATGGAGGCTTCAGATCATCACTAAGTCATGGCTCACAGAGGGAGTGTTGCGGGCAGGGACATCTTACTGATTTTGGGAGCCCTGGGCCAAATACATTTTGGGGCCCCTGTTCGGAACAGCCTTGAATGTATTACCCTTTTTCAGCTCTTTCATGCCCTCTTGGCCAGGTCAGTGACAGCTGATAAATATATATTCTATGTCAGGACCGGAGGCTTCAGATTATGCTTTTTACCTTCTTCGCTGTTTATTACATATAAATCACAGCAGACAAAAAAGTATCCACATAAGCTCTAAATCCCAGAACAAGGATAAGGCTTGCCAATACATCCAAGAAAAAAACACAGATTTGCATATATAAACTACAAATCCCATCAACATGTCCAACAAGTTATCACAAATAGTCCTTCTCTAGTGTCCATGACGGGTAGGTAGGACGTCCCTCCTGTGACCACTTCCGCTTTCTTCTCTGCTTCGCAGCCAGTTAAGTGTTTTTTTCTTTCTCTCCCCTAGTTGGTGATTTCTCGATTGTTATGGGGGTTTCTGTGTTCAAACGCTATGGTTACTGCGTGTTGGGGCTTCAGTATTGTGACTCCCTTTTTCCTTTTCAGAGCCCCATACTGATCGCGGGAACATTTGTTGTTCCTCACGCGATCTTCCGAAACATTGCGGCATACTCTCTGGCCGCCAGGGGGAGCTAACGCGTCTCGTTTGCCTCAGCGCGGTTTTTCTGTCACAGGGAGCCGCGCTGAGGAGATCGACCCGCCGGAGCCTTGCCCCGTCACCTCACCTTCACGCCCAGGCCGCCTGGGTCCGTATTTTGTCCCTGTTACTTGACGAACGCCCTGCGGGGTCTGTACAGCGGTTTTACCGTGTTTGCCACCTGAGGGCATTTTTTTTGGGCACATCAAGCTGTGTGCTCGTTTTTCCATACCTGCACATATTTCCACTATTGGCAGCGCGCAGGGAGGTGACAGTGACCCGGTCTAGTAGAGGGTCGGCGCGCTGCAGGGTTAGTGCCATCCTAATCCCTGGTGCCAACAGCCAAAGCGTGCTGGTTTTACCCGCAGTCCTGATCCTGTGACCCAGCCCTTGAGTGACTAGTGGGGTTGAGTGTAGCCCTCATGGATGGATCAGGAGTATTACGAGGAGGAGGAATCCCATCAGTACCTGAACGATGAGGAATTCTATAACGCAGTCGATAGTTCTATTTACCGCTGCGTGACGGAGGTTGTAGGGCCCATGGAAGAGCGCCTATTTGCCCGTATTATTCAGGAGTGTGAACGGGTGGCGCAAGCCCATTTGGGGACATCTGGCAACTCGCCAACCCCATCGGGGGACAATCCCCCAGTCCCCAAAAAGGTTTGTGAGGAGGGGGTATCTGGGGCGGCGCACGGTGTGGACAGGGACGCCTTTGAGCTGTTGCGTGACGCTTTTCTGGCCAAGGCAACCGTGCCTGCGCCTCCTTCAACCCCGGGCCCTTCAGGATCAATGGGTACAGCACCCTCATCCCCTGGCTGGATGTCCCTAGCAGACACGGACGATGAGGATGGGTCTGTGCGTTCTTAGCGCCGGTCGGGCTCCGCCGCTGAATTGCCCCAGGACAGCTCGGGTATGCTGGACCCGGATGAAACACTGCATCCACAATCAGCTGCCTGGACCCCGGGAGAAAAGGTGGCGAAGTTCATCGCGGGGAACCTCCGCAAGCCCCTGGAGAAAGAAGCGAGAAGCTGTCTGCGCGGGGAGTGCCCTAGACCCATCTTGGAGGAGAAGGTGGCCCTTACGTCCGAGTTAGACCCGGAGATGGCCACCTTACTTGTGAAGTTCGTTAAAGACCCTCACAAGGGGATTGACCGTTCCTGGCGCTCCTGCCAGGATAAGCTTTTAGATGCTATAGGACCTATAACCAAGATCTTGGATATGGCGGAGGAGGCAAAAGTGACAGGCGTCCTGTCAAACTGGGCGCAATGAGTGGTGGTCTTCTTAGGGAACGCCAATTGCGCCCTTTCGACCGAACGTCGTCGTTCACTTTTAATCAAGTTGGACCCGAAGTTGGGAGACCTAGCCTCCGCGGAGGCGGGAGCTGTGGCCCAGGGAGGCCTCTTTGGGGACCCCTTTATTAGGGAGTTGGGGAAGTTCGTCTCTACGTTTACGTCCCTAGACAGAGCTCAATCGAGCATCAAAAAAGATTTTCAACAACGTTTCTCCCGGGGAGGGCGATCGCGGTGGGGGCCGCGCAACCGGCCGTGGCGGTCAGTAGTTTGTTAACAGAAATCAAGGCTCCGGGCGAGGTCAATACAACACCTCATCGAACTTCAAAAACTTCTACCCTACTAGAGGCCAACGCTTCCGAGGTCGAGGTGGATTTAAGAACACCGCTGGAAACCATGCGACCGGTGAGTGTCATATCGGCAGATCAGGTCCGCATTGGGGGGGCCACTAGCCTTGTTTCCGGAGGCTTGGCCGCGATCACGTCAGACGCATGGGTCTTATAGACCGCCTGCGAGTTTCGCATAGAGTTTTACGATCGGCCCTTTCAAGAGAGGCCCCCACACCCTATCGTTTTCTCTCAGGCCGACGCGCAACTGGTCGACGAAGAGATCTTGGATGTGCTTCACGAAGGAGCCATTTGCCGTTCGGTCCGCCACCCTGTCGGTTTTCTGAGCAACCTGCTTCTGGTGGAGAAGGCGGATGGGGGACAAGGGCCGGTAATCAACCTCAAGGAGTTCAACGGTTGGTTGGTTTACCGGCATTTCAAGATGGAGGGTATCCATCTTCTGCTGGACGTGCTGCTCCCGAACGACTGGATGCATATTTGGTGGTTCCTATCCACCCTCCGCATCGTCGTTTCCTCCAGTTTCTTTGGGGGGGGCCAGATGTTCGAGTTCACCGCCCTTCCATTTGAGTTTTCCTCAGCGCCTTGGTGCTTCACCAAGCTTCTCCATCCTGCGGTGGAGGTCTTACAAAGCCAAGGTATTCGGATGATTGTCTATTTAGACGATATCCTATTGATGGCCCAATGCCCCAGGAAGTTGAACCTTCAACTTTGGCAAACAGTATCCCTGCTCCAGGGCTTGGGGTTTGTCATCAACAGGGACAAGTCCGTTCTCTCTCCTTCACAGACAGTGGTATTCGTGGGGTTTACTGTGGACTCAGTCCGGTCCACTTTGAGTCTACCGTCCAGGAAAGTGGGAAAAATTTGCCACATATTGCGTCAAACGATCTCGAGATCCCACACATCACTCCGCCAAATTGCCCGGGTGGTAGGGCTGCTTTCCTCCTCCATCCAGGCAATCTTTCCGGGGCCCCTCCATTACCGGGCCCTTCAACGCCTCAAGGCGCATCATCTCTGGCGAGGCCTAACATACGATCAATTGGTTCCCCTTTTGGTCGAGGTGAAGGAGGAAATGGCCTGGTGGCTCGCCCATATGGAGGCCTGGAACGGCCGAGCGATCTTCGGGCCAGTCCCGGACCTGGTGATAGAGTCCGACGCCAGCAGGGCCGGTTGGGGCGCCTGTTGTGGAGAGTTTTCCACAGGCGGCGCCTGGTCCTCCGAGGAGCAGGAGCTGCACATAAATTGCTTGGAGCTGCTGGCGGGGTCCTTCGCGGTGCGCTGTTGGACCAAGGATTCGGTTCGCTCCTGTGTTCTGCTCCAGATAGACAACGTCTCAGCGGTCCGATACGTCAAACATCTGGGAGGTCCTTGATTCAAAGACCTAGCGGATTTGCCAGAGGATTTTGGGGATTATTGCCTAGCGCACCACGTGTCAGTGACAGCGGAATACTTGCCAGGCCAAGCCAACCAAGTCGCGGATTGGCACTCCCAACACTTGCGGGACTCCAGCCAGTGGAAGCTGGACATGGAGGTTTTCAGATGGCTGAACGGTCTTTGGGGCCCGTTCTCAGTGGACCTCTTTGCGTCGCGTCTGGACCACCAGCTCCCGCGGTTTTTCAGCTGGAGGCCGGACCCTCTCGCGGAGCCATGGTGGTGCGGGCGGCGGCCCAGCTTCGCCGTCAGGAAGCAGAGGCGGCCTTGGTGACACCTTTTTGGAGGTTTCAAGTTTGGTTTCCGGTTCTTCTGGAACTTTCTTGGGATTCTCCAATCCTACTCCCCCGGTTTCCACGTCTTCTTCTCAACGCGGACGGGATCCCCATCATCTGGTAACACAGAGCTCTCTCCGCCTCATGGCATGGCGGCTTTCAGGCGACGTTGGTCGCTCCCGGGCCTTTCGAGGCCAGCTGAGGATTTCTTGTCAAAGGCCTGGGCAGGGAGAACGGCAAAACGCTACCGCTCCGTCTGGAATAAATGGACCCCTTGGTGTCTTCGACGGGACTTGGATCCCCTGGTCGCAGGCGTCGTTCCAGTGCTGAATTTTTGGGTGGAATCGGCTTCATCCGGCCTGGCTTATCGCACTATCAACGCGATGCGGTCGGCGATTTCGGCAGCCCACCATCCGGTGGATGGGGTGCCGGTCGGAGAGCATCCTTTTGTTTGTAGACTCCTGAGAGGTATTCTTCTCTCCTTGCCCCCGGAACCGCGTTACTCCGTTCTCTGGGACGTCAATGTGGTCTTGAACCTCTTGTTGACTTGGCAGTCGAATAAGTATCTGTCTTTGAAAGAGCTGTCGGCAAAGTTGGTTATGCTTTTGTGCTTGGTGTCCTGTTGATGTGTTTTGGAGGTACGTGCCTTGGATATCTCGGTGAGGGTTTTTTCCCTGGAAGGGGTGATTTTCACATTGGGGCGTCGCACAAAATGTGTGTCAAGGACGATTTCTTACCCATCCTTTGTGGACGCTCCCAAACTGTGTGTAGTCCAATGCTTGAAGGAATACGAGGAGTTGACCCTAGAACTTCGTCCTTCTGGTGAACGACAGCTTCTGATTGCTTTGCGAAAGCCACACAAGGCTGTCTCTTCACCCACCATCGCCAGATGGGTAAGGTGGATCATGCAAGAAGCAGGTATTGATACGAAACTGTTCGGTGCATACTCGGCTGGGGGGGCCATGGCTTCTAAGGCTTTCTTGTTGGGAGCCCGCTTGGAGGATCTGATGCGTGCTGCGGACTGGTCCTCAAATTCCACTTTTAAAAGGTTTTACTTTAAACCGGTGGCGGATATTGCACATTTGGTGGTGAGTAAAATATGAAGCCTCCGGTCCAGACATAGAAACGAAATTTCCCTAGCATTGTAAAGGTAAGTTTCAATTCTATTAAGGACACCGAGGAGAGGATTATCTCTCCCAGGCCACCTGCTGATGCGATCCCGCCCGTACTACAGTAAGTAGTCAGGTTTTCCGCTACAATGTTGGTAAATTTGAAGTATGAAGTCCAGCTTTATTGGATGCGTGTACATGTTTCTGCCGTACACCGCTGACGTTGTTGTATGTTTTTTTGCTAGGAAATGATGGTTCGAAGCAGGACCAGTGAAACCGAGGCGTGACTCGCGCTGAGAAAGAGGAAGTGGTCACAGGAGGGACGACCTACCTATCCGCCACGGACACTAGAGTAGGACTATTCTATGTTAACTTGCTGGACATGTTGATGGGATTTGTAGTTTATATATGCAAATCTGTGTTTTTTTCTTGAATGTATTGGCAAGCCTTATCCTTGTTCTGGGATTTAGAGCTTATGTGGATACTTTTTTGGCTGCTGTGATTTTTATGTAATAAACAGCGAAGAAGGTAAAAAGCATAATCATCGCCTCCGCGTCCTAATAGAATTGAAACTTACCTTTACAATGCTAGGCAAATTTCGATTCTCTTGTATAGTCTTCCAGCAACCCCCTTCCAGTGCTCCAATCAAGAAAATTCAGTAGAATTGTACAATGGTGCTCCCTTCTGAGTCCTGTCCTTTTCTAAGCCTGGGGTATAGGAGCAACTAGAATAAACAATGAATATCATGATGATCTGTCTCCACACTGCAACACTGTCTCAAGACCCTGTTAAAAAGAGCTACATGTGTGAAATGCACTTGTTCTCGAACTCATTGTAAACGAAAGTTTTGAGCGGTAATTGCCATGGATTTATATACTCGCCGGCTGCGCTAGCATGCTTGCCGCACACAGCCTTGGCTGCAGCGCACAGAGCTCTTGCATTTCCGCACATCGAGGAAAATTTTTGAGGGAACATTGGTGGTAACCCCCCAATTGGCTTGCCTAGACATTCTAGGATGCAACCAGTTGTAAACCTTTCTCTTTCTAGCAGGCCCTGAAACTACACAAAGTGTTGAAGCAACTCTGAATCAACATTACACAGAGTTTACTGTGATATCCACATGTAGGGTGCACAACTATTAGCAGGACAGGCCTATCCAAAAAGACTAAACCTTTGTTCGATGAGTGATTCAAAATCACTCTAGTTCTTCCAAACCCCTTTGTAAGGAGGATGTGTCCCACAAAACAGGCAAAATAATGATCAAAGCAGATTTTTCAAAGGCAAACTAAACATGCCACTCATGTTTCGTCTCTGGCATATTTGTCTTCCATGTCCATCTTAAATTTCAATGTGGTTATTTCAAACCTAGAGGCAGTACAGTTGATGGCACAGATGAATTTCAGGTGTAATAAAAAGAATCAAGCAAATTCACACTCTCAAACTAGTGAGCAGGATACGAGCAAACCTACTACCAACTAGTGATCAATAAACTGTTGGGGACTTTACAGCACACAACAACAAAACAATAACAGACATACTCGGCAATGTCACACCACTAAAATCTTAAAAGACTTAGGAGCAAACCATCATGTGCCTTGTTCAACAAGCTAAGAGAAGATGGAGACAAAACCCCTCAATATCACATCTCACACGCCTACAAGACGAAACAAACAGACACAAAAAAATAATCTTATGAACAAAAGCCTCCTTCTTCCATTCACAGCAAGACAAGGCTAGAAACCACACAAATAACTCTAAAACATCACCAAACAACAAACATACTCCAAAAACTCAACTGCCACATTGAAACAATGCGAAGACTTCGCAAAATTCTTTGCAGGCAAAATTACAAAGGTTAAACACTCTTTGAATGACTACAACCACACAAGCAGCTTTACTTCAGACATAGCCATGCTCTAGACACAAGGTACAAAGATGAATAAAGTCTACGTACATCTCCACCCCAGCCTCTGAAGCAGAACACAACATGGCATGAATTAGGAACAGTCATGGAAAATGAACTCCTTTCAAACCTGAACTCTACGTCTCACATTACGTACTCCCTAACATAAACCCCACCCAAGGGACTAATCAACATCTCACTATCCCAGTCCCAGTGTCAATCTGAGACTCCTTAAAACTAGGACAGGTTATGCCATTCCTCAAGTAACCAGGATCCGATCCCAAAGACCCTAACAACTTTCACCCTGTAACCAAACACTCTAAAAAATGTGTACTGGGTAAACGCAATCAACACATACACATAATATGACCTACTCAACATCATCCAGTCAGGCTTCAGGGCATGCAGCAGCACAGAAACAACCATACTCAACACCAGAGAAGACATCATTAGGATGATGGCTACAGGAAATGCTTGCCTGCTTGTACTCCTAGACCTATCAACAGCGTTTGATACTGTCAACTATGAAAACCTCATAAACACCCTAAAATTATGCATGAGCATTGGAGTCACAATTCTAAATTGGATCACTTCAAACATCGACAACCAATCTCAACTAGTCAAAATGAAAGATCCACTCCCTAATCCATTCCCTAAACACCAAGGAGTGCCCTAAGGCTTAGTCTAGCACATTTCCTCTTCAACATTTACATGGAACTACTGTCTGTGATTCTACAACCCATCAATCTTGCAGAGCACCTATATGAAGACAACACTCAACTCTACTTAAAAATCTCCAATCACAGAGACATCCTCCACCTAAACAAAATACTAAAAGAGATTAAACCACCTGAAACCCAACTACCTGAAGACTGAATTTCTCCTATTATACCCCAAAGAAAGACCCCACCAATCCAAGAATCGATGACTCACCTAGATCAGCTTAGCTGAAATCCCACAATAGTCAGCCGAAGTAATTCGCTCAGAATCACACAAGACAATAACTTCAAAATGACCACTCACATAAACTCCACCGCAAGAAACGCCATGTACAACCTCAAGCTACTAAAAACGATCAAACCTTTCATCCCGAACGAGGATGTCAAAAACGTAGTACAATCCGTGATACTATCTAAATTGGACTATGGCAAGGCAACTCACACAGGCACACCTAAATCCTTCCTAGCCCCATGTGGACAACCCTTAAGGCAGCAGCCAGGGTCAAAACAGACAAACATCGACACAAACACATGATACCCACACTAAAGAAATTTGAGTGTCTCCCGATAAAGGTAAGATGCATTTACAAAACAGCCTGTATTACACTAAAAGCTCTCCATATGGGTATACTGAAAGATCTATGCTGATAACTATAAAGGGCAGGGAAAGCTTGCAATCACTACTACAGGCACTGCCTGATATACGGATAGGAGCCATGAATGCTCGTTTTCTGGCAATGCACCCAGGATCTGGAACTGCCTGCCATCAGAGATTCGCACTAACCGGTCGATAACTAACTTCAAGCATTAGTACTTGAAAGAGACCTAGTCACAAATGAGAATGGAGTTCTCCCGCAATGCAGCCTCCAGCTCTCACGCAAGATGCGCCACGAAAAATCAAACAGAGACTCACACACTGAATTCAGTATTACTAGAACTCTACCTGACCCGTCCTTGTACAGCCAAAGAAACAATGATCCTACCTCATACCGGCGCTGCCATACTGCAATCATCAAGGACTATCCACTGGGTTTACCGGGTACATATCGAACTATTTAACTTATACACACGTGTATCAGATGGTTTTTGAATGATGGAACATGTACACAACATGATATGTAACTTTTGAATTTATGTGACCACTACTACTGGTGAAATACTGTACAGTGCTCTGAAACCCTCGGGTCACATATACGCTATATAAAACTCTCAAATAAATAATGAAATAAAAATGTATTACAAAGCCCTTAATGATGTCAGTCTGGGCTACTGGTTCCTTTGTGCCCTTTTTACTGGTGGGGGGCGGAGAAAGAGAAAGTGACAGCAAAAGAGAAATAGAATATCTGATGCCTGCTTCACAATTTCTGTATAACCTTGCACATAGTTACATGGCCGTCTTCAACTCGACTGAATACAAGTAATAGCATTAATGACACAGCCAACCAGCATTTCCCATCTTTTTTAACGTTTTCATTTTCAAAACGTTTATTTAAAAAAATGAGCTTCAAATTAGAAGTGGAGTTACTGTTGGGAGTATGCAAAATCGCATATTATTTTTTCAGATTTTCAGAGATTTTACACAAAACGTGGCTTCTCAACTGAAAATTGCAGAAAAGGGCAAACCTCGCATAATAAATTTACATGAGATATAGGCAGGATGGTGTGTGAGCGGAATGTTTTCTGCGCAATCTAGTTCATGCAGATGAAAATGTATCAAAATCGTATAATGAGATATGTAAAGAAATGTTGTGAATTTCGCTGCCATATTTAAAATTTCACACAAGGCTAGTTAGTATGTTTACTGCTAATTAGGATGAAAAGGAAAACAGGCATAGTAGTGGACCTCAAAGAAGTTTTGAATAAGAGAAAAATAGGGCAATATCCTTTGTTATCTATGAGCTGGTTTTTCATGCGAATTCAACTTTTCTTGGGAGTGACAGAATGAACAGGGTAATAATGACAGAGTAAGCAAGGAGTGCCTGAATATTATCTGCATTTATATGTTCAACTTACCTCTCTCGGTTCTTGAAAGCAGGATTATCTGCTAGCAAACCTACTGAATACTAGACATTTGCACCTTGTTTAGTGTTATCCACAAGCCTGCATTAGAGATGGTTTCTTGGTGCTCAAAGCACAAAACAAGGTGCCACGCGCACAGTGCGTCAGACATCACACCTCAGTTTCGGCTTCATGTTGTACTCTAGTAAAGGTCTGCATATGCTTCATAGTCAGATGCTCCCCTAAACTGTAATAAAAAAACACCACTTCCAATTTTCATCTGATTATGTGATAGTATAACTGTGTTTTCAAAATACCCTTGCACATTTTCTGCTCGACCTTTTCCACTCATCTCAACCTTCAGTGCATACATACCTTTAGTGATTTGTGGAGTGCAGTAAAATTGCTTGTCTGCTCACCTAAGTCATCCTGGTCCCAGGGGCGGCCTTAGGCATGTGCAAGCTGTGCACCTGCACAGGGCCGCCAAACCCCAGGGCCGCCACGCCAATATATATCCTTAAAATAATAATCCTCTAAGGATGAATACATATTTGCGTGGCGGCCCCTGGCAGGGATTTGGCGGCCTCAAGCTCTGTTCCACCTTCCTGAGCTCCGGGGGGCTCCGCCCTGCCCGGACCCCCTCTTCCGGGCCCCCTACCTATGCTCCCTGCCCAGGGCCGCCATGAGTCTAGAGCCGCCCCTGCTGGTCCAATAACTACTGGTCATGAGAAGGAGTAAGCCAGCCCCGCCCATCAGTAGTCTGAAAATACAAATCAAAAGAGCGGATTGTGGAAACTCCCCACATCATGAATGTGACCCAGGCATTTTTTGCAACTCCCCGAAATTAGGTAAAAGGTGCAGACTTTGCGAGCAGTGTCTGTGCAAGCAGTGGCCAATCTGCTATGGGTTATTATGAAATGCCAATGTTTGAACAACTCAAAAGCCTGGTACTGCAGATCCGCTTACCATGGTGCTGCATACTCTACTGCATTTTCTTATAGATCTCTCCAGCAAGCGCATTAACTACCAGAGTTCTCACCATTATTACTATTCCCTGAGATTTACTCGGCACCTTCACAGCAGATGCCTTAACCCAATCAAATACTTGTAGACATTGCAACCAATTAAGCATAACAGATCTACTACCATGCTTCTCCTTGTTGCCGATTTGTTTGAGGCAGGGTTTAAAAGAATAAATGTATCAGTTGAGGCTCTGATTTTGCATCGGGATCGTGGCACTTTTTTGGCACAACCTCAACGCCAAATCTCATTTATTAAATCTCATAATATGCTTAAACGTACTCATGATATACCTGAAAAACATATGCGTGAGGTCTTAATTGTGATGTCACTTCCAGTGAGGTCACTTCCTGTGATGTCACTTCCTGTGATGTCACTTCAATGTCACTGTCGGAGGGACGGTCGGAAACGGAAGCGATGAGGCCGTATGGGAGTTATAGTGGGATGTTTATTTCCGCAGTGTCCACAGAGTCCACCAAAAGGTGGTGGGGAGGATTCTTTGCCATAATTGAAAACGAAAATAAACATAAACAAACAGTTCTTGTTCAGGTAGGTCGCAAAGTAAATAGAAGTTTCTTAGCTTCTTTCTTCTATGTGGGGGGGGGGGGGGTTCAGGGGCCGGTGCCATTACCAACGCAGGATCATGCAAGAATCTGGTTCTGGGTGCCCAGAAGCAGAACAAGGTAGCCCCCGTGCCCTACCCATGGGTGCCAGAAAGGCGCCAGGCCCCCGTCCAATGGGGGCCTGGCGAGATACAAATCCCCCTATGGGGTACAACACCTACAAGGCGGGAAAGGTTGCGGGGATATAAGCCGCTGCTCCCCCAGGTTGCTCCTAGCATCATGGAGCAGGCGAGCGACGCACTCAGGATTCTTGACAACTCACAGTTCTGACTCATCGTTCTTCGGAGAGGCAAAGCTCTGCCGGTCGACATGCTCTTTCAGCAAAGCCAGTGACTAGGGGTGCGCCCGCTCAACCTCTTTGCTTCACGCTTCCATGCTAGAGGGGCCTATTTTACAGCCTGTGGCACGGCGCTCCGAGACATCTCCCGTAACTGAAGGAAACATGCAAGAGCGCCACCCCCTCCCCCGGAGATCTCTGCTCCCACTTGTTGCCCTCAGCAGTGCGTGCGGCCCGGAGAGCGATCCAGCTCCCATCCTTGCCAGCTGCACGCTACCGCAGACGCTGCCTTGGGGACACACCGGAGGTTGTCCCTCTTCCATTGGCGCCCGTTCTCTCGGCAGGCATGCAGCCCGGAGAGCAATCCAACTCCCATCCTTGCCGGCTGCACGCCCCCGCAGACGCTGCCTTCGTCGCACCTGAGGTAGTCCCTCTTCCGTTGGCGCCGTTGGTCTTAGCCTTCCGCTGGCGCCCGGTTTGGTATGTGTGTGCGAGGCCCTCAGCAGTGAGTGCGGCCCGGAGAGCTTCCAGCTCCCATCCTTGCTGGCTGCAGGCCCCTGCCTGGCCTCTAACTCTTCCGGTTCAGGGAATCCCGCTACCGGAGCACTGGCCAGCCGTGGCAGCAAAGACCCAGGTAAGAGCTGAAGTGTTTTTTCATGGCAGATAAGGGGTAAAGGCTGCATTCGGGACCGCACACAGGAAGCTTCTGGGCTGGCAGAATCGGCAACATTGTTGCAGTTGCCTAGCCCTACCCAGCCCCTCGAGTTATGGGACATTGAAGAAGCCACTGTTTTGCTGCGCGACTGAAGTGGAGAGGTTTGTACTGGTTGAGGTATTGGCGGCCAACAAGCATTGGCAATAGCACAAAAAAAAGAAAAAAAAAGTAAAATCAGCAGGCTGCAGGTAAAGGAGTGCAGGCAGCCAGGAGAGGCAAGGTCACTGGCCAGAAGCTAATTACAGCAATTGCATTTGTTGCATAGGAGGACGACGGCACCCCGCTCAGAAGCATGTGCCATGGAAAGTCAAGGCGCAGAGGGGCAGTCAGAGGATCGAAATGAGCTACTGAGGAAAATTCGGGCTGCATCAGAGGTCCATGAGACCAAATGAAGGGGAGTGACCAAGCAAAGGGGGACGTCACTGCACCGACACCCAAGAGAAGTCGGAGGGCGGCGCCAAAACCACCCCAAGAAAAAGTGCTCAGGAAGATAACCCAGAAGGACCTGCCGCCTGTAGCCAACCCGGCGACGGCAGGAGCCTACAGCGACACCAGCAGCACAGCAACAAGGGGTGAGCCCATTAATGCAATTGTACAGGAATGCTTGAAATCAATGGCACCTCTGTTGCACAAGGGGCTGGGGTCACATAGGGCTGAGAACGCAAGGGCGCTGGCTACAGAGGGAGTATCTGGCCTACCCTGACACTTTATAGACCCAGGCTGCGCACGCCAAGAGTGTTTAGTGGCCTTAGAGGGGGCACGGGGAGCTAGGATCCCCCGTAGCGGCATGGAGCTGCGCAAGCACAACATACGATCCAGCTAGAGGCGTTTCGGCGGCAGAGGCTTATGCCAGACCCCAGCAGGTAGAGTTGTTGCCAGGCGCCTCACTCAGCTAACAGCAGGTCTCACACACAAACACCACCACATCCGGCTTGAGGTGGGGGTCAAACAGGACTACAGGTTTTGGGGCAATTCTGGGCAATAAATGGTGCGCAGGCCAATGGCCAAACAGGTGGCACAAGCAGGGCATCACCGGCAACATAACATTCCTGGAACAGTTCCCCATAATAGTGGCCTTAGCAGCCTGGAAGCAAGAGCTGAGGAACATGAGACTGACGCTGTGGTCACACAAAAAGGGGGTGGTGCAGGCTATCAATAGGTGATCGGCGAGGTGCCCTGACACGCCAAAACTAATGTGACAATTGGTTAAATTGCAGCTGGAAGGGAACGTGGACCTGAAGGCCCGGCATGTACCAGGGGTGGAGAACGCAGTGGCGGACGCCCTGTCAAAAGCACAGATGGGCAGATTCAGGGAATTGGCCCCGGGGCGGACAAGGTAAGGCCCCGTTCCTGAACAATTGTGGGGTCTGGCGGAAAAGACTTATCAGCATTAGTAAACCAAGCTCTTGCCCCTGAAGCGGCTGGATGGTACAAAACATACGCAGTGACAGTGATGCAGATAAGGGGCATACAGACACTGGGGAACATGGGCGAGAAACGAAGAGCAGTTGAGCAATTTATCCTATGGGCATTCACCAAAAAGAAGACCAGATCATGGGCACGGCCCCCTTGGGGGCTGTGGCCCATTTCACGAAAATATACATAGGACAGGGCCACACCTCATCCCTATACCTCAAAGAGGCGATGAAAGGGTGGAAGCGGGCCAAAAGGGGAAAAGGAAGACAGCAGGCGTCCAATAGATTTCACAACATTGGGCCAGCTTATGGATACACTAAAGGAATGTACAGGGGACATCTTAAAGCTACACCTGTTTAGTGGCAGCTTTCTCCACAGCATTCTTTGGAGCCTTTCGAAATAAGTGAGCTAGTGGCACCCAAGAATAGTGGGCCGGCGGGGCAGTGTCTACAAGCAACTAATGTCAGACCTAGGGCAGCATTGGTTGAGATATTACTAAGGAGGTCAAAAACGGTCCAGGCCGGTAAGGGAATGGTAATACAGCTTAAGTGCATCAAAGATCACAGATACTGGGCCGTAAGCTGCTTGTTCACATACATGGGGGCACGCCTGTCAGGTGACGGCCAGTTTTTCAAACATCATGATGGGAGGCACTTAAGCAAGTTTCAATTCACAGCAGTGATGCGCCAGGCCCTCGATAAAGCCAGGCAACCCACAGCGGCGTTTGGCTCCCAATCTTTTAGGATTTGTGCAGCAACATCAGCGGCACGATACGGCATGTCTGAAGCGGGGATACAGTCAGTTGACAGATGGCGGTCCCAGGCATACAGGAACTACATCAGGCCCCAGTTACTGTAGATCCCTCCGGCCTGGCAGCAGAAGGGGTTTTAACGGGGTGGAGCGCAGTCACCAGCACAAGAGACCGCTTGACATTTGTGACCATTGTTTCAGCAGGAAAACGACCCCGCCTAGTGTGAGTGGTGGGCAACTTCTTTGTGTCCAGGATGCAGACTTGGGGGCAGCGGGCGGCCACAAACTGGCAGGAAGACCAGTGAGCACATGCATCCGCTGGCTGGGGCAACTAGGGATGAGATGGAATCAGCTACAGACGGCCCTTCAGAACCTACAGGCGGACTGTTGGACTTGGCCCTTTTGGCAGGTTCAGCCCTGAACTTTTTGCCTTTTAATAATACCTAATTGTGGTGATTTCGGATCTCTGCGCACTTTAGCACTGTGGCCCAGTGTAAAGTGCGTGCGCTCTCTGAGTGTGTGTGGTGAGATTGGCCTGCCCTCCCATAGGAATGCATGGGGAATGTGTGTGTCCATGGTAGTTCCTGATGTGTGGGGAGTGCAGGGTCGAGTTTGGTATGTGCGAACTCATGAGATTAAATGCTGCGCGATGATGTGTGCGGATTTATTGTGTCTAGTGAGGAACTGCCACTTCTAGAAGTTGGCATGTCTGTGCAGTAAATGTGAATTGACTGTCTGGCTTGTGATTGGCTGGAGCTGGCTGGTGTGCCTGGCTCCAGGAGTCAGGATGGGTCTGCCCCGGTGGTGAATGGAGAGATCTGCATGTTGATGGGAGGGAGGAGTGCACCTGGAACCTGAATAGGGCTGGGCCTTCCCTCCACAATGCTGGCTCCAGCCCCTGTGGTGTGTCTGATGTCCCTGACCCATCCTGTGAATAGGCAGAGGGGCTGAGCAAAACAAAGTGCTCAAGAACCAGTTGCATCTGGTTCGCGCCTTGCCTGCACCTTTGACAGCAAAGGATTTCAGTGTATAAAAGAGGGGCTGTGACCCCAAGTAAATGTTCTTGTTTCCTGACTTGAATTTATCAGGGGCGTGCTACTGCTGGGGCCCAGGGGAAGGCTTGCCTCCCTGGGCCCTGCCCAGCCCCTGGATGCTGTAGGAATTTCCTTGTTGGGAGCTGCTTGCTCCATCTTTTGATGTCCAGAACTTTGTGGGACCCTTCTTGCTGTAGGGGTCCTTTCTGGGGCCTTTTGGTGCTTTCTGTGCCCCCAGCACCTCATGAGCGCTTTATTTTGATTCGACAGAGGGATGTACTCCTGCCCTCTTGTGCTCGTTGCGGGTGCCCACCCCGCTTATTTGGATTTAATTATGGGTGCCCACCCCATATGGCCACTTATTGTCGTATTTTTAGAGCGGGTGCCCAACCTGCTCACTACTTGTTCACTTTAGAGGGAGCCTACCCCTCGAATACTGCTGCGATTGCCGCCGCAGTGTTTGCGGCCTGCCTGGTTGTGGGCGGGGCCGCCGGACGGAAGCGGAAGTAACATTGCAGCATGCCGACGCGGGGCTCCCATGCAGAGGGGAGAGCCCCGCGGTTGCTGCCAGGTTGCGAGAGAGCCCCGGGTCCCAAGAGGGGGCCCGGGTGAATTGAAGATGGCGGCTGAGGCTGCCAACGGCAGTGCGGGCTCCCAGGAGTCCCGGGAAGCCCCGCAGGAGAAGCGCCGCCGCCTCTATAGAGAGAGAGCCTCCCCCGACAGAGCCGGTGAGTAGGGCTCCGGGGGGAGGCGACGGATGTGGTGCCAGTGAGGGCACTAAGTCAAGAGCTGCCCCGGGTGCTCAGTGGGCCGCTCCAACAGCGGGGCACGTTTTCTTTATGAGCCCGGTGTGGCTCCAACTCAGGCCATATTTGTTTAAGGAGCCTAAGGGGCTCCCCCGCCCGATTAGTTTCCTGAGCCAGAGGGCTCCAGCGAGGGCGCCATTATTGTATGGCTGGCCCAGAAGGGCCCCGAATTTCCTGCTCATTTCCGGAGCCGGTGCGCTCCTTGGGGGACATACTTTGATTCAGAGCCTAGAGGGCTCCCAAAATGCACATATTTTGATTCAGAGCCTAGAGGGCTCCAACGTCTGCACAGTATTGTCCTAGAGCCTAGAGGGCTCCCACGTTTTGACGCATTGTTGTTCTAAAGGGCCAGTGAGAGCCCATGGCGCAGTTTTGATACACAGCTGCCCAGCAAGTAGTGGGCAGCTGCACCGTTTAGGTTTTTTCTGAAATGCACTCCTTTGCCCTACCTTGGCCTTCCCCAGCTGCGCAGCACTAAGTGCCAGCTGCAGCGTTTAGGCCCCAGTTCATTGTTCCCAGCTGCCCAGCAAGTAGTGGGCAGCTGCCACGTTTAGGTTTTTGCGCAGTGGCGCAACCTTGACTTTCGCTGCTTAGGCAGCAGCCCTGACTCTCTGGACATAGGGCGTTTGAGCTGGCCAGTTGGCCAGGGGGGATTGTTACATTTATAGGGCGCAGTCCCTAATGTGATTTAAGTGCTATTCTGATATATGTGCTACTGCTTTTTGGGTGTTAGGAAATGTACTGTGTATACTATGTTTTGCGCACCCTGTGTTTGATGCCTCTAGATATGATTTATGCATAGGAGGTTGTTTTACATGTTTAGGTTTATGTTAGGGAGATTATACTTCCCTGTGTGATTTACACCCCTAGTGTAAGGTTTTACTTAGGAGGTGAGGGTCTAATGTAGTTAGACTGGTGGGATATTGTGCATGATGGACTTCATGGAACAGACTGTTGCAAAGTACAGTGATTACCAGTGTTTACTGGTTGTACGTTTTATGACCTATTTTACTTTTACCAAGTTATCTATTTTACTATTTCTTTACCAAGTGCTGATGCTGACAGTGGTCCATGTGGCCCTGTCAGGTGTACATAATCCCTTGTAAATATTGCACAGTGCCATTTCGCACAGTGTACATAATGTGATTACTATTCTAATGTGTTTTGAGAATACAAAGGCTATTTTTGATATAACCTTGTGTGGAGTTCCTTGGATGATGTTGCTGGTGGGTGCGTGCACAAATGCTTTACACATTGCCTCCAAGATAAGCCTGACTGCTCGTGCCAAGGTACCAAGGGGGTGAGCAGGGGTTATCTTTGGCGTGTAACTCCCTTGCCCTGACTAGAGTGGTGGTTTCTGCCTGGCTTTGGCGCAAGCCTTAGCCAACCAGAAATCCCATTTCTAACATTGGTGGCAGCGGTGGGATTAGGACTTGTGTTTGCGCAGTGCCACAGCGACAACTGGATTCACTGCAAAACTCTGCATTTTAGATAGTCACATGGAAAGGGATTATTGTTTTGTGGTTCTAAATGTAATTTCTTTGGAAATGTGTTTTTTGTGCACTGTGAGTTAGGGGTCACTAGCTCGGGAGGGTAGATTCTCCCCTAAGTGCAGTGTGAGTTTTCTGGATTCACCAGTAAGGGTGGGATCAAGTGGTGGCAGCTAAAGTGTGTCCAGTGCATGAAGTCCCCGTCCCGTTCCCAGAGTATGGTACCTGGTGCTCAGTAAGAGGGGTGCAGGTTGAGATTCAGGGACAGTAGATACTGTCTCACCGTTCTGGGGGTGTGTGTGTGGATGAATGATGTGTAGCACTGGACATGTGGTGTGAGTTCTCTGAAATAAGGAGCTTGCTGAATACTTTGGTGTGAGTTCTCTGAAATAAGGAGCTTGCTGGTTGGTTGGGTGTGAGTTCTCTGAAATAAGAAGCTTGCGTCGGGGAGTGATTCCAAAAGGAGTGGCTGAGGTGTCTTCCAGCCCAGAGTGGTGGAAGAGGTTCAGAGTATCCCAGCTAGGTCCCGGTGTAGGGGCCCACGTTCTGTCTCTGAGGAGAAGGAGTGGGTGGGACTGCGTGTCTCCATGTGCCTGAAACCCTGTCTCAGGACCTGGATGGTTTCTTTAGGGCACAACAGGTGGGGAGCCTAGGCTGTACTTGTAGACCATTTGAGGGAGATCTCCCAGTGTTTAGAGAACGTGGAGCCTCGGTAAGCAGGGCTCCAGTAGTTCTGGTGTCTGGCGGTATCACTCCAGTTGGGAGGGTGCAGAAGTCCAGATGGAGGGGTGAGAGGGGGAAAGGCTCCCCAGTGGAAGAACGAGTGGGTCAGGGGCCAGCCAGAAAGGGCTGTGTCGCCAGTGAGTGACCATGGTGACACCACTTCTGTCCTGAGTGACAGGCAGACTGTCACACGACACATTAGTTATGTGTCACCCTCGTGAAGTCCTGGTGCGCCAGGCATCTAACCAAAGGGTAGCGTCCCTAGGTTGGGGAGCCAGGTTCAGGTGTTTACCTGTCCTGGAGGTAAGGGCAACTGTAATCAGTGTCCTTGACATTAGTTATGTGTTGTTCTTGTCAAGTCCTGTTGTGCCAGGCATCTGACCAAAGGGTAGCGTCCCTAGGTTGGGGAGCCAGGTTCAGGTGTTTGCCTATCCTGGACGTCAGGGCGACTGTAATCAGTGTCCTGGCCGGTTTTGCCTTCTAGGGGTACCCCTGTGAACACAGGTGGGGCTCATCTTAAGTGAAGAGACCCTGTGTTTCCCAGAAGGGGTGGTGCAGGCCTAGCAGGGATCTTTAGGGTCCTTGGCGGAGTACTGTGGTACTACCCTGAGAGCAGGTAGGGCCTACCTTAAGTGGAGGGACCCTATTCTACAGTGGGAGGGTGCCGAATTCTGGAAGGGGTACAGAGGGAGGGAGTACCTCGCCTCTGACCCCTGTGCATCCGGTGAATGTGGATCCCAGGTGGTAGAGAGAGGTCCTAAACTGGTGGAAGAGTTGTGTTCTGGAGGGTGCTTCTCCTGGGAGAGTGCGCAACCCCAGAAGTAGAGGTAGGGTGGGGCACTCTTGCCCGTGACCTCTGGTCAGCCTGAGGGTGCGGTCCCTAGGTTGAAGGATCAGTGGTAGTTTGGAACTACACTGAGAAAGGGAGTGGAAAATGGCTATTGTATGCCAGGGGTTACTACCCCCGACTCTGTGGATTGGCAAGGACCAGTGGTATCTGGGTGGCCTAGGGTCTGGTACTAGCGGTGGACAACTAAAGAGTACCGGTGGGGTAGCCTAGTTGGGCCTGAGTTTTTTTTAGGTGTTTGTTTGGTGGAACCAAGTGTTAGGACACGGAATTAGTGTCAAAGAGACTAGCCCTGATGTATAAAATAGCTTCTCCTCTCTTTCAGTTGTACCTGTTATTGTTATTTGTGGATACTCCCTTGTCCTTTGACCCTCTTTTCCCAGTTGTATTTTGAGACGCTCCCTTAGACGCTTAATACCCACCTCCACCACTGCATCTTTGCTTGGTTTACTGATCCCTTGAAGAAGTCCGCGCCTCTATTCCTGAATCTCCACGCCCCCTGTCCTGTTACGTTTCCTGTTCCTGTGTGTTGGCTTATGTTTTGAATCACTGCCGAGTCCAAGACCTTTGCCACGGACGTATCCCTTTTTTGTGCCGAGTTGGTTCCCGCTCACATCTGTCTCATGCGAGCTTACCGAAGAGTAACGTGCCGCGTTCTCGGCTTTTGATTTTGCCGTTACGGTGAGCGGTTTCATCCTTTTTCCCGCTGCCTGCTGAGAGTCTTTGGTCATTATCCCTTCCTACCCTGAGGAGTGCGTGTTTGTTCCGCTTTTCATTCGGAAGCCGGACAACACGTCTCCATGGTTCCACTATTGCCCCCATAGCCGGACTGGATTCTCCTTCCCTTCCTGCCCTGAGGAGTGCGTGTATGTTCCGCATTTTCACCCAGAAGCCGGACAACACGTCTCCGCGGTTCCGCTATTGTTCCTATAGCCGGACTGAATCCTCCTGGCCCCTTAGTTGCACGGAGCACTGTGGTGTGGTTCTGCTTGAAAACCTATAGGCTGAACCACGCGTCTTTCTTTATTTTTTCCTTCTTTTGGGTCATAGCGCTAGACAGCCCTCGGTGCTTTGACATCTTTGGGAGTCTATAAAGCCTCCTTATCCTGCCCACTCTTTATGGGTCCACCCTGCTCCTTTGGAGTGAACTTGGTCTTGCTGTTCTAGTTCATTATCTTACCTTATAGTATGTAACCCCGAAGGTGTTGTGGTGCTGCAAGGGGAAGTTCATTATTTGGAGGACTACGTGAGAATCGCTGAGGTGAGTGAGACTCTATTTTTTGCTATCAGTGTGCTAAGTCTCTATAGTGATAGTGTTACATGCATGGTACTTTTCTCCCCTACAGTGCAAGACCCTCCTGACCTGTTCATTCCAGAAATACACCTTTACTACATCATCTGGGGAAGAGTGGTGGACACTTTTATTTTCCTCACACTTTTGGGGAATAATTACTTGTGAGTACTTTTTAGAGTTGGTCCTCCAAGTGTTATTTTCTGGAAGGGTGTGGATCATTCATCTTCGCTCCCGAGGAACCCTTGAACCCGCGACACCAAGTGGTGTAGAACCGGAGGGGGTCCCTGCAGTGCGAGCCCGCGTCCGTGTTCTATCGTCCCAAGCAGGCAAGCCCATCACAGTGGTGATTGGTCTGCCCTGCATAGGAATGCATGGGGAATGTGTGTGTCCATGGTAGTTCCTGATGGGTGGGGAGTGCAGTGTCGAGTTTGGTATGTGCGAACTTGTGAGATTAAATGCTGCACGATGATGTGTGCGGATTTATTGTGTCTAGTGTGGAAGTGCCACTCCTAGAAGTTGGCATGTCTGTGCAGTAAATGTGAAAATTGACTGTCTGGCTTGTAATTGGCTGGAGCTGGCTGATGTGCCTGGCTCCAGGAGTCAGAATGGGTCTGCCCCGGTGGTGAATGGAGAGATCTGCATGTTGCTGGGAGGGAGGAGTGCACCTGGGACCTGAATAGGGCTGGGCCTTCCCTCCACAATGCTGGCTCCACCCTGTGTGGTGTGTCTGATGTCCCCGCCCCATCCTGTGAATAGGCAGAGGGGCTGAGCAAAACAAAGTGCTCAAGAACCAGTTGCATCTGGTTCGCCCCGTGCCTGCATCTTTGACAACAAAGGATCTCAGTGTATAAAAGAGGGGCTGTGAACCCAAGTAAATGTTCTTGTTTCCTGACTTGAATCTACCAGGGGCGTGCTGCTGCTGGGGCCCAGGGGAAGGCTTGCCTCCCTGGGTCCTGCCCAGCCACTGGATGCTGGAGGAATTTCCTTGTTGGGAGCTGCTTGCTCCATCTTTTGATGTCCAGGACTAGGTGGGGCCCTTCTTGCTGTAGGGGTCCTTTCTGGGGCCTTTTGGTGCTTTCTGTGCCCCCAGCGCCTCGTGAGCGCTTTATTTTGATTCGTGGGCAGAGCGCTGTCATTTCCACAGAGGGAAGCGCTCCTGCCCTCTTGTGCTCGTTGCGGGTGCCCACCCCGCTTATTTGGATTTAATTATGGGTGCCCACCCCATATGGCTGCTTATTGCTGTGTTTTTAGAGCGGGTGCCCAGCCCACTCGCTACTTGTTCACTTTAGAGGGAGCCTTCCCCTTGAATACTGCCGCGATCGCCGCCGCGTCCGCGGCCCGCCTGGCTATGGGAGGGGACGCCGGACGGAAGCGGAAGTAACGTTGCAGCGTGCCGACGCGGGGCTCCCATGTGGAAGGTTGCTGCCAGGTTGCGAGAGAGCCCCGGGTCCCAGGAGAGGCACGGGTGAATTGAAGATGGCGGCTGAGGCCGCCGATGGCAGTGCGGGGCTCCCAGGAGTCCCGGGAACCCCCGCAGGAGAAGCGCTGCCGCCTCTACAGAGAGAGAGCTTCCCCCGACAGAGCCGGTGAGTAGGTCTCCGGGGGAGGCGACGAATGTGGTGCCAGTGAGGGCACCGAGTCAAGAGCGGCCCCGGGTGCTCAGTGGGCCGCTCCAACAGCGGGCATATTTTCTTTACGAGCCAGGTGTGGCTCCAACCCAGGCCATATTTGTTTAAGGAGCCTAAGTGGCTCCTCCTCACCCCATTATTTTCCAGAGCCCGAGGGCTCCACCGAGGGCACCATTATTGTATGGCTGGCCCAGAAGGGCCCCGAATTTCCTCCTCATTTCCGGAGCCGGTGCGCTTCTTGGGGGACATATTTTGATTTAGAGCCTAGAGGGCTCCCAAAATGCACATATTTTTATTCAGAGCCTAGAGGGCTCAAACGTCTGAGCAGTATTGTCCTAGAGCCTAGAGGGCTCACACGTTTTGGCGCATTGTTATTCTAAAAGGCCAGTGAGAGCCCATGCCGCAGTTTTGATCAACAGCTGCCCAGCAAGTAGTGGGCAGTTGCACCGTTTAGGTTTTTTCTTCCTAGGTACTTGTTCTTTACGAATCAGGAGTGAGACGCAATCCTTTGCCCTACCTTGGCCTTCCCCAGCCGTGCAGCACCTAATGCCAGCAGCAGTGTTTAGGCCCCAGTTCATTGTTCCCAGCTGCCCAGCAAGTAGTGGGCAGCTGCCACGCTTAGTTTTTTGCGCAGTGGTGCAACCTTAACTTTCGCTGCTTAGGCAGCAGCACTGACTCTCTGGACATAGGGCGTTTGAGCCACCCTTATTTGAGATGGCTAGTTGGCCAGGGTGTATTGTTACATTTATAGGGAGCAGTCCCTAATGTGATTTATGTGCTATTATGATATATGTGCTAATGCTTTCTGGGTGTTAGGAAATGTACTGTGTATACTATGTTTTGCGCACCCTGTGTTTGATGCTTCTAGATATGATTTATGCATAGGAGGTTGTTTTACCTGTTTAGGTTATTGGTAGGGAGATTATACTTCCCTGTGTGATTTACGCCCCCAGTGTAAGGTTTTACTTAGGAGGTGAAGGTCTAATGTAGTTAGACTGGTGGGATATTGTGCATGATGGATTTCATGGCACAGAATGTTGCAAAGTACAGTGATTACCGGTGTTTACTGGTTGTACGTTTTATGACCTATTTTACTTTTACCAAGTTATCTATTTTACTATTTCTTTACCAAGTGCTGATGCTGACAGTGGTCCATGTGGCCCTGTCAGGTGTACATAATCCCTTGTAAATATTGCCCAGTGCCAGTTGGCACAGTGTACATAATGTGATTACTATTCTAATGTGTTTTGAGAATACAAAGGCAATTTTTGATATAACCTTGTGTGGAGTTCATTTTGTGGGGGGCCTTGGATGTGGTTGCTGGTGGGTGCGGGCGCAAATGCTTTACACATTGCCTCTGAGATAAGCCTGACTGCTCATGCCAAGCTACCAAGGGGGTGAGCAGGGGTTATCTTTGGCGTGTAACTCTCTTGCCCTGACTAGAGTGGTGGTTTCTGCCTGGCTTTGGCGCAAGCCTTAGCCAACCAGAAATCCCATTTCTAACACGGACACAGCCTGGCACCCGGACATCTTAATAATACACCTTGGGGGTAACGACCTTAAACAGAGGGAAAGGAAGGCCCTCCTTCAGGACATCCAGGCGGACCTCACGGGGACATCCAAGTGGTTTGGGAGTACAACCATCATATGGTCTGAAGTGATTAGTAGAATGCAATGGCGGGGAGCAGAGTCGCACAAGGCAGTCGATAACTCAAGGAGGAAGCAGAACATCGCAGTTAACAAATTTTGGAAGACCAACGGCCTGGAAAGCATCAGGCATTGGCTCATCCACCCGGAACTGTATGGGCAGGATGGGGTGCATCTATCAGAGGAAGGGATGGTGGTCTCCTGGGAGAACCTGTGGGGAGCAATGGCCCTGGCAGGTTGCATGTAAAAAAAAAAAGAAAAAAAAGAAGAACCAGCCATAAGAAGATCGGGGGGAACCGCAGAAAGACTTTAGTCTCCCTGATGGCGTGGCGGAGAAGTAATGATACAATGGTTGGCTAGGGAAACACACCGACAGGGATGGGATGCCACACAGCAGGGTGAGTTGGCCGAACAAAGGAGGGGATAGCAAACGGAGATGGCACTCGCAGCTTAGACCCCGCCGGACAGCAGGGCACAAATGAGGCGCCTAACTCCGGGGAAGAAGCTACCCCCACACGCAAAGGTCGAGGAGACCAACCAAACGATGGTCCCAGAAGGGACAAGTAAAGAGAAAGAACTAACAAAAGAACTTTCGGTGCCATTTACAAACCCGGGGATGTGCATCCAATGTACCGCAAAGTGATATGTATGACATGCTAAGGATGTGATTTAGGACCCGAAATATAACAGTTTGCAAATGATAATTATGACCAGGGGTCATACGAATTATGACCAAGATGAGTTATGTATGTAATCCTAAGAAACTACAGCCAACAACGACCAGCTTAATCACAACGCATATTGGCTGTTTATTAGGGATCACAAGGTTGGCTTGTTGTGGGGCATGTACATTAGAATGGGCGCAGTGCTGGGATTATTACAGTATACTAGAGGGAATCCCAAAAGGTGGCTCACAGGAGTGGAGAAAATAAACACACACAAAAAAGAAGCAGTAAGTACTTTCGCCCAATGAACAGTATTAGTAGCTTCCACCACACCACAGTGAGGGGACTTCTGAAAACGGGCCATGCAGAGAAAGCAGTAGGGGAATTTAAGGAGTTAAACAGCAAAGCTTTCATTTTACTTGAGAATAAAAGAAGGGCGTCAGGGGAGTCGTTATCTGCCAGCCTCCCGGTCTTACCAACCTTCCCCTCTCCAGAGTTGCGGCGGGTCCTGCGCATCCTCGGGGGGTCCACCAGTCATCGTACTACACATCTGCAGCCTCCTTGCCTCCGGCGTCTTCGATGGCTGCGTCTTCATTGGCAGTGTCCTTTCCAGCAGCATCCTTCACAACACCAAAGCACCTGTTCCGCAGCTCTGTTCCCGATGGCTCCTTCTTCTTCCGTTATCGTTATCCTTCCTCTCTTTTCCTTTTCTCCCTCACACCTGGGCGCTGATTGGGTCAACGGTGACACACCTCTGCCTTCTGATTAGTCCGTCTGCATCTTTGGTGCAGTTCCGTCCTGCACAAAGGAATGAGAGTTCGTTTTAACTGTTTGGTTTCCCTCCCAGCTCTTGCCGTCATCCCTTGGACCCAGAAAGGAGGAAACCATGGACGAGGCACGAGAATGTTAGGGCTTCGTGTCTGGGTTTGGGGCGCTTCCTCTCATTCCCCTTCCCTAACTTTCTTGTGCACAAGAAAAGGGCCTACAGGATATTGAGATAGATAATGTATGTAGCCTGTTCCTTTCCCTTTCTATGGATGATGGTGAAGCGAAAGGGTTGTAAAGTTAGGAGCCACCTTAATATTTTCTGGTTGTGTTTCTAGACAGCCATTCAAGGGGGGGGGTCTGTATACAGGAGAATCTCCCTTCCTTCTAGATAGTAGCGAAGGGATTCAATGGCCCATTTGATGACTAATGCCTCCTTTTCTATGACCGCATATCTGGTCTCTCTAGGGAATAGCCTGCGGTTAACATAGATGATGGGTCTTTCTTGGTTTGTGTCATAATTTTGGGATAATACAGCCCGAGGCCGATTTCGGATGCGTCTCTTTGCAACAGAAAGGTTTTGTTATAGTCGGGACTTTGCAAAAAGGGTTTTAAAGTGATGTGCTGTTTAAAACCCTTTTCTTCTAGTTGAGAGGGGTATCAAAGGCGTTTCTCAGTTTGTACGTTCTTTTTAAGAAGGACGGTTAAGGGGGCGGCTATTTGTGAGAAGTCAGGGATAAATATTCTGCAGTATCCTAACAGGCCTGAACAAGTGCGGTCGGATGATTTAGGTTCTCCCTCCAGGGAGAACTATAGATGATTTAATCGTCAATGTAGGCGACTGCGAAGTCTTTGTAGGGTTGTAGTATTAGGTTCATTAACCCCTGAAAGGTGGCTGGTGGCCCTTGTAATCCAAAGGGTTGCACTCTAAACTGGAACGGGCTCCTAGGGGTACAGAAAGCCTTTTTTTTTTTCCTTATCCTGTTCTTTCAGGGGCACCTGCCAGTAACCTTTACACCTGATTAAGCTGGGTTTTTAAGCTGGCTACATACTCTAATAGGGACTTCGATGTGTCTCTTTCTTCCTCCCATTCTTCCCGGGCCATGTCCAAGAGAGTAGGGGGCTGTCTCCCATATAATAACTGAAAAGGGGAATACCCTGAGCTCTTTTGTTACCAACAACGGATAGCGAACAAAGCCAAGGGAAGCAAGTCTTCCCACTTCCTTGCTTCTAGATTTAACAGTTTTTAAGGTGGTCTTTAGGGTGGCATTATACAGTTCCAGCAACCCATTGGTTTGGGGGTGTATGCCACAGTGCAGATCTGTTTAATGTTGAGCTGCTGACAAACCTGCTGCATTAATTTGGAAGTAAAGGGGTTCCCTGATCAGTGATGAATTCTTTCGGGAACCCTACTCTGGAAATGTTTTTAATTATGGCTTTAGATACTTGGGTCGTGTTGGGATGTCCAATGGCCATTGCTTCTGGGAATCATGTAGCATAGTCCACTAAGACCAACACATAGTGATAACCATTAAATGAGGGAAGGAGAGGACCCAGTATATCCATCCCTACCCTGGTGAATGGCTCGTCAATTATCGGTAGGGGCTTTAGAGGAACTCGAGGGGGGTATAGCAGCTGTCCTTCTGGCAATTTGAACACTCTTCTGACTTGCTGATACATCCCAGGCCAATATAATCTATCTAAATTGGCTTTCTCTTGTCTTTTCTGCTCCAAAATGACCCCCCAAAAAATGGCTATGTGCTAAGTATAGGACTTTTTCTATGAAAGGTAGTGGTACTAGTAGCTGAATGGGCATGGACATCCCTCCCTTCCGATACAATAATCCTTTTTGTATACAGAATTGGGGACCTACTTGGAGAGGGTCTTCTTGTTCGGTAGCCCATCTCCATGCTTCCTGAAGAGTGCGGTCCTCTCTTTGTGCAGAACAAAAGTTCATATTGTGGTCCCAAAAATTATTTCCCTTATTAGTCAACACAAGTGAAGTCCAACTCTTCTTTTCTCTTTTCTTCTGTTTTCTGCTCTTTCGGTCCTTCCCTATGGTCCACTCTGGATCCTGGATTTGGGAGAAAGGGGCTCTCTCTCCCCATTCAGCTCCTTCTTTCCATGTCTCACAAAGCTGGTTGTGCATATGGAGGTAATTGCTGCCTAGGACTATTGGTTCCGGTAATCTAGGGATCAAGCCCACCCGTAAAGGAACAGGGGTTGTAGCAGGTTGATGCTGGATGGCTACTTCTGCCAGGGGGTATATCTTGCTGTCACCATGAACGCACTAGATGTTGACAACTCCAGTTGTGGGAGGAACCCTTCCAGGAATAGCTTGGGGCCTCATAACACTATGGAAGCACCCCATATCTATCAAGGAATCTCTTGGTTCCCCGTTAACCATCACCTTCCGGTGGAAAGGGAGGGTGTCCTCCTTTGTGGAGCAATAAAGGGTCAGTGTATCCTCCTGCCATGGGCTCCTCCTTCAGCGGACATGAACGGGCAATATGGCCAAAAGCTCGACAATTAAAACATTGTGGACCTGGATGGAGTAGATGACGGGGAGGTGTTAGTAGGGCTCCTGGGACTATGGTAATGGTGTCCGGTTTTCGGGGAGTGTGGAGGGGCTTGGTTGCTTTTGAAGGTGTTCCTCCATGTTGGTTTCACAAACTCTCTTCTTTGCCTCTTTGTAGCTCCTGGGCCCTAGAAAAAGGCTATTTCTACTGATTTTTCCAAAGTGAGATCGGCATACTGTCGAACCCACCATTGAATGGGAGGATGTAAGGAAGTAAGGAATTGCTTTAAATAGATTTTCTCCAGGATAATTTCCTTGGTGGAGGGTAGGGGCTCCTCACCCACCCGCCCTTGTCTGGGCTGCTGCTTGACCCCCATCCACCCGTTCTTGTCCGGGCTACTGCTTGGTGTGTCACCCACCTGCCCTTGCCTGTGCTGGTGCTTGACACCCCCCCAATCGCCCTTGTCCGTGCAGCTGCTTGACCCCACCCACCTGCCCTTATCCGTGCTGCTGTTAGAACGCAAACCCACCGGCCCTAATGCAGGCAGCTGCTTGACCCCACCCACCCTGGTCTAGGCTGCTGCTTGACATTGTCCCTGCTACTGCTTGACTGCAGCCACCCACCCATGTCCGTGCTGCTGCTTGACCCCACCCACCTGCCCTTGTCTGTGCTGCTGCTTGACCCCAGCATTCCGTCCTTGTCAGGGCTGATGCTTGACACCACCACTCTCGCCCTTCTACAGGCTGACACCCCCCGCCCTTGTCCAAGCTGCTGCTTGACTCTACCGTCTCGCCCTTGTCCGGGCTACTGCTTGACCCTACCCTCCTGCCCGTGTCCGGGCTGCTGCGTGGCCCCACACATCCGCCCTTGTCCGGGCTGCTGCTTGGCCCCACACACCGCCCTTGTCTGGGCTGCTGCTTGGGCCCACCCTTGTCCGGGCTACTGCTTGGGCCCACCCTTGTCCAGGCAGCTGCTTGGCCCCACCCACCCGCCCTTGTCCGGGCAGCTGCTTGGCATTGTCCGGGCAGCTGCTTGGAAGGTACGAGCAGCTGCTTGGCCCCACCCACCCTCCCATGTCCGGGCAGCTGCTTGGCCCCACCCATCGCCCTTATCCGGTCAGCTGCTTGGCCCCACCCACCCGCCCTAGTCAAGGCAGCTGCTTGACACTACCCACCCACCCGCCCTAGTCCAGGCAGCTGCTTGATGATCCATTGTCCAGGCTGCTGCTTGATGGCCCACCCACCTGCCCTTGTCCGGCTGCTGCTTGATGCAGATTGTCCAGGCTCCTGCTTGAGGCACCACCCACCCACCCTTGTCCGGGCTGCTGCTTGACCCCACCCACCAGCCCTTGTCTGTGCTGGTGCTTGACAACACCCACCCGCCCTTGTCTGTGCTGCTGCTTCACATGTCCGGGCAACTGCTTGGCTACACCCACCCGCCGTTATCCGGGCAGCTGCTTGGCCCCACCCACCCGCCCTAGTCCAGGCTGCTGCTTGATGACCCATTGTCCGGGCTGCTGCTTGATGGCCCACCAACTTGCCCTTATCCGGCTCCTGCTTGATGCAGATTGTCCAGGTTCCTGCTTGATGCACCACCCACCCGTTCTTGTCCGGGCTGCTGCTTGATGTGTCACCCACCCGCCCTTGTCTGTGCTGCTGCTTGATCCCACACACCAGCCCTTGTCTGTGCTGGTGCTTGACCCCACCCACCCGCCCTTGTCTGTGCTGCTGCTTAACCGCACAAACCCACCCTTGTCCATGCTGCTGCTAGACCACACCCACCTGCCCTTGTCCGTGCTGCTGCTCGACATTGTCCGTGATGCTGCTGGACCCCATTTTATCCCGGCTGATGCTTGAAAACCCTTGAACCGGCTGCCCTTGTCAGGGCTAATGCTTGAAACCTAATTGTCTGGGCTGATACTTGAAAATTGTCTGAGCTGCTGCTTGAAACTCCCCCACCTGCCCTTGTCTGGGCTGCTGCTTTAAACTTCCCCACCCACCTTCGTCCAGGTTGCAGCTTGACACCACCCTCCATCATCTGGGCTGCTGCTTGGCCCTATCCTCCTTCCAGGCTACTGCTTGGCCCCACCCACCCTCTCTTGTCAATGTTGATGCATGACCCCATCGTTCGTGTTGGTGCTTTAACCCATGTCTGTTTTGGTGGTTGACCCTATTGTCCGTGTTTGTTCTTTATCCCTCCCTTCCGCCCTCCTTCTTTGTGTTGCTTGCCCCACCCAACCACTCACCATCACAAAATTAAGGGCTATGATGCGAACCATATTGGGTTTTTTCCCCCCAACACCCTTCGTTGTCCATGTTGCCTCTCTTCCGCCATCTCTGTTGCCTCCCATCCGACCTCCCGCCTGCCAGCAGTTTAAAAAAAAAACAGTTTTATGACCCAGTCATCACATACTGCATCACAGAGCTTATTTTTATTATCTTTGATCCATGCTGCATGGTAGCTGCACTATGTACAACGTAGCTAAACACTGGCATAAGCAATCAATCTCGTCTCGTAGGGAAGACCTATTGGCTGTGCCAATGCTCCTCCTCCCCTTTGTTGTTTGGCCCCACCCGCCCTCCCTCACATGTGTTGCAGGCTCCGCCTTCTCTGGTGTCTGTTTTATTTGTCCCTCCCATACACTATAACGTGGACAATGCTGGTCCTGGCATATCACTTATCCCCTTCAGAACACCCTCTCTCCTTTTTTTTTATTCCTTTTTTTTTTAGCTTTCAACCATACTGCACGGGAGCCATGTTGGTGTACAACATGGCTAAAAAACATTGAAAAAGCCAATAGCTATCGCCTCCTGGGCAAGACCTATTGACTTTGCCAAGTCTTGTTGTAAATCTGCTGTCTGCAAAGATCATTGCTTAGCTAAGATATGTTGCAGTGAATTTTTAATGGAATTTAAAGTTTAAGTGATATTTATTATTAAATGCAGAGAACAAAACTGCATGATTAATTTGCCAGTATTTTAGGAACAATGTTCAATTGTCGTATTCAGTTACTGTCAGAGGTGGCACATCTGTGAGTTAGCAAACTTAGGCCCTATTTCGAGTTTAGGTGCTACTTATCCCTCGTGATAAATAACGACCAGAGGGTATGTTATTTATCAGCGCGTTAAATAATACCTGTTACAAGTTGGTAGGTAATAACATGCTGATTTTGGTGTTTTACGCACCTAAGTCCGTATGATACGGTATTTACCGTATGCTTCACCCCCCATTAAATTTATAGTTTGACCTGCCGAAATTTAACGGAGGTTGAGGTAATTAATGCATCCGATAACTATACTTAGGAACTCGTAATTCCTGTCTATGCTAAAACAGGGGTTTACACGCGTTTTACGTATACTGGCAAACTCGTGATCAGGCCCCTAGTGTTTGAGGCAATAATGGTTGCTTTCTGTTTCTCAGGTTAATTTCTCAGACTTCATTTTAGTTATGAGCTCACCTTCCTTTCCTTCAGAAACCATTTCTCTGTGCCTGCCGCCCTCATTTTTCAGCTTTCGATTTCTTTTTCTTGAACAAATTAGCCTGGTGACTAACTCACCTGTTTTTCTGCCTAAGAAGCATACTAATCTTTTGGTATTTGTCCAGGTGTAGCACCTATGATTCTTTTGCCTAAGTTTGCCGTTATATATGTGAGTCTCATTTCTCTATACATGTCTATTATTATTTATATATGGACCTTTAATAAGAACATGTTTCCTCTCTTCTGTAATACGTTTTCACAGGCGTCTGGTTACCTTACAATCCCCTGTGCTAATCGCGAAATGCATGTGGCAGCGAAGTGATAGTCATTCTGGTCTAGTTTCCACTGGCTTGGAGATAGCTCAGGCTCCTAAGTGACATGTCTTGCTATGACTGTCAGAAGATGGTTGCCGTCTTTGCCATAGGCACAGCACTACGCTGCTGGCAATGCTAAGAACAACAACTATATAGGGAATTTTGAAAAGAAATAATTTGGAATGAAGTTAGGGGATTGCATGAAGCGACTCAATTTTCAAGAGCTGATTTAGAATCAGGGAGGGAATTCAGAAAATAGAATATTTACCCACAGAGCTGAGAAGTGGGGGGAGTGGGATTCTGTTTAACAATGGAACGACAGTGTTGGAACAACTACGACAATTTTGATAGGAAATTGAAACTTTTATGCATTTGGGAAAGAAGGGGGAGTGGCAGCAGAAGAAAGGTAGGGGAATGAGCATATTCGCAAAAAGGGATTTCTTACCTTCAGTTGGACTTGCAAAGCAAATCGTAGTGCTGTTTGTGTCTTGTGAACTTCTAAAAGGTACTCGGAATGTGCCCTTGGTGTTGGGTAAGTGAGGGCAAGAGCCATGTGAGAATTTCAAGCTGTGCAGGTGAGATATGTTTACAGGCAGGTAATTTGAATGCAAATACATTTGCATTGTCAGGGGGCATCCTGAAAACGTGGCATATAGCAAAGAATAAGTTATCTTGAAGTTTTGACTACTACTGACACAGCCCTCTTTCATAAGGTCTTGATTGTAAAAAAAAAAAAAATGTTGGGAGATGTACTTTGATAATCTGTCCAAATATCTCTTTGTCTACTTGGGGCTCCTGGGTTACTGCATCTCAACTCACCTAGTATTGTTTGAATTAAGTGAAATAAATGTTTGCCTTGTTAGGTAAGAAACTTTAGTAGTGTTTCACACAGATTTGGTTCTGTTTATTATACTGATCCAGGTAGGTGGACATAAAAACGCCTCAAATGTATTAGATGCATACACAAAATCTTCAACCACATACGTAATAAAGTTAATTGGTCCAGAACAAAATCAAATGCCTCAACACCCGCCCACACAATTACCAAGTCAATCAAAGTTGAATCAATAATTCGTATGAAGCTGTCTCGTGCAGGTTTGACAAAGGGCCTGATTTAGATTTTTGCGGACGGATTACTCTGTTTATGGGATTTATATTTCGGCAGTGGGATATTCCTCACCGTTGTGATGGAGTATGGGATTTATATTTCGGCATACAAGATATCTCTCACGGTTGTGACAGAGTATGGGATTTATATTTCGGCTGACAGGATATCTGTCACTGTTGTGGCTGAGTGTGGGGTTTATATTTTGGCTGACAGGATATCTGTCACCGTTGTGGCAGAGTATGGGATTTATATTTCGGCTGAACTGTTGCGACGGAGTTACCACCCGCCGAAATCTAACTCAGGCCTTTGGAGACAAGCATTCTGACCAATCCATACTGTGCTCGAGTTTCCATCTGCTGCCTCTTTTCATCTTCTTTCCGTCCACTTTCCATAGCTTTTATCAGTTTATCAGTTTTTCAAGCTTTTTTACCCCTATTCCCGGTCCTGTAGGGCCGGAAACTCCCTCCAGATACCTATTTTCTGGAAACGTCGCAGCAATATTCAAGACCAGAATTTGACACATAAAACATTTGGACCTGCTCTGCCTTTTTTGGAGGATCGTATACTGGAGGACTGTAGTTGATTTGTTTTATCCATTGCATTTGCTGCGGTGGGTCCTGTTCAGTAAATCCCTGTGCAGTTGGAGTACGGTCCGAGGTATGTGCAGACCTTTGAATGGACCCATTTGAGTGCCTCCCTCCAGCCGTTGTTTAGGTCAGAAAGGTCTCGCCTGGGATGGGAAGTGAAGCTCAGTCGCATCCTCAAATCTCTACTTATATCCCAGGTAGAAGGCGTGTGAGAGAATGCCCGGGTTTACACTTTACTACTACTTGTTTCTTAAATCCTTGTTAATCCCTGCATAAATCTCGATTTATGCACGAAATGGAGTTTACGTCAAAATTGGTATTGTGTTGGCTGCACAGGTCGGCGCAGCCTGTGGTGTTTGCACGATTTTCACTAGGTATAATCTTGCGCAATCACATAGGCAATCTGCACACATTAAACGTTTGACCTCTTCGTGATCGCAGATACACGTCCTATTAGCGCTTTACCGCGTCATATCATCCCCCATTCAGAGGACCAAAACTTAAATTAGAGAACTAATTGCTCATTAGAAAAAATACTGGACCTTGTTATATTGGCATTTAGCAGGAGTACAGTTTCCAACAGACGTTGCACAGTTCAGCGTTCACAGACAGACTGAAAAGAAGTGCCAGATCACCTTGGCATTAGCCTGGGCTGTGGCTCCCACTCAGCAGCCGCCTTTACTGTTAATTAGCTCAGGTGTGTAATCACACCCCTGCTATCCGCTGTCCTGTGTAGGCCCCATTGAGTCAAAACTGCACGCAGTAGTTGGCTGCAGAGCTGTGGCAAACCACTTCTGTGCACTTCCGTCAGCCAGGCGATCTGTTCATTAATTAGGGTAACTAACTATATGCCACCATGTCAACCTCTTTTTCAGTCCTAGGCTTGCATTTACTACATCACTGCATTATGAGCGTGTTTTATTTTTAAATCAAAAAAGTCTAGTAGTGGTAAATATATATTCCTATGAAATTTAGTTGTATGACTGCCCTAATATTGAGAAAATGCAAGCTGCGATCAGCTCTGCATTTCACTGTTGCTACAATAAAATAAGTGACATTATTAACTTGTAAACTCCCCGGGTAAAAATACAAAATAATTACAATTATCTTGCCTATGTGAAACTGTAGAAAAACCAAAGGGGATGATGGACGGAGCGTTGACAATACAAACACTCACCCCCAGTCAACTGATCTGGGTTTAATCCATCACCGTTCTTTAGCTCACTCCGCCACCCCAGTTCAAACATGGCCATATGCAAATCAGTCTGACCCTGTGCCTCATGGGAACAGTCCAGCCCGAACTGCCAAGCCATGTCTTCCCTGGACCGGAATCAAGCTTCCCAGGACCGTTTTCTGGCATTACAGCCGTCTTCAGCCGGGCTTGCTTGAATCCAGTGGCAAAGTGAGCAAGGGACTCACGTCTGAGCATACCCTGCCAACTTGTGAAACTGTAACCTTCAACACCGTGTTATTTTTTGATGTCTTGAATTAGCCAATAACTTTTTTTTTACTCAAATGATATACATTGTAATATACTTACTCATAGGAGCTTTGAATCAACCCACTTCATCCATGAATTAATTAATTTATATTTGTATAGTGCATGGCTACCCTGAGGCCTCCCAGCGCTGTGGACGGACGCAGATGGAACACAAGACAGAGAGTTAAAGCAGGTCCTTGAAAAGACAAGCTTTCAGACGTTTTCGGAACATTAACAGGTTCGGCTCCTTCTGCAGATTTAGAGGAAGCGTGTTCCAGAGTTTAGAGGCATTAAAAGAAAAGGAGTGCCCGCCCCATCTAGTTCTTCGTATTTTATTCGGGATGTCAAGATAAGAGGAGCTGGAGCGAAGTTTTCTGGAAGGATGGTAGGGGGTGATAAAGGAATGGGTAACGACCAGGCCATTCTTCCAAAAAGCCTTGTGGGCCAGGCACATGGCCTTGAATTGTATCCTGGCCGTAATAGAAAGCCAATGAAGGCACCTCAGTGCTGGTTTCGCAGATTGCCTAGGGGAGATCTGAAGGAGTAGGAGCTCCGTACAGTTCTGGATCGTCTGGAGCTTATGAATGGTGAATTGGGGGATCCCAGATAGAGGGCGTTCCCATAGTCCAGGCGAGAAAGAATAAGAGCTTGGACCATGATCCTTCTCGCATGGAAGGGAAGGAATGAGAGGCTCTTACGCAACATCCTCATCGGGCCATCACAGGTAGCTGAGAGCTTTTTGGCCTGATGGTTGAAACTAAGAGAACAATCAAGCCACATACCCAGGCTCTTGATTTGAGCTTTTGAGTCAGGGACAGGGCCAAGACTATTCGGCCAAATGAGGGCAGGGTTGAAGGAGGGTGAGTTACCAAGGAGCAGGAGCTCGGTCTTGTCCCCATTGAGCTTAAGGCATGAGAGTCCATCCACTTGGCCACCGCCTCTAGACAGGGACCTAGGGAGCTAGATGACCTCTCGGGGTGGTTTAGTGCCACCACGAGCTGCGTGTCATCTGCATAGGTGATGATCTTTATGCCGAACGGATGGACAATCTCCGTCAAGGGTCTCATGTAAATGTTGAATAGCTTGGGGTTCAGGGAGGAGCCCTGGGGAACCCCACAGCTAAGAGGCAACGTGTTGGATACAACATCTCCTTCAAACACCTGAAAAGAACGATTGCTGAAAAAGACTGGAACCAGGTTAACCCCTTCTGTGCTGCGCGAATTTTGCTGCGGTGCTGAACGTTCCATTAGGCCTATGGAACCATGACGGAACGGTTCTGTCATAAGCACAGGCCACCTTACGCTCATGATGGAACCGTTCCGTCATGAGCATGGAAGGGGTTAAAGCCATGCCGGTCACTCCAAGATTCCTCACAATCTCTGTGGTGTACCCAACTAAAGAAGATGGTATGTTGAACGAGACAAGAAGCATACGGGTCAGTAGACCCTATTTATACGAGAGACTAGATTTTTTAAGACAAAAATTGCTTTATTTTTGCTGTCTCCCTCCTGAAATTGTATTTGCTTTAAACACAATCGATCAAGAGAGGGAGGAGGAATTCTGAACCGTTCAGTCTCCTTTTCGTAACTTAATTTATCATGCGGGGGAAGGATCACTTGTCCTGCATAACCAGGGTATGCAAGCGGTATGTGGTGTCTCACAAATAAAAGACCCTCATGCACTTGTTGGTCGGGTAATGGTAGCGGTATATGTTGTTTCCCCGCTCTTCATACACGTGTGTGCATAATCATGGGGTCAGTATTTTATGCAACCTCCACCCGTAGGTATTTACCCTTGGTTAAAAACAGTAGTGATCAAGTGAAGTGGCCAGTGCTCAGGAATGGGTTTAAAATACCCGGACAGCCAGAGTTGGAAACTTTATTAAGTCTGGATTCGGGTAGCCCTTAATGGGTAGTTACGGTGTGCGTTTAATGAATTGATTAGGAATTCAAACGCACTCTTATAGAGGTGATTCTAAAAAATGGTCGACATGTTTCAGCCCCGGTAGCCTGTGTAGGTCGAGTGGGCTTTCTTCAGGACCAGTGGTGTAGGTCAAAAAGTGAAGGTTTACAACGCGACTTATTGTATACCTTGTGAGAAATAGGTAAATTTGACCTGTTTCTTGAAATGATGTGAGGTCGCACTGTACTCAAGTGTTTCAATTTTACACTTCTTCGGGTAGATAGGGAAAGCGAGGGAGCCTTACTGCGGCTATTCCCCTCTCGTGCAGCATGTGCTGTCGCTACCTCTCCTCACCCGGACCTGGTTTTTAACCAAGGGTTAATACCTCCGGGTGGAGGTTGCATAAAATACTGACCCCATGATTATGCACACACGTGTATGAAGAGCGGGGAAACAACATATACCGCTGCCATTACCCTACCAACACGTGCATGAGGGTCTTTTATTTGTGAGACACCACATACCGCCTGCATACCCTGGTTATGCAGGACAAGTGATCCTTTGCTTTAAACACCCCATATATTTGTCCCTCTGTATAAAGGCATTTATTTTCACTATAGATATGTGTCTATCGTTGTGTATTGCTTTGAATAAACATGCACAATAATTATGTTGTTATAAAAACAACAAAAAAACACACCAAACATCATCTTTGGTCTACAAGTACTTGCTTCCATTGTGCATCTATGTACCTCCATGTACTTGGATCTGTGTGTCTGTTACTTTTCTTCTGAAAGAGCATATCCAATGCACTACCCTATTTCTCGTCCTGTACCTCTATCAATAATCTTTAATCTGCATATAATTACCTCCTTCATGCATCTATATACTTTCACCCAATGTACTTATAGATCTATATATTTACCACTTTCTTAATTTAGCATTTCCAATGCACTACCCTATTTCTCAGCCTACACTTCTCTCAATATATCTAATAGCCCAACTTTCTGACTCATCTCAAACTTCTTTCTACTACTCTTTCCAATTCACTACCCTCTCACCCTATTTATCTATCATTATATCCTCTACACCCACTCTCCCATTTATCCCAAACCCCATACCACTATGTTCTCCAAAATAACCCTTTCTTGACTCTCTCCTACTCTACCCCTCCTTGCATCATCTGACACCTCTTGCAACTCTTCCCTCTGACTCTTCCCATTCAAAAACCCTTTTTACTCCTCCAAAAGCCTCCTCCTACTGCTATGACCTAAAACAAAGAAATCCTTCTATCCCTCCACTATTCTTTTCAATCAAAATAACAGACTAACATGTTCACTTCTCTAATTCCATATTCCACTATACTAATTCACCACTAATACTTTATGGGTTCCAGAGTAGTGTGCTACTCGGCAACAAAGCGTTTCAACACCTCATCAGGGTTACAAGCACTATATAAATGCAAACCTTTTTTCCTTTTTTACTCCTCCCCAACCCATCTCAATCCAAATAACTGACTAACATATCCACCACTCCAAATTACCTCATATTTCACTATACTCATTTTCAACACTAATCCTTTATGGGTTCTGGAGTAGCCTGCTACTCTCCAGAAAAGCACTTCAACACTCCATCAGGTGTAACAGGCGCTATCTGGATGCAAACCTTTATTTCCCTTCTATTCCTCCGCTATCCTTCTCACTCCAAATAACTGATATCCACCACTCAAATTACTTTCATATTTCACCATACTAATTCACCACTAATCCTTTATGGGTTTCCAGAGTAGTGTGCTACTCGGTAAAAAAAAGCGCTTCAACACCCCATCAGGGGTTAGAGGCGCTATATAAATACAAACCTTCTTTCCTCTTCTATCCTTCTGCTACTCTTCCAAAAAACTCACTAACCTATCCACCACTTAAAATGCCCTTGCATGTTTCACTATACTAATTCAACACTAATCCTCTATGGGTCCCGGAGTAGCGTGCTACTCGCCGAAAAAAAGCGCTTTGAGGCCTCGTCAGGGGTAGTAAGAGCTATACAAATGCAATTACAATACAATACAATAAACAGTTTCCAATCGGCTACTGGCTCAAGCAGCAGGCATTATGATGTAAGAACTTGACTGTAAGTTATTACAATTCAATGGCTTTGTAATTTATTTATCATAGGCAACTGGGTATGTAACAAGTTGCGGATTATATAGAAATTAGAAACAGCCTTTTAAAATAGGGACTGCACAACCTCACATATTATGTATGGAATAAGGTACCCCACTGCCGTATTTTATTAGGATATTGCAAGTCACCAATGAGTTCCATGACCATAAAGCTGAGCCCCTATATAAGGTTATGGAACTACAAGGTGACATGCAATATCCTTATAATGTACGACAAGGGGTACTTTATTCCTTATAATACATGGTCCTACCATCACCTTTATCACAAGCCACTTACATCTGTGGCGTGTAGCTCTTTCATTTGAAAGACAGAGCAAGTTTGCAAACATGAGGAATAAGAATAAAATCTCTAGTGCAAAATTAAACACATTAATAAAGCTGTTAGATATTTGAAGCAAAAATGCATAAGATCCAGTTTAATATAAGTCAGTTAAAAAAAAGAAAAGTTGAAGTAGCTTGGAATGTGTAGAAACATGCAGAGTGATTCTAGCTTTCCGAATATTATCTAAGGAGGTCAAAAAATAAACATGTTGCCATAAAGATCTCCTTTCTGCTTGTCACTATACAGCTAAAACAACAAAGCAGAAGAAAGAAAAGCTATGTTTCGTTTTGTTCCTTTAACAGCTACTTTAATTATGCTCTGTGATCTGGTCTGACTTTACCCTCAGCAGCTGGCTCTGGCAGCAGACATGACTTCAGAACTCAACTGTATTATGTTTTTACAGTTGTCTTCTGGTGTCATTTCTTTATAAGAGGCGACTGGGTGGGGGGGCGTGGCTTGGACGCCGATGGCGATGGTCGCCTGAGAGCTCGGCTCCGAGACTGAGCCCACATTTATCCTGAATTCCGAGGGTTTTGGGGTGCCCCGATCCCCACAAATCGGAGATCGAGTTGAGGCCGACTTGGTGAGGCACCTGAGTGACCCCGAAAATTGGCGGTTCTGGTCGAAAAGCGAAGTTGCGGAGGGAGCGGAGCGGAGCTCAAGATGGCGCCCGGGCCTTCTCGATAGACTTGCCGAGACCCTCGGCCCGGAAGAGCCTGCCAACTTCGCGTGTGCCTTCACCGCACCTCATCTCTCGGAGAGACGACTATCCATCCGACGACCTGGGAGTGTCCGGACACCATAGACATCCCTGGAGGATTCATAGTCGGTTTTTCGGCGCCGGATGATCCCCGGCGGCCGGAGGTCTTGGCCAGAAGAGCGGAGCCACCCGAGACGATCAGCCGTACTCCGCTGAGATCCTGTAATGACCTGGCCCCAAGGAACTTAATAGGCGACACTACACCGTGGCCCCGCGGAAGAACCGGCTGTATTGGTGGCCACAATTCGCTTGGACTGGCGGGCCCACGTCGATTGGCGCTGGCCGCCCCTACTTCCCCCCTGGTGGCCTCCGGGGACTCGGCGGTGGTTCATCCCGAGAGATCGGCGTAGTGGCAGGAATCTGCGCCACTGCATCGGGGACGTTTGCAGGCCTACTCCACCGCGGCCGCTCACCGGGCGAGCAACAGCCGACGCCCATATTTGGTGGTTCGCCTGCCGAGCTTCCCACTGCAGGGTGCGACATGGGGAAGTCAAGGGGACCTAAGGGGACCACCCCGGCCGCCTCGGACACGGAGGCGCCGGATAAGGACGATCGGCAGGATCCGGAGAGTTCTGGAGGTCCTCATCTACAGCAACAGTTCGATAGGATCCTGGAGGCGATCGCAGATACGCGATCGGCCCTACAACAAGACATCGCCCAGGTTGCGACAAGTCTGGGCCTCTTCAGGGCGGACCATGGTAAGCTCTCGGACAGAGTCAAAGAGATAGAGAGCTCAGTGAAGGTCCTGGAGCCGGCCCATAAGACTCTGGCTGCTGCGATGAAGGTTGCCCTGACCCGGATCGGTGACTTGGAACGACGGGCGGAGGACGCTGAAGGGCGTAACAGGAGGAACAATATTCGCGTAGTGGGCCTACCGGAAAAAATCGAGAATGGAGACATGGTGGCCTATTTGGAATCTTGGCTCCGAACTGTGGTGGCGCCGGAGGGTCTGTCCTCCTTCTATACCCTGGAGCGTGCACACAGGGTGCCGGCCAGACCGCCTCAACAAGGCCGCTCCCCGCGCCCGGTGGTGGCGCGTTTATTGCATTTCCGTGACAGGGATCTGCTCCTCAATGCCGCCAGACACAATGGCCCGTACCAGGTGGAGAACAGCCAAGTGAACATTTTCCCGGACTATACCTATGAAACTCAACGTAAGCGGACCTCCTTCCAGCGGTCAAACGTGAGCTGCGGAGCGAGGGTATACAATACTCTCTCCTCTTTCCAGCGAGGCTCCGCGTCATCCTTGATGATACGACCCACTTTTTTGAAACCCCGGAGGACGTTTGTGCTTGGCTTGAACTGTACAGGGCTGGCAAAGATGGCTTTGGATCCTCCTTCCAGGCGTCGTCGGAGCCCGGACAACAACGGCGATCCAAAAGACTTCGGAGCCGCCGCGGTAGACCGGGCAAGCCCTCGACGGTAGAGACTTTGGCCGAGCGACGGGGAGTGTTGGAGATGGTGTCTAACTTGTCCGGCGCCCAGGGCGACCCCATCGTCGAAGAATCGGAACCTGGCGGAGAGGGGGCCCACTCAAACACTGAGGACTCGGGAGACTGACAGTTTTAATTTACCAGTGGTTACACCGGACTCGGCTGAGGGCATGCTGGATGGGCAGGGATGAACTCGGGTGAGCTGATTCCGTTTGGGTGGGGGAATGTCGTGGGAGGTGTGGAGGTGGTAGGAGTTGCTGCTGGACCGTGAATCACCGATGGGGTTGGGGGGCCTTGCTCAGCCTGATACTTATGATTTGGTGCTCGGTCTAGTCTCGGTAGCCCGAGACTCGTTGGCCCGTTGCTGGCGCCCGGCCCGCACTCGGCCCTTAAGGCATACCTATGGTGGCTACCGTAGGATTAGTTGGGGGAAGGGAGTTTACTGAGGGTGCAGTTTGGATGGGAACTGGATGGTGCTATTTGGGTCCTATTCTGGGGTGGGTGGGAGGGGGTTTGTTTCAAGGGGAAGTTTTGTTGTTGCTGGGGGGGATGGCCGCCATTGGTGTTGAATCGTATACTGAACGTATTTTGACTGAGCGTTGTTGGGGGAACCTGGATGCGACAATATGGGACAATGGCTGAGATCACTAATGTGAAATGCATCACTTGGAATGTGCGGGGCCTTCACACTATGTCTAGATGGCACAAAATTCATGCTTATCTAGTGCGTAGAGGGGTGCAAATAGCGTTGCTGCAGGAGACACACCTTACTAAGGCGGAAGGGGCGGCGCTACAGCGTAGATGGAGAGGGCAGGTTTACTACACCACATATTCAGCTTATGCGAGAGGGGTGTTGATCTGGGTAAGAGCTGGGACACCCCTGCAGGTTTCCAAATCTGTGGTGGATCCCGAGGGTCGCTACGTGGCCATTTCTGGCACATTAGGGGGTAGGGCACTGAATATTTGTTGCATTTATGCGCCTAACGTGGACCAGCTCGCCTTCCTGTCCTGGCTGTCGGGCTCCTTGGCCCATTTCCTGTCGGGGACCCTCCTGCTGGGAGTGGATTTTAATTCGGTGGTAGATGTCGACATCGATCGTTCACACCCCCCCCCTTCCGGACTCCCCGGTCCGACGAGTAGTTAAAGGCAGGAAGGAATGGCAGGCTCAATGGGGGCTGACAGACGTTTGGCGTGCACAGCACCCTTATACTAGAGATTATTCGTACTTTTCTGGTATGCACGAATTGCATGTGAGACTGGATGGGTTTCTGGGATCGGCGGAATTGGTGTCCGCGACCGTGCGATCTGAATATTTGGCTAGGACCATCTCGGATCACAACCCCCTATTAGCGGATTTCAGTTGGTTTCCCGGGGTCCCCAGCGTACCTAGTTGGAAACTGCGCCCCGAGATATTAGAAGATATAGTCTTCAAGGCGGACCTAGAGGATAAAATAACTGATTATTTTGCGACTAATGGGGGCACTGCTGGGTCGAGGGCCTCGGAGTGGGACGCTTTCAAAGTGGTGATCAGGGGCTACTGTATATCCAAGAAAGTGGGAATGCGTTGTGTCATCCTTGATGACCTGGCCAACGCGGACCGGAAGCTCCGCGAGATGGAGCTTCGCCGCCCCGGCCACCCAGAACTTCAAGAACGTACTGCTGCAGCGAGGGAGGCAGTGGCGGCGGAGGTCGAACGATTGCGATGTTTCGATTATAAGGCCTATGTTACCAGATCGCTCACCGAAGGAGACAAGTCGGGCGCGCTCTTAGCTTGGTTGGCCAATCCCACGCGCCGGACTTCCCCGACGGTGTCCATGCGCACCGCGGAGGGACTTGAAGTGCATACCCAACCGGAGATACTCGATTGCTACTTGCGCTACTATGAACGGCTGTACCGTAGTAGGCTGACCTGTGATCCTACCCTGATCGACGATTATTTACAATCCTTAGAGTTTCCCGCACTGGAACCTGACATAGCGAAGGCCCTGGGCACCGATATTGAAATTGGGGAAATCCGTAGCGCCATAAAAGGGATGGCGAGAAACAAGACCCCGGGCCTCGATGGGCTCCCGGTCGAATTTTATTCCACCTACGTAGATCTATTGGCACCCCGACTATTAATAGTCTACAAGGAAGCGAAACGTTTGGGGCGCCTCCCCGGCTCGATGTGCGAAGCCTTGGTAGTCCCCCTCCTCAAACCTGGTAGGGAGTCTGGTGACCCGGCGTCCTATCGACCGTTATCAATGCTAACGGTAGATTATAAGATCCTGAGCAGTATATTGGCATCGAGGCTGCTGGGGCACATGCGCTCCTTGGTGCATGAGGACCAGGCAGGATTTATCCCTAAACGCAATACCACCATGAATATTCGTCGCTTATTCCGTCTGCTGGAGGAACCACATACGGAGGTCTGTTGCCCCTTGGTCCTATCGGTTGATTTGGAAAAAGCCTTCGACAGCCTAGAATGGGAATATTTGCGTAGAGTACTACTGCGGTTCGGTCTGGGAGAGGGATTTGTCAGATGGACCATGGTGCTTTATGCCTCGGCGTCGGCCAGGGTGAGCGCGGGCCCGCTGGTCTCTCAACAATACCCAGTGGAGCGAGGCACGAGACAGGGTTGCTCGTTATCCCCCCTGCTCTTCGCGCTCGCGGTGGAACCGCTAGCGTTATCGGTCTGGACCGGAGCTTATTTCGGCGGATTGCGGACCTTAACTGGACAGCAGTACATTTCTCTATATGCCGATGACCTGCTGCTCTTTCTTGAGGATTCGGGTAACGCTCTGGATGGGGCCGAGGAGGCTCTCACGATCTTCGGAGAGATCTCGGGCCTCAAGGTGAATTGGGCCAAGACTTGCCTATTTCCGGTTCGGAAGGGAGAGCCTAGACCCGACATCACTAGAGAGATTAGATGGGAACCTAGCTGCCTCAAATACCTGGGGGTATATGTATACCATGACACCGCCGATCTTCTGGACGGCAATATAGCCCGCTGTCTTCGTGCACTGCGAGGCAGCATGGATTTCTGGGCCACCCTGCCGCTTTCGGTGGCTGGGCGCATAGCACTGTTGAAAATGGTGGCACTACCCCGGCTAATTTATTATTTTAGAGCGCTCCCGATTTGGGTTCCGCCGGCCACCTTCCGGCTCCTGAGATCCATGGTGGTGGGGTTCCTCTGGGGGTCGGGCGGCCGAAGGGTGGCACTCAAGACCCTGATGAGACCAAAATCGGAGGGCGGCCTAGCGGTGCCGGATTTTGAAAAATACTATTTAGCGGCCCAACTGCAAACCTTCACCCAGGAAGTAGCGAGAGAGTTCCGAGGCCCGGAGGAAGGGAGAGGCAGGGGAATGCCCAGACACTTTATTTCCTATGTTGCATTGCGCCAGCGCTTAGCTCTGCAAGACCTTACGCTCGAGGAACGGACTATACGGCTGTGCTGGAATCGCGCCCACGCCCGGGGGGAGCTGAAACTCCCATATGCTCCGGAGATCCCATTGGGGATGTTAACGGCCTTGCCACACGTTGGTGACTGGTCGCGCCTAAGGCATTGGGAAGATGCAGGGTTGCAGTTAGTGGGAGATCTTTATGAAGATGGAGTGTTGTTGCCCTTCCAGGAGATTCTGGACCGATTTGACGTTCCCCGAGGCGACTTCCTACTTCATACAGCTGTAATTAGGGCAATTCAGATGCACTGGAAGAGGGGTATGGAGGAGCCACCAACATCATCGGTGTGCCAATATGTTATGATGTCCGCGGGGACGGTCAAGGCAGTCACGTGTTTATATAATAGATTAATTAATGAGGGTCTGCCCCCGCTTGACGTACTGCGGAACCGCTGGGAAATCGACATTGGGAAAGATATACCGGAAACGACGTGGGCGCAGCTGATGCGTCGAGCCTGGAAAGGCACACGCCACGCCCGGTTTCAATTGGTTCACTTTTATGTACTTCATAGGGCCTACCTGACTCCGGCGAAAATCCAACAATACTTCGCCACGGACACGGCGGCCTGTCCCAGATGCCGAACACCCGCGGCGGACCTCATACACATGCTGTGGTCCTGCCCAACGCTGTCCTCCTACTGGCTCCTGATAGAGGACACCCTTAATGGGGTCACTGGGAGAGCCTTGACTTTCGACGCAGCGGTGGGGATCCTACACTGGTTCCCTCATACCCCTAAAAACAAAATCTCTAGTAAATTTATTGACCTAGGACTTATACTCGCAAAAAGGGAGATAACCAGGCACTGGAAGGCAAGAGCTGGTCCAACGGGAGCTAAATGGCACAACAAACTCTTGAAGTGGGCCACAGGGGAGAGCACCCTGAGATACCAGCTGGCGGGGCGACAGCAGAATGAGAGGGCGCTAGAAGCTGCATTGGAATGGGAGACGTTAGTGCAGGCCCTGCGAGATTATAGCGCTTCCAGCGATTCTGAGAGTGATGACGCAGCACAACCTGAGTCCCATTAGGTCCCCATAACACTGGTCTCTACACAATTCATTACGCTTCCTTCCCACAAGCTCTTTTTACACATACACCAAGCTGATGGCGGGACTGGGTGGGGGGAGGGATTGGGCTGAGTGGGTGTTGGGGGAGTTTTTTCTTTTAGGATGATTTAGAAAAGCAGATGAAGATCGCCCATTTATCCAGATCAACCTCAGCAGTATGCCGGATCCCCATATGCGACTGTATAGTAGACGCCGCCCGACCCTCGGGTTGTGGGCTGAATGGCTGTGTACACAAGTTGTTTCTTCACGGGGGATCGGTTGATTTTATTTCTCATTACAACTATTTCGCTGATCTGTCATGTAACTTTGGCTAATACCTGCAATAAAAATATATATAAAAAAAAAAAAAGAGGCGACTGGGTGCGTCACAAGTCGCCTAATATAAAGACATTAGAGACAGGTTTTTAATACAGGGAGTGCAGAATGAGTTACAGGAGACCAGACCCTTGAATCCACCTGCAAATTACTTACCAGTTCTTATGTTAGCTTAGTTTTAAATGTCACCACCACAGATCATGAGCTGCAGACATTCCCTGCAGCCAAAATATTCCTGCCTGTGTGTGTGTGTCTGCCTGTGTATTGTATATGACATGGAGGCCTGTGGATTCCATTTTGGGAACACAAGTCCTGGAAAGACATATGGAGGTGCGGACTGCAACCCCAGACAGAAGATGTGGACTGCTGACATTCATGAGTGCTGCAATGGGAACACACACACTGGAAGAAGGGAAGCAGAGCATCCTCTGTACACATCAAAGGTATCCTGGATTCCAGGAAGAGTTACTAGTCAGTAGGTCCTGGGCTCATTATCAGGGACATGGTGAGGCTGATATGGTCTGCACTGTTGACCACGGAATCTTGATAGAGAGGAAGGCTCAGGCCTTTGAACCTTTTGAGGCATATTTCAGTGGAGGCTGAAAGCCAAATTTTCCAAGGTTACTTCATTGGACTGTTTTGTGGGACTATCAGAACCAGAGGCACAGCTGCTGTGCAGACTGCCACTCTGATAAAAGACAGGGCAGAGGAAAAGGTCCATCAAAAAGATGACACCCATAATCTGAAATTCAAAGGATCACACACTAAATCACATTTGTGTCTGGCTCTAGACTATAAAGGTTGGAGAAAGAGTCCTACACTTTCTTCTTCCACAGCACTGTGGACCAAGCTCTGTTAGTCTCCCTGCTGGGTGAGTGGTCATTGCCCAGGAATCGAAAGTACTTACCCTGGCCTGGAATACCAGCCTTCTGTCTGTCTGCCAAAACCAGGGGACCCTGTGAAGAGAAGACACCTGGTGGGAGCAAGGAGCAGTTTGGTCCTGCTGAGTGGGATGGGTGACGGTACAACGCGTACCGTCACAACGCGTGCTGTTACAACGCGTCCCTTACAACGCAAGTCGTTACCACGACTTGCGTTGGGGGAGCGGATATCAAATAGTATAATTTACTATTCTAACACCAGTCCCCGTGGACACTAGGGAAGGTGTTGGAATAGTAAATTTACTATTTTTAATCTTCTAGCGCCCTCCAGCGCAAGTCGTGGTAACGACTTACGTTGTTACGGACGCGTCGTAACAGCACCGCGTTGAAACATCCGCGTTGTAACGGATGTTTCCCGCTGAGTGGATTCTGGTGAGAAAAATATTAGATGTCTGGTCTAGACCATTACTGCAGCTCCAGTTGGTGACCTCTGTGCCAGATGGATGCCACCCTGAAGAAAGGGCCATTGTGTGGGAACGCATTAGAAGCGCGAACATTGCCAGGGCATGTTATGCCCAGACTGCTATGAGGAACAATTATCCAATTTCGAGAAAGCTCAAAAGAGGGTGTCCAACACAGCAGCTGGACGTCCGGAAACTGAAGAAGGCCTAACATGCCATCAGTGAAAGAGAGCAAGAGGTCACATACCATCAGCATTGGGAAACGCGCCTGGTCTTCCTCCACTTGTTGACTGCCTTTGGGCCAGGTAATACTAGTTGAGGACAGTAGCCCTGGCGGGGACTTCAGGATCTTAGTGTGTAGTGCTGTCAAAGTTGTGTCTTATGGCAAAACTGAGGTCTTAGAAGCACTAGCCTCCAGACAGGGCTCTCCAATCACAACGAAAACAACGTTTTCTCTTTGAAGATCGTCAATGTTTATTCAGTTCAGAACTATTTTAAATCCATTCAGCTCTGCAACGTTATATTTTCTTTTTTGCCAACATAATAATCGTCTTATGTCGCATTACAATTAATTGGAAACTTCAGAATCCACGGAAGCGCGAATGCGTGTGAAAGCTCACCCCTGACGAAGGGTCATGGTTGTTGTTTGACCCGAAATGCATTGGGTGTTACCATAAAGTGGATTAATGTACTAATTGTAATGCGACATAAGACGATTATTATGTTGGCAAAAAAGAAAATATAACGTTGCAGAGCTGAATGGATTTAAAATAGTTCTGAACTGAATAAACATTGACGATCTTCAAAGAGAAAACGTTGTTTTCGTTGTGATTGGAGAGCCCTGTCTGAAGGCTAGTGCTTCTAACCTCAACATTCGCTTGATTTGTAAAGGCACGTTCAGGCTACGTGCGACGACAAGGGCACCCACCATCAAATTCCAAAAACAGTTGAATATGTTTTAAAGAGTGCTCGGGATAACATCATTTGTTAAAACTGAGGTCTTGTCACATGGGGGCTAATGTGGACTGCATCCAGGAGCTGCCTCTCATATCCAATGGGGAATAACAAGACTCACTAGAAATAAATTGAGGGACTCAGGTATACCACCAAGGGCAATGTTTGAACGAGTCTTGAGCCTGTGCATGCCTCACACCTAACCTGCCAAACCCCCCAAACCCCAAAGAGCATTGGTTTGCTTAAGCTGCATCACCACTGACAGTCAAATGTAAATGTAGGTAAATGTAGGTGTACTTATATAGCGCAACCTGTCACCCAAAGGGCATCCTGGCGCTTGCTTAGGGAACCCGTCCTGGTATTCCCCTGTGAGATAACCCCGGCAGGGTATCCACAAGGTGAAAGCCAGGCATCCCGCCGCGAGGGGCCGTTGTGGAGATTAAGCAAGCTATTGCCCAGAGTCGCAGAGTGTGAACCCGTGAGTCGAGGAGGCACCGGAGCGAGAATTATCGAGTCCGTGGAATTTTTAGCCCAAGACCCGCCGAGGCGGGGAATTGAACCCTGGTCCAGGGCCGATCTCAGCTTCCGGGTCTGCCGCCTCTAACCCCTGAGCCACACTTCTCCATGCTGAAAGGATTATTACTAGGCCCAGTTACTCAGGACCCACAGTATGTCAGGCCCTGGGACATCAGGAGAAAAGGGTTTCAAGCCCCATGGTTGGGCCCAGTAGCTCCCGCAAGTCCCACAATCCTCTGAAACGGCTTCTGACATGGATCAAAGCAGTTTGGGAAGAGCATTACCAGCAAAAAAATTATTAAGGCTTGTTAGACCTGGCATCTTTGGCATAGTATTCTCCCTCACTTTTTGCCTTCAGACCTCCTGTCTTTGCAGACTTTGTTTTTGCTGGCCTTATCACTCTGCACACTTTACCACTGCTAACAGGAGTTAATGTGATTGTGCTCTCTCCTTCAGCATGTTAGATTGGCTTATACCCAATTGGCATATTTAATTTACTCATAAGTCCCTAGTAATGTGGCAATCACTACCTGTTCCCGGGACCTGTTAATTAAATGCTACTAGTGGGCCTGCAGCACTTATGTCGCCACCCACTTAAGTAGCCCTTTAAACATGTCCCAGGCCTGCAATTGCAGCCTCTGTGTGCAATTTTCAAACTGCCAATTGTAACTGGCATAATAAACGTTTTCAAATACACACAAGACCTGTTCCATAAGGCATATCAAATCTCAAAATGTGGACGTAGAGTTTTTCTTTTTATATCTACGTTAGTAACTCCTTCCTATTTGCAAGGTAAAGTCACACCACTTTGTTTGCCTTCTTTTTATAAAAATAGTATATTTTATCAAATGACAGTCATACCCCATCAATTATTTGAAGACGGGTATTAATGGCATATATACCCAAAAAAAAAAACCATAAATATGTTTAGTATTCCAAAAATAGTGAAAAAAGCAAAATGGCACCTCACGTGCGCACAACCAGTCGAGCTTGCCGATTGGTACTCACTAGCTATTCTAACTTTTATCATCATCGGCAACCATTTTGCTGAAACTTATAAGTGTCCCCAAATAAGTGATCAAAAATAATTTTAAAAAATACACACCCTATTTGCTTTTGCAACTACCAAAAACAAGACCCAATACAAAATAAAACTGAAGTAGAACGCACAGATTACCAATTTTATTCTTTTCTTTTGAGTTTATTCAGGAATTTAAAACCGGCTGCATACACGCAGACCACCTCTTTTCTTAGCCGACTTGTTTTTATTGCCATTTAGTCTTTCGGGCAATTTCATCAGGTCAGAGTCATTCCTCGCTGTTGGACACTGGTACAATATTTTTAAAATGACTGTCAAATGAAAAAATTATACAATGGCCAGATTACCAGAACATAAATTATCTCACAACCCCTTTTGAAAAAGGGGGGGGGAGAAACAGACATACACACAACACTCCAGGGCATTTCATTACCATAAGGGAGCCAGGGTCAGTCGTACCAGCTCTCCTTATTATCAGGGGAACTCCTATCGTGAAATCCTCCCTTCATGGGCATATCCTACATTCGGTTCTTAAATGTGGAGATATACAAGCTTTAATGCAGACATCATACTACACCATTCTTCAAGATCTTCTCTACCCATTATGTATAAATGCTCTCAGTCTTTTGTGATAATAACTGCCCTCTATCTTTATCACCCTAGTGAATTTTCCAGCTTAAGTACTCAATTTCTCCTCTCATGCTGTCTGCATTCCTTAATTTACGCACATGTCCTTATCAATCATGTCTAGAGCCTGTGTACTTGCACACCTCGCTACGATACAGCTAGCCTGTTAAAAAAAACACACAACACAGTACATATCTCACTTTTGTGTACTAACCACGGAGGAAAGTTTCATTGCCGTTTCTAATCTGTTTAACAATCTTCTATCAAGTAACCGACCTCACTAGTCTCCTAAACATGCTCATTCCATTTGCTCACCGCCCGTATTGCCAGATGGTGCCTTGTCTTGTCCCTCGGTACCGTGTAGCCAATAACTCGTGCTTTTCACACGCTGCCCGGTTGGCGTCTCACGTGACCCATTTACAATCACGTGACGTAGTGCCCAACCGCGTTGGCCATCTTAAGCTGGTGTTTGTAATGTACACTACATGCAAATATATATATTGTAACTTAAAAACCAGGGTCAATTTTAATTTTTATCGGATGGTCTTCCCAATTTGTGCATTTGTTCTAAACTGCCACACTGGTCCACATTTGTTTTAAAAAAAACAGAGCAAACACGAAAATAGTATCGAACGAATTTGAAACCTATTTTTAAATTTCGATCCCTCTCCTAATGACATTCTCATATTCTACATTGGTTATAAAAGTCTGAATTAAAGTACTTTTTAGCTATGTCCATAGCCACTTCATTTCTGCCATTCTATATTCATAGGGGCCATCTTTGATTGAGGTATTATTTCAATGAACTTTATTGATATATTGTATTTGTCTTCCTGCAGTATGTTCTTGTGGTTCAAAAGCTCCTTTACACTCCACAATTTATTTTTCAGTGTTGGCTTTCAAACTACTTTATTGATGTATTCTGTCATTTCATTCCGACATCATGTTGTTTTTAAATTTTCAAAAGATGGCATAAATCAGTGATACCTCTCATGGACCCCAACAAAATGTATATCTTATTTATGGAACAACTTAGTTCCTTATTTTGTTCCATTCGATGAAGTTGTTTAATCCTGTTAGATCACATCCTTCCTGATAGATCCAGCGAGCTTCTTTCATCGCCAGGACCCTATCTATACTGTATGGGTCTCCTGTGACCTTCTCCAGCCCTACCCATGAAAAGGAGTGTTTACTTGTAGTGTTGTACCAAATGTATGGAAAGTTTACCTGCCCTAATGGTGCTAAGATGTTCCTGCACTCTTATTTTAATCTTGCATGTTGTAAGGCCAATATAGTGTAATCCACACTGACAAGTTAATCGGTACACTACATTTATCGTGTTGCAGTTACTAAAAGGAGTCAGGTGCCATACTCTCCCTTAGTTAAGCACTACTTCCACAGTTTACTTGGTCAATTTGCACACCAAACACATATCGCACAGGTAGTGCCCTTGCGGAACAGTGGTTTCATTTTGTGGAAGTCTCAGGCGTGAATGTACCAATTTGTCCTTTAGGTTGCTAGATCTAATAAACTTTTCGCCAGGTCCAAACCTTCCTGTTTAATACATATAAGTTTCCCCTAGGGTGAGCCGTTAACAGCTCAGAGGGCAGGGTGCAATGTATTTAAAAAGTAGGACATGCACTTTTAGGTTTTATATGTCTTGATAGTGAAAAACTCTTAACGTATTTTTTCACTACTGCACGGCTTACCTCTCCCATAGGCTAACACTGGAGTTGCAGTATTACATTTTATAGGTGTAATTTCCAAATGGTAATATGCACCCAGTTCATGTTTGGTGTCTATGGAATCACAAATACACATTCTAACTTAAGGTGAAGTCGGATTTTAAATTGAAATTCAGAAAATGCCACTTTTTGAAAGGTGGTATTTTCTTGCCTTAGCCACTTGGTGCCTGCAGCCTGCTTCTGGGTTGCACTAAGGCTGTTGCTGACAGCTGGGCTATGTGCATTCCTGGTACACAGCCACGCACAATGGGGAGCTTAGGTACTACTGGATGGGCCATCACTCGCAGGATGGGAGAGAGGAGCTTGGCCAAACCCCACTTAAACTTGCAATTACCACATTACAAGTTATAAGAGTTGATCTGGTAACAATGACGCCTTGAAATAGGACTGTGACTGGTCCAATGACACTACATGTTATATTTGGTGTAAGTGATTTGGCGATTGGACAATAAGAAATAAATTGTCTCTATGACAGTAACCGGATATTGGTGGATTTATATTCTGGGCCCAATTGATTGGGCATAGTGCTCTTTGTGTATAAAGTTGTTAAACTGGCTTGATCACAAACAGGCTTTGTGTTGGAGCTGATAAGTGCCTACTAATACCAGTTTGCATAAACGAGTTAGCGATTGACTAACGAGACATGCACTGCTTCCATCACAGGGACAGAGGATTAATCAGTAGATTTGAACTCTGGGACGCACGGATTGGGTGCTATATACTTTAAGTAAAGAACTCTATATAGGGCCCGATAACAAGGATTTTTTCGTGTTGGTGCTGTGCCTTGCTTATTCTGCTACACTCTGCATGTGAGTGGTGTGGGAACTAATGTTGTGCGGAACAGCACGTGGCTGGTAGATATGTTGTGTGGGGGATTTCACCATTGTGGCTTGTTATGACTTTAGATATTAGTAGTGTGCATACTTGAAAAAATATGTGTCTTGGTAGATTTAGGTGCGTAAGACTGTGAAAGCTTGAAGTGTGTATGTGGCACTAATGGAAAATGTTGTGAATGTTAGTTGATATATATGGTTGGATATAATATGAATGAGTATGTCATGGCATGGGGTGAGTAGAGGATGATAGCGGAAGAATGAGTACATTTGAATATCATTGCAGCATGTGCATTTAGGATTTGGGGATGGTTTGTCCAGTATATATGATTTGGATACAATAGTTATGGGGCCGTTTATAATTTTATTTTGAGAACCCAATTGGGAGTGACTTACCAATCAACCACTACATGATTCTGGTCCACTATAAACCAGTAGGACAATACAAGATTTTACAAAGTGAGTAGAATTTGATGTGATGATGTTGTAGTAAGGCAATATGTCATAAGAACAGAGTCTTTTGCTGAAGGCCTCCTCTCTTCTACAGAAAATAGGGGGATAAATAATGTCTTTCAGATCAACATGACTTATAATGCACATTTGTAGGAAACTGGATTGTTTGCAAATACCCCCCCACACACACTTTTTGCCCCCATTTGACCTGCTAGATGATAGTTTTCAACTCTGACAGTGCATTGAAGCTTGCTAACCGGGCTCCAGTGCCAGTGTTCTTTCCCCTAAAGAGGACATGTGTAATTGGTATCCCCAATTGACAAGAGCTTACCGCCCTAATAAGTCCCTGGTAAGCAAGTGGTACCTGTGCTTCCCAGGGAACGGTTGTTAAAGGGGTACTAAGGGCTTGCAGCACTGGTAGGCTAATGACAGAAAACCTGCCATTGCAGACTGCAGGAACAGTGTTCACTGTTTCAATTCGACTTTGTCCTCAACTTGTGTGACAAAGTCTCAGCACTGCTTTAGAATATGTCAGTCACCACTAGAGCAGGCCTCTTGAGCCCAGGAGGCAGGGTGCAGTATATTAATTGAGTAGACATGTGAGTGCAAACATACATGTCTCTATAGTGACCTTACTGTTAAAATACACCATAAGTGATAGGCGGTCCACAGGATAACATGGGCCTAGTACCCAAGGCATACCCAGGTTGCTAGCTCCATTAGGGTACCACCTAAATATGTTGGGTTTGATGTTAAACAACTTTCCTTCTCTACCTTGACTCAACTCTCTTGTCAAGGGAAGGCTGGCATGCATCCAGGTGGCTTCCTTAGAGGTTGCCCACCTGGTTACCCCAACCGACATGTACTTTGGCTAACAGGCCTGGGTTTTACCGCCCCAGATGCCACCAAGACAGAGTTCTGGCCTCCCACCAGGTAGTATGCATGCTCCCCTGAGGTAGAACAAAGGATTAGACACGAAGGAGGTCACACCTTGCTCCTCCTGAGTGGGCTAGTGAAGTGAGACATCAGAGCGGGGTAGCTTCAAAGGCTCTTACCACCTCTGATATGCATATGCAAGAAGGCTCTCTCCCCGTGGAAGGCAAAGCCCCCTCCTTGCCTCCAAGCGTGCTGGACCAGACCAAGGCGGGAAATTTGGTATGCAGGACGTGGGCACCTCCAAGAAAGCTTCTACTATCTTTAGGATGGCAAAAAATGTGGGTTCTGGGTAGGAAAAATTACCCACTCAGATGTCGCCTCAGGCGGATTCACTGAAGGGAGCCGCCCATTTGCTAGTAGCTCCCGTGCCCCTAACCCCCATAAGTCCAGGATTTAAGCGACACCCCTAACACCAGAATCTCAGATCTGATTGACATAGTTCAAAGAAGGACAGCAAGAAGACTGTCACAAAGGAAGAGAAGGATACTGGATGTCTGTGGCACTGTTGCTTGGCACTGCGTCAGACTTTTGTCCATGGCCAAAACTCAGCACTACCTGGCTGATGGACCCCTTGGGGGGCCAGAAGCAGTCTCAGACTACCCTGGACTGGCACCAGCCCCTTGAAACTGCAGGTAAACCGACATGCTGGAACCAAAGAAATGCTGGCCCAAAGAAAAGGTGTGTAGTGCACTCTAGGCTCTCTCTGAAGTCTCAAGCCATTACCTCACTCCTGTGGACCTCCAACAGCCGAAGTTCCTTTGGATTACTATTACATAAACAAAGGCTTGTTGGTCACCAGACTGGTGACTGACCCCGTAAGTCAACTTTGCACAACGAGAGTAGCTCCCAGGAACAGCAACCGACCTCGGCAACGACCCCGTTCTGGTGTACCTCCATCTTCTTCTTGGCAGTAGTGTCCCTATGGAAAAATCAGCCTTGGATTCAAGTTGAATGACTGTTCGAAGCTACCTTTGCACCCTTACTCACCGAGCAAGGTAAAAGTGAACGGGCTGCAGAACTTTGTCTTGGGACCCCAACGTTTCCAATGTTTGGTCTCCTTATATCTCCCCTCACATGGGCTCCCTGAACTGTGAAGTGGTCAAACTGCATACCTCTCTTGATATACCACACTGCTGACTGCTTTTACACACTGTATTCTTTGGCCGATACCTGTACTTGTGGCTGTTGAAAATCAATAAAAAGATTTTGAGCAAAAAATAAAATACTCTGACTGTTCAAACTTGGCCCTAGGCCCCTCAAAGATCTCTACCCTGAGAGGGTGGAAAGGAACTCAACCCCTAAGTGACCTTTTGTCTCTAGATGAATTTTCCATTGACCACAATGTTAAATGTCTGCAGTATTTAATGCATTTATTTTCTATTGCTTTAAAAATCATCACTTCGGTTATATGTATGATACAAAGTTTGTGTTGGTGTCTAAATTCATATAACAATCAGCTCTATTTTTATAAATTAATGTTGGATTTCTTTCGGGTCATGTCAATTACTTATGCACCATAATGGTATAGTAAAATACATACCATATGTTACTCCATTAATGTCTGACAGCTCCTTGCCACACTAACAGGACTTAGTTAAGGATTATTGTTGTTGAATCGAAGGATCATCTTTAAGGCATTGTGATAATATTACATGGTAAGGTTGCACAACCATAAAACATAATATCCCACTTTACAACATGTTATTTGGTTAGTTTGGGTGTTGATCATGACAAATCTAATATAGAGTGCAATATGGAAATAGTTATGTGTGGTATATTTTAGTAATGATGTATTGTTTGAGTGTGTGGGAAGCCATGGTTTCTGTTGTTTGTTAAGTGTTGATTTGTATAATAAATATGTATTTGTTATTATGTGTTTTTAAGAGTGTACATATATGCTCAATTACTGCCCTGATGAAGTCCGTCTCAGGGTGAAACGTGTTGGCCGGGCTGGATTGTAATGTTAGAAGAATAAAATAAAGCAATTTTGGATATTGTGTCATGGCTCATGCCTTGTGATATATTGAAAAGAAGAAACATTCTTGTCTATTGGCCTACAAAGAAAATGTTATCTAATGAACTTTCAGCAAACTCTTTGGACTCGCTGATAATTCCCTTTTTGTGTATTATGCTTGAGACTAGCATCAACAAAGAAAAAATATAAGGATATACACTACTTACAACTAAATTAAACACCAACAAAAGCGAGAAAACACAATCCTTTTGCCATAGACATTAGGCCATTCCCTGCTTGGTATCCTAAAGGAGTATAATAGGCGCTGCTATAACCCAGTCTAATGGTACTAAATGTATACACCTCATTGTGCAAGAAAGGTAGGGTGAGCTCTGTCCAGATTCAAACTAATCAGCTTCAGTTTTCAGCAGGGGTAAGTGGCGAGCATTTAATTGCTTTAATCATCTTACATTTTTTCTGTTATGTGAATCAGTGTTGAAGCCTTAGCAACTAAATTGCTTTGGCTGTTGCTGAGCAACCATTTGAACCATTGCAATGCGGCTTAATGAAACAAGGAATACTGTGCATTTACAGTTGAAGGGCACATACTCTATCCTAGAGCTCAGAATGGCAAACATCGATCAGTGGAACTACTTCTGAGTGCGTGTCAGAGACGGCTAAAGGACATAGTCTTTGTCAAAAGTGGGTTGAAACTTTATCTGTGGAACGTCTCTCATGCTTCACTTTGCGCATTTTTCATTCAGAGATTGTTTCTTGAGCTAGGTAATCAATTAATATGCATTTGTTTCAAGAGTTGGTGGTGGTGTGAGGCATCAAAGACCGCTTTATGCTAAACAAGCACTAGAAAAATCAACAAGTCCCGCCTCTGGAGCCTATTGGATTTGCCAGTGGCTTTTAGCGATGCTTTACAGCAACCATGAGTCTAAACAGAATGGATTAAAAGTAAACAAAAAAAAGGGTGTTATGACACGTCTGCCTGCCTCCTTTTATAGGCACACACTACATGCATGTGTACATCTACAAAATGATGCTGGCACTTTTTTGGTTTTCTTTTACCAATATGGATTGGATTAGTAAATCATTTTTTTTTTGTCTAATCTATTTTTTGAGGTGCGGCTGGTGAAAGTTACCCAGTTAGTGCAAGTGAGGAAGGAAGTAATATGGGGGGTAGACCAACACAGGGTCAGAAGCAATATGGAGAGCGAAGGCTGAAGCAACACCGAGGGCACAGGTGGGAGAAGCATACAGAGGGCTGGGAAAGCAAAATGGGTGAGAGAGAGAGCAAAGTGTAGTGTAGGGGGAGAAAGCAAAGCACATGAGCTAGAGAGGGCCACACAAAGTAGTGGCAGTGGAGGGAAGAGCAGTATACAAGTGAGACAGCTGGAAAAACATGAACTCTCCCGGAGAGCTTAACCAGTAAGAAAAAGTAGTACTTCAAAAGTGAGCAATGGAAGTGCACTAGTAATGAACCCATTCTTCAGGGGAGAAACAAACTCAAGGAGAGGCAGTAACACCCACATGAGCTGATGAATAAAAAGCAAACAAATAAGAATAACAACAATGCCAATAAATGGTAAGCACAGTGCCGGCTGTAAGCCCTCTTTAAGCCCTCAGTAAGTCTTTTTGCCAACCAACACTTTGCACTGTCTGGTAGACCGTATCTAAAAAGACATATTAGTTGTTTACATGGGAACCTACAAATGTACCAAAAGTAAGCATCCTCTACTGTACCGATACTCAAAGTAAGTCCCGGGGGCCGCTTGCTGCCATCCTGACCTTTGCATGTGGCCCCCTTGATGAACAGCAGCACGAGCTCCTGTTTCATAGGTGAACAATAATATTCAGAAAAATATGTTAAATAAAGTGGCAAGCATTTATTAACCTGCAAATAAATGCTTACCTGTTTATTTAAATATTTTTAGACCTCCTTACACAATCCTTGAGCCACCTAGACCCCCTACCTCCACCCTGCTGAAATCAGTGTGGCCCTCGGTCACACTACAGACCATACTTTTTGGCCTTGGGTAAATGTTTACGAGTACCCATGCTCTACTTTATCACTTGCTTTACAGGGGCGGATGGTGATTTAGTGAAATTAGTTTCCACATGATCTTTCCAGAGATCCACCAGTATATTTTTAAGATTATTTGGATTGTTGGCCAGAAACTTGGAAGCTGCAACAAGGGTGTTCCACCGGACTGCAGAGGCAAGTGGGGCCTGGTGGGAGATAGCACCAGAGAAGTGCTATTCCTGAACCAATTTCAGCTGTTCTAACATTCTTCATTAAAAATTACCCCAGGGAAGAAGGAAACTATTGTGGCTGGCGGCTGTTAGTGTTGCAAGCAAGTGTTATGGATTCACCCTGGACGCCAATCATACCCTCAAGAAACACACTGCCAAAAAACACAAAGGCAGCCTGGAATCAGTTCATTCTTCTAAGGAAAGTAAAATATTTTTTTCAGAAAGCAACTTCAGAACTGATGTTTGTACCATTGTACTCTCCAAAGAAGGTAATGCCCTATCCATGGCCTTCCACCTCTACACTACCTCCTCTTAGGCCATCCTACACAGCAGAGCACATTTCATTCAGGGCCTGAAGAAATATAATTACATCATCCCCATCCTGGTGGAACACCATTTGCTCCCCTTGGCACCATCTTCAAAACCAGTTGTATCACTTACAAAGCCATCACAGTAAGCACTCCAGCTTATCTTACAGGTAAGCCCACCATCTATATTGGCTGTCGGCACACCTGCAGCCAGGATACCAGTAGACTGAAGACCAGAAAGTGTAAAAAGATAAAACACAAGACAACAGGCCTCTTCCGTCTATGCACTCACGATCTGGAACAACATCCCAATATTCACCAGGACCTCTCAAACACTGCTTTAATTTAGAAAAGGGGTGAAGGATCACCTCTTTAATACACACTATATCACAAAGCATTAACTATCCACAAACTAGCTTTTCTCCTATTACTCGTTGACTTTAAGCTTGCCTTTGACCATGTACAGCATTCCATTGCCTTTTGGCTAGATTTGTGCCATAGAAATACCATATACATGCATACATGCAACAAAATAAATGTATCACATATGACCTGAAGGTGGATGCTGGCTTATCAGAAATTAACAACCTCTGGCGTATTTGTTCTTGTATTTGGCATCCTGGTGATCTTTTATCAATGACAATGCCTCAAATATTAACCTTAACCTTAGTCCCAGTGCCACAGGCACTGCCTGCTGAAGCACTTGTATATCAACCAGTCTTCACAGCGCTACTGTCACCACATTTCTTACACTTAGCAGTCAAGGGATTCCACTGCTCAAGCACCACTGCACTTGTTTCTGATGGTCAAAGGTCCTGTCATTGCCTTCTGTGAAGCTCCCATTCTTGATCCTGCCTTTGTGGCCACCGAAGGAAGTGGGGCCTTCTTTCCGCTCTTCTAGTCTGTCAGTCTTGAGCAGGATACTATCATTGTTCACTTGTTCCTCCAGTAGGGCCACTTGATATTAATGCCTTGGATTTGCACCACCACAGTAGCAGAATGTCAACACATACTAACTCTACAGCTTCTTATGCTCTCCCTTTTATTACACTGACACAACTCACACCACCTGCTCACATGACACAACCTTTCACCTTTTCTGTTCCCTCCTGTACCCAACCCCACCAGTGTGGCATGCAGGGTGCTAAAAGTCACTCCTCTTATTATCTCCTTCTGCCTTGGAGCGGGATAGAGATGACTTTACTTAGAAGGAGGTACCCTGTATCACACCTGCCTTCTCCCCTACCTTTGCACCCTCCAACCTTGTTGAGCTGTCTTTTCTTCATGGATTTCTGATGTTGTACAGATAATTCTCAACATTTCCATGATACATTTACAAGGTAAGGACAAGAATAGGCATAGACACATGCTTTTTGCACCATCAGCGCCTAACATATTACAAACTGCAAAAACTGGTTTTCTGGCACCCGTATAAAATAAAGATTTTTGCAGGGTAAAAATTACAGCACACTGGGTTGGTCCTGTGTCTTCATAACGGGAAACAACACAAATACCTTAATCTTTGCTTCTGAAAAGTGAAAAATGCAACTAAATTAAGGGCAATAGGTTTGATTGGTTTCTTATCACAAAAGCATCACAAATTCATCACAATACTTTTTTTCACCTTTTTATATTCTTACAAAGGTTATTTATATGTCAAATCTTTCTTTGCAACAACCTACATTCCAACAGAAAAACGATTTATAAGCAATAGATGTTAAATACACTTTGCAATGGTTTGAGAATCATTTTCCTCTATTTTTGTCGTGGAGCAAACTTCTTTGCGCAACAGGCAACTATCAGGTATGCCATAACAACATAATAAAATTACAAATATGTACAATATACAGTTAGCAAACAATATAATATGTAAATGTAAATGTGTTTGTATTCATATAGCGCACTTCTACCCAGAGGTCTCGTAGCGCTGTATTCATACCGCTGTGGAACCCTTCCTGGCTTTCCTGTGAAATGTCCACTACTGGGCACCCCCAAGGTGAAGCCAGGCATCCAAGCGCTGCTGGGGCCGTTGTTCTAATGGAGCCTAATAAGGCCTGCCATGTTGAAAATCGTCTATCCATGTACTTTGCTCAGGTGGGTCACCAAAACCCTTGCCTATTACAGTAGTTTGTGAGATTTTATGCAAAAAAATACCAGCCTGCAGGCTATAGCACAGTGTAATAACAATTCACCATGAGAAGCCTATTACATTTATGCATGCTTTTCACAATAATAAGGTAAGACATGCCTTCTTTATCATAACTTTTGATTTTAAACACATCACATACAGATTATGACATAACTTTCCACAGTGAACTGATACGCATCTAGCTTTAACTAATTACTTGACACGATTTGCAACCCAGGCCTACTAAGAAGCTGGAATCCATCAGGCATACATTTATAAAAGTTACAAATATGTACAAAGTTACAGTTGGCAAAATAATATAGAGCAGCTCTCAATAGGGCCTAAAAAGAATCATCACAGTGACTTTCTACTCCCAGGGTTTGACAGAGAGGTTGCCCAACACCAAAACCCTTGCCTACTCTGAAAATCTGTGAGATTATATGTAACCAAATACATTTTGGCGGCCTCAAACATAGAATGATAACAGTCCACTGTTAGAGGCCTACTGGCTTTACTGTATGCTTTTCACAATGAATAGGACACGCCTACCGTTGCAATAACTTTTCATCATAACAGGCCAGACCTATGGCATCAGGCAGAACATTTCCCTAAACACCAATCAAGGTTTTATCATAGGCTTGTAACCATAACCAACTCAGGCCTACTGTACTGATGGTATGCTTTCCCACAAGGCAATCATCAGGCATACAGCCATAAAATTGCAAATGTATACATCATTACATTTTGCAAATAAAAATACTATTTCTTCTAACAGGTCTTAACAGGGATTCTCACAATGCAGATCATATATACTATTGGTGTGTCAGTGAAGGTAACCAACATTAAATCCCTTGATTAATAAGGTAACCTGTGAGAATATATGAAATAAACCAACTATCTGTAGGCTTTAAAAATGAGTAATGACTGCCATCCTCCCATACGTGCTGAGAAAAACACAGTAAATGATCTACTTATCCAAGGCACTTTAATAGCATTACAGTGTCATAATGTGTGCCTTGGAAATTTCAAGTTCCGGCAGCGGGATAAATAAACAAAATGATCACAGCTGTGTGGACCACAAGCACTCTCACATAATTGTCTGGCAAAAGCTGTGCTATCAAGCCAGATCATATAAAAAAGCTACTATACTATCAGGGCTGAAACACATGGAAGCAGGCCTCAAAGATCCACTAGTCCACTTGCTCTGGCAAGCCACATTTTTTGAGGGAGGACTATTTTTAGGGTCTATGGCCTGTTATGGTGAGTGAGCTTGAGCTGGCACAAACAGGTGTTGTCGTTCATTCAGAAACCGAATAAGCAGAAAAGGTACGTTTAAACTTTGTTTTTATCTTGTCACATTTGCTGTGTTCAAAGCCAGAGATCAAATGTCAGCTTAGGTCTTCTTACAAATTGCTGTTTATTTTATCCTGGAGATTGGCGTTTACTTTTTTCTTTGACTGCAAAGTTAGAGGATATTAAGTGAACTTTCTATAACTCCTGCTATGGTACAGGAAGTGTGAAACAAAACGCTGTAGGATGTCAGTTTTTTTCTAACTCAGTACATTTAAATAGCTTGTAGAACAGTACAAATATTTAAAAATACATTTGCAGGCAGGAAAATACTTTTTTGTGATGAAAGAAAGATATTATTAGGTTTAAAACAAATCAGGACACTTTACTTGTTGATGTGGAAATAATAAATATGTGCTGAAACCAGGTTTCCAAACATTACTGTTTGTACGGAATATAGTTTAATCTGTTAAACTGCATGTTAGTGGGAAATTTTGAGGCCATTTCAATGTAAATGTGCATTTCCATCGTGCTTAAGTAATATATTTATTAAAAGCAAGAGTTTTTCAAAAACAAACTAAGAAACATTACTGCCCCTCACCCTGATGACAATGCTGTTAGTGAACTAAAGCGGCAAGTCTTTGGGGGATGTGTACCCTATAAATAAGCTAGATTTTCATCCTACATGGAGCAAAGACTTAGCTTATTAAATCCAACAGGATGTTTTTTTGTATAGCATACATGCTGTACTCACATATTTGAATGTTTTCTCTTGTGTGATAATGGAAAAAAGGGGGTCTGTGAAATAAACTATTTCCCCAGGATTTTACAATTTGAGACCAGTTAATCAGTAAAGAGCATTACAGTTAGGTCGAGAAGATTATTCAAGTTACTAGAGCTGCAGATCTGGTAAACTTTTTATGATTTTTCAAGGTCTATGAAGGTCATAACACCTGCACTTCTGAGTACAGCAATGATGCATTTAATCCTAGGGATCCAGCACTTCTCAGCAGGGCTGATACTCTTTAAAAGGGACATTGCCTTCAAATTTCTTTCTCCTTCTCTATTCCCAACCTCTTTTAATTCTTTTTCCACGCCATATACCTCTCAATCTGTGATGTGACTCAACTGTTTTTCAACAGCTACAAAAATCATTCCCCCAATTAAGTTTTAGTCAACTTTTATCCCAAAAGCCCTTTGTAAACCAATCTGACCAACTTTCTGCTCACCCTTCAGAAGATACAATTTCTTCCCAAAACATTAACCGAGAATTTCTCTGAAACCTCAATAAATGGTTGTATAATGTAATCCATCTAAGAATAGTACATGTTTACTGGCTTTGGAAGACGATATAGAACAAAGTAGGTCTCGAAACAATAAACCAGCAATAGACTTCAATGCTAGGATAGCTGATATTAGCATATATGAAGTGAATTTGCATATACAAACAACTTCCCCATTCCTTATGCCAACTTCTTGATTAGCAGCCGCTGAGGCCATCTAATGGAAAAGTAGCTGGCTGTCATGGGAATTATTTGTTTAAAGGGTTTTTCCTGAGGATAGGCTGGCAAGGTTCACTTTCAATAGAGGTGCACAAGAAGCTCCTAGAGAGATTACTTTGTAATGCAATGTTGGTCCTTTACAACATGTATTAGCTTTGGGGTAAAGACTTGGTCAGATAACGGTTGTCTTCCAACCCGTATTTGCATGGTGACCTTGGACGCTAACGCTACGATTGTTTAAGCCATGCCACCTGACTTTAATTACTACAGAGAGAACAAAGGGCCAGATGTAGCAAGTTTTTTTCTCATTCTGAGGCTATGGGATATTATCTTAGTACATATGAACCTAAGGGCCAGATGTAGGCAATCCCAGATTACCGATTCTTCAATACCGAATCATACCAATTAGGTATTTAAGAACAGGCAAATGGGATGTAGGTAATTTTTCCGAAAATATTACCGAATCGGTAAGTTTCGGTAATTACTGAATCAGTATTTACCGATTCGGTAATTGCCATTGCCATTCATGTATGTCTGCAACATGGCACAGTTGGAAAAGCAAAAAAAATGCTTTTTCAAGGATTTTCATTATTTACCAACAACTTCTAGTTGGTGGTAAATAACGAATCCTTAACTGAGGAATGCACTAACTTGAGTGCTGTCTACATCCTTAAAAATCCTTAAAAAATGCCACCTACATCTGGAAAGCCCAATACCGGTCGGTAACGGCCGAAATGTGGTAATTTCGGCCGTTACCGACCGGTATTGGGCGACCTACATCTGACCCCTAATCTTTTATGAAGAAGGTGAGACTACACAGTGAGATGCAGTAGTCTTAAGAGCTCAAAGATTATACAAGGATGCTGAAAGGTAGTCTCACAGAGATTTCTACTAGTTACACTTTCTGTGATAAATGCTTTGCCTCCAAAAAGTTTGGATAGGCATTTGAACATGCTGCTCTATGCTGACAACTAGACAGTACTCCAGTAGGCCTTCAAGGGCACCTAAATGGGCTTTCAGATTGTTTGAAACAGATGTTTAGTCTTTGGAAGGAAAAAAAATCTTCTTTTAAATTGAGTTTGTCTGAATGTAATATTAATATTTCTCAGTATAAGTACAGGGTTGTTATTTAGGAACTGTTTAAATTGGAATTTTCATTCAACATGTGTGACAGGGAATGTATTTGCAGTTTTTAATGGCCTGCTGTGTTGTACTGGTCAGTATTACGGCTACTCATTACCACCAATAATTAAAGCATATAAATAAAAGGTAGCGCCTATCAAGTCGTACCCGTGTGTCCTATCTCATTCTAGACTTTGAACTGAAATATTATTTATTTTATGGGAGATGTAGGAAAAGAGCTCTATGCTTACCTTTAAGCACTAAAAACCGTTTTGGCACTTTGTGCGTAGCCCAATAAATGAGCAATGACCAGCTATTGTCAGTTTGTGCTTAAAGGCAGTTACAGACCCTGCAGAGAGTCTAAGAATACGTTTTTGTAAAGGCATCTGGATGCCATAGACATCTCATCAGCAGCCTTGAACACTGAAAGGTTGATAATTTATGATGGAAGATTATATCTACATTCATATTTTATTAAAGGGATCTATGTCACATTGCAAGTGAAGCTACTCTGTAACGGTGAAAGTACTGTAAGACACAACTAATGCTCAGGTTTTTGCGTAGTAAAAATTTGCAGCTAAATGAAAAAGGTGCTTGATACATATGCTTAGATTAGGTCTGTTACAAATGTATTAGCGGAAGCCAAATATTTCTCAAGAAATCAGTGGTAAAGCCCCCTGATGATTGAATTAGTAGGGTTACACTGTGTTCTACAATTAAAATGTCTAGATTGTAGCATCTTACTCATCCAAGTATGACATATAAAATTAATTTTGATATGGTGATGTGTGAATTACATTTTACACTGTAAACATCTCGTGTCTGAATAGTCATTACATTGTCTTTAAAGTGTGTAATGTTTAATGTACTTCCATCTTGTTTAAAGTGGAAACTGTCTCGTGGACTACTAGACTACTAAAGTTATTACTATTTGACCTTTTCTTTAACTATGAATGGCCAAATTCAGTTATTGCAGGAAGAAGAAGACAAGGGGTGCCATAAAGAGCTCTTAAAACCCTGGATCGATATATCCACATAGTGAATGCTTATTTCTATGTTCCTGCTTTTGCTTTCCCAGTTTTGTGCAGTACAACATAAGGATACAGTGTAAAGGAATTGAAAAAAGTACTCTATCAGAAAGTCCCACTACCCAACACAGTAGTGGATAATGATTCATAGAACACAATACATTATATCCTTCTTATAGGTTTCAATTATCCACATACTAGTACATTCCAAAATCATGAATTATGTACTTCAGTTAATGAAAAAGAACTTTTGGTTTATTTCGGAAACAAACACAGCCTCCAGAAAGAATTCAGCCAACACGTGTTTCGTCAATCCTGACTTTTTCAAGGTTGATAAAGATATTTACATACATGTCGTTTATGTTTAAAATAATCTTTGTACAAAGGTTTTGAGAGAGATAAAAGTGACAAAAATTAGTACAAAAGCCAGAGTAGGAAAAGAAAATATGAAAACGAGGAAAGGAGGAAGATGAAAATAAAAGCCAGATTTTATTCCAAAAGAAGCTCGGAATCTCAAACGTCTCAGTGTTATCAAAATATTATTAAGTGAATATTCACAGAGATGTGTCCATGCACCAGCATATAAACATCACCCGTGTGGAACGGCAGATCAACTACGTGTACCCAAGATCACATAAGAAACACCCACCTGGTAAGTAGATGTAATGTAGGTATTTCCAAAGCTTTGTCACACTGGAATCATCCATAAGGATCTCAGAGTGTCAAGTGTATATCAACTGTTGTGAATCCGAGGCATTCCACGAATCTGAAGTAACGGATAAGCAAAACTAACACTGTAAAGCAAGGATCGTACTGACCTTGGACAGTATAATCTAGTCTGCTAACATAGAAATTACTTATTACAAATAGAAAAAAAGGTCTGAATATTGTCTTGTGGTTGATATCTAATGTAGAAACCAACACTCAAGAGTCTAAAGACAAGGTAAAGTGAATGTCAAGAACCTTGATTTTCAAAATGCAATATAAGTGTAATTAGAAGAGAAAGCTACCTACATATGTTTTATAGCAAAACGTTCCCAAAAAAACAAAGAAAAGAAACCAGCTCGTCTAGAGATGTGGAAGTTCAGATGGTAAGGAAAACCATCTATATGTTACACGTAAAAAGCACCCATGCAGTGCCATTGCGGAAGGTATGGGAACCATATCACAAGAGCGCACCACGGACATAAACATGTTACCCGAAAGCAGCGATGTCCATAAATATCACTATGGCGTGGGAAATCAAACTGGCGCCATGATAAGTTCCAATGCTGCAAAGAGTAGGCAAACAAAGTTGTGTTAAAACTAAAGCAAAGATGATAGTAAAGTTATGTTAAAAATGTGACAGCCTCATCATATAAATTTCAAGTCCTGTCAACCTGTCTATATTAAATCCACTTGCCAATAATAAGTGCACTGAAATACCATGTTTTCACATTTTCAAATACAATTGCTTATGGAGAAACTGCAGTATGTTAACCATCATGCGGTATATAGATATATGTTAAGTCTGCTGAGAAGCGAGTATACCTCAAAAGTCTTACAGCTCCTCCTTTAATACAAAGTCAGCCTAAAATACAATGTTGGTTGTAAATTTTAATGCAACACAGTAACTGGTATGGCCATATAAGTCCTCTGCTACAAGTCCTCATCTTGCACCCATAATTAGCTTGGAACCATGTCCTGGAAAACATCTTGTGCTCCTTGTATTTATAAAAATACGTAGTGCATGAAGAATCAAAGTATATCCCAACATACACAACGCATATGTGTAACCTCTACTGGTTGTGTTTGTGAGTCCTTGTAAAATAGCTGTAGTTACGAGTCCCAAAAATCATACAGCACATGAAGAATCCAAATATGTCCCAACAGATACAATGCATATGTGCAACCTGTACTGGTTATGTTTGCGAGTCCCTGTAAAATAGCTGTAGTCACGAGTCCTAAAAATCTTAGTGTGGCACTGAGCCCATCACTTACCCGTCTTGCCCTGAGAATTCCAAAAACGTACGAAAGGCAACCAGATTCCGCTCCCCAGTAAAGAAGAACGCAGAAGAATCACGTCCTGCAAGTTTATGCAGGTGAGCGGTCACGTGATAACAACTCCACGCATGCCGAAGACTGCAAGTCCAGCCGTGTTAGCGCAATCTTGGAGTATTAAGAACATACAGTGTCCCATCCTCAATGGTAGGTAGACATTAGGTATGCCGCTTATCGAAATGCCACAAGCTGTAAGCACCATATATACATTTCTAAAACTCTAACGTAAATCTATTTCAAACCCACCGTTGACGGCAGGGCCAGCAGTGTCAATGCCATCTTGTAGTGTCAAACATACAGTACCGCATATTCAATGTTTGGGAACACCAGTTAATCCTATTATTGGCATGTTGTGTACTGTAAGCACCATATTAGTGTCTAATTAATAACGTGGACCCATTCCAAACCCACTTGTGAAGAACATTCATATGCAAATATATGTTTAGGAATGTAGAAAAAGTAAAGACATGTTATAGGTCAGAAAATACCAGTTAAACAGCGAGCAAAATTTACAACGCAGTATAGTAGAGGCATAGACTAAGTAATTTAAATATAACCACATATGCTAGATAGCCGATACAGAGAATGTAAAGAATAACATCCTTTACTATTATATTCCAATAATACACGTCATAATGAAACAGAAGATAATAAAATGTATGGGAGAGGTACTTTTACATGTTGTATAACTATTTGAAATCTCAGCAAGCTAGCTCACAGAGCCAGAACAAATATACAAGTACCAAGTGCGATGGACGACAAAGATCATACATATTGTGCAGATATACATATCATTTATAGTATCTGTCCAGCAAGTTTACTTATAGCCTACTAATTAGTAGCCAAATTGCTATCACCAATCTCGTATAAGAAGTAACTTCTTTGATCAAACAGAGACTGAGTTACTGGTGAGACGATTGCCTTTTGACTGAGGTAGAGTATTGATACTTGTTTAATCAATCACCAAGAGCCCCGTGCATATATACTCTGCCTAAGATACATAAGAACAGTAGCTTAACTCCAGGTAGCCCTATCATTTCAGGGATTGGGTCACCCACAGAACACATCTCTGAATACATTGACATCTTTTTAAAACCCATAGTACAAAAATTGTTGTAATCAACTTTACAGTGGTAAGTACAGCACAGCTGTATATCTTTCCGTTATAAGTAACCCATTTTGTGCTTGTTTCAGCTGTTACGTAGGCTGCCCATGCTGAATCGTTTTGGACTCTTAAGCTACTGTTATAGCTGATAGACTTTTTCATGTCTTCGAAGTCTTTGTACGTTTTTCTCAAGATTGTGTTTTTAGTTTTGTTAACTTGTGGCTGGCCCCGCATTTTTTGCTAAAAGCTTTTTGGTGTCCTACATCTCCTTATTTCTGTTACTTGTTTCCTCTCTATTTGCGGTTTTCTTTACCAGACCGAAGAAAGGTCTGCTGAATTTATGCGCATTCACAACAAAATTACACAATCTTCGAATAAGCATGCTAATATTGCACCTGCCCCGCACCATGCCTGTTCAGTAAAGAAGCAGCCGAGTAGGTCTGTGCTCCCCCCCCCAATCCCCCTCCCCCAAGACTAACATGTCTTGAGAAGCTAGGCATCAACAAAGAATCACTGTCACTTGGAATCAAGCACCTGAATTCCTCTTTGATCCCGAGGACCTTATGGCAGTTCGAGACCTACAGTTGTGCAATTCATATAGCTTATTTTGCTCACTATTTAATGTATACTCACTGCTGATACACAGTTGAATACTTCCCTATCTGTGATTTATTATGCATTAAAGAAGCCTGGCTTCAGGATAACCGAGGTTTGCATAAAGCTATACCACATAGATATAAGAGCTTGCATTAAGACCAGGTGGAGGCTCTAGGGTATAAGGCGGTGGTTAGTAGTTGTAATTCATGAAAACCATCTGAAATGTGTGTGCAGTTCCTCTTGAGATACTTTAATCCAAAACTCCAAGGAATTTGCTTTAGTAACCCTTCAGAAATTAAGCAAATCTTCTGGCTGTTAAATCGTTGTCTTGATAAATTAGTTAATCTGCTTCAACAGATTTATGAAGCAATCAGGCAGTACCCTTTAAAGCTAAGATTTTTTAAATTTTAAATGATTTCATTAGATCAGGAAGATCCTGTACTAGGGGAGTTCATTGATAACCTGGATTAAACGTACCAGTCATCAGGCCCATACATGGGAAAGGTCGTACATTAGAATTGATATTTATGCCAGCTGCCACAGGATTTGAATCTGTGAGATTTAATGCCTTATGTTGGACAGATCGTTACTTCACATCATGTAGAAGCCACATTTCAAATAAGAAACATCTTACGGCTAGAAGTAGCAGACACGCCATCACGCCTGATTTAATTTGGAGACTCCCTATTTTTTAATCCCAAAATAGCTTTATTTGTGGTGTCTCCCACCTAAAATCTCCTACTCTTCAATGTAAATCAACAGGGATAAAACTTCTTCAGAGTTTTGTTTCAAAATCTCCCTCTTACCACATTCAAAATGATAACATGTATAAAGCAGTGTGGGCAACTCATTGATTTGGTCGTAACTTGCCAAAAGGACAGGAATTACTGAGACCTTACCACACAGAGTAGTCATTGCTTTGGAGCGATAAAGGCCCTAAAAGAGTTTACCCATCCTCGAGGTAGTTTTCAATCACGTAGTTCCAGTCAAACTAGGCTGACTATAACTACAACAAGTCTCAAAGGTTTTGTGATAAACTAGTACATTTCTGTATTATCATTCTGTTTACCATGTAATTGCAAATGTGTAATGGATTGCAAATGGATCCCCCCAGACTTCAGAAACACTGTCACCCACGCACTCATAACCAGCAGACTTGACTACGGCAACGCCCTCTACGCAACAGAACTCTGCTACACAGACTCCAAACCATTCAGAACGCCGCGGCCAGACTCGTCCTCGGAATTCCGCAGCGAGAGCACATGACCCAACAGCTACGCGACCTCCACTGGCTCCCCGTCGAGAAGAGAGTCACTTTCAAACTCCTCACCCACGCCTACAAAGTCTTCAACAACATTGGACCCAAATACCTCAACGAGAGGATCTCCTTCCACGCCCTTAAGAGAAACCTCGGCTCTGCCAACTTCGCCCTGGCAGAAGTCCCCCGCATCCGCAGAAACAAGACCATAGGTAGAGCCTTCTCCTACATCGCAGCAAGGACCTGGAACGAGCTCCCGGTGAACATAAGACGCTCCCCGACCCTGAACATCTTCAGGAGGGACCTCAAGACCAGGCTCTTCAACTGATCCGGAGCCGCCCCCCCACCCCCCTAAGCGCCTTGAGACCCTCACGGGTGAGTAGCGCTATTTAAACCCCTGATTGATTGATTGTAATCCTGTTCTTGTGTAGGTTCATCATAGATTGCCACTTCATTGTGAAGTCGAATGCTGGTCTTCTTTCGGTCTTATTTCGAACCAGTCCCCCATGAAGAGGTATTAAAACATCTTGACACTATAAAATCAAGTTCCCAAGCCAGCATCTGACCAATTTTGATACTTAAATCCTTATCCCTTGCCCCACCTACTGGAGTCAGATTACCTCATTTTCAACAGCACCTTGTTATCTGTTTCAGCGCCTGATCAACGAAAGCAGATTTCTGTGCAGTTAGAAAAATTCCTGATAGAATTGTGGCCAAGAAAATGGCTTAATTTCTAGAAAGATCAGGGTCGTTTTGTCAGTGGTAGCTATGGTTCTGACAAAGTAGGGGCACTGAAATTGCCATACAATCGGCATTGGATGAGATACGAATTATTCTAGATAAGAGGGAAACTGCAGGCATGATCGTACTACATCCAGAGGTTTCAACTCCCAATAGCTCAATGCCAAGAACATACAGTTTGGGGACAACAGAAAGTTTTTATTTCATTTTTTTATGGTGGACAAGTAATAAACAGCTACACTGACTGCGTATCCGAAGTAGAATAGTTATTAAGTCTAGGGATATTGTACACAGCATAATTAATCAAGATACTTCTGATTTAATTGAGTCAAAATTCAGTTTACACAAATTAAATTGATAAATAATGTATGATTTACTACTCAGTTTGTCCTGAAAGTTAGAACTGTAATGTGTGGAAATGTTTCTTTCTCTACAACCATGGTAAACATATGGAATTCTCTACCTTTATTTCTGCGAGTAAATTTATTACATTTCCATTTTGAAAACTGTTAAACACATATTTGTTTAGTAGGTAAGAGACATGGTTACTGTATTAGTCATGGTAGCGCCAAAAATGTTGGTGTAAGTGAGTTATATATTAAAACAATTCAACTTCTAAACCATTCCATTCAACGCTTTGCAGTGTGGTTCCTTCACATAGGATAAGATACCTGCACACCGTGAGGCTGCATTGCCATTCAATGGATCGCTGATATCACTATTGAAGCATCCACTAAGAAAATTTACCCTGTAGGTCACCTTCTTACCTTTCATTAGAAATGGTGTTTACCACCTGTATATTAACGAAACTGGAAAGCACTGAAATTGAGGTCTTAGAAACTGTATGATTAAAAATGTTGTCATAACAAAGGATTGAGAAAAAATACAGGAGAAACCCTTTTTATGAAAAGGGATGGGGTTTTAGGTACTCTAAAAAAATGACAATTCCCTTTTCATATGCTTTTGGTAAAGAGACAAAAGTCTCTGAGGGGTTTTTTAAACCAAAGGTAAAGGGTGAGCCATATGTTGTATCCAAGGTTGCATAGAGATTGACAAATTTACAATTGTAACAACATTTAAAGACAATACTGTCAAAAACCAAATTTATGAGAATGTGCACACACACGAAAGGGTTTTTTTCTTTTCAAGAATTTATTATATATTGGTACAAAAAAGTTGAGTTTTAAAATTTTCACATTTATTCATAAAAAACATTAAAAAACGTTGTACATCAACGTATAGCAAACTATGTCGACGCGGCGTTTCGGTGATGTGAGTCGTCACCTTCTTCAGGACAATATTTCAATTAAAACCACTATAGATTTAAAAACACAGAATATACAGTTACTTCATATCAAAAAATCACAGTAGTTATGTTACAAAACAAAACTCAACCATTTTTAGCTGACCAGCTCGAAAAATTCTTATTCTTATACTTGTGTCTGACATCAAGGTTCAAACCATGTGCATTCTCATCAATTATTAAACTATACAGAACAAAGTTTGTTAATTTAAAAAAAAAAAGAAGAAAGAGCAAAACATTTCTAAATTAGACAGATTTGTATAACAGGCCTATATCGCATTTGTTAGTCTCGCAACCTACTATGGTCATACCCTTCTTTGGCATCCCTCACTTAATTATTGCAACTATTGGGGACTGGAATACTTTTTATTCCTTTTCCTTTCACACGTCGCACAATCATGGGCAGTTGGTTTTACTTGGTAATTCATTTCAGCCATGCCCCTGGGTGTATTTATTTATTCCCCCTCTAACCGTAGACTTTATTGATTGTACCTGTTCCGGTTAGTATTTATTTTTGAATTCAGTAGATAACATACATACCTAAAAAAGCTGTTGATTGGTCGCTTTGATCAATGGGCGATTCCAAAATTTTCCAGCATTATCATGATTTCTATAAATTACAAAAAGGTGTTATCAGTTCATCTGGCGCTAACTCTTCTCAATGAACTGTTTTTCTGTTTATGCTGTCAGTTTACCTTATTCCTAAGATTATTCCTTTTAGTAGGAGTGGAATTCGATTATTTTCTTCGCTATTGAGCCCTCTGGGTAGAATTATCAATGTACCTGTATGACAAATAGAGTCATTTTGTTGAATTTTATTGTCTAAGTTGCCCTCCTATTTTACATATATACCCACTGCACTTGGACCGATGTTGTTTAATACATACTATTTTTACAGGTAGGATCCACCTCAAAAAAGATTTTGTGGAAAATATGGCAAGGTCTGACCTTAAATCACATGCTATTTGCTTGGATTTACCCTAATGTTTCGTAACCAACAAATGAAAAATAGTATGTATTAAACAACATCGGTCCAAGTGCAGTGAGTATATATGTAAAATAGGAGGGCAACTTAGACAATAAAATTCAACAAAATAACTCTATTTGTCATACAGGTACATTGATAATTCTACCCAGAGGGCTCAATAGCGAAGAAAATAATCGAATTCCACTCCTACTAAAAGGAATAATCGTAGGAATAAGGTAAACTGACAGCATAAACAGAAAAACAGTTCATTGAGAAGAGTTAGCGCCAGATGAACTGATGACACCTTTTTGTAATTTATAGAAATCATGATAATGCTGGAAAATTTTGGAATCGCCCATTGATCAAAGCGACCAATCAACAGCTTTTTTAGGTATGTATGTTATTTACTGAATTCAAAAATAAATACTAACCGGAACAGGTACAATCAATAAAGTCTACGGTTAGAGGGGGAATAAATAAATACACCCAGGGGCATGGATGAAATGAATTACCAAGTAAAACCAACTGCCCATGATTGTGCGACGTGTGAAAGGAAAAGGAATAAAAAGTATTCCAGTCCCCAATAGTTGCAATAATTAAGTGAGGGATGCCAAAGAAGGGTATGACCATAGTAGGTTGCGAGACTAACAAATGCGATATAGGCCTGTTATACAAATCTGTCTAATTTAGAAATGTTTTGCTCTTTCTTCTTTTTTTTAAATTAACAAACTTTGTTCTGTATAGTTTAATAATTGATGAGAATGCACATGGTTTGAACCTTGATGTCAGACACAAGTATAAGAATAAGAATTTTTCGAGCTGGTCAGCTAAAAATGGTTGAGTTTTGTTTTGTAACATAACTACTGTGATTTTTTGATATGAAGTAACTGTATATTCTGCGTTTTTAAATTTATAGTGGTTTTAATTGAAATATTGTCCTGAAGAAGGTGACGACTCACATCACCGAAACGCCGCGTCGACATAGTTTGCTATACTTTGATGTACAAAGTTTTTTAATGTTTTTTATGAATAAATGTGAAAATTTTAAAACTCAACTTTTTTGTACCAATATATAATAAATTCTTGAAAAGAAAAAAACCCTTTTGTGTGTGTGCACATTCTCATAAATTTGGTTTTTGACAGTATTGTCTTTAAATGTTGTTACAATTGTAAATTTGTCAATCTCTATGCAACCTTGGATACAACATATGGCTCACCCTTTACCTTTGGTTTAAAAAACCCCTCAGAGACTTTTGTCTCTTTACCAAAAGCATATGAAAAGGGAATTGTCATTTTTTTAGTCATAACAAAGGAGACATGCCACAGTTACTAATTTCAAGCCTCGAGAAAGCGGTCTTCTGTAAAACATGTGTCAGCTGTAGCAGTTAACATATCATATTTTAGACAACTGTACAGTTCAGATTCAAGTATTTGCCAATAAAGAAGATCAGAATATTCAGTGAACCATGATGAATGTGTGGACTGTTATTTGAGATGGTTCAACAGTTACCCAAACTGTACTGGATATGTCAATGACAACTGTTTATGTTAACCTCCCCTTATTATGAATTTATTGTAAACATACCAACAGGGACTGGTAGTTGAGGCGGCGGCGGCACCGAGCTATATACTTTACTACCCCAACTCTTATGTATTCATAGCATTAGGTCACACACAGGCTCCTGCAGTGGATGCATTAGTTCACTGAGCCTCCATACCCGGCTTAACAGATCCCCAACAAACACAGCTGGCAAGTAGAGGTTTCCTATCAACTAAGCATAATCCAGCCACAATACACTTACCATGTTAAACAGGGAACAAACTCTGTGAAATTTGCTCCAGAAAAATCTTGCCCATAGTCAAAAATATAAAATGTATTGGACAACCTACAACAAAATCTATTGATTTCCCTTTATATGTACAGAGTGTTGGTACCCGGAAAGAGGTATGGACTACACACTAGCAAAGCCCCAAAATATATAGGAATGAATAGGAAGATGCTGAGGTTCATCCCAGTCTGTCCATTATAACATCCATAATACATGTTGAACACAGCGAACAATAACATGAGTTCATAGACCATCTGAATTTACAGCAGCATAAAGCAAAATTAAAAAAGCAGGCACAAAGGTAAAACAGAAGGCAAATATAAAACATCACATACATAAAACAGTGAAGAATGAGGGGACTGACACAAAAGTCAACACATTTCTTTAAATGAGAAAATACAAAATAGCTTGCAAATAATCTGAAAAGAGTCTTGAGAGTGCATGAAAAATAAATAAGACAATAGAAAAACTTACTATGCATGGCTCAAGAGTTTAACAGTGTCAAAATTAAAGGAGATACCCCGACCCTTGGAAAAGGGATTGGTATAAATGCACAAACAACACAAAAGTTCCCTTTTCCTACATTTGGCTAATTGTTCATGGTAAATTGTCCAATATTTTTGCACAAAAAAAAGTCTTTGCCAATAATAATGACAAATCTTTTTACACAGCATTTACCATTTAGATTGTATGATATATGTTTTTATATTTTTTTTAAGACTGTGTTTTTACATATAAGTTTGTAATTTAGCAACTTGGATATGTATTTAATTAAATCTTGTTTAGATCACGGATTGACTGTAACTAGTAAACTAGTTGGGTTACAGCATCAGTTGTCTCTAGGTTTTCCTGTTCAAATTTAGGAAAAAGGTAACTTTTGTGTTGTTTGTCTAAGACTTTAACATCACGCTTTTTTAACTTAAAAAATGTGCAAGTTGATTAGATGCTGCTCTTATACTAATACTACGAGACTCATACACTAATCCAATAGCTTGCACAGTAATGCCAAATTTCCCATGACTATATGACCAGCAATTTTAGATGAACAGTCATGTTTTCTAAGGCTTGAATAGGGCTGACAATAGATCATAGAGCGTCTTGCATACCTTTTACATTTTCTTTAAAAAAATGCATTCTCTCGCTTTGCTACAAATGTAACCAAGGCACAAGCCTAAATATGAATTTGGAACATACTTAGAGAAACCGTCACTCATCACGGCGGAACTGACCAATGTGGTACAACTTATTGCCTGTCAAAAAAAGAGTCTAACAATTTGTAATTAGCCTAAAGGTTTTATGAAGCAACCCCAACAATCAATTATTACAAATATATAAATCGTTTTTGTAATTAGACGGAGGGCGAAATAGGAAAACTTTGAAAATGTTTTTTTTTTATTGCAGTCACAAATTAAAGTGGATGTAACTGAATTCTGCTGCAACAACCACATCCTTTCCCACTCCAAAACATGCTATTCGTTTTTTTCTATTCGTTATTTGTTGGGGAGGTCCCCTAAAGTACCTTTTCCAAATCCATGCTCTCAAGGCACATTCTTACAACCCACCTGTACTGGATCATGCCACATCGGCCCAATCCCAAAATATTACTTGTGATTGGTTGTTCTTTTATCAATCCCTCCCATTGACTTTGGCTATGTGTCTATCACTCACTTCCCATTTCCACATCTGTTAGAGGTGCGCCTGCATCCTTATGTTGTTGTTCTATGTGTTTGGGTCGAAAGTTTATAAGTTGCTGAAGCCACTGAGTCAAAATGCGCTCTAGTTACCTCATGTCTAAAACACAACAAAGTTCTAAAAGCATGAATTTCTAACTTTATTATGTATTTCTGAACATTACTTTAGAGCGTGTAGACAAATACCTTGGTAGTTCCCATTTGCCACTTTAAGGACATCACCACAGATCTCAGAGGATTATGCGTGTTATTTTTCCTACTGACCAAGAAATTTCTTTTAACGTTTTGTCTTTCGGACCGAGTCGTTTCAAACGTTTTTATACAAAAGCAGTCTCTTTGGCGATCGCTTAAATTCACATAAATCCTTTGATCAAGAAGATTCTGTTCACTGCCCTTTAAGTTAATAATTTTTTATCTTTAAGTGCCTAATTTATTGTGTATTACAGGAAGAAAAAAAAAAGTATACAAGAAGATGCCCTGTTTTTGACTCTGGTTGACAGGTTATGTAAAATACTACGTCAAGGTTTGATCTTTTATGTTAACCAGTATGCTTCCGTTTGTAACACTGTTTATTTCCCCTGGACTAACAATTGGGCATGTACTTGAACTTTTTGAAAGGTGTTCAATAGAATAATGCATTTTGTGCAAAAAAATATAGAATAATTATAAATAGTCCATAGAATGCTGTAAAACGGAATAATAAACATGGGAAACAACGTACAAAATTGTGTGGATTCATATTTGACATGGTTCACAATAGTATATGGACCTGTGTTCATTGCAGAACGAAATATTATGGGGCAATATTTAGAGCAATGTTTGCCACATAGCATATGTTACAAAAAATAACAGCAGGATACGGGACAGTTTGTAATAATAGAGGAAAAGGTGTTTAAAGCAATGGGAATTAAGTGCAATGCACAATGGAATTGTCAGCAATAGAGTAGAGCGGTGTGCAGCTGAACATGGAAATATTTAAAACAGAATATGCAACGACAACCGACATTTGAAGGGTAGCAATGCAACATAGAGTTGAGTGAAACAGCATATGTACTGCTAAGAATATACACAATAGTGTTCATTAGATAATGGAATAGTGTGGAAAAGAAATATCAAATGGTACGCAACAGAGAGCGGGTCAAGAAAGCCAGCCTTACCTCCCGTCTTCCGACAGAAGATCTCAAACGTCTGAGTGTCTCAACTTTTCATCCATCTCGAAATAACTTTAGTATTCGAAAATAAAGGAAATTATCAGAATTAAAGCTGTGTTTTTAACTGATTGACAGGCTCGAGGCGGTGCTATGAGGGTCTTTGTGACTGCACTTTCTAGTAAGCCATGCGATTGGTTAGAAAATATGATCCGCCCAGAAAAAGCCGGCTCATCCAATCCTGAAATAACCTTTCTGCACCGGAAGAGACCGCTTATGCTGCACCTGCAGCGGAAGTGTTAAAGTCGGAGAGCGTGGGCCAGCCGCATTTGAGCCGGCTGTGTTGACCGTTCGTGTATAGATTCTTTACGTGTTTCTCGCGGCCGCCTGTGCAGGAAGATTTAGATGTGGCTGCGCTCTGCGGTTCAGTGTCGGGTGGACTTCTTGTTGTCTAGCGGTGGGAAAGAGGGCACTCCAGGGCCGGTAGCGGCCCGTGTGCGGTACCGTTCAGTGTTTGGTGATTACCACCTTTCTGTCATTATGTACAAGAGAGTCCGGTCTCAAGTTTTTTGCTTATTTATCTTTTTATTTGGCTTGTTAGACCTATTAAGTTGATGGAGCTCAACTGGGCTACGATGGGTTAAGCTAAGAACGCAGGGGCAGATTTATGAGGCGCAATTGCGTCACTTTATTTGACGCAACTGCGGCGCAAACAATGCGCCCTATTTACAACGTGACGCATCTAGGAGATGCGTCACGTTGTAAAGCACTGCGCCATAAGGAGGCATTCCTGCGCAGGGGGGGGGGGGCGTTCCTGCGCAGGAGCGCCTCCTGAAAGTGGCTGAGTGAAATCTATGAGATTTCACTCCGTCACTTTCAGGGCAATGCTGCGTCAAAACCCTGCGCCTGCTTGAAGCAGGCGTAGGTCTTGACGCAGCATTGTGCACATGGTGTACCCCCGAGCCTTGCTGGAGCTGCGTCGCGCTTGCGAAAAGTCTGAAAAGTCAGTTATTCATCAGTCCTGGCTCCAGAAATTTTTATTTGGGTGGGTGGACCAACGGTGCATTCGGGTGGCCTGCTTGAAGCAGGCGTAGGTCTTGACGCAGCATTGTGCACATGGTGTACCCCCGAGCCTTGCTGGAGCTGCGTCGCGCTTGCGAAAAGTCTGAAAAGTCAGTTATTCATCAGTCCTGGCTCCAGAAATTTTTATTTGGGTGGGTGGGCCAACGGTGCATTCGGGTGGGCCACTGCAGGCCCAATTTGTCGCTTTTGGAGGTAGCCTACAAGCCAGAGATTTCATCATATTCACTTGCAAACAGTCACCATGATACAATGGATCGATTCAGTGTGCATACAGAGCTTGTGGAGAGTTATTTGAAAGTAAGAGCCATGTCCGGACCCAAGTGCAAACTCAAATTCCAGCAGTCCAGGCTTCAACACAAATGTTTGACTGCCAAGCATTTTATAGTAGTTCAAGAATAAGGAGGTCCGTGATACCTCACAAAATCCTTGACATCATTGCACTAGAAAGGCTGACTATTTACTTGTTGCAATTTGTCCACCACTTATTTCTCTGCACACATTAAACTTCATACTTTTTATTTTCTCGTCATTCTTTTGCAATATACTTTAATAGATGCAAATTCTTGAAAAACAGGAATACGCTTGAATAAAGAGAAAGGAGTGTTTTTGAAAGCTGCCAGTCGTTTTCACGCCTGACAATTGCCAAACTAGCAGTTGCAGTCATACTGGTGACCTTCTGTTCTTTAAGCTCTCCCTTACAAAGTCATGCATACACAGGGGCGGCTGGTGACATTTCAAAGTGGTGCAGCGTAAATACTGCACTGTGGCGAAAAAACAAGCCCGAACCACTTATGGGGGGTTCTAGGGGTCTCCCCTGAGAAAATTTTGAAAAAAGAGTGGGCAAATGTTGCATTCTCAAGCAAATTTGAGAAAGAAAATAGGTGGCTTGGCGAACACATCTCTGGGAGTCGCCAGACAAGTCTCTTTGCACTTGCACAGATACATCACTCTCCCTGCAGTGACATAGCACAGTCACCCTGCACTCCTAGACCCATTACTCACCCTTCTCTGACAGATCACTAAGCCAGCATTCACCCATCCACATCACTCACACAGGCACACTGCTCAACCTGCACATGGCTGGTCGATCTTAGTTGGCGGGTGGGAGTGTAGAAGGTCAGGCGGTCGTTGAGGTACCTGGGGCCTAGGTTGTGGAGGGCTTTGTGTGCGTGGGTGAGGAGGCGGAACATGATTCTTTTGCTGACGGGGAGCCAGTGCAGGTCTTTCAGGTGTCCGGAGATGTGGCTGTGTAGTGGGATGTCCAGGATGAGTCGTGCGGAGACGTTCTGATGCGTTGGAGTCTTTTCTGCAGTTTGGCTGTGGTTCCGGTGTAGAGGGTGTTTCCGTAATCCAGTCGGCTGGTGACAAGTGCCTGGGTGACTGTCTTTCTGGTTTCGGTGGGGATCCATCGGAAGATCTTTCGGAGCATGCGTAGGATGTTGAAGCATGAAGACGAGACAGCGTTGACTTGTCTGGTCATCGACAGGGAGGAGTCCAGGATGAAGCCTAGGTTGCGTGCGTGATCCGTTGGTTTGGGTGCGCTGCCTAGGGCCGGGGTCCACCAGGAGTCGTCCCAGGCAGACGGTGATGGTCCAAGGATGAGGACTTCCGTCTTGTCTGAGTTCAGTTTCAAGCGGCTGTTCTTCCACCATTCGGCTACCTCTTTCATCCCTTCATGTAGGTTGGATCTGGCGGTGGCGGGTCGTTGGTGAGGGAGAGGATCAGCTGGGTGTCGCCGGCGTAGGAAATGATGTTGAGGCTGTGTTGGCGTGCGATGGCTGCGAGGGGGCTCATGTACACTTTGAAGAGGGTGGGGCTGAGTGATGATCCTTGTGGTACACCGCAGATGACTTCGGAGGCCTCAGATCTGAACGGGGAGGCGGACTCTCTGGGTTCTTCCGGCGAGGAACGAGATGATCCACTCCAGGGCCTTCCCTTGGATTCCGACGTTGCTGAGGCGTTGTACTAGGGTGTGGTGGCAAACAGTATCGAACGCTGCGGAGAGGTCTAGGAGGATGAGGGCCGCTGTTTCCCCATTGTCGAGCAGGGTTCGGATGTCAGTGGCTGCGATGATGGCGGTCTCGGTGCTGTGATTGGCTCGGAAGCCGGACTGTGAGTGGTCGAGGGATCCGTTCGTCTCGAGGAAGGCGGCCAGCTGTCTGTTGACGGTCTTCTCGATGACTTTGGCAGGAAACGGGAGGAGCGAGATGGGGCGGTAGTTCTTGAGGTCGGTGGGGTCTGCCGATGGTTTTTTCAGGAGGGTGCCGAGTTTGGCGTGCTTCCAGCTCTCCGGGAAGGTGGCGGTGTTGAAGGAGCAGTTGATGATGTCCCGGATTTGGGGTGCGATGACTGAGTCGGCCTTGTTGAAGACATGGTGAGGGCATGGGTCGGTTGGTGAACCGGAGTCAGGGGTGTGGAATTTATTAAACTATCTACTTGTCCATTGGGCAGGTTGCTTCATAAATCCACTTGTCCCTTTGGTGCCATGTAGTGCTGCCACAAATTATGGCAGCCATCTCATTATATAAGAGCTCTTATATAGCCTCTCCGATTATACCAGGGCATATACTATAGTAGTGTTTGAATACTAGTAATCATTTTATGTTGCCACTTTTCCGTAGAGCTACATACTGGGACTGATGATGGGGGTAAGCAGTAGTTCCAGGGTTGGAATGCCCGTTTGAGTCTGTGCAAACATATTAACTTGCATGTTTTAAGATTTTTCAACAAATCTTATCTAATCTTTCCCATACTGAGAAATGTTGGAAATTTACTCCTGAGAGTGGCAGACGTAAACCTTCTTTCAGAGTTGAGGAAAAAGTAGTTGGAGGGAAAATGAACTTTCAAACATCCAGGTTTTCACATGAGCAAATCTACACATGCATATTTGCTCATGCTGAAATGCAGTTCACAAATATTTTGTATAAGTACAATTTCTTGCCTTACTAATGTAAATTATTGGGAATTCACGAAAGCCATATACAAAAGGTGCACTTTTGAGACTTTCTTTAATAATTGGGCCCCTAATTTGGTCTGGCGTTAACTATGACCTTTTGTGTTTATTAAAATTCTCTCTCTCTCAGAATCAGCTTGCTTCACTGTGAGTGACAGCATTCTGCTCTTTCACAAGGAGCATATTGGTACACAAAGTCGTTTTGTTCAGTGCCAGTAACTAATGTGACAGTGTGTGCTTTTTTGAGACCATAAACAATTTTTGCATTTGCCAATGTTTGTTATAATGGTAAGGGCACGGCAGCTCTCACATCAATAAGATTTTACAAAAGCCATGCCAAAACAAGTTACGCATTGCCAAAACTAAAAAGCTGACCACCAATGTCAGACCTACTGGCTTTGCCATGGCTTGTTTATTTTTGTTTCCCATAATCTTATTGAAACTGGTTACACACATTTTCCACTATGAATATTTTTGGGAAATACTTGCATGCATCAACACATTTTACTAAATGATGTTGCAAAGAAATGGTACCTGAAATGTTAAAGTAGTTTAGCAAAATGTTTTTTTCCCTACTTTCATTTTTTAGGAGCATTTTATATTGAAAGCAAAGAAACATTAATCTTGCTTTCAAGCTTCTGCAAATATTTGCATCTAATCAGAGAGCATTTTGTGAGCATCATGCATAGCCTCATTTTGCTAAACTTGGAAACCGTGTGTACACATTTTCATACTGGAACCACTGTCAGTAGTGCAGTCGGAACGTACATTTACTTAGAGCGCTCACCCTAATAATAAAGGCTTTCAAATAATGAACCATGAATACAAGTTTGAACAGCATTAACACATGCACATAAATATTAACTTAACTCCAGACAGTACCCTTCCCTGATCCTTAATGTGGTACTGGAAACTGGCAGCCAAAGGGTTTGGGCTGCAGGGGGTTGGGCCTACTTGTCTCAAGGACAAAATACACATTAAAACTTGTTGCCCTTGACCCCAAACAATATGTCCAGGGCGTCGGGCTATAGGAATTCCACATCCCTGCGGAGTGGATGGTGTTCATCGTCCAGATGGTGTCGTCTGTGTTGACTGGGGTCCAGTCGCGGAGGGTGGTGGTGGGGGGCGTCGGTTCTGTGGTTGGGTGCGTGGACTGTTTGCCGAAGCTGTTGTGTATGTCTGCGATCTTGCTGTGGAAGAACGTGGCGAGTGAGTCGCAGAGGTCCTGTGAGGGAGTGATGTTGTTACCAGCGCTGGGGTTGGAGAGCTCTTTGACGATGCTGAAGAGCTCCTTGCTGTTGTGTGCGTTGTTGTCTAATCGTTCCTTGAATGCTGTCTTCTTGGTGGTGTGGATCAGCTGGTGGTGTTTGCGGGTGGCTTGCTTGAGGGCGATCATGTTGTCTGTGGTCGGGTTCTTTCGCCAGGCTTTCTCGAGGGTGCGGCAGTTCTTCTTGGAGTTCTTGAGGTCGTCGTTGAACCACGGGGCTTTCTTGCTTCCAGGCCTGTTGGGATGGGTTTTCAGGGGTGCGAGGTCGTCGGCGCAGTTGGTGATCCACTGTGCCAGGTTGTGGGCTGCTTGGTTGGGGTCCGTTGATCTGGCGGGAAGGTTCTGGTTCAGTGATGCGGTGAGCTGGTCGGTCGTGATCTTGTTCCAGTTCCTGCGGGGAACTTGTTGCGGGAGGTGGTGGGTTGTGGTCTTTCTGAAGCTGAAGTGGACGCAGCTGTGGTCTGTCCGGTGGAGTGGCTGAAGGAGATGTACTTGCTGGAGGAGAAGATTGGGTCAAGCGTGTGTCTGGCGTAGTGGGTGGGGGTGTTCACCAGTTGCTTGAGTCCGAGGTTAGCGAGGTTGTCCAGGAGGGTGGTGGTGTTGTTGTCGTTGTTGTTTTCCAGGTGGAAGTTGAGGTCTCCTAGGAGGATGTAGTCGGCGGAGGGAAGGGCGTGTGGGCTGATGAAGTCTGCGATGTCTTCGCTGAATTGAGTGCGGGGTCCTGGGGTCTGTAGATGAGGGTGCCTCTGAGTGTGGTCTTGGGGTCGGTGTGAATCTGGAAGTGAAGATGTTCGGCGGTTGTGAGGGTGTCGTCGGAGTTGGTCGTGATGCGGATGGTGTTCTTGTGGACGATGGCAATGCCTCCTCCTGTACGGTTGGTGCGGTCCCACCTGGTGATCTTGTATCCGTCCGGGATGGCGATGTCGGGCGCTGAGGAGGCGTTCATCCAGGTTTCCGTGAGGAAGGCGACGTCTGGGGATGTGGTGTCGAGCAGGTTCCATAGTTCCACGGCGTGTCTGTGGACAGAGCGGGTGTTGAGCAGGATTGCTGTTGGTGTTTGGCTTGGTGGGTGCGGGTGGGTTGCAGGTCCTGATGCAGGCGAACTTGCAGGATTGGCAGGTGAAGGGTCCGTGGGTGCGTCCTGGGGTGGCTCGGTGGCAGTCGGGGAGGCGTCCGGTGTTGAATGCACTGAGGGTGGCGTCGTCGTACATCCAGCGGGTGGGATGGCATCTGCGGGGGCCATGGGGTCTGGCGCTGGGCACGGTCCAGGCGCAGACGGGCTTGCCTTCGGCGCACCCGCTGCGCGCACGCGCGGACTCTGCCATAAATGGAGAGTGGGGGGGCGGAGCGAGGGAGGAGCAGCTGGGAGGCGGAGCGGGGTAGCGAGTGGGGAGGGGAACGGTGATGCTGGAGGGAACAGGGGTGGGGCCGCGGGGGAGCAGCGGCAGGGAGCGGGGTGGGTTCAGCAGCAGAAACGGCGGTGGGGTTGCAGAACGAACGGGCACGACGAAGGGAACGATAACAGAGCACAGGGGCACAGAGTTCAAGATGGAGAAGAGAAGACGATAACAGGCACAATGCAGGGGGCAGAAAAAAACTTGAGCAGGGGTACAAAAGAAGACGATTACAGGCACAATGCAGGGGACAAAGCAAACTTGAGCAAGGGTACAACAGTTAACGGACTAAAATACAATAACAGGCACAATTCAGGGGGCAGGATACCTACTTGGCAGCGGAGGCGGCAGGCGGAAACTTGGCACACTCGAGGTGAGCCACGCGGCGGGAGGAGCGACCGGCTCTGACCAGGTCAGGTCGGGTCACAGCTCCCCGCCACACGGGCCTTACCTTTTGTGTTCAGTGGAAGGGAGGAGCAGCTGGGAGGCGGGAGCGGGGTGGGGAGGGGAACGGTGATGCTGGAGGGAACGGGGGTGGGGCCGCGGGGAGCAGAGGCAGGGAGCGGGGTGGGTTCAGCAGCAGAAACGGCGGTGGGGTCGTAGAACGAACAGGGGCACGACGAAGCGAACGATAACCGAGCACAGGGACTCACACAGGCACATCACTCACCCTGGACTCACACAGGCACATCACTCACCCTGGATTCACACAAGCACATCACTCACCCTAGACTCACACAGGCACACTGCTCAACCTGCACTCACACAGACATCACTCACCATGGACTCACAGAGGCACATCACTCACCCTGGACTCACACAGGCACACTGCTCAACCTGCACTCACACATACATCACTCACCCTTCGCTGCGCTGCACTCAATAGGTTTAATTTATTACAGCCTATCTAGGTATTTGTGATACTATTTAAAACATTTTAAATAATCCATTTTAACAATGGTATACAGAGAATTCGTTCAATTACATTGCTCACGGTGACCATAATGTGCCATATAGACAAAGCATTAAACAACAATGGAAATGATAACACCCTTATAGCATTCGGATTCGGTCCTGCAAAAATTCTGTCATTCCAATGTTTGTTTTGTGGAAAATAATTATAAAAAAAAATCACTTATGTGAAACAGGAAACAGACAAAAATTCATTTACATGTGCAACATCAAAAGCGAATAGAGATATCCTGCTTGGTTCATAGCTATAAATCAGCAGTCAGCTGCTGCGCTTCATGACTTCCAGCCATGTGCTTTGCTTAACTATTTATCTTTTTAAAGTGCCCGCCGCCAGTAGCACCAACAGGATTACATAAAGCAGAGCAAATATCAGAAGGCTTTGTTTAAACACAAACACAATACCGCAGTCCATCTACCTCTCCAGGTGTGTGCACTCCTGATGTAGCGCTGTCATTTATAACAAAGTATGAGGCGCTGAGCAGGAGAGATGTTTAATATCCTGATTAATAAGTAATTGTTACCACACTAGATGCAGAAGCCATAACCGCGCAGTAATTGAAACTGCCAAAATCAATAGTGCTGACAAATTTAATTAAATTAAATATGTCTCTGATGAGCCCAAACAGCATGGCGGCGGCCCACTTGACCCTTCCCCGGAGCAGTCTTTGATGGGAGGCAGAGTTCGGCGTGATGGATTTCGCCCCGAGGACAGTAGCAATCTGCGCCACGGCTACTGTAGGAAATTGGTGCAAGACGGATGGCTCTCCGGGCCGAGGTGCCGTGGGTGACTTAAAAAGTGCGGGGCAGAGTGCGGTTCTCACAGCGACGCCCCTGGGATGTGTCCCCAGCTGGTGTTTAGAGCTGTGAGGAATGGTGGAACGATGGGCAAAATTGAGGAGGGAGGGTTGACGGAGCTTGATGTGGAGCCCTGCTCACGCCTGATGCTAGACAGCTTCAGACCGCTGAGTTCTGGATCTCCAGTGCCAAAAAAATCTGCTCGTCCCGCAGTGACCAGCCAGTGGGCAAAAAAGAACAGCACACTCCCCTCCAACGCTGCACTGTCCCTTACTCTCGGCCCTGTGCCAACACTCCCTTCTGAGAGTGATAGCACTCATCGTTGATACTCAGTTTGCATTGCCAAATAGACGCTAAAGTGACACTCCACTCTGACACTGTCAGCACTCACCTTTGGCACTAGACTAACCGTCACTGTTGACACACCACTGGCACTCGCCGCTGGCAAGTTACTCGCACTCACTTATGGGGCTGTGGGCAAGATATATTTTGTGGTCCCTTTCTCGGAACAACTTTTAATTTTATAACCTAATTTATACAATTTCAAGCGTTCCTGATGCTAGACAATATTGAATTATAGTTAAACATTAAAAAAAAGACAATATATCTTGCCCAGGGCCGGGGGGGGGGGGCAACAAATTCTTAAAACAACACAGGCTAGTCAGAGGGATAGGCTGAGACAGAAATAGGCAAAGACAGGTTCTGACAAAAGTGATAGGCTGAGAAAAAGATTCCCTGTGTGCGGGAGGCATGGAAAGTGTGGCCCTGGGCAATTGTCCACTTTGCCAATGCCTTCAAATGTGTGCACTCACTTTCGATTATTTGCCAATGCCAAAAATATCTCTGAGACTGTGCAAGCCGTCACCACTGGCAGCCCTCTGGCACTAACCTCTGACCCGGGACCAAATAACAAAATCTGTAGTGGGAATGACTATTCACTGGCACTCGCCTCCAACACTAATCTCATCTCTCCTCGCCTTTCACACTCGACAAACTCTCACCAATGACACTACCCAACGGTGGCTCCTGACACTGCCCTACCAGTCACACCTGTACCCACCTCGGACTCACCAGCAGCATTCATGTTTGGTTTGATCCTGGCTGGAACTCACCAAAAGGCACCTATCCAGCACAACAGCACTCACTTCTAACACTGTGGGAACGCTCACAAGCCAGCACTGAGCACACCGCACTACCACTAATCTTGGATGGTGCACATGTAACTCCAGATTGGCATGTACGACCGGCATTCACCTCGGACACCACTCACCACCGACCCTCCAGCATTACTGGCCTCTGAGGCTGCATTGGCACTCACTCTCACTCATGACACTACACAAGAACTCTGCTCTGTCGAGAATCATCAGAGAGACGCTTCAATAAAACACCCCATCAAGACTCCACCATAACTCGCCCACGAACCCCCCCCCCTGAACTCATCTCAAATGCTCACTCCACTGCTCTGTTCTAAGGGCAGGCATCTCACCAACGCTCACTACTAGCACCCCATCAGTCGTCGCGGGGGAGGGGGGGAGGAGGTGTCGCGGCTCGCAGGAGGGTGGGGGAGGTCGCGGGGGCCGGGGGACTGGGAATTAAATATAAAACAGAAAACTAACTTACCTGACCACTGGTCCGCGCTGCCTCTGCTCCCCTGGCTTGGCACCTTCACAATGGTAGTGGAGTTCACTGGCAGCCTCTCGCAGCCAATCCTGGTGCCAGCAGTATGTCAGTCAACATGACGCCAGACCGCCCATCTCCTTCAGTCTTTGAAGGGGTGGGCAGTCCGACGTCATGCTGACTGACATGATTGTCAGTTCTCCCTCGTTCTGAAACGCCAAGGGAGCTACGGGTGGGGGGGATATGCCCCCCCCGCCCCAATGGACGCACCGCGCCTGTCCATACATAAGTTTGCTATGAGCTTCTCATCAATTGCTACAATAGTCCAATTCAGTTTACGATCATGATTCACTGTGCGTCGGAAAGGTGTGAGGACACGGATAGGGTTGAAAAGGAACTATAGTCAGCGCAGATGCATACATTTCATGAAGTCCTGGGAAAGCTTCCGCATAATCATGCACCAGTTCGCAAATGGTGGCAACATCTGCACCATCTGTTATTTTTTTTTGGGTGGGGGGATTTTGTTTTGCTGTGACTAATTTTGCAACTGTTAGTTCTGCTGCAAGAATAGCTTTGGTTACATTATTTAGGTTTAGATGGGTGTGCACACTTGCTCACATCAAGAAAATGAGGTGTTGAGGGAATCCAGCAGAGCAGTACTTGGAAGAAAACATTGGATCTGCACGCATTGCTTTCAGGGCACTAAGCATGGACTGTACAACTTCCACTGCAAAAGACACATTTGTTTGCTTTGTCTGAAAAACAGCATTAGCAGATTTTAAAGCTAAAAGTAGATCTTGTAAACATCTTCCAATAACATCAACATTTTCCCTTTGAATATGATATAATAAACCACATGCTTCTGCCTTCAACTCCGATGTAGTATTGTCATCATGATATGTCTGATATAAGATCAGAAATTCTGTCCGTGTTTTCAACTGCACATTTTGTAACCTCATAATGGCTAGTCCATCGAATCTCAGAAGACGTTTGGTAGTTGGCCCATTATATCATGACTCCCATAATGACAAAGAAAGAAATTGTACAGCATATTAGAAAGATCAAAGAATCGTTTTGCCCTTTTTCACTTTGGATGGCATGTATGAGAACAAGATGAAGCTGATGATTGTAACAATGTATGTGTAGGAAGGTGGATATCAGACTATATGGTTACCCCAACTTTTTGCCTAGTGTTTAGCTGGTTTTTGACTTAGTTGGCCTGGGATCCTGCTAGTCAGGGCCCGAGGCTACCTGCTCTCTCTGTAAAATGGACTCCATGTACTTTAGGTACATATCTAATTGGATATTGGGTCATCTTGTGAGCCCCTGTATAGTGTACCATAGGTACCCAGGGCATAGGTGCTTCCATGGCCTACCAGGGACTGCAGCATGAATTGTGCCACCCCTGACTGGCCATCCAAACTGACACCACAGGCTGAACACTCAGCTTGGGCAAGGTGGTGTAATCACCCCTTTTTTATATATAGTATTCCTATATCTACCCATATATATAGACACATATATACCTATAAGTCACTCCTTTGGCAGGTCTTGACAATCCAGAAGGCACAGTGCTTGGTTTTATGTGAGATGGTGCTCTAGCATGAGCTGAGCCTGTCTGCAGCTTTCGGAACCATGTCCTTATAGCTGTTCCATGACATAGCCATACCATATACTCTTAAGTGCATTATAATCCTCGCTGTTAATGCTAACTTTGGTTTGGCTTTATCAAAGCATGTCGTGTAAGGTGTCAAACACTTTGGAATACTACCCCCCCCCCCCCCCCCACCCCCGCCAGTCCTGGCGGCGGGGGTAGTATTCCACCCTTCTAGAGGGAGAAGACATGTAGTTACTGCTTTACCCGGTTAAAGTTAAACAGAGCCTTAGCATCACAAAATGGATGATGCTGCCACAGACACAAGTCTGACCTCCTGCTGCTGGACGAAACTCCGGCAGGGGAGGCCTGGACAATAGGTTTCCTATCAGCCTGTAGTGGATTGGGGCAGGGTCGGTTCAATGGAAAGATGCTTTTCCAGACACTGCCTGGGGCACACAAGGTGCTCCATGCATACCCCGGTTCAAACCAGTTGCTGGGGCACTCCAGCTCTGACGCGAAACTGAACAAAGAGAAAGGGGTGTAACCACCCCTTCTCAGGTTCCACCCATAGGAGGGACCTAGCAGGTAATCCAGCCCCTTAGTTTGGTATAAAGTTAGGAGCTGTGTCTAGAGACATTAGATTATCCTGGAAAGAAACTCTGAAACAAACTCTTGGACCTTCGACGTTCCATTTCGACTGGAAGACTGGAGACATCTCCCTTGTGGTCAAGGAGTGACCACCCTGTGCAAACAGGCACCATCAGTAACTTGCCGGTTTGCTTTGTCGACGCTCCCGCCGGAACCCGGAGACTTAGCGACGCAGGAACTGGACTTCCAGACTTTTCTGACTCTGACCCACATCCACAGCATAGCTGAGACCCGTGGCGGACACGAGAGACGTGGGACCGGACATCCTGGACTACTTGCTTTTTGCTAACCGTGCAGCTTCAGAGGTACCCTCGAAGTTGTGCATTGGGGTTTAAGAAGCCCCAGACCCGAGCAGCATTTGCACCGAAGCTCAGCCCTCCACACTCCACGAGTGCCGCATGGGGCCCGCTCCTGCTTTCAGCTCGACGCGTCTTCCCGGTTGCTAGCCCGTTGGCTAGTGAGCCCTACGAAGACGAATCTTTGAATCAACAATGCTTGCCTGGTTGCTCCAGTCTTGCTCCAGCTTCCCTGCGAAGGAGAAGCTCCCCAGACCTTGCTGGTCTGAACAGAAGCCAATCTTCCCATCCTGCGTGGATTGAATTTGCCAAGGTTTGTTGGGTCCAATCTGTATACCGACACCGCCAAGAGCTAGATCCGTCGTGGGACAGCTCGACTCCAGCTCCTGGTCATCGTCGACGCCTCCTGGTCCTCGTGGCTGCAGAGACAAGCTTCACCTCTTCACCTGATTGCATCTCGACATCGCCTGGTTCCTTCCTGGTCACTGGCTAGTGACCCAGACTCTGTCCCCTCTGCTTTCAGGTTCTTCTCGACTCCGATCCACCCTTGGATCCACCCGGACACTTTCCTCCTGGTCGCCTGCAGCAGTTTCTTGCAGCTCTCCATAGGATTCAGCTACGAAACCCGACACGAAAGAACACCTATGCACCCGGCTTCGCTGGGTGAGGTAACTCGAGTAGTCCGGTGCTCCCGTGGGCTTTCCCGTAGTCCATCCGGAAGTGTCCGAAATCTACTACTTTGTAACTTTTACGTTCCCATTAATAACTCCATGGTAACTCATGTGTGTGTTTAGACACTGCACACGCATCCTGTGGGACTCCTACTTCCTAACCTTTGGTTGTTCAGTGTAGCCCCAGCGATTCTCTAGGCCCTAGGCCTATTCACCTTTGCTGAAGTGGTTCTTATACCACTTACTTAGTATATGGTTCGTGAGGCCCCTCGGGCAGAATTGTATTTGTGCAACTTATAGTATGCTTATTGAGTTACTTGTGCTGTATCTCGAACTCTGACCTCATAAAGAGGGCAGAGAGGTTTTGTTAGTAATAAATACATATATTTGATATATACCTTGTGTGGTGTCCTTTCATTTGATATTCAAGGGACTATTATTGGTAAAACAGCTGGCTTCACATGCTCTCTGAAGATTTAGCCTAAGACTGCATGTCCATGCTACCACTAGGATAGCTGGTCTATAAGGTTGACTTTACAACCATCACCATAAGGGTTGTTTGGACTGGTGCAAGGTGCCCACTAGAATAGTGACCATCATATACCAGGCCAACTTCTCACAGTATGTAAGGAATATATTTGTGTAATCTCTGCATCACAGCCTGAACACCCCATTGCATCCACTTATCACGGATGCTCCATCAGAGCACTGACGTCTTCTGATTTGAAATCACAGGCAACCAGGTGGCTTAAAATCCGATCATCTACATATTCAGCATCCAATTGTTCCATCTGTAAAAGACCAATTAAATGCTCCTCAGGCTTGGCTTTGCTCACAAAACGCATCATGAGGTACAGATTTTCAATGTTATATTTATCACGGGTGCAATCGCTTTTAATACAAAAACTTTTTGAATCACAACTTTTGTACTGTTTTTTTTACTTGTGAGAGAACCATGCCAGTTAAAGTATCTATTACTCAGCTTTGGATACATTTAGATGTATATTTTGCATTTAGGGGCATCTTGTATAAGTCGGGCAAGCTTTTTATTACTTTTCAGAGTGTATTGAAAAAGCTTTAAAAATAAACCATGTAAAACATGTTCTGTGTCACCACGCAGCAACAGCTCATTGACAACAAGAAATTGAATAACTTCCTCAAGGCTTTTTAAGTAATATCAATTATTTTCCATTACTTTCGTATCAAATAAAAAGGCAATTATATCTCCTCTTTCCCCTCTCTTAGATGCCTCTGTTAAGAGCTAGTACAGCATATATGTGTGTTTGACAGGCCACATGTTTAGCTAAACCTGTGCCAGATGCTAGTGCCCCTTTCCAGTTCTGGAAACCAGTTACAGTAACAACTGTATCCTTATCATTTTTCCCATTAGTAATCTCACGACATGGGAAGCAAAAGCAAGCATCTGTACTAACAGAGTATTCCAGCCATGGTTGAGTTTTGTACCAGTCCGAGCTGAATACCCTCTTGCGGTCACCAAATCTACTGTGCGGATAATATTTAAGAAATGGTTAGGATGGTTTATCTCTATTCAAATCAGTAGCACTGCTGCTGAGGTGACCTTGATACTTTTCAATGTCAATACTGCCTTTATTCAGAGCAGTACCATGATTTAGGCGAGCATGCATTTGCCTTTCTTTTTCAACTTCCGTGGGGGTCCTGGTACAGAACTTGGATTATGACACAAAGGATTGTGGCTGGCATCTAAAGAACCTCTCCGAATGACTAATCTGTCCATGATGCCCGAGCTAGGCTTAGAAGCAATTGAAATTTTTTTTTGTCAAAAAATTAATAATTTGATTAGTTAAAATTTGTCCTGAAATATAAGTTCCTGAAAATTCATAACAGTGTCCAAACAATGATTAATAAAAAGAATCCTGAAGTGTGTGATTGGAAACTAGAAAATTCCTCAATTAGCAGTATACAATTGCAGCCATGGATAGCTTTGGTATCATGAAATTACCTGGATATACAGAACAGACCCTGCTCTTTCATGGCAAACTGCCACGAGTCGCTTATTGCATTTAAAATAGGAATCTTGAATTATAAATCCCCAAATGAGGGTGCCGTGCTGCATAGGCAATGAATTGAATATGGGATATATATAAGACCCATTTCAACTCTCTCCCTCAATTCAAGGCATTCCACGTTTGTATTCTGGAGGCTTGTTGAGCTGTGCACATCTCTGTATGGTTCATGGGGTATGTTTGTTCATTAAATAACCACACAAAATGTACCTTGGGTAGCATTAAGGGGTGGCACTGAGCCGTTAAGGACAAGAACCCTCACTCACCCAAAGGTGACATGCTTCATCATTGGGCTCCCTCCGCACACAAGGACCGCAAGGTTCATTGTGTGGGCTACAACTCCCCCCAAAAAATGTTGGGAGCAGCAGAGGTGTTATTGAAGAGCAAGATGATGATATTGGTGGTTGAGGGGCAGAGTGCAAAAAGAAAAAGAATAGTGATAAAATATACCTCCTGGTAGGCAAAACTATTTTAATTTGGTGCCCCCTTAGGGTTTGTATAAAACCAGTGGAGACGGGGTAACAACTACACTATCTCTAAAGGGTCAACATGTTTCTGCTCCTAATTGACTACATAAGTTCATGGGCATTCATCAGGACCAGAGATAGAATGTCACACTGCTTCAACAGTAAAGAAAAAAAGTGATTAAAATAAACCTTACATTGGGCCTCGTGATAGCTTGGGAAAAAGTGACAAAGACCCTAAATGAGACCAAGGAGAATTTATTGAAATACATTTTGTGTGATTTAGTCCTCAGGAGCAGTACCTTTGTGGTAGGATAACATGCTCCAATGGAGACCATATGTGTGATATAAGTATGTTTGTTCATTACCATTTCTGGTGGAATTTGTTTTCCAACAAACAAACAATTTTTCTGGAATCTTTTCCGGTCACAATGCAATATCCTGAATTTCATCTGTCAATAATTTCCAAAATTATCCTGTTTGAGGACTAGATTTAAGAGTGATACATCGCAGTGTGGCCTACTTGGGCAGTGTTTCAGTATTGTGCATGAGGGATCAGAGTGATGCTCTTATGTTTTAATAGGTCTTTGCAAGTAGATATTTAATAGCAAGGAGAGGTGAATGAGATGGAATACGTGCAAATTAAATACATTTATTGTTGTGAGTGAGTGACCACCTAGGTACAACAGATGAGCGATCAACCACATGCTGTAGAACGCAAGTCGTGCTATAGCTCCATATAACCCTCCAGATTGACAGAAGAACACCCAACAAGTCTGAATGGTATACAGCTAGCCATGACAAATATTCTTGAATCCAATCAGTAGTCATGACAAGCGATCCAAAGGAGTGCACCCGTTACAGCCAGCCAGAAAAGATCTGCCTAGAAAAAGTATTGCATGGATGTGGGCATATAGGCAGGTAGATAGATGGCTTTGAGTCCTTCTAACAGCAACAGATGTGAGTGCCAATACATGAGAAGGTCCAAGGATTCAGGCAGGTAGCACTGAGGTTGAACTAGTGAAGGCCCAACAGATTAGTCGATCCAGATTTCTCCAACGGGGTTATACCAAAAAATGTATAGACGCAGCTATTTTGAAAAGTGGGTTGGTGGACAGGAATACCCTTCTGAAAGTCAAAATAACTGAGATAACGAGTGAGGCACCCATGTTATCATCCCAATCTAAACCAACATCGAATGATGAATTTCGGATGATAATAGGATACAGCAAGTAAAGCAGGGAAATGAACTGCATTATTCATAGAAATTGGCCTTTGATAAAGAATGACCCAATCTTAGGTCCCACACTACCAACCAGGCTCTCCATTACCAACAGGAAAGCCCCCAGTATGCGTGATAGGTTGGTTCAGAATAATCCGGATGACAAACCAAAAGGTAACTGGTTGAGTCAAAGAGAGGGCTTCTTCAAATGCAGAATCTGTAAAGCGTGCCAAATTGGCACCAATACATTAACATACAGAACTGCATTTAGTGAACAGGAACAAACCAATAACAAAGCCCTATCTTGCAAAACAGAATATGTTGTGCATGTTCTCTTATGCCCTTGCGGACTTGGGTACGTGGGAAGTAGCAAGCTGCAGGGGCACAAGAGGATTTTACTGCATATAAGAGCAATAACCAACCAAGACCCTGTGTATCCGGTGGCCTGGCATTTTATGGAACACCATCAATCAGATCCTAAACACCTTAAATATTTGATTATAGACTGTGTGCCATTCAGCAGACGTGGCAATAATAGAGAAAGAACGTTAAGACAACTAGAAACTCGTTACATTTCAGAATTAGATTCTAAAAACTAAAAAATGTATAGATTACATTATGGTAAATCTAGAGACGTGGTCTGGCCTGTTAGACACGGAGGTCATATGTAGAGCTCAAAGTGACCACAACCCCCTAGAACTCTCTATAAAAGGCAGTAGCTTTTCTGAGTCTATTCTGGCTGAAACTCTTATGGTACAGGCTACCTTAGCCAACGATGAAAGAAGGGTAAGATGGCCGAAAATAGCCTTAAATGAAGGTGCTATGTCCCGGATTAGGAACATGCTCATGGCCACATTAGTTAAAATCCATTGTCTTGGGCAGCAGTCAGAGCTTATAGAAAATATTCCTATCTTACATAGCGACCTCTTTACAAGTCTTAAATTAATATTTGTTAAGAGTTTTCTGCCTAATATCAGAAGTAAAAAGCTGATACCTTGCTCATGGTTTGACAATGTATGTAGACAGGCTCAAAGAGCCCTGCACTCAGCCATAAAATCTAGAGCCCAGGATACTATTCATAGTTGTAGGGCCACTTACAAGGCTGCTCAAATCTCAGCTAAAAGGAACTGGGATGAGGAACGTTGGCGAGAACTTCTTGAGGCTTGTCAAGGGCATAATATGATCAAATTCTGGCATTATCTCAAATGGGGCAACCGCCCCAAAGATGCAGTTCCTTCAAATTTTGTGAAGCTAAAGGAATGGGTTTTGGTATTATGGCAATCAATTTAAAGTTAAGCCTAATACCAGTGCCATATTGGCTCCCATTACTTGTGATGAAGCCTTGGTATTTACCCCTAGTGAAGTAAGGGCGGTCGTAAAGGCAATCCCGAGTGGTAAGGCACCGGGTCCCGACTTTATTCCGCCTGACATATTTAAACAGGATCATGATCTCTGGGTCCCTTACCTGACATCACTAGCTAATGCCCTTGCGAAGGGTGCAGGGGTTTCTGATTCATGGTTGGGGGCTGAGATCCTTCCAATTTATAAGAAAGGTGACCACTCCGCGCCGGCTAATTATCGCCAAATTAGCCTTATTGATGCGGTTCAAAAAATTGTGGCACGCCTTCTTTTGGGTCGAATTCAGTGCTGGATGTCTGATTTTGATATTTTATCGTCACTACAGGCAGGCTTTCGCCCGCACATGGTGACCCTTGAACAGGTATTTAGGTTTATGTTTTTATATTTAAAAGTGGTACTACTAGGGAGGGGTTTACTTTTTGCGGCCTTCGTTGATCTCAGGTCTGCTTTCGACCTAGTACCCAGGACCAAGCTGTGGGAAGTCTTACTGGGGTTGGGCATGCCAAGAGAGCAGGTGGTTTTACTTATGAATTTGCATGCTAATACCTATGCCAAAGTCAGATGGGCAAGCCAGGAGAGGTGACAGATAGATTTGAGGTCGCTAAAGGGGTTAGACAGGGGTGTGTTTTAGCACCTACCCTGTTCTCCCTGTTTATTAATGGGGTGACAAACTATTTTTCTAACTTCCCGACAGATGCGCCCTCCCTTGCTGGCAGGAAAGTTCCCCTGCTCATGTTCGCTGACGACACGCTCATAATTTCTAAAACGAGGCAGGGCTTACAGCTAGCTTTGTCCCGTTTTGAGCTTTTTTGCAGCGAACATGAGCTGGAGGTGAACGTTGGAAAGACCAAATTTATGGTCCTTCGGGGCCCAAGAGCTGTTAAAACCAAGATTAAAATGAGTGGGGTCACCTTGGACCAAACAGAGGTTTTTACATATCTGGGTGTCACCCTGAGTGAAAACCTAAGCTGGAAACTCCAGCTAGACCTCTTGTCCCTTAAACATGGCCAGCTTGGGGGGGCCTTACTGAAGGAACACTCTAACTAATTTACCAAACCCCTGGCCCCCCTGATTAAAATTTATGGCTCAAAAATTTTACCTTCCATTTTATACGGAGCGGAACTGTGGGGTTATAGCGACTTATCTAGATTGAAGGTGGCACAGAACAAGTTCCTTAGAACAGCTATAGGTCTACCCCAATCTACTCCTCGCCTCCCCCTATTGTTTGACTTAGGATGTAATCCGATAGAGGACATGGTACGGTATAGACCACTGGCGTTCTGGCAGCGCTTGTGGAATACACCAGAACTGTCCATGTATGCTGAGGCTATCTTGGCGATAAAGGGATTACAGGGGGCTTCTAGGGTCCCATGGCTATCCGCTCTTACAGCGTCATTGCTGGATATGGGATTGGAGGCCCTGTGGGTGGATCCAGCTAGCGCCAATTTTCCATCTAAGAAGATCTTTAAAGAAATGTATTGGAGAAGGATCAAGGAGAAGAGATTATCTACTGTGTGGGGTCCTCTATGACCTCGGCCTTTCTAGCCATCAAGGAAGTTCCGAGCTATGAAGAATATTGGGACATTATAACTAAACCACTCGATGGAAAATTGTATCACCAGCTGAGAGTGGGCTCACTCCCCCTACGTGGGTTAACACACTCCTGGAACCCAGAAAGTTGTGACAAATGTCCCTTTTGTATAAAGGAAGCAGAAACTATTGATCATTTCCTATTTTGTTGTACAATGTACTCATTACCCAGACGCGTCTGGTTAAGGCCTGTATGTTTTTCATTGGGCACTAGATCTGCAATGACTGCAAGTAGGATTCTGAAAACGGACACCTCCGCCTATATTGTCATTGGTGTGTCAAAGTTCGCTAGTTGGGCCTGGTCTATACGATCACGGAATCTGAGTCCCTGAGCCATACCTCAAGTAATGTTGGTGGGTTAGATGATGGTTTTAATACTTTCTTTAAGAGATTCTCCTTTTTCTATGGAATCAGTCATGTGTCTTGCTGCATGATATTTAATACTGTTTTACTCTAGGTTTTAGTGTGTATAGTATTTATGGATTTTTAATAATCATGAAATGTATTATATGTTTGATGTATATTTGTCTTTTATGATACAAATCGAAATAAAGACTTGCTTGACTGATTCTAATAACCCTAACAGTCTGAACATCACAGTCGATCTGTACACATATCTGTAAAATGCCAACCATGCTAAGTTGTCCAATATCACAATAGCCTCTGCTTTTCCTCGCTTTCCGAGACTTCTCTATAATTGCTAGTTAAATATTTAGTGGTTTATAAAAGGATTTTTCATTTTTTTCAAAAGATTAGCGGCATCCTAGAGCTACAAACTGTTACAAAGCAGATATTAGGAACCTCATATCGCACAGAAGTCCGCACAAGATATAGGTTTTAATCTTGTCTTTTAAAAAATTTTCCAATTTTTTTTTAGTTATTTAATAACTATTGACAAAGGCTTTTCTCAAAAAATAGTTCATGTTGATTTGCACTTGCTTTGCACAATTCTGCACAGAATGCTTGTCCGCTCAGGCTACCAAATGTTGAGTGAGAAATGAAATGTGGCTAAACAAGTCTCTACCTCCAAACAGGGATTTTATAACACTTTAAGATCCCTGGTTTACAGTAATTAGCAGTACAGTTGCGCAATATCAAATAGACATACATTGAGGAAATGGGATCAACTGGGTATTTAGACCAGGATTGTTTTAACTTTGTCACCGCCTCTTTTTACAGATTTTAAGAACGCTAAAATCTGTATTTATAAATGTCTTTTTCACATATGTATTTATATATCTATACTACTATAATAAAGGAAGAACTTTCAGCCTTTGAGGCGGGTAAACTCGGGAACCACAGCGCCAATCCAGACACCCGATACACCGTTGGAATCGTCAGGGTGTGTAGATGGTTATAGGCTATATAAATGTAAAAAAAAACGTTATTTAAAAAATTTACAGTAAAAAAAAAGTAGTCCCTCCAAAGTAGCGCCGGCCGCGACGGGCGTGCTCACGTCAGGAGCACGGGGAGGAGTGGCGTCCAGGAGCGCGACGAGGAGCAGCAGACATGGCGCGGGGGAGGAGCGGTGACGTGAGGAGCAGCGGACAGGCCAGCGGCGGTGCGAGCAGCGGACAGGCTGGAGGAGCGGGGGCTGAGATAAGGGAGCGGCGGACATGGCGCGGGGGAGGAGCGGTGACGTGAGGAGCAGCGGACAGGCCAGCGGCGGTGCGAGCAGCGGACAGGCGGGAGAAGCGGCGGCTGAGGTAAGGACCCATGTCGGGGCAGGCGGGGGTTGGGGCAGGTGGGGGGCGGGCCGGGCGGGGGCCCGGGCTGCTGGACAATGTCGGGGCAGGTGGGGGTCGGGGAAGCCTGTTGCTCCCGGACAAGGTCAGGACGGGCTGCTAGTTCATATATATATTTATTTATTTATTTATGTATTTATGAGAATGCGCATGTAATTTTCACAATTTACTGTTTGTAGAGGAAGCCCAAGCCAATATACATCTCTAAAAAATGTGAATGAAACAACAAAATTTAACAAATGTAATGGTATTTATATCACTATGTTACCAACTCAACAAATGAGCTAACAAGAGTTTGAAGGATTTAGAGCACTGCCACTTTAACACTCATGGGAGACAAAAAAACACAGTAGAAAAATGGTATTTAAACAGTCATGTGACTTCATGGCGCATCATGTGATCAAGGCTCTACGGAGTTGAAACGCGTTATGGCTGACTTACCTTAGGAAAAATAAACTGATTAAATGCACCGAGATATGATCCTTGCTCCTTTCTTCAGTACATTGAAGCGCCAAGCAGCAGTAGAGTGTTTGGAGATATATATATATATATATATATATATATATATATATATATATATATATATATATCCAGCTCACGGTTTCTGCCAGACGTATCCAAAGGAAAGAAACCACGCACTCCGGGGGTCGTTTTCAATGGTTTATTTCACAGTTTGTAACAGACGCGTTTCGGCGCTCCGCCTTCCTCAATGTCACAAACATTGATGGCGAGCGCCATGTTTTTGTTAGCGTGCACACGTGATTTTATATATATATATATCTATACTACTATTATAAAGAGGGAACACAAACCTTTGAGCCAAGTAAACTCGAAAAGTACACCACCAATCAAATCACCCAAGACATCTTTGAAAACCTCAGGGCAAGCAGAAGGACATAGGCTAAAAATAAAAAATATACGTTGTTTAAAAAATTTCGAAATAAAAATAAAGTAGTCCCTTGCAAGTAATGCCGGCCGCGACGTCTGCGTGATGACATCATTTGCGTTTGCGCACCCTGGCAACACTTCCGGAAATGGCGCCGAAGATCGCGACCTGCTGGGAGGACTGCCGCGGCCCTGCTTGCTGCTGGGCGAAGTGGCGGCCTGTGCGGGCGAGGCGCATGGAGAGTGGCGGCCTGTGCGGGCGGGGCGCCTGGAGAGTGGCGGCCTGTGCGGGCAGGGCGCCTCGAGAGTGGCGGCCTGTGCGGGCGGGGCGCCTGGAGAGTGGCGGCCTGTGCAGGCGGAGCGCCTGGAGCGGGACCGGCGGCTGAGGTAAGGATCAGGCGGGAGGGGGGGCCGGGACGGGCCGGGACGGGGCGGGAGGGGGCCGGGGGCAGAAGGGCACACAAGCCTCAAATGCTGTCCCCAGCCCCTTTCTGCCCCAGGCAACGCTGGGGCGGGCTGCTAATATATATATATATATATATATATATATATATATATATATATATATATATATATATATATATATATATATATATATATATATATATATATATATATATATATATATATATATATATATATATATATATATATATATATATATATATATATATATATATATATATATATATCCAAAGCATTGCTTTTCTAAGTCGGTCCTTACACGCCAGCCGGCAATGTTTGTGGAGAGATGGAAACGGACACCAGTTTACGTGTTATGTTATGTTATGTTATCATAACTTGTATAGCGCACAGCTGCCCCAGCTAAGGGGCGTCCCAGCGCTTTGACTAGCAGAAAGAACACAGCATACATAACAGAAAGAGGAGAAGTAGCAGAGGAGCAGTCCATTAAGGTCCAGGAGGGAAAAGGTAGGTTTTGATAGCCCTCCTGAACATAAGCAGGTCATCTAGGGCACGGATGTGCTTTTTGATTTCATAGGAGCACCACAGGGACAGAGGCCCCACACTGCACTTTGCGCCAGGCCCAGCCTCAGTCTCGTTCCTGATAGCACCTTAAGAGCACGCCCATCCCGGGCATCACCTTGATTAATTAGACACAGAAGTGGGTACTGGGTTTCAGTTTCCAAATTATATAATACATGGGACACTCTGACTCAACATGGGAGCATGTTTCCTTTCTTTGCCAGTGGCTCACAATGGAGTACACCGGGGTATTTTACCTGGTAACTTGACCAACCAGGCATGCGCTCTGGAGTGACTTTGACCGCTTGAGGCTAAGACCCACTATCTACAGTAAGGTATTTTACCTGGTAACTTTCTCTTGACAGTGGGGTGTGATCTGGCATCTCCGTCCCAGTCTGACGTTAGACCCACATTACGAGCCCGGGTCTACACGCTGTACTAGTGGACACAAACCGAGACACTATTTCTCGTTAGTTGATCATCTGCTCGGCTTAGCAAGATGCGGGGATTCTGGCCCTGGATGTTACCATGACTACCGCTGCGGCTTCAGAGTTAGCGCTCATTCACTATTTACTTACCTGCATTCCGGAGCTCTGGCTTCATTGTTTCCGGTTACAACGGCTTTACATTTTCAATTTGTTTTTGCATTCTGTTGTGTCCCCATGTCCATCGTAACTTATATCAGTTGTGTTATGTACCAGCCAATTTTGCATGTATTATACTGCTCCAAGATGGCTGCCATGATTTCCAACCTGAGACCACAGTCCATTGTTTATGTTTATGGCACTTTTTGAAACGTATTTATCATTTGCATGCTTTGCACGGCACTTACGTGATCAAGGCTTCGTGGAAGCCGAAACATGTAGTAGGTGTTAATAAACACCCTTGGACTCTGCTGATCTTGTGTGGTGTTTTTTTCGGGACTCTGAGAGTGTGGTATACTACATTGGAACCGTTGGACTAATATATATATATATATATATATATATATTACCTACTGGCGATAGCCAGTAGGTATATATAGTTAGGATTTTTTCTCTATGGAACTTTTGAAAATTCTATGCCTAATAACTTTGGCGTTTGTGGACGGAATTGGCTGAAATTTTCAGGAAAATGGCACATTTTGTTTCTGAGCAGCTCCTGGAAATTTGGGGGGGGTTTGTCAAGGGGGGGCCGAGAAAAAAGGGGGGTCCCAAAACACGTTTTTCCCATGTTAATTTCCATAGGGCGGTTGGCCTCACTTTTAGCCCGAACGGCTGAATGGATTTCCACGAAACTTGGCAAAATTGTTAGCCCGATGTGCCTTTGCTAGGTCTCAATATATGTGCTTCAGTGGATTTTGAGAAATTAACGTTTAAAACAAGATATATATCTGTAACAGCGCTCCGGGCAGCGCTCCGGTTCGCGAACTTTTCGCGTATCGGAACTTTGCGAAGCGAAGCTGATTGGCTCTCCGGTGTCTGTCAACATTCTAAACAGTCCGGAGCGGCCGCCATCTTGTCTCTCGGTAGGATCGAGAGACAAGAGGAGGCCAAAACAAAGGGGGAAATGAAGGAAAGGGGGCAAGGTAGACCCCTTCTGACCCCCTAGGATTGATGAGGGGGATATTATAGAGCCACGCCGGGCCCAAAAAAAAAAAAAAAAAAATCCGATTTTTTCGCCGTAGAGACGCGTCTTGGTTCGCGAACCGGGCAGCTAACCGGGAAGCTAACCGGCAGTGTAACCCAAAAAAAAAAAAAAATAAATTCCGATTTTTTTCGCCGTAGAGACGCGTCTTGGTACGCGAACCGGGCAGCTAACCGGGCAGCTAACCGGGAAGCTAACCGGCAGTGTAACCCAAAAAAAAAAAAAAAAAATATCCGATTTTTTCGCCGTAGAGACGCGTCTTGGTACGCGAACCGGGCAGCTAACCGGGCAGCTAACCGGGAAGCTAACCGGCAGTGTAACGGGAGTCTGAGGAGTAGCTGATTGGCTGTCAATATTGTAAACAGTCCGGAGCGGCCGCCATCTTGTCTCTCGGTAGGATCGAGAGACAAGAGGAGGCCAAAACAAACGGGGAAATGAAGGAAAGAGGGCAAGGTAGACCCCTTCTGACCCCCTAGGATTGATGAGGGGGATATTATAGAGCCACGCCGGGCCCAAAAAAAAAAAAAAAATTCCGATTTTTTCGCCGTAGAGACGCGTCTTGGTACGCGAACCAGGCAGCTAACCGGGCAGCTAACCGGGAAGCTAACCGGCAGTGTAACCCAAAAAAAAAAAAAAAAAATTCCGATTTTTTCGCCGTAGAGACGCGTCTTGGTACGCGAACCGGGCAGCTAACCGGGCAGCTAACCGGGAAGCTAACCGGCAGTGTAACGGGAGTCTGAGGAGTAGCTGATTGGCTGTCAATATTGTAAACAGTCCGGAGCGGCCGCCATCTTGTCTCTCGGTAGGATCGAGAGACAAGAGGAGGCCAAAACAAAGGGGGAAATGAAGGAAAGAGGGCAAGGTAGACTCCTTCTGACCCCCTAGGATTGATGAGGGGGATATTATAAAGCCACGCGGGGCCAAAAAAAAAACAAACAAAAAAATCCGATTTTTTCGCCGTAGAGACGCGTCTTGGTACACGAACTGGGCACCGAACTGAGAAGCTAACCATCAGTGTAACGGGAGTCTGAGGAGAAGCTGATTGGCTGTTATCATTGTAAACAGTCTGGAGCGGCCGCCATCTTGTCTCTCTGTGGGATCGAGAGACAAGAGGTGGAAAAAAAAAAGGTGTAAATGAATGAAAGGGGTAAGGCAGACCCCTCCTGAACCCCTAGGATTGATGAGGGGGCTATTAAATTTCCCTGGGGGGTGAAAAAAAAAAAAATTTGCGATTTTTCGCGGTAAAGGTGCTTCCTGGTACGTTAACCGGGCAGCTAACCGGCAGCGTAATGGGAGTCCGACATATTGTGTTTTTTGAACGTTTGTGATATGTGCACGTGTGGATTTTGTCTAATTAAGGTTAAACAAATATATATATATCTTTAAGCGTGTTCTGGCGCGCTTACGTTTTGGGTTTGGTTTGCGCTGCAGAGACGATACGTCACGGTTATGCGATGCATCATGAGGCGTCTCATGGGCTACGTGATACGTCACTTAATAAAGAATATATTTAACAGCTATAGATATTAGCTTTTAAAAAACCAATGAAATTCACAGAAAAAACCATAGGTTATAGACCATATATAGTTAGGAATTTGCATTTACAAAACCTTGAAAATTCACTGAAAAAACCATAGGTTATAGACCATATATAGTTAGGGATTAGCATTTAAAAAACCTTATTTTATTTGCACAAAACCATTGAAATTCCATATATAGTTAGTTGCACTAACTATATATCGCGGACCCGCAATCCACTGCTAATGATGTCACATATTACATCATTCATGACATGGTCAGTGACATCACTGATGACATCACTGATGACATCTCAAATGACATCACTGATGACATCACTGATGACAACACCCAGTGACTGTATGTTTCTGTAAAGTTAAAATATGTCATACATATTGAAGAATGAGTGGATGTATAAGTGTCTGGATGAAGGATTTAGTAGGTGCATGACTGACTGTATGAGAGAATGATTAAATGTGTCTCACTGAGTGCATGGGTTAGTGATTAAAGTGTCTTAATTTGGCAATCATTATTTATGTTCTTCTGTAAACTGCTGCATGTTTAAATCAGTAGCTATATCAGTAACTATATGGGTTATTGAATGGTTGCCCAAGTATTTGTATGGGAGACTGAGTATGTGTGTGGGTGGCTGGGAGGTGTATAACTCTGTGCATAGATGTGTGAGCAGTTGATTCCCTAGGTGTATGGGTTCAAAAGTGCATGTAGAAACAGCTGTATGGACAGTTGACTGTGTGCATGAGTATATTGGTGAGTGAATGGATATCTCAGTTCTACATGTCAAAGTAAGTACATATGTAAAACACACTCCATGTGAGAGTTGACATATATAAATAACTGAACATAAGAGCCAGTGAATGTGAGAGTGGCTGTATGAATCATTGTGAACTTGTATCAAGGATTGTATAAGAGAGTAAATATGTGTTAGTATATGTTTGAATAAGTAAGGTGTGTATAACTGTATAGTTAAGGAAATGGAGATGTGATTGATTCTTTGCATGACTGACTAGGTGTGTGAGTAACTCCATGGATGTGTGACAGTCTGTGAGTGCCTGTTTACACTGAGTGTATCTAAGGTTATATTAGAGTCTGAAGATGTATTATCACATAAATGATATCATCAGTGATGTAATCAGTAATGTCAAATGAGATGTCAGTGATGTCATCAGTGATGTCATTTGAGATGTCATCAGTGATGTCATCAGTGATGTCATTTGAGATGTCATCAGTGATGTCATCAGTGATGTCACTGACCATGTCATGAATGATGTAATATGTGACATCATTAGCAGTGGATTGCGGGTCCGCGATATATAGTTAGTGCAACTAACTATATATGGAATTTCAATGGTTTTGTGCAAATAAAATAAGGTTTTTTAAATGCTAATCCCTAACTATATATGGTCTATAACCTATGGTTTTTTCAGTGAATATATATATATATATATATATATATATATATATATATGTATACACACACACACACACACACCCCACCCCACCCCCTCTCGCAGGGGCATCTTAATCCTTTCACCAGTTACAGGTTGCCATTGTAACTTACAGGCATTTGTACAAAGCACAATGTCATTCAATAATACAATGCCTCTAAGCAGTGGCATTATGACCCCCATACTGTTTTTTCAGCTTAAGTAGGGGTGTTGTTGACACATAATTATGAGCCTGTTCTGTCTGCAGCTCTGCTGACAAATTTTGTTAAAAACACAAAGTAATGGAAAACCAAACCAGAGGTCAGTGATGTGAAGTCAATCACAGTAAAGAAGGCCCTAATGGTGAAATTAGAGAGTGGGAGAAAAGTGTGCAGGGGCTTAGCTTCCATTGGTGCAGCAGGTACAGTGGCACCATGGACTGAGGAGCTCACTGAGCCCTGCATATTGTTTGCTTTTTTGTCCTCATATCACCATAGCGTCTGCAACTCTTCCACCCCTCTATCTGCACACCTTTTGGTCCAATGCATACGCTCTTGGCCCCCTTCCTTCAGGCCGGACAAAGGGCCTCTACCTAGGGCAGTACCTTGGTGTAATCATAGGAAATGACATCCATTCAATCCAGACCTTTCCCCTAAAACCCACTCCATCTGGAGAAGTCGCCCATACACCATCTGCACTTCCTGTTTTACATTCCAGATCCAAATGCCACACCCAGGTAACTACTTTGATCCACACAGCTACTTCTGGGTGCTATGGATCTGTCCACTTCTTGCAGATTTCTCTCCATGCAATAAGTATCAAATAAAACAAAAGGACTTGCTGCTTCCTGTGCAAAGAGCAAAGTGTCGGCATATCCACTTCCAGGAGGACCAACTATGAATTTATGACTCGCTGCCCCAAGTTATATCCTTTTGGACAGCCTCTATGACAACCCAGAAAGCTTTTATACTGGGGCACTGAAAAAAAATTGTGATCATCATTGGCCTTTCGAAAGCTACACCTTCAACTCCTTGGAATGGTTGGTAGAGTGTAGGTAGCTATTTTTGAAGGTATCCAATACAGTCTATTAATAGTGAAAAAATGGTTTCGCTTCAGGTTTGCTGGTTTGACAACTGAATATTGTAATCTCAAAGATTCACACCAAATTGACTGAAAGTCCGCCCCTTGGAAAGTGTCTCCCCACATCGTGTGTTCTGACTCAAAGTTTTTTAATCTCTTGTCCAGGAATTTCCAATACCAAAGAAGGAGCGAGGACTTGAATTCCCTATTTCCTCCGATCTTCATATTCAAAGCCGAAAACCAGGAAAACTGTTAGACATACTTAAACTTAGACAGCCCGTCCCCCACTCTTGCTCTGAAGGCTTCCCAGGGTAACAACCCTTGCTTTGCCATCAAACCCCCCCAGGTAGCAATCCCAGTGCGGCATAGTGGAAGACTCAGCTGGTACTTCATACAGTCTGGAGTAGGGGAGTTTGGGGAGTCCTACATTGTTGCAAAATCAGACTAATAACCTACACCAACCAATTTTCTTTCCCTACACCAGAGAAGTGCAGAACTTAGAACCTTCAATCGCACAGTTTTGAAATACTTAGGTGCACCAAACGTATACAGAAACCCATCGACAGACGTCTCCTCCATCATCTCTCCCAATACCCTGCCCCAGGTAGAATTATCGGGTTGCCCCAACAGCATTGGGATATTGTTAAAATGGAATGCTATGGAATACAGATAAAATTCCGGGAGAGCCAAGACACCCTTGACCAGCATACGTCTAAGCAGTTCCTAAGCCAATCTGGCCCCTCTAGAAGCCCAAATAAAACTAACTATTTTCCCTTGGATTTTATCTATATTTGATCTTGGGAATGTAAGGGGGGTACAATTAAAGAGATATGTTAACTTTGGGAGGATTGTCATCTTTACTAAGTTAATGCATCCGTAAATTGTTAGGGGCAAGTTCTTCCACCTGGAGAGCAATACATCGATTTCCCTAGCTACCCTTTTTAAGTTACAGAGAGGAATTTCATCCACCTTATTGGCAATCATAATCCTTAAGTATTTTATCTCTGAGCTAATCCTATCACTCCACCCTTCTACATTCCAACACATTATTTTAGTTTTGGACTTATTTACCAGGTACCCAGACTAAGCCCTGATTTCTCCTACCAACTGTTCCACTCTCGATACATTTGTATTGGGGTCAGAAGTATAAATTAACATGTCGTCAGCGTACAGTTCTATCTTGCTAGTATATGCTGTTGCATAGAAGGGGACAACCTGTCTGTCTGCTCTTAACTGTTGTGCAAAAGGTTCGATGTAAATATCAAACAACAAAGGTGACAAGGGGCAGGTATGCCGCGTACCCCTTTGTATATTAATGTGGTTGAGATTAATCAACAAATCTTTTTTCATCTGGCAGGGCAACCAGGAAACCTAGAAGAGTTTTCCATTTGGAATAATGCTGCAGATCCTAATCTCAAATTTACCACACACTCTAGTAACATCAAGGTGGAATTTCTAGACATATTGATTTTACCATGTGAAAAAGCCTTCTGCTGGGATAATATGAATCATGTTTGAAAGAAAACTATTATCTCATGCTTTTCCCACAGTGGTTTGGAAGGGGATCTATAAGCTAAACTGAAAGCATATTTTCTGTAAATTCACATTATCTTTCTCAGTCATGTGAGAATGAAGTCTGACATTCTCAGTAAAACATGTACATCCAACAAGGACAGAGACTGTCAGTTGATTCCTTTGTGTTCTACTGCAGCCTCCTAGAGTGTTCTAAAGAACAACTAGAGCGCTAACAGTCCTACTTATTACAAAGGTATGGCACACCTGAAGACTTCTTGATTGGAATAAAGTGGTAGCTCTTAAAACATTTAATTTAAAAAGGAACAAAATGAGGGGGTATATTTTGCCATAGAAAGTATGATTAGTGCTGCAGAAAGAAAAAATAGGGCACATTTTGAGTGACTTCTCAAATCCTCTTCTATTTCATTAAAAAATTCTGACATGCAGTCTCCCAAGATGGCCACTAGAGACAAAAGAGCCCAAATGTAGCCCAAATATCACCCAGATGTAGCCCAAGTATAGCCCAATGACAGAATGTCCCAGAGTGTTCTAAAGAACAACTAGAGCGCTAACGGTCTTACTTATGACAAAAGTATGGCACACCAGAAGCCATCTTGATTGGAATGAAGTGGTAAGTCTGAAAACATTTAATTTGAAAAGGAAAAAAATGAGGGGGCTCACTTTGCCATAGAAAGTATGATTAGTGCTTCAGAAAGAAAAATTAGGGCACATTTTAAGTGACTTCCCAAATCCTCTTCTATTTCATTAAAACAATTCTGACATGCAGACTGAAACATGCACTTTGAACACCAGCAGCAGACATCCCTGGTGAGCAGTATCTTTACTACAGTGATCTAATGAGCAACTAGAGTGCTAACATTCCGAATTTATGGCAAATGTGTGACACATCTGAATGCCTTCTTGATGGAACCAAAGTAAACAAGCATTGAAAATGCAATAGATCTCGCCCTCGTTTAAGTTAAAGCCATTCTGTTTGTAATGAGGTGGCTTTTTAGCTTTGCTTTTATTAGGGTTTTTAAAACTTTCATGTAAATAACATGCATATGTATGCATATATGTATATGTATGCATTCATTTATATTTCTATTTATATAGATATGCAGATTATATATGTTTATATATGTATGTATAAATATATATACACATACATATATACAAATGCATATGCATATATATGCATATATATATGTGTATATGTGTGCGTGAAGAGAGAGGTAGAGAGGTAGAGGTGTAGAGGTAGAGAGGTAGAGGTAGAGAGGTAGAGGTAGAGACTAGTAGAGAGAGAAGTAGAGAGGTAGAGAGGTAGAGAGTAGAGAGTGAGTAATAGAGAGTAGAGAGTGAGTAGTAGAGAGTAGTAGGGAGAAGTATAGAAAGTAGCAGAGAGTGAGTAGTAGAGAGTAGTAGAATGAATAGTAGAGTGAGTAGTAGAGAGTAGTAGAGAGTAAGGAGTAGAGTGAGTAGTAGAGAGCAGTAGAGAGAGAGTAGTAAAGAGTGAGTAGTAGAGAGTAGTAGAGAGTGAGTAGTAGAGAGTGAGTAGTAGAGAGTAGTAGAGAGTGAGTAGTAGAGAATGAGTAGCAGAGAGAGACAATAGTAGAGAGTAGTAGAGAGTGAGTAGTAGATTGAGTAGTAGAGAGTAGTAGAGAGTGAGTAGTAGAGAGTAGTAGAAAGTCAGTAGTAGAGTGAGTAGTAGAGAGTGAGTAGTAGAGCGTAGTAGAGAGAGAGTAGTAGAGAGTGAGTAGTAGCGAGTAGTAGAGAGTGAGAAGTAGAGAGTGAGTAGTAGAGAGTGAGTAGTAAAGAGTGAGTAGTAGAGAGAGTAAAAATGAATGACTGAAATGAAAATGAAAAAAGTCTTGTATCACGCAACTAAGCCTGAAGGCATCAAGGCGCCTAACAGCAAAACCATAGAAACAAATGAAGAGTAAATACGGGTTCGCCCTTGCAAACAGCCATGTTTTCAGTGCTTTACGAAAAAGCAAAACGGAAGACTGAGATTTAATTTCACATGGAAGGGTATTCATAACTTAGGGGCAATTGAAGAAAAAGCCCTACCGCCCCATTTACTCTTACGGAAACGAGGTACCACCAGCAAGTTCTTTGAAGAAAAGCGTAAGACTCTGCCCGATACATAGGGTAGCAGCAGTTTCTTGACACCCCCGCACCCTTGCCAGAGAGTGCACTGTGGGTCAGGCAGAGCATTTTAAAGATGATCCTCGATTCAATAGGAAGCCAGTGTAAGGCCTTCCTGGCTGCCGTTGCTGACGCTAATCTGGGAGCGTCCAGAACAAATTTGGCTGCCGCATTTTGGGCAGTCTGAAGACGCTGTATCAGGCTCCTATTCATGCCGATGTATAAGGCGTTACAATAATCAAGTCGCGAACCAACAAGTGCTACCACCACTTGCTTCCGCGCCTGAGGGGACAGGTAATGTTTTATTTTTCGGAGTATTTTAATGATACCCCAGCAGGTAGCAACAGTTCTGTTAACCTGCAAAGTCATGAGTGTAGTAGAGAGTGAGTAGTAGAGAGTAGAGAGTAGTAGAGAGTAGTAGATAGTGAGTAGTAGGGAGTGAGTAGTAGAGAGAGAGTAGTAGAGAGTAGTAGAGTAGTAGAGAATTAGTAGTAGAGAGTGAGTATTAGAAAGTAGTGGAGTAGTAGAGAGTGAGTAGTAGAGAGTAGTGGAGAATATTCCAAAGTTTGACACAGCACCACTTGCACCACAAGTCCAATCAAATCATATCACTTAGAGTCCTTATTGAAGCGCTGAATCTTGGTGTATATTCAAATGCTTTTATTTTCCTTAAGTTTATGTACCACAGCCAGCCGACGTGTTTCGTTCTGTACAACAGAACTTCTTCAGGGCGTTCTTATTTCCTTCAAGTTTTGTCGGTATCCTGTTGTCATATAACTAGATATTTCTTCCAAATGTTAGATGAGAAGTAAGTACATTCTCATTCAAAGTGACTAGGTATCAATTTTACCAACACAATTCGGGCAGACGAGTAATTTATAGCATCCTCAAAGTCAGTCTTTGAAAAATTCCAAAGTATAGGACATGTTAATCCAAGTCCAAATGTTTCTCAAGAAAAGTCATTTTCAATCGTTCGGAATATCGGTATTTGGGCAGATATGACCCACGGACACGGTTTATGACTTTTCTTGAGAAACATTTGGATTTGGATTATCATGTCCTATACTTTGGAATTTTTGAAAGACTGACTTTGAGGATGCTATATTATTACTCAAGTCCATGGATGCTGCTGGGAACGCACCCAGCAACACCCATTGCGCACCCCTTTAACGCAGGACACTGCGTTAAAGGGACTGATATTAATCAGGCAGGATTACGCCACAAAATGTGGCTTAGTCCTACCTGATAAATATCACTCAGTCTTCTGCGCCACCGGAACGTCACAAAAAGTGCAACATTCATGACATGGTCAGTGACATCACTGATGACATCACTGATGACATCTCAAATGACATCACTGATGACATCATCCATGTGACAATCAAATACACCTCATCACACACTAGTATAATCTTTCATCACTCACTGTAAAATAGAAAGTGCCATATTTGAAAAAATTGACACACCAATAGAAATTTCTAAACACCCACTCAGTTATTCATAGAACTATACACACATCTAAACTGTTACCTATAGATTCAGTGTTATATGCAGTGAATAATCAACAGAACACTATCAAATATACTATACGCCTATTTCAACATTACACACCAGCACACATTGTATTCACTTATAAAGACATCCTTCTGACTTATGCAAACAACTGATTATACTTACATTTACTCACCTACACACTTATACAAACACCACTTCATCTATTTATATAGATAGTAACTCTCACTTAGTGTGTTTTAAAATCACTATTACAAGTATACAGTTATCCATATAGTGACTCATACAATCACTAAGTCTTAGACCCACTTAATTAGATATAACTGTCACATACACTGCCTTTTTTTCAAGTTTAATGGAGATGTACCATTGAGAGAAATATTTCATCACCACCACACCCATAAACATATACACTCACTGAAACAACTGTTATAACATGTAGTCTTAACCTCATATACCTACTGAATGAACTATTCAATTTGTGGCAATCACAACCCCCCACCAAACCACATAGACATTCATTTACCCATACAAATACTCAGTTAAGAAACCAATAACAAATATAGTCTTTAACATAGCAATTAAGACAAAGCAATAAAGACTTTCACACAGTTTAGTAACTACACATTATATATAGTGAGACTCTACAAATTAGTCAAGGAAACAATCAATGACACTGTTACTTAATCCACCATCCACACATTTATATTTATATATCCACTCATTCTTCAATGCAAAGTAGTGTATTTATATTACATATTTAAATATCAAAGCATACCACATTCATTGGATGATGTCATCAGTGATGTCATTTGAGATGTCATCAGTGATGTCATCAGTGATGTCACTGACCATGTCATGAATGATGTAATATGTGACATCATCAATTAGTGGATTGCGGGCCCGCGAGTTATAGTGAGTCCAACTAACTATAATGGGGGAAGTTCAATGGTTTTGTATGAGTAAAAGGTCCAGCTAACTATAATATATATATATTTATATATAGATGCGCGGACTTGCGCGGACCTTCGCATGTGCGAGCTGCATGTTGATTGGCTGCCAATGTCTGTCAATACTCCAAAACAGAAATTGTTGGCAGCCATCTTGTGCCTCGGTAGACTGAGGCACTAGAAAGCAGAAAAACAAACATGTAGAACTCAAAAAGGGGGTAGGGTAGAAGCACCCTGACCCCCTAGGCCTGCTCAGGGGGTCCCACTAGGACCCCCCAAGGCAAATGTTTTTTTTTGAAAAATCGTGAGGTGCGCGTACGGGTCCGCGCACGTACGCGGATGGTGCGCGTACCTTTCTGAGAAAGCTGCATGCTTATTGGCTGTCAACACTCCAAACCAGGAAGTGTTGGTGCCATCTTGTGCTCATTAGACTGAGGCAAAAGAAAGCAGAAAAACAAATGTGTAGAACACCAAAAGGGGTCAGGGTAGAAACACCCTGACCCCCTAGGCCTGCTAAGGTGGTCCCACAAGGACCCCTAAGGCCAAATCTTTTTTTTTTTTTAAACTCGTTTTTTTTTTTTTTAATTACCCCCAGGGGGATCAAATCGCGGGGGCATAGTGATAAACAAGTGTGGGGGGTGCCCAATCCCCCCCACACTACCCCGGGGACTGCCGCCCTCCAGGGCAAAGCAACACAGCCCCCTGGCGCATACTGGAGGCTCCTGGTGGGCTAGTTGGCCCCCAGGGACCCCCAGTATGCAAGGGGAATTAGTTCCCCCTCTGCAAACGCGCCAGTGGGCTGCGTTGCAGAGAGGTGTAAAAAAGGGCATAGCCTCATTACACTACTGTGCAATGCAGCCCCCTGGCGCATACTGGAGGATCCAGGTGGGCTAGTTGGCCCCCAGGGACTCCCAGTATGAGAGGGGAATTAGTTCCCCCTCTTCAAACATGCATGGGGGCAGCGTTGCAGAGAGGTGTAAAAAAGCGTGTGGCCTCATTACACCTGTCTGCAAAGCAGCCCCCTGGCGCATACTGGAGGATCCTGGTGGGCTAGTTGGCCCCCAGGGACCCCCAGGATGCAAGGGGAATTAGTTCCCCCTCTGCAAACGCACCAGGGGGCTGCGTTGCAGAGAGGTGTAACAAGTGGCATAGCCTCATTTCACCTCTGTGCAATGCAGCCCCCTGGCGCATACTGGAGGTTCCAGGTGGGCTAGTTGGCCCCCAGTATGCAAGGGGAATTAGTTCCCCCTCTTCAAACATGCACGAGGGCTGCCTTGCAGAGAGGTGTAAAAAAGGGTGTGGCCTCATTACACCTCTCTGCAATGCAGCCCCCTGGCGCATACTGCAGGTTCACAGTGGGCTAGTTGGACTCCAGGGACCCCCAGTATGCAAGGGGAATTAGTTCCCCCTCTGCAAACACGCCCGGGGGCTGCCTTGCAGAGAGGTGTAAAAAGGGGCGTGGCTTAATTACACCTCTCTGCAATGCAGTCCCCAGGCGCATACTGGAGATTCCTGGTGGGCTTTCAGGTCTTATATAGTTAGGAATTAGCATTAAAAAAAACTTTGAAATTCACTGAAAAAAACATAGGTTTCAGGCCTTATATCGTTAGGAACTAGCATTTCAAAAACCTTTACAATTCACTGAAAAAACTATAAGTTTTAGGGGTGTTATAGTTAGCTGGACATTTCACTCATACAAAACCATTGAAATTGCTTCTATTTAGTTAGTTGTACTAACTATATTTCGGGCACCCGCAATCCACTGCTGATGATGTCACATATTACATCATTCATGATATGGTCAGTGACATCACTGATGACATCTCAAATGACATCACTGATGACATCACTGATGACATCATCCACGTGACAATCACATACACCTTTTCATACACTAGTAAAATCTTTCATCACTCTTTGTAAAATACAGAGTATCATATTTGAATCCATTGTCACAGCAATACAAGTATCTAAAAACCCACTCAGTGATTCATAGATGTATACACACATCTAGGGCCAGATGTAGGAGAGAAAATACCGGTCGGTAACGGCCAATTTCGGCCGTTACCGATCGGTATTTAGGATTTGGTATGTAGGGGCCATCATTTTACAGATTCAGTAAATTTACCGATTCTGTAAAATACTGAATCGGTAACTTTACCGATTCGGTAAAACCCAGATGTAGTTGGGACTCTTCTGAGTCCCAAAGGCCTTTCAGATTCGGTATTTTACCACCCAATCCAATTGGCTGGTAAAATACCGAATCCTGGTGTGCATGCACATGTGTGCATGCACACCTGTGCAATGTGACACACAGACATGCCATTAGGGCATGTCTGTGTGCCACATGGCACACAAGTCCGGAATTGGGGTGCTAGAGGGTATCAAAGTGACACCCCCTGCACCCTTGCAGGATTCGGTATTTACCAATTTGGTAAATACCGAATCGGTATTACCCATTGATTCCTATTGGCTTTGAAAATGTTAGTTTCTATTTTTGAATATGTGTTTCAAGGGTTACTTTACAGTGAAAGGAGGTCTGTCACTCTGTCACAAGGATGGTGTCATCAGTGATGTCATGAGTGATGTCACTGACCATGTCATGAGTGATGTAATATGTGATGTCATCAGCAGTGCATTACACGCGCAAGTTATAGTGAGTCCAACTAACTATAACGTGGGAATTTCAATGGTTTTATGTCAGTAAAATTTCCAGCTAACTATAACTGGTGTCAAACCTATGGTTTTTTCAGTGAATTTAATAGGTTTTTTAAATGCTAATTCCTAACTATAACTGGTGTGAAACCTATGTTTTTTTCAGTGAATATATATATATATATATATATATATATATATATATATATATATATATATATATATATATAACATTTCTATGGCAAAATGAAACCCCTCATTTTGTTCCTTTTCAAATTAAATGTATTAAGTGTTACCACTTTATTCCAATCAAGATGACTTCAGGTGTGCCATACTTTTGTCATAAGTAAGACTGTTAGCGTTCTAGTTGTTCTTTAGAACACTCTGGGACATTCTGTCATTGGGCTATAGTTGGGCTACATCTAGCTGATATTTGGGCTACATTTGGGCTCTTTTGTCTCTGGTGGCCATCTTGGGAGACTGCATATCAGAATTGTTTTAATGAAATATAAGAGGATTTGAGAAGTCACTCAAAATGTGCCCTAATTTTTCTTTCTTCAGCACTAATCATAATTTCTATGGCAAAATGAACCCCCTCATTTTGTTCCTTTGCAAATTAAATGTTTTAAGTGTTAACACTTTATTCCAATCAAGATGACTTCAGGTGTGCCATACTTTTGTCATAAGTAAGACTGTTAGCGCTCTAGTTGTTCTTTAGAACACTCTGGGACATTCTGTCATTGGGCTATAGTTGGGCTACAACTGGCTGATATTTGGGCTACATTTGTTTTTTTTTGTCTCTGGTGGCCATCTTTGGGCTACATTGGGATATATTGGGCTACATTTGGGCTATAACATATATATAGCCCAATGTAGCCCAATATATATTTTTTTGAATCTAAATTACTCAAAATCCACTGGAGCACATATCTTGAGACATAGCAAAGGCACATCGGGCTACCAGTCCCTACAATTTTGCCAAGTTTGGTGGAAATCCATTCAGCCGTTCGGGCTAAAAGTGAGTTCGACCGCCCTATGGAAATTAACATGGGGAAAACTCGTTTTGGGACCCCCCTTTTATCTCAGCCCCCGCTTGACGAATCCCCCCCAAACTTCAAGGGAAGGACCGGAGCTCCGCGAGGCAAATTTGAGGAAATTTTCAGGCAGATTCGTCAACCGGCGCCAAAGTTATTCACAATAGAATTTTGAGATTTTGCATTGAAAAAAATCCTAACTATAACTACCTACTGGCGACTGCCAGTAGGTAATATATATATATATATATATATATATATATATATATATATATTACCTACTGGCGGTCGCCAGTAGGTATATATAGTTAGGATTTTTTCCCTATGGGATTTCTGAAAATTCTATGCCTAATAACTTTGGCGTTTGTGGACGGAATTGGCTGAAATTTTCAGGAAAATGGAACATTTTGTTTCTGAGCAGCCCTTGAAAATTTGGGGGGGTTTTGTGGAGGGGGGGCCGAGAAAAAAGGGGGGTCCCAAAACGCCTTTTTCCCATGTTAATTTCCATAGGGCGGTTGGACTCACTTTTAGCCCGAACGGCTGAATGGATTTTCACGAAACTTGGCAAAATTGTAGGGACTGTTAGCCCGATGTGCCTTTGCTAGGTCTCAATATATGTGCTCCAGTGGATTTTGAGAAATTAACGTTTGAATCAAGATATATATCTGTAACAGCGCTCCGGGCAGCGATCCGGTTAGCGAACCTTTCGCGTATCGGAACTTTGCGATGCGAAGCTGATTGGCCCTCCGGTGTCTGTCAACATTCTAAACAGTCCGGAGCGGCCGCCATCTTGTCTCTCGGTAGGATCGAGAGACAAGAGGAGGCCAAAACAAAGGGGGAAATTGCCATAAGGGGGCATAGTAGATCCTCGTTGACCCCCTAGGTTTTATGTGGAGGTTTTAAAAGGGCCTAGGAGGGTCCCAAAAAAAAAAATTAAAATTTTTTTTTTTGCGTGGTAAGCGCCAAGTTCGCGAACCGGAAAGCGTTCTGGGCAGCGAACTTTATGGATAAAAGAATGAAAGACTTTTCTAATACTGTATGTTAATTATTTGTTGGTTTTGTTGATTTTTTTTTAATATTTTTATTTTTTCAGCAATTTTTTATTGTTGTGATTGTGTTTCAAAATTTAGTAACATTTCTTACATTTAACTACTTTATGAATTACATATAAAAATGATTAAAGACTCAAACAATTTTTTAATATTACATATAATTTTATTTTTCGGATTGTTTTTCGAAATTTACTAGAACGTCTAGCATTTCACTGTCTGATATGTGTTCTTGTTCAGTGAACATAAGTTCAAACATTTGACCGTCATCATAATGAAGTAAATGATCCACTGATTCCACACATTGAACTAATTCATGGTCCCGTGATTGATCCATGAAATCAGAGTCATCATTGTCCTCAATTTCTTTTTCTGTGTTGGTCTCCAGAACAATTTCGAAGGAAACATTCTGCTCACCTTCCATTTTATTGCTGTAATTTGCATAAAAAATAAATATATCAGTAGAGATAGGGCACTGTTGGGTTTAAGTTCAGACAGGCATTTGTGAGTTTATACCAGAGAAGTAATCTATGGGCACTGTATGGTTTCAGGCGTGAAGTAGTACTATTAAAAAGTGCCTGTGAAGAAGCCTAAGTAAATTCATAATTATACCACAGAAACCTAAATCAGTCCATAATTATAATAAAGAAGCCTTTCTCAATGTCTAACTCTTACAGAGGGATAGTATATAACTATCTGAAAAAGTTTACCATATTTACTTATAGTGCACAATATACTTCAGTTTTAAAAATAACAACTTACCTTTAGAAACAAGTTGATGTTATTATTGATATTCTAAATGATATATACAACAACAAGTAGTAGTCAAAATGGCTGTGTTTCCTTCTCTCCCTTTATATATATACAGGTATATAACCAATCAAATGTCAGGTAATAAAAGTAGAAAATGAAAGTAACATTTTCATTGGTTGTCAATTCCAACACTTCAGATGTGTTTTGTGAAGTAATTTACCTCACGGTATTTGGAGAGGTCTACAGGTTAAATGGCTAAATGAAATTTCAATGAAATTTGTGAGAATGGAAGGGATTGTTATGTAGTATGAGCTAATGTATATTTGGTGAGAGTGTCTCTAGTCGTTTTTCTGTAAATTACTTTCCCACCTTTTTTTTAGGACCGCTTTCCGGGAAGCGGCCCGGTTCGCGAACCTTAAGCGTCACGGGAGTCCACCATTTTGTGTTTCGGTCGCATTAAGATACAAGATGGAGGGCAAATAATGTTTAGAATGGGTAGAAGGGGTCATGGTAGACTTATCTTGACCCTCTAGGTTTTCTGAGGGTGGCTGAGGAGGCTTATATGTGCGGAAAAAAACATTTTTTTTAAAAATTCCGCGAGGTTAGCTATCGGTTCGCGAACCGGGTAGCGCCCCGGGGAGCGAATTTTGTGGAAAATTAATGAAAAAAGTTAGAGAAAAATAATAATTGTGAGTGATCAGATGTAGGGTAGCTCTGAGAAGAGCTTTTGGGTTTATGGTACATTTAGGTACTTATAAGTAGGTACCAATGCACAGTCTTAAATTCAGAATGAAAATTCTGTTGCCCTCATCTGAGAAGTGAACTCCATCTCCTCTGTAGATATCTTGCATGTAGTAACGCAAGTTATTGTTGTAAAGAGAGCCCATTCCATGGTCTCTCATGTAAGCTGAAACAGATTTGTTTACATGCTTCCTCGCTTTCTCAATTTGTGGACAAAATTGGTTGGACCACCTCCATTTCTGTCTTTGGCATATATTGGAATATACCAAGGCAGTTTTAGGAAAAAGTGCCATTAATTGCTCAAAGGTGTCCTTTAAAAGCATTTCCAGACCTACCCCTGTCAAAGTGCCCAAATCATTACCTCCACAGTGCACTATTAACAGGTTAGGTTTTGGCAAATGCATAAAGGTTTTCACCAATGGTATCAATTGGTGACATTTTAATCCTCTTTGGCCCAACCACTTAATTTCCACATCTTGTAAATTGAGGTTATGTAAATTTCTGCTCTCAGCATACCTTTGAGCCCAGTGGATGTAACTATGTCCAAGAATCCAGACCTTAAACATGGTGGGTGAAGGTTGGGCTGCAGTCAGATGAAGTGTGGTAATGAAAGGGCAGTTGAAACAGTAGGAGTTTCTAAAGAAAAAAAATTGTGGATTTACAATGCTAATGATTCATTAGCAGTGATTGGTGCATTTCCATTTCTGAAAACAGAAAGTTAGGGTGCATGGATGTGTTCCTTGAAAGATGTAATTTGAATGGTCAAGGAAGAAACATTTAATGAAAGATTGCACTGGATACGCAGGTGCACTGAGAGTTCAGAGTTCAATTGAAACATTGTTGTGTGAATTTGCAAACATGAGAGGTCTTCCAGGAGGTGGTTGCTATGGAAACAAGGCAGACAGGGCAGAGGGGGGAAGGGTTTTGATTTGAAAAAAGTGAGGGAAGAGGAATGATTGGCTAATATGAGAGATATGTGAAAAGAATATCTGTATTTCTGTGCTTTCAATAGCTGCAGCCTTTGGAGTGCATCCTTTTTCTTCTGCTGAAGACAATTTGGTGTATTTCTGAGACTGTTTTCAAAACTCAAAAAATATTTGCTAAGGTGAGAAAAGATTTATTTAATTTAGATAGAGAATAGTATGATTTAAGGAGAAAATGATGAAAAAAGCTGTGTTTACAAAATGTGGTTTTGTCTCTAGTGATATACTAATAGAATTAGTTTCATAGAGGAATTGTAATTGCATATTTGGTGTAACATTCTGGCATGCAGTAACACAAGATATTGTGATACATGGAGCCCATTTCATGGTCTGTTATGTAAGCTGAAACAGATATGTTGCATTTAAAAACGATTTAAGAAATCAATTACATTTCTGGATATGTACTGCTAGAGCTTCATAGGTTGTTTTGGGCCATATTTATAAGGTATTTGAGTGTCTAAGATGTTATGTTCGCCTTTTAAAATGTAAAGTGTTCCTCATGGGGCAAGTGTCTTGTAAATACGCTCCCACTTGTGCTTTGCAAATTTAGATTTTGATTATGGGAGTTACCTAGCCATATTAATAGTGTTCCAAAAATGGTGCTAGGGAATTGCAGAAAACACTTTCATGTGTCTCAAGGACATTTTTAGTCATTTCTTCATGAATGCAGGTATACAATTGATTTATATGCTGTGTTTAAAAACGAATTTTGAAATGAATTAAATTTCAGGATATGTACTGTTAGAGCTTCATAGGTTGTTTGGGGTCATATTTAGAAGGCATTTTAGTGTCTTTGATGTTATTTTTCCCTTTTTAAATGGAAAGCGTTCCTCATGGGGCCCTGAGCAGTTCTTAGCCATGTTATTTAATTGGAAGTGGATAACATGGCTAAGAGCATTTGCTGGAAAATGCATGAATATCGCTGACTTTTCTGTTATATTCATGCATTGCGGCAGTTTTTTTTCACATTGCTTCATGGGTTGTTTGGGTTCATATTTAGAAGGCATTTTAGTGTCTTTGATGTTATTTTTCCCTTTTTAAATGGAAAGCGTTCCTCATGGGGCCCTGAGTAGTTCTTAGCCATGTTATTTAATAGGAAGTGGATAACATGGCTAAGAGCATTTGCTGGAAAATGCATGAATATCGCTGATTTTTCTGCTATATTCATGCATTGTGGCCGTTTTTTTTCACATTGCTTCATAGGTTGTTTGGGTTCATATTTAGAAGGCATTTTAGTGTCTTTGATGTTATTTTTCCATTTTTAAATGGAAAGCGTTCCTCATGGGGCCCTGAGCAGTTCTTAGCCATGTTATTTTATTGGAAGTGGATAACATGGCTAAGAGCATTTGCTGGAAAATGCATGAATATCGCTGACTTTTCTGCTATATTCATGCATTGTGGCAGTTTTTTTTCACATTGCTTCATGGGTTGTTTGGGTTCATATTTAGAAGGCATTTTAGTGTCTTTGATGTTATTTTTCCCTTTTTAAATGGAAAGCGTTCCTCATGGGGCCCTGAGCAGTTCTTAGCCATGTTATTTAATAGGAAGTGGATAACATGGCTAAGAGCATTTGCTGGAAAATGCATGAATATCGCTGACTTTTCTGCGATATTCATGCATTGCGGCCTTTTTTTATCACATTTGCAAGCACTTCCTAGCCATGTTATCCAATGGGAGGTGGATAACATGGCTAAAAGCATTTGCTTCAAAGGTTGTTTGGGGTTATACACCATTTTTGGGAAATTATTAACATGCCTATCTAACTCCCATAATCAAAATCTAAATTTGCCAACCGCAGGTGGGAGTGTATTTACAATAAATTTGCACCATGAAGAACGTAAAATAGCATACTAGATACTCAAATAACTTATAAATGTGGCCCAAAACATCTTATGAAGCACTAGTAGTGCATATTTCTAGAAATGTATTGGTTTTCATTTAATGATTTACTTCATTGGTAGGTCTTCACATGTTTTTTTACCTTGGTTTTTTTCAGTGAAAATCTTATCTGCAACCATGTGTTGGCCTCACCTCAAATAAACAAAACAGGTGATGGACTGAATGTGGATCAATGACACACATTCACCCCAGTCTAAAGATCAGGGCCTAAACAAATCTTTAGATAGGCTACATCTTATCGTCATCCTGAATTAATGATCTAAAATATTAGGGAGTGATTTATGAGTGTTGTATGCCTGTTTTGTACCATTGAGTGTCATTTTTGTGATGCAGTGCTGGTGGAAAATATTTGCTATGTTAAATAATTAGTACGGCATTAAGTTTTAGATGACTATTATTTATTTACTGTTTGGTAATAGTGGTTAATAACATTTTATATTATATTTTTCCACAGGTTCAACTGCAGATTCTTTCATAGTTTGGTAAATGCCTTCCAGAAGTCGAATACGAAAGGCTAGAAAACGTCAAAGACAGCAGGATGATGTTTTATTGCAGCAGTCCTCTTCCCCAAATACTTGTCAAAACACCAAGAAAGGTCCGGGTAAGAGCACGAAATCATTCTTAAGAAATATTTGTAGTAAAAAAAATGTTGCTCAAAAAAATGTTTCAGTTCACAAAAAGAAAAATAATTTAAATGGAAAGGAGAGACCCATCACAAATGTTACTGGTAGAGGAAGAGATAACTCTGTGCATGATAGTAGAAGGAAACAACAGTTTAGGGACATTCGAACTCGGATGTTCCGTAATAGGATATTAGTTAATTTATTGAAAAATATTAAAAAGAAAGGCCAACAGAAAGCGGCATTTTATAGGAAGAAGAAAAATGTAGAGAAAATTATTGATCATGCTTTTGAAATTAAGCGAAAGTTGTTTATTTTGGTAATCAATAGAATTAGGAAACTAAGCAAGGTAATTTCTGATTTCAAAACAAAAAGTAGATGGAAGAGAGTAGTAAATCGTACTAACTTTTGTGAAGTTTTTTCCGGAGAATGGATGCATAGTTCAAGTTCTGAGGCATTTTTTAATGAGGAGACTTATTTTCAGGATAATGATTTGGTGCATGCAGTTGACATCAGTGGTCGAGCTTATGAAGTGAAGGATGGTTGTCCAGTTGAAAAAGAACAACTTGTGACAACAGAGACAGAAGAGGCGCTAAGTGATGAGGTTTTAGGAAGACGTCCTAAGGGTCCTGTGTACATTTGGAAGTGTAGTTCTATTTGCAGTGTGCGACAGGTTTCCATCAATTTGCTTTGTGATTTTATACGGACATTTAATAAGAAAAGTTTGAAGCAGAAAATGAAGTTGTTGCAAGATTTAGATCCTTGCAGAGTGAGACAAATGACAGGTTTCCGTGGTCATTCGCTGGCTTGTCTTTCCAGGAGAGTATGCCAGAGTGTTTTTCATCATTTCAGGATGCTAGCAGTGCATCATAATAAAGTGAGAAAATTAGTGAGAATGTTGTATTATGCTAAGAGTCCAGCAATTATGCTTAAACAGTTATGTGCTGCTCTTTTGCATGGTTCTGAAATAGATGTGAAGAATCTTTGTGAAGAAATTGAGTTTTGTTACTTTGGTAGTAAAGATGAGAATGTTCAAATTGACCCTGAAGTAGAGGGTAATGTGGAAGATAATGTACAGGTTTCCAGTACAGATAATTTTCAGAAGGAAATTGCCACGTTTCAGATGAAATCAAGTGAGAGGCCTAATTTCACTTGTGTATGTTGTCGACGCACTTATTATAAGAATCAGACTAAGGTAGTTGATTTATATGCAAAAAGTGAAAGGGAAAATAATAGTGAATGGAAGGATTTAGCCACATACTTGATGGTAGAAAATTATTTTGATTTGGGATCGGATCAACGTGTGTGTACTTATTGTTGTAATAAATTAAACCAAAACCAGATGCCTGCTAGGGCAGTTCATAATAATCTGGAATTGGTTGAGATTCCTTCTGAATTGAAGGATTTAAATACTTATGAATCTATTTTGATTCAAAGTATCCATCCCTTTCAGGCTATTGTAAGAATGGAGCCAAAGACAGGGAAGTTGCCTCCAGCAGATTTACAGAGAGGATTAAAGGGAAGAGTTGTTTATTTGCCTCTAGATTTGAAGAAAAACATTAACACAATTGGAATAGAAAAAGTGGAAGAGGAACCTCTGGTTATCTTGGTTAATGGGGTTCCGACAAAGAATAAGAAAATATGGCAAGATTTAGTGGATGTTAGGAAAGTCAAAAAGGCAACAGTGTATTTGAAGAAAAATAATAAGTACTATAAGAATGTATATGTTGCAGAAGAGGAAGTAAGTGATGAAGAGGATAGCGATTTGTGTGTAGGCCAAATTGAGAAAGTAGAGGCCTCTAAAAGTGAAGAAATATATGAACATTATAGTGTTCATCCTTTGCATTCCAAGGAAGTCATGGGGAATGCAATTGAGTTGTTTCAAATGAAACAAGCCAAAGGGAGTCCCATTAGTGTTTGGGAGGAAAGTTTGGAAGCTCGGTGTTTCCCACAGCTATTTCCCACAGGTCAAGGAGGAAGATATGATGAGCGACCTCATCAAATTCCTGCGTCTGAATACCGGACTTTACGATTGTATGCAGAAGATCCTAGGTTTCGGCAATGCATTCCCTATTTGTTTCATCTCCTGTTTGAAAGCGATCTGTCTGGACTGTCATATGCAGTGAACCACATCTTAAAAAGTGGTATACACATGCGAAACATCTCAGCAAGTGACTTTATGCATAAAGTCAATGTCCAAGACAGTATTTTGGATTCTCACTTAATTAATCTCATGGCGTGTCAGCGTGGTACTAATGAGTACTGGTACCGTCGTCATGGTGATTTAAAATGTATGCTGAGGAACTTAGGAACTCCAACATGGTTCCTCACTCTGAGCTGTGCCGAGTATGGCTGGGAAGACTTACTTGAATTTCTACGAGAGGCAAATGGAAATATTGAAAACATTGAATTCAAGACACCTGGAGAACTGTGTTCTTTGGATCCTGTGAATGTATGCAGGTACTTCAATCATAGATTTGAAGCTATGATGTCTTTCATCACAAATAAAAAGAATCCACCTCTTGGAGAGGTGTTGGATTTCTTCTGGAGAAAGGAGTACCAAGCAAGAGGTGCCCCTCATATACATATGTTGCTGTGGATCAAGGATGCACCTAAATTTGGAACAGATCCGGATGACTTAGTGATGAATTTCATCGAACAGTATTCTACGTGTGCTGTTCCAAACGCAACGGAGAAGAAAAGTCTAAGAGAACAAGTTCTACGTTTCCAAAGCCATCGTTGTGGAAAGTACTGTCGTCGTAAATTCAGAAACAAGGACAAGTTTTACACCAAATGTCGTTTCAACTTTCCACGACCGGTGATTTCTAAAGGAAGAGTGAACAGTTTGATGTCTTCGCTGCGACATAATGTGACGAGGAAATCACCCAAGAATACATACAATTTGAAAAGGAATGAAGAGTCCAAGTATATCAATGACTACAACCCAGTGATTTTGTCCATGTGGAATGCCAACATGGATATACAGTTTGTGGCTGACAACTGTATGGCTGTGGCTCGGTATGTGACATCTTACATCACCAAAAAAGAAAAGACCGAACTGAAGGATATGTGGGAGGACATTTCCCATGAAAAGAGCCTCAGCAAGAAGTTGTACAGTTTCAGTCTGAAGATGTTGTCGCATCGAGAAATCGGAGCTTACGAATGTTCTGATCGATTGTCTTCAGCAAGTCTCTATGCCAAATCCAGGAGTCTCGTTTGGGCGAGTCTTGGTCTTGCTGCAACGCGAAATCGAGTTCTAAAACCTGTTCGGGAAATTGAGTATTTGGCAGAAAAGGAACCAAACAGTACCGACATTTTGAAGACCAACATGTTGGATACATATTATCCAAATCGAAGCAGTCACCTTGAGAATGTTTGTCTATATGAGGTTCTCCAAAATTATATATTCAAGAGGAACATCAAAGAAGATATTGAGAAAGGAGTGTATGCTGTAATTGGAAGTGAGGGATGCCTGGTCAAGCAAAGAAAATGCCAATTAGTAAACCATCGAAAATTGAGTGGCGAATCTCCAGAAAAAAAGGAGTTTTTCTATTTAGCACTTTTGCAACTTTTCAAGCCTTGGCGTGCAGAAGAGGAACTGCTTGGAGATTTCCTCTGTTACGAAGACTCTTTCAATGCAGCCAAGGAGTCCATAGAATGTCCTGCTTTTTCTAGATATCAAGAAATGCTAACTTTGGAAATTGAGCAGGAAGCAACGATTGCAGCCGAGATTGCCAGAGACAGTTCTCAGGACAGTCAGAGTTCTGTTTCATTGAGTCAAGATCCACTTGGAGGACCTATTATCGAAAATGAAGCTGCCACTGCTATGAATGAAGTAGAAAGAGCCATGGCACATGCTCAGGAGGATTCAGTTAACTTACAAGACTTGGAAAAACAACTCAACGTTGAGCAGAGGAAAATATATGATGAAGTTACCAAGGAAATTGAGCACGGATTAAGTCATGAGAAGAAAGAGTGCTCATGTACATCGTTGAAGCCTGTCCGACTGTACGTGAGTGGAGAAGCGGGAACTGGAAAAAGTTTCCTCATTAAAGCAATCTCTTGTTATTTGCAGGAAAGGACTGAGTCATCGCTGTCTTGTGTTGTCACCGCTCCTACTGGACTGGCAGCACATAATATTAAAGGTATTACTTTGCATCGTCTACTGATGCTGCCGGTGGAGCATGACAACAAATTACAATACAACAAGTTATCTGGAGATGCTTGCTGTGAAGTTTCAAGAGTCTTGAGGAAAATGAAACTACTTATCATTGACGAAGTAAGCATGGTTTCCAATGTCATGCTTGCCTTTGTGCATTTGAGAATGCAAGAAGTACTTAAAACTGAATATGATGTCTTATTTGGTGGGAAACACATCATTGTTTTCGGAGATCTTCTACAGCTGACACCAGTAAAAGGTCAACCTGTGTTCAAAATACTCACGCATGAAGATACCAGGAAGTGCCTAGGGAGCATTGGCAACGTCAATATATGGTTAAACTTCAATTATGCAGAACTGCATCAAAATATGCGTCAGGCAAAGGATGAAGATTACAAGAATATTCTACAAGATATTAGAATTGGAAAAGTGACCGAGCATGGGAAAGAAGCTTTAAATGCACGATTACTGTCAAATTTATATCCCAAACAAGAGATTGTGCCTGAGAATATTTTTCTGAAAATTACTGAGAAGAAATCCGGGATATGTCTCATGCCAACTCTTGCAGAATGTGCCATCTTCAACAACAAAATGTTGAATTTAGAAAAGCAAGAGATTGTGAAACTTGAAGCTATCGACAAATTAGAGCATATGGGATCAACTATTATTTTGTCAGACAATTTGAAATCAAAATTGGATTCATTAGAGAAGACTATATCTAAGACAGCGGGTTTTGAAAAGACTCTGAATGTGTGTTTAAATTGCCGAATCATTTTGAGACGGAATTTACATGTAGAAAGAGGTCTGGTAAATGGATCAATGGGTAATGTTGTTGATTTTGAGAAATACAGAAATAGAGATGGAATAGAATTCTTAAGAATTAAATTTGATGGCATTGAGGAAGTACAGAGAATTGCTCGTTGTTCTGCTAGGTTTTTGCTTGTTAAAGACTTATATGTTCGCCGTAAACAGTTTCCTGTTTGCTTGGCATATGCGGTGACAATCCATAAATCGCAAGGTTTAAGTGTAGACTGTGCATTGGTGAATATTGGCAGTTCAGTGTTCAAGGAGGGTATGGCATATGTGGCATTGTCACGAGTTAGAACTTTATCGGGATTGTACTTGATTGACTGTGATGTCACAAACATTTGTGCGGATCTAGATTGTGTTAAGGAATACAATAGGTTAAGAAGAGAGTATGCGCCACATTTGCCTCAATATCCTTTGTTTGAGAAACGTGTGGTAGGCCGGAAACGTAGAAATAGCAGTAATAGTAGGGAGGTTGTTGCAAAAAGACTAAAAGTCAATGAACCGAAAGTTGTTAGCAGAAAGAAAGTGGATACTGTTGAAGAGATTGTTGGTTTTCAATTTGAAAACAGTTCTGGTGTCAACTGCTATGCAAATGTTGTTGTTAATGTTCTCTTTTCACTAGAGAGTTTAAAAGAACAGATTGTGTTCAATTCAGAACAAAGTTTATGCTGCTTGTTGAATTCTGTGTTAGAGAAATGTAGCACTGATCGAACAAAAGTAGAAAGTGTGTCTGAAGTTCGTTATCTGTTAGATGAATGTTCAGGTCAAACAGACTTCTCTGAAAATAATCAGCAAGATTGTCAGGAGTTTTTAATGTATATGCTTGATATATTGCAAGATGAGGGTGTAGATGTAGATCAACTGTTTGGGCTTTCTTATCAATGGCAGCATGACTGCGAGAACTGTATGGTATCAAGTACTACTAGTGTAGACTCAGAAAGATTTATATATTTAACTTTGCCAGACAGTAAATCAGTGTCCTTTAATAAGCTAGTAAATGCAGCGGATCACAACATGGAGTGTAGCCAATGTAAATGTGATATGATGTCAACATTATTTATACGTAGATATGGCCAGTATGTCATTTTAATGATGCAACGATGTAGGCCTGATGGATCAAAATTGTCAACTTTAATAAAAAATTTTGTGGCTTCTCAGCTGTCAATATCAGGGAGGACTTTTGTTACTGTAGCAATTATCTATCACGATGGTCCATCAACAACATCAGGACATTATACAGCTTACTTAAAGTCTGGAAACGGCTGGTCATTCTGTAATGATTCTGTTGTAACTTTCAAAAAAAAATTGCCGTTTGACCTTAAAAATTCTTACCTGGTGTTTTTAAAACCAAAATTTTAAGTAGAGGGAATGTAAGTCTGCAATGCTGTCTCGATTAAAAATCCAACTATATAAACCTGATGCAAGTAAGTCTGCTTCATAGTAAGCAGTATCAGTGTCATAGGAAAAGGAGAACATGAGTGACAAAGAAGAGTAAGATATTAGTAGTCCAGGATTGTGAAAATAATCTCAAATATTTTATTTTTGAAAGTTGCGAAAATAGAAAATGTCGGGATTTGATTGGAAGAATTACAAGACTTGCGAATCGCGGCAACATGATTTGGCCTAGTGGAAACATGTGATATAATGAGAGAAGTTTTTTTTCTATGTAACATATTTCACGTATCGATGGAGGTTTTCTTTCAGAAAGTGGCGGGCTGAAAATATTTAAAGCACAACAGAGTGGATGCTGTTCATAGGAGATCGTTCGACGTCATTGAAAGTAAGTTAATTTTAAGGAGTTTTGAAATCAGATTTCTTAGGTTGTATGGGTTTTTTAAACACAGTCATTTTGATTGTGTTTTTTTTCCCCGCTGTTGCATGATGAATACCTTCAAGTCACTGATTTAAGTGAAATTTGATACATTCTGAGAACAGCAAAAATAAACCATTTAACATGTATAATTAATGTTATGCTTTTTGTACTTATGATATACATTTAGAAATGTGTGGTACATATGGGTAAGCTGAGTTCTGTAAATATCAATTTTAATGCTTAGAGTGCTGTACTTCTGAGTAGTGTTTTTTTTAAAAAAAAAAAGAGGCCTCACCTCAAAGAAAGCTCTTGAAAGAACACATCTTATTTGCATCCTAAAACAATCATTTACAATGTTAGACACAATTTCATGATGGCTTTACATCTTTTTTGCGCTGCTATTGCATCACTACTGTGAGGCATTAGCAGTGCAAGAAAAACATCATGTTCCAAAATAGGCTCCAGTTCAGCAACATCAAGATACAGTTTCTTTCGAATATATATCTTTAGGATTGTGTAGGGGACGTAGAGAAGCAGAGACTTCTGTAAATGTCAAAGTTGTTGAAAAACTGTTTGTTTTTGAACCTTTTCCCTTGTCTTTTCTAATTTTTAAAAACATGTTTTAATATTTTTTGAAATGTTTGTTCTTTGTTTTACAGATTGAAAGTATTAAAAAATATTTTAAAAAGGTAACAAGAATTATAAGGTAAATGTTTTCCACTCTTTTTACCTGCAATGCACTGCTGATGATGTCATTGACACTATCTCTCATTTACTCTCTCTAGCTGTCTTTCTTTTTACATTATTCTCTGTTTACTTCCCTTATACTAACTCTTCTTTTTTTTAAAAAAATATTTTTTTAGTTCGCTTAAGGTTCGCGAACCGGTCAGCGAACTTGAAGCGAACCAAAAGAAATAGAGCTTGCCAGAGTGATAAACATTCTAGCAATTTTGTTTGAAAGGGGAGGTAGTTCTGAAAAGAACTGTTTTTTTTTGTTTTTCTTGTTTTATATTTTTTTTTTATTTTTTGAACATTTTTTGATTTTTTTGTATTTTTAGAACTGTTTTATGTTTTTTTTGTGTTTTTTATGGAGGGGAGACAACAAAAAACAGGCTTTCAAAACGGCTCAACTGGAGCAAAAAAAAAAAAATTACTTTTTGGGTGCTTTAGGGCATTTATGATTTTCAAATGCAATGTTCATCAGGTTGACACTCATGTTGCCATATGACAACATAGCACCACAGTAAATGCAAGTTAACTTCATGTGCTGGAAGTTGGGTTGGATGTTTGGCACAGTCTCTTGTGCCTCTCTTCCCGTCAAAGACAATGTGGATGTAGATCTTGCCACAGGAGTTGCCGTCGGATTGTCTTCAAGATCCCTTAATTCAGCCCGGCTGTAGTTATTGGGATGCCACCTGCTCATGTGACGATGCATTGTATAGTTTCCCATACTGTACTTCTTTTCTGTGCCTCTCGACAATCTGTAGTCACAGATGAGGCAGGTGGCATATTTTGCATTTACTTTCTTAGATCCAGGAGGGATGCTGAAAAACTGCCAGATGAAACTGGTTTTTCGTTTAGAAACCCGGGGCAACTCTTCGACAAATTGTGGTTCCTCTCTGTCCTCTTCTTCTTCTTGCTCATCTTCCTCCTCTCTGTTAGTCAAAATTTGACTAGGTGGTCCTCTCTTCTTATGAGGAGGTGGAGGTGGTGGTGGGGGTGCACCAGCTGCAGCAAGAATGGAAGCCATTGTGGAACTTCAGATAAATGGTCTTTCTCTCACCAAGATGAAAGTCAGAGTGAGGAAATAAGGAGGGGTTTACATGATTTTTGGAAAACAAAAGTTCTGAGCCAATGAAAAGTGTTATTTTTAGGTCACATGACCTAGTCATACATCATTTGGAAACCAAAAGTGAAATGAACCAATGAGAAGTTTGATAAACAAGTCACATGACCTGTTCCGCTTACGTTACGCGGCGCGCGCCGCGTCCCAGATCGCTTCCGGTTCGCGGTCCGGAGCACTTCCGGGAGCCGTAACGCGACGCGTCATTAGACGCATTACGCGATAACGTGATACGTCGCGCTTCCGCGATGCGTCACTGTTCCGCTAACGTAACGTTGACCGGTTCGCGGACTAGATCGCGGCATCAAGATGAGCTAACGGAAAGCTTCCCGGTTCGCGAACTAGAAGCGAAGAAAAAAATATTAAAAAAAAAATTATCAATAAACATCTAAATATATTTTGGGATTTAAAGAATAATACATTTTACAGCTACAGATGTTAGCTTTTAAAAAACCAATGAAATTCACCGAAAAAACCATAGGTTATAGACCATATATAGTTAGAAATTTGCATTTAAAAAACCATTGAAATTCAATGAAAAAACCATAGGTTATAGACCATATATAGTTAGGGATTAGCATTTACAAAACCTTATTTTACTCACACAAAACCATTGAAATTCCATATATAGTTAGTTGCACTAACTATATATCGCGCACCCGCAATCCACTGCTGATGATGTCACATATTACATCATTCATGACATGGTCAGTGACATCACTGATGACATCACTGATGACATCTCAAATGACATCAGTGATGACATCACTGATGACATCTCATTTGACATTACTGATCACATCACTGATGATATCATTCATGTGATAATACGATGAACCTCTTCAGAGTCTAATATAACCTTAGATACAATCAGTGTAAACAGACACTCACAGACTGTCACTCATCCATGGAGTTCCTCACACACCTAGTGAGTCATGCAAAGAATCAATCACACCTCCATTTCCTCAACTATACAGTTATACAAACTTTACTTATTCAAACATATACTAACACATATTTACTCTCTTATACAATCCCTAATACAAGTTCACAATGATCCATACAGCCACTCACACATTCACTGGCTCTTATGCACAGTTATTTATATATGTCAACTCTCACATGTACTGTGTTTTACATATGTACTTACTTTGACATGTAGCACTGAGATATCCATTCACTCACCAATACACTCATGCACACAGTCAACCGCCCATACAGCTGTTTCCACATGCACTTTTGAAACCATACATCTAGTGAATCAACTGCTCACACATCTATGCACAGAGTCACACACCTCCCAGCCACCCACACACACACTCAGTCTCCCATACAAATATTTGGGCAACCAATCAATAACCCATATAGTTACTCATATAGCTACTTATCAACACATGCAGCAGTTTACAGAACAACAGACATAATGATGCACAAATTAAGACAGTTTAGTCACTAACCCATGCACTCAGTGAGACACATTTAATCACTCACTCATACAGTCAGTCATGCACCTACTAAATCCTTCATCCAGACACTTATACATCCACTCATTCTTCAATATGTAAGACATATTTTAACTTTACAGAAACATACAGTCACTGGATGTTGTCATCAGTGATGTCATCAGTGATGTCATCAGTGATGTCACTGACCATGTCATGAATGATGTAATATGTGACATCATCAGCAGTGGATTGCGGGTGCGCGATATATAGTTAGTGCAACTAACTATATATGGAATTTCAATGGTTTTGTGTGAGTAAAATAAGGTTTTGTAAATGCTAATCCCTAACTATATATGGTCTATAACCTATGGTTTTTTCATTGAATATATATATATATATATATATATATATATATATATATATATATATATATATATATATATATATATATATATATATATATATATATATATATATATATATATATATATATATATATATATATATATATATATATATATATATATATATATATATATATATATATATATATATATAAAGAGTTGCCTCCAATGAGATCACCACACTTGGTAAGTTGGTATCCTTTTAATCGGAGAGGCAACACAGCAGCACCATCAGCTAACGCCCAGCATGAATGTCTTGGCCAACTGATTTTTAGCAAGCCGTGTAAATGCATCCTCTCAGACCGGCTTACCAATCTTACAGGTGCTCTCCGACTCTGCCAGTGAACAAGGGCGTCTGAACGCTCGAAACGCTTATGGCCAAGACATTCATGCTGGGCGTTAGCTGATGGTGCTGCTGTGTTGCCTCTCCGATTAAAAGGATACCAACTTACCAAGTGTGGCGATCTCATTGGAGGCAACTCTTTCTTTTCATGTTTAGCGGCATGCCTGCCGTGAGAAAGCCCCACCGTTGCAAAGAGCGGGTCTGCATCATCGAAAATCAAAGGACGCTGCAAGATTGGTAAGCCGGTCTGAGAGGATGCATTTACACGGCTTGCTAAAAATCAGTTGATTATCAGCAGACCCACTGGGGGTGATATTTTAATGTTATTAGAGATGGAGAGCAGAGCCCACTGGGGCGGACATTCTTTTGGGAAAACCACAAGTACCAGCTAACATTGCAGCGCATACGCCCATCCGGGCGGGATTATTTAATGTGCGTGATTTTCCTCACCTGCTCTCCGACTCTGCCAGTGAACAAGGGCGTCTGAACGCTCGTAACGCGTATGGCCAAGACATTCATGCTGGGCGTTAGCTGATGGTGCTGCTGTGTTGCCTCTCCGATTAAAAGGATACCAACTTACCAAGTGTGGTGATCTCATTGGAGGCAACTCTTTCTTTTCATGTTTAGCGGCATGCCTGCCGCGAGAAAGCCCCACCGCTGCAAAGTGCGGGTCTGCATCGTCAAAAAGCAAAGGACGCTGCAAGATTGGTAAGCCGGTCTGAGAGGATGCATTTACACGGCTTGCTAAAAATCAGTTGATTATCAGCAGACCCACTGGGGGTGATATTTTAATGTTATTAGAGATGGAGAGCAGAGCCCACTGGGGCGGACATTCTTTTGGGAAAACCACAAGTACCAGCTAACATTGCAGCGCATACGCCCATCCGGGCGGGATTTTTTAATGCGCGTGATTTTCCTCACCTGCTCTCCGACTCTGCCAGTGAACAAGGGCGTCTGAACGCTTGAAACTTGTATGGCCAAGACATTCATGCTGGGCGTTAGCTGATGGTGCTGCTGTGTTGCCTCTCCGATTAAAAGGATACCAACTTACCAAGTGTGGCGATTTCATTGGAGGCAACTCTTTCTTTTCATGTTTAGCGGCATGCCTGCCGCGAGAAAGCCCCACCGCTGCAAAGAGCGGGTCTGCATCGTCAAAAATCAAAGGACGCTGCAAGATTGGTAAGCCGGTCTGAGAGGATGCATTTACACGGCTTGCTAAAAATCAGTTGATTATCAGCAGACCCACTGGGGGTGATATTTTAATGTTATTAGAGATGGAGAGCAGAGCCCACTGGGGCGGACATTCTTTTGGGAAAACCACAAGTACCAGCTAACATTGCAGCGCATACGCCCATCCGGGCGGGATTATTTAATGCGCGTGATTTTCCTCACCTGCTCTCCGACTCTGCCAGTGAACAAGGGCGTCTGAACGCTCGAAACGCGTATGGCCAAGACATTCATGCTGGGCGTTAGCTGATGGTGCTGCTGTGTTGCCTCTCCGATTAAAAGGATACCAACTTACCAAGTGTGGCGATCTCATTGGAGGCAACTCTTTCTTTTCATGTTTAGCGGCATGCCTGCCGCGAGAAAGCCCCACCGCTGCAAAGAGCGGGTCTGCATCGTCAAAAATCAAAGGACGCTGCAAGATTGGTAAGCCGGTCTGAGAGGATGCATTTACACGGCTTGCTAAAAAATCAGTTGATTATCAGCAGACCCACTGGGGGTGATATTTTAATGTTATTAGAGATGGAGAGCAGAGCCCACTGGGGCGGACATTCTTTTGGGAAAACCACAAGTACCAGCTGACCATGTCATGAATGATGTAATATGTGACATCATCAGCAGTGGATTGCGGGTGCGCGATATATAGCTAGTGCAACTAACTATATATGCGAATTTCAATGGTTTTGTGTGAGTAAAATAAGGTTTTGTAAATGCTAATCCCTAACTATATATGGTCTATAACCTATGGCTTTTTCAGTGAATTTTCAAGGTTTTGTAAATGCTAATTCCTAACTATATATGGTCTATAACCTATGGTTTTTTCAGTGAATTTCAATGTTTTTTTTTATTGCAAATATCAAAAACTGTTAAATGTATTATTCTTTTAAATGAAAAATATATTTTATATGTTTGTAATATAATTTTTTTATGCATCTGCCAAACCCTAACCTCTTAATAGTGCACTGTGGTGGAATTGATTTTGGGACTATGACTGGGGTTGGTCTGGAAATGCTTTTAAAGGACACCTTTCATCAATTGATGACACTTTTTCCCAAAACTGCCTTTGTATATACCAATATATGCCAATGACAGAAATGGAAGTGGTCCAACCAATTTTTTCCACAATTTGAGAAAGCACAGAAACATGTGAATAAATCTGTTTCTGCTTACATGAGAGAATTTACAATGGGTTTAATATACAACAATAACTTGCGTTACAACATGCAAGACATCTACAGAGGAGAGGGTGTGGACTTCTCCGATGAGGGGAATAGAATATTCCTCCTGAATTTAAAACTGTGCATTGGAACCTACTTGTAAGTACCTTAATTAGCCACAGAACCCAATAGCTCTTTTCATTGCTTCCCTACCTCTGATCATTCAAAACGTTTGTCTTTTTCTAACTTTTTTTTTTTTCACCAAAGTACGCTCCCCGGTTCGCTTACCGGTGCGCGTACCGGGCGCTTCCCACGCGATTTTTTTTTTGTGCCTATATCAGCGTCCTAAGCCCCCCTCAGAAAACCTAGAGGGTCACAAAGTGTCTACCGTGCCCCCTTCTATCTATTCCGAACATTGTTTGTCCTCCATCTTGTGTCTCAATTCTTCCGATACACAAAATGGAGGACTCCCGTAACGCTGCCGGTTCGCGTACCGGGGCGCGCACCGGGGCGCGCACCGGTGAGCGCTCGCTAAAAAAAGGTGGGAAAGTAATTTACAGAAAAAACACTAGAGACACTTACATCAAATATAGAATAGGCCCTACTACATAGCAGTCCCTACCATTTACCCAAATTTTATGGAATTCCATTGAGAAAATTATGCTGTAGGCCTGACTAAATATCCCGAGGTAAATTACCTAACAAAAACACTTATGAAGTGTTAGAATTGACAACCAATTAAAATGCTACTTTCATTATCTTCTATTATTTCATGACATTTGATTGGTTATGTACCTGAATACCTATAAAGAAAGAGAGAGAAACACAGCCATTTTGACTACTACTTCCTGAAGTACATTTCAAGTGCATTTCAACTGACAACTTAAACTTCTTTTTGAAAGGTAAGATGTTATTTTAAAAACTGAAGTATGTTGTGCACTTTAAGTTAATTAGGAAAACATTTTCTGATAGTTATATACTATCCCTCTGTAATAGTTATAGAATAAGATAGACTTCTCTGTTATAGTTATGGATGGAGTTAGGCTTGTCTTGTATAATTATGAATTTACTTAGGCTTTATCACATACACTTTTTTATATTTTTACTTCCACTCTGATACCATACACTGCTCAAAGATAAAATCACTGTTAAAAAAACCAAACTACCTGTCTGAACTTAAACCCAACAGTGCCCTATCTCTACTGATATATTTTTTTTAAATTCAAATTACAGCACAAAAATGGAAGGAGAGCAAAAAAATACCATCAAAATTGTTCTGGAAAGCAACAAAGATACAGATATTGAACCCAATGACTCAGAATTCATGGATGAATCATGGGACTATGAACTTCTTCAATGTGTAGAATCAGTAGATTTCCTGATTGAAAATGAGGACATTTCTGACAATCAAATATTAGATGTTCTTTTAAATTTTGAAAACGAATCTGAGAAATAAATTTATATTTAATAATTCAAAAATTGTTTGAGACATTATTCATTGGTATATGTATTTTTTAAACTAGTACCAAATTGATTATAATGTAAAGTCAGACTTTAAATATACTGTGCAACTTTTTTGTGTAACATAGTAAGTTTGCTCATAGTTACTTCCTTTCTCCCACTATTTTATCTCCAATGTGTATTTAACATCTCTTTTTCATCTCCTGCCTCCATATTCTTTCTGCTTTCCTCACAGACTATGCTATGAATTCCATATACCACAATAACTTCTGAAACAACATGCAAGATATCGACAAAGGAAACAGTGTATTTTTATTTTTAGACTCTGCATTGGTACCTACATGTTGGTACTTAAATAAAAAAAAAGAAATAAAAAAAAGAACAATCAATATACATACATTATTTGAACATTCTTTCATTCTATTTTCCCTATATTACGCTCCCCGGACCGCTTCCCGGTGCGCGTACCGAGCGCTCCCCCCGCAAAAAACCGATAATAATTTTTTTTTTTTTTTGCCCCGCGGGGCCCTTTTAAAGCCCCCTCATCAAACCTAGGGGGTCAGGGAGGATGTACTCTGCCCTCTTATGCTCATTTACCCCTTTGTTTTTGCCACCTCTTGTGTCTCGATCCTACCGAGACACAAGATGGCGGCCGCTCCGGACTGTTTAGAATGTTCACAGTCACCGGGTAGCCAATCCGCTTCTCCTCGCGAAGTTCCGTTATGCGTCAGGTACGCGAACCGGGGCGCTAACCGGGACGCTGTCACAGATATATCTGTTTTTTAAAACGTTAATTTCTCAAAATCCACTGGAGCACATATATTAAGACATAGCAAAGGCACGTCGGGCAAACCATATCTACAATTTTGCCAAGTTTCGTGTAAATCCATTCAGCTGTTCGAGCTAAAAGTGATTCCAACCGCCCTATGGAAAAATGAATGGGAAAAACGCGTTTTGGGACCCCCCTTTTTTCTCGGCCCCCCCTTGACGAAACCCCCCCCAAATGTTCAGGGGCTGCTCAGAAACAGAACGTGCCATTTTCCTGAAAATTTCAGCCAATTCCGTCCACAAACGCCGAAGTTATTCGACATAGAATTTTCAGAAATCCCATAGGAAAAAAATCCTAACTATATATACCTACTGGCGACCGTGATGTCACTGACCATGTCATGAATGATGTAATATGTGACATCATCAGCAGTGGATTGCGGGTGCACGATATATAGTTAGCGCAACTAACTATATATGAAATTTCAATGGTTTTATGCGAGTAAAATAAGGTTTTGTAAATGCTAATCCCTAACTATATATGGTCTATAACCTATGGTTTTTTCAGTGAACTTTCAAGGTTTTGTAAATGCAAATTCCTAACTATATATGGTCTATAACCTATGGTTTTTTTCTGTGAATATATATATATATATATATACACATATATACACACACACAAACCCCACCCCACCCCCTCTCGCAGGGACATCTTAATCCTTTCACCAGTTACAGGTTGCCATTGTAACAGTCAGGCATTTGTACAAAGCACAATGTCATTCAATAATGCAATGCCTCTAAGCAGTGGCATCATGACCCCCATACTGTTTTTTCAGCTTAAGTAGCGGTCTGCAGCTCTGCTGACAAATTTTGTTAAAAACACAAAGTAATGGAAAACCAAACCAGAGGTCAGCGATGTGAAGTCAATCACAGTAAAGAAGGCCCTAAAGGTGAAATTAGAGAGTGGGAGAAAAGTGTGCAGGGGCTTAGCTTCCATTGGTGCAGCAGGTACAGTGGCGCCATGGACTGAGGAGCTCACTGAGCCCTGCTTATTGTTTCTTTTTTTGTCCTCATATCACCATAGTGTCTGCAACTCTTCCGCCGCTCTATCTGCGCACCTTGTGGTCCAATGCATATGCTCTTGGCCCCCTTCCTTCAGGCCGGCCAAAGAGCCTCTACCTAGGGCAGTACCTTGGTGTAATCATAGGGAATGACATCCATTCAATCCAGACTTTTCCCCTAAAACCCACTCCATCTGGAGAAGTCGCCCATACACCATCTGCACTTCCTGTTTTACATTCCAGATACAAACGCCACACCCAGGTAACCACTTTGATCCACACAGCTACTTCTGGGTGCTATGGATCTGTCCACTTCTTGCAGATTTCTCTCCATGCAGAGATTTTTTTAATCTAGCTCTAGTTCTTGCTCTTGCTCATACTAATACTGGAGAGATATGCTTCAGCTTCTTTAACCACATCGCTGCTGTGGTTATTTTTGCCCTGTGCTGGATATTCCTATTTTCCTCTATTCATGACGAGCTCAGCTCGTCATCAGCACAGCTCAACTGTGCCTCATGACGAGCTGAGCTCGTCATGAGCATGGAAAGGGTTAAGATCATTAAAGAAGTAAGTGCACCCATTTTTAATAACCTCAAGGCGGGCAGGTTCCTGAAGATAAGCTTGCCCTCCACTAGATTTGATTGGATCAATCAGTTTGCGGAGCTCCCACCTCCTGTCCATTGTAGCTTTGCTTAAATCAGAGCGAGCAAATATAGAAAGTCCCCCTATAGCTATAGGGGCATTAGGTCGAGCCTTCTGCCAGACAGCCTGGCGCAATAAAAAATTGCCAAAGTAGATGAGAAAGGGGCGTGGGAATTTACTCTTTCTATTCTTCTGAACTAGAGGCAACCGATGTGCCCGTTGAACTTGCGAGTCCCAATCCCAGTCTGCCAGGTCTGGGAAAGCCTTCTGCATTAAACCAACTAGATAGGCCCTTGAATCAGAGCCCTCAGACCCCTCCGGTATCCCAAACAGTCTTAGATTTGATTGTCTCTGTCGATTTTCCAAGTCCTCTACTTTTAGCTGAAGCGAGATCAGCTGGGCGTCATGGTTGCTAACTTCAGTGTTCATACGTGTGGTTGCTTCCTCTACCTCCACCACCCGATGCTGTAACTCTGCAATATCCTGCGAAACGCTACCAAAGTTAGTGGTCAGCTCTTGTAGTGAGGTCTGCATCTTGTTATTGTCCTCTCTCAGTTGTAGATAGTATTCTTGCGCCTCTGTGCGTTGATTATTCAGTATTTGACGTATAGTATCCAGTTGGGAGGAACCAGTTTCCTGTCGTATCTCGCCTTCCTGCCCCTGTGATGTATTCAAATTTTTATCTATCGCGGAGAGTGATGGCAAAGATGTCAGGCTAAGACAGGGGCATCAGGAACAGGAAAGGAAATAGGGCCAGTAGCAGGTGATTCTATATCTCTATTAAGCCCCAGGTTCTCACTTGTCAAAACTATATGCCCAGGCTCGTGCGTTAATAGTGGTAGTTCTTGTTCTTGTTCAGTTGGCACTGTTGAAGATAGGTTTGGTGAGACATGCAATGCAACATGGGATGTGCTGGCCTCTGATGAGAAGTGACAATCTGGTATGCTTGAGGTTATCTCAGGATCCGTAGGGCTAGTCCCCGACAGTCTTAGCGTCATATTTTTAACTAGACCTTTCGCCTCAATCCACTTTCTCAGAGGACTCTTATCACCCAGGATTTTCTTTGTAGATAAATTATTGCTTGTGATAAGCCGACTTAACGTAGTGCCAGTCTTACCACCTTTTTTTGCTTTGGTCTTGTTTTTTGGTTTACGTCTTCTTTCCACCTAGATCTTGCTGCCCGATCAGGGGGGCCATTCTTCTCAACCCCCTCATCCTCCGTATCCAATTCGCAGTCTTCATAGGACCCCGGGGCAATGTGCTCATCAATGTGCTCATCTTCCACCTCTCTGGTGATAGAATGGGTAATGTGCCTCTCTATATTGAATACCCCTGCATCTTCTGTTGTAGAGCAAGTGGCCAGTCCAGGTTCTACATCTGGGAGTATTTCTGCAGAGGCTGAGTTCAGATCCTCCATAGCTGGAACCAGTGCAGCAGCAACACTAACACTAACACTATCACTATCATTGTCATTGCCATCTGCAACCACTGGCATTGTTTCAGCGGCTGGCATCTGCTTAATGGTAGAGCTACTGAGTGTCTTTGCATAGACAGATACAGTGTTGCTAGGCTGTGGCTGTAGCTGTGCACGTAACCCAGCGGAGTCTTTTATGGGTTCTTTTATGGGTTCCATAACAGAAGCACGCTTTGAGGCAGAAAGTGTTCGGTTTCCCTCACCAACAATCGCTCCTCCCGCCGTTGCCGGCGGTTTCCCCCCCAACTTTGTTGCAATTTTACCGGTCGTTTTCATAATTGTGCCCGCCCCCAACATGGGGGGTCGCAGTATCTGCTTACCGGTAATTACGCACTCCGGAGTTTTGTCTCCCGCGGCCACCGTCTCTGTCTCTGTCACTGCAGCTGCTGCTGCTGCCGGTGTCGGTACTGGTGCCGCTGTAAGAGTTTCCTTGTGTATCGTCGCTTCCCTAGCGGGAAGAACAGGGAGAGCAGAGAGTTCGAGTGGAGCAGTTCCTGCAGCCTCCACTACTGTTGTCATTGCTGTTGCGTTGGGAGGCGCCGTAGCTGTCGGAACTGCTGCTGCCAGCGAGGGGGGGGGGGGGTGCCGCCGCGGTACCCGCGGTTTTCTTGCTGTTGCGAGTAGTCCGAGGTGGATTCTTCGAAGACATTCTAACTGACAACCAGGTGCGTGGCGGCAGATGAGAACCGAACCAGCCAAAACCAGAGCCCTTAAGCAAACCGTGAATCGTCTGCTGAAAGTGCCGAAGACGCCAATTAGCGAGTATGAGCCCAAACATCGTTGAGTACAACTCGCAGCTTTTTGTTCTAAAGGGGTCTTTTCGCCGTTACAAATGAGTTTATAAATGAATTTGTTGCGTGTTCATCAATATCAGGACCATAGCCGTTCCTCTATTTCGTTAGAGAGGGATTTAGAGGGAGCCTCCAGGTCTGCTGCCGTACGGCCGGATCCTCACTCCGCCATCTCTGTCTAAATAAACTAGCATAAACATGTTGTAGACGGCACTAGGGGTAGGGAGATTATATACTAGGGGTCTTACATTTAAGAACTATCTTCTATGGCCTTTCTTTCTTTTTTTCTCTCTTCTTGTTCTTGAGAGGGATAGGGGGCCTCTTCAGGTACTCTACCGTATGCGCTGCCACCACAGCGGCAGCAGAAGCTGAAGGGTGGCTTCTCCCCGGTTGGGGTGGGAGCTATGGGGGTGGAGGGGGGGGTTTGTTGTTCTCCGCAGGGTGGGGGGGTCAAAACTTGAAAACATTTATTTTCAAACTGACGGGGAGACATGTAATCAGGAATAGGTTCACATTTCTTATTGTCTGCTCTAAGGATAGAAGATTACCACTTGCTCATTGGTTTAATGTATATTTTATATTTAAATGTATAAAATATAATGCTTAGCATGGAATGTAGCAGGGCTAAATAGCAAAAAGAAGAGATCTTTGGTATCAGAGGAGCTAAAGCTACACAACCCTCATTTTTGCTTACTATCTGAAACACATATAGCTGGTAAAGATAAAAAGCTACTTAAGCAATTGGGGTATGACATTGTAGTTTGTTCTACTCTGGGGGCCTCTATCAGAGGGGTAGTAATCCTTAAAGACAAACGATTCAGGGTAGAAATTCTGCAAACTGCTTATGATAAAGATGGTAAATGGGCCATCGCACAGATGAGTTTTGAAAATAACAAATATATTCTATGTGTGGTGTATGGCTCTAACCAGGATGAACCCAAGTTTTTTGACTACTTAAATGTAAAGCTTTTGGATTGGGAAGGGGAACTTATCATAATGGGGGATTTTAATTGCATTATGGATTATAAGATAGACACCACTAGGACCGGAAGCTATCAACAAATGTGTAAAACTAGGTCGCCTATTTTGGACTTATGCAGAATTCATAACATCAAGGATGCATGGCGGAACCTATATCCAAAAACACCGGGGTATACGTACTACTCTGCACCTCACAAACTTTGCTCTAGATTGGACATGGCTCTAGCTAGCGACAATTTACTGAACGCTAGCTTAATGACTATTTGCCCCCGAATCTCCTCGGATCATAACGCTATAATATTGACATTTTCTACTCCACACATTAGGACAAGTTCAAGACCATTTTCCTTCCCTAGATACTTAGTATCAGACTCAGCTTAAATATCACAGCTTAAATTGCATCTTGCTGACTTTATTGAGATCAACATGAACACGGCTACCTGCGGTATGATGTGGGACACCTGTAAGGCAAGTATCAGGGGCTTCACACAAGCTTATGTTATCAGACAAAACTTGGAACATCGCAAGTCTAATGTACAATTGATGTCAAATATAGCTGACCAAGAAGAACTATTGGTATCAGCGTTACGATCAAATCTGTCTACGATCACAGAAATAGGTCTCAAACTTGGGCAATTAAAATGTGACATCAAGGATAAACTTATTCAAAAAAACAGCGTCAGAATACACAAGTATAAAATTGCGCAATACGAGGGAGGGGGGGACAAAATCGGTAAAATTTTAGCCTATAAAACAGCGGAAGAAAGAGCTGGTACTCTGATCACTAAAATTCGGGGAACTGGCAACAAGATCTACGATCAGCCATATGATATTCTAGAACAATTTGCTGATTTCTACAGAGTTCTTTATACGCCAGAATCTATACCAAGCTCAGATGCAATACGGGACTACGTAGATGAGAACCTAACAAATATATATGATAATTTAGGAACAGATTCACTGTCTAACACTATAACAGGGCTTGAACTTCATCAGGCCATCGCTTCACTACCTGTAGGAAAAGTGGCAGGGGAAGATACTATTCCCCTCGAGATTTATAAAGCCTGTCTGGAAGAATTGGAACCTTTGCTGCTGAGGGTTATACAATCTGTTGGGCTAAATGGAAAAGCTCCTAACTAATGGAACAAGGCAAAAATTGTTTTTTTCTTAAAAAGGGCAAACCGAAAGAGGAGAGGGGGTCATATAGGCCCATCTCGCTGATTAATTTGGATGCAAAAATATTTGCAAAAATATTAGCATCAAGGCTGGCCCCCATCATGCCAAGGATTGTTAACCCGCAACAACATGGGTTTATAACCGGGAGGGATACAACAATGCACGTCAATACGGCTATAACGTCATTCGACGTGGCAGGGACGGAGTCAACCCCACTCGGCATGATTTTTTTAGATGCCGAAAAGGCGTTTGACTATCTCTGGCACATTATGACCAAAATGGGGTTTGCGGGACAATTCTTAAAGGGTATACAGGCGCTGTATGATAACCCTATGGCTTGTATCAGTTATGGAGGTCTGACTTCTTCAGATTTTTTAATTTCTCGGGGCACCCGTCAAGGTTGCCCCTTGTCCCCTTTATTATTTGCCCTTTCATTAGAACCATTTCTGTCGGCTCTTCAGTCCCAATCTGGATAGTACCTTTCAGGTCTGGTTCAGAAATACAAAACATTACGGCATATGCCGACGATATTGCTATATACTCACAAGACATCATTGAGGCACTTCAAGGGATTTCCTTTGAGGCCTGTAAATTTGGGAAAGTATCAGGCTACAAGCTTAACCTACAAAAGACATAAATTATAGCTAATTATACACCAGCGGTGGCGGTCCCTGAGATCTGTAAAGTTGCTAAATATTTAGGCGTCAAAATCACGTCTAAAATACGGGAAATTAATAATATTAACTATAATGAACTAATCAAATCCACCACCTCTTCACTAAAAAAATGGCATAGACTACCCTTGAATTTAATCGGCAGAATTAATTTAATAAAGATGAAGATACTGCCTAAATTCGTGTATCTCTTTCGCTCTATCCCATTAGCATTAAACAACTCATTTTTCAACCAACTAGATGGAGTATTCAGTAGCTTTATATGGGGGTATAAAAAAGCGCGAAGATCATTGAAGCTCCTAAAAATGGCACTAATGAGGGCGGTTTAGACTTCCCCGACTTTAAGCTATGATTTTGGTCTTCATTTGTAAAACGTCTTCGGTCCTTATTAAATAGAGAAGACGCACTATTCTTCCATGTATTTATGTTGAAAAGTGACTCAAGAATGTTTCTGCTCCAGACCAATGATCCCAATTACTACAAGAGGGTAAAATTTAAGACCGCTCGGGACATAACTAAGATTTGGGGCAGTATATTAACATTTTGCAAGACTTCTTTTTACCATCCAAAACTGCAATTATGGGACAACCCTGGCCTCCCGGGAATTTTCAATGATGGTACGGTCTCTAGATGGTCCAGGCTGGGAATCAATGTTTTGGGAGATCTATATGGCACACAGGGATTCTTAGACTTTTGGACACTCAAACTCATATATGACTTACTTGAAACTATGAGATTTAAACATTTACAGATACATGATTTTCTGATTAACAAAAAACAGATCCATGACATTTCTGATTGAGAGATCTGGAACTGCTTATATTCAACTAAAAATAAATCCGTAATATGTGAAGCCTACAAGCACCTGAGTGTATTCAAAGCAAATGACTGCTCAAAATTAGCAGAAAAATGGAGCAGACAGCTTGGTTTAAACATAACACCTAAACAGATAACACACTCTTTATCGAATATTAACAATTTAGTCCGATCATCTAGCCTAAGGCTGCAACAATTCAAAACCACATGTATGATATATTATACACCTGAAAGAATTTCTAAATGGTCTCCCAATAACACCTACAGTGACCGCACAAAATGTCCCAAATGCTCCGCCGAGGCAGCAGATCTGGAACAAATGTTGTTCTCATGCCCCAATCTTAAGGAATTCTGGGGGGAAATATATAAGGTAATGAAAATCAAGAAGATTGATTTGCCTATAATCACTGCTGCAACAGTTCTACTTGGCCTTGGTCTGCTCTAACTACAATTTTTATGTCATGTGCAAAATTAACATTGGCCAGAGCTTGGACCTGCCCTGAATCACCTACTGTATGGGATTGGTGGGCCTTAGTAACAGAGATACATTCAATGGAGCTAGCCTTAGCGAATCTTAGAGGGATACGCTCATTGATCAAATATGAAAAGAACTGGGGCGACTTTTCTCTAACATGATCATTATTATGAGAATATTAAATCTCTCTCTTCTCGCAAATACTTAGGCTTTAGCCTTCAGATCCTTGTTATAATTTTTCATTCTCTCAATCTTTTTTTTTTCTCTCTCTCTTTTTTCTTCCTTTTTGGTATTTATATGTATATACCCTATTTTCAAGGCAGGAAAAGCAATAATATTTGTAATATGTAATAAGTGGAATCTTCCTAAGAAAGCACTGACCTGAGAGGATATCATTTCTTCTTTCTATGTAGCAATGATTATACTTTTTTCTTTTCTCTCTGTATGTATTAATGTATTAACATATGTCTTCCTGATCGGTTTGTTAAATAAAAAATAAAAATAAAAAATAAAAGATTTCTCTCCATGCAATAAGTATCAAATAAAACAAAAGGACTTGCTGCTTCCTGTGCAAAGAGCAAAGTGTCGGCATATCCACTTCCAGAAGGACCAACTATGAATTTATGACTTGCTGCCCCAAGTTATATCCTTTTGGACAGCCTCTATGACAACCCAGAAAGCTTTTATCCTGGGGCACTGAAAAAGAATTGTGATCATCATTGGCATTTAGAAAGCCACACCTTCAACTCCTTGGAATGGTTGGTAGAGTGTAGGTAGCTATTTTTGAAGGTATCCAATACAGTCTATTAATAGTGAAAAAATGGTTTCGCTTTAGGTTTGCTGGTTTGACAAATGAATATTGTAATTTCAAAGATTCACACCAAATTGACTGAAAGTCCGCCCCTTGGAAAGTGTCTCCCCACATCGTGTGTTCTGACTCAGAGTTTTTTAATCTCTCGTCCAGAAATTTTCATACCAAAGAAGGAGCGAGGACTTGAATTCCCTATTTCCCCCGATCTTCATATTCAAAGCCGAAAACCAGGAAAACTGTTGGACATACTTAGACCTAAACAGCCCGTCCCCCACTCTCGCTCTGAAGGCTTCCCAGGGTAACAACCCTTGCTTTGCCATCAAACCCCCCCAGGTAGCAATCCCAGTGCAGCATAGTGGAAGACTCAGCTGGTGCTTCAAACAGTCTGGAGTACCTGGGGAGTCCTACATTGTTGCAAAATCAGACTAATAACCTACACCAACCAAATTTTCTTTCCCTACACCAGAGAAGTGCAGAACTTAGAACCTTCAATCGCACCGTTTTGAAATACTTAGGTGCACCAAACTTATACAGAAACCCATCGACAGACGTCTCCTCCATCATCTCTCCCAATACCCTGCCCCAGGTAGAATTTTCGGGTTGCCCCAACAGCATTGGGATATTCTTAAAATGGAATGCTATGGAATACAGATACAATTCCGGGAGAGCCAAGACACCCTTGACCAGCATACGTCTAAGCGGTTCCTAAGCCAATCTGGCCCCTCTAGAAGCCCAAATAAAACTAACAATTTTCCCTTGGATTTTATCTATATTTGATCTTGGGAATGTAAGGGGGGGTACAATTAAAGAGATATGTTAACTTAGGGAGGATTGTCATCTTTACTAAGTTAATGCATCGTAAATTGTTAGGGGCAAATTCTTCCACCTGGAGAGCAATACATCGATTTCCCTAGCTACCCTTTTTAAGTTACAGAGAGGAATTTCATCCACCTTATTGGCAATCATAATCCTTAAGTATTTTATCTCTGAGCTAATCCTATCACTCCACCCTTCTACATTCCAACACATTATTTTAGTTTTGGACTTATTTACCAGATACCCAGACTAAGCCCTGAATTCTCCTACCAACTGTTCCACTCTCGATACATTTGTATTGGGGTCAGAAGTATAAATTAACAAGTCGTCAGCTTACAGTTCTATCTTGCTAGTATATGCTGTTGCATAGAAGGGGACAACCTGTTTGTCTGCTCTTAACTGTTTGCAAAAGGTTCGATGTAAATATCAAACAACAAAGGTGACAAGGGGCAGCCCTGCCACGTACTCCTTTGTATATTAATGTGGTTGAGATTCATCAACGAAATTGTTTTCATCTGGCAGGGCAACCAGGAAACCTAGAAGAGTTTTCCCTTTGGATTAATGCTGCAGATCCTAATCTCAAATTTGCCACACACTCTAGTAACATCAAGGTGGAATTTCTAGACATATTGGTTGAGCATTGTAACACCCCCCTCCAGGTCACATTGTACACCAAATCGACGGCTAGAAACACCTTATTACAATTCGAAAGTTAGCTCTGTGAAGGGTTTATGAAGGAGCAGGAGAGTGGCGCTCAAGCAGGTTACTAGGTATAATGTGGTGGAATGAAGAACAAATGCTACGGTGCAACCATGGCAGGGGAAGACCCTAAACCCCTGTGTGAGTTATGGGCAAAAGCCCGTAACACGGCAAACATACAACAAGTCCTGGGCACACATATAGAGTATACCGTTTAGGTACAGTAATGTAATTCCATGAAAGTCGACACCGGTAGTTCAATGAAAGTGGTTTTATGTAGATGATATTCGTAAGGAAAACAACGCCAGCCGACACCTGTTTCGTCAACAAGTCACAACTTGTGAATCTTCAGGGCGGGAAACAATATAATATAATGAGATCATAGTGTGTAAAATCATAAAATAAAACGTGCGTGACGTACAATAAAGAGCAAGAGGTTGCTTTCACACGACACCCACCTATCAGTGGAAACCATAAAAGCCTCTGTAAGAAACGTTCTTGTGGTGAAAAGTTGATAGGCGCAAGATTTTAAGTGCATCCTATCTAAATATATTGTAATGCAAAAGGAAAAGAAAATCATCTAAGCAAGCGTTATGACAAGAACATTCCTCTGTTAAGGAATGGATAACCTCCAGGTGTTGTATGCATCCTGTATATAAACAATTGTAATGGTAAGAGGAAAGAAAAACATCTGAGCAAGTGTTTTGTCAATACAGGAAAAAACTGTCCTGTTTCACAGAAATCCGTAGTTTTTAAGGCAAACGGAAGGCGTGTCATTTCGAATAGAATGAGCAGGACTCACACCACTATTTACATGTATCATATTTCATATTGATGTGTCATCTAGAGTAAACGGAAAGCGTGACATTTGGAATAAAACGTGCAAGAATCACACGAATATTTGCATGCGTGAGCGGGCGGGTGACATACGGCTTTCGATGTCAGTACACACATCTTTTGGAAAAATATTGATACATGTATGTAAATGAACCATAAATGCAACTTCTACATGGCTATTGGTTACACTCTCAATGGAGTAAACCGAAAACACATTGATGCATTACTTCACATAATTAAGGTGAACCTGTAACTGTACATGGTACCTAACACAAGACTTGATCCCAATTGGAAGGAAATAGGCAGTAAAGAAGCAAAGAAATGAGCGAAACAGCCGAAAAAAGTGGTAACAAGCGGCATGCACGATTAGGCGGTCAGGCAAGAGTGAAAATCGTGTAACGCTTTAATTGATAATAGCGTAGTGCGTTCTTCTAAAATAAGAAAAGGAGAGATAAAATGACGGGTGACCCGCAGTGAATAAAACAAAGCCGTACTGGTGAAAGTAACGGGTTAGCAGTTAAAAGAGAAAAAGGTGGGTGAGCAGATACCTGTGGGGACCTACTGATGAACCGGCGATAATTCCAACCCGGTTTAGGGGTAAAGGTTGAAGCCGCGGATGGGGCTGTCTCGGTAAAAGAAATTCCCATGGGCGGGTACATCCGTGTATCGGCAGGGCCTGTAAAGCAACGTGAGTCACGGTAAGTGATGAGGAAAGCTGGGTTGGAGAGCTATACAGGCATGTGGGTTGGGTAAAGCGGTTACCTGAGTATGCAGAGTCCTGTCTGTGCTCGCCTCGGAGAATGGGAGGTCGAGTGTAGACAGGAAGTAGTGATTTATCGTATAGAGTGAATGAAAGAGCTAGAACGCTGACCTCCTAAAGTGCCGGTGTGCACAGGAAGTGGTGTAAAGAGCGATATCAAGTGACGAGTATGAGAGCAGATATCGAGTGAGGAGTCTGAGAGCAGAAGTGCAATTGCGTAGAAGAGTGTTTATTACTGCCAAAAAAAGACGACCACTGGTCATATATAAAAACAAATGAATGACAATCAGCATAACAGTACTATAGTCGGTTGGAAAAACAAAAGCAGCTGTGCAGAAGTAACACTGAATAATGTTATACATAAAATCTGATTGAAATAGGAAAAATAGAGTGTACTGACATTACACATTTGCGTGAGTACCAACAACTGGAAAGGGGCAATAATAAGGCCCATACACAAGAAAGGTGATATGCATAGCCCAAAAACTACAGATTAATCAATTTGTTAGACATTGGGGAGAAGATATTTGCAAAAATAGTGTTAGGCAAACTAAAAAATTGGGTAAAACAGAATTCAATTGTCCCAGTAGAACAGGGGGGATTTAAAGAAGGGCACTTCACACTAGACCATTGCTATGCCCTCTGGGCCCTTGCCCGGAAGTCGATAGAACAAAAGGGGAAAATGTACTGTTGCTTCGTCGACTTCCAGGCGGCCTTTGATTTGGTGGATCGCAGTAGCTTATGGGAGTGCTTGATTAAATATGATATCCCAGTAGGCCTACTGGCCATACTAAAAGAATTACACAGAGGAAACTGGGCCCAAGTAATTAAGGACACCTAAGGGGCACTGACAAAAAAAATAGCCATAGGAAATGGGCTAAGACAGGGCTGTGTCCTGGCCCCTCTCCTATTTTCAATTTTTTTAGCAGATCTACCAGCAGCACTGGAAGTAGAAAGAAGTGCAAGCCCCAGAATGAGCGGTAGAAAAATTAGCAAGCCTGCTATATGCGGACGACCTAGTGATAATTGATCAGACGTAGCTAGGGCCACAGAAAAAATTAAATGCTTTCAGAGACTACTGTGAGGCCAAACTTTTAGTGGTAAATATGGACAAAACAAAAATTCTATGTTTTGGTAAAAGGTCCAAAAGTTTTAGCTGGTATCTAGGTCAAACAAAATTGGAAATTGTAAAGGAATATACATACCTAGGCCTATGGTTTGAAAGCTCCTTAAAATGGGGTACACATTTGGAAGCCCAAAAAGCAAAAGCATCGTCCTCCATCTGTGGACTGAAAAAATGTAATAAAGACTATGGGGACTAGTTACATAAACCAATGTTAAAAGCTTATGAAGCTATGATCCCGCCCCAAGTATTGTATGGGGTAGAAGTTCTCCATTTAAGTGGCAAAGGAGGGTGGGATCGGGAGGAAGGTAAGGCCCTAAAAATGCTATTGTCACTACCTAATTCAGCCATGATACAGGCAATTAGATTAGAGACAGCAACAATAGCATGGAATAGTCCGGCCCAAATGGCCTTGGCAAGATTTTGGAAACGCCAAACCCAAAGGGGCGTGCAGAAGGTTTCACATTGGTGTAGTGAGGAAATCCGGTATAGCAGCCTAAAATGGGCAAAGGAAGCGAGAACGAAAATAAAGGGGATAACTAGGAGTCTAAAGGTGAGAGAAAACCAGAATCCCTTAGACGTAGCTTTTACCAAGAGTTTACTTAGGGCCCAAGGTATGGAGCAATCAAGGTATCAGGACCTAGAATGCTTGAGAAAGAAAGAAATCGGTCCAATGTATTATAAAAGCGAGGGAAAATGATGCCTGGTACCCGTATCTAGAAACTCTGCCAAACCATGGACTTAGATGCGAAATCTTGAAAAAACGAATTGGCACTAACCCATGGCTAATTAAGGGGAAACTAAAGACAGAAATGCTATATCCCGACGGATTATGCAAATGCGGGCTGGGGACCAAGTGTGAAATACTGCACATACTGTTAGATTGCCTTATGGTCCTAGAGGTGAGAAAACTGTTTTTACGGCCACTATTTGTAAAATACGGAATAAGGTCACGAGCTCAAGCCATTGTATTACTGATAGAAATGAAAAATCTGGATATTGCAATTGCACTAGGAAATTATATGAGAGGTGTAAACTGTTTTGCTAGGGAAAAACTTAAGCAAAGGCCTGTGATTCATCTATCTTCAAACCCACCCATCTAGTAGATAAAGGCTTAAGACCATAGAGAACTATAGACCAAATGGTTTTAATTTATTGCTGCTAAGCAAAAATGTTGTGGGTAAAGTACTTTTTAATCTTAGGACCTATGTTATCATTGTTTTATTATGTTTTTATGAGGTTTTAAACTTTTAAACGGAGTCTATAAAAAAGGAAAAATAGAGGCTGCTTGAGGCGATGGTAGATATGGTTTTATTACAGATGTATTAAGTAAAGCTGTCCGGAAAGTAACTGTCTGATTTTAAATGTTAATTTGCTTCTTATTGTTATTGACTGGTATTGTATATTTTTTTGTATTTATAAGATCTTGGAGTTTAAAGACTATGGTCTAAATAAACAGAGTTCTCTCTCTCTCTCTCAAAAAACTGATGTATTCATTTTGAGTGTATGGGTGTCCCTTCTTTCTAAGATGGCTCCCACTGTGGTAGTCTTGAGCCATTATGCAGTCCTGTTTCGATGTTTGACACACGTGGATTAGGACGCTTTCTCTTTCTTTGCCTTCCGGGTCCTGCTCCTTCACGCAGGTTTGGGCTTATATAAAATCCCCTTCTGGATCCGCTTCCACATTCTTCCTCCGCCGGTCATTACTGGCGTGAGGACTGACATGTCATCTGGACCCTAAATTTTCAAATGGAACGCCAGCGACCTATCTGAGGTAAGCCCGTAATTGAGTCTGGCGCTATAAACAGCTGAATTCTGCCTTTGCCCTGGTTTACATGGGGACTCCATAACTCTAGGGGATGTGCACTTATATCTATCATACCCCATTGTGATCTCCGCTAATCGGAGCTATTCATAGGGAGTCTTTGATTCATGTTTTCGATATTCACATCTGCCACTTTGATAATCTATTCACCATTTCAGATATAGAATACTTATACGTGACAGGGAGCCTACCCATGGTAGTTTGTTTGAAGATACTTTTCGTGCTTAAGCCAGCTCCATATTTCTGAATATGTCTACTGTGCCACCCACTGTCGAGATATGCATTAGCTAACGTGTATCCTTTAGCTAGAACGCCTTTTTACCCTCACTGTCGCATCGTCTTTAGTGGGATTTTTGTATTCGTATGTTTGCCTGTATATTTGTTCATACGTTTGTTTAGCTTATATTTTTGTGCAACTTTAAGCATAACCCATTGTTGCTCTTTTCATCAGGCCTCTTAGCATCTCATGAGACCCAGTAACTGATTCTACAATCTGTATGCCCACATGGTGATTCCACCCCATACCTGGCCTGCTGACCTTGGCATGTCCCACCATTGATGTCACATTTTGTACTCCTCTTTCTTGGAACCAACTAGGAGTTCGCATCTTCCTACCCGACTTTGAACTATTTTGAGCAGGCGAGTTTTCCATCTAGCATCTGCCAGCATATCATGCATAAATCGGCTACTCCCACACGTACAAATTCAATCATCTGTTTTGCAGGGCAGCCCTTTGTATCTCTTTGTGTTGTCCCCATTCTTGCACTTAACTGACTAGCAGGGTCTGATCTCAACCTACAGGTATCTATCAGTGTACTTGATTTGCTATTCAACACGATCATCGCCCTTACTGGTCTTTTATGGCACTGTTTTGTTGGTGATACACACCTATGAATGCACCCTACTACTTCCAATTTCTTTTGAATTTATCTTTGTAACTTTTCTCCTATGTGTGATGGTTGGCTTACCTCTTATGATTTCCAGAACACTTGATCACCTTGTGTGTCATGCCTTTTCACCCACCCCTCACAGTCTTTGTCCATCCCCATGCACCCCCTATAGTATTTTTCTTAATAAATATTTAATATTATATGTCTTGGTCTCTACAAACTTTGTTTCTTCCTGAATGTAATTTAATAAAGGGGATATTCTACTCATAGACACCTCATTAGAATATTATTGTAACACAATGTTGAATGTGTACATACATATGTTCTGTTGATATTTCAGATATCTATCTTCATGAGTCCCACTCTGTTTTTTGCTTAGCCCTGATGAAGGTGTGACCAAGATTTGAGTTAAAACACCGGAACGCGCGTCGGTGCTGGAGACCTTGTGTGTCCCCCCACTTCTAGTTTCCTTCAGTAAAAGAAAACACATCTCTGAACTATACGAGAAGTGAAGAATTATATATTTTTCCTGTACAATCATCGAGTCTTATCTGACACTGTATACTTTGCAAAGATATTTTGGCGAAGATCCTTGGTATCTGATGAGAAGCATCACTGTGATTCTATCAATCATGAACTGGTATACGTGGTGTTGTATGAGTATGTGTGAGCTTGTGTTAGCGTGATAGATAGACTGAATGAATGAGTGTGTGTGACTCATGATGTACTGATCATTTTGGACATTGATTGTTATGTGTTTTTGTATCACTTGGATTAAAAAACATTTTGTATTTGGGAGAACAATGCTTGTGTAGGACCAAGCTTTTCTTATCGGTGATTTACTAGCACCTGTTAAAGTTATATTTGGGCAGAGGGCTGTGTTCTCACGTTATTGTTAGTAGCTTTATTTCCCTGTTCCCTCTGCCAGCTATCAGTTCCAGGGGCCCCCTTCTGTACGAGTGGACACATAGTTATGAGCCTGTTCTGTCTGCGGCTCTGCTGACAAATTTTGTTAAAAACACAAAGTAAGGGAAAACTAAACCAGAGGTCAGTGATTTGAAGTACATCACAGTAAAGAAGGCCCTGAAGGTGAAATTGGAGAGTGGGAGAAAAGTGTGCAGGGGCTTATCTTCCATTGGTGCAGCAGGTACAGTGGTACCATGGACTGAGGGGCTCACTGAACCCTGTTTATTGTTTTCTTTTATGTCCTCATATCTCCACAGCGTCTGCAACTCTTCAGCTGCTCTATCTGCACACCTTGCGGTCCAATTCATTCGCCCTTGACCCCCTCCACTGAGTCCGGCCAAGGGGCCTCTACCTAGGGCGCTACCTTGGTGTAATCATAGGAAATGACATTCTTTCAAGCCAGACCTTTCCCTAAAACCCACTCCATCTGGAGAAGTCGCCCATACCCCATCTGCACTTCCTGTTTTACATTTCCGATCCAAACGCCATACCCAGGTAACCACTTTGATCCACTCTACTTCTGGGTGCTATGGATCTGTCCACTTCTTGCAGATTTCCCTCCATGCAATAAGTATCAAATAAAACAAAAGGCCTTGCTGCTCCCTATGCAAAGAGCAAAGTGTTGGCATATCCACTTCCAGGAGGACCAACTGTGAATTTATGACTGTTGCTGCCCCAAGTATATCCTGTAGGGCAGCCTCTATGCCAACCCAGAACGCTTTTATCCTGGGGCACTGTGAAAAAATTGTGATCATTATTGGCCTTTAGAAAGCCACACCTTCAACTCCTTGGAATGGTTGATAGAGTGAATTTAGCTATTTTTGAAGGTATCCAATACAGTCTATTAATTGTGAAAAAATTGTTTCGCTTCAGGTTTGCTGGTTTTACAACTGAATATTGTAATTTTAAAGATTCACACCAAATTGACTGAAAGTCCGCCCCTTAGAAAGTGTCTGCCCACATCGTGTGTGCTGACTCTGAGTTTTTTTATCTCTGCTTCCAGGAATTTCCAATACCAAAGAACGAGCGAGAACTTGAATTCCCTATTTCCCCTGATCTTCACATTCATGGCTGAAAACCAGGAAAACAGTTGGACATACTTAAACCTAGACAGCCCATCCCCCACTCTCACTCTAAAGGCTTCCCAGGGTAACAACCCTTGCTTTGCCATCAAATCCCCCCAGGTAGCAATCCCAGTGCGGCATAGTGGAAGACTCAGCTGGTACTTCATACAGTCTGGAGTACCTGGGGAGTCCTACATTGTTGCAAAATCTGACTAATAACCTACACCAACCAATTTTCTTTCCCTACACCAGAGAAGTGCAGAACTTAGAACCTTCAATCGCACCTTTTTAAAATACTTAGGTGCACCCAAACTTATGCAGAAACTCATCGACAGACATCTCCTCCATCATCTCTCCCAATACCCTGCCCCAGGTAGAATTATCGGGTTTCCCCAACAGCATTTAGATATTCTTAAAATGGAATGCTAAGGAATACAGACATAAATCCGGGAGAGCCAAACTCCTTTGACCAGCATACGTCTGAGCTTTTCCCAAGCCAATCTGGCCCCTCTAGAAGCCAAAATAAAACTAACTATTTTCACCTGGATTTGATCTATATTTGATCTTGGGAATGTAAGGGGGATACAATTAAAGAGATATGTTAATTTAGGGAAGATTGACATCTTTACCAAGTTAATCCATCTGTAAATTGTTAGGGACAAGAACTTCCACCTAGAGAACAATACATCAATTTCCCAAGCTACCCTTTTTAAGTTACAGAGAGTAATTTCATCCACCTTATTGACAATCATAATCCCTAAGTATTTTATCTCTGAGCTAATCCTATCACACCACCCTTCTACATTCCAACACAATATATTCGTTTTGGACTCATTTACCAGGTACCTAGACAAAACCCTGAATTCTCCAGCCAACTGTTCCACTCTCGATATAGTTGTATCCAGGTCAGAAGTATGAATTAACAAGTTGTCAGTGTACAGTTCTATCTTGCTATTATATGCTGTTGCATAGTAGGGGACAACATTTCTGTCTGCTCTTAACTGTTGTGCAACAGGTTTGATCTAAATATCTAACAACAAAGGGTATAAGGGGCAGCCCTGCCGCATACCCCTTTGTTTATAAAAACTCCTTGTCAGAGAACTATGAAAGAGGATCTTGGCCGATGAATTTTGATATAACTTCTGGAGGGTATGTATAAAACCAGAACCAAAACTCATAGCACCCAAGACCTCCCACAGAAATGACCAATACACCCGATCAAATGCAAGGAAATCGAGGGAGTCGTGGTGAGGTCAATTATGCCTATCAGTTGTTCTGTAAGCTGCTGGATTTGCCTTCTTGGGATAAATCCTTTCTGATCCACATGAATCAGCTGAAGGACTAGCTTGGCCAAACTCCCTGCCAATACTCATAAAGACCTTATAGTCTGCATTCAGCAGGGATATTGGTCGATAGGAGTCGGCTTTCCTGGGATCCTTGGGTTTTAAAATCAAAAGAATTGTGGCTTCTTTCCACGTTGTTATCTGCCAGCCCAGCCAGTATATTGAATTTAACAGAACCTCCCACACTGGGATCAGTTCTTCTATTAGAAGCTTATACACCTCAACAGGGAGAGCATCAGGGCCTGTGGCCTTGCCACTCTTATTGTGAAGTAGACATGTCCTAATATCTTCCTTTGTTATATGGTCGCCCATAACTTCTCTAGCCTCCAGTGTGAGTTTTGGAGTTTGCACTTTATCTAACCAGGCTTTGAGCGCTCGAAGTCCAGGTAGACCTCCTCCATATACAGGTACGCTCCTCCTGGCGGACCCATGCCGACTAGCTAGCGGCCACCATGTTCCCCAAGATCCTCTGTCCTCAATATGACTTGACTGCAAAATCGCGGAACCCTGTTTATTGTTGTATTGTATAATTCAAGTTGCAGCCAAGAGGCTCATTTACATCCGGAAGTAGCGCCCACAATACACTGGCTATGCTACTGGACATGTGAGATAAAGGCAGAGGTAGAAAGCAGTCAGGAAGAGTGAATTGAAGGACATATAGAAAGAAAAAAACTGTACTCCTGTGTGTGCTAGAAGGGGCTGATTTACCTATTTGAGTATTTCCCCTTGAAGGGGCGTGGGGAGTTCGGCGGCTCTGGGGACAATAGAGTTCTGTTTCTGAAGGCCCAGGGTCACCTTCTAGTAGAACTGGATAAAGGTGGAAAGCCACTGAAAGCTTGAGCCAGATGCCTGTTTCAGCTCAAGGTCTTCTTGAACCCTCGCTCACCAAAACAAGCTTAGCTCAGCCTGCTGTCCAGGCTGTAACGTCATATGCCAAGTATGAAAGATAAAGCATTAATCTGTAATGTAAAACAGGAGTATACAACACCCATCTAGTGGCTAAATTGCACAATGTAAAACTAGAAAACCTGGGGGCAATCCTTGCTTCCATGTTTGACCAAATTGTGTGATCCTAGCCAAATCTTTATTTACCTGAGCCTCCTTTATTCATCATCACATAAGAGGGACCCTTCAAATACATGTGTTCTAGATAAGCACTATAAATAAAAACATTTTCTGTTTGATTTAGTCCACTATAATAGTGCTTCATCTGCACTAAGAATCTAAGCCACAAGAAGGGTGCACATGACAACAGACTTGCTTTTTCACTAAATGCTTCGAGAGTGAGGGGGCATGAATGTTTCAATTGATTTTAAAAAACAATCACTTTTAATAAATGTGCTTCAAGGCATGGCTGGGACATTGGAAGTGAGAGTTTAATGCAGGAATAGCTGTGGGCCTTATGGTCACAACCGAAGTACACTCTAAGGTGCTATTTATTGCCCAGATGGGTCATGGCATTGTTCCGGAAGGTAGGGGTGGCGATAAATTGGAGAAACTGGAAAAATGTAATACAGAAAAAGCACTGGAGGCAAGAATCTGAGTTGATGTGCACCAAGTAAACTGCGAGTGAGTTTGAAGAACATGTGATTATTTAAAAGTTCAAAAACAGTAGGGCAAGAACCAGAGCCCTGAGGCAGTTTTCAAGAGGGCAAAGCAGGGGTACTACAATTCACTGTTTAAATGTAATGTATTAGACTTTAGTGAATATTAATGCAGAAATAGCAGCAATGCAAATCAGGGCTGTGATGCATTGTAAGAGCTCAAAAATCATGTTTACTCAGTGCTTTAAATGGAAATCCATAAGTGCAAGAGCTCTGTATTTGGAGTACCTATTTTCTCAACAGAACTACTGGTACTCTTTATTTGGAGTATCTATTTCCCCCAGAGAAGTGCTGGTTCTCTCTGTTCAGAGTAACTATTTGCTCCTGAGAAGTGCTAGTACTCTCCATTCGGAATAACTATTTGCTCCTCAGACGTTCTGGTACTCTATATTCAGAGTACTTATTTGCTCCAGAGAAGTGCTAGTACCCCCGTTAAATATTTTCAACATTAAAGAAAAGCACTTTTTTAATGTTGAATTGATTAAACGTGCCATACGTTGTGCAATTAACAACACACACTTTTTCAGAGCTCTCCTTGTTGCCAGAGTCTTTGAACCAACCAAACATTTGGCTCAACCATATCGGCCCTTCACAGTAATTCGTTGTTTCACTCACCCCTAGAGCTGGCCCCATATGTCTAGCCATCCCTACTCCAGGGCCCTCCCTTATCTCTCCTTAGTCTTACAAGGCCCAGTAAAACGCACTCCTTTCCAAATCTCTTTCTAAATGTTAAAACTCTCAAAAAGTGTTTGTTTCCATGTAATGTCCCGTTGATGGGTAGAGGAAGTTTCTTAAGTGGGGGTATAAGGCAAGTAACTCTACTCGGCCTCATTCGTTGCCAGCCTTCAGATAGAATCTCTCTTCATTCCTACCTCCACCGGACCGCGGACTCTGCTGCGTACTTCTTTCCAGCAAAACACACAAGATGATGGACGGAATGTTGCACATTGGCAAAACATTCACCCCCAGTCACAGATCTGGGTTTAATCCATCGTTATTTTGCCCACCAATCCACCCCAGTTAAGACATGGCCATATGCAAATCAGTCTTGACTCTGCTCCTCATGGGAACAGTCCAGTCCGAACTGCCAAGCCATGTCTTCCCTGGACCAGAATCAAGCATCCTAGGACTGGTTTCTGGCTATCAGCCATCATCAGCCAGGATAGCTTGACTCCAGTGGCGTAGTGAGCACGGGACCCACGTCTGGGCATACCCTTCCCACATAGGGTGAAAAGCAAAACACACAAGTTGATGCACGGAATGTTGCACATTAGCAAAACATTCACCCCCAGTAACAGATCTGGGTTTAATCCATCGTTATTTTGCTCACCATGCCACCCCAGTTCAGACACGGCCATATGCAAATCAGCCTTGACCCTGTGCCTCATGGGAACAGTCCAGCCAGAACTGCTAAGCCATGACTTCCCTGGACCGGAATCAAGCATCCTAGGACCGGTTTCTGGCTATCAGCGTCATCAGCCAGGATAGCTTGACTCCAGTGGTGTAGTGAGCACGGGAACCACGTCTGGGCACACCCTTCCCACATAGGGCGAACAGCAAAACACACAAGATCATAGACGGAATGTTGCACATTGGCAAAACATTCACCCCTAGTCACAGATCTGGGTTTAATCCATCGTTATTTTGCTCACCACGCCACCCCAGTTCAGACATGCCCATATGCAAATCAGTCTTGACCCTGTGCCTCATGGGAACAGTCTGTCCCGAACTGCCAAGCCATGTCTTCCCTGGACCGGAAACCGGTCCTAGGATGCTTGTTCCCAGTCCAGGGAGGACCTGGCTTGGCAGTTCAGGCTGGACTGTTCCCATGGGGCACAGGGTTAAGACTGATTTGCATATGGCTGGGTTCAAACTGTAATGGCATGGTGAGCAAATAAACGATGGATTTAGGCCCAGATCTCTGTACTGGGGTGAATGTATGACATTGTTCTGCAATCTGTCCATCAACTGTTGTTTTTGTATTTGTCACACCCCGAGTGGGACGGGTATGCTCAGACGTGAGTCCTGTGCTCTCCATGCCATATCTCACAGCTGATCCTATGCCCCAGTCCCATATCAGCCACCACCTGGCCCCACTTTCATTATTCCGGTAAAAAAACATTAGTAAAATCACCCTCAAACTTAAAACATTGAATATATCAGTAAATATAATTAGCAAATCAAATCAAAGAGGCTTTATTCGAGTAAAATTCTCATAAAAGCACATACAGACATTTATATATTAAAAACCACATTAAATGAAAACCTCATTTTTGATTGACAATCATTAAAAAAGATAAAATACATGGTTAATACATTGCAATGCTAAACATTACTTAATAACACTGATTGCTGGAAAGGGTGCTTATATGGGCAAGCTCTTGGTCACAATTCTCTGTCTAATAGACCATGCCCATCTGAGGTGCTTGGCAACTGCTATAACTAGTGGAATAGAAGTGCTGGTGCAAATAATTCTCAAAGCCGCTAGGCTACTGGTAGTACCTAAGTTTCTACATGCGGGGGCTAGCCAAATTCCTCTTGGAGTGACGTAAGCCCTGCAGGAAAATAAAAAATGACCTATGCTTTCTTTTGGGGCTCCACATACAGGGCAATCTATATTAGAAGAACTTTTCCACCTCCCTGTAAACGATGTAAGAGGGAGCGCACCAGATCTAATTTGGAATAGGAGCTTCCTGTCCCCTGGCGTTGTTATACTATCCCAATAGTCTTCCAGCACACGATACAATTTGGCTTCCAAGAAGCGACCCGTCATAGAATCAGCAGTGGTTTTTCTCCAATCTCCCAGGGCCACAAAATCCCAATATAGTCCTTTCAATGCTCTTTTACTCGGAAAGACCTCTCCTAAAGGATTCTCCCATGGGGGTTGGAGACCAAGCTCACAGAGCATGTTTCTAAGTTCTTTTAACCATCCTATTCTATGGAAGATATCTGCTTTTATTACAGCTAAGAACCCCTCCGCGTAATGATGTAACTCCGGAGTCGTCCAAAGCCGTCTCCAATATAGAACAGGTCGTAGCCTGGACAAATCCCCTACTGCCTTCCTCCCCAGGTCAAGTCTAAGGGGGAGCAATGGGGTACTTTTAGGTAGGCCAGTAACTGCCCTAAGAAACTTGTTTTCCAATTTCTGCATTGAATGTAACTTCCCAAAGCCCCACAGTTCTGCCCCATACAGAGCGGACCCTAGCGCCTTGGCCTCATAAACTTCCAAAACTGGCTTAATTGGTTTGGACTTCGATTTTCTATGCTCCACCCCCAGAGCAACAGATATTTGTCTATGTCTTAGCGCCGCCATATCGATGCGCTGTGACCATCTCAAATCGTCAGTTATGTAAATGCCAAGATAAGTGAAAGCCTTGACAACCTCTAACAGAGAATTGCTCATTAATATTTTGGGTCTAAAACTACGATGGCAGTTGAAAGTCATTAACTTGGTTTTAGCCACATTGACTTCAAATCCGTGCTCCCCGCAAAATTCATCAAAAATAAGAAGAGCACATTGTAAGCCGCTTGGGGTCTTTGACAAAATTAAGGTGTCATCGGCGAACATCAAAATTGGAACTTTGATGCCCGCCAAAGAGGGCGCATCTACACTAACAGCCAACATACGAGCGACTATCCCATTAATAAATAGAGAAAAAAGCAAGGGGGCCATCGCACACCCTTGGCAAACTCCCCGTTCAACCGGGAAGTCAGCCATAACTTCTCCATTCCTACCCCACTGGATTTTGGCAAAATTAGCCTCATGTAACCTCATAACCATGGTTAGTAGATCTTCCGGTAGACCTAGGTTCCTCAAGACCACCCATAACTTTCTCCTTGGGACCAGGTGGAAGGCAGCCCGCAAGTCAACAAAAGCGACATACAGGCTACCCTCGCCTAGCACCACTGTTCCCCACCGCAGCAAGGTAAAGCGGAACACCTGGTCCACTGTACTGGTGGCCTTCCGGAATCCAGCTTGGTATGGGGATAGGGCATTGTTCTCATCGACCCAGTCCATTAGCTTGTTTACGACCATCCTCCCCACCACCTTTTGGATGGTGGCAATCAAGCTTATCGGTCTGTAGTTCCCGGGCACCGACCGATCGCCTTTCTTGTATACGGGTAGGATGATTGCGCCCTTCCAAGATGTTAGTACCATAGCCCCTTGGGCAATGGCATTAACCAAAAGGAAGATATATTTAGCCCAGCGATCCTTGTCATTAACAAAAAGATCCACCGGGACCCCATCTAAGCCCGGGGCCCTACCCCTAGCCACTGCATATAAAGCCACTTCTACCTCTTTGAGGCGGACAAAATTCTCATTGGAGTACACAGCCATAATCTCAACCCTCTCACTGTCCGGTAGTGTTTCAGCATATTGGGGTTTAAAATAGTTAATCCAAGCCTCCTCCGGGACATTGTTACAGGGGCAGTCTGGTGTACCACCCCTACCCCATTTAACAATGTTCCAGAAAAGTCTGGAGTCTTTTGCCCTACAAGCTTCTCTCAGTTCAGACCAATGCAGCTCATCCCGTAACTTTTCGGCTAAGCATATACTTTCCCTATAGAACTTTCTGGCACTTCTGATTGCTACCATATCCTTACTTTTGATGGCCAAACCCAGGGATAGCGGAGCTTTTCTGCGTTGAAGGTTATACAAATTAGCCGGTCTATCAGGTACCTTTTTACTTTTCTTACGTGCCTTCTGAAAATGTGACTTAATAATAAGAAAAAGATTATCATGGATAGCCATTATTTCCTTTGACCCTGGAATAACTAAGTTCACATGTTCCAGGGCGGTTATTGCCTTGTCAACCTCAATACTTATACTGGCCATAGATTCATGATTTGCTAACACGTGGGGCCATTTTAACCTACGCATATCAATCGTTGGAACAGACAGAGGGACATTCAATTCGTCATTTAGGCTCACTATTGAAGGTGACCACCATTTGTGCTCTACGCACAATGTATTATGGTCACTTTCAATCCTCAACTTAACTTCCATGTCACATACTGAGTGCCAAAGTTTCAGACTACACAGGACATAGTCTATCCTGCTTCTACTACGCCCATTATCGAAGGTACAAGCCCCCCCCTGTCGCTCTTTGTTCTCCCATTTAATGCCCAAAGGCCCTTTTCGACGCAGATGGTATTTAAACATATAATATCCTCTGTCCAGCGTTTTACAGGAGCCAGATCAATTGTTGGAACCCTCCATTGCATATCCTCTGTTCTCCCTACAAAGTCATCAGAGATATCTAGGGGTTCGAACGTGCGATTTAAGTCGCCGGCAATAACAATCCTATTGTCTTGAGAATGGATTTCCAAAAGTGAAGCCAGAGCCAATAAGACCTCAGACTTCCCCCCCTTACTACCCCAGAATATACATTATATATGTGAAGATGCCCTTGGGGACCCATATCTAGTTTTATCAATTGTATTTCCCTACTACTTAATTCTACCACTTTAACCTTGACGGGTAGATTTTGCCGTACCCAAATGGTTAATCCACCCATTGGGCGACCCTTTGGACCTTTAATTCCTGATACCGAGTAGTTTAGATATCCTTGTAGGAATAAAGGTTCGCACACCCATGTCTCTTGGAATAAACATATATCAAAGTTATTAATGAAGTCTATCCAATTTTGGGAATCCTGCTTATGCCTCAATCTCGCTATGTTCCATGATAGTAGTGTCCCAACGCTAGCCTTGTCCGGATCTACTGATCCTTTGCAGGATCCTATCGTTGGAGTCACAGGATCCGTGGTGCAACCCACCACTTTCAAGGTATTAATATTCCCCTCATATCTAGCTTCATGAGTAGCGGGGTTGTCAAGAGACCCAGAGTCATGTACACAAGTGCAGTCATCTTGATTGGATGCAAGTCAATCACACTCATTAAGCCCGGACAATACATTAAATCTGTTCGTGACCTCCACTTCACCTAGACCTCTTTGAAACCCTCTACCCCGTGGACCTGTTAGCTTCTGGTGGGATATATACCACCCCCCCGGACCCATTATAGTGCGAGTTTGATTGATGGAATTTCTACTTATGACCTTACTATATGTAGGTGCCCCATGGAACCCAGGTCTATAAAAGAACCCAAGAGGCAAGATTTCAATACCATATCCCCTGGCCTGAAAATACTGTTCTTACTCCCAGAGAAGCCTAGCCACTGTTGCTGTGTTATTAAAGTTTAAGACTACACAGTCGCTTTCTCTGTTCTTCCTTGAACTCCCCAACCATGCTACCCTACGGGCCATAAGAATATAGTGTCCCACCTCCTGGCCAGATTCCAGATTGTTTGCAAGCCAATGGGTAGCCTTGTTCTTTAGTTGGGAATAATCCTCAGTTAAGCCGTCGCGAAGAGATGGTACATTGGCCAAAACCAAAACAAGGGGAGCGCTTTCTGGGGGTAGATCTAAAATCACTTGGTTACATGCACTTATTTCCCTTTTTCCAGACGATAATTGCCCGGGACCCGATCTATGTGGTTCACTTCTGGCCTCTTGATGTACTATTGGGTCCCCTTGTATATCTGTCCGAGCCTTCTGATTTGTTTTTGAAGCCCCTTGATTTCCCTTGGTGGTCATACACATGTTTATACCCCCTGTGTCCGCGGTGCTCACAACATTACCGTTATTCAGTTAGTTTTCCCGCTGCACAAGAGAGGGGACTTGGGCAGCCCTAGTGTCTAACGGTTTGGGAGTGGCATTTTACGTCAAGTCAGGAATGTTTTTACATTTATGTTTAAAAACTATCACTACAAATAAATACCTCTCAATGCAATGGATGATATAATCTAATGTACCACTTTGAAACTTTTCCAAATGTTAAAGAAATCCACTTTTTTTAATTTTGGAGAGGCTTTACTATAGGTTTACATGATGTTTGATGCACGGTTTACATGTCAAATATTTTCTAGGCTGGACTCGTGCTCTGGCTCTTGGAGACAAGGCAGACCATTGGCTCAGCTCCCCACGTTCATTTGTTGGCTCAGCTCCCCACGTTCATTTGTTGGCTAGCCAACCTCTACCGCAGATTAGCCACAAGCTTTCCAAATTCAAAATACCCGTAAGCATGATTATATGGCAGAAGATGGGGATTAACCACTTCGCTGCCAGTCCTTTTTCCCCCTGTGCCAAGCCTGTTTTTTGGCTATTTGGAGTAGTTTGCGCTTAGCCCCCCGTAATTGTTTGTCCACAAAAGATATTAATGCCAAATTTGAGCCCTTTTTTCCCAACATCCTGGGGAGTCTAAAGGTACCCAGGGTTTGTGGATTCCCTTGGATGGGACCAAAAAACTTGCTAAAAGACTGCTAAATTTGGGAAGTTTGTGGAAAATGGGGAAATTTCTTTTTTCTTCCCCTGCAAATGGTATAAATGAATGGTTTGTGGTGCTAAAATCACCATCTTCACAGCTTTCAGGCACAGGCAGACTTTTGCTAGAAAACCAACATTTTCACACAGTTTTGGAATTTTACTGGGACATAGCCCATTTTTCAATTTGTTTGGGCTTGCAACCTCCTTCCAGTTAGTGATAGAAATGGGTGTGAAAACAATGGTGGTTCCTAAAAAGTTATACATTTCTGAAAAGTAGAAATACTTCTGAATTCAGCAAAGGGTCATTTGTGTAGTTTCTTCAAGGTTTTTCCTGTGGAAAGTAACAGTTTAAATAAAAAAATATTGAATTTGAGTTGAAAAAAACAGATTTTAAAAAGCAATATACTGTTACGTCCATTGGAACCTTCTGGTTGCAGGGATATATAGGGCTTGTAGTTACACCACGAACCCAAGGTACATAGAGTCAATAACTTAGCTGCACCATACAAAGATTTTTCATTGTGTGTTGGGTACACAGCAATTAATTTGATAAAACATAAAGAGTGAAAAATAGGTATCAGGGAAACCTTTATATATTTCTGAAATGGGAACAAGATATGGATTTTAGAAGCAGTGGTTATGTGCACATCTGAATTTGTGGGTACTCATACTAGCATGTGAATTAAAGGGTATTTTTCTAAATGACTTATTTTTACATGATGTCTTATATTTGGAAGGCGCAAATGCAGGGAAAGACTATTGGTAATAACACATGTTCTACTATTCTGTGTTCTCCCAAGTCTCCCAATAAAAATGGTACCCCACTTGTGTGGGTAGGCCTAGTTCCAGGAACAGGAAACGGCCCAAAATGCAATGTGGACACATCACATTTTCCTACTGAAAACTGACCCTTTTTTGCAATGCGCCTAGCTGTTGATTTTGGGCCCTAGCTCAGCCGGCACCTAGAGAAACCTAACCTGTAAATTTTTAAAAAACCTAGATACCCAGGGTAATCCAGGAAGGGGTGATTTGTGTGGCTCTCACCAGGTCCTGTTACCCAGCATCCCTTGCAAACCTCAAAATGTGATTAAAAAACAAATTTTCCTCATATTTCTTGATGGAAAGTTCTGTTGATTTTGGGCCCTAGCTCTGCTGGCATCTAGGGAAACAAAGCAAAACTGTATATTTTTAAAAGCTAAACTCCTAGGGGAATTCAGAATGGACTGACTTGCATGTCTCTCTACACTTTTATTTTACCTGAAATCCCTTGCAGACCTCAACATTTGAGTAAACACATTTTAGGTTTACTGGGGATTCAGGGGAGGAAAATGTTGGGGGATCCATGCAAGCCACTCCTCCCTGGGCTTCCCCTAGTGTCTAGTTTTCAGAATTGTCTTATTTTGGAAACACAGATGACTTCCTTGCCAAACCAGGTTGTATTGTGATTGACATTTTTGATGTCTCCACAGTATGTTTTGGGCCCTTCCTGTTGACACTTGTTCCACCCACACAAGTGAGGTAGCATTTTTATCGGGTGGCCTGGAGGAACTCTAGGTGGTAGGAGATTTATGGTTTCTTTCTGATTCTCGAATAATATGGCATAGTAATGCAAGGAAATTGTGTGAATTTAGTCACATTTTGAGGCTTGCAGGGCAATGTGGGTAAGAAAACTTGTTGGGATCCACGAGAGGCACATCTCCCCTTACTCCCCTGGGTTTTTAGTTTACGAAAATATCTAGAGTTGGTAGATTTCCTCTACAGACAATGTACACCTTGGCAGAGAAAGACAGAAAAGACAAATATTTTGCCCATCCATCTATTTTTCAGGTACACACACATGCCAGTTGGATTTGGCACGAGGGTGAGTGAAAGGTTCAAAATGTATATTTTAATAACAAGAGATTTCACACAAACATTAAAGGCACCTACTGCTTTAGAGGTAATTCACACACCTTTCATACGTGACACACACAATACCATTCACACCACCAGCAGCGGGGCCATCACATTACAACACTCACATCAACAGACAGCACCATTCAAAGGCCCATCACTTTCAATGACACAGCAATCACAAGGGCTGGCGGCCGAGGGAGCTTATGCACTGGCGTTTGGCTAGCAGTGTGTGTAGTGACCAGCAGCGAGTCACTACTGAGTCATTCAACCACCAGTCCTTGCACACCACCAGCCAAGCGCCAGTCCACGCACAACACTAGCCAAACACTGGTCCACAAACACCGCCAGCCAAGCGTCAGTCCATGCATACTGACAGCCAATCGCCAGTCCGCGCACATCGCCAGCCAAACGCCAGTACAACCACACACCATCACATTTTTTAAACAAAAAAGATATCACAAAGCGATTGGAAGTAGATGCAAAACTATAACTACAAACACAACAGCTCTAACTAATTACATCACACTAATGCCAACAATGAAATCAGAATAAAAATTATAAAATGACACAGACCAGTCTCTTTACTTTCACTCTCACGGTTGCTCCCAAAACCTCAGTTACATGTGGTACAATTTAAAACATGTGGGCACACAGAGTTCAGGATTAGAAGGACAATTGGAGCAGTGCATACAACTCTCTTTCCGCACACTTCTTCGGAAACAGACTACATGTCTTACTGGGAAAGTCTATTTTGACCGTGGGAGGGATGTGATCAGGCCACATCTTCAACCACTGCTACTCCAGGAGCTCTTGCCTATTCCATTACAACAAGGAAGCCTATCTCAGACTACTGAAACTGAACAAATGTCGTCTTTGACTCAGGAAAACAATCCTTGAATACAACAGAACCATTAAGGGTTGTTAAATGGATATATCAAAAACCAAAAGTGTGAGAGTAGAGGTATGTTGAAGTAGGGATCTGTCCTCCACTGTACTATATAAATAATCAAGAGAGGTGCCCTCAAAAAGGGAAGGTTTTTTTTTCAATACCTGGCAGAAGACACAAAAAGGAAAAGAAACGTTTTTTTTCTTTTTATAAAACCCTCGCCCACCCAAGTTTCCCCTTGGTTGCATGCTTCATCATTGGGTAACACTCGGCAACTCTGGGCATAAGCTTGCCTCATCTCTACAACTGCCCCCCACATTCGCTTGGGATGCCTGGTTTCACCTTGGAGATACCCAGTAGGGACCATCTCACAGGGATAGCCAGGACGGGTTCCCCAGCGGTCTACAGCGCCACGACGCCTCAGGGCAGCAGTGCGCTTTACAAGACCACATACATTACATTACATTACATTACATTGGCATTCAAAACTTTATTGGCACAAGCAAAAAGACAAAAAGACAGGAAGATATAGGAGTCTTGCCTTCAGTCAATCAGGTATCGGAGGTTACTAGACAACTCTGGGGTAATGTAACCTCAATAAATGGATGAGTGCCAATGTGTGATTGGTAATGTTTAACCATTTCATGTTGCATGCGGAAAGTTGGTAGAGCCATCATGGTGAATTTAATTTGTTATTGAAGCAAACTGTGGACTGAGGGAGACAGAAGTTTTTTTATACTTATGTTAATTCCCGCTCATACTGCGCACTATTGAGTGGATCGATGAAAATGGTACTGGGGGTCCGGACTAGGTAAACTGACCCCAAGGTATATTTTCATTCAATCCCTTCTCAGGAGACTTGAGTCTAAAGACCCATCTCTGCTCCTTTTCATGAAGGTCTGCTTCATTATGAATCAATTCGATCACAGTCCATTTTATCTCCGTCAGGGTGTGTTTCATTTCTTAAAAAATTAGTGGTCATTCTAGTGGTTGTTCGTTGGCATCTTAGTGTGCTGCGATGTTCGCATATGCTTGTATGTACTTTCCTAGATTTCATGCCTACATAATTGTGATTGCAAGGGCATGATATCAGGTGTACAACTTTATTCGACTCACAGTTCGAATTGCAGGTTCTTGTAATGGGGCACACACTGCAATTGCCGCAGGGGTGGTGGCCACCGATGGCAGCCAGAAAACTTTGGATAGGTGTGTTATCCCGAGGTTGGAATGGATGAGTGTGGACCAACATGTCCTTCAAGTTACGGTTTCTCTTGTGGAAGAACATCGGTTTAGGTAGTGTTATTGGGCAGCCACTCAAAATGCGCCAGTGCTTATTTATAATCTTAGTGATGGTGTTGGAGGCACTGTTGTATGTTCTAATACATATAGGACGCGTAGTATCTAGTTTTCTTGTGGTATGATCCAGAAGCGATTGCCTGTCTTTGTTTCTTGCTCTTTTCATAGCTTGTGAAAATATTCTGTCTGGGTAGTTACGTGCCTTTAGTTTAGCACTGAGGTCACTTGCTTGATGTTTGAAATCATTCAACTCAGAGCAATTCCTACGAAGACGTAGGAACTGCCCGAAAGGTAGATTCTCCCTAAGATGTTTTGGGTGATGGCTATCAAAACTCAAGAGGCAGTTCTTTGCTGTGGCTTTGAAATGGTTTGTTGCCTACAGACCTGCTCCATTAGCCATAATATTTAAGTCCAGAAAAACCATTATGGTTCTTGAAATAGTATAAGTAAATTTCAGGAATTGAGGCTGTTCATTGAGCCAAGTAAGAAATGAATCCGCTTTGTCCTCATTTCCATTCCAGATGACGACAACTTCATCTATATATATCTTATAGAGTCCTATTTTGTTCTGAGGGGGTTGTTTGGTGACAAGATCTTTTGTTGTTGAAGGTGGAGGACGTACAGGCCTGCCACGCTAGGAGCAAATGTGCTGCTCATACTGGTTCCGTGGTTCTGTAAAAAGGGTTGGTCCTCAAAGGCGAAGACATTTTTCGTCATTGCCAAATGACAACACTCCATAACCAGATTGCATGGTGTCTGGTACTTCGAATCTGTACTGAAGAGTACTGTCTCCAGAATCTCCAAAGTTTCTGAATGGGGAGTCTAGTGTATAAGGTCTCTATATCGAGTCCAATGGTATCATGTCAAGGATGCGTAGGAATATCTTTAGTATCTTGTAAGTATGTCTCTGTTCCTTGGACAATAGGTCGCAAAAATGCGTCAGCAAACTTGGAGAGGGGTTCCAAGATAGACCCCATTCCAGAAACAATGGGACGACCAGGGATTTTTTCCAGATTTTTATGTATCTTTGGAATGGTATAAAAATAAGGTGTGACCAGTTTTTTATTTACAAGGAAATACCCTTCTTTTTTAGATAGCCAGTCATGGCTATCTAAATGTAGGGAATTCATCCCCACTCCAATCTGACCCATCATTGGAGGATCCACTGTTGGAGCTGTTTCAAACCCACAGCTAAAAACAGTTTACTATCTTTCAAAAGTTTCCTTCCACGTCCACTGAGAGAAAACCTGTCTTACAGCCAATTTTTGAGGCTACGTAGAAATTGTAGTACAACTGGAGAATATAAAAAACAAGCTGAAGACCTGTGTGGTAAATTAAAGGATCGTGATTACCCACAGAAAATCATCAACAAATGCAAGAAAAGAGCACAAAATCAAAATAGAGACAGTCTGTTAAAACCTACGGAAAGACAACAAGAAAAAGACCTGTTGACATGTGTGACTACCTACAGCTCTGCCCAAAATGATCTAAAGAAGATCATTAACAAAAATTGGAAAATTGTCACTTCAGCCAACATCAAGTGGCCTAAACCACGCTTTGCCAACAGAAGGACACGTAACCTCAAAGACCTGCTGGTCCATACCAGACCAATAGAGAAAAAAACTCAAGTCCCTCGACTCTGGGACCTGCAATCAGTGACAGGACATTTCCCTTGTGGGTCGTGCTCTGTGTGTGGACTCACAAAACCAACAAAAGAAATCAAACTACTGACAAACCTGACATGGACAATCCGCAATCACACGAATTGCAATACAAGCCATGTCATATACATGATCACATGTCCATGTAACAAACGTTATATTGGCATGACCTGCAGGAAGGTGAAATTACGTATAGGAGAACATCGAAGCAACATAAAATGCAGAAAAGGAACCACAAAAATGGCCACTCACTACATTGAAGCAGGACATACGACTGGTGATCTACAATGGATAGTATTGGAGACCCTAGTAAATAAAGGTCACAATGCCGAAAAAGTCTTGTTCGAAAAAGAACAACGGTGGGTGGACAGATTGAAGACAGATAGCGTAGGGTTAAATAACAATATCCCCTGGCACAGCCTTAACAGATGTTAATTCTGCCACTAAACCGAATTGAGTTCCGTTAGACTGTTAACAACACTGCCTCCAATATATTAATATATATGTACCATCTGAAGAACATCCCTTTAACCGTAAATCATAGACTGTACATACTTATTTTACTTCTCTCCCTCACAAACTAATGAAGCCCTATTAGATGCAACATGATATGAGAATCACATGTCCAATACATATCGCCATGCGAGTAAAACACCAAAAAATGCACAATGAATTGTGAGGACAATGTTGATGTAAGTTTTCAACATTAACAGAATTACTAGCACGTCCCCTGTGTCTATCTTAAATAATTCGAGACACTCGGCAAAAAAGCCTTTTTTGAACTTTTTCCAATCTTCAATTTTATTTTATCACGAGAGCCAAATACCAGAATAACACACTATGAATTGTGAGGGTAAGGTTTTTAATACAAATAGATTTATTACCACGTCCCCCTACTATTTTAAACAATTCGGGACACTCGGCATAAGAAACAGTCTTTTTTCCGTTTCCATACCAACATTTGTTAAACGTGACCCGGAAACAGAGCCATGGAACCGGGCCCCGATGGCAGAGTCAGCACAGTACTGACAGGACCGCAGGTAGCACGGGGGCACTTTCGAGACACCAAGAGACTGCTACAAAACCGTAAAGTATCTAAACCTCTAAACAAAACCTCTATTTGGTATCACTTATTTGTAGAAGGCTCCTTAGACCATCGAGGGCTCCGTGGACAGCACGCCACGGATCGTTTTAAGGTAAAACGTTACTGTGCCAATTCCGAGTGCGTTTGCAGGGTTGCGTATTACGCGGTTGTTTTCTACATATTAAGCCGACATCTGAATAACCAATACAGGGGTCTTATCAACAACCAGATAAGAAAGGGGCTGCACTAATGAGTGTGTCAGTCGCTCATGGGGCATTTGAGATACCATTTGGGAAACTTGTTACACGTCTAATACCGAATCTATTAACAAAGAGGAAGAGCAAGACGCTCCAAGTATTACCAAATAGAGGAGACACATTTTAGCCCCTGAGCTAATTGAGCACATACTACCATATAGCTACTGCCCATGTAAAAGGGAAAACGACTGCATAAATCCTCAGTGTGAAAATGAATAAATACAGATGATACTGATTATTAATTTTTACAATGAATAACGGTCACAGAATAAGTGTGAATTTTGCCAAGCAGACCAACACACCTGTGTTTTTGCGAAAGGTATGAGTGAGTTGACCTAAAAAGACTGGTGTGTGGAACGAAAAGTATTGCCATTTTCTAGTTGCTATACAAAGAAGTACAGCAATTTTTAGCAAAATTAGCTTTATGTTTGTGTTTTTCCTACACAGAGAACCCCCAATACCCTTGTTTTTTCATGTTTGTTTACTCATTACAGGTACCTACGGGATCACCAATAGAGAAGGACTAATATGCCCTTCACCATTCACTACATCTGAACATACAATCCTGTTCTAGTGTTATCACCATCAAAGAGACGCCCTTGGTCTCTATCTTCACTTGGTCCTGAAGAAAGACCAATCAACCCTTGCTGGCGAATCAGGGCTGAAACATGTCGACCTTTTTAGAACAATTAATACCAGTGAGTGAGATACCTCAATTGTCTCAATACACCCACCCACAATATTAATAGTCTCGCACCCTGCTTTATTAAAATTGGAGATACAGGGTATTCGAGCCTTTTTATTCTTTCACGGCACAACACTTCCCTATCACAAATCACAACTGCAGTAAGCAAGGGGTTTCCTCCTGGTGGAGGGTGCATAAACCACTAACCACATGATTATGCACACACAAGTCTAAAAAGCTGAGAGTCAAGATATACCGCTCTCGCTTAACATCAGACGCGTGCATGAGGGTTTTTTAATTGGGACAGAAGTACGCTACCTGCAAACCCAGGTTAAAGCAGGACAAGTGATCCCTTCTCATTTGATTATAAATACTATGAACAAGGAAGCTGAATGGATCACACTTTCCTTCTCCCTACACAACTGATTATAAGCCCAAAATGTAAGCCAGCTACCCAGAGGTTGAAATACTGTGGCTTACAAATGTGAATGAAAGGGGAAAAAAGGGAAGAACTCCCACAGCTGTCCGCTGCCTGTAAGTATCAAAAACAAAAAGGGGGAGAGTAGAGGTAGGTTGCTAAATGGATAGCCAACTTCTTATACCAAATGTAAGCCTTACGAATCGCAGTGTAAAGTTCCAACCTCTAATCTACTCTATCTACACCACCCATGTGCTAATTGTAGTCGAAAATGCACACAGCTATGCACACTTCAGCAACTTTACCCCAAACTGTCACATGTGAAGTACTTTTGAAATGGATGGTAGTCAGTATGTAGACATTTCTCCTGTCAGAAAATGTCACAGCAGAAGTTCATCGCTGTGCAAGGCACTGCTCTGTCCCTTCTCAAGGTTTTTACCTACAAGATTTTTTGGCTTTACTGTACAGATTGTGCCACAAGCAACAGTGTCCACTGTGAACAATTCCCTGAACAGTTGCACACCAGTGTAGACGTTCTCTACTTATGAATAGTGACCTTTGTTAAAAAGTCCTCTACCGGGGCGTGGCTAGCAGCCAAAGCAAATGGTGGCTAGCTAGAGGAGCTCCGTATCCCCGCAGTCTATCCGGCATCATCCTGACCCAAAACAACAGCATAATCGGAGAAAAGATGCTCTCCAGCCCCAAGAGCAATGTGGGCGGACAACTGGCTGCATTGGCCCCATTAAGAGTTGATAATCTGGGGCAAATATGCGGCGGACGGCGGGTGACGAAAATGGCGGCATGTTAACCCCTGGGCGATATATCTGAGATGCCCTCGCAGTTAGCCACTATCTGACCGGCGAGGACTCCCCTGAACAGCGGGGAAACTGACGTACCTGGCGGAGGTGGAAGTCGTAGCCTGCAGAGAGGAGAAGGTGGCGTGCGGACGAATCGGTGCAGGACTTGCCGCGTGAGGCCGATACTAGAGGTCCCGGCTTGGGGACCTGGAAGGCCTGAAACGAAGGAAACCACCTCAAGCCCAGGTGCCGCCGCAGAAGAGAACAGCGCTTCGCTGGCAGAAGAAGAGGTAGGACACATCCAGCGTTGCGGCCAATAAGTGAGGCCGGAACAGTTCTCGCATGTGGTGGGCGCAGCTGCATACCCCCGAGTGCCCCTGGGCGGATGCTGGCGGCTTCGTATGCCGCAATACATTGTCAGCGGGGGAGACAAGGAGGCGCATAAGCTGTGGCCAGAGATCCGAGCCCCGGCGGGTGGAGCAGAGTAAATTAAACTACCTGGTGCTCTCGGCAAAGCCCCGTGGATCGCGGGCTGCGGAGGGGGTACGGTGGGTCTAAGGCCTAATAGTGACTTGTGGTCTGGCCCCCCACCCAACTGTTCCTGCCTGTGGAGTGATCACGCACGGTGTGCCCTCCAGCAGCTTAGGGCGGACTTGCGCTGCAGCGGTGGCTGACATTCACCCCTGTGGTTCCTGGGAAAGGCGGGGGTAACCACCGCAGGATAGCTAAGGACTGAAATAGTAATTGGGAAGGAGGCCACTGTCCCTTTGATATCAAGGATCGCGCTAAAGGTGCCAGTGTGGCGGACTGACCCCTCCCTGATGCCCTGGGTGAGACTGATGCGGCTGTAGAGGCCAAAAAAGACTTGCAGGCCTTACTTCTGCAGGGTGCCAAAGACCAGAGTGAACCACGTCAAGGCAACCCCGTTGGGAGGGTCACTTACTGATAGAGATCAGACGCACAGGCAGCGTACACACACACCCAACACCTACCCCCTGGAGCCTTCTACTACAGCGATTACAGGGTCCCTGTAGGATTGTACAGGGCAAAATCGCAAAGTTCGCATGGAATAAGACCGGGGAAGACCGGGAGACGCAGCGAATGGAGGAGCAGGGGTCACAAAGAGTCAGGATCGCAGTCAGAACCTACCCTATGGGACGTGCTAGAAGCCATTAGTGGAGTGCGATCGTCCCTCGACTCCGTTACCACTGAAGTATCCCTACTGCGAGTGGACTTTCAAAAAATGGACGAGAAAGTTAAAGACCTCAAAATAGTCACATCGTCACTGCAGGATGACACAGCGCAACTCTAAACCCAGGTTGCCGAACTTCAAAGCCAACACACGAATATGGCGCAACAGCTGGATGAATATGAAGGACGGCCCGCAGAAATAATATCCGCATTTTAGATGTGCCGGAACGGGCTGAGGGGCCAGCGGTGGATCTCTTTGTGGAGGACATTATAGTGAAATCTCTGCAGCCCAAAAGTCTCTCCTAATATTTCTCAATTGAAAGAGCAAATAGAGTCCTGGGAGGCAGGGCAAAGCCCGGTGCCCCTCCGAGACCACTAATAGCCTGTGTATTTAACTATAGAGACGGAGATATAATTCTGTAAATGGCACGGGCTGGGCCCCCACTCAAGGAAGAGAACAGTGAAATAACGTTCTTCACGGATTTCACGGCCAAGGTCCAGGCCCAACGGCGAAGTTTTCAGGCAGTGAAGAAAGAGCTTCCGGACCAAGAAGTAAAATATGCCATGTTGTTTCCGGCGAAACTTAGAGTGGCATCAGACGGAAAGACGTGGTTCTTCACCTCGCTGGTGGATGCAGATGCTTGGGAATGCCTGGAGGGATGGCGAAGAGTCGGTGGTCACCGTCGAGCTCGAAACGCAGGATCAAGGATGTACAGAGAGAATGGTGGGACTCATTCAGAAGAAGCCTCAGTTAGTGCTAAGGACAACTAGCTCCAACTTCAGTGGTACAGCCATGTAGACGATGGGGTCTGCAGGAAACTCTACCTTAATGTACGCTCCAAGACATCAGTGACAACGTTCCTATTATAATACTGACTTACTGGTCTGGAGGACACTTGATATCACACTGTTACTGTCGCAGAGACTCACTTGTGAAATGTGTTATTTTGTTCCTACGTGGGTTGGGCTGGGAGCTAAGAGAATGGAGGTATACCACTAATAGTTATAGGCGGGGATGAGGGGACCGCAAACCCACACCTTTCAGTATTTTTGGGAGGGGGAGAGGCACTCTGCCTAGTTGGGGAGTGGGTAGTTCTGAATCCACGGGCAGGGAGGCAGGGAGGGGGGATGTAAGGGGGTGCAGGGAAGGGTGTTTATTGTCTTTAGGAAAGTTTGATTCACAAAGTAGTCTATGCATACTGCCACATACAGAGTTCAGAACTGATTTCAATTGTTGGAAAGACGAGCCAGGTCACGCCTTGATTGTACCAGCAGGGGGATTGTTAAGCATGCACTTCTGTTAAATTGTCGCACTCTCACCGTCACCACATCGTATGATGGGGGGTAGAATGGAATCGTCGATTTCTATACTTACCTGGAACGTAAACGGACTGGGTGATAAAATTAAAAGGGGAATCGTCCAACAATACCTGAAAAGACAGGCCCCGGACAATATTGCTGTTGCAAGAGACGCACATGATTGGGAACAAAAGCCCTCACTGGATGGGGTTACAAACTCCTGGTACACGCTGACTTTACCACTGGATCCAGGGGAACTAGGATTCTAGTTAAGAAGAACCTAGCTATTATTGTGAAGAATACTTGGGCGGACACGGGGGGTAGATTTGCTGTCCTAGAGGTCTAGTGGGAGGGAAGAGCGCTTAATATAATTTTAGTATACCTACCTCCTGCATTGGGTAAGGAAGCATTGACAGCTCTCGGCAAAATATTTACTGACCTTCCAGTGGGCACGCTGGTCCCTGGGAGGGGATTACAACATGACCATGGAGGATGATATGGATAGATACCCCCGGCGGGTGGGGACACGTCCCAATACACATATGAAAGAATTCACTACATCCACGGGTCTAATGAATGTGTGGTGCACCTTGAAACCCAATGATATCCAATACACGTGCTATTCGAATGCAGACGGGAGCTCATCTCGTATTGACTACTTCCTAACACACTCAGCCTCCATTGGTAATTTTCAAAACCCCCATATTCTGCAGAGAGGCATCTCAGATCACTCTCCGGTTATGGTTGAACTTACACACAGGGAGAGGCAGCCACAATCCACTATAGTTCTAAACCTGTGGTTATTGAAAATTCCGGATATAAAAACAGAACTCTGACAGCAAACCTGTAATTATTTTAACGAAAATGTTGGCTCAGTAACATCAGAGCAAATTCTGTGGGAGGCCTATAAAGTGGTCCTAAAGAGGCAGGCATTGTCTCTAAAGGTGGGTTACATCCCAAAAAAACATAGCCAGTTAGCCCAACTGGAAGATGAGCTTCGTCAACTAGAACTAGATAGCACCGATAAGTCCTCAGAAGACACGATGCATCACCTCGCAATTAAACAAGAAGAGAATAGGATCAAAGCAAGAGAATATATGTTGGCCAGACACCTCAATATGCAGCACTGTTTATATGAACTCAGAGACAGGGCTGGGAAGACACTGTCCTGCTTAGAAAAGAGAGAGCAAGGGGAGAGGTGGGTGTCAAGTTAGCTCATGTCTAATGGCAGTACCATGACACATCCGAAGGATATAGCGGAGGCTTTTGCAGGTAACTTAGAGCAGATCTACTCTCCCTCCACTACATATACTGCAGAGGATTCTCACCAGCTCCTTTCTGACAGCAATATATCAACTCTCTCTGAGACGGACAAAGAAGCTCTGGAGTGTGATTTGACGGATGAAGAGATCCAAAAGGCCATAAGCCAAATTCACTCAGGGAAGGCCAATGGGCCCAATGGGATCCCCATCGAATTCTTAAAAGTAACTGCCTCTCACATTGCCCCTCATCTGCGCGCCATGTACAGTGAAAGCTACGAGCAAGGGAAGCTGCCTAGTGACCAGCGAGTAGCATCTATAGTTGTAATCCGTAAGCCAGGGAAGCCTGGTGATCAGTGCGGTTCATACCGGCCGATTTCATTGATCAACGCGGAAGCTAAGATCCTAGCCACCAGATTGGTTCCGGTTATCTCATCGTTGGTACATCCTGACCAGTCTGGGCTTATGCCGGAGAGAAATACAGCACTGAACATCCGGCGACTTAACAATGTGCTGGCGCCGAGGGAATTCCTGAATGAAGATGCTGTGGTGCTATCTCTAGATGCCGCTATGGCATTTGATTCCATAGAATGGCCGTACCTATTCGAAGTCTTGGCAAAGATGGGATTTGGCCTGAAAATTTTAGGCTGGATTAAACTACTTTACACAGATATACAGGGCCAAGTGAGGGTTAATAACTATACCTCACGAATATTCACAATGCGAAGAGGAACTCAACAGGGCTGTCCTCTGTCCCCACTGATATTTTCTTTGATGTTGGAACCGCTGGCCTCCTGGATCCGTCGAGATGTGATGGTGAGGGGCCTGAAATGGGCAGAGGGTCAAGAAGATCGAATATCCCTTTACATAGACGACATCTTGCTGTACCTAGCCTCCCCATATAAATCCATTTGCCGTGTTCTGGACATCTTCACAAACTTTGGGAAATACTCGGGTTATCAAATAAACTGGAGCAAATCTGTACTGTTTATGCTTTGGGGGCAGGTCCCCCGTCTCCCACCAAATTGCACAATCGAGGTGGCTGTGGAGGGCTTTCGGTACTTGGGAATATATGCCTCATCTGACCCTACCCTCTTTTATGATCGTAACTTGGCCCCCCACTGGCCCGGCTCAAAACAGATGTTAAACAGTGGAGATCCTTGCCCCTGTCTCCGGTAGGTGGTGCTGCCTTGTTTAAGATGCTGGCACGTCCCCGCTTCTTATATATTCTCCAGAATTGCCCATATCGAGTTCCAGACACCTATTTGTCAGTGATGGAGAGTGAGGTTAGAACCCTGCTCTGGGATGGAAGTGCATTGCCACCAAAAAACTGACGAAAGGTTGCTACGATGGAGGAATAGCCCTCCCAGACCTTAGACTCTACTACTGGGCCTCGTAAACTAGTGGTGATAAACCAGTGGATATACCATTCTCTCAACGATCCTGCATACATGCTAGAAAGATATTAGACTGGGCGATCTGGTTACCTGGGAGCGCTGTACTCTAAAGTGAAGCGAGGGCGATATTTTGGGCCTCTCTCCCATACTGTAGCTATCTGGCATCAGGCTAATTTCCGACTAGGGTGGTCAAATGTCCTTATAAAAGCAACACCATTATGGTATGCCAGAAGTTGGGTTCTCTCTGCCATCAACCCAGCTTTGATAAGTGGGACACCATCGGGATTTCCGTGGTCGGCGACATGATCAAAAATGGGTCGATCCTCAGTTTTAAGGAGCTTTGGAACCAATATAAGATGGGACAGGGGGAACAGTTTAGATACATGCAAATCCGGCACACCCTCACCACAGCCCTGCCGAACCCCACAGAGATACCAGAGTCGTCACCGTTGGAAGATCGGCTGCTAGATGGGCCACTACACTCCAAAGCCATTTCATTGACCTATAAAAAATTGTGTAATAACATACCTGACACACTACATAAGCTTAAAGAGCAGTGGGAGGGAGACCTGGGATCACTCAAAGATGAAGATTGGCAGGCTGCCCTGATGTCCCCTAGAGAGGTGGCCATCAACCTCCGCTTCCGGTTGATACAATTCAAAATTCTCCATAGATCATTTTTAACGGGAGTGACATTGGCAAAGATAGGGGCCAGGGCTGATCCAGTCTGTCTCAGGGGCTGCAGCCACACAGCTACCTTTTATCATACGATATGGGAATGCCCGCAGCTTCTACAGATATGGGAGGGGGCCACAACTCATATCAAAGCAGCCCTGGGGAAAGCACTGATTCTTACACCAGGGTTCGGCCTACTTAATATATGGACAGCAATGGATCTTACAGTGGTAGAACAACAACTAGCCACACTTGGATACACCCTTGTCAAAAGAGAAATAGCTAAGGGGTGGTGGGGCGGCAAGTTCTCCAACTACGCAGGCCTGATTAAAGGAAATTGATAAATGTATGATTGCAGAAAAGGAAGTCTTTACAACTCGGGGATGCCCAAAGAAGTGGGACAAGAAATGGGGCAAATGGAATGTATATTCTGGTAATATCTATATCTCCCCAACATTGGAACTTGAGAGGAGGCAAAGTAGAGATGGAGCAGAAGATAATAAAGTGACTTTCTTCCCCCTGTTAATGTACTGCTGTATTAAGTGCTTGCTGAAATATCGATTACCAATGTATGCATAACTATGAATAAAACTAATAAAAAAGAATACAAAAAAAGGTCCTCTACCAAGTTCTCACACAATCTTCTCAGTTACTCCGAAAGTGGACGAACAACTGGGTGGGAGGTATTGGGTTTGGGGGTTGGAGGTCATTTTTGGAATCCCTGCTGGTGTTCATCCTGAAATTATAGACATAACCAGTACTAATCTCAGACAACATATACATCTTAGTTGCATAACGTTCCCTCTTGCTAGGAATGTACTGCCTAAAAACCAATCAGTATTTAAACAGGAACAAATACTCTTCCACAGCTATTTCTTTCCTTGGAACATAGATCTCTGAAAATCAATCCACAAAGTGATCAAGGACAGGCCAAATCTTAAAAAGATGATCATAATCAGGGTGATCTTGCGGCAACGCTAAAGCATTCTCAACAAAATGCAGAATCTGAAGAAGAAGCAAATACCGGTTGCAGGAAATATAGCAATTGCCATCAAGAGACTAGCAGACCAAAATGAAGACAGCAATGGCTACCTTATTGGGCCCATCAAAAAGTTAAACCCGAGAACTTAAACTCATCCAGATTTGTGGGAGTACACCATGTAGCTTTGGGGTGCGGCTTAAGTCTGGCACTGTTGTCCCTCAAATACTGTTCAGCGTACAAATTAGTCTTGTCAACAATCTCATCAAAAAATACATCTTCCATAAACAACTGAAAGATATCTTTAGGCAAAATGTTTTCAGTATTCACTCTACACCCTGCGACCCCACTAAAGGCAGGCAACGTCGGCTGCACAATGTTTGGGGCAACCCAGAGTTCAGCTTTTTCAATGGGAAGCCTTTCAGCCGCAGGCTGCAATCCAGATGTCTCTAGCTGCACTATTGGCACATCAGTGTCCTTCTCTAAAAGCAGCACTTCATCCGCACTGAGAGCAATTTCATTATCAGATGTTTCCTCTCAGACAGAAAATTCACCTCCAGAATCCCGGCCTTCCTCTTCTGCCTCAGATATAGAGTCAGTGTGAAAATCATAGAGGAAGACTCAAAACGAATACCAACAACCTGCTGAGTGGTCATCCTGCGGCTGGCCATAATCCTTATTCAAACAAGTCAGCAATAGCCAACATTGGGTAAAATAAGTAATAAACAAAGTCTGGCTTTATAAAACAAAAAGTAGAACTATTGGCATATAGCAATTGCATGGTAAAGTCAATCAAATCAAAGCACACAAAGACCTATACACTGTAAACACCACTCACTTGCCAGAGACACCTAGAATCACTAAGACGTACTCTGCGCAGATACAGCAAGCACCAACAATATCCCACTAGAAAGGAAAAACAAAACTAAAATACAAGACAACACAATACACATTCTACACAAATATAAGGAAAATGTCACACACATTCAAACAGAACCTTAATCTGCTGTTATTACAGCATTTCCCAAAAACACATTCATGCAGGTCATTGACACTCATTTGGAGTAAACAATACAAAAAAAACGTTTTCTCACCAAACGCTTGCAACTACACAAACTCCAGATCTACAAGTGCCAAAACCCCAAGCATGAGTCAATCCAAAGGAAAACAAAAGCTTTGCAATAGATTAAAAAGAAGGAATAAAACATTACGATCACAACTGATGACAAACAATAAAACAGTTAACATTATAAAACGCTATGAAGTGTGCCAATCACCATTCAAGTGCCAGCCACACACATAGTCAGCCAAACGCCAGTCCACACTCACCACCAGCCAAGCGCCACTTCATGCACACTGCCAGCCAAGCGCCAGTCCATGCATACCTCCAGCCAAGCTCCTCTTCATGCACACCACCAGCCAAGTGCTAGCCCACATGCACCAAGTGCAAGCAGACCTTCAGCCAACTCCAGTTGACACACAGAAACTTTCCTGGGTGTTGAGTAGTTTTTTGTCCACCTTGGGGCAAGGGGTCTAATAATATGACTGATCTGCCCCCAAGGGGGGCAGAACTGACACATGTAATAACCCCTCACATGGAGCGACCCTGATCTAAAGGGCCACTCCCAAAAACAACCACAATAATGTAGAAAATAATCCCTGGTGATCTAGTGGCTACTGCAGAACCAATGGCCAATCTGCCCCCAAGGGGACAGAATTTACCAAAATATCCCCTCAAGGGGAGCGACCTTTGCCCAAGGGGCCGTTCCACAAAACAACATTATTAATGAGAAAAATAAATGCCCCTTATACAGAGAAGTGCCCTTGCCAAAGGGTCCACTCCCAAATATCACCTAATCATTATTTCCCTGGTAGCTAGTGGGCTCTTTGGCAGAGCTGCCTAAAAATATGGCCAATCTGCCATCACAGGGGGCAGAAAGGCCCCAAATAAATGCCTCTCCTAAACGGGAGTGACCCTTACCCAGGGGGCCACTCCCCAATATCCCTATTTCAGTTCAGGTATATGTGTGGCAAAGGTATATGTGCAAAAAAAGGTTTGCGTGGTGAAGGCAATGCTTGGTAAAGACACTGCATTGTAATAGATGCGTGGTAAAGGTATGCGTTGTAAATGCATATTAGTTAATGTCATACAGCAGACTAAATAGTGCACCCAGTTACCTTTGTGTGCACCTTTTTGGTGTTTGTGGGCTCTTGTCTAGTTTCATTCTATGCGGTTATTATTGCAATCTTACCAAAAGAAGCCACTTTACAGCTTCCACCTTAAAGTGTATCAGCTTTTGGGTTACCTTGAATTTTTAGTTCAAATAGTTAATCTTGTCGCTGAGAAATTCACCTAATTATAATGTTACTTTAATCCTAGTTTTTTTGTGACTTTCTAAGGTTTTAAAAAAAAACAAAAATGGATCTTTTTATCACACCTAACTAGAATGTTACTTTAACCATTTGATTTTTCAGTTAATTTCTAGGGTTTTAAAAAAAATATAATGTTCAGGTGTATGTATGGTAGAATACCTGATTAATATATCCTGTGTGCGGACATTATTCTTAAAAGCAATTGCTTTCATATTGTAACTTAGCAAGAAAAGGTGCACACTTTGTAAAATGCTTCTAAAAATTATGTTTGAGTATAAAACCAAGTAAAACACCAATATTTCTTTTCAAATTGTCTATCATCTCAGTTCATCTGGCTCTCATAGTGAGACATTTTCCAAGAAAGTCCATTAATATTGTAATTTCATATTTTTTATGGCGTTTGTATGTAATTAAAGCCATAAACATAATTCAGAAAGAAAGTAATTTGTTTTTTAATATTGAATAGTATTAAGTTTCATTATATAAATCAATTTTGTAAGTGTGTGATTACTCACTAGAGTTCTATATTTTGTTTGAATCTACTGTTTGGGGTTTATTTTCATATGTTCAGTTTGTATTTCATATTAATTTCTAAAAAGAGTCATTGAAATATGGTTGTAATGTTAATTTTTCTTTTTTTTTTAAAAGGTGTTGAGTCAATGAGCCGCTTGTGGGAGTCGAACAGAAATTCCCCGGCATTGACTCCAAGAGAGATGTACTTCCTGGTCAGCTCTAGTGGGTTAAGTTAAGTTAATAACAGTATTATCCCGTAATTCTGAACAAAGTAATAGATTACAGAAGCTGATGTTTGTAAAATTGATTGTCATTTGTTCCATTGAATATATACAGCAATTCAATTTTTATGATCTCGCTAGATGCTCGAACACACAATCCCCAGCAGGAAGTGGGTTGTACCTCCCGTTTGGCTCTCGCAATCGATCTGCGAGATTGTGAATTTGGAATTAGGTTAATAACAGTGGTTTTGGCTATTCTTCACAAATTAAGAAGTTAGAGATGTTGATTAGCTTGGATTATGAATTGTTGCATGAAATAAATAAAGCAATTACATTTGTGCGATCTTGAAAGACAATCTATGGTATCTCTTCGAGAACTCTGGGAGAGGAACCACACCCCAAGGAAGGATTGTGAATGCTTCATATGGATATCTTTATTTAGAAGAAGAGTGTATCCTTTTTGCTTTATTTCACTATTGGATTTTGGTGACAATAGACAATAGACATATTTGGCTTGTTCTTCTTTCCTGGTTGCCTTTCTTCACAAACATGTCTTCATCAGATTCAGATGATCAGTCAGGAGCTTCTGCGCCAGCTCAGCCATCTCAGCCTCCTAAGGAATCCTTAGTGTGGCAATTCTTTTAGAGGAACAGGTGCAGGAAAGTTTCTGCGAAGTACGTTACCTGTAAACGTTTCAGCAAAGATTTAAGCCAGCAGAGCAGAAATAAACAATATAGCATGAGAGATTGTGATTGCTTCATATGGATATCTTTATTTAGAATAAGATTCTATCCTGTTTGCTTTATTTCACTATTGGATTTTGGTGAGAATAAACATATTTTGCCTTTCTTAACAAAGATGTCTTTATCAGATTTAGACAATCAGTCAGGAACTTCTGCACCAGCTCAGCCATCCCAGCCTCCTAAGGAATCCTTAGTGTGGCAATTCTTTGAAATTAGGTGACAGGAAAGGTACTGCAAAATACGTTACCTGTAAACTTTTCAGCAAAGAGTTCAGCCAACAGTGCAGAAATAAACAATATAGCATGAGTACCACAGGGATAAACGTTTGGTACACACCGGTGATAGAGGGAGGGGGTGGGCAGTTAAATGGTTTTGGGGTAAAATAACAGATATTGTTGATTGTTGTAATACATAGGGCTTGAGTTCAGTTCTATTATAGGATGTGAGCGTTGGGAACATTTCCGTTCTTCCACCTCGGAGAAGTGAATTGTTGTCATATAACATTTATGTTGCCCGGCTTTATTCGGCTCAGGACTACTATGGGGGGCTATAGAGGTGGGTGATGTCAATAATGACTACTCAAAAGGGCAAACGGTGCTCCGCAGCGCGGGACGCGCATTTCAGGATTTTATTACCTGCTGGGGGTGATTTTCTTCCACTGGCCCCCTCTCCTCCAGCTGTTTTGAGGCCAGTCTGCAGCCAGGTCCGCTGAGTGCCATGAGGGGAACGGCCGCCGACCGCTGAAAAACAGGACAAACTACTACTCCTAGAAGCCCCAGTCCTAGCCCAGGCGCCAGCCATTGGAGTCATCAGGCAGCGCCAGTGCTCCTCAAAAGGGCAAACGGAGCTCCGCAGCACGGGATGCGCGCGGGCGGCGCCGGGCTAAGCCCGGGACAAGGGCGGGGCCATCTGCAACCATCAGAGGCAGAAAGAGGCAGGGCAGGACCAGCCCCCTGACATCCATCCATGGGTAAGTTCAAGAACATTGTTACTGCGGAGGAGGGGGGTAAAAGGGCCAAGGTGCCGAGACATTCTGAGTCGATTATTTCATATCTCTCTTCGGCTGTAGGAGCTTTAACTAAGGAAATAGCAAGTGCTGAACATGAATTGGGCATCATGCCATCCCCATTAACCACGGTAGCACACCCTATTGACCAGGGCAGAGGGTCTGTTATCCCCCTAGTACCTGAGGTGGTCGTCATAAATAATAAATCTGTGGCGGCACCATCGGATTGTCCCCCACCTATCAATACCTCATTACTGCCATCAACACAGAGGGATCCGACCCCTGGCCAAGGCCCCAAAAGGGACTCTGCAAAGAGGAAGAAAGCAGTGGCCAGCACGACTTCTCACACTGGGACTGATCTAAGCATGGTGAACAGTTGGAGGCACCTTTTTGTGCGAGGATCAAGCCCTTGATTGCAGATATTGCCAAAGACATACTGGACACATTGAACACTTGCCTTTCTGGACTCTTAAAGAAATGTTCTTTAATAGATAAAATTGTTAAAGATCTTTCGTCAGTGCCAATTTTACTTAAAGGAGACACTGTTGCCCCTGGTACTAACACTGCCGTTGATATGTCTAAAAGAACTCCGGACCCCCACCCGCTCCCCACTAGGGAGAACAACGTGTCAGACGGGGCACGACCTACCAATTTGCTCAATACTCCCCCTCGTATGAGGGGTCCCTTACTGGGGAATATAGGGGCCAATACAAATGTTAATACCCACCCAAGCAAACCTGCTCTCAATAGGCAGACTAGGGGAAGTAAGCTGCAACTAAATCTACCCCCGGAGGCAGCCCCACTAGTAGCTATTTTTATTGGCGTGCCCGCTCTAGCAGAGGGCACGGTGGAAACTGCTACTGACCTATTAAGAAAGGCTAGGGCATGGTGTGCAGAAGGAAGCAGTGGTGGGACCCATATAGCAGACCGGGTCATATTCGCCAATAGGGTGGGTTGGATCGGGAAACGTCCCAAGTCAGTGCAGGTGGACTGTGTAGTAGTCAACTTTGATCGTCCAGACCAGGCTAATAAACTCTTCTGGGATGGTTCCGACTTAGAGGGGGCAGTTTACATGAGACCAATCCCCCTGGGGTTCTTCTATCCATATACTGTAGCACTGAATACCCGGGACCACCTAGCAGAAGTCGGTTCACAGCAGGAGCAGAGGCTAGACCAGTTAGACCCATAGAGCATCAAACCAGAAGAAATTTAGGAACACAGACTGCCCCAAACTTGTTGCAGACACATACTCACATGGAAGGAGGAGGGGTAGTAGTGAGTAACCGTTTCCTGCCCCTCTCTAACATCGAAGAAATTGATTGACAACCACCCCCACCTCAGTCAGCCACCCTAGAGATTCATAATCCAGGTGAAGCAACAGTTTGCAAATTGATAACATGGAATGTAGCCGGGATCAGAACAAAGAGGGTTGATCCATCATGGATTGATTTCGTAAGTAGCTATGATATTATAGCATGTCAAGAAACATAGGATATATCACCCAACTCTTGGCTAGATGGCACTCATCCTACTCTACCCCGGCAACTCCTAGCCCCGCTGGTAGGGCAAAGGGTGGTCTTGCTTTTTTGTTTTCCCTTAATCTTAAAGGCACTTTCAAGAAGGTCCCGAGCATTTCACTGAATATCCTTATTGTTGAATGGTCTGCCCTATCCAGTAGCAAAACTCTTTTTATACATTTTTATAATTATTGGGACAGGGATAGGGGAAATGACCATGTAGCTGATCTGCAACAATGTATTACTATGTACAGTCAAATGAATTACACTAATTTCGAGATAATCTTATTAGGAGATTTTAACGTACACCCTTGCAGCGAATTATGTTTTTTAGGCGATCAGGAGGGCCAAATGGGCATAGCGACACCCCACTTTGAGCACACAAAGGCAGGGGAGGCTCTTGATGCACTTCTTGCTAGTTGGAACCTATATGAACCCTGTATTAGCGAGGGAGGGACCAGAACCATTACATACAAAGGCACTGATCCAGGCTTCATTTTAGATTATATCTTCACAACCTCAGGCTTACTACACAGAGTGTTGTCCTATAAAGCCCTAGCCTCAATCCACAGCGACCATAACCTGGTCTAGTTAATTATGCAATGGGGAGTCCATCGGGAGGATAAGCCCTGTCCCTCGGCCATTGGTCACACCCTACGTGTCGTGGACCAAGGGAGAAGGATAAACTGGGCTAAAGTGGTTCCTGAAGATTTTATGGACAAGTTACTGCCCACAATCGAAGGACACCTGGCTATCTGCCAGGATCAACAGGCTACTCCCACTGAGGTGATGAAGGCCTTTGAAACTATATGCTCCCATTTCGCTGGAGCCTTAATGGCTAAACCTCTACAAGGTGGGACTAAACAGCATCGCTGGTTCGATGCCAAGTGTTCCAAAGCGCACAAGGCACTAATGACAGCCTTAAAAGCATCCCCGAGAGACAGGGCAGTGGTGGCCAGCTTAAGAAAGGAGTATAAGGCCACTGTAATTGGGAGGAAAAATGATATTAAAAAGAAGGCCTGGGAAGATCTACTTTCCTGTGAGGTCCTACATGATAGCTCACAGTTTTGGGCCATAGTTAACCACCCATTTTTCTCAGAGGGGGACAACACGGTTACTGAATGTATTATCCCAGACGATAAGTGGGTCAGGAATTTCGGGGAGGAATATGGGAATAGTGAAATTGTAGCCCCGGATATTCCGTGGGAGAAGGATGAGCGTGCTCCCTTGTCCTTATTACCCGAGGATGTGGAGAAGGCAATTGTGGAGACCTCCAAAAAGAAGGCCCCAGGGCCGGATGGCGTCCCTGACGACTTTGACAGATACTCCTCAAAACTCTGGGCGGAGGTCTTAACAAATGTTTTTACAGCCGCAAACGGTAAAGTCTTCCCCAGCACTTGGTCCACCTCTATCATCGTGCCAATTTTTAAAAAAGGCCAGCTGGACGACCCAGGGTGTTACATGCCAAATTCCCTTTTAGACTCTGCGATTAAGATCCTAGGCAGAGTCTTATTATACAAACTTAGAGATAATATCGAAGGTGTGGGGGGCCTAATAAATACTCAATACGGCTTCAGAGAAAAGAGGGGCACGGTGGACCAGTGTTCTAATCTGCATCTGATACTATCAAAGTATACAGTTGCCAAGGAGGGGTCCTTGTTTCTAGCTTTTATGGACCTCTCCTCGGCTTTTGACCTTGTGAACAGGTCAAAACTGTGGGAAGTTCTAGTGCAGATGGGGTTGGACAAACCACTCGTTTACTTTTTGGCTTCTTTACACCAGGAACTATTTGCCCAAGTGAGGGTTACGAAGGAAGGGAGATGCACAAGTCATTTCAAATCGTTAAGAGGAGTGTGTCAGGGCTGCATCCTGGCCTCCCTCCTTTTCACCATCTACATAAACGGCCTGGATAAACATCTAGAGGCAGTGGAGGGGGACGTTGCACGTATTGGAGAAGCGAAGATCCCGGCTCCACTATACGCGGACGATGCTGTCCTAATAGCACGCACAGGGGTGGGCCTCCAGCGTTTGCTTGATTCCTTTGGTACCTTTATGGACCAGTTGGACCTGAAGATCAATGCAAACAAGTCTCATACCATGGTGGTGGGCCGACACAGAAATAAGAGGAAAACTATAAACTTTTTCTGCAAGGGGGAAGCTGTGTCGAGGGTGGAAGTTTTTCCCTACCTGGGAGTAATCTTCAATGAGAAGGGCTCGAGAAGGCTAAAAGTTTATCTATGGTGAGAGCAACCTCAGCCTTGCTGAGTTTTTCAAAAAGGTTGGGTGACAGGCCCATGGATGCCCTATTAGAAATGTACGATTCTAAATGTATTTCCATAGTCATGTATGGTTCCGCACTATGGGGTTATGTGTCACAAGAACTGATACAAAAAGCGGAAAACACATTTTTGAGACGCTTGTTATCCACCCCTCAGTCCACCCCGACATTCTCAATTCATGGGGAGGTGGGACTTGACTATGTTACTGATAGAATCAGAATGGCCCCCCTATTATTCTGGCTAAAGACATGGCTTAATGACGAGTTAACACTTAATCACTCCATCATGACAGACGTTATGTCATTAGATCATGCAATGAAAATTCCCTGGCTAAAATATGTAAGACATACTTTTGCACGGCTAGGACGCCCTGATTTATACAATGCCCCATCCAGCATTAGGCGGGAGGACGTGACCTGGACTAAAAAGAACTTTCTGGCTGTGGCAAGAGTAGCTCGGGAAGAGCAGGAACTGACGAAACCAAAGGTCGGACAACATTATTTGTTACTTAGCTCTCCCTCCCTTGCGCCTTACCTTAGCATCGTAACTAAGCCCTTTTAGAGGCTTTTGTTAACTAAATTTAGATTCAATTTAATACACTACTCCCTAGGCACTTATCACTCATGGTGTAAACCGGAAAGCGGTCCCCCATGTAGCTGTGATGAATTCTCCTTACAAGATTCCATGCATTTTATTATGTTCTGTAGCTTGTACATGGCACCCAGGAAAAAATATCTGGCACCTTTACTAAGAGAGGCAGGTTTTATCCAGGTTAGGCCTGCCTTTGTTTATTTACAGTCTTTATGTAGCATTTGTGTTATCTTTTGTGTGGCCAGTTTCTTAGTGGCTGCTCATAGAATTAAATCAAAAAATTGCCCACTAAGAGATCCTGTACAGCTAAGCTCGCAACTACACTGAAATATCTATAATACGTCTAGATTAGCACTTGTCCTTAACATGTCCCATTAATGATTTTGCATATGATTGTGTATATGTATAAAATAAGTGTTTTTTAATTGTATATAAATGTTTTATTGCTTTTATGATTTTAACGAATCGAATACAGTGCATTTGACTGACTGACTGACTACTCAGTGATTTATCTTGTAAAATCAATAAAATGTGTTTAAAAAAAATAATTAGTACCAAAGGGATGTGGAGACACCTGAAGTCAATGCATCCGCGAAGGCTTGCACTGGCAGAGTTGGCTCATGCTGCGGCTCTATACAACTCTACAAGGGCTTCAACATAATTTGCTCCAGGAGATATTGTGTCTGTGCAGGTTATAACTGCACAACTGGACAATATCCCTTCTTTTTAAAAATATGTAAAATACCAAAATAATATTAAAAATGTTTGAAAACATACAGATTTATATTTATTGAAAACTGTTAACAAAAATGGCTCTTTTCAGAGCCACCCTATATTTTCATGATCTACATTGTTTGTACTATGTTTCTCTTTTTTCCCCTTCTCCAAAGCTTTTGTAAGACTCTCTTGAGAGCCAGAGAGGCAATCCTTTGCTTTTGCGAGCCTCTTACAAGATCTTACTTTTTATAATGGACTTTGCATTTACACTGAATATATCCTGATGTAGTATGTATAATTTATATACACTAGAATAGTACCAGTGTGTTTAGTTTAAAGAAATGCAAACCGTTATATAATTGGGAGTTAAAATAAATGACTTAGATTTATGACAGAAAACCAGATGTTTTATCTTCTTGAGACGAACGTAGGTACATAGCAACCATTTATACTCATTTATTTACTTTAGGTCCATTTATTATTATTAGAAAATGTACAATCACTACTTTTTTATGAACCTGAAAGATTGTAAAGTTCTTTTAGATGAAGAATTTACACTTTATTTTATCACAGCACTTATGTCTTATAGTCTTCATCAGTAGTTTGTGGGGAGAAAGTAGACTCTCAAAAGAGACCTTTTCACAGTGTGACAATAGTGCACAATAATCTCGCTAACACCTGTCCACAGCCCAACAACTGTGTATAGTAGACTACGGGGAAAGACTGGCCTCTTTAGTGAGACCTTGCATGAAGGTAACCAGTGTGTAAAGTAGGATGTAAAGTGACAGTGCCTCTCCACTCACATCTTTCCCTAGGCTATGCAGTATACATAATAGGGTGGGGAAGTTACACACCTCACAAGTAAGACCATACTTTTACAAAGTAAGCAAAACAAGCAGTGACCTTTCCAAAGAGACCTCTCCCCAGGAAAATGAACATGTATAGTAGGGTGTAGGAATGGATTTGACTGTCCAGTTACAGCTCTCCCCAGCATGACAGACATATACAGTAGTGTGTAGAGAAACGTTGTCCTCTCCACTAATACCTACATCCGGGACAACATGGATGAGTAGTACGGTGTGGGTAAGAAGTGGCCTCTCTGCTGAGACCTCTCTCTAGACCAACAAGGATACAGTGGTGTCTGGGAAGGGAGTTACCTGTCTACTAATACATGTTATCAGGGTGAGAGGTATCTGGAGTAGAGTTTAAGAAAAATTTACCTCTTTGCTCATACCCCTTCACATGCTGACAGGTATGCATAGTAGACTGTGGAGAGGAAGTGCCCTGTTTTCTGATACATCTCTCTTGCATGATAAGTCTCCGTAGTACAGTGTGGGGAGAGACTGTCCCCTCTCCTTTGACCTGTTTCTCGGATGATGGGTGTGCAAATTAGGCTGTGAAAATGAGCTCACCTCTCTGGTCACAGCTCTCCCCAGGATCATGAAGGTACAAGTAAGGTGTGAGATTAAATTACCTATATGCTGAAAAGTCTGTTAACTATGGAGACTATGATGTTTAAACACACTATCCTCTCAGCTGAGACATATTCCCATATTAATGTATGTGTAAAGTAGGCCGTGTGTACTAGGGTATAGAAATGAAGTATCCTCTCTGCTCAGAACTGTGTCTTGATTGATTGGTGTGGATAGCTGAATGAAAGGACACACTCACCTCTTCATAAGACCTCTCCCCATGGGGACAATGAGGCATAGTAGGGTGTGTACAGGCACATACTTTCCAGTTGAAACGTCTTCCCAGTGTCACAAGCATATATGGTAACATGTGCAAAAGATCTGCCCTCTCCACTGTCACATGTCCACAAGCTGATAGCAGTGCATAGTGCGTAGTAGAATATGAGTATGCACAGACCTTTGTGCCACAATCTCTCTCTTGTATGAGAGGTCTGTAGTGAGAACAAGGACTGATCTCTCTAGTGAAACCTCACTGTTGCATGAGAAGTCACCATACTTGGGTATTCAAATAATTGCCTTCTCTGTAGCATAGAAGATATTCATAGTACCATACAGATATATATATATATATATATATATATATATATTACCTACTGGCGGTCGCCAGTAGGTAGTTATAGTTAGGATTTTTTTCAATGTTAAATCTCAAAATTCTATTTGGAATAACTTTGGCACCGGTTGACGAATCTGCCTGAAAATTTCCTGAAAATGGCCTCGTCGAGCTTCGGTCCTTCCTTGAAAGTTTGGGGGGGATTCGTCAAGCGGGGGCCGAGATAAAAGGGGGGTCCCAAAACGCGTTTTCCCCATGTTAATTTCCATAGGGCGGTCGATTTCACTTTTAGCCCGAACGGCTGAATGGATTTACACCAAACTTGGCAAAATTGTAGGGACTGGTAGCCCGATGTGCCTTTGCTATGTCTCAAGATATGTGCTCCAGTGGATTTTGAGTAATTTAGGTTAAAAAAAATATATATATCTATAGCAGCGCACCGGTGCGCGCACCGGAGAGCGCTCCAGGCGCGACACGCGAGGTGCGCATGAAAAGCTGATTGGCTCTCGGGTGTCTGTAAACATTCCAAACAGTCCAGAGCGGTCGCCATCTTGTGTCTCGGTAAAATCGAGACATAAGAGGCGGCTAAAACAAAGTGGGAACTGACCATAAGGCGTCAGGGATAGACCCCTTTGACCCCCTAGGTTTGATGTGGGGGCTATAAAAGGGCCCCGCGGGGCATTTAAAATATTTTTTTTTTTTCGTTTTGCGCGGGGGAAGCGCACGGTGCGCGCACCAGGTAGCGCACCGGGGAGCGTAAAATGAGGGAAAAAGATGACAGAGTTTTCAAAAAAATGAAGTTTTTATTTAGAAATTGGAGGTAGTTCTAAAAAGAACTTTTTTTTTTCTTCTTTTTGTTGTTTTATATTTTTTTTGTGTTTTTTGAACTTTTTGAACTTTTTTTGGCTTTTCAAAACAGTTTTATATTTTTTTTTTATTTTTTAGGGGGAGAAACAAAAAAAGGGAATTGAAACTGGCTCAACTGGAGCAAAAAAACAAAAAAACCCAAAAAATTATTTATTTTTGGGGCACTTGTGATTATCACCTGCAAGGACGATGAGCTTAATACTTTGTTCCCCATAGGAGATAAGCTTGCCACAAGCAGTACAAGTAATTTTAAAATCAGCAAATCTCGGCTGAATGCAAGGCATCACCTCAGATGTTTCTGGTTGCGAGGAAGTGGGTTGGTTTCTTTGGGAGGGGGTCCTTGATGACTGGGGGAGGTTACTGGCCAGTTCCCGGAACTCTGCTCGAGAGTAGTTGTTTGGATGCTTTCTTGTCATGTGCCGAATCATGGTATAGTTACCAAAAGAATATTTCTTGTTTGGGTTGCCCCGTGAAAGTTCATCATTGCAGATGAGGCAAGTCACCTTGGGAGCATTCACCTTTTTTTTCCCCTCTGGAATTGAAAAAAACTGCCAAACAATGTGTGGTTTGGGTTTATAAGGTGTATTTTCTTCTGGCAGCCATCTTCTTCTCCCCTCCTCCTCTTCCTCTTCCTCCTCCTCCTGTTCTTGACCACCAATATAATTTGGAGCTGGTCCTCTTGGTGGTGGTGGTGGTGGTGGTGGGGCAGATGCACCAGCTGATGCTACTAATGAAGCCATTATTTAGAGCAAAAAAGTAGAGAGAGCAACAAACAGGTCTTCCTCAGTCAAAGGACAAAGTCAGAATAAGGAAAAAAGGTGAGTTCTTTCATCATTTAGAAAAAAAAACTGTCCTGAACCAATGAGAAGTGTTATTTTCAGGTCACAAGACCAGGGGCTTCATCATTATGAAACTAAAACTGTTATGAACCAATGAAAAGTGTTATTTTCTGCTCACATGACCCGACGCGCTTACGCTACGCGCCCGGGGGCGCGGCCCGGGTCGCGCAGCGTAAGCGCGCCGGAAGTTTACGTTGTGCGATCGTATTTGCTCGAGTACTTCCGGGTGCGCTTACGCCGTGCGTATCACGCGGTCGCGGCTACGCGATACGTCACGATCATGTTTTCGTTTGCGATATTGACGCTTACGAGACGCTCCCCGGAGCGCGCCCGGGGGCGCTTTTCAGAAATACGCTTTTCGGGGCGCACTCCGGGGCGCGCTCCGGGAGCGCTCCCCCCAAAAATTAAAAAAAAAAAAATGGGATAATTGTAGAGACAGGTAGCCCTATTCTGAAGTGGTTTGTAAAAAAATTAACTTTATAAAAATATGTATTGTGCTACATTGGGCTTAATATATGTTAGAGCCAAAATGTAGCCCAAATGTAGCCCAAAGTAGCCCAATGTAGCCCAAAGATGGCCACCAGAGATCAAAAATTGTAAATGTAGCCCAAAATTCAACTAGATGTAGCCCAACTGTAGCCCAATGACAGAATGTACCAGAGTGTTAAAAAGAACAACTAGAGTGCTAACAGTCTTATTTATAAAGTGAAACTTATAGTTAGGAATTAGCATTAAAAAAACCTTTGAAATTCACTGAAAAAAACCATAGGTTTCACACCAGTTATAGTTAGGAATTACCATTTAAAAAACCTATTAAATTCACTGAAAAAACCATAGGTTTCACACCAGTTATAGTTAGCTGGAAATTTTACTGATATAAAACCATTGAAATTCCCACGTTATAGTTAGTCGGACTCACTATAACTTGCGCGTGCAATGCACTGCTGATGACATCACATATTACATCACTCATGACATGGTCAGTGACATCACTCATGACATCACTGATGACACCATCCTTGTGACACAGTCACAGACCTCCTCTCAGTGTAAAGTAACCCTTGAGACACATATTCAAAAATAGAAACTGAAATTTTTAAAAAATGGACATACCTATATCAGTTACAACAAGCAATTCTGTACTTCCACTATCTATGTACACATCCATTCATTCACCAACAGTTCTATATAGTCACTCATACATATACTCACTCATCATATGAAGAGATACACCTATACATCCTGTTACACACCGACATTCATCCAAAAGTTACTCACACACATATTCACACGTGCAAATAAACTATTGAACAACCATTTATTTGAATATAGAGTTATACACACACTTCCACCTTACTTCTATTGAAAATTACACATATTTATTCTCTTAAACAATCACTTATAGAAACACATACTTATTTAAACAGGAAATCTTACAATCTCTTACTCTCACATATACTCACTTATATACATCAATATTCATATATACTAGATTAAAACATATGTAGTTACTGATAAAGACACTAGTGGGACAGTCATTCACTCACTAACAAACACATATAGACACTCATCCACCCATACAGTCCTGTACATATGCTGTCTTCAAAACACATACAAACAAAGAGTCAGTCACTCATGCATCTATGTGCTAAGTAATACCTCCACCAAACCATATAGACACTCATACTGATACTACTAAAAATATCAAATAACCCATATACATACGCATGTAGCTACTTATCAACACACGTAGCCACTTATACACAAAGTGAAACACTAATATATGAATTTAAATATTAAAACATAACTCACTAATATTTATTTTTCAGAAAGACACATATTCACTGGATGGTGTCATCAGTGATGTCATGAGTGATGTCACTGACCATGTCATGAGTGATGTAATATGTGATGTCATCAGCAGTGCATTGCACGCGCAAGTTATAGTGAGTCCGACTAACTATAACGTGGGAATTTCAATGGTTTTATATCAGTAAAATTTCCAGCTAACTATAACTGGTGTGAAACCTATGTTTTTTTCAGTGAATATATATATATATATATATATATATATATATATATATATATATATATCTATATATATATATATATATACGTACATATATTACCTACTGGCAGACCCTCTGACCCCCTAGGCCTTCTGAGGCAGGGTACATTCGAGAATGCCTCGAGATACATCGATCACTTCCTGCAGGAGCATGTGAGAGCGCTTCCCTCGTACATCAGGGATACTGGTGACTTTTTGGACAAGATTAGACCTATTGTGTGGCAGGAAGATTACCTATTGTTAACGCTGGATGTAACTTCCTTATACACCAGTATAAATCATGATGATGGCTTGAGGGCGGTGAGACATTTTTTGCAGCGTAGGCCTGCCTGCATGCTACAACACAACAACATGATCAGTGAGATGACAGAGATCTGCCTCAAAAGCAACTTCTTTTTGTTTCAAAAACAAATATTTCAACAACTGAGGGGAGTTGCGATGGGGGCCTGCTTCTCCCCAAGCTACGCGTGCTTGCACATGGGGCTTTGGAAGGAGCAGGTCCTTGGAGGAACTTATGAAGGTACCATGGCTAATAACATCATAGCCTGGTACAGGTTCATTGATGACCTCTTCATTATTTGGAGGGGGTCAGAGGATGAGGCATCCAGGTTCATATCGGATATTAACGTAAACGACTTGAACTTGAAATTCACTGGTCAAATTAGCAGCACAAAGGTTACCTTTCTAGATGTGGAGGTGAGCATTGCCAATGGAAAAATGGTAACGGATCTACATCGCAAAGAAACGGCAGGAAATACGGTGTTACACGCCACCAGCCATCACCCAGCCCACCTGGTTCGGAGCATTCCCTACGGGGAAATGCTGAGGATCAGGAGGATCTGTAGCACAGATGAAAGCTGTGTGAAAGCACAAAATGCCAGCAGGGAAAGATTAATTGAGAGAGGGTACTCGAGAGCTATGGTGGAGGGTGCTATGAGACGTGCAAATCAAAACTCTGAGCATAGTTTGACAATGGGTGCTGTACCTACACAAACACGAGAGGATAATGAGTCTGGTCAACCAAGATTAATAACAGCTTACAGCAGACAACACAAAGAAATATACAACATCATTCGCAAAAACTGGCAGGTGGTTAAGGGAGATCCGGTGATTGGTGGGATTCTTGCTAATAGACCGGCCATAACTTACAGCCGAGCCAGGTCGATGAGCGATATGTTAGTGAGAAGTAGTCCTGAAGTAGCCGATGACAACTGGCTAGGTAAGAGCAAGGGCTTCATCAAATGTGCTGTCTGCAAGGCGTGTAGGATAGGGAAGAGTCGCACAACCTACACAACGCCTTTTAGCAGTGAGGTGATAACAATTAAAAAGAAAATCACCTGTAGGTCAGACTTTGTTGTATACGTGTTGGAATGCGCTTGTGGCCTGCGTTACGTGGGCAGCACAAAGCTGCAGGTTCACAAGCGCATTTTACAGCACCTCAGGGCAGTAAGCAACAAGGATGAGGTGTACCCTGTTGCCAGACATGTGAACACATGCCATGGGGGTGACATAGGGTGCTTGCAGTATTATGCCATAGATATGGTCCCGCCACTTCGAAGAGGTGGAGACAGGGAGGCCCAGTTGCGAGAATTGGAGACTCTGTATATCTTGGAGCTCAACTCTAAAACCCCTAACGGTTTAAATCAAACTGAAGACTTACACTCTTGTCTTTATTGAGGATTTATAAAACGCAAAATCGTAGGGAGGCCTCTACGCAACAGTCAACTGCAGCACTTTAAGGGAGCGAAAGGGAATTGTCAATCAATGAAACTAAGTCGAACATGAAAATAGCCCCTTTTTTTAACTCTAGTTGAAGGTGATGGGAACAATGTTATTTTAATCACTAGGTAATGGGTTTTGTTTATTAAAACTATGATTTTGTTAAAGCTGTTTAAAGTGCATCAGCTCTCAACAATTGTACAGCAGTGTGGACGCAGTGGTTACAGGGAATGCTATGCCCACTTGGGCACAATTTTGAAAAGTGGTCCTCAACATGAGTCCCTCAGAATAACAAAGATGTTTTGTTTCCATTTGCGACATTTGCACAATACATAGCAAATTTGCACAGAATGTATGAATTGTATATTTTTAATCATGATTTTAACATGAAATATACGAGTTAATTTATTCTTTTAATTGATTGCATATTCAGATCAATTTAATTAACAGAAACTGACATAAAAGGGATTTGGGAACAGAGAGTTCATTAAGTGTGAAGGAGCAATCATCTCCTTGAAAACGTTTATCTTGTTATCTCTTTATACATGTTGCACTTCAAATTTATTTTGGACCACACGTTATCAACTGCAATTTGTCATTTGATATGTTATGAAGTCGTACCTGGACTAGGCTGAAGTCTGTCTTTTATATCCACAGGCTGAGGGGTCAGCTGATGATGTTAACGCACTTTAAAATGATGAGTGTAATGTCGGACCATGTCATGTGATCAAGGGGCGGAGGTCCCGAAACGCGTCATGGCGGCGTGTTTTCTGCACGAAGGATGAAATAAATTTTGATTTTGCGAAATATCCGTTTGGGTCCGGTTTCGTTGTTGTCCTGGAGTGGTTTTCGGGACTTGACGGAGTTCGTGTTATATATATATATATATATACGTACATATATTACCTACTGGCAGACCCTCTGACCCCCTAGGCCTTCTGAGGGGGTCACTGTAGGACCCCGAAGGCCACCCAAACTTTATTATTATTATGTTTTAAATCGCGAGGTGCGCGCACGGTGCTCACACCCTTGAGCCGCCATTTTGTGTTTCCGAGGCAGAAGAGAGGCACAAACAAAAGTGGATAACTTGAAAAGGGGGCAGGGTAGAGACTTCCTGACCTTCTAGGCCTTCTGAGGGGGTCCCTGAAGGATCCCGAAGGCCTCAATTTTTTTTTTTTTAAATATAGCGAGGTGTGCGCACTGTGTGCGCACAGTGGCAAAAAAAGACAAAAGAAATACAGTTATATAACAAGTTTGAGTGTTTAGATGTTGGTTGGCTCTAAAAAGAGCCGTTGTGTTCATTGGGTGTTGTTTGTACCTACAAGTAAGTACCGATGCAGAGTCTAAAGTTCCCCTCATCTGTGAAATGTACACCGTCTCCTCTATAAATGCCTTGCATGTTGTAACGCAAGTTGTTGTGGTATACAGAACCCATTCCATAGTCTCTGAGGAAAGCAGAAACAGATGTATTCACATGTTTCCTTGCTTTCTCAATCTGTGGACAATATTGGTTGGACCAGTTCCATTTTTGCCTTTGGCATATATTAGAATATACAATGGCAGTTTGTGGAAAAAGTGACATTAATTGCCTAAAGGTGTCCTTTAAAAGCATTTCCAGACCAACCCCAGTCAAAGTGGCTAGGTCATTTCCACCACAGTGTACAATTATGAGGTCAGGGTGTGGGAGATGCAAAAAGGATTTTACCAATGGCATCAATTGGTGACATCTCAATCCTCTCTGGCCAATCCACATAATATCCACATTTGATAAATCAAGGTTGAGAAAGCATCTATTTGCTGCATACCTTTCAGTCCAGAATATATAACTGTGTCCCACAATCCACACTCTAAGCATCTTGAAGGCAGTTCTGGTTGTACTCAGATGGGCTCTGGAAATGAAATGGCAGTTTGAAAAGTAGTAGTTTTGAAAAAGATGTGGATGAGATTCAGTGCAAATGAAATTAATAAATGATTGGTGGTTTCTGAAACTTGAACATTCAAAACTAGGGTGCATTCTTCTGTTTTTTTAAAGAAGTAATGCTAATGGTTGAGAAAAGGTCATTGAAAGGAACATTGCACAGGATATGCTGGTATTTTGAGAGGTCTAACACCCTTGCTGAGTTCATTTGCAACATTGTATGATGAACCTTTCACCTGTGAGTTCAGTTAGGTTTTCTGTGGAGTGTTACCATGGTAACAGGCAGAGAGAGCAGTGGGGGGAAGGTTGAATATTATGTGAGTTTGAAAGTGTTGAAATGTAGAACCAATTAAAAAGTTAGTTTAGTTTTGAATTTGTGTGGGAAGAAATTTGATTGGTTATCTAAATGAATATGTGTGTGAAATGAGAGGGAAGCCTTGTCAAGTCAAGTCAAGTCAATAAACTTTATTCGGATATTACATTATCCATAAAAGTGCACACATAATTACATACATGCGCAAGATAAAAAAATCACATTAAAATGGGGTAGCATTGCTGAATATTTCCTTATTAAAAACAGTAACCACAAAAAGTGCAAGGTGTCAATATTATCCAGATCCTCCAATTCATGTCTTTTTCTTTGGCATTATCAAAAAATAAAGTGCATATGCAAGAATTGCCCTTAAAAGTAACACAATATATACACAGAACACATGTTTCGTGCATCAATTAGAGCGAGAGCTTGCTAGGTCATTTAGCAGCATTCTTTAAGGTGCAGGTTTTATAAAGTGCATAGAGCATAAATCCTGGTTAGTAGACCATCTTGATAAAGTGCAAAGTACAATGTCAACCGATGATCATTAAAAGTAGACAGAATTCTACAACTCAGTATATGCAAGTAGAAAATAAATAACATCTTTGGATACCAATAAAACATTTTGGCCAGATAGGCATTGGTTCTCAAATTATTATGATTCATATATTTACAAATAGCAGCGTAAATTAAAATGTGGATGTGCAAAGTGCAAAGTGCAAATAGGCCTCTACCAAGTGCATATTAATCACGTTGGTCTAGTTGAATGAATATTAATTCATAGAGGAACGGGATCGGGTAGCTATTTTTTAAAAAGTGCACACACGGTACATTAATTCATCATCTCTAAGGTGAAGCACAGTCTTATATGCCACTTTAAAATCCTTTATGCCTCTAGCTCTAAAAAACGGTATCAGGAGGAACTTACAATATCTTTGATAGTAAGAGCAGAAGAACAAAAAATGCATTAGTGTTTGTTTACCTGGGTTCTGAGATGGGCAAACCAGATTCTCGATATTAGGATGGTAGCCCATGGGGGAACACAATAAAAACTTTATGGATCCTGCTCTGAGACGAGACAGAAGACTACGCTCCAATAAGTGATCTCTTTAAGAAGGTAACAAGCTGGTGTAGGCGAAGTAGATTCAATGTCACCAACTATTTGAATATACTGCTTCACAGTTGTTTTGGCAAGTTCTACATTATAGGGCTTATTAGGATTGTGGATTTTCCGCATCCTCTGGGCCGGCGGATGCCACCGCCGGCCCGGAGGATGCGGAAAATCCGCAGTGGACCCACCAAAGACCCACCGCCACATTAGGATGGCTGGTTGGTCCTGGTTTCTGTCCGCAGCCTTTCCGCCACGGTTGGCTTACAACCGCGGCGGAAAAGCACTAATATGGTTACGGTGTCTCTCAGACACCGTCAGCCAGATTAGGATGGGCTCTGAATCATGCTTTACCGCGGCGGCTTTTCCGCCGTGGAAAAGCATGTGTAACTTCACTGCGGGGGCCCGTTGCGGGCCCCCTAGGTGAAGGGGGGGTGGGGGGTGCACATGGGGGGTACCTATGGTACCCCCCTGCATTTGTATGCAGTAAGCGGCAGGCACCGCGCGGTGCCTGCCACTTTCTACATACAAATGCAATGCATGCTTTTTTAACATTGCTGCGGGTGCAGCTTGAAGCCGCACCCGCCGCAATGTTGAAAATAGAGGATGTGACCGCCAGGGTGGCGGTCACATCCTAATTGCACAGAAGGGAACTCCGCATGCCATGCGGAGGTTCCCTCCTACTCTGGGGTTGCAGACGGACGCAAGTCCGTCCGCGATCCTAATGGGCTCCGTCTGGTCTCCCCATAATGTTTATAAAGAATGTTATGGATAGTCTTCCCATTAGTCCCATCTAATTCATTTGGACTATCAAATATATATATATGCTGTTGCTGTTGCTGTTGTATAGCTTTATTTCGAAATGTTTCATTTCATAAAAGCATTACAGTAAAAATCAATGTGAGCATAAAACAGTTATACATCAAAACTGACAGATCTCAAAAAGGACACTATAAAATATACAACATAGTAGATAACATCCATTCTAAAAGCATTTATACAAGCACATAATTATCATCTTCGAGAGGGAATAATGGGAAAAGGACACATACAAAAAACAGCCGGGCCAATGAAGTGTAGGTTGGCACCCTTACTGAAGGATCATTCTCCTCGCGGTTCTTATCCTCCAAGCCCACCCCAGGAATTTTGCCAGGCCACAAGCAAGCAATGGGTGAGGGTCTGATCTTAACAGCTGTAGGGCCTCCAAGTGTGACCGAGTGCCCAGCCTCGCGCAGAGCGGTTTCAACCATCTGCGACGGGGAGCAGCGTAGGCTGGGCATTCGAACAACAAATGGGGAATGGATTCATCCCTGGTCGTACAGAAAGGGCAAGTTTCTATGGTTTGCCAAGGTGGTTTCCATTTAGCTGTCCTTGTGCCTAAGGGCAGAACCCCAGCCCTAAATTTGAAATACAACGCCCTATCTACTGGATTCGAAATCACATCAAGGTAGGGTTCTCTGAAGGGACGGCATTTGATAGCCAAAAACTCCTCAGCGGATCTGCACAGATTCGAATGGGACACTCTCTCGTTATCCACCCACATCCAGAATATTTTCTTTAACAGCTGTTTAGGTGGTGAAGATCTATTGGCCCAAGCGTCATCCAGGCCTAAATCACAAAGGAGGCGCTTTACTCCAAGGAGCCAACCGATCTTATTCCAACCCGGGGTTGAAAGAAGTTCGCTTAGTGCATCCGCATAACTTGAAAGTTCAGGGACATTCCATATACGGGCCCACAGAAGGAGGGGACGTAACTTGGCCTGATCGGCTATGGATCGTGTTCCTGTATCAAGTAGAAGGGGTAGAGTGGGAGAGCTGTGGGGGAGCCGCATTAGGTCTTTGTGGAACTTGTTCTCCAGATGGGATAGGGTGTCAAATTTCTGGGTACCCCACAACTCAGCCCCGTACAATGCGGCACTCACAGCTTTTGCCTTGTAGATATCAAGTATCACCCCAATGGGTTTAAGGGATGAGGCGCGATGTTCTTTTAGGAGGGCGCCCGTAACCCTCCTATGTGTCAAAATGGTTTTTTGGTGGTGCGCCTTCCAACTCATGGAATCGCAAAGTCTGATTCCTAAGTAATCGAATTCCCTGACCCTTTCTAAAGGTACTGAGTCTATAGATGGCGGGTGGACTGTCTTCCTGGGGGGATTCAACACAAGGAACTTGGTTTTACTGATGTTAATAGCCAAGCCCCTTGCGTCGCAAAAGCCCTGGAACCTCGTTAACAGGGTTTGGAGGCCCTTCGGGGATTTCGAAATCAACAGGGTATCATCTGCGAACAGGAGCGTTGGTATCTTCCTGCCCGCCAGGGAGGGAGCATCTGCTGGTAGTTGGAGAAGGTGCTCTACCACTCCGTTTAGATATAGAGAAAACAGAGTGGGAGCTAGCACACACCCCTGGCGGACGCCCCTGTCAACAGGAATCCGAGAGGTTTTTTGGCCCTGCTGACCCCATCTAATTTGGGCAAAGTTGCTTTCATGGAATTTGATGGTTAAGGCCAACAAGTACGCGGGCATACCCATACCCTCAAGTACAGCCCACAGTTGGTTACGTGGAACAAGGTCAAAGGCAGTCCGTAGATCGATGAAGGCGAGATACAGACTGCCCTTGCCCAGTTTGACCACTTTCCAATGAAGCATTAGGAAACGGAATGTCTGCTCAATCGTACCGGTTCCGGATCTGAAACCGGCCTGAAAGTCAGACAAAACCTGCATTTCCTCGGCCCACTGCAGAATCCTACCCAAAACTACCTTCCCTGCTACCTTTTGAGTGGAATCAAGCAGACTTATGGGTCGGTAGTTGGCAGGGTCATCCCTGCAGCCCTTTTTAAAAATGGGGACGACTTCCGCACCCCTCCAAGAATCCGGGAAACCGCCACCCACCAGTGCCTCATTCAGGAGTTTAGCAATATATAGGCTCCAGACCTCTGCGTTACTACGAAGCAAGTCACCGGGGACTCCATCTGGGCCTGCCGCCTTGTTGGGGACGATACACCTGATTGCTATTTCCACCTCCCTAGATGAAAAAGTGGGGCCAGGATGAGGGCTATTGTCTGGCACTATATGACTAGTACCCCTGCTTGGACCCAAAACCCCCAAGGAGTTAGAGTAGAGTTTAGAAAAGTGGGCCAACCAAACTTCCCCTGTGATGTTACATGTTAGCAGGGAATCAACAGGCCTGTCCCTACCTCTAATCAGAGCCCAGAAAGCCCTTGAATCCTTTCTAGAGCCAGCCTCCATTAAATCACTCCAGAAGTTAGTTTCGTGCGTGTCCTTTGCCACAGCTTGGGTCTTTTTGTAATTTTTCCTAGCTAGTGAAATCAAAGCCGGGTCTTTAGCGCTGACCGCCAGGATAAGCTCACTTTTTGCCTGACGGCAAGCGAGGGAGTACCATTGATCTCTACCCCTAGTCTCATTTCTCCGCTTGGACCCCCCCCTCCCCTGAGGAACCAAAAAAAGATTGCTAAGTGATACAATGGTCTCCACAAATGGCACGAGGATAGGGGTATCGGAGTCCAGCGTGCCTACGACACACTTAGCTTCCATCATTATGGTCTTTACTTGAGTCATTCTTGCAACATCAGAAGCAACCTTAGCCCATTTCAATCGCCTCCCGCAGTTAGATGGAACAACTTCATGGGATGATTTCCAAGTTAGCCGGGATAATGCTGTGGCCCCTGTGTCCCACGGGTGAGCAAGCGAGAGGACCAAGGGATTGTGGTCACTATCCGTGGTTTGTTGGACGACCATATCAAGGACATATTCCCACAGGTTGTAGTTTAACAGTACGTAATCAATTCTGGAGGTGTGTCCAATCCTGTTGAATGTGTGCGCACCCCCAGTATCTGACTTACAACGGCCATTAGTGGCTCTGAGGGCGTATTCCAAGCAAAGTGCGTTAATATCAATGGCATTCTGTGTCCATTTCTTAATGGGGTCAAGAGCAAGCAAGGGAATACCTCTCTTGGCATCGTCCTCCCATGTGTCCAAAATGTCATCACTGGCCAGAGGCTCAAAACAACAATTGAAATCCCCGGCCAGGATAATGAAGGAATCAATGTTGCAGCCAGTTAGCTCCTCTTCAACTCCAGTTAAAAACAAGGGGCTAGAGTTCCCCGCCCTGGCCCCCCTGAGATACAGATTAAAAAGCTCTAGAGTCTTGCCCCCCGGGCATTGGATAGTGAGTCTCAAAAGATCTGGGGATGGGGAATTTATATGTTTTACCGTGAGCCCCAACGATACACTGACCCAGATGAGAAGGCCACCAGAAGGACGGCCTTTACTGCCTTTGGACCTGGAGGCCGGCACAGAGTAGGTCATGAAGCCGACCCTGTGCACGGGCTCCAGGCACCAGGTTTCTTGTAGGAGGCAGATCCCAAAAGGCTCCATGAAAGAAATCCAGTCAGGTTTGTCAAAGTTCCGGGCAAGCCCTGCCACATTCCAGCTTAGAATTTTAAGCTGGGAAACACCTGCCAAGGTCTTGCCAGACTGTGGCTCAGAAACTGGAAAGGCGGCATGGATATCATCAACCCGGGAAGACTGGAGAGGAGCTGCAGGTGGCGAGGCATCGGGGGCAGTCATGCTTAAAACTAAGGGAGTAATAGGAGAGCAAACAGCTGAGGGAAGGTGCACCAGATCCTGTATAAGGGAGACCTGAGTTGAAGACTGGGTCGGAGGGGCAGTACTAATCACACCCACGGTAGTCGCCAAAGACGATCTCCCCGCCTCCAGTATAAGGCTATTGGGATTACTTAGTAGTGCTGTTGCTGGGGGCGTTAGGAGTCAGTCGACATCCTCCAGGCTGCCAAGCCTATTTGAAGTTGCAGTTCCAAGCCAGCCACTATTTGGATTATACACATTGGGAGGGTACCCCCAACTGGGCTGTTGGGGGACTGTAGGCCAAAAACCCCCCTGCGGGCATACAGCACGGGGGGGATAGAAAAATGACAGAGGCCTCGGAGCAATAGAGGAGCCCCAATCTTGATTCCCACGAGAACAGATATGTTTGGCCGTATAGACATCATCAAAGGTTACGACTATACAGTCACCGGGGGTCGATTTCCTTGTGGTTCCCACCCACGGAACTCTTCGTGTCATTAAGACTCTACTCCTCCTACCATTGGGGATAGGTCTATAGGTATTAAGCCAATGCGTGACTTTATTGTGTAGGGAATGCTGGTGTTCGTAATGGCCATTCTCTAATTCCGGGACACCCATCAAAACCACCACATAATCATTTGCTTCAGGAGGAAGATCGATGTAACCTCCTCGGAAATTACTCCTGGTATGAGGGCCCCCAGAAGAATGAGTAGGGGGTTTGTTCCGAGGGGCCTGGGCAGGTCGGGAACTAGAGCTAACTGAGTTCTGTGCTCTCGGTGCAGCTGATGTGGTGCCAATATGAGATTGTGTTGTTGGAGCATTTGAGGTGTTAGCCCTGGGCTGGGGGGGCGGATTTGCAGTAATAAGACTCCTGGTGCGGGGTTTGGGGATAGGCTGGGTAGGGCAGGGCACAATGGGATTAGGGGGCAAACCAGGGATAGCTGTGGGAGGTGGGGTAGGAACCTGTGTGACCATGTTACTATCTATCAGACCCTGGCGTTCAAGGCCTCTCAGGCCAAGAGTGGCCAAGGCAATAATGCTTTTCTCCATCTCAAGGAGGTTGTTCTCATTACGAGAAAGCCTTAAATCCAGGGGAGATAGAAGATTTTTTAGAGACTCCCAAACCACTCCTATAAATTCCCTCTCCCTCCCTTCTTGATTAATCCAACCCGGGTCTGTTCTCTCAGGTGGTAAGGTGCTTCCAGGATCTAAAGGGGCTTGCCCCACGATATTTTCGCCACAAGGAACCAATGGGGAGGAGAAAGACGTAACCGGACTGCCATCAGCTATTGTATTATCAACGATGGACAAGTTGGCCCCCTGCGTTGTCATTTTTTTCCGTGGGGAGGTTGGACTGGGGGAACGTTTTCTCTTGTTAGAATTCACCGGGATGCTATCGAGGCCGCCATATGAGGTGGAGGCCAAGGATGTATCAAAGGGTTGTGGGGTAGAGATGGGGGGAACGAGAGGGCTACCCTCAGCAATGGGCAGGCCGTCAGGCAGAGCAGGTGGACCTAGAGGTGTGGAGGGGATGGGCAAAACAGGCATATCGTGAACATCAGCCAACGTTACAGCGCCCTCCCGATTGAAAGTGCGATTAGGGGAAGTAACAGAAGCTATGTGTCCAAGGGAGGATTTCTTGTGGGAGGCAAATTCGAGTGACAGCTTCCTAGCCGCTTCCAAATCAAGGGACACTCTAGTTTGCAATTTATTGATTTCATGATCTATCGCCTTGCTTGTCCGCGTGATGAAGTCGTCCATAGGCCCATTATGGACCAACCCTCCCTTGGCCGCCCTATTTCGTGTAACGCGGGTACACATGTGGACTAACTATGGCTAGCAACCCGGGCAACAAGAATAGGCAAACACAGAACCCAGGATGCAGGAGGAAGGTGTAAGAGGAGGGGCCCAGACCAGACCGCTCAGACCTCGAACGGCCTCAAACGGCCCAGTCTTTGCCCTGTCTTCGCCCGGGCTGCGTCCCGCGCTGCGGGAGGTGGAAGTTAAGATATAGGGGGCAGGGGGCGGGCCAGCAGGGAGAGCAGACCGGAAGCTCTTCCTTGGTCTTGCAGGGACTTCTGGGTGTCGAAGTCCCCGCACACTCGCAGCCCCGCTAGCACCTCACACCCACTACCGCCTTACCTCCACAGGATAGCCCCGAAGTTATAGTGTCCACCACTCCCTCGAAGCGGCACCCGCGGAGCGGGTGCTGCGAGATGTAGGCTGAGAGCAGGGACGCTGGAAATGCTGGTGACGCTGGTGTCTGTTCAGGAACTGGTGCTCAGGCAAGTAAGACTCCCGCCCGTTACAGGGCAAGCCAACGCTAAAAAGCCTCGTGTGGGGGGCGGGGGGCGGGCCAGCAGGGAGAGCGGACCGGAAGCTCTTCCTTGGTCTTGCAGGGACTTCTGGGTGTCGAAGTCCCCGCACACTCGCAGCCCCGCTAGCACCTCACACCCACTACCGCCTTACCTCCACAGGATAGCCCCGAAGTTATAGTGTCCACCACTCCCTCGAAGCGGCACCCGCGGAGCGGGTGCTGCGAGATGTAGGCTGAGAGCAGGGACGCTGGAAATGCTGGTGACGCTGGTGTCTGTTCAGGAACTGGTGCTCAGGCAAGTAAGACTCCCGCCCGTTACAGGGCAAGCCAACGCTAAAAAGCCTCGTGTGGGGGGCGGGGGGCGGGCCAGCAGGGAGAGCGGACCGGAAGCTCTTCCTTGGTCTTGCAGGGACTTCTGGGTGTCGAAGTCCCCGCACACTCGCAGCCCCGCTAGCACCTCACACCCACTACCGCCTTACCTCCACAGGATAGCCCCGAAGTTATAGTGTCCACCACTCCCTCGAAGCGGCACCCGCGGAGCGGGTGCTGCGAGATGTAGGCTGAGAGCAGGGACGCTGGAAATGCTGGTGACGCTGGTGTCTGTTCAGGAACTGGTGCTCAGGCAAGTAAGACTCCCGCCCGTTACAGGGCAAGCCAACGTTAAAAAGCCTCGTGTGGGGGGCGGGGGGCGGGCCAGCAGGGAGAGCGGACCGGAAGCTCTTCCTTGGTCTTGCAGGGACTTCTGGGTGTCGAAGTCCCCGCACACTCGCAGCCCCGCTAGCACCTCACACCCACTACCGCCTTACCTCCACAGGATAGCCCCGAAGTTATAGTGTCCACCACTCCCTCGAAGCGGCACCCGCGGAGCGGGTGCTGCGAGATGTAGGCTGAGAGCAGGGACGCTGGAAATGCTGGTGACGCTGGTGTCTGTTCAGGAACTGGTGCTCAGGCAAGTAAGCTGCCAGGCTTGCCCATACTTGGGCCAGCCATGGGATTTTAATACCCTGATCACATTTTAGGCAGTCGGCCAAGATTTCTCTTGTCAAGGAAGCTTCTGGGTTTTTCCAGACCTTGATCCAGAACAACACAGGGCGAGCCTTTATGTAGTCCTCCAAGTAGGACAATTTCAATTCAGTGTGGCTTATATAAGTAGATGATGAAATTGGTAAACCCAATAGCCTTCTGCAAAATCTGTTTTCCTCACCCTGGGCATTTTTTAAGTTTGAATATCCCCAGATTTCGGCCCCATATGTCATGATTGGGACACATTGAGTTCTATAGATTTTTAATAAAGACATTACCACCTCAGATCATTTAGGCTTAGGGAGGGTCAATACTGAGTTTATAGCTTTAGTAAACTTAGACCGACCGTAGGCCAGGTGTGGGGTCCAAGAGCCGTTATCTGAGAATTGTAAGCCCAAGTAGGGGAAAGCGCGAGTGCATAGCAGCGATTCTTGGTCCAGAGTAATCCTATTAATATGACGTTTTTTAGGGCCACAACACATTAAAAACAATTTTTTAAAATTAGTACAAAGGTCAAGACTGTACATAAAATCTACAAATCCCCTCACTAAAATCCTCAGGGCATTAGGTGTACGACCCATTAAAACCGCATTGTCTGCATAGAGTAGGGCGGGGAGTTTAGTGCCATTTATTATAGGGACATCCGGAGTTAGGTTAGACAAAACATTATGGAGTGCGTTAATGTATAAAATGAATAAAAGAGGGGCAAGGGCCCACCCTTGTCTAACAACTCTACCAACCATTATGTCACCTGACACCGCTCCATCCATACTAATCCTTACTCTTGCTTTTAAATCTCTATGGAGGTAGGCCAGAAAGTGTACCAGGTTATTATCCAGGCCATAGTCCAGAAGACGTTGCCAGAGTCTTGATCTATTAGCAAAATCAACGGCGGACGAGAGGTCCATAAAGGCCAGGTACAGAGGACTGTGTCCTGCTATGGTATATTTTCCTATTATTAAATTAGGATTCAGGCACTGTTCCACTGTGCCAAGGTGACTCCGGAATCCCAACTGGCATTTATTTAAAATGCGTTCTTCCTCTGCCCATGCCCTGATTTTATTAAATAAAACTCTGCCCAATATTTTAAGGGTGTTATCGATTAAGGAGATGGGCCTATAGTAGCTGGGATCAGATCTTGAACCTTTTTTTAAAAATTGGTATAATAACAGAGCTTGACCATGGACTAGGGATATCAGGTGTGGCTAAATTATTAAAAACATTTAGTAGCAGCGGGGCCCACAATTCCGGTTCTGATTTATGAGGTCTATAGGTAGGCCATCCGGGCCTGGGGCTTTATTGCCCGCGCTCTGGGATATTGCCTCTTCAACCTCACCTATGGTTATTGTAATTTTGGTGGGACACATATTGGACAGGGAATTGTCACAATATATTGGGGGTGCATATATCTTAGAAAAGTGGGCGACCCATGCTTCGCTAGAGATGTTACAGTCGAGAGGAGTAGACGGGTTCCCAAGAGCTCTTAGGGATTTGGTGGCAGAGCAAAAGACAGTTGTACTTTTAGTATTGGCGGCACAAGCTAAGTTGTCCCAGTGTTCTTTCAGGGCGGTGTCGCGCCTGATTCTTAGTTCCCTTTCGTAGTTGGACCTTAATGCGCGGATAAGGGTGGGATCTCTAGGGTGTGCCGACAAAGCCAGTCTCAATTCCCTATTAGCTCTGGAACAAATGTTATCAAACCATTTAGGGTCAGGATTATGTCTGCCCCCTGGTTTGGAGATCAAATTTGTTATACCTGCACATAATTCGTTAAACGAAATGACGGCCTCAGGGTTAGGGTCTGTCAAAACCAGACATGTATCACAAAGGGTGGGATATGCTATTACCATTTTTGCAAAAATCTCCTTATAGTCTAGACCTCTCCATTTGACTCTTAGAGTGTCAGTAGAGAGATGTAGATTACTAACTCCCAATTCTTTCTTGAAATTGGCACGTCGTGCAACCTTTAACAGGACAATTATGGGGTTGTGATCTCCAAATGTGGACGGCTTTACCTCTGCCCCGAGAAGATGATCGTGTAACGAGGGAGATAGAAAGACATAATCAATAACTGAAGCTCGTCCCAATCCTCTGTAAGTGGGCATTGGATTACTGTTAGTGTTGATTAGGGCGATATCAATCACGTTTAGGAGGCTTGAGTTCATTAGGTGCTCTATTAACTCATATCCCCTTTTGCATGGGCCATGTGTGTTTGAATCAATAGAGTGCCCGCTTACGCCTTTTCCTATCTTTGCATTAAAATCACCCCAGAATGAAATTAAAGAGTTCTACAAAATTAGGGTTCGGAGTTGTTAAAAAATCATTGTTGTAAAAGTTAATAAACCAAATAGAAGCGCCCTGTGTGTAGATTATGACTTGGTAGTTAGTGCTCCCAGTGGGGATTAATTTTGTTCTACCCCCTGAGGCAATTCTAATCCATGTTGATAGACCCCCTATCGGTCTGCCATGGGTAGGGCTGGCGGGAATGATATTAAAACATTCGTATCCCTCAAGGTATAGTTCTTTAGAGGCCCAGGTCTCTTGGAGCATGAGGACATCGAATGCTCTTACCATATCCACCCACTCTGCCAAATTCAACTTTGACGCTAGGCCTGCCACATTCCAGCTTAGGACCTTTAGTATGGATTCAGAGCTGTCAACTTGGCGGGAGTTAGACACCTTAGAGTTGACAGGAACAATCACACCCACCTTCCCGTGCACCGTCCGACTGTTGGAAACGACTGTGTCAGATGGTCAGTCGAGGATGTCTAAGTCAGAAATGGCCAGATATTGATTTGCATGCAGGGGAAAGCTAGGGGCGAAATGTTGTGTCAGGGGGCGTTTGTAGAAAAATCCAAGGGGTAGAGCACAGATATTAGTTGGGGAAAGATTATTAGTTTCCTTGACTGCGAGTATAGATCCAACAGTTCCCGGGTGTGAAAAATTATTAACAATACATTTCCCTTTGATGGTTTTTGTCGCAGGTCCCACCCAACCCACCCTACGGACCATTAGGATTTTGCGCATATCGGGCCTTCTGAACCTCTTATGTTTAGCCAACCAATCCATGCATTTACTTCTTAATTGTACCCAAGACTCCGATTTGTTTTTCTCTATGGGGGAACCCCTGCAAGGACTAAAACATATGAGCAAGACGGAGGTGGCAAGTTCAGGATATCCTTATTCGGTTCTTCAAGCCACTTGTCCACAGCCACAACTGTGCTTGTGTTAACTATCGCGCTGCTGTAAGCAGCGTTTGAGTTAGCAATGCATGATGTACCGGGGCATGTGGGTTTGCTACAGTTAAGAGTGGATGACGTTGATTTTACAGTTTGGGGGACTGGGAGTGGGAGGGAGGGCAATAGTGTTCCTGATGATGTTGGTTTTGCAGTTTGTGGGGCTGAAGGTACGGGGGAGGACGATACTGTTCCTGACACAGGGATTTTCTGAGTTTTTGCAGGGTTGGGAATATCTTTATTTTCCTTATTTGGCAGTATAGGTTTTAGGATTAGGCTTTCTAGACGATCTAAACATTTCCACAACCTATCAAAGCTTAAGTCCACAACCCCTTTAATACGATTACACACTGTGTCAACAATAATGTCAATTGCAGTGTCCCCAAGTGTGAAGTCTGCAAAGCCTGTTTGTGTGGACTTTATTTCCATGGTGTTACATTCTATGACCTTCTCTACTACGATGATTGAGTCGGTGGGATCACTGCATGGATCAGTGTTTGGAATTGTATCTAGGGCAGGATCATTGGTGGTAGAATTTCTCTCGAGCCATTTATTTAGAGTTGCACTTTGAGAATTCAAGCGTGGAAGCTGTCTTCTTTTGGGTTTGGGGCAGGGTGGTTTTGAAGCCTTCCTCTTCTTTTTGGTCCCACATTTTTTGGGGTCAGGCGTGGGGGTGCGTTCGCTATGATTAAGGAGTCAGTTTGGCTGGGGTCAGCCTTGGCGTTAGCAACAGGACCAGTAAGGTCAGGTCCTTCTAAATCCAGGGAAATTTCGGCAGTTACAGTCTGTGATGTGTGTGTAGTTGCTACATGTATCAATGGCTGTGTCAAGCTTAGGTCTGTGGTGTCATAGTGATTTATGCAAGATTATTTAAAAGTGCCCACAGACAATCTTCTCTCCGCCATCTGGATTTCAATGCTCACTAGGGTCATAGCGTGCTCCAGTACAGTGTCAATAGTATTTAAGTTGGTCGCTGTGGCTATAGCACCGTTCTTTCCCATTTTCAACAGATGGCCACGGGGTATTATGAGTAACTTAAATACCACTCACCGCACATCTGTCAAGTGCAAAATGTCAAGGATAAGGCCCAGCCCTGCCTCCTCCTGCCCCGGACGGCCACAGACGGCCTGCCCTTTGCCCGGGCTTAGCCCGGTGCACGCCCGCGCGTGTCCCGCGACGTGGAGGGAGCCTGCTCCTTTTTAAGCGCCTCCGGGCGCGCTGGCAGGCTGAAGTGCTTGCTGAGCAGCCTTGGAGCTGTAGTCCCCCGCGGCGTCCTCTTGCTGCAATGGACAACTGCGGCAGGGGAGAACTACAGCGTGGGGTCCCCAGGGATGGCGGCTTGCTGGTGGTAATGATCGCTGCCCCCAAGGTCCGTGTATTGCTCCGGTAAACTCTCCCCCGCTCCACCGAGGGAGCCTGCTCCTTTTCAAGTGCCTCCGGGCGCGCTGGCAGGCGGAAGTGCTCGCCGAGCAGCCTGGGAGCTGTGGTCCCCCCCCGCGGCGTCCTCTTGCTGCAATGGACAACTGCAGCAGGGGAGAACTACAGCGTGGGGTCCCCAGGGATGGCAGCTTGCTGGTGGTAATGATCGTTGCTCCCAAGGTCAGTGTATTGCTCCGGTAAATTCTCCCCCTTGTCATTCTATGATTCCAGTGACTGGTACACAATTGAGAGATTCTGCTTAAAAAAATCTGGTGTGTGATTGTCACTGTTCTTAATCTACAAAAGCATTTTTATAGGTGAGTTGTTAATTTGTAAGGGGATGTATGTTGTGCAGTTTAAAATAATAAGAAAAATGTGTTCTAATGTGGAAGCAGGAGTTTATTTGTATAGAGTCTGTAGCATTTAGTAATAATTTCAGAAAAATGTTGACAGAATAATTTGCTTAGTTGATGTGTTTGAAAATATGGACACCAAATGCAAGGCATACTGTCATGTGTCTAAGGTCACAGTGTGAGTCAGACTTGAGTCAGGCTTTAGGAGATGTAGGGTTAGAAAGTGCTATGCAGTATGTCTGTCAGGCCTCTTAATTCTCAAGTAGTCTCCTTGCTGTGCAAAAAAAACGCTGGGTGTGCTCTATAAATGCCATAGAAACTCTTTCACTAGCATTTAGTAATCATTTCAGAAAAATTCTAACAGAATTATTTGCTTGGTTGATGTGTTTGAAAATATGGTCACCAAATGCAAGACATACTGTCTTGTGTCTAAGGTCACAGTGTGACTCAGACTTGAGTCAGGCTTTAGGACATGTAGTGTTAGAAAGTGCTATGCAGTATGTCTGTCAGGCCTCTTAATTCTCAAGTAGTCTCCTTGCTGTGCAAAAAAAACGCTGGGTGTGCTCTATAAATGCCATAGAAACTCTTTCACTAGCATTTAGTAATCATTTCAGAAAAATTCTAACAGAATTATTTGCTTGGTTGATGTGTTTGAAAATATGGTCACCAAATGCAAGACATACTGTCTTGTGTCTAAGGTCACAGTGTGACTCAGACTTGAGTCAGGCTTTAGGACATGTAGTGTTAGAAAGTGCTATGCAGTATGTCTGTCAGGCCTCTTAATTCTCAAGTAGTCTCCTTGCTGTGTAAAACAAATGCTGGGTTTGCTCTATAAATGCCATAGAAACTCTTTCACTAGCATTTAGTAATCATTTCAGAAAAATTCTGACAGAATAATTTGCTTGGTTGATGTGCTTGAAAATATGGACACCAAATGCAAGGCATTCTGTCATGTGTCTAAGGTCACAGTGTGAGTCAGACTTAAGTCAGGCTTTAGGAGATGTAGTGTTAGAAAGTGCTATGCAGTATGTCTGTCAGGCCTCTTAATTCTCAAGTAGTCTCCTTGCTGTGTAAAATAAACACTGGGTGTGCTCTATAAATGCCAAAAAAATTCTTTCACTAGCATTTAGTAATCATTTCAGAAAAATTCTGACCGAATAATTTGCTTGGTTGATGTGTTTGACAATATGGACACCAAATGCAAGGCATACTGTCATGTGCCTAAGGTCACAGTGTGACTCAGACTTGAGTCAGGCTTTAGGAGATGTAGTCTTAGAAAGTGCTATGCAGTATGTCTGTCAGGCCTCTTAATTCTCAAGTAGTCTCCTTGCTGTGTAAAAAAAAAATGCTGGGTGTGCTCTTTAAATGCCATAGAAACTCTTTCACTAGCATTTAGTAATCATTTCAGAAAAATTCTGACAGAATAATTTGCTTGGTTGATGTGTTTGAAAATATGGACACCAAATGCAAGGCATACTGTCATGTGTCTAAGGTCACAGTGTGAGTCAGACTTGAGTCAGGCTTTAGGAGATGTAGTGTTAGAAAGTGCTATGCAGTATGTCTGCCAGGCCTCTTAATTCTCAAGTAGTCTCCATGCTGTGTGAAAAAACGCTGGGTGTGCTCTATAAATGTCATAGAAACTCTTTCACTAGCATTTAGTAATCATTTCAGAAAAATTCTGACAGAATAATTTGCTTGGTTGATGTGTTTGAAAATATGGACACCAAATGCAAGGCATACTGTCATGTGCCTAAGGTCACAGTGTAAGTCAGACTTGAGTCAGGCTTTAGGAGATGTAGTGTTAGAAAGTGCTATGCAGTATGTCTGCCAGGCCTCTTAATTCTCAAGTAGTCTCCATGCTGTGTGAAAAAACGCTGAGTGTGCTCTATAAATGTCATAGAAACTCTTTCACTAGCATTTAGTAATCATTTCAGAAAAATTCTGACGGAATAATTTGCTTGGTTGGTGTGTTTGAAAATATGGGATTATGAGATGTGGCGTTAAAAAGTGCTATACAGTATGTTTGTCAGGCCAGGGGGAGCTGTAGAAATTGCATACCAAATCTCTCTGTAGCATGTAGTAATCATTTCAGTGAATTCTCATTTCTACATTCTCCCTTCCACCTTGAGTCCCTACACTCTCTGAACACCACTGCTCTATCCTAAAACCTAAAACAGCACTCCCAGCAAGACTCTCTTTCACTGCAGTCATCATTTAACTGAATAGCAAGGCATACTGTCATGTGTCTAAGAGCATAATGTGAGTCCGATTTCATTTCACAAAATGGTGGCAGAATAATTTGCTTAGTTTATGTTTTGAATTATGACAATGCGTGTAGTCATGGAGTGAGTCAGGCCTGGGGGAGCTGTAGAAATAGCTTTAGTTTATTTCAAAAAAGATAAACAATGACTAGTTTGAAAATGTAAGGACATTTTATAAGTACAAATTCTTATAAACTATTTTAATTGATATAATCATATAAAGTACTTGAGAAAGGTTTCTGTATAATATTTTTTTAAAGGTAAAATAGTTGATAAAGCTAGTTTTGTATTATCTATTAGAAAAAATAATAAAATTAAGTATTTAAATTTGCTGCAAGGTACAACTCCATATTAAAAATTAAAATGGATACTATTGAGAAGACGATTGAAGTCAGCTCTCAGATTACAGACAATCTTCTAGAGGATTTTAATGTACCTTTTGAGGACAGCAACAATGGAGAAGAAGCTATGTCTGCAGGAGAAATAACCTGCTACTTTCTTGATAAAAGCTTGGACAATGAGTTTATTGATGTATTAAATGAGATTGAATCTAATCAATCAAGTTTTGAAAATAATGAACAACTAGATCAACTAGATGAAATTTCCGATGAAATTATGTTAGAAGTTCTATTAAATTATGAAATGAATGAAGAATAAATTTATGATGAAAAATTTAAAATGATTTCAGAGAGTCTTCCTCCTACAATTGTAATGTTTGAGGTAATAGCCAAGTTATTGTGGTATAAACTAAGTCTTACAGCATAGAGTGTAACATAAAGTAATGCTAGAATGTCCTATGCAGTATGTGTGTTAGGCCTTTTAATTACCGAATAGTCTCCATGAGCCCTTACACTGCCCTAGCACCACTGCACTGTCCAAAACCGCGAAACAGTACTCCCTGCATGATCTCCTACACTGCCCAAACACTGCTGTTGTGCTTTAAACTTATTTATGGAGTTAACTAGACTTTGCAGCATGTAATATTTCTAATTGCTATGTAGTATGCTAGTAGTGGTCTATATATTTTTTTTAAATGTTCATGTTTTCTTTTATTCACAACAGATTTCATTTATCTACAGAAAGAACAATCATCATGCCTTCAAAGATTGAGAGGACAAAAACATATAAACTGACTTACTTTTCCAAGGAGAAACAAATACAAGATTTACCTAAACAACGTGTGGAGGAAAAGAGGAAAGCTCCTGGTAAGATAACAAAGATAAGGAAGATAACACAAACTAAAAAAAATGTGGATAATCTTGAAAAAACTAAAAATATATCTGTAACTACAAAGAGAAACCACAGAAAAAAGAAAAATGTTGAAAAAGTATGTGGTAAAGAAGTGGTGTATAATAAAAGACGTTTGAATCAGTTCATTGAAATTCGCAAGCAAAAGTTTTATAACAGAGTTGTTTTAAATGTATTAAAAAATGTAAAGAATTGTAAAAGAAAAACTGATTTTTATAAGAAAAAGAAACATATTCAACCTATTGTTGAGAAGGCTTTTGAAGTGAAAAATAAGTTGTATATTTTAGTAATCAATAGAATTCGATCACTAGATAATCCAATCAAAATTATGAAGGCCAAAAGTAAGTGGAAAAGACTAATTAATAGAACTCATTTTTGTAATGTTTTTTCTGGAGAATGGAAATATAGTTCAAGTTGTGAGCCATTTTTTAATGAAGAGAGTTACCTTCAGAGTAATGATTTGTTGCATGCAGTTGACACCAGTGGTCGTGCTTATGAAGTTAAGGATGGTTGTGCGATTGAAAAAGAGAAAATTGTCCCTAGAAATGCAGAAGAGGTGTTAGCTGATAAAATTTTAGGGAGACGTCCTAAGGCTCCAGTGTACACTTGGAATTGTAGTAGTATTTGTAGTGTAGGACAGGATTCAACTGATTTTTTTTGCAATTTTTTATGTAAGTATACTAAGAAAAGTCTTAAACAAAAGATTAAGATGTAGCAAGAGTTAAACTATTGCAGAGTGAAAGATAAAACGGGTTTGCAAGGTCATTCTCTGGCTTGCCTTTCTAAAAAAAGTATGTCAGAGTGTTTTTCATCATTTCAGGATGTTAGCAGTACATCACACTGAAATGAGGAAATTAGTGAGAAGGTTGTATTATGCAGAAAGTCCAGCACTAATGTAAAAAAAGTTAAACAGTGCTCTTTGAATGGATCTGTATTAGATGTAATCAACATTTGTGAAGAAATTGAGGTTAGTTACTTTGGTCCTGAAGAAGACAGTGCAGAAACTGAAACATTAACAGAAGGAAATGTAGAAGAAAATGTACAGAATTTTAGGACAGAAAATTTTGAGCGAGAAATTACCAGGTTTAAGGTCATTTCAGGTGAAAGGCCTAACTTTTCTTGTATTTGTTGTAGACGAATTCATTATAAAAATCAGACCAGGTTGGTTGATCTACATTTAAAAAGTGAAAAGGAGAATAATAATCAGTGGAAGGAATTTGCAACTTATTTGTTGGTAGAGAATTGTTTTGATTTGGGTTCTGATCAACGTATTTGTAAATATTGGTATAATAAATTAAATGAAAACAAAATGCTTGCTAGAGCTGTACATAATAATCTTGAGTTGGTAAATATTCCTTCGGAACTGATGGATTTAAATACCTATGAGTCTATTCTTATTCAATGTGTGCATCCATTGCAGGCTATTGTTTGTATGGAACCTAAAACAGGGATATTGCCTCCCACAGATTTGCAGAGAGGATTAAAGGGAAAAGTTGTATATTTGCCTCTAGATTTAAAGAAAAATATTGAAACAATTGGTGTAGAGAATGTGGAAGAGGAACCTCTAGTTATTCTAGTTAATGGTGTCCCTACGAAGAGTAAGAAAATCTGGCAAGAATGAGTGGATGTTAGGAAAGTGAAAAAGGCAACGTTGTATTTGGTAAAAAATAATCAATAATACAAAAATGTATATGTAGGAGAAGAGGAAACAACTGTAGAAGAGGACATTGATTTGTCAACTGGACAAATTGAAAAAGTAGATGTGTCCAGAACTAAAGAAATGTATGAACATTATCGTGTGCATCCACTTCCCTCTAAAGAAGTGATGGGGAATACTATTGAGTTATTCCAGATGAAAGAAGCGAAAGGAAGTCCCATTAGTGTATGGGAAGAAAGCTTGGAAGCGCGTTGTTTCCCGCAGTTATTTCCAACAGGCAAAGGTAGACGATATGATGAACGTCTTGTGCAAATTCCTGCATTAGAATATCGGAAAAAAAGATTGTATGCAGAAGATACAAGGTTTCGTCAATGTATTTCATATTTGTTTCATCTTCTGTTTGAGAGTGACTTGTCTGTACTTTCTTATGCAGTGAACCATATACTAAAAAGTGGAGCACATCTACAAAATGTTTCGGCAAAGGACTTTATGGATAAAGTCCAACAGAAAGATACTGTTTTGGAATCTCACCTAATTAATCTCATGGCATTCAGCGTGGTACTAATGAATATTGGTATCGTCGTCATGGGGAATTGAAATATATGCTAAGAAACTTAGGAAGTGCTACATGGTTCCTTACTCTAAGCTGTGCGGAGTATGCTTGGGAAAATTTACTTCAATTTCTTCAAGAGGCAAATGCAAACATAGAAAATATAGAATACAAGACACCTGGAGAACTGTGCTCTCTTGATCCAGTTAATGTATGCAGGTATTTCAATCACAGATTTGAAGCTATGATGTCGTTTATCACCAACAAAAAAAATCCTCCTCTTGGAGAGGTTCTGGATTTCTTCTGGAAAAAGGATTATCAAGCAAGAGGTGCTCCTCATATACATATGCTGCTATGGATCAAAGATGCCCCAAAATTTGGAACAGATTCAGATGATACAGTGATGAGTTTTATTGAACAATATTCTACATGTGCTGTACCAAAAAGTACAGAACAAAACAATTTAAGACATCAAGTCTTACGTTTTCAAACCCATCGTTGTGGAAAATACTGTCGTCGAAAGTTCAAATCTAAGGATAAGTTCTACACAAAATGTCGTTTTGCATTTCCACGACCAGTAATGTCAAAAGGAAGAGTGAATAATTTTATGTCATCTTTGCGACATACTATCACAAGAAAATCTCCGAAAAATACTTACAGCTTAAGAAGAAATGAAGAGTCAAAATACATAAATGACTATAACCCAGTCATTTTGTCCATGTGGAATGCTAACATGGATATTCAATATGTTGCAGACAAGTCCATTGCTGTGGCTCGATATGTAATGTCTTACATTACAAAATCTGAAAAGACAGAACTTAAGGAAATGTGGGAAGAAATTTCTCATGAAAAGAGCCTAAGTAAGAAATTGTACAGCTACAGTTTGAAGATGTTGTCTCATCGAGAAATTGGAGCTTATGAATGCTCAGATCGCTTATCATCTGCAAGTCTATACTCCAAATCTAGAACAATCATTTGGGTGAGTTTAGGTCTTGCAAGAACACGAAACCGAGTTTTGAAATCTGTACAAGAAATTGTTTAGCAGAGAGAGAACCAGACAGTACAGATATTTTGAAGACAAATATGTTGGATACATACTATCCAAATAGAAGTCATCATCTTGAGAACGTTTGTCTCTATGAAGTACTGCAAAGCTATACTTTTAAGAGGAATATTAAAGAAGACATCAATAAAGGAGTATATGCTTTGATTGGATCTGAAGGTTGTTTAGTCAAACAAAGAAAGGGACATTTGATTAATCACCGAAAATTGAGATGCAAAAATCCTGACAAAAGGGAGTTTTACTATTTAGCTCTTTTGCAAATCTTTAAGCCATGGCATACAGAAGTGGAACTACTTGGAGATTTTCTCAGTTATGAAGATTCATTCAACGCAACTAAAGATACTATAGAATGTCCTGTTTTTAATACTTATCTGAAAATGTTGAACGACGAAATACAGCAAGAAGCTACAATTGCAGCAGAGACTGCAAGAGACAGTTCTCAAGACAGTCAAAGTCCTGCTTCGTTGAGTCAGGATCCACTAGGAGAAGCAATTATCCAAAATGAAGCAGCAACTGCCATGGATGAGGTGGAAAGAGCAATGCAACAAGCTCAAACGGATGTAGTAAATTTAGAAGAATTGGAAAAACAACTAAGGGCTTCATTAGGATGGCGGACGGACCTGCGTCCGTCCGCCACCCCAGAGTAGGAGGGACCGTCTGCAGGGAAAGCAGCGATCCCTCTGTGCAGATTAGGATGTGACCGCCACCCCGGTGGTCACATCCTGTATATTTAACATTGCGGCGGGCGCTGCTTGAAGCAGCACACTCCACAATGTTAAATAAACCATGTTTTCCTTTGCATGCACAAATCTGCAGGCACTGCGTGGGTACCCCCCATGTGCACCCCCCACCCCCCCATCAACCCTGGGGGCCCACAACAGGCCCCCAAAGAAAAGTCTGTATGCCATTCCACGGCGGAAATGCTGCTGTGGAAAGGCATAGGACCGACGCCATCCTAATATGGCTGGTGGTGTCTGATAGACACCGCCAGCCATGTTAGAGCTTTTCTAACATGTTAGAGCTTTTCCGCCGCGGTCGGAAGGCGACCGCGGTGGAAAAACGGTGGACGGAAAAAAGATCCCCCAGCCATCCTAATCTGGCGGGGGGACTTTTTTCTGTCCGTAGCGGTTAATCCGCATCCTCCGGGCCAGCGGTGGCTTCCGCCGGCCCGGAGAATGCGGATTAACCGCAATCCTAATGAGGCCCTAAATGTTGAGCAAAAACAAATATATTATCAAGTGACAGAGTAGATTGAGCATGGTTTACATCATGAGGAAAAAGAGTGCTCATGTACGTCATTTAAACCTGTCCGACTGTACGTGAGTGGAGAAGCAGGAACTGGAAAAAGTTTTCTAATAAAAGGAATTGCTACTTATCTACAGAAAAGAACTGAGTTGTCACTCTCTTGTGTTGTTACTGCTCCAACTGGGTTGGCAGCACATAACATTAAAGGGATTACTTTACATCGTTTATTGATGCTGCCAGTAGAGCATGATAATAAATTAGAATACCACAAGCTATCTGGAGAAAGCTTGTTGTGATGTTTCTAGAGTCTTGAAAAAACATGAAACTTCTCATTATTGATGAGGTAAGCATGGTATCAAATTTAATGCTTGCCTTTGTGCATTTAAGAATGCAACAAATCCTTAAGACAGAGTATGATGTGTTATTTGGAGGCAAACACGTCATTGTTTTTGGAGATCTACTGCAACTAACTCCTGTGAAAAGACAACCAGTTTTTAAAACAGTTACACATGAAGACACCAGAAAGTGCCTGGGAAGCATTGGAAATGTTAATATTTGGTAAAATTTTGAATACACAGAACTGATTACAAATATGCGACTGTCAAGGATGCTGATTATAAGAAAATTCTTGAAGATATAAGAATTGGAAAAGTAAGTGAACATGGCAAAGAAGCTTTACAGGCACGCTTACTTTCAAATTTGTTTCCAAACAAAAATATTGTTCCAGAGAATAAATAAAAAACAAATTCCAGAAAAGGAAACAGTGATATGCTTCATGCCAACTCTGCAAGAATGTTCTGTATTCAATGAAAAAATGTTAAAATTAGAAAATCAAGAAATTATTCAACTAGAAGCTATGGATAGAATAGAGCATGAAGGAGCTACTATTATTTTGTCAGAGAAGTTAAAGTCAAAATTAGATTCTTTAGAGAAGTCAATATCTAAAACTGCTGGTTTAGAAAAGAATCTATATGCATGTATAAATTGTCGGATAATTTTATGGCGTAATTTACATGTAGAAAGAAGTTTAGTAAATGGAGCAATGGGTAATGTTGTTGATTTTGTTAATTACCCAAATATTAATGACATTAAATTTTTGAAAATTAGGTTTTATGAAATTGAAGAGGTACAACAAATGAGTCGTTGTTCAACTCGATTTTTGCTTGTAAAAGATTTATATATCCGCCGAAAACAGTTTCCTGTTTGTTTGGCTTATGCGGTGACTATTCATAAATCTCACTGTTTAAGTGTAGATAGTGCTTTGGTGAATATTGAAAGTTCTGTTTTTAAAGATGGTTTGGCATATGTTGCTTTATCTCGAGTGAGAACTTTATCTGGATTATAGTGATTGATTTTGATGAGACAAAGATTAGTGCAGATCTAAATTGTGTAAAAGAATATAATAGGTTAAGAAGAGAACATGCTCCCAATTTACCTCAATATCCTGTATTTGAAAAGCGTGTGGTAGGTCGAAAAAGAAGATATGAGAAAAATTGTAGCAAGGTTGTAGAGAATAGACACAAACTAAAGGAACCAGTGATAGTAAGCAAAAAGAAAAATGATTCTGTTGAAGAGGTTGTTGGATTTCAGTTTGAAAACAGTTCTGGTGTCAACTGCTATGCTAATGTAGTGGTTAATGTTGTTTTTTTTCTTCAAACTTTACAAAAACAGATTGTTGAAAATCGGGATCAAAGATTTTGTTCATTGTTGAATTCTTTGTTTGAGAAATGTAGTAGTGATAAAACTAAAATAGAAAGTGCTTCTGAGATTCAAAATGTTTTAGATGTATGTTCTGGTTTAAATCAATTTTCATCGAATATTCAACAAGATTGTCAGGAATTTGTAATGTATATGCTTGTTGTATTGCAAGATGAAGGTATAGATATTGAAAAAATCTTTTTGGCCTTTCTTATAAATGGCAACATGACTGTGACAATTGTTCGTTTTCAAGTAGTACTGAAATAGATACTGAAAGATTTATATATTTGAGGTTACCAGACTGCAAATCAGTGCCTTTTAATAATCTAGTTAAAGAAGCAAATCAAAACATGGTCTGTACCCAATGTAACTCTCAAATGCTATCAACATTATTTATACAAAGATATGGACAGTATGTAATTTTAATGCTCCAACGATGTAGACCTGATGGAACAAAATTGACAACTTTAATTAAAAATTCTGTGGCTTCTCAATTATCAATTTCAGGAAGAACTTTTGTAAGTGTAGCAATTATTTTCCATGATGGTCCTTCTACAACATCAGGACATTACACAGCTTATTTAAAATGTCAAAAAGGCTGGACTCATTGTAATGATACTCAATTGACTTTTAAACAACGTTTGCCTTTTGACTTACCAAATTCTTACCTAGTGTTTTTACAACCCACATTTTGGGGAAAATAATTGGCCTAGGAAGATTAGTGCTGTTAAAAAAGGTTAGTCTGCTGTTAAGAATTGCTTTGTGAGTGAGGGTGATCAAGATAAAAAAACTTGTACTTGTCATAGAGATAGTGTAAGTGTATCACATAGTGAGTGATATGAGTATTACAGGAAATGTTGATCATGAGTGAGGCAGAGGTGTTGTAGATGTTGTTGACATTTTTTATTCTCTTAAAGAAGTTTATTTTAATGGTATACAGCTCCTTGCTAAGATAAAGGATGAGCAGAGTGTCATCAGCATACCACGTGACTTCCAAACAAAGGACTTTCCATACACTATTTGGCCATGTGGAAAAGTTTATCAATCAAAAATGAGTATTTCGGGTAAATTATGTTAATATATGTTTCTACATAAGTTTACTTTGAGAGTATAAAAAAGAAGTAATAATGTTTTATTACTTTGTGATTGTTGATATTTACGTAAAAAATTGGTGTTTGGAAGAAAACATTTAAGATATGTTTTTTTCAAATTTTTACATTATTTATTGAAACGTTGTATGGGTTTTTTAAACACAATCTTTTTGATTGTGTTTTTTTTTTGCCCGCTGTCATATGATGAGTAGTATTGAACTCACTGTTTTTAGTGATATTCAATATATTCTGAGAACAGCAAAATAAAACATATACATATTGTACAAATTATTTTGTATTTTGTATTGTGAAATATATATTATAACTCAATTGTTTATTCTCTTCCATAGATATTATATTTATAAGGTAAGTACGACAAACAAAAAATACTTTTTCATCACTTTCTTACTTCTCTTTCTCTCTATCCTTTCTTCACTCTCTCTCTTACTCCTTTACCTTTCCTCCTCTTACTCCTCTTCTCTCATTCTACTTACTCCCCTTCATTCACCTTTACACTCCTTCTCTCACCATCAGTACTCTTCCTTCACCCTCACTCATCTAGTCCAACTCCCTCTTTCTCCTGTCTGTCCCTCACTTGTCTTTTCTATCTTCTTCCATCACTACCCTTGTCTTGCTGTATCGATAAGTCTCTTCTCACTGCCCCTTACTCTCTTTCCTTCACATCATCCCTCAGTGACCTTCACTCACTTCACTTCTTTCACTTCGTCACTCCCTTTCGCTCACTCCCCTATCTTCCATCCATCTCTAAGTCTGTTCCTCTGTGTCAGTCACTATAACTGATTTACTCCCTCACAGTCCGTCACTCTCCCTCTGTTTCTCTCTTTTACTGTCTCCCTCTCTCTCCACCAGTCTTCCTTTTCTTTTCTCTCTTTCCATAAATCCTTCTCTCTCACTTACTTCTTTTTCCTTTCTCTTAATATGCTTCTTTTTCCATCACTCCCCTTCCCTCACCTTTATATCCCTTCCCTCACTGTCACTGCCCTTTATTCAATCTGATTCCTCTTCCTTCACTTCATGTTCTCTTCTCTCTGTATTACTCTCATTCTATTTCTCCTGCACCCATACCCTCACTCTCCCTCATACTCTTTCACTCACTCCACCCGTCGATCTCCTTTCCTTATTCCCCGTACCTCAATCCCTTTTAGTAACTCTCATTCCTTTAGTCTCTCACTCCTTTTACTCCATTTCTCTCTCCCTCTGTCTCACTCAGTCTAACCACTTCATTTCGTGTCAGTTACTTCCTCTCTCTCTCTCTTTCTCTCTCACTCTCTCCCTCTGTGTTTTTCCCACACCCTTTGTTTCTTTCCCTTTCTGTTTTTTCAATTCTACTTTCTTTTGTATTATGAAATATATATTGTAACTCAATTTTTTCTTGTCTTTCACAGATACTATATCTATATAAAAATATTCTATTAAGTTGTCATTATTTATAAGGTAAGTATGACAAACAGAAAATACTTTAACTTCATTCTCTTACTTCTCTTTCTGTCTTTCCTATTCTTTAATCTCTCTCTTACTCCCCTTCCTCTACTCATCTTAGTCTCCTTTTCTCATTCTCATTACTGCCCTTCATTCACTTTTACCTTCTTTCTGTCACTATCCGTACTCTCTATTCACCCTCACTCACCTTGTCCAACTTCCTCTTTCCCCTGTCTGTCTTTCACTTCTCTTTCTTATCTTCCTCCATCACTACCCTTGTGTTGATGTATTGCTTAGTCTCTTCTCACTCACCCCTTACTCTCTTTCCATAACATCATCCCTCATTCACCTTCACTCACTCCACTTCTCCCATTCCCTCACTCTCTTTCGCTCAGTTCCCTTCCTTTTTTCCCTTCCTCACTCTCTCTTCCTCCATCTGTGTCTAAATATCTTATTTTCTCTCTCTTTCTATAAAGATGCTTCTTTTTCAATCACTCCCTTTCCCTCAATCTTATATCCCTTCTCCCACTGTCACTGCCCTTATTTCAATCTGAGTCCTCTTCCCCCACTTCTCCTCACTGTGCATCAGTCCTATTCCCTTTCTCTTGCTTCTATTCTCTCACTCACCCTCACTCTCTTTCACTTACTCCATGTGACAATACCCTTCCCTTATTCCCCTTTCACTCAGTCTAACCACTTCACTCCCTGTCAGTTACTCATTCTCTCTCTCTTTCTCTCTCACTCTCTCCCTCTCTCTCTCTCTCCCTCACCCTTTCTTCCTTTCCCTTTCTGTTTCTTTCACTTCTACTTTCTTTTGTATTGTGAATTATATATTATAACTAAATTTTTTCTTGTCTTCCACAGATACTAAGTTTATAATAAAAAGTACTAATAACTTGTCATTATATATAAGGTAAGTATGACAAATAATAAATACCTTTTCATCACTCTATTATTTATCTATCTCCCATTCCCTATCTTTTCTCTCTCTTTTACTCACCTTCCTTTTTTTCATCTTACTCTCCTTTCCTCATTTTCTTTACTCCTCTTCATTCACCTTTACACTCCTTTTCTCACTATCAATACACTTCCTTCATTCTCACTCACCTTGTCCAACTTTATCTTTTCCCTCTCTGTCCCTCACTTCTCTTTCCTATCTTCCTTCATCACTACCCTTTTTTTGCTGTATTGCTCAGTCTCTTTTTACTTTCCCCTTACTCTTTTCCCTTCATATCGTTCCTCACTCTCTTTCACTCACTCAACTTCTCTCACTCCCTCTCACTCTCTTTCCCTCACTCCATCTGTCAGTCCCTTTCCCTTACTCCTCTTTCCTCATTCACTTTTGCTAACTCCCATTCCTTTAGTCCCACACTCCCCTTCACTCCATTTCTCTCTTCCTCTCTCCCTCTATCTCACTCAGTCTAACCGCGTTACTCTCTCTGTCACTTGTTCTCCCTCTCTTTCTCTCTCACTCTCTTTCTCTCCCTCACCTTTCCTGTCTTTCTCTTTCTGTTTCCTTCACTCCTACGTTATCCCTCAGTCTCCTTTCCTCTCTCTTAATTTCCTTCCTTCTCTCTCATTCCCTTCCCTCACCCTCATACACCTTCCCTAAGTGTCACTGCCCTTCACTCACCGTCACTACCCTTCCCCACTCCACTTTCTCCAATCTGTATTTTTTACCCTTTCACTTTCCCGTTTCCTTTTCCTCACCCCCCTCGCTCTCCTTCTCTCACTTCTTTCTTTACTCCCCTTCTCTTACTCCCCTTTTCTAAGTTCCTCCATCCCCTCACTCCATTTCTCTCTCCCTCACTTCCCATCTCACACTTTCCATTACCCTCCTTCCCTCACCCTCATACCCCTTCCCTCACCGTCAGTCCACTTCTCTTACCTTCACTCCCTTCACTCTGCTCTACTTGTCCCTCTTCATCTCTTACTCCCCTTCTCTATCTCTGTTCCATGCTCCCCTTTTCTCACTCCTTCTCTCTCAATTTTCCTTTCTTACTCCCCTTCCCTTACTCTTTTTCTCCACTTACCTTACTCCCCTTCTCCTAGTCCCCTTGTTTCAATCACTCATTGACTCCCCTTTCCTCACTCACCATACTACCCTTTCCTCACTCATTCCATCAATCCTTTCCTCCTTTTCACTGAGTCATTTCAGTCATTCATGTATACACTACACATTCATTCAAAAAAAGTATGACACCGTTCTTAAAAGATATAGCTCTTCTTTGAGAAGTGAGGTTAGTTCTGACAAGAACTTTTTTCTTTTTTTTGTTTTGTATTTTTTTTAGTTTTTAAACAATTTTATATTTTTTTTGTAAAAAAAAAGTAAACAGTTAACAAAAAATTGTTCAACTGGAACAAAAATAATAAATGAAAAAAATTTAACTACGGCGGCATACGTGCTGTGAGATTTTAATGTCTATCACGTCCACACTCTGCTCACCATAGCATAAAATTTCTTTGCAAACATTGTAACAAATACGTACTTTAGAAAAATTTGGACGGATGTCCAGCACTCTTGAACTAGGTGATTGTGCTGCCGAAGAGGTGGAAGGCACAGCAGGTGGAAGATCCCTGGCCAGGGCTCTAGTGCTCGCACGTGCATAATTATGTGGATGCACGTTCTTCACGTGCCTTATCATAGTATAAATACTAAAGGAGTATTTCTTATTGGGGTTTCCTCTTGACAATACAGTACCACAGATGGTACACGTTACTTTTGGTGCATTTACTTTTTTTTCACCCTCCCGAAAATTAAAAAACTGCCAAATGAAGAAGTCCTTCTGCTTCCTGGAACGTTGGTCCTCTCCACCACCACAGTGTCTGACTCAGATGAGCTCTCAGGGTGCTGTGCTGCCATTTTCAAATACCTGTAGCAAAGCAGAGGTCCTTCTCTCTGGAAACCAAAAGAGATAGTGAGGGAAGTGGGTGGAGTTTTTGAAGATTCTGGAACAGAAACTACTATTAACCAATCAAAAGTGTTGTTTTCATGTCACATGACTTTACATGCGCGCAACGTGCGCGCACGCATGCGTGCACAGGTGCACGACCGTCGCACAAAAATGGCGTTTTACCCGATTTACATAAAAGTATCAAAACGTGAAAAGGAGGCAAGGAAGACACTTCCTGACCCCCTAGGCCTTCTCAGGGGGTCCCTGAAGAACTCAGACGGGCCAAAATCTATTTACATTTTTTTTTTTTAAATCGCAAGGTGCGCGCACGGTGCACGCACCCTCGAGGCAGAAGTCACTCACAAACAATAGTGGAGATCGTGAAAATGAGGCAGGTTAGAGACTCCCTGACCCCCTAGGCCTTCTCAGGGGGTCCCTGAAGAACCCCGACAGGCAAAAAAATACATTTTATTTATTTTCTAAAAATTTGCGATGTGCGCGCATGGTGCACGCACCCTTGAGGCAGAAGTCACTCAAAAACAATAGTGGAGAACGTGAAAATGAGGCAGGTTAGAGACTCCCTGACCCCCTAGGCCTTCTCAGGGGGTCCCTGAAGAACCCCGACAGGCAAAAAAATACATTTTATTTTTTTCTAAAAAATCGCGAGGTGCGCGCATGGTGCACGCACCCTTGAGGCAGAAGTCACTCAAAAACAATAGTGGAGAACGTGAAAATGAGGCAGGTTAGAGACTCCCTGACCCCCTAGGCCTTCTCAGGGGGTCCCTGAAGAACCCCGACAGGCAAAAAAATACATTTTATTTTTTTCTAAAAAATCGCGAGGTGCGCGCATGGTGCACGCACCCTTGAGGCAGAAGTCACTCAAAAACAATAGTGGAGAACGTGAAAATGAGGCAGGTTAGAGACTCCCTAACCCCCTAGGCCTTGTCAGGGGTCCCTAAAGGACCCCATAGGGCAAAATAAACTTTTTTTTTTAAATTTTGCGCGCACGTTTGAAAAAAAAATGTATAACAAATTTGACTGTTTATATGTGGATTGAAGATGTAGAGAATACTGTTCATCTTTATGCAAATCATAAAAGCTAGATGTGCTGTTGCATATTACAGGATACAGTCAATGTATTACAATATACAAAGGCAGTTTGTTGAAAAATAAATATATAAAAAATGTAAAAATTGATACAGAAATTAGCATTTTTAAAGCCTTGGAAATTCACAAGAAAATCATAGCTTTCACATACGTTATAGTTAAGAATTAACATTTAAAAAACCTTGCAAATTCACTGAAAAAAACATAGGTTTCACACACGTCATAGTTAGAAGTTAGCATTTTAAAAAACTTTGAAATTCACTGGAAAAACCATAAGTTTAACACACTTTATAGTTAGGAATTAGCAGTCAAAAACACCTTTCAAATTCACTGAAAAAACCATAGGTTTGACACATGTTATAGTTAGGAATTAAACATCCATTTACTTGCATATACAGCTATACACCCACCACTACACTAATTTCTACAGAATCGTACACATACTTACTCTCTAAAACAATCACTTCTAGAAACACATACTTATTTATACAGGAACTCTTACAATCTCTTGCTCTCACATATACTCATTTATATACATCAATACTCACATATACTAGTTTAAAACATATGTAGTTACTCATAAAGATACTTTTGAGACAGTCATTCACTCACTAACACACCCATGCACACACTCATCCACCTATACAATCCTGCACACATGCTGTCTTCAAAACACATACAAACAGTGAGTCAGTCATTCATGCATCTGTGCGCTAAGTAATACTCCCCCCCGAACCATACAGACACTCATTCTGATACTTAAAAAAACAAACTAATAACCCATATACACACTCATGTAGCTACTCACCACCCCATGCTGCCACTTATATACAAAGTGAGACACTGATACAGATATTTAAATATTTAAAGATTACTCACTAATACACCTATTCACTAAGATATTCTTAATAAGTCAGTTATACAATCAATTTTACAAAACGCAACATCCATTTAGAGACTTATTTACCCATTCAATCTTCAATCGACCTTTAGATATGCATATATAAAAAATATTTATTTATTTTTCAGAAAGAGACACATTCACTGAATGATGTCATCAGTGATGTCATCAGGGATGTCATTTGAGATGTCATCAGTGATGTCATGAGTGATGTCACTGACCATGTCATGAGTGATATAATATGTGATGTCATCAGCAGTGCATTGTGGGCGCACGAGTTATAGTTAGCTGAACTAACTATAACAGGGGAATTTCATAGGTTTAGTATGAGTAAAATGACCAGATAACTATAACTGGTGTGAAACCTATGTTTTTTTCAGTGAATTTCAAAGGTTTTTAAAATGCTAATTCCTAACTATAACGTGTTTGAAACCTATGGTTTTTTTCAGTGAATTTGCAAGATTTTTTAAATGCTAATTCCTAACTATACTGTGGCTGAAACCTATGGTTTTTTAAGTGAATATATATATATATATATTCAATGAAAAAACCATTGGTTTTAGGCCATATATAGTTAGGGATTTGCATTTACAAAACCTTATTTTACTCGCATAAAACCATTGAAATTCCATATATAGTTAGATGCGCTAACTATATATCGCGCACCCGCAATCCACTGCTGATGATGTCACATATTACATCATTCATGACATGGTTAGTGACATCACTGATGACATCACTGATGACAACATCCAGTGACTGTATGTTTCTGTAAAGTTAAAATATGTTTTACATATTGAAGAATGAGTGGATATATAAGTGTCTGGATGAAGGATTTACTAGGTGCATGACTAACTGTATGAGTGAGTGATTAAATGTGTCTCACTGAGTGCATGGGTTAGTGACTAAACTGTTTTAATTTGTGCATCATTATATCTGTTGTTCTACAAACTGCTGCATATGTTGATCAGTAGCTATATGAGTAACTGTATGGGTTATTGATTGGTTGTCCAAGTATTTGTATGGGAAACTGAGTGTGTGTGTATGGGTGGCTGGGAGGTGTGTGACTCTGTACATAGATGTGTGAGTAGTTGATTCACTATATGTATGGATTCAAAAGTGCATGTGGAAACAGCTGTATGGGAGGTTGACTGTGCATGAGTGTATTAGTGAGTGAATGGATATCTCAGTGCTACATGTCAAAGTAAGTACATATGTAAAACACAGTACATGTGAGAGTTGACATCTATAAATAACTGTGCATAAGAGCCAGTAAATGTGTGAGTGGCTGTATGGATCATTGTGAACATGTATCAGAGATTGTATAAGAGAGTAAAGTAAATATGTGTTAGTATATGTTTGAATAAGTAAGGTGTGTATAACTGTATAGTTGAGAAAATGGAGGTGTGATTGATTTTTGGCATAACTGACTAGGTGTGTGAGTAACTCCATGGATGAGTGACAGTCTGTGACTGTCTGTTTACACTGATTGTATCTAATGTTATATTAGAGTCTGAAGAGGTTCATGGTATTATCACATGAATGATATCATCAGTGATGTGATCAGTCATGTCAAATGAGATGTTATCAGTGATTTTATCAGTGATGTCATTTGAGATGTCATCAGTGATGTCATCAGTGATGTCACTAACCATGTCATGAATGATGTAATATGTGACATCATCAGCAGTGGATTGCGGGTGCGCGATATATAGTTAGCGCATCTAACTATATATGGAATTTCAATGGTTTTATGCGAGTAAAATAAGGTTTTGTAAATGCAAATCCCTAACTATATATGGCCTAAAACCAATGGTTTTTTCATTGAATTTTCAAGGTTTTGTAAATGCAAATTCCTAACTATATATCGACTATAACCTATGGTTTTTTCTGTGAATTTCAATGGTTTTTTAATAGCAAATATCAAAAGCTGTCAAATGTCAAGTACGTGATAGGTAAAAACGTTTTCGTGTTTATGCACGCTGATGTGCTTTGAACGCTGCCCCCCCCCCCACTCCCCTCTTTTCTGTTAGTAGTACTCTCTCTTTGCAGATAGTGAAGGGTAGTTAACGCAGACCTTTACCCCCGTTGTAATCCGTCGTACCTGCTTGTCTCTCCATTTGATTGATTGTTATCCAAGCATTTACTGTTTTAGAATTGGTTCTCTTTGGATCATTCTCTATTTACAAGCAAGCACAAAGTCGCAATACTCTGTTTAGTCTTTGCAGATAATGAAAAATCGTGTAAAAAAATAAAAGTAATCGAGCAAAATCAGTAGACCACTAATTCGATCTCTTTTTGACCTCGGTAAAATACAAACATTAGGAACAACCCTTCATGAGAAATACGAAAATAGTGAAATGAACTGAGCTCCACACCATGAGGGCTGCAAGACAGCTCGACTCCGCCACCCACCCCGCCCAAAATAACGACAAACCCTATGCAAATATTATAAATATAGACAACACACCAGCAAAGAAACAGGGTAAAACATTTTATTAAATAACTATTTACATAACTATTTTATACTTTTTATTGCCCGATCCGGCTAGCTCAATCGATCGAGCATGAAACTCATGCACTGATAGCAAGCGTTGAGAGTTTGTAGAACGATGGCTTCAGATTTTCCACATACGGTGTAGTGGCGCAAACTGGGAGGGGGCGTTTGGATTCTACCCCTTCCCCAAATAAGATTTTCATACGTGAATGTTCGTTCATGCTTTCTGTCCCTGAGTTGCTTCGATGTCACTGCCTTACACAAATGGCATAAGTCCTGGATGTTGAGTGCCATACTTCAGAGTTCTAAGCAGCGCTTGTAACAATGTTTAAACCTTATTTGCACCTGCTGCAGCTTCACTATTCAAAGTAAGTGGGGTCCGTTTGTGGACCTGACTGCATTGGAAAACAATGTGATACGGTGCCTCCCTAAACCGCTTGACGGAGGCCCCCGAGGGGCGGTGAGATGGCGCGGACTGAGAGGGGGCGCTTGGCTCCTGCCCCCTCCCCAAGTCGTGTTGCCCTGGTGTGGCCTGAGATCGCCCCCGGCATAGGCGGCCGGCTCCCGGGGTCCGGCGGATTTTTTTCCCTTTTGATGACTCTTCCATTCTGGACCTTGTCCCACAATCCGTTTGACCTGAAGACACGCTGTCGTGGGGCGCCCCTTTACCGTTTTAGTTGCCATTCCGCCCGCTTTTGGTACTCTGTGCCTCTTCCGCCATTCAACTGTTTACCGCCCGCTCTTGCGACTACAGCGTCTCGCTCACCATGTAGTTGAGTTGCTCCCGCTCTTAAGATTTAACCGAACTTTTTGGACTGCTGAAAGCGGTTGTATTCCGACCGCTGGTTGGTGGAGACATTTTGACTATATTCTGGACCTGCATTGTCGCGTAATGCGTCATATGACGCGACGCGTTAGCGCACCCGGAAGTGCTCCGGTGCGCAAGGCGCAGCTTCCCGGAAACGATCCAGAGCGCGCCACGCAGCGCGTAACGTAAGCATAACAGGTCATGTGACTTGTTAATAAAACTTTTCATTGGTTCATTTTACTTTTGTTTTCCTAATGATGTAAGACTAGGTCATGTGACCTAAAAATAACACTTTTCATTGGATTAAAACATTTTTTTTTCCCAAACGATGAAAGCCCCACCTTGTTTCTGGATGTTTCAGACTGAAGCTGGCGTCACCATGAGAGCACCACCATCTCGTAGCTCCGTCGTGGCCATTCCGCAAGCAATCATGGCAGCCGCTCCCCACCGGAAGCCTGCGGGAGTCGACGGCCCCCAAGACTTTTGTACAATCTTCAAGGCTGAGAGGGACGCTTTCGAGAATGGAACCCAAGCCCTGGCAGACAAGCGTCCGAGTTCCAAGGTGTCCCAGGGCCATTTTACTGGACCAGGCCCAAATCCGAAGAGCCGGCCGCCATTTTAAGAGTCCTGTGGCAGCCGCCTATCGCTGCACCGCAAGAGTGGGAGCAACTCAACTACATGGTGAGCGAGACGCTGTAGCCGTAAGAGCGGGCGGTAAACAGCTGAATGGCGGAAAATGCACAGTGTAGCAAAAGCGGGCGGAATGGCGACTGAAACGATAAAGGGGCGCCCCACTACAGCAGACGAGCCTCCGCCATGTGCTTCAAAACTGCATATGTATCTCGTGATATCAAGGTTGGGCAACCAGTACACAACAAGCAGTTACGAGTCCCATTTACACCGGCGCCATTTTGGGCGCGGCCGAGCAGGTCCAGGATCTAGTCAAACATAACAAATGAGGCTGACGTCTCTGAAGCAGTTGACGAACAGCAGGACATAGCAAATAAACATGAAGTCTCTAAAGCTGTTAACTCACTGCAGGACAAAACAAGTAAACCTGAAACCTCTGGAATAATTGTCGCTCAAAAGAACAACACACAAAACTCTGTAGAGCCTGAAGAAAGAAAAACAGAAGGGCACTGTAGTTTCAGACACACTTAACACTAATGACTAAACAAAGATATCGTCTGTTTATGAAGCACTTATCATGTTCACAGAATTGACAAAGAAGTGTGCAGACACCAATGCTATTAAGAAACACAAGGAAATCCCTAACGCATCAGCATTCTCGGAAGAGGTTGACACAGATAACATCTTAAGGAACAAAGAAAGACAAAATAAGGATGAGGAAGTTATCACTTTAGTTTTTTCATCAGCTAGCGACAGCAAGAAACATATTGTAATGGAGATTAGAGAGGCTACGGATGAATTATCAAAAATATCAAAAGAAATGGCTACTCCCCCCTTTAGCAGATTAGCTAAATGTTTGCGTAATTTAGGCATAAAAGTTATATTATTGTTGTTGTTGTTATCGTTATAGTTCTGGTTAATTTAAAAAAATGTTTAAATATATTTACAGTTTTTGTTGCGTTCGTTATATTTAAAAGTTAATAAAGTTATATTATTGTTGTTGTTATCGTTATAGTAATAGTTTTCTTTGTAGATGTTTTTCCATCACCCGCCCAGGATATCACCACTGTTCCCCATGTCATAAAACCTTAGGATGTTCAATAACTGAAACAGCTAATATGGGTTTACTTACAGGGGACATCTTTTGTTCTATTTTGTAAAGTAAAACTATTGTGAACGCAAGTATTATACATAGTAAGTGTTTAATATAGCATTTGTCAGTCATTGGTTAAGCAGCTAGGACCTGTTCACTCTTGACACCCCAGGTGCTGTGTATGTTGCACTATAGTGCTGCATCGAGAAAACGGACAACCCTATTGATGTTGATTTTTCATTATTGATTATTGTAAAGAAATGGCGACTCCCCCCTTTAGCAGATTAGCTAAATGTTTGCGTAATTTAGGCATAAAAGTTATATTATTGTTGTTGTTGTTGTTATCGTTATAGTTCTGGTTAATTTCAAAAAATGTTTAAATATATTTACAGTTTTTGTTGCGTTTGTTATATTTAAAAGTTAATAAAGTTTTAAAATCTAACTTTGTTGGAGTGCTATATATTTTTAAAAAATCGGGTGAATGAGGCCTTGAATCGGGTTATTGTCATGTGTGGGCTTTGCAAGTGTACTGCTACAGGATCGGACATTTCAAACTCAAATGCACGTTCTTTTTCTTACCTTTCCGAAGCATGGAGCGCAATAGCAGGCAGAGAAAGGGTGATGCACGTGTTGAACACTGCCTGGCCTGGCAAGTTGCTGGCAGTGCCCCCCCGCCCGCTCCTGAAAGAGGGCACACACACACCGCCGCCCCGAGTACTTCACAAATCTTTAAAAGACCATGCGCTTGTTCATGAGGCTTAAATGGTTTATCACCCCTTCTAGAACCCCTGCATCGACCCTCTGACGTTTCCTGGAAGAATTAGCACGTAACACAATACCAAGCCCTGTCAGCTGAAACCCCAGAGAAATCATGGGGCATATTATCAAGGGGGTTTATTTCCGCTTTTTTGGCTTTAAAAGCCAAAAAAAAAGAGATAAAATTATCTCCCTATTACCAAGCTGTCGCTAACACCAGTTAGTGACAGCTAAAAGGAGATAGCGACCATCTTGGGCCCCGCTTTGCATATCAGTGATATTTATCACTAATGACATGCAAAGTGGGCGTGCCAAGATTTTAGCGACTGGAAACAGTCCCTAACCATCGCTATCTCCTATTACCAACTTTTGGAGATATTCGCGCTAAGCGCGAATATCTCCAAAACCTAACACCTGCCCTGAGCAGTTTTTAGCCATGTTATCCAATGGGAAGTGGATAACATGGCTAAGAGCATTTGCTGGATAATGCATGAATATCGCTGACATTTCAGCGATATTCATGCATTGCGGCCGTTTTTTATCGCATTTGCGATAAACCTTGCTAATAGCAAGGTTTATGTGCGATAAAATTCGCCGATGTGCGGCGATAATTTTTGTCTCTAAACAAGTTAGAGACAAAAATTATCGCTAGTTGTTGGTAATATGCCCCCGGATTTTTCCTTGCAGGAATCGGGAGGCGAAAGACTAGCACTGAAATCAGTAATCTCACGCCTGAATCGGGAGGGTTGGCATGTCTGGATACTCTACAGCTGGGGCCATAAACTACATCCGCAGGGCTAGGTGATAGCCTAGGTCCGGCCTGGACAATCGGACACAGAGGAAGAGGAGTGTCAGAGGGTGCGGTAGTGAATAGGGTGAAAGGGAGGTGTCGGGCGGGCACAGGGTGTGATTCTCAGAGAAGAGCAGCGCAGATGGGGGGAAGTATATGGCCCATGCATGAGAGAGAGAGCGGGGGTGACCAGTGCGTGGGGGAGATGCTTGTGAGGGTGGGGAGCCATGCTGAGGATCGGCGGCGTGCAGAGAGTGGGCCTGGTCAAGGCATCTAAAATGGCTGCCGTGCACGACAAAATTGTGGCATTGGACAAAAAGGCAAGATGGCGCAGACAATGTTTATCAATAAGGATTCATTTATAACAAAATATTTACTCGCAGTGACAAAATGGTGGTCAACACTTCCTGATTTCCATCGAATCGAACGTTAACAAACGTCACGCAGCAAAAAAAAAAAAAAAAGCTCACGCACAGAGCAGTTTTTAGCCATGTTATCCAATGGAAGGTGGATAACATGGCTAAGAGCATTTGCTGGATAATGCATGAATATCGCTGACTTTTCAGCGATATTCATGCATTGCGGCCGTTTTTTATCGCATTTGCGATAAACCTTGCTAATAGCAAGGTTTATGTGCGATAAAATTCGCCGATGTGCGGCGATAATCTTTGTCTCTAAACAAGTTAGAGACAAAAATTATCGCTAGTTGTTGGTAATATGCCCCCGGATTTTTCCTTGCAGGAATCGGGAGGCGAAAGACTAGCACTGAAATCAGTAGTCTCACGCCTGAATCGGGAGGGTTGGCATGTCTGGATACTCTACAGCTGGGGCCATAAACTACATCCGCAGGGCTAGGTGATAGCCTGGGTCCGGCCTGGACAATCGGACACAGAGGAAGAGGAGTGTCAGAGGGTGCGGTAGTGAATAGGGTGAAAGGGAGGTGTCGGGCGGGCACAGGGTGTGATTCTCAGGGAAGAGCAGCGGAGATTGGGGGAAGTATATGGCCGATGCACGAGAGAGAGAGCGGGGGTGACCAGTGCGTGGGGGAGATGCTTGCGAGGGTGGGGAGCCGTGCTGAGAATCGACGGCGTGCAGAGAGTGGGCCTGGTCAAGGCATCTAAAATGGCTGCCGTGCACGACAAAATTGTGGCATTGGACAAAAAGGCAAGATGGCGCAGACAATGTTTATCAATAAGGATTCATTTATAACAAAATATTTTATCGCAGTGACAAATTGGCGGTCAACACTTCCTGATTTCCATCGAATCGAACGTTAACAGACGTCACGCAGCAAAAAAAAAAAAAAAGCTCACGCACAGCCGCTGGAAGAGATGTATCAACATATATGAGCCTCCTCAGCCACCCTCAGAAAACATAAGGGGATTAAGATACGTCTCCCGCACCCCCTTATACCTAGTAATTTAATTAAAACGAAGCACAAAATGGCGAATTCCCGTTTCACTACCAGTTTGCGGCCCAGTTCGCGGCCTGTGAAGCGCTTCTACCGTGAAAAATCATTTTTTTTTTATTTTCCCCACGGGACCCTTTAATAACCCCAACAACATTCCTAGGGGGTCAAGAGGGGTATACCTTGCCCCCTTTCAATAAATTCCCCCTTCGTTTTTCACCTCTTCTTCTCTCTCGATCCTACCGAGAGATAAGATGGCGGCCGCTCCGGACTGTTTAGAATGTTGACAGACACCGGAGAGCCAATCAGCTTTCTGCGCGCAAAGTTCCGTTTCGCGAAAAGTAAGCGGACCGGAGCGCAGCCCGGAGCGCTGTTACAGATATATATCTTGTTTTGAACATTAATTTCTCAAAAACTACTGGAGCACATATATTGAGACCTAGCAAAGGCACATCGGGCTAACAGTCCCTACAATTTTGCCAAGTTTCGTGCAAATCCATTCAGCCGTTCGAGCTAAAAGTGAGTCCAACCGCCCTATGGAAATTAACATGGGAAAAACGCGTTTTGGGACCCCCCTTTTTTCTCAGCCCCCCCTTGACGAAACCCCACCAAATTTTCAGAAACAAAATGTGCCATTTTCCTGAAAATTTCAGCCGATTCCGTCCACAAACGCCAAAGTTATTAGACATAGAATTTTCAAAAGTTCCATAGACAAATAATCCGAACTATATATACCTACTGGCGAACGCCAGTAGGTAATATATATATATATATATATATATATATATATATATATATATATATATATATATATATATATATATATATATATATATATATATATATATATATATATATATATATATATATATATATATATATATATATCCAAATCACAAGAGTGCCTGCTGAGGAAGAGCCCACCACAGGTAGGATTGGCTGACAAATCTTTATTGGAGGTTGCTGTTCGTTCAGCGAAAGCCGTGGCAACAATTTCAATCAAAGTTCTGCTCCCTGACGTGTTTCGTGCCACTGCACTTAATCATGGGCTGCAGGAAAATGTCAAATGAAACGGCATCCCGTTTTTTGAGGCACTCAAGTAATTAAAGTTCCCGCCTCAATGGGCGTGGCCACAACAAGTGGCATTATGGTCTTTGTAGTGTCCTCGTCATTCCTAGTGGATTGCGTGCCATCTCACCACATATACATATCCGTATTCCCCCAGTGGGTTGTTGTCCAACGTTTCTCATCTCACGTCAGCACCTTACTACTCACAAAAGCAGCACCCGCTCCTGCCTTTGCGACGCCTCGTGATGCCGCGGCAGGTCTGTAGGCACAGCAGGGCTCCTCCGCGGTCCAGGCGGAACCGCTAAACATCCAAATCACAAGAGTGCCTGCTGAGGAAGAGCCCACCGCAGGTAGGATTGGCTGACAAATCTTTATGGGAGGTTGCTGTTCGTTCAGCGAAAGCCGTGGCAACAATTTCAATCAAAGTTCTGCTCCCCGACGCGTTTCGTGCCACTGCACTTAATCATGGGCTGCAGGAAAATGTCAAATGAAACGGCATCACGTTTTTTGAGGCACTCAAGTAATTAAAGTTCCCGCCTCAATGGGCGTGTCCACAACAAGTGGCATTATGGTCTTTGTAGTGTCCTCGTCATTCCTAGTGGATTGCGTGCCATCTCACCACATATACATATCCGTATTCCCCCAGTGGGTTGTTGTCCAACGTTTCTCATCTCACGTCAGCACCTTACTCCTCACAAAAGCAGCACCCGCTCCTGCCTTTGCGATGCCTCGTGACACCGCGGCAGGTCTGTAGGCACTGCAGGGCTCCTCCCCGGTCCAGGCAGAACCGCTAAACATCCAAATCACAAGAGTGCCTGCTGAGGAAGAGCCCACCACAGGTAGGATTGGCTGACAAATCTTTATTGGAGGTTGCTGTTCGTTCAGCGAAAGCCGTGGCAACAATTTCAATCAAAGTTCTGCTCCCCGACGCATTTCGTGCAACTGCACTTAATCATGGGCTGCAGGAAAATGTATATATATATATATTACCTACTGGCGGTCACCAGTAGGTAGTTATAGTTAGGACCTAGCTACCATAGGAAATCCGCAACATTCTATTGGGAATAACTTTTTTGCGCCGGTTGAGGAATTTGCGTGTAATTTTCCAAAATTTAGGCCAGCTCCGCTCTGCTCCTTCCCTGGAAGTTTTGGGGGGATTTGTCATGCGGGGCCGAGAAAAAAGGGGAGTCCCAAAATGTGTTTTCCCCATGTTAATTTCCATAGGACAATTAGACACGGCTACAGCCCGAATGGCTGAACGGAATTACACCAAACTTGGCAAAATTGTAGGCACTGGTACGCAAAAGTGCCTTTTCTATATATGGTGAAAATTGCTCCAGTGGTTTTTACGAAAATTTACTTCAAAAACCCATATATATCTATATGCTCGCTTCGAGCGCTTACAGGTACGCGTACCGGGGAGCGCACCCGGCGCGACACGGAAGTGCGCGAGCGGAAAGCTGATTGGCTCTCGGGTGTCTGTCAACATCCGAACAGTCCGGAGAGTCCGCCATCTTGTGTCTCGGTAGAATCGAGACACAAGAGGTGAAAAAAAAGGGGGAAATGATTAAAAGGGGGCAGGGTAGACACTCCCTGATCCCCTAGGTTTTCTGAGGGGGGCCTAGAAGGACCACCAAGGGCAAAAAAACTATTTTTTTTAAAAATTTCGCGGGGTAAGCGCTGGGTGCGTTTCCATACAAGTGTACCCAGAGTGTACCAGAGGGTAAAACAGTGAAAGAAAATAGTGTAAAATAAGAATTTGGATTGCTTAGAGGTAGAGTAGCTCTAAAAAGAGCTGTTGTGTTATGTGGGTGATTTTAGTACCTACAAGTAGGTACCGATGCAAAGTCTAAAATTCAAGTGAAAGACTCTGTTCCCCTCATCTTTGAAATGTACACCGTCTCCTCTGTAGATATCTTGCATGTTGTAATGCAAATTATTATGGTATTTGGAACTCATACCATAGTCTATCAGGAAAGCAGAAACAGATCCTTTTGGGACCCCCTGAGAAGGTCTAGGGGGTGAGGGGCACCCTACCCTGCCCCCTTTTCATGTTCTGAACTATTATGTTTCACTCTCTGCGGTAACTACACAAAATGGCGGCGATAGGATGCATCAGAGACAGACAGTGAGAGAAAGGAGGCAGGTGATGAAGAAGAGATGTCAAATACACCTTGGAGAAAATATAGTGGGAGAAGGGAAGTAAATATGAGTAAACTTACTATGTAACATAAAAATGTTGCACTCTATACTATAAGTCTCACATTATACTACAATCACTTCGCTACTACCTCATAAATTAGAAATAAAAATGAATAATATGGCAACTAATTTTTAATTTCTAAATATTAATTTATTGTTTCGAATTTTCATAATTTAAAAGAACTTGTAGCATGTTCTCATCAGGAATTTCCTCTTCCATCATATCATCAGGAATCTCCTCATGAAAAGTCTGCAATGATGATTGTTGAAATTCTATGGTATCCAAACATTTGATAAATTCTTCGTCAAGAGTTTGATCAAAAAATCATTTATGTCATCTCCTCCTTGTGAAAAAATTTCATTATTAGTGCTGTCAATATCCATGACATTTAGAATTTCAATAAATGTAGTTAAAATTTCGAAAGAAATTTCCTTGGTTTCCTCATTCTGATCCATTTTATTTCCAAATTTCGTGCTGTAAATTGCAGAAAATGTAATCACTTTCATTTATCGTTTTTAGTAATACACAATATAAAACTAGCTTAATCAAGTATTTAGTTCTTTAAAATTAATTGGGCAATGTATAGTACCAGGCAGGAACTAGAAATATAAAGCATTGCATGTGATGAAGCCTATTCTAATCCACAATTATAACAGAATGACAGTAAATAACTAAGTGAAAACATTTTCAAATTATCTTAAAGTGTATAACATAGCTCCTCTTACAAATTAAAAACTCACCTTTTTGAAAGTAGAAGAGTTAGTACTGTCTAAATCAAACACCAGAAATTGAATACCAAAAATTCCTCACAAATGTACCTCAGACAGTAGTATCACCAAATGGCCGTGTTTTCCTCTCATTTAAGATATATACATAACCAATCAAACTTCATCACACATAAATTCAAAACCAAAGTAACATTTTAATTGGTTCTAAATTTCAACACTTTTAAATGAGTTTTCCCCATGCAATTTTCCATAGGACATTTAGACATTGCTACAGCCCGAACGGCTGAACAGAATTATACCAAACTTGGCAAAATGGTAGGGACTGGTACCCTAATAGGGCCTTTTCCATATTTGTTTAAAATTGCTCCAGTGGTTTTTATGAAAAGCAACTTCAAAAACACATATATATCAATTTGCGCGCTTCGAGTGCTTACCAGTACGTGTACCGGGGAGCGCACCCGGCGCGCCATGGAGGTGTGCGAGCAGAAAGTTTATTGGCTCTAGGATGTCTGTCAACATTCCAAACAGTCCGGTGAGTCCGCCATCTTGTGTCTCGGTAGAATCGAGACACAAGAGGTGAAAAAAAAAGGGGGGAAATTATTAAAAGGGGGCAGGGTAGACACTCCCTGACCCCCTAGGTTTTCTGAGGGGTGCCTAGAAGGACCACAAAGGGCAAAAAAACTATTTTTTTTAACATTTTCGTAGGGTAAGCGCTGGGTGCATTCACATGTACGCTTCCCGGTACGCGCACCCTGGGGAAAAACAGTGTAAAAAATTTGAGTAAGAAAATAATTTAGAGTGCTTAGAGGTAGGGTAGCTCTAAAAAGAGCTGTTGTGTTATGTGGGTGCTTTTTGTACTTACAAGTAGGTACCGATGCAGAGTCTAAAATTCAAGAGGAAGTCTCTGTTCCCCTCATCTGTAAAATGTACACCATCTCTCCTATAGATGCCTTGCATGTTGTATCGCAAGTTGTTGTGGTATATGGAACCCATACCATAGTTCATCTCTGAGGAAAGCAGAAACAGATTTATTCACATGTTTCCTTGCTTTCTCAATCTGTGGACAAAATTGGTTGGACCAGTTCCATTTTTGCCTTTGGCATATATTAAAAAATACCAAGGCAGTTTTTGGAAAAAGTGACATCAATTGCCCAAAGGTGTCCTTTAAAAGCATTTCCAGACCTACCCCAGTCAAAGTGCCCAGGTCATTGCCGCCACAGTGCACAATTATGAGGTCAGGGTGTGGTAGATGCATAAAGGATTTTACCAATGGTATCAATTGGTGACTTCTCAATCCTCTCTGTCCAATCCACATAATATCCACATTTTGTAAATTAAGGTTGTGAATACCTCTGTTACTTGCATATTTGTCACTCCAGTGAACAAAGCTATGACCTACAATCCAGACGTTTGGCATCTTCAAGGTAGTTGTAGTTGTATTCAGATGAGTTGTGGAAATGAAATGGCAGTTTGAAAGTAGGAGTTATGAAAAAAAAGTGGTTGAGATTCAGTGCACTTGAAAAAGCAAAAATGATTGGTGATTTCTTAAAATTCTCCACTGTAAAATAGGGTGCATGCTTTTGTTTTTAGAAAGAAGTAATTCTAATGGTTGTGAAAAAGTCATTGAAAGAAACATTGCATACGATTAGCTAGTATATTGAGAGGTCAAACACCCTTGCTGAGTTCATTTGCAACATAGTATGATGAACTTTTCACCTGTGTGCTGAGTTAGGTGGGAGTTACCATGGTAACAGGCTGAATGAGCACTGGGGGGATGGGTGATTATTATGTGAGTTTGAAAGTGTTCAAATGTAGAACCAATTAAAATGTTAGTTTGGTTTTGAAATAATGTGGGAAGAATTTAAATTGGTTAAGTCCAGGAAGATGTGTGAAGAATTACAGGGAATCAGGGCCATTTGTGGTTGCAGTGTCTGAAGTGCATTTCAGAGATTCTGCTTAAGAAAATCTGGTGTGTGTGACTGACACTGTTCTAAATCTTCAAAAGCATTTTTAAAGGTGAGTAATGATTCTTTTAATATAGATAAGAGTGCTGTATGCACTATGGGGAAGATTAAGAAGCATAGTGTTTTTCTTTATTCTTGCATTGTGCGTCATGTTTTTTTGTAATGCTGGTAAAAAATGTAATTGTGCATATTGGAAATGTATTTTGGAAATGAGTTAGGTTTCTCTTTGTTTGAAGGGTACTCTGTGCCTGTGTCTCATGTCACTCTATATTAGCCCCATCTCTCTCTTTGTGTGTGTCATTTGTCTCCTTGCGTGTGTCTATTGTCACTCTGGTAAATGTTTTTGGGTATAATGTCAGGCTTTAAAATTTTGGTCAAGGATCACACTGAGTGTCTGTGTGAAATAAGGAATTATATTTTCACATTTTTCAATAACGTCAGCTGTGTCTGCTGGCAGTTTGCCTCTTTTTGCTTAAAGGGTACTCCCTTGCCTGTGTCTCATGCCACTTTGTACCTGCCCCATCTCTCTCTTTGTGTGTGTCATTTCTCTCTTTGCGTGTGCCTCATGTGACTCTGGTAAATGTTTTTTTGTAAAATGTCAGGCTTTTACATTTTGATCAAGGATCACACTGAGTGTCTGTGTGAAATAAGGAATTATATTTTCACATTTTTTAATACTCTCAGCTATGTCTGCTGACAGTTTGCCTCTCTTTGCTTAAAGGGTACTCTGTGCCTGTGTCTCATGTAACTTTGTACCTGCCTCATCTTTCTCTTTGTGTGTGTCATTTCTCTCTTTGTGTGTGCCTCATGTCACTCTGGTAAATGTTTTTTGGTATAATGTCAAGCTTTACAATTTTGATCAAGGATCACACTGAGTGTCTGTGAGAAATAAGGAATCATATTTTCATATTTTTCAATAATCTCACCTGTGTCTGCTGACAGTTTGCCTCTCTTTGCTTAAAGGGTACTCTGTGTCTGTGTCTCATGTCACTCTATACCTGCCCCATCTCTCTCTTTGTGTGTGTCATTTCTCTCTTTGCGTGTGCCTCATGTCACTCTGGTAAATGTTTTTTGGTATAATGTCAAGCTTTAAAATTTTGATCAAGGATCACACTGAGTGTCTGTGAGAAATAAGGAATCATATTTTCATATTTTTCAATAATCTCACCTGTGTCTGCTGACAGTTTGCCTCTCTTTGCTTAAAGGGTACTCTGTGTCTCATGTCACTCTATACCTGCCCCATCTCTCTCTTTGTGTGTGTCATTTCTTTCTTTGCGTGTGCCTCATGTCACTCTGGTAAATGTTTTTTGGTATAATGTCAGGCTTTAGAATTTTGGTCAAGGATCACACTGAGTGTCTTTGAGAAATAAGGAATTATATTTTCACATTTTTCAATAATCTCACCTGTGTCTGCTGACAGTTTGCCTCTCTTTGCTTAAAGGGTACTCTGTGCCTGTGTCTCATGTCACTTTGTACCTGCCCCATCTCTCTCTTTGTGTGTGTCATTTCTCTCTTTGCGTGTGCCTCATGTCACTCTGGTAAATGTTTTTTTGTAAAATGTCAGGCTTTGAAATTTTGGTCAAGGATCACACTGACTTTCTGTGTGAAAAAAGGAATTATATTTTCAAATTTTTTAATAATCTCAGCTGTGTCTGCTGACAGTTTGCCTCTCTTTGCCTAAAGGGTACTCTTTACCTGTGTCTCATGTCACTTTGTACCTGCCTCATCTCTCTCTTTGTGTGTGTCATTTCTCTCTTTGCGTGTGCCTCATGCCACTCTGGTAAATGTTTTTTGGTAAAATGTCAGGCTTTAAAATTTGGGTTAAGTATCACACTGACTGTCTGTGAGAAATAAGGAATTATATTTTCACATTTTTCAATAATCTCACCTGTGTCTGCTGACAGTTTGCCTCTCTTTGCTTAAAGGGTACTCTGTGCCTGTGTCTCATGTCACCTGCCCCATCTCTCTCTTTGTGTGTGTCATTTGTCTCCTTGCATGTGCCTCATGTCACTCTTGTAAATGTTCTTTGGTATAATGTCAGGCTTTAAAATTTTGGTCTAGGATCATACTGAGTGTCTGTGTGAAATAAGGAATTATATTTTCACATTTTTCAATAATGTCAGCTGTGTCTGCTGACAGTTTGACTTTCTTTGCTTAAAGGGTGCTCTGTGCCTGAGTCTCATGTCACTCTATACCTACACCATCTCTCTCTTTGTGTGTGTAATTTGTCTCCTTGCGTGTGTCTCATGTCACTCTGGTAAATGTTTTTTGGTGTGATGTCAGGCTTTAACATTTTGGTTAAGGATCACACTGACTGTCTGTGAGAAATAAGGAATCATATTTTCATATTTTTCAATAATCTCGCCTGTGTCTGCTGACAGTTTGCCTCTCTTTGCTTAAAGGGTACTCTGTGTCTCATGTCACTCTATACCTGCCCCATCTCTCTCTTTGTGTGTGTTATTTCTCTCTTTGCGTGTGCCTCATGTCACTCTGGTAAATGTTATTTGGTATAATGTCAGGCTTTAAAATTTTGGTCAAGGATCACACTGAGTGTATGTGTGAAATAAGGAATTATATTTTCACATTTTTCAATAATGTCAGCTGTGTCTGCTGACAGTGTGCCTCTCTTTGCTTAAAGGGTACTCTGTGCCTGTGTCTCATGTCACTTTGTACCTGCCCCATCTCTCTCTTTGTGTGTGTCATTTGTCTCCTTGTGTGTGTCTCTTGTCACTCTGTTAAATGTGTGTATATCTAACTGCTGAGTGGCCACACAGGTTATCACAAGCTTTTTACATTTTCAGTACTATAGAGCGGTGCTCCTTTGTCCTGAGCTGCTTGCCAGGTGAGGAGAAACACTTTCCCCTTGAATCAAAGGTGAGCGTATGACATTTTGATAATATTTATTTCAAATGCCGTGCAAGAACAATATTCCAGTAATTACGGTGGTAACCCATACTAATGATGGCATGTTATCCTATTTTTGTTCTTATGTCTGTCTATCTGTGTGTGTTATGGCGACTCGACATCTGGAACTCTTCCATTTTACCGGGAGGAAAACCAGAGGTGAACAGGTGACATTTACCATTTTTGTTCACTATTGTTTTTTAGCTTATCACAAGAGCAGTAGCAACTAAGTTTATGGGTTCTGAAGAAGCGGCAGGTACCAATGTAGACCTTTAAATGTCCGCAGAAACATGTCGACCAGATAACCCAGTCCGTAGTTATTTGTTTAAACCATCTGACTTTTTTGCACTCTATTTGTTTTTATTGTTGGAAGTGCACTACTCCAGAATAAAGTTATATTGCGTTCACTATCCAATTTTACTATAAGCACATTTCTTTACCACTATTCACTAATAACCCTTGCACTGCTTTCAGTTACAAACAATATCCACCAATCATCCTGTAAATTACATCATCAAAATCAACCATCTCCTAGCAACACCCTTGGAGTTGGTAAACTTGGACTACCTACTGTGAAGTAGACCACATGATGAATTGGGCGGTACAGGAAGAGTAACTGATGGACACTTACTCACAAAAGGTAATTGTCCAGTAGTCTGCTTACATTTGGTAGCCTACACATAGCCATTTCCACACACATAGCTTTCCTATAGTCTTAGACCCACAGTTATTCCTTGTGTTTTTCATAGTCTGTAAGGGGGATTATAACTGTGCTGAGGTCGGTAAACATTCCCTCGGACCCTCTTCCCATCTTTTTGTTTGTTGCAGGTATAGAGTGACATGAGACACAGGCACAGAGTACCCTTTAAGCAAAGAGAGACAAACTGTCAGCAGACACAGGTGACATTATTGAAAAATTTGAAAATATAATTCCTTATTTCACACAGACACTCAGTGCGATCCTTGACCAAAATTTTAAAGCCTGACATTATACCAAAAAACATTTACCAGAGTGACATGAGGCACACGCAAGGAGACAAATGACACACACAAAGAGAGAGATGGGGCAGGTATAGAGTGACATGAGACACAGGCACAGAGTACCCTTTAAGCAAAGAGAGGCAAGCTGTCCGCAGACACAGCTGACATTATTGAAAAATGTGAAAATATAATTCCTTATTTCACACAGACACTCAGTGTGATCCTTGACCAAAATGTTAAAGCCTGACATTATTCAGATGACTCAGTAATGAGTTTCATTGAATAGTATTCTACATGTGCTGTTCCGAAAAGTACAGAAGAAAACAATTTAAGACATCAAGTCTTACGCTTTCAAAGCCATCGTTGTGGAAAATACTGTCGTCGAAAGTTCAAATCCAAGGACAAGTTCTACACAAAATGTCGTTTTGCGTTTCCACAACCAGTAATATCTAAAGGAAGAGTGAACAATTTTATGTCTTCTCTGCGACATACTGTGACAAGAAAATCACCGAAAAAAATACATACAACTTAAGAAGAAATGAAGAGTCCAAATATATAAATGACTACTACCCAGTCATTGTGACCATGTGGAATGCTAACATGGATATTCAATATGTTGCTGACAACTAAATTGCTGTGGCTCGATATGTGACGTCTTACATCACAGAATCAGAAAAGACAGAACTAAAGGAAATGTGGGAGGAAATTTCACATGAAAAGAGTCTAAGTAACAAATTGTACAGTTACAGTCTGAAGATGTTGTCGCATCGAGAAATTGGAGCATATGAATGTTCTGATCGGTTATCATCAGCAAGTCTATATGCGAAATCTAGAACAATCATTTGGGTGAGTCTAGGTCTTGCTGCAACACAAAACCGAGTTTTGAAATCTGTACAAGAAATTGAGTATTTGGCGGAGAAAGAACCAAACAGTACAGATATTTTGAAGACAAACAAGTTGGATACATACTATCCAAATAGAAGTAGTCATCTTGAGAACGTTTGTCTCTATGAAGTTCTGCAAACCTATACTTTTAAGAGGAACATCACAGAAGATATCAATAAAGGAGTATATGCTTTAATTGGATGTGAAGGATGTCTGGTGAAACAAAAAAAAGGCCATTTGATTAATCATCGAAAATTGAGTTGCGAATCTCCTGACAAAAGGGAATTTTACTATTTAGCTCTTTTGCAACTCTTTAAGCCATGGCGTACAGAAGGGGAACTACTTGGAGATTTTCTCAGTTATGAAGATTCCTTCAATGCAACCAAGAATACCATAGAATGTCCTGTTTTTTTCAAATTATCTGCAAATGTTGAACGAGGAAATGCAGCAAGAAGCTACAATTGCAGCAGAGATTGCTAGAGACAGTTCTCAAGACAGAGTTCTGCTTCATTGAGTCAGGATCCACTAGGAGGACCAATTATCCAAAATGAAGCTGCCACTGCCATGGATGAAGTGGAAAGAGCCATGTAACAAGCTCCGGAAGATGAAGTTAATTTAGAAGATTTGGAAAAAGAACTGAACGTTGAGCAGAAACAAATATATGACGAAGTCACAGAACAGATTGAGCATGGTTTATGTCATGAGAGAAAAAGTGCTCATGTACGTCAATTATGCCTGTCCGATTGTACGTGAGTGGAGAAGCAGGACCTGGAAACATTTTTCTGATTAAAACAATTGCAACTTATCTGCAGAAAACAACGGAGTCTTCGCTGTCTTGTGTTGTTACTGCTCCAACTGGGTTGGCAGCACATAACATTAAAGGGATTACTTTACATCGTTTATTGATGCTGCCAGTAGAGCATGATAATAAATGACAATACTACAAGCTATCTGGAGAAGCTTGTTGTGAAGTTTCCAGAGTTCTGAAGAAAATTAAACTTCTTATCATTGATGAGGTAAGCATGGTATCAAATGTAATGCTTGCTTTTGTGCATTTAAGAATGCAAGAAATTCTTAAAACAGAGTATGATGTGTTATTTGGAGGCAAACACATCATTGTTTTTGGAGATCTACTGCAGTTAACTCCAGTGAAAGGACAACCAGTGTTTAAAATGCTTACGCATGAAGATACATGGAAGTGCCTAGGAAGCATTGGAAATGTTAACATATGGTTACATTTCAAATTTGCAGAACTGCTTCAAAATATGCGACAGGCAAAGGATGAAGATTATAAAAATATTCATCAAGATGTAAGAATTGGAAAAGTAAGTGAGCATGGCAAAGAAGCTTTACATGCAAGATTAATTTCAAATTTGTTTCCAAACGAAAATATTCTCCCAGAGAATATTTTTAAGAAAATTCCTGAACACAAATCTGTGATATGCTTAATGCCAACTCTGCAAGAATGTTCAATCTTCAACAACAAAATGTTACCGTTAGAAAATCAAGAGATTGTAAAACTGGAAGCTATTGATAAAATAGAGCATGAAGGAACAACTATTATTTTGTCAGAAAAGTTGAAATCAAAACTGGATTCTTTAGAGAAGACAATATCTAAAACTGCTGGTTTGGAAAAGACTCTGTATGCATGTTTAAATTGTCATATAAATTTACGACGGAATTTACATGTGGAAAGAGGTTTAGTAAATGGAGCAATGGGTTATGTTGTTGATTTTGTGAATTACCGAAATAGAGATGGAATTGAATTTTTTAAAATTAAATTTGATGGAATTAAAGAAGTGGAATAAATCAGTCATTGTTCTGCTCGATTTTTGCTTATGAAAGATTTATATGTCCGCCGAAAACAGTTTCCTGTTTCTTTGGCATATGCGGTGACTATTCATAAATCTCAAGGTTTAAGTGTAGATAGTGCTTTAGTGAATATTGGAAGTTCTGTGTTCAAGGGGGGTATGGCATATGTAGCTTTATCTCGAGTCAGAACTTTATCTGGATTGTACTTGATTGATTTTGATGAGACAAAGCTTAATGCAGATCTCAATTGTGTAAAAGGATATATTAGGTTAAGAAGAGAGTATGCTCCAAATTTACCTCAATATCCTCTATTTGAAAAGCGTGTGGTAGGTCGAAAAAGAAGAAATGAGAAAAATTGTAGTAAAGTTGTAGCAAAAAGAAAAAAAGTAGATGAACCGGTTTTTGTAAGTAGAAAGGAAAAGGATTCAGTTAAAGATGTTGTTGGATTTCAGTTTGAAAACAGTTCTGGTGTCAACTGCTATGATAATGTAGTGGTTAATGTTTTTTTTCTCCAAACTGTACAAGAACAGATTGTTGAAAATCGTGATCAAAAATTTTGTTGTTTGTTGAATTCTGTGTTTGAGAAATGTAGCAGTGATAGAGCAAAAATACAAAGTGTTTCTGAAATTCGAAATGTTTTAGACATATGTTCGGGTCTAAATCAATTTTCACAGAATATTCAGCAAGATTGTCAGGAATTTCTAATGTATATGCTTGTTGTATTGCAAGATGAAGGTGTAGATCTAGAAAATCTTTTTGGCCTTTCTTATAAATGACAGCATAACTGCGACAATTGTTCCTTTTCAAGTACTAATACAAATTGACACCGAAAGATTTATATATTTGACTTTATCAGACTGCAAATCAGTGTCTTTTAATAATCTAGTTAGAGAAGCAAATCAAAACATGGTCTGTACTCAATGTAAATCTGCAATGCTATCAACATTATTTATACAAAGATATGGACAGTATGTAATTTTAATGTTCCAACGATGTAGACATGATGGAACTAAATTGACAACTTTAATTAAAAAATTTGTGGCTTCTCAATTATCAATTTCAGGACGAATCTTTGCAACTGCAGCAATTATTTACCATGATGGTCCTTCAACAACATCAGGACATTACACAGCTTATTTAAAATATCAAAAAGGCTGGACTAATTGTAATGATACTCAATTGACTTTCAAACAACGCTTGCCTTCTGACTTAGAAAATTCTTACCTAGTGTTCTTACAACCGAAATTTTAGGAAAGGTAATTGGCCTATGAAGATTGGAGCAGTTAATAAAACTTAGTCTGCTGTTCAAAATTACTTTGTGAGTGAGAGTGATCAAGAAAATAAAAAACTTGTAGTTGTCATAGAGGTAGTGTAAGTGTATTACATAGTGAGTGATATCAGTATTATAGGAAATGTTGATCATGAGTGAGCCAGAGGTGGAAATATAACTATTGTTACATGATGAAAAAGATGTTTTATCTTTTCTTTCAGAAAGTCAAGGGAATTGAAGTTTAAGAGTACTATTGAGTAATTTCCAAAGAAAAGGACTTTCCATATACTATTTGGCCTCGTGGAAAAGTAAGTGGATCAGAAATGAGTTAAGATATGTTTTTTCTACGTTTTACATTATTTATTGAAACATTGTATGTGTTTTTTAAACACAATCTTTTTGATTGTGTTTTTTTTTGCCCACTGTCATAGGATGAGTAGTATTGAACTCACTGTTTTAAGTGAAATTCAATATATTCTGAGAACAGCAAAAATAAACCATATAACATGTTGTACAAGTTATTTTGTATTTTGTATTATGAAATATATATTATACTCCCCTTGTCTCACACTCAGTCACCTTATTCCACCCTCTATCACCCCTCTTAACTTACCGTCACTGCCCTTCTCTCACCCTCCCTCACCCCCGTTCCCTTTCTCAACTTCCCTCACTACCCCTCATTCCCCATTCCTTCACTGCCCTTTCCCTCTGTCCCATCCACCACTTTCCAGCTGTCAGTCACTCTACTTCACTCCCCTTCCCCTTCTTTCCTTCCTTTGCTCCCTCAGAACTTCCCCTTCCCTTACTCACCCTACTCCACTTCATTCACTCCTTCTCTCACTCCTTCTGTCCTCTCACACCCTCACTCCCCTTCCCTCATTCTGTCACTCTTAGTTTCACTCTCTCCGTCCTCTCAGTCTCTCACTCCTCTTCCGTTACGCTCACTCCCTATAACTCACCCACACTCCTTCACTTACCTTTCTTTGCTCTCTTACTCAGTCCTTTTCTCTCACTCTTTCCTTCACTACCTCTGTCCCCTCACTCCCTCACTCCCCTTGTCTTATCCTCACTCACTTTTTTATACCCTCTTTTACCCCTCCTCACTCAATCTCACTGCCCTTCTCTCACCCTCCCTCACCCCCGTTCCCTTACTCCACTTGCCTCACTTATCCTCATTCCCCATCCTTAACTGCCCTTCTTCTCACTCTGCTCCCGCAGTCACCTTTTCATAGTCCCTCTGCTTCACTCCCCTTCCCTTCTTTCCTTCCTTTGCTCCCTTAGTCATTCTCCTTCCCTTACTCAACTTACTCCACTTTACTCACTCCTTCTCTCCTCTCACTTCTTCAGTCCTCTTCCCTCACTCCTTCTCTGTTACTCTCACTCCCTCTATCTCCTCACTCTCTCACGCTCCTTTACTCACCCTTACTCACCTTCCATCCCTCATTGTTATGAATGCACCCTCACTCACTCCCAATTCCCTGTCACTTACCCACCTTTCCTTAGTCCCCTTTCTTTCTTTAGTTTTCCTAACTCACATTCTTATAGTATCTTACTCACCTTCACTTCATTTCTCTCTCCTTCTCTTCCTCTCTGTCACTGAATGTATCCATCTCATTATCCTCTTAGTAATTTGCTCTACCTCTATTTCTTTTCCACTCTCTCTAACCTTCACCATTCCTTTGTTTTCCTTTCTGTGTCCTTCACTCCTACTTTATCTCTTACTACCCTTTTATGACTTTTAATCTCCTGCCTTGTGTCTTGTATTGTGAAATATATATTGTGAATATTATAACTTACTTTTTTTTCTCTTCCACAGATATTAAATTTAGTAAAAATATGTAATTAAGTTTACATTACTTATAAGGTAAGTTTGACATACAAAATTTACTTTCTCATCACTCTTTTCCTTAACCTCACTACTCTTCTCTCACCCACCCACACCCCCGTTCCCTTACTGCGCTTCCCTCACTTATTCTCAATCCGCATGTTTACTCCCCTTTCCCTCACTCCCCTCCCACACTCACCTTCTTTCAGACCTCCTGCTTTACTTTCCTTCCTCTCTCTTCCCTTCCTTCGCTCCTTCGCTCCTTCACTCTTTTCCCTTCCCTTACTCTCCTTACTCCACTTCACTAACTGCTTCTCTCACTCCCTCTGTCCTCTTACTTCCTCACTCCCCTTCCCTCACTCTCTCTCTCTTAGCCTCATTCTCTCCGTCCTCTTAGTCTCTCACACCTCCTCTGTCTCGCTCACTCCCTATAACTCACCCACACTCCTTCACTTACCTTTCTTTGCTCCCTCACTCAGTCCCTTTCTGTCACTCTTTCCTTCACTACCTCTATCCCCTCACTTCCTCACTCCCCTTGTCTTACCCTCACTCACTTTTATCCACCCTCTTTCATCCCTCTTTACTCATGCTCTCTGCCGTTCTTTCACCCTCCTTCACCCCCGTTCCCTTAGTCTGGTTCCCTCACTACCCCTCATTCCCTATCTTTCTCTCCCTTTCCCTTTACTTTCATCCCCCACTCACCTTCTCTGAGTACCTATGCTTCAGTCCTCTTCCCCTCTATTCTCTTCCTTCGCTCACTCACTCATTCCCCTTCCCTCACTCACCTTACTCCACTTTACTCACTCTTTCTCTCACTCCCTCTGTCCTGTCACATCCTCATTCTCTTTCCCTCACTCCTTCTCTCTTAGCTTTACTACCTCCGTCCCCTCACTCTCTCACTCCTCTTCCGTCACACTCACTCCCTATAACTCTCCTACACTCCCTCACATAGCTTTCTATGCTCCCTCACTCAGTCCCCTTCTCTTACTCTTTCCTTCAGTCCCTCTGTCTCCTCACTCCCTCACTCCCCAGCGGCCGCGTTGGAGTCTGCAGCGGCGGCGGGAGGAAGACAGGACAAAGAGCAGCAGCTCTGCTGCTATGGCATGCAGGTAAAGTGACCCCCGTGTCAGCAGCGGCCCCCGCTCCACCGGGGCCGTCTGTGGTTTTAAGGACGCCTCTTGGCGCTCTGCTGTCACTTCCGGTTCTGGGGCAGCTGGGATATGGAGTCTCCCTCTGCTCAGCGGCCGCGTTGGAGTCTGCAGCGGCGGTGGGAGGGAGACAGGACAAAGAGAAGCAGCCCTGCTGCTATGGCATGCAGGTAAAGTGACCTCCGTGTCAGCAGCGGCCCCCCATGAGACACTTTCTCCCCTTCATTTAGTCATTTCATCCAAACAATTATGCAGTACACATTCATTGAAAAAAATAACGACACAATATGTAAGGAATATAGGTCTTTTTGGAGAATTGGAGGTAGTTCTGAAAAGAATTCTTTTTTTTCTTCTTTTTTAGTTTTTAATTTTTTTTTGTAAATTTCCTGAACGTTTTTATATTTTTTTTGTGTTTTTTACAGAACAAAAACAAAACCCGGTAATGCAAAATTGCTCAACAGGAGCAAAAAAAAGGGAAAAATTAGGGATGAGGGGCGCAGCGGTGACCCTTTTTTTTCCTAATAATTAATTCTATGCTTTGCTCCCCATAACAAAGCAATTCATCGCAGTACTTGCACACAATTTTCAGGTCTGCAAAGTCTGGCTGCACAACAGGTATTAATCTTGCACCTTGACTTCCAGAAGGTGTTGGTCCTCCAGTCGAAGTACTGCCGCCATCTCTTGAGGGATTGCGTGCCAGGTCCCTGACACTCTCCCGGGCAAAGTTGAGGGGGTGCCTTCTTTGTACATGTCGAATCATAGTGGCGTTGCCAAAACTGTATTTCTTTCTTGGGTCACCACGTGATAGAATTGTGTAACATATTTTGCAATCCACCTTTACTGCATTGACTTTTTTCTCACCTTCTGGAATGGTGAAAAACTTCTAGATGAAGTGCTCCTTAATTTTTGGCGGAGGAGGGTCCTCATGTAGAAACTCATCAGAGTCACTGCTGCTTGCTGCTCTTCCAGCCATTCTTTTCAAAGAATTCAAGAGGAGAAACAGGGAACAGGTCTTGCTCTCTCCAAAGTGAAAGAGGTAGTGAAGGAAATGGGTGGGGTTTTCATTAGTTGTAAAAAAACTGTTAACAATCAATGAAAAGTGTTATTTTAAGGTCACATGATTTGACGCGCTTACGCTACGCGCTCCGGAGCTCTTCCGAGGGCGCTTACGCGCACGTACATAGGCGCTTCCGGGTGCGCTTACGCAGCGCGTCTGAATGACGTTTTGCTAGATTTTTGGAAATGCGTATAAAGTTAAAATACGGTTATTTAAAATCAAAAATACTACTTTTATAAGTATGCCACTGAATGTCTTGCATTATTATTTACTTTAAATACATACTTATATTTTTTTCCGCACGCGGAATAGCGCTTACGCTATGTTTACGGGTGCGTTTACGGGTGCGCGTACCCTGAGCGCTTCGAGGTAAAATGATAAAAAAAAACATAGGAAAAATACATTGAAAAATTAATTTTAGAAAAATATACATTATTTAAATAATTTTATAAAAAATATAATAATTAATAGTTATTAAAAACAGCTATTAAAAAAACGTAATAATTCACTTTAAAAATCGTAAGTTACAAACTCGTTATAGTAAGGAATTAGCTTTTAAAAAAACCTTTGAAATTCACTGAAAAAAACATAGGTTTAACACTCGTTATAGTTAGGAATTAGCATTTAAAAAACCTTTGAAATTCACTAAAAAAAACATAGGTTTCACACCAGTTATAGTTAGCTGAACATTTTACTTATACAAAACCATTGAAATTCCCACGTTTTAGTTAGTTGGACTCACTATAACTCGTGCGCCCGCAATCCACTGCTGATGATGACACATATTACATCACTCATGACATGGTCAGTGACATCACTGATGACATCACTGATGACATCTCAAATGACATCACTGATGACATCTCAAATGACATCACTGATGACATCACTCATGTGATAATATGATGCACCTCCTCACACTCTAATCTAACCTTTGATACATCCAGTGTTGAATACAGACTACCATTCCTGAAACCATTGTCACACCAATACCAGTTACTACATACGCACTCACTGATTCCTAAGTCTACACACACATCCACTCATTCACCCATACAATCACTCATACATACAGTCACTCATCAATACAACACTATCATATGCACTCATACACCTATACAGACACTCACACACTGCCACTCATCCATGGAGTTACTCACACACCTAGTCAGTCATGATAAGAATCAATCACACTCCCATTTCCTCATCTATACAGTTATACACACAAAACCTTACTTTTTCAAACATAGACTAACACATACTTACTCTCTTTTACAATCACTGATACAAGTACACATTGATCCATACAGTCACTTATGCAATCAAAGGCTCTCATGTATAGTCATTTATATATGTCAACTCTCATATGCACTGTGTTTTACATATGTACTTACTTGGACATGTAGCACTGAGATATCCATTCACTCACCAACACACCCATGCACACAGTCAACCGCCCATACAGTTGTTTTCACATGCACTCTTGAACCCATACACCAAGTGAATCAACTGCTCACACATGTATGCACAGAGTCACACACCTCCTAGCCACCCACACACACATGCAGCCTCACATACAAATACTTGGGCAACCAATCAATAACTCAAATAGCTACTGATCAACACATGCAGCAGCTTACACAACAGACATAATGATGCACACATTCAGACAGTTTAGTCACTAACCCATGCATTCAGTAAGACACATTTAATCACTCACTCATACAGTCAGTCACGCACCTACTAAATCCTTCATCCAGACACTTATACATCCACTCATTCTTCAATATGAAAACATATTTAAACTTTACAGAAACACACAGACACTGGATGATGTCATCAGTGATGTCATCAGTGATGTCATCAGTGATGTCATTTGAGATGTCATCAGTGATGTCATCAGTGATGTCATTTAAGATGTCATCAGTGATGTCACTGCCCATGTCATGAATGATGTAATATGTGACATCATCAGCAGTGGATTGCGGGCGCGCGATTTATAGTGAGTCCAACTAACTATAACGTGGGAATTTCAATGGTTTTGTATGAGTAAAATGTTCAGCTAACTATAACTGGTGTGAAACCAATGTTTTTTTCAGTGAATATATATATATATATGGATGTATGACGGTACAATGCATGCTTTTACAACGCGTACCGTTACGACCAGGTTTTACAACGCAAGTCGTTAAAACGACTTGCATTGGGGGCGCTGGATAGTTAATAGTTTAATTTACTATTCCAACTCCAGTCCCCGTGGATAGTAGGGAAGGTGTTGGATAGTAAATTAAACTATTTCCTATCATAGAGCGCCCTCCAGCGAAAGTCGTTGTAACGACTTTCGTTGTAAAACCTGCGTGGTAATGGTACTGCGTTGTAAAAGTTTTGTGGTAAAGGATGTTCCCCATATATTCAAAGAAACAGGCACCAACTCCGTGGGATGTGGATCAAAGAAAATCATTTATTCCTTGCGATACAGTTCAAGACGCGTTTCGACGGACGAATCCGCCTTGCTCACTACATCTGAAGACATTGTGAAAAATGACATTTAAATACTGTTTGACTCTTGACACATAGAAGCATTGTAACGTCATGACCACTGGTGACAGACATAGAAAAGTTAATTTCTACAGTAATGCAAGTCATGTAACACGTGTTTATAAATAAAAAAGAATAAATTAAATTGAAAAGTGACGTGATAAACTATGGTGACATGTTCCTTAAGATGTATTAGTCATTTGGAATGAGTAGAACATGTTACAAATCGCGCTTTTCATGCCTGTGCCTTGTCGAGTATATGAGTCAGCATTTACGTGTTTTTAAAAATGAAGAAATACTACCATCTAGTGGTTTGTTAGTATTTAATGCTCGCGCATTCCTTGCTTCATTGTTGGTGTGCAAGGTGCAGAGCCGCATATGCTTTGTGTTGGGTAAGGCATCTGGTTTTTGGGGTATGTTCGGATGCCGGCCTAAGGGCTCGTTTGTGTAAGGCTTCGGTGTTTGGTGCTGCGTGTTTTACGGGAATAATTAATTGCGTGTTGTTGGTGAATGTTTGCTCGGTTTCCTGTGCCTAAAAAACCTTGTTGGTTTTGTCCGTGTTTTTTCGTCTTTATGTATGTGCACTGTTTGGACGGTTGCGCCCATCAGTGATTTCTTGACTTGTGCCCAAGTGGGGCCTATGTGATGTCTAAGTGCTATACACGGTTGGCACTTATGGTGTAGCTTAGCTGCAGTTATGCCCAAGAGGGCCTATGTACTGTCGAGTTTATTTAGGCTTGTAATTTGTCTTCCTGCTAGTTGCACTATGTTGATTGTGAGGTGAAACTTGTTAATTCGTGAGTGCGCAAAATGGCTTTTCGTTAAGGAACATTGGGTTTGCTTTGTGTGGTTATCTTAAAAAGTGTGTGTAAAACGAGAAAAAACAAAAATAAGTATATACAGTTGCTAGGATGGGTAATCAGATGTTTCTGGGATTGGGTTTAAAAGAAACTAAAGGGACCGCGGTGTAGGTCTCAGTGTTAGTGACATTTGGTGTTTATAGGTGCACGTTTAATGCTTCATCCGCATTCAGTCCATGTGGGACTCTTGCATTGAGTAGGATTATGTATCTGGATTCTAGGCTTCTCAGGGCAAGCTGTCTGTTGCCCCCTCTGAGATTTTTATTGATACTGTTGATAACAAAGTATGTCAAGTCTTCTGCTCTGCCGTTATGTAGGGTGTTGATGTGACGTGCCACAGGATACGAGTGATCGTCATTGGAAATTGCCCTTAGGTGTTGTAGTATCCTGACGTGTATGGGATGGATGGTGCTGCCCACGTATAGTTTATGGCATGTGCATTGTAACACGCACATTGCATGGTCTGTCTTGCAGGTGTAGTGCTCCCTTATTTCAACTGGGCTTTGTCTGAGGGGGGTGCTTACTGATTTTGTATTCTTGCCATTTTTGCAGGCTTTGCACTTGGAGCAACGGAAAAAGCCATTTTGTGCTTTGAAACAGTTGTTGCCCCTTTCTAGTGAAGGTGTGTTGGTGACTAGTTCCTGTTGCATACAGGTTGGACCTATCACAGGATCATTCATAACCAGTGGCCAGTGCCTATATATTATCTTACACAGGTTAGAGTGATATTTATTATACCCCGTGATAAATCTGGTGTGTCGTCGTTTCCTGTCTCTGTGTTCCTATGTTTTGGTCTATTCCTACTCAATAGCTCTTCCCTAGTTTTCGTGGCGCTTTTATGTTTTGCCCTGTTGAGTGTTGTGGGCTTGTATCCTCTCTCCGTGAGTCTTTGGCAAAGGCTGTTTGTGGATGTTTGTAGGTCTATTTCTGTACTACAATTTCTTCTCATCCTCAAGCATTCTGCGTATGGGATGCTGTCAATCAGACTGGCTGGATGAAAACTCAGGGCGTGTAGTATGGAATTTCCTGCCGTTTTTTCCCTGTAAGTCCTTGTGTGTATCTCAGTTTCGTTATGGTAGAGTTCTATGTCAAGAAACTCAATTGACTTGGTGCTGGTTGTACATGTGAAATTAAGATTCAATGCGTTGTCATTTATTTTGCGGCAAAGTCTTGTGCACTTTTGGCAGAGCCCTGCCATAGTATGAATACGTCGTCAATGTAACGTTGGTACAGGACAACGTTGTTGGTCCTTTCAGTGTGGTATGTCTTCATGAGTACTTGCTCCTCCCACCATCCCATATGCAAATTAGCATAGCTGGGGCGAAGCAAGTACCTATGGCAGTGCCCTGTGTTTATGACTTGAAAAATCGGACCGTAATGACGTTCCTTTGATGGGCGCACAGCGTTTTGTTCCATTTAATACTGAATTTCAATTTTCAAAACATTCCAACGAATTGTTAAGCCATGCATTAAGTTACCCTAACAATGCCCTCGGGATCCCAAAATCTACATCCTACACTTTTACCGCCTCTGCCCTTCCATCCAGTGATTACAACCTACATTAGTATCAACCCACACAACTTTCCTGTGACTCGTTGCCTAAACTCCCCAAAAAACCTATTCACGTACCTTTGTGTTCGTTCGTATATGTACTCCAACTTGCACTCTACTTAATTGTGGTGCCGCTTTCCTGATCTTTCTTTGATCTTAAACAATGTGCCATAACCCCTCCCCTCTCAGTGAACCAATCATGAATGTCCAACTCTATAACTATCCACTGATTGACTACCCGTCCCATACTGCAATGTTTCCTACCTTGCGTTCTCACATGAATAATTCCCAATTCCACAAATCCTGACTGGTCCGACCCTCCACAAACAATCAGTACCCCATAACATTGAAAAAATTGCCCCGCCCTCCCCGATAATGTTATGTAATACGCTGCTTAAACATTGTTGTTATGCATAAATACAGACTGCAATATAATATGCTACAATTTCATGAAACATGAATTCAGTTGTTACACGTGCATCTTGTACTGTCCATGATTAAACATAGAGCCTGCCTTTTTCGACAGAGTTCTTTCTCGTGCTGAGGTGTACATCTCACATGTATGTTCGAATACATTTTAGTCTGTGTTTTTCCGGTGCTTCTGTCGGTGCAACACGTAGTTAGGGCACAGTCCAAACATTGTATCCATTAAAGTCTACTGTGCACACCTTCTTTTTAACTTTCTTCTCTGTTTTAGTTGAACTTTACTCATTCCTGACAATGTGAGGCATGCAGCCCGGTTCCGTGATCCACCCTGGTTCACGTTTGCATTAATGACTTGAAAAATCGGACCGTAATGACGTTCCTTTGACGGGCACACAGCGTTTTGTTCCATTTAATGCTGATTTTCAATTTTCAAAACATTCCAAAGAATTGTTAAGCCATGCACTCCAAAAGCGTTGTCATAATTTCATTTATTTTCAATGGTAAAACACATGTGAGACAAAAACATATTGTCTCACATATGTTTTACCATTGAAAGTAAATAAACACTGACCTCAAAACCCATGTACCACACCCCTTAGCCTTCACACTCGCCCATGGTCTAATACAAACCTAACCACACTACTCCACCTGTGCACTCACCTCCCCTGTGTCCCATTTTCAACTTAAACTCAGGGGGTGGGAGTGAGCACATGATTCATCAGTATGTATTGGGCACAGGTGGGAAGCACTGTTTATCTAATGGTCGAATCGGCAGCAGAAAGGAATTACGAATTTTAGTGTGTATGTAGATGAATGCATGAGGAGGTCGGGCTACCGGTCAAGGCTTGTGAAGGTGATTATATGTGTTGTAGTTGTCATGGGATATGAGCTTACGTTAAAAATGGGACAAGGGGAGGTGAGTGCACAGGAGTAGTGGGGATAGATTTGCATTAGATTTGGGTGAGTGTGATGGCTAAGGGGTGAGGTACACGGGATTTGGGGTCTCTGTTTAGCAGTACTTAATATTAGTGATGACTTTTTGTTTAGCAGGGGAGTAAGTAGTGGGTAGCAGTCTTTTTACTCAGTTTGGGTACACATGTTTTTGAGGGAGAAGGGTGGGGAGTAGAGGCTAATGGGGGTGCATTTGGGTATTATGACACTGTTGTAGCATGTAATAAGTCAGTACTGTACTGTCAGTTGAGTTGATCCTTTTATTTGTTGCAGTAACCCCTGACGAAGAGCCTTCGGGCTCGAAATGCATTGGGTGTAACACTAATGAGTCTTTTTTGGATGATGTTCGACCTTCACGTGCCATTGTGAAGGCCTGGATGGGCACACAAGAGGCACTTGAAAATGAATAATAAAAGAATCAGGGCATAATTCCGCTGTCTCCGTATTGATTGAAATTAAGGAAACAGAAGGGAATAAGGAACAGTGAAATAATTGAGTATAATGTTGAAAGCGGGATAACTTATGAGGAAGCCGGAGGAATTCCCCCTATTTTGAGGTGGGGAAGCACTGTTTATCTAACGCTCGAATTGGCAGCAGCAAGGAATTAAGAATTTCAGTGTGAATGTAGAGGAAACCATGAGGAGGTCGGGCTGCAGGTCATGGCTTGTGAAGGGGATTATATAGGTTGTAGTTATCAGGCGATATGAGTTTAAGTTGAAAATGGGACACGGGGGATGTGAGTGCACAGGAGTAGTGGGGTTATTTTTGTATTAGAACATGAGTTAGTGTGAGGGCTAAGGGGTGTGAGACACAGGGTTTGGGGTCTCTGTTTAGCAGTATACAATGTTAGTGATTACTTTTTGTTCAGCAGGGGAGTAAGTAGTGGGTAGTAGTCTTTTTATTCCGTTTGGGTACACATGTTTGTGAGGGAGAAGGGTGGGGAGTAGAGGCTAATGGGGTGAGTTTGGGTATTATGACACTGTTGTAGCATGTAATAAGTCAGTACTATACAGTCAGTTGAGTTGACCCTTTTATTTGTTGCAGTAACCCCTGACAAAGAGCCTGCCGGCTCGAAATGCATTGGGTGTAACACTAAAGAGTCTACTTTGGATGATGTTCGACCTTCAGGTGCCGTTGAAGGCCTGGATGGGCCACAAGAGGCATTTGAAAATGAATAATAAAAGAACTAAGGCGTAAATATGCTGTCTCTGTACTGATAGAAATGAAGGAAGAAGAAGGGAATAAGGAACAGTTAACTAATGGCATTTAATGTTGAAGGTGGGATAACTCATGAGGAAGCGTTAGGAATTACCCCCTATTTTGCAGTGCGACGGATGGGTGCGCGAGTCAGTGCCCTCTGGGAGACTTGAATATAAGCTGGGACTTGGGACGGTTCTCAGCATCCGTAAACGCACGAGGTCATGACTACAATTTTTATTAATGATTTATTTAAAGGGAAGGTGTGCATTCTCACAATCACTTTATCTTTAACATTATAAAAGTGGCCTTTTCACACTAGTAACTTAAAATCTGTAATCAGGGGGCGTGGCCAAGATGGCGACGGAGTAAGACGTGCCTGCGAGCTCCTCCGGCACCCCGAGCCATTCATAGCTTTGTGTAGCTGAATTGGGGCGATTTCAGCTCCGGAATTGACTTTCCTGGGGTCACTAAGGTGCTCTGAATGCTTTTGAGCCTTCTCCCGTCAAGCTACGACCTGGAACGGCGGACTTAGCCGAGGTGTCGAAGTGGTGACGCACGAGCGCTGGTGCGGCCTACAGAGACTCGCCTGATTTGCATCGGCTCTTAGCACGAGGGGACTCTGGACCTCAGCAAGTTGTCTAGTGTAGCGCTTGCACTGCGGGACCCCCCGACTGGGATCGTCGCGAGCCCACCCGGCGCCCCTGTGATCCATCTGGCTATCGGCGCCTGAGCGGAGGTGACGAGGAGGCGCCGACCTGTCTAGCGGCTGCTGGACAGCACAGAACACTGCGAGAAGAAGAGGTGCTGTCTCGCCCCTAACCCCCTATGCCTTGGGGGCAATTCACCTGGCGTTGAGAGACACGGCGAGTGCTGCCTTCTGATCGCTTCGGCCTCCCGGTGCCTACGACGCGGAGACCGCGGAAGGTGTGAGGGAGCGCGGCCTGATATCTCGGGACGCTCCGGGAGGTCGCGAGGAGCCCAGAGGCTGGCTGAGGCGCCACATCATGACGACGAGGAATCGCATGAATAGGCCAGGGAAGGACGGTCCTGGGAAAGGTCCGCCCGGATCGCCCCCCGGCTCTAGCAAGTCCCCGGCCAAGGACGATGGAGAGGGCCCAGTCACGAAGGCCTTTTTGATTGAACTTTTTGCGTCTATCAAGGACGATATCACAGAACTGAAGTCGCAGCTGGCCTCCGATCTACGTAAGGTCCGTCGAGATGTGGACGGCATCGGAGAACGGGTTGCGACTCTGGAGGACTATGATCTGGGCCTCACTGGTGACGTCCATCAGCTACAGCAGGACATGCTCCGGCTATGTGAGCAGAACTTAGATCTTCAGGCCCACTGCGAAGATTTGGAAAATCGATCCCGCCGTAATAACATTCGGATCCGAGCGGTACCCTGGGAAGGAGAGGGTGAGAACTTGCGGGAGTATGTGGAGGCCTTGCTTCTGCAAATTCTGGCGGAGGACGACCTCACGGAGGTTCGCATGGACAGAGTACATCGGGTTGGGCTGCCGCGTGGCACGCGCTCGCCGCCGCCTGACATTCTGGTTTGTGTCCATGATTTTCAATTGAAGGAGAAAATCCTACGGAAAGCAAGGGACACCAACAACTTGCACTTTCGAGGGCACAACCCTCAGCTTTTTCAAGACCTGGCGGCTTCCACACTGCAAAAGCGACGGGACTTCCGCCCGATCACGGCTTTCCTGCGGGAGCGCAGGGTGTCCTACTCCTGGGGTCACCTTAATTCTCCTCAAAAGCGTCAGAAAGTGTGGAAATATATTCTTGATCATCATTTGGATGTGGTGGGACTGCAGGAAATTCATTTGGCCCATAAAGACGAATCTAGGCTTAAGCATAGGCAATACCCACTGATTTACAAATCCTCTGCCACTACTAAGCACCGGGGGGTGGCACTTCTGTTCCGCTCTACACTTCAGTTTCAACCCATGGGGGTGCGAGGTGACAAGGAGGGAAGATGGCTGATGGTGAAGGGGATGCTCCTTGGTAAGCTTTGCATGTGGGTGGTTATCTATGCACCGAATCCGGGCCAGAATGGGTTCCTTGAGGCCTTCATGAGGGAGGTGGGGGACTTTGGGGAGGGAGCATTGATAGTAATGGGGGATTTCAATTTGGTTTGGGACAAAAGTCTTGATTGCTCACACCAACAAAGGACGGAGGCGGGTCTCTTCTCCCCTGAGTTGCGCGACGCCTTGGACAGTCTAGGCCTTATTGATGGCTGGCGCGCCCTCCACCCCCACACTAGGGATTACACGTTCTATTCCCATGTTCACCACACGTATTCATGTCTCGATCACATTTTTCTAAATCAGTCTTTGCAGGGGGACTTGCGTGACAGTAGAATATTTCCGCTCTCTGTATCAGATCACAGTCTTTTGGCAACGTGCTTGACTTGGGCCCCAGAGACGTCCCCACACCGCAAATGGTACTTCCCTATCTCCCTTACACGTGATGAGGAATCCTGCAAAAAACTTAGGGCAGCCATTGGCAAATTTTTTGAGTTCAACAAAGCTGGGGACACCTCGGTCTTCACCCAATGGGACGCCTTTAAGGCGACTACACGGGGCACGTGCATTGCGTTGAACTCCGCCCTGAACAAGCTTAGGCGCGAGGAAAGGGAGGCGCTGGAGGCGGAGCTGGCGACACTTGAAACTGCTCATAAACAGAATCCTTCTCGAAAGACTCTTCGCCCTCTTGCTGCGGTGCGGGGTAAACTCAGGACCCACTATAATAATCGGGCGGAGTATACCCTCTTGCGCCTACGGCGCCTCTCTTATGCTCAAGGCAACAAAGTGGGGAAACATCTGGCTCGGCATCTCCGTGATAAGCGTGAGAGGGAATATGTGGGTGGCATCCGGGCGCCCTCCGGCGCCATGGAACATAGGGACGCGGTCAAGGAGGAGCTTTTCGGAGACTTTTATGCCGCCCTATACTCGGCAGACCACCTGGCGCCTGCAGAGCAGCAGGAATACTTAGGGGCTTATCCACTTCCGCAGGTTTCCAAGGAATGGAATGACCTTCTGGAGGCCCCCTTCACTAGGGAGGAGGTGTTGACCGCCATTAGGTCCCTTAGACCGCTCAAGGCGCCTGGCCCAGACGGCTCCCTTCTATCAAACATTTGCTTTTGAGCTGGGAGATTTTTTGGTGACTCTTTTCAATGGCATGAGGGAGGCGGGCCGAACTACGGGCACCATGGCGGAAGCAATGATTTCGATTATTCCCAAAGCCGGGAAGGAACCCTCTAAATGTGACTCATACCGGCCCATAGCTCTGTTAAACGTGGATGCTAAATTGTACTCCTCTATCTTGGCTGCCCGGCTCCAGGACCTCATGCCTGCTCTTATTCACCCCGACCAATCGGGCTTCATAAAAGGTCGCCAGACCCACGACAACACTAGAAGGCTGATTCACCTGATCGAGAAGACCAACCGCTTTAAGATCCCGGCGGTCTTGGTGGGCCTTGACGCTGAAAAGGCGTTCGACCGGGTGGACTGGAACTTCCTCTTTGGTACCTTGAAGGCCTTTGGTTTTTCACCCAAATTTATCGATATGCTTCGAGTCAACGACCATGGTCCACGCTCGAGAGTTATGGTGAATGGCCATGTTTCACCCTTCTTTGCACACTCCCGGGGTACGAGGCGGGGCTGCCCCCTATCTCCCCTACTCTTTGCCCTCGGCATCGAGCCTCTTGCCCTTAGGGTGCGGGAGGACCCGGATATTGTTGGTCTCCCCTTTTCGGGGGAGCAGCATAAAATATCCCTCTTTGCTGCTGACGTTCTATTGTCACTAGCGGACCCGGGGAACTCCCTCCCACCGGTGCAGGAAGTGCTTTTTCAGTACGAAGCGGTGGCGGGTTTTCGGGTCAATCCCGGCAAATCCTACATCCTCAATCTCACGCTGCCGCCCGCTGAGATGGACCGCATCCGACCACTCACGCCCCTGTCGTGGTCTAGCTCCTCCATACAGTATCTTGGAGTCAGGCTGACCTCGTCTGTTGCTACCTTGTATGCGGCCAACTTCCCTCCCCTGCTGACCCAGATACAGACCGAGCTTAATGGTTGGAAGCCCATGTTCATCTCTTGGATGGGTCGCGTACATGCCATTAAGATGACGATGCTCCCCAAGCTCTTGTACCTGTTCCAAGCACTCCCTATCACTTTGGAGGGGGATTTTTTTAGGCGTCTTAAATCCATGATTCTGCGCTATATCTGGCAGGGAGGCCGTGCTAGACTTTCCTTTCTTACGCTGCGTCGGCCTCTGAAGAAGGGTGGGGTCGGCCTCCCGGACATGCATCTCTATTAAAAGGCGGCGCAACTCCGGGTGCTGGCCGAGTGGACCCAAATGGAGTCGGAGAAGCACTGGTTACATATGGACAGGAGTGTGGCAGGAAGATCGATATGGGACCTGGTTTGGAAGGCGAAGGGGGATCGGCCTCGCAACGCCTACATTAGCACCCCTACGAGTACCACTCTGAAGGTCTGGGACTCGGTCTCTAGTGACGAGAGGTGGACCTCCTTCCCATCCCCCTTCACACCTATCCACTTTAACCCGGCCTTTCTGCCGGCTCTCGTTGAAGGCCCCTTTGACGGGTGGAGGGCGGGGGGTTGCCACGCACTCACACACTTGTTCCATGGGTATGAGCCGCTCACCTTCCATACCTGCATGCGTGATTACGCGGTACTACCCTCCGAGCGTTACCGGCATGCCCAACTGCTTCACTGGGCGTTGTCACCGGAGGTGCGGGATGCAGCGACGAGGCCTCCCACAGATTTCGAATCCTATATCACCCACGCATCATCTATGAAGGGGGTGATCTCATTCCTCTATGATCTTCTATTGACTACTGCTATCTCGCCTCGCCCTAGATACATGGGTCTGTGGGAAGAGCACCTAGGGCGAGATATCTCCGACGAGGAGTGGACTCACCTCTGGCGCGATTTACACAAATTCAATCATTCTATTGATCTCCGGGAGGCCCATATGAAAACAATGCTGGATTGGTATCTTTACCCGACCCGATTGAAAAAGATTTTTCCCTCTGCATCGGATAGGTGTTGGCGAGGCTGTGGTTTCCTTGGGGATTTTCGCCATATCTGGTGGGACTGCCCTATCATACGCCCCTATTGGGGGGAGATACTGTCTCATATTAAAGATGTGTTAGGTTACCCGATTCCGGACTCCATAGGCTTCGTGCTCCTGGGTCTTCGGGACCCGCTTTTAGAGCATCAGACCAAGGCAGATAAACAAATCCTTTGGCTCTGCATAGGTGCGGCCAAGTTGACCTTGGCTGCGGCTTGGAAGAAGAAGGAGGCCCCTGCTCTTTCCCTCTGGTTTGCTAAGTTGTGAAAGCTGTTGAGTGTGGAACGTATGGCTGATGTTTTCAGAGGTGACTTTAAGAATTTCACTTTCAGGTGGGGCCCGCTAGTCCGCTTTCTTTCTCGAGGTTTGCCATCAGCGGTCTGTCCACCCACCTTACGTGCACTACATCTGTTTCAGGTGTGAAGACTGTTTGAGTGAATGCCTGCTGCTGGACTGCCACCACTGGGGGGAGGGGGGTTGGTAGGTGGCCGGAGCCTTTGGGGGGGGATTTAGTTTGTGTGTTCAAGGGGGGGGTGGGTTTTTCCATTATACCTCGCTGCAACGTCTTTCTCGTGGCCAAGATACATGGAGGCGCAACTTCAACTGGTCGAATACGCCTCTGACTCAGACAGCTTTTGCCTGGTGCCATTGTGGGTTGATGCCCCTCCAGGGTTCCTCGTTGGGCGCGACGCTGTTGGCTGGCGGACTTTGAGACTTATCCTGCCTAGGGCTGTCACGCTGTACGAATCTTCATCAATGTTACTGCTTCTTGGCCATGTGGAGTTAGCTCCTGCGAGGGCTCTATTTGCATTTCGTATGTTTCCATCTTTTCTCTCTTCTATTATTTCTTTCTTCCTGTACTCTCAATAAAAATATCTTTAACAAAAAAAATCTGTATTCACCATCACTTGTGATTTTAAATTGTTAGTCCAGAGACACCAAACTCGAGAAGTCTATCTTTTCCCAACTGGGAGTTACACTTATAAAGTGTAATTGTTTTTTTCATTACCTTGAGATGTAAAACTTAAAAGTACATGCCCAGCTTTTTAAATACACTGCACCCTGCCCATGGGGCTGCCCAGCACCCACCTTAGGGATGACATATATGTATTAGAAAAGGAAGGTTTGGCAAGAGGGTTAAGCTGCCAGGTTGAAATGGCAGATTAAAACTGCACACACAAGATCTGCAATGGCGGACCTGCAACGTGATTAAAGGGCTACTAAAGAGGGTGGCACAGTCCGGGCTGCAGACCTGCCAGTAGCATTTATTTTACAGGACCTGGGCACATATAGTGCACTGTACTGGGAACTTCTAAGTAATTAAATATGTCAATTGTGGATACACCAATGTTACCCTGTTTTCACTCGAGAGCACATGCACTTTAGCACTGGTTAGCAATGGTAATGTGCCCAGAGTCCTTAAGCCAACAAAAATGAATTCAACCGAAAGGGGAGGAGGAAGGAAAATGTTTCGGGGGTGACCCTGCAGAAAGGGCCAGGACCAACAAGGTCATTGTCCAGGACGAATCCAAATGATTTGGTATTGGGGGTTGTGATTTTAATCCATCCAGGTTTGTTGTTGAGCCACAGTTAAACTAGTTGTTGCTAGATGTACTTGGCAATTACCAAGAAATCTGTTTGGTGAGTCTTCAGCTAAGTGGTAGAAATCCAGGTCTGGATGTGCTCTAGACCAGTGTTTCCCAAACTGTGGTCCGCGGACACCCTGGGGTCCGTGACACATTCCCAGGGGGTCCGTAGGCAACAGTTTTAAAAGCACAGAAACGTTTCTTGTATAATTAGCAGCTTTCCAGCAACAATAAAAGTGTCAAGAGAATGCTAGTGATTATTGTACCTGCTGGAGAGAGAGGAGGGTTTTGTTCAGTGGCAGCTTTGATTTAACTAATGTAGCACAGAGGGTTAATGTGCCTACTGCAAAGAACGTGTAACATGAATCTTAAAAAGCAGTATTTTATGTGCCTAGGTTCGTGGTTACTGCTTTTGTCACAGAGATTCTTTTGTTACTGTGCACTTCATAAGTGACAATCGTAATCTAGCAGAGGGACCTATAAACTGTCAAAGAGCTGCTTGCAAACTGCATGGTACCAGTTAGTAACTTATATTTTGTCCCAGTTATTCATTATCCTGATGCTGCTAAAAATATATTTGGGTGAAAATACATTTTTAATGTTAAAGTCAATGCTAGCCACTGTGTTATGAATCCTGAGTTTGTGCTTTTCCAGACCAAGCACTCTTTAAACATTTTATATACACACTGATTTACATGTATGATTCAATGTCTCTATATGTGTGTGATGTAAAGTGCTCTGACATCCTACAATGGTATGAGAGATGCTATAAAACAAATGAAATACATGTGACAGAGGGGGCTATTACTTCAATATAAAATACTAAGGGCCAGATGTACGATCTGTTTTTATATGCGCGAACGGGTTTGCGAACCCATTATCGCATGCAAAAACCTATTGGGCCATGTACATAGCCTATTTCGCGAGTAGCAATTTGATTGCGACTCTAAATAGGTTTTGCAACTTGCTATTTGGAAGGGGCATTACCTTCCGAATAGCGAATCTCAAAACCATGTACAAATGTTTTGCGGTCGCAAAACAGTCACATTTACTACCTACTTCAAGTAGATGGTAATGCATTCGCAAATGGGAAGGGGTCCCCTTCCCCTTTGCAAATGCATTCAAAATTATTTTTTAAGGGCAGGCAGTGGCCCCAGGGACCGCTGCCTGCCCTTAGAAAATTAAATGAACGTTTCATTTTTTTAATTTTTTTTTTAAAATGCATGGTAAACAGGCTGCATTTTTTTAAAAACTGCTTTAATTAAAAGCAGTCCGAGACATGGTGGCCTGCAGAGCCCAGCAGGCCACCATCGCTGGGAGGGCTGTCATTCCCAATGGGCTTGCAAATTGCGAGAGGCTCATTAATATTAATAAACCTCGCAATTTGCGACCCCATTGGGAATCCCAAACAGTGTTAAACACACTGTTGTACATTTCATTTAGCAACTCATAATTTGCCACTCGCAATGTGTCGCCAATTGCGAGGCGCTAAATGAAATGGTCGTACATCTGGCCCCAAAATCCTTAGTACTTGGAGTATTTGTTTTGTGTGCACACGTGTGTATTTTTTTCGAATTACTGTTTTAATGTTTGAAATTTAACTCATACATATTGCTTGGGGGTCCCCGGCTTCCAGTGGTGACTCAATGGGGGTCCTCAGGAGTCAAAAGTTTGGGAACCACTGCTCTAGACAATGTATGAGGCATTGGATGCCTGACATGGGGAAACTTTCAAGTACAGTTGTGTGTCATCAGCTTATTGGTGATATCTGATGCTGTTATTGATGGATGAAGTGCAAGTGAGACCCATGTAGAAGTTGCAAATGACAAGGAATGACAGGACGAAACCCTGGGGGACTCTGAGTGTGATGGGGGCTTCTAGGAACTGGGAGTGCCACTTTAAGCAAACTAGTATCAGAGGAATATGTAGGATGAGAAACAGTGAAAAACATTGCCAGTAAATCCCATTTGAGACTTCAGGATGTTGGATGAGAGTAGGATGACTGACAGTATTGATGGCAGTTGAAAAGTCCAGCAATTTTCAGACACACTTGTCAGAATCATCTATAGTCAGGAGGGCAGCATGTATTATTTGCAAGGTAGGTGTTTCAGCAATGCATAGAACTGATGTTATCTTGAAATTGGGCATAGATTGTTTTTGTTTAAGCTCATGCTGATGAAGGGTTGGTGAGTGATGGGTCAGTACTTGTCTAGGTCAGATCTGGCCTGTCTTATGAGTTTCTGGAGATATGCCTGAGAAAGGGAAACATTTACAATAGTGGGAAGGGTTGAGAGTGTTTCTGTGGAGAGGGCTTTAATGAAGGATAGGGATAAGATATAATCTTCAAAGGAGGTATCTTTGAAGGAGTTGAATATGTTGATGAGAACTTTAAGAGAAATGGATTTGAACGATGGCCATTGTGGGATGCTACATTGAGAAGTGGGTTAAATGTGGAGTTAGGTTTGGTCATTTTGATATGCTGTCAGATCTGTAATTTTTCAATGAACAAGTGGTTAATACCACTGCACTTGTCTGTGGATTATACAATAGAAGTGTCAGGCAGTGAGATGATTCAGTGTTTGTTTGTCTTGAATATCATTCTGCTTCTGAGGGTAACTTCAATGATGAAATTGGTATATAGTACTTGACTTTGGCTGCTGCAATGAGTCCGCAGTAAGTTTCAGAAGGAGACTTTAGTAGCATAGGTCAATGAGGGGTCTGCTTCTCTACCATGTCTGTGAATGGAATGGTCAATGTTTGTTTGCAAGAACTCTGGTGTACCAGAGTGCTGAATGGTTCCACTTGTACTTGTTTGTTTGAATTGGACCGTGGGTTTTCACAATACTTTCAAGAAACTCATTGAAGTTGTTTAGATGGGTTTTAAAGTCACACTAGGTGGTGGTAGGGTGAGAAATTAATTCTTCAAGACATAGGTAGTTGACAAAGAAGACTTTTAAAGAATCTGAAGGTTTGTTGTTCTCTTTTGGGCTGACCCTTCTCTGTGTGTTGGTTTGAGAATAAACAGTGTGTTGGGGATCATGGGGTGATTTTCCCATTTCGGGATTATGGAGTTTTCACTGTTGATGTCAAGAATACGAGTTCTAGGATGTGGCCTTTAAGTGTGTTGGTTATTGACATGCTGTACCATGTTGAATGTGTTGATGAGGTTAAGAAGCATATCTAAATTGGAAGGTAGCGGATTTAGTTCTGGAGTGTGGAAAGTGGCAATTAAGAAGCTCCTTGAAGTTAAGTGTCATTTGCTTTCTTAGGGTACAGGAGCTGGAAGACAACTCAGTCACTTTATTTTGTATGCATGCGGACTGCATGCTGGATGCTGTGGCATCTGGGAATGAGGACATTTAGGATTTACAAGGATGTGAGAATCAGCCATGCTTTTGTGATAAAGAGTGCATCAAGTTTTGAAAGGTGACGATGTTGGCTATGTCTGGAACTTGGGGTACATCAGCATGTTAATGACTATGAGTTGGAGTGTTTGTTAAGTAGTGTGAGGGTGTGTGGTAGTTAGTGAGCTGTATATGTGGTTGTGCTTGTTTGTTGTGAGGATGTGGTGTAGGAGTTTTTCTATGAGCTTGCAGTTGTTGCAGTAGAACAGGAGTCTTGGCCAGAGCCGTCCTGGCCCTAACGGCCCATACACTTTACAAAAGCCCTTGTTTCTGTTCAATCTTACCTGGGGACGCCTATGCTCTTAGATGCCTTGAGGAGTTGACTGATGTAGGGAGAAAGCAAGAAGTACTGGCTGTAGAAATGGATGCTGGGATGCTAAGGTCCATTTGTCTAGTTTCATTTTTTTTCAAGCTGATTTGGGTAGCTATCTAACAATGTTGCTTCCTGTAGGGCGAGATACTGGAAAGTGCAGTGATGTTACTTCCTGTGGAGATGCATGCTTGTAAAACGATGTCAGAAAGAAACTGAATTGGATCCCTACCCACTAACTAGCCACCCTGACTGAAGTGTGGAAACAGAACCTGATATTAGCCATGACAGGTAAAGGTATCACAGGAACCTGTCAGTCAGCAGCGTGAGACATTGATAGCCTCTTTAAACTACTCAATTTCCTCGTTTGGTGAATGGACCTTAATGAAGTAGACAAGTTTTTGTATTTTTTTGGGCGATAACCACAATCATTTTTGCTATTTTTTGTGGCAGTGGTTTTATTCAATGGCGGTTGTAAAAATACAAAGTTCTGATATTAATCTTAAAAGTAACCATGGGCTGAAAATTCGTTCCGCTTGCGGAATTTGCGAATTTTTGGCCATTTTTTTTGCTTGGTCGCGCTTCAATAATACAATCTCTCGCGCGCGGCGTTGACTTACCGTGATTCTGAGTTCGCCGAGTTGTTTTCCTCCCAGTTTGCGTGCGCTGCGCCATTTTCAATCTTGCATGATCGCGCAAGACTTTTCGACCACCACTACGTCATAGCGTCTTGCCATCTTGCACTGCGAGACTTGTTGAACCCGAATACGTCATAAGGGCCCGCAATCACGCACCGCGAGAGAAAACAATTACGAAGACGTAGATGCGACGCGCAGCTGACATCCGGCGGGAGATTTGAACAGCTCGCTTTCCTGAAATTGCACAAATTGCAATTCTGCACAAGAAATCTATCGCTGGTAGCATAAACCTCCTGAAAATGATGATTTGGATCAGAATAACTCCATAACTCCTCAGATTTACATTTGGCTGCATTTTTTTGTGCAAGGAGTACATTTGGGGGTGGGGGTGGGAGGGAGGAAGTGCCCCCAGTCTCCAACTTCCTGTTCCTGTCCAGCAGGCTCCTCCCAGTGCTTTGTCCATGTCCTAGTCACTTTTCATTTGGATCTGGAACTGGAAGGATTACTCTTTGTGGCTGCTGTGCTGGATATTTGTATTTGAGGACTTTTTTTGGGATCACTTTTGGATTTGAGATTTTATAAGTAAGTTGGTGTTGTTTGTTTGGGGCATTGCAGTTGCTGCAACTACAATTTATGAACTTTTTCACAACTTTAAAAAATATATATTGCGGGTACCCACATTATCCAGTAGGCCCAGGGTTAGTCATGGGTGCATGATAAACTGTTTCTGTGAGTTTTGTTGAACTTAAATATCATTTATGGCATGTTATTGAGTAGCTCACTGTTATATGTGGAAGTTTTTTTTTATTTTGGGGTGCGTGTTAAAGCCACACTAGCCATTAGGCCCAGGGGAAGTCCGTGATGCATGGGTCATGTCTTTCTGTGAGGTCTCTTGAATTTAAACATCCCTTAGGGCATGGATGGCATTGGATTGGGGTGATTTTTGTGTGTATTTCGATTTTTTGGGTGTTGTTGGGGCCTGGTCCAGGGCCTGGCCATGTGGGTGGGAGCCATTTTGATTCCTGGTCCAGGGCCTGGATATGTGGGTGGGGGTCCAGGGACCATTTTGAAGCCAGGCAGTGTGCTTTGTGCCAAAGGCCTGCACCCAGTCTGCCTTGCTTTCATCCATTATGCCCAGGGGTACTCAGTGGTGCATGGGCCATGTCTTTCTGTGGGGTCTCTTGAATTTAAACATCATTTAGGGCATGGATGGCATTGAATTTGGGTGATTTTTGTGTGTATTTGAATTTTTTGGGTGTTGTTGGGGCCTGGTCCAGGGCCTGGCCATGTGGGTGGGGGCCATTTTGAGGCCTGATCCAGGGCCTGGCCATGTGGGTGAGGGTCTAGGGGCCATTTTGAAGCCAGGCAGTGTGCTTTGTGCCAAAGGCCTGCACCCAGTCTGCCTTGCTTTCATCCATTATGCCCAGGGGTACTCAGTGGTGCATGGGCCATGTCTTTCTGTGGGGTCTCTTGAATTTAAACATCATTTAGGGCATGGATGGCATAGAATTGGGGTGATTTTGTGTGTATTTTGATTTTTTGGGTGTTGTTGTGGCCTGGTCCACAGCCTGGCCAAGTGGATGGGGGCCATTTTGAGGCCTGGTCTAGGGCCTGGCCATGTGGGTGGGGTCTAGGGGCTATTTTGAAGCCAGGCAGTGTGCTTTGTGCCAAAGGCCTGCACCCAGTCTGCATTGCTTTCATCCATTATGCCCAGGGGTACTCAGTGGTGCATGGGCCATGTCTTTCTGTGGGGTCTCTTGAATTCAAACATCATTTAGGACATGGATGGCATCAGATTGGGATGATTTTTGTGTGTATTTCGATTTTTGGGGTGTTGGGGCCTGTTCCAGGGCCTGGCCATGTGGGTGGGGTCTAGGGGCCATTTTGAAGCCAGGCAGTGTGCTTTGTGCCAAAGGCCTGCACCCAGTCTGCCTTGCTTCCATCCATTATGCCCGGGGTACGCAGTGGTGCATGAAACAACTCTCTATGTGTGGTCTCTCTTCTATTAATTTAAACATCCATTTTGGATTAGAATGGCAATTTTTATTTTGGGTCTTTCCATTTTTGAGTGTGTTGTGTTAATAATAATAAATGCCTAGTTGCAAATAGTAATTGAAGCACGACATATGCAACATTTATTTAACTGATGTTCCTCTGGCTTCCTTTGCTTTTAGGTGCACAAAGACTGAGAAGAACCAGGAATCATCCTCATCATCATCACTTGTTGTAGTGCCAGGAAGAAGTCCTGCTGCGGTATGTGGTGTCGTGTGCACAACGTCACGTGATGTCACGTGTGGCCACAGACAACTCTGCAACTCGTGCAACTGCATCCTGCTGTTTTGATATCTGAGGAAGATGAGCCTAAAGAAAGGTGGCCGTAGCTCCTCTACCAAGAAAGTTGCCAGTGCCACTGTCAGTAAGAAGGAGCAGAAGAAGCAAGTGGCACCACTTACCCAGGAGACTGGTGTGCCGACCGCCACTTTTTTTGGGAAAAAATAACTACGCCTGCAGCAGCTGTGTCCGCCGGGGACCACGCTGGGAGCAGCATCTCCGCTTCATTGGTCTCAGTGCCACCACGCCAAGTTAGGCCCAAGCCCATGAGTGCCGTAGAGGCAGCCACTTTAATTGCTCTTTCACCATCGACCAGTGATGTTGGCGTTGACTCATCGCAAAGTAGCATCAAATCAATGCAGGGTATAACTCATCTGACGAGTGCTCAACTACAGCCGCAACGACAACCACAGGTGCAACAAGGAGAGGCGCAAGTAGAGACGCATGGAGAGGCGCAAGTAGAGGCGCATGGAGAGGCGCAAGTAGAGGTGCATGGAGAGGCACAAGTAGAGGCGCATGGAGAGGCAGAAGTAGAGGCACAAGTAGAGGCGCAAGGAGAGGCGCAAGTAGAGGCGCATAAAGAGGCGCAAGTAGAGGTGCATTGAGAGGCGCATGGAGAGGCACAACTGCCCACAATGCTTGTTCCTCCAGAAGTAGGAGCACATCAGGAAATCGAGATTTATGCGGAGGTATCCACCGAGCAAGCCACTCCTCCTGATGATCCATTGTCTTCCAGATCCCCAGCAAGGAAAAGGTCATGGAGGGCTAGTAAAAGTTCTTCCTCAAGCCCCCTTCCTTCTAATGATCTAGATCTTGATTGGCACCGACCAATGCATTCTGGGAGGGAGGCACGCCATGAGCCGACAAAGCTAGGTAAAAGGAAGGTTCCAGCGAGGCTTTCAGTTATGGGTGATGACGAAGAAGAAGTAGAAGTGGTGTATTCTGCTGCTGATGAACAGTCATCACAGTCGTCACTCCAGCCCCAGCGGGCATGCAGCAGACAGATATTTTTACCGTATCCCGAAATGCTGTGCTGGATGTGGGCGGCGTGGCACTGGTACCACCACCAACACAGATAACTACTACACCAACACGACCTACAGCTTCCATATTTTCTCTTCAGAAGGGCTGTCAAGGACCTCCATCCAGCTCGACCTCCATTACCTCAAGCAGTGGTTCTGTAAGTGCAAAACAGAGACAAATTCCGCCACACCCATCCTCCACTTCATCTGGCATTGAAAGTAGCACCTCCACCACCACCAGAAATCTCAACTCCCCAGTTTGGGACTTCTTTAGTATTAGCAAAAAGGCAGAAAACCGAGGGCTAGATGTAGGTAAATCTTATTTACCGAATCATAAATAAAGAATTTTACCGATTCGGTATTTATGAATGGTAAATAAGATGTAGGTAAAAATTCAGTAATTTTTACTGAATCAGTAGGATTCGTTATTTACCGATTCGGTAATTACCGATTCGGTATTTGCCATTGATTCCTATGGGCCTTGAAGCCCATAGGAATCAATAGCAAATACCGATTCAGTAATTACCGAATCAGTAAAAATACCGAATTGCCAAGGGGAACAGGGTTTTACTTTGACACCCTGTTATACTCCCGTTTCTGGCTTGTGTGCCATGTGGCACAGGTGTACATGCACAGATGTGCATGTACACAGGAATTCGTTATTTACCACCCAATGGTATTAGGTGGTAAATAATGAATTCTAAAGGCCCTGTAGCACTGTTTGAAGTGCTACCTACATAACAAATTACAGATTCTGTAATTTTACCGATCAGTAATTTTACCGATTCGGTAAAATTACCGATTCGGTAAATTTACCGAATCTGTATGTTTTTGCTACCCCAACATACCAATATTTTCGGCCGTTTCCGACTGGTATTTGGACACCTACATCTGGCCCCAAGTCATTTGTTCGATTTGTAAACAAGTAGTTAGTCGGGGTAAGCTTGGAACCAACTATGGTACCGGATACCAGAGAGGCCATCTCCAAAAACACCACATTATCCAGTGGGAGGCGCACCTAAGTAACATTCGGAAAGCCAAAAGTACAAATCCAAATGTATCCATTGATATTGCATCTGATGATGTGGAGCTGATTGTGCAGGGGGAGGTGAATCAGCGATAGACATTTTTTCTGGTACACACAGTACCCCTGGCAGCAGCACTGCAGTGGTAGCGCCCACACCCTCTACCCGAGCAACATCTAGGAGGCACAGTAAGAGTCTGGTAGAGACACCAATGCGAAGAAGTATATCAATGAGCTTAACTGGGTTGAAGAAGTCTGGATCATTATCACATATGAAAATGGTCCAGACCACCATTAAAAGCATGATTTGGTCGGAGGCGCCATTTGAACGCAACCACCCAACAGCACGTCTGTATAATGCAATGCTGGCTAAAATGTTAGCGCTGGACCTTCTCCCTTTTTCTTTCATGGAAGGGGTGGGTTTTCTAGAATTTGTGGCAACAGTCTGCCCTAAATGGAAGGTTCCTAGCCGGTCCTATTTAGTCAGAGTTGCGGTTCCAGCACTACATCACGATGTGCTGGACGTGATTGGGGCAGCTTTGAAGAAGAGTGCTGTTCACACTATCCACCTGACAACACACATGTGGACCAGTTGCCAAGCCGTTGATTACATGTGTATCACTGTACACAGGGTCTCTTTTGCGGGGGTTAGAGAGAAGTTAGCTGCAGATGTTGACAGTGTCACAATTTTTCAAGCTACTCGGAAACATGCAACAGTAGCCATGTTTGCCGTGGAGAAATCTCATACTGCAGTAAACATTTTGGAGGAGTTTAACAGTAAGGTCTTTGAATGGCTGCATCCAAGAAAGCGCATGATTGGTTATGTTTCCACGGATAATGGCAGTAATATAGTTATGGCCATGTCTGATGGTGGCTATTTCAGAGTGCCATGTTTGGCGTACAGTATTAACATTGTTGTTCAAGATTTCTTGAAAAAAGCAAACACAGTCAGCAAGTTACTGACCAACTGCCGGAAAATCTGCACACATTTCAGCCATTCTTTAAGGCCCGAAAGCAGCTGAGGATCATTCAACGTAACTGTAGAGTGCCAGTCAGAGGACTCATCCAGGAGGTGGCAACACGTTGGAACTCAACTTTCTACATGCTTGAGCGTCTGTTTGAGCAGTACTTGGTAATCAATGAGTATGTCTTTAATGCACGGGGTGCTTCTCCGAAATACATGAGGCTAGAGGTGGATGAATGGGACCTAGTTAAAAGCCTGACAGACATGCTTCATCCTTTTGAGGTGTTCACGCGTGAAGTCAGCAGGGAGGACTGTACTTTGGGAAAACCTGTCCCATTGTTGCGCAGGCTAGAGCACCAACTGAAGGTGGTGTCTTCAACGTTCCGAGTTGATGCTGAAAAACTAGACGCATATCAGTTGGCCGAGAGCTTATTAAGATGCCTAGTTGACAATGAAAGGCTTACAAAAATACATTCAGAACAGCAATACATTTGTGCCACTATTCTGGATCCACGGTACACAAAGGCACTGGCCAGCAATACATGTATTCCTTTTTCTGAAGCAGATGTTTCCAAGTACAAACATTGGCTAGCTCTGTGAGCCACTCGGTTCGAAAAAGAGCGGCAGGAAATTGAAGGAACCACCACAAGTACTACTAAAGCAGTAGACCATCTGGCGTCAAGGTCCACTGCTGTGGCCGAAGGCAGTCACTTTCCCTCACAGCCGTTACCGACAGCAGCAACCGTATCATCATCATCACCTGCACCAGGCCCAGCCATAATATTGTCGGAAGCAGATTGGATAACTCATCATGGGTTTGCTTGTTCCAGTGTTGATGCAAAGGCAACAGATGGTACGCAAAGTGAAGCACCCATGGAGGACCTTGAGTGTATGGTGCAGGCCTATCTGGATGACCCAACAGAGGTCTTCTTTGATCAGAACCCATTGATGTATTGGTATGGGAAAAGGTCTCAATGCCACTGATCACCAAGCTGGCTATAAATTATTTGGCTTGTCCACTCGCAAGCGTGTCTTCTGAACGTGTTTTCAGTGCTGCTGGTGCCACTGTAACTTCAAAAGGACCCACCTCTCGCCCAAAAATGTGGAGATGTTAACACTGATCAAGATGAATCAGCACTTCATACCACCAGATTACAAAATACGTGAATCCATGCAGGAAGAAGAGGACACCGACTTAGGTGACAGAAGTTCTTCGCTGTTAGCTGACCTACTCCAGGTTCAATTCACAGAATTTGAGGACAAGCTCTACTTCCCTGACACCCAGGCTTGAAATACTTACTTTTTTTCATCCTTATTCACTTTTATTTCTGTGTGTCTTTCTTTGTTTTGCAACTTTTAGCACAACAAAACTCTAATCACAACAAATCCATCAGCAGCACTTTCTTTGTCTTATTTCCATATTGAAGGTTACGGTGTCTGCATTCATAGTTCACAAGTTCAAAACTCAGTCAAGCTCCTGTATCCTCCTCCTCCAGACTCCCCTATCCATTTGTTTCCCTGACGGCAGATTGCCGGATTACGCAGAATCAAGACAATGTGTTCTGTTATTATTTAATATTTTACACACTAAATGTAACTCAAGTCTACTCTGTTTTTACCTTGTTTAATGCAACTTTCACTTCTACTGCAGGGGCCACTACGTTGCATTTTTTAATATGGAAAATGTCCTTGGACTCACTGTGTGTAGACTGTGACTGCATGAACAACATTGAGTTTGCCAATACCATGATGATGATGATGAGTCTTGATGATCAAAGTTACATAATATCTTTACAATCACTCACTGGGATGGATGGATCATCATCATCGGTGTACGGAAAAACTATGGCCATTTCGTGAGTGGCAATCAGGTAAACAAGTGAACAACAACCACAGCAGAACTACATGTCTGCTAGTCGTGGTATGGAGTGGTAGAGCCAGTGTAGTGTTGTTATGCCAGAGTCCAGACAGCAGTTCATGTAAAATTGTGGCTATGTGACTTGCTGTATAAAATTAGATCTGTTTTGTCTGTCTGTGTCAAAGAGGTATGCTACATGGAGGTTGGTTCACTCAGTGGTGCCTGCCATGACCGTCTCCATGGCCCTGGCCTGATGTGTGCTAATTATTATCCTTGAAAAGGAGGCTCAGAGTACGCACTTTAGAAATGATGCTTGTATGTAATACTGTCGCCTCTGAAAGTGAAAGTGTTATTTTTGCACTACACACCGTACCTTATATTTTTCCTCCGTGGTGTTAATATCCCTTTCTGTTTTTCCATCGACAATTACAGGCCAGCACTTACCCTGTGCGATGGGAAAAACATTAACTGAGGCTTACCATAGCAATCCCGCATCCGCCAGGCAGGCAGTGGACAGTGTGGTCACCAAGATTGATCGACGGAGCGCCCGATGGAATGGAGGAGTACCGCGAATAAGAGGAATATCTGGATGCATGCAACTTCCCAATTTGACCAGGACAACTACAACATACAGTTACAGTATCCACTTCACTTGTCCTTATCTTTTAAATATTGTTATTGTTGTGAACTTCTTTGAGGCTTGTATCCAAAGATTTGTTTTTCTTCATTTGTTGTTTGTCCATGCTGTGGTTTTTTTTCTCTCTCCAAAAAACTTTCCCAAAAACCCTAATCTCATCCTTTTTTCAAACCCTAACCCTCTTCCCCTGGCTGTGTGGTTTTCATTGAGGTGTGTGAGTAAATGACACCAATAATTCCACACACTTGCTGGGGAGGATAAGGTCAAAGCAACAGAAAATCAATTTAAAGGCAGGTCAAGGAATCCGCGGATATATTCCTATTCTGCTTGATACACACCCATGAGTATTTGCAAATCATTTCAGAATTTCATGTCCGCCATCAAGTGGATTCATCTACAACAACATCCTCCTACAAGTGACGAAAGCTTACGCTGCTGTGTCCTTCAGTACTAGTTCTTGTAGTAGCCATAATCCACGCAACTACTAGTTAACTTTTGATTGAATACTTTAGCATTGCTTAGGCTACAATTTAATTCATGGCACTGTTCTTATGTACTTTACTTTTGTACTGTTCTAATGCTCCTCTCAGGCCACTCAATGTCTCATTTCCTTTTTTTCATATGCTGCTACTGCCAGTGTGTACCACTACTACTACCACCACAACGATGCCATTTCATCCGTCCAGGATTCCATAGCCAACCTTAATCGCCACTTGCCATGCAGCCAGCCCTGTGCCTAGCCCTAATCTCAAACACGAACCGCAGGTAAGATAAGCATTTTGGGGGAGGAAGAATAATGGAGTAGGAGGAGAGGAGAGACTGACGGTAGTACTAGTAAAGTAGTAGGACAATTGAATTCACTAACTCTGTTAGTGGCACTTTTGTAGAAATTTGGGCGATTATTACTTAGACAATTTGAATCAACCAGCCAGTTAACTTTCAGGAAAACAAATGTACAGTTAACCCCCCCTTCCTCCCTCACAAAACAGTAAAAACGAATATACTATGTTTAAGTAGAAAGTAAATAATTATTTTGACCCTAACAAAAATAAACTATCCCGCAAGACCCGACCCACCCCCTTCCCTAACCCCAACCAATGTCCATGAAATGTCCAAAAGTCCAAAAACCCCAACGCCCAATTCCCACCCCCCAAAAGTCTTTAAAAAGGGGCAAGGGACAGTCTCTACTGTCGCCGGCGGTGTCCTGTGGCCAGGTGGTCGCGCAGCTCTCTACGGAGGGCTTTGAGCAGTGCTTTCTGCCTCGACAGTATCGCCACCTGCTGCTCAAGGTAGGCCACTCGCAGGGTCAACCGGTGCATCCGAGCCTTGCAGGCACTGTGGGGGGCAGCTGTTGTTTTCGCTGCTCGTTGGCGGCGGGTGGCTCCCGGACCACGGCGCCGTACCGCTGGAGGATTGCACTGACTGTATGACCCAGGGGCAGCGGAGGAGGATGCAGCTGTTGTGGATGTAGTAGACTGCGATTCATCCTCCTCCTCCTGGGCCACCAGCCGCCAATATTCGGCGACAATTGCCTCCAGCTTCCGGCGCCTGGCCCGGATAGCCAACTCCTTCCTAGATAGTTTAGAAGGAGTATCTATATGAAGAGAGAGAAAAATACTGTAACCAGTACTCTTTAAGATTAACACAAAATAGTTCAACAGAAAGTTGTGTCACAGTAGCACTACCAAGTTGCAAGCACAGTACATAACATTTGTGGCATGTATCTATCTAACTTCCCACTTCGTTGGCCTCTGCTCTAACATTAGCGGGAGTTTCAGGAATTCTACTAGCACTATATGGACTCACTACATTAGACTCAGACAGTACACCAGTCTTCTTCTTCTCTCTTGTTTAGCGAAATTAGTACATAAACTTGTGGAAGCTGACATAATGCCAGCGCAGTCAGCTTGCACCCAAGAAAAACAGACGCAAGCCAGGATGACGCAGACTTGCGTTACTGTTACCAGTCCAGTATATGCAGGTGGTGAAGCTCTTACTTTTCTATTACGGGTGGCACTGGCCATACTCTGTTAGAAGGGTTACAAGGACTGCTGCTCAATTAATTTAACTTTCACCTTGCCCTGTCCCTGACTACTACAAAAGAAAAATGAAGAAGATAATATGATCATCTATCTCTTCACAGGATATTTGCTTATATAAGGGATGACTTTAGGTGCTTTGTTTTTATTGATTGAGTGAACACCGATAGGCCACACATGAATGACAGAGTTGAAAAAAATTATTAACAGAGGTAGTGAGTGGTCCCCGTAATCGCCGGAGGAAGGCACTTGTGAGTTGTGACTTGACTTGATAATGTGAACTATACATTAGATACACAATATATGGTATGCTTGCAAACTACTGTTAGTCAAGGGAGTATTCTGAAAAATTACAACTTTTACTTTCCTTGGCTTTGCTACTCTGGCACTGACGTGCGGTGTTACATGCTCTTCAAAGTAACACTCTTCATCCAGTGACCGTCTACTCTGTCTACTCTACAATATACACCTATGCTATCTATGAGGAAGGTACCATCCAGGCATCCATCCATTCAAAGTAAATGTCAATCATTCTTCTTAATGTCTCAACTGGACAAACCTTACTTTTTCTCACCGAAAAACACCCTTTTTATTTTTTTTTAAACCGCCAGCCATGCATCAGTGCTTGACTTGCATTTGAATTTGAACCAAAGGATATATTGCACACACATAAAGTTTCTGTTTCACCCACCCAGGCAGTCCTCTTTTCTTTCTCCTTCCACCCATCCTTGCTTCAGCCTTCAACCGGCCATGCATCGGATTCCCAGCTAACTGTGCCTGCATTCAAAAGCACGTATCATTCTTTGACAGTCATTAATTTAACTTGCTCGTCCTTCCTTACACCCATCTTTCCCTTTTCGTACATCCCATCCATCAAGTTCATCTCTGATCTGACTTGGCTTCTCGATAAAACTTTCACAGCTGAGTTGAAGTCAAATTTAGAGGAGGCCATTGGTTACTCGTCAACTCCTGCCGCTAATGCTATTGCTAATGCGAAGTCAAGGGTGACTGTCTTCTAAGTTCTACCTGGTTGACAAAAAATTAGTTCTAAATTTGTAAGTCTTCTTAACAGTAAAGTGTACTTACTTGTACTGTACAACATATACACCCCTGCAGCGAGCCTACTCTGCAATCTCAATAAGGAAGGAATATAATAGTTTAAGCTTACCATTGCCCGCCACCACCGTGGCATCCCCCACAGCAGTTCCTGCTGGCACCGCATCCACCCCTGGAGTGACCGCCTCCGCGCTGGCCCCGGCACTGGTGGTGGGCTGTGTCGATGGTGTTGCGCCTAGACAATACATTTAATATTTTTAGATGCCATATACACCACTCCCCATTTTGTCTAGGAATGAAAAAATAATATGTTACTACATAAACAAATTTAAATATTTCTGACTCTCTAGTCTAAACTAAAAATTCCCCTTTCGGAAGGGGAGGGTGTTTTTTATTTATGCTTAGCCATAACATGCTACACTTTTTGGCACAACTGATGAATGCTTGCTTTTTAACATGCACCATTTTTCTCATAACAGACAGAAGCTTCCCTTCTATGAACAAGAGCAAGATGTTAGTCGTAGTCGTCATCATCACCACCAAGACTTTAAGTGCCAACCAGGTGAGGGCTCTCCCACAATTTCTGTGTAAAATCAGCCACTGTTCAGTTTTAAAGAGTTCACCGTTTATCTTATATGAATGAAGTTGATTTTAATAAATGTTTTTATGTAATGCACGATTGAAATGTAATATACAGAGTACACACAGAGCTAGTTGTTTTACTTTTATTGAAGCTTTAAAACTTACATAGACTCTGTGGTTTTTGGTCATGAGTGAGTGAGCGAAAGGGTTTGCAATTTCAAGCATGAGTCCGTGACTCTGAGAGGTCGGGACTCTGAGTCCGCAGTCTTATGTTCTGGGTTGTATAATCATTGGGGATCATCGCTGCATTCGGGAGCTAAATAATGACTCTGACACACTAGCTAGTCAGTAAGGAGATTGAGGGTTCAACTTCTGTTATGACTGAGGTATGTGGAAAGTCTAACTGCGTCTATTATCACCAATGCACTATTTGTTGTCCATAGTTCTGAATGTGCAGAATAGTCCCTGCAACAGTAGTAGTATGTCCTCCTATCCAATCAAAAAGTAAACTAATTCTTGGTGGCCATTGACATTTGATTGTTGGGAATTGTCAAAGCATGAACATTAAGAAGACTTCAATAGACATTATGGACAACCCATAGGACTGCAATCAGTGCCTAGAGCTATTGCTGAATATGAGTTTTGTTTAACACCTTTTGCCAACTGTGCAAGCTTAGCTAGCTACACAGGCAGACTAATAAAATAGTAGTAGCACAGAGTCATAGTAGAGGCAGGATAAGAATTTAGAAACAGTCTACAAGAAGATCAAAGACGATTTAGGAAAAAATAGAATTATGATGAACGTTTGGAATAAATAGGTGCTGTGAAAGTTAGGAAAGTAGAATTATTAATTATTAATATTACCAGGAAAACTTACTGGGGCCAGCAGAGGAGCCCTCGGCGGACCGATCCTAGCCTTCCTGCTCCGCCGGCGCCACCTCTGCCACCTCTGTCCTCTTGCCCCTGGGGGGAGCTGATGTACATGAAAGAAAGACACAAACATGAATGATTGTTGTCAACCAAATCAAACATTTCAAAACAACAATAACAAATTATTTTGGGGAAATAGACAATAATTGCACTACATTTATTGACCTATCTGATTTGGTCTACTAGGATATTAGTATTGCTGGATTCGCAGACCGTCTACTTGGAAAGTTATGTAACTCCCTAAACCAACTACAAAAAGGTTCTACTAGAACTGGCAGGCAGCACTCTGCAGCACGCGAAGTGACAGACACAGTCCGCCATTATTGCAGACCACTGAAATGTTTCCTACTAAATAACCATTCATAATATACTCAAACTATCAATACACCGCCACTATCTCTTCTTAGTGACAGGAGTACAAAGGAAGGACTGGACTTGAGTCTCTAGTGTCTAGCATTACGCAGTTCTGTAAAGTACACTCATGCATAATCACTCAGGCCAAATGAGCACAAAACTGAAAACAAGTAAGCATAGTAGCACCGCCAGTGAGCAGGCGAGCACCTGCAATCACAGAAGCTTTTGAAACATAATTTACCTGCAATATAATCTCTAGTGTCTAGCATTACGCAATTCTGTAAAGTATACTCATACATAATCACTCAGGCCAAATGAGCACAAAATTGAACGCAAGTAAGCATAGTAGCACCACCAGTGAGCAGGCGAGCACCTGCAATCACAGAACCTTTTGAAACATAATTTACCTGCAATGTAATTGGCAGCATTCTTGCTCTTCGGAAAATATATATATTTGCAATATCATAGCACAGAGCAGAAGACAACAAAGTAGTGAATAAATAGCTACTAGTACTCACCAAGCCCAGGAATCTCCACACCAAGCAGGTCGAGCAGGTCGTGTTCCAGGTCCAGTATATCCGACCACCGGTGCGTCACCTGGTTGTAGGTACGCCGGTCCCCAGACTTCCGATACATGGCCTTACCCCATAGCTGGTGACGCTCCCGGAGGCCGTACCCGGTACCAGGCCTGCCGCCTGCCGCGACGGTCTTGGGGAGGGGGCACTGCACAAAGAAGACCAGTGCGGCCACCTCCACCGCGCTGAAGATCTCCCGGGCATTTACTGCCTCCCCCCTTAAGCGCCCGCAAGGGAGCCAGCTACGGGGTGCGGGACCCTTCCCCTTCAGGTTTTTGCTGGCTCCCTTTGCCATGGTCCTGGACAGTTAAAGGAAAATAAAATAGGACAAAAATAGGGAAAAAGTAAATAAAAGTAAAGAGAGTTTAAAAAAGTAGTTTTAAAGTAACGAAAAGTAGAAAAAAACACAAAATATAGATGTACAAAAATAGAGTGATAGATAATGAGTAAAAAAGATTTGAAAAAAGTTCAAAGAAACAAAGGATTACAAAGATTGAAGGAGGATTGAAAAAGCATGCCCAGAACCATAGCAATGAATGAAAAACAAGATGGCCACGCCCATTGCGACCACGTGGGTAAGTTTGCACGATATTTCCCCCGCGAGCATGCAAAAACGGACGCGAACACGCAATTGCGCCCCACATGTAAAAAATGCACAACATGAGCATGCAACTTGCGCCCGGAAACGGAAATACGCAACGCGAACACTGAAAATAAGATGTACGACTGCATGGGTAACTTTGCGGTAGCTGCGCTGAAAAAAATCCCGCGAACAAGCAAAAATATAAAAATCTGCAAGTTTGCAAAAGTTTGTGGATTTTGCGGACCGCCAGTACGCTTTTGCACGAATTTGCGTACCGCGATATCGCAAAATTCGCCCATACTTACTTAAAAGTACAGAAAGTGCGTTATGGTTTGGGGTAACCACCTAAATAGCATAAAAACAATAAATGCCCCCCAAAAGAAAAGGAGTTCATGTTTGAAATTTTTAGTGGGGCATGTTTCTGTGTTTGAAAGATAAAATACTTCAAAATCGTAGCTTCAAAATCCCTGCAAGAGTGTAAAAACACCTTTTTGTTTTACTAGGCCAACCTATCAAAAGAAGAGATATGGGTTACATTCTCTGGTGGCTTTCTTTAATTGAATAATGTATTTAATATTTGCCTTTTCTTGCCACATAATTAAGAGACCCTGATGCATCATTTTGACCTCCACTGCTGCATATTACAGTGGCATTGTCTATGATATTCATTTTATAGATTCCAGAAGGATTAAAGATTGAGAATATCATGCCAGGATTCGAACCTAGATACCAAGGATATATAGTGCTTACTATCCAAAACTGAATTATCTCAGAAAGTAAAAGAGGTGCTGTTAGAAATGGGGGTTACTCGTTGGCAATGGTTTGCACCTTTTTTCAAGTAGGGCCCCTTGCTTCTAGTCAGGGTGTGGGTGTTATGCCCTTAGACAACCCCTGCTCACTCCCTTGGTAGCTTGGCATGAGCAAGCAGGCTTATCTCAGAAGCAGTGTGTAAAGCATTTGTGCACACATACAGTAATACAGTAAAAACACTACAAATGGACATCACACCTGTTTAGAAAAATAAGTAATCTTTATCTAAACCAAATAAGGCCAAAATGACAAAAATCCAACACAGTTATCAAGATGTGACTTTTAAAAGGTAAAAATAGTTCTGCCCATACTAAACTATACATGCAACACTTTCAACACAATGTACCTTGGATGCGTCACAATCATAAGCAAAAACAGCCAAAGGGAAGATTATGCATTGGTTCCTTGCTCCAGAGGAGGTAATGCGCCAGTTCCTTACTGCAACGCAGGGGAGGGGATGCATCGGTTCCTTACTGAAGAGGAGGTGATGCGTGGGTTTCCTACTGGGCGGGGAGGTGATGCGTTGGTTACTTACTGTGGCTCAGGCGTAGCTGTAGACTTGGTGCCGAAGTGCGATGCTTGGGGATTCGGGCGGCATTGGCCAGTCGATGTGGCGGCAGTGGCATTGTGTTGATCTCTCCAGCCATGGTCCCCTGATGCATAAGTTCTTGCAGTTGCACAGCTGGGCCTGCGTTGGAGTCGGTGCGGTGTCCTCGGACTTCAGAGATCAGTGCACGAGACTCAGCTTGCTGCAATTTCTCCAGCTGGGGGGCAGCACGATGGCGATAAGAAGGGAAATCTTCCCACACTGCGGTGTTGCCTCGGAAAAGGTGCGGATGCGTCAAAGTTCTTTAGTTGCTTCTCTTTTCTCAGCTCCCAGCAGCAGGAACAACCTCCGGAGGCCCAACATAGGCACAGGCACCTCTTGGCAGGTCAGACCTCCCAGCAAGGAAGTTCAGGGGAGCTGGTGGGGAAGTCTTTGTGTCCCTGAGACTTCAGAACAGGAGGCAAGCTCTACTTCAAGGCCTTGGAGATCTTGTTCAAGCAGGATACACAGCACACAGCAGTGTCTTTGTCCTCTCCTTGGCAGAAACAGCCACTGCAGGCCAACGCCAGACAGCACACAGCAAAGGGGCAGTACTTCTCCTTCAGCTTTCACAGCTCTTCTCCTTGGCAGAGGTTCCTCTTGAGTCCAGAAGTATTCTAAAGTTCTGGGATCTGCACCCCAATATTTATACAGCATTTTCCTTTGTTCTCTTGTGGCAGAGATGCCCTGTGCTCAGTCCAAACCAGTCCGTCCTGGCCTCCCTGACCCAGCTTCCTAGCAGAAGGTGGAGACAGCTTTGGGTGAGGCAGACCAGGCTCATTCAGGTGCAAGGGCATCTCGTCTCCTACTCCAAATGCTGCCCAGGTCAATTCAGCCAAGTACCTGACTCATCCAGGAAAGGCAGGACAACCTCAACCCCCTCCCATCACCCTCCAGTGGCTGTCCACAGTGAATGTGCATACCCAGTCCCTTGTCATGTGGTCTGGTTTTACCTTTGCACTGTGTTATGTTAGCATGAGCGTGTTAGAAGTTTAAACGCCATTTCCCTTTTCTGCAGCCTCTGCACACGACACATTTTGTTATTAAAGCTTTTCACCTAGTTGAATATTTTGCTTCACACGAGAATAACATATTTGCTTATAATATCAGCCTTGCTTGGTAAGCTATGTCTGTACAGTGAGTGCCGAGGCCTTCAATGTTATTTCAACACAGCGCTTGTTGTTTGGTTTGATCAGCGCACTGGCTAGACATAATCTATATGCAGCTGTGGCCAACTTTGGGTTTAAGGCGCGATTAATAATGCACTACACAAATCATGAGTTACACACTTGATGAATATCCGCATGCAGATAGTTGGTGCAGGAGATGATGTGATCCATTTCTGCTGAACCAAAAGGTATGGGCCCGCCCTTCTAAACCCAAAGAGACCTTCTGTAGATATAATATAATAAACTCGCTAGGGAGGGTAAACTGAGGTTCTATTCATACCTTTTCCCTTTAGCATTTCAACATGCTTTCTCCCTTTGTATTTTATGGAATAGTAACCATGCTGCTAACCTTGTTCCTTATAATATGTTTGCTTGTATTAACTAAGATACTGCACTTGAGAACACTGCATTAGAAATAAACATTTCAAACTTGCACGTGTCCTCATTTACTCCTCGTTCTGGATTGATATGTTAGTATACCGAAAGAGTGTTCATGTGTTCCACGTTACCTGAGCTGTTCTAAGTCCATGTTCTGGTTTTTCTAAATCATTGGGGGTCGGTAAGAACCAATGAGACACTGATTGCTAGTCTGGTAGGGGATTTTGCATACTGAGGTGAGTTTTGGCACACCCTAATTCACTGAGGTTCTAAGTCTCTATGCACAGTTCTTTGTAGGAGCAGAACACCTGCTACATGGCGCCCGATCATTGGTGGTCTTATTACATGACACTTGAGTAGTACTTATATCGGTCCTTAACACCCTTCACTATTGTTTCCGGTAGACAGTGGTGTCGGACAAACCTACCTGTACTTACATAGGTCTTTTCAAGCTTAATTTTTTCAAAACGGTTTCCTTGAATTACTACCCAGTTATGCTACGTAGTTTTTATTGTACCTTTTCCTTTCTGTGTCACTATGGCCGCGGTGGACATTCCGCAACATAGTCGCGTTGCGGTGCGCAATCACTTGCAGAATTATAATTTTCCCGTGGACGGCATGGCCGAAATTATGGTAATGAGTGCCGAGGTGGCTTACCCATTCGGCATTTTTTACTCGTGGGTGACCTTCCCAGCTGTGAACGCAAATACTACTGTGTTCGGCACGTACACTCCCACTGTCGTTCCTCTGGACTATGCTCCACATAGGACACAGGAAGTTCCGATTAACGCTTGGCAGCACCGAATTTGGTTTAATGGCTCCCTACCCCACACTTTGACGGCACTGAGGTTAGGTCCTTTGTCCATTCCAGGCGCGACTTGGCCCGTTTTGGCTGGATTTACGCCTTATCCTCAGCACAGGGCGTGTACCTTTGCTGAAATAAGACGATTACATGTAGTAACAATTAGCGTAATTAGGTCGTTAGCGCAATACATTACCCGCAATCTCCCGGGCGGGACCCCAGGTGGTGCGGCGCTTCCAGCCGGACAGGGCGGAATGAAACTTAGTCCTGTAATGGTCAACGCTGTGATGGGCAAGCGCCCCCAGAATAAGGAGGACTTTCTTTTCTGGCTTGCCGAGAAGTTTGATCAGCTGGAAGCGGTATTTCCTAGCACGACTCCTGGTCAAAAACACAGGATTCTGACAATTAGCATGCCTAAAGACTTGATCCCAGAAGCTGGTGACTGTGAGTCATGGGGTAAGATCTTTGCGGCAGTGTATCTGAGGTGCTTTGGCACACCGTCAATGACTGTCCTTCCGACGGTCGTTAAGCGTGTTCAAGATGAGCACGGACCTGAGGCAGCGGTTTAATTGGGTATGCGCCTTTGCGGCAGTTTTGACGTAGTCTCCGATCTTGTTCTTGTGAATGTCAAGGGAGATGCTGCGAGCTTTCAGGTGTCTAATGCTTTGCAGGCTGTACCCGATGCCAACAAACCCCGTCAGTTACCGAGAATCATTGTGGCGGCTTATAAGACCGTGACCCGCAATTGTTTGGGAGTCAAGCCATTTTCCACTAAAGAGAAAAAGCAACCCCAAGGGCCGAAGTCAGAGACTGATGAACAGCCCAAGGCTAAAAAGCAAAATTGGCCGAAAAAACAAAAACAGGGTAAACAACAACAGCAGAAACAGGAGTCTCGTCCTGCATCTCCATTGTCTGCGCCTACAGAACATGTTTATGACTTGCGCGATTGCGGGACGATTAAATCACCTGATCGTTTTCAGGTTTCTGAACTACGCTCTCCTCGTTCTTTTCAGGACTCATCGGCTTCGTAGACCGGTGGTGGAGGAGGCGGCAGAGGTCGGGGTGGCCAGCAGGGACGCGACCAGCCCCGCCCGAAAGACAGTAAAGTCAAACAGGACGATTCAACACCGAAGAGATCCCAGTTTCAGAAAAAGAAAGTTGCTGCTTTAACAGCGAGATATGCCGCAGAGAGTGAGAACGCAGCTTCGGAATCAAACATGGGCTCTGACCTTGCTGGACAGTGCAGCGGAGATTACCATAATGCGAGAGGCCCTGCGTCCGCTACTGAAGGTGACAGCGACTGACCGATATGTTGTTGTGGAGACAGCTGATACTAGAGTAGCTCCCCCTGATAGACTTTATAACATAGTCCTTTTAATTGAAGGTGACATACAGTGTACCATCAAAGGGGTATTTTGGGAAAATCTTACGACTACCTATGACATTTTGTTAGCGGAGGCTGACTGGCCCCCGCCTTTTGTGTTCGCAGCTCCGAGAGGGGAAGAGATAATCCCCCCTAGTTTCGCACACGCGGTCTCGAAAGAGCATGCGCTGAATTTTGCAGAAGAGTGGGCTAAGGCTCTTGCGCCGGCTCTGTACCGTACACAGTGTGGTTGGGATACATTTTCCCCACACCACGAGATTCCTTTACGGCAGAGGTCTTCAAACTTTTGTAGGTTGAGCCCCCCAGCTGAATTTTTTTAAATGTTGGGCCCCCCCACAACCTGACAGAAATTCCTGGACTCGACTGCCACGCGCACATTCCGGGCATATTCAGCGAATAACATTCAATACAATAAAAGTGTTTACTAAACTGCAGGTTTGGGAGTGGGTGTGGTGAAATGACAGAGGCTTATTGCACAGCTTAAAACACCACTTTCCAAGATAAAATGTGTGCAAATTGTTTTTACTATGATGGTTTGTTTTACACATGACATGGATTAATAATAACACCACCAACATAAATGTGACAGGTGTGCCTGTTTTTCAGAGACGGTCAATCTGTGGATGGATTTTTGCTTCTGCCATCCTCAGGTTGTGCTCCACATCCAGTCTTGAATGGTACTTAGTCTTTAATACCGCAAGTGCTGAGAACCCAATGTCACATAAATAGGACGAGCTGAAAGGCAAGAGAGTTTTGATAGCAGTTTCTCCCAAAGTGAGGGTTGAGTAGTGTGCTCGTGTGACTGCAGGGTGCGGTACAGGGTGAACAGCGCAAGTGCATTGTGAGTGCAGAGTGATCACTGTGAGTGGAGGGTAAGTAGGTGAATGGTGTGAGAACAAGGTGATCAGTGGCGAGTGCAGGGTGAGCGGGTGAATGGTGTGAGTGCATGGTGATCAGTGTGAGCACATTGTGATCGTTGTGAGTGCAGAGTGATCACTGTGAGTGGAGGGTAAGTGGGTGAATGATGTGAGTGCATCGGGATCAGTGTGAGGGCTGGGTGAGAGTGAAGGGGGACCGGGAGCTAGTTAACATTACAAAGGAATACATACTTCTTATTTATAACCATATTTAGCAATTTCCAAGCTGTTTAAACAACATTTGGCTGGCTGGCATTTTGCGCGCCTGCCTGTGTAATTTTAAAAGAAACTTTCAGGGAGGTTTTAAGGATTTTGGGGCTTGTGAGCCAAATGTATTTTTGGGGCCCCGTTCAGACCAGCTTTGATTTTATGATCCAGTCTCAGCTCTTTCATGCCTTCTTTGGTCAAATACTAGATTTGTGTACATTTGATATTCAGGGAAGGTGATGTGTGTTTTCAGTATGTAACACAACAGCAGTTCACTAATATTACTGCAAATAATCTGTCACACCCTACTATTTCTCATATGTGAGGTCATGTATTGATCTAAAATATACTTTTTATATGGATGTCACATGACGCATAAACTTCTTTTGTCTGCAAAATGTCTGTAATAGACTTTTACACAATAAAAATGAATGATTGAAAAACGCTATTTACAACATTGTGTTTAAAAATGATTCAAGGTCATGAGGCAAGACTGTAGAACAGAGCTGGCTCTTTCAAACACCCCCACCCCCCACCCCCTTTGAAAGGCTGGGGCCCTGGGCCAGAGCCCACTTTGCCCATGCATTAAGCTTCTCTGGAAACGTTGTCTCTGCTCTGAGAAGAGCTAACTCTCCCAGGAGGGGGTTAATTCACAGAGCTGACAGCTTCAGCTGCAGTGTGAGGCAAGGGGTCTTTTCTGCTAAAACCGAAAGCCTGTCTGTTTGGCAGAGGAGACTCCTTGCCTCCCACTGCAGCTGAAGCCGCCAGCTCTGTAATTAACCCCTTCCTGGGACAGTTAACAAGACAAAAGTACAGGCACCTCGTGCCGCATCAATCTTCCCTCCCTCCCCCTTCCACACACGGAGTCCTCCAAGAAGACTTGAAGGGAACAATGGTCAGATTAGCGTGGAGTTTGCGCCCCCCCCATGGATGGTGTCGTGCCCCCCCTACGGGGGCGCGCCCCAAAGATTGAAGAATACTGCTTTACGGTCTATGCCACAGCCTCAACCTCAATATCCCATCCGACGGGAAGCTAAGGCTTCCCTCGCGGAAATCCTTGAACAATTGGAATATCAAGGTGTGATTGAATCTTGTGTGTCACCGATGAATGACCCTCTGTTTACTGTGACCAAGCCTGACGGCTTATCCTATTTGGTATTGGATTACCGGCATTTGAACTCGCATTGCCGTACCTGGGCAGTACAGAATACTCACGGCTCTGCTCTTGTGGATGGTCTGGTGCGTAAAAGGTTTAAAACCACGCTTGACATATCCAACGGTTATTTTGCCCACAATTTAGATGGACTGAGTTCCCAGTGGACCAGTTTTACCTGTGGCAGCAAACAGCGCCAGTATAAACGATTATCAATGGGCTATAAGAATAGTCCAGGCGTGTTTGCTGCCCGTATTGTCTCTCTCTTAGAGAGGATAGACACTGATGCATGTTCGTATGTGGATGACAATTATCTCACAGACGACGAGCTTTGGGCGCATCTGTGTCGCGTTAACCGCATAATTTGTAACTTTGCGGACTTTGGTTACAAATTAAATTTTGCAAAGTCTCACATTGCAGAGTACACAGTGTTGTTCCTGGGCTATGAGCTCAACACTGAAGGTCGAGTATTGGCTCCTCACTTCTTGGAGAAATGCGCACAACTGCGCGCTCCTACAAGTCTGAAAAAACTTACAGTCCTTCCTGGGATTTTTGAATTCCGGGCATACATATATTCCAGAATATGCCAGCGTATCAAGCCTTTGTATGCTTTGATACAACCTACTTTTACCAAATCTTGCTGGATGCCATAACATTCAGCTATTTTGCAATCTTTGCAGGCTGATCTTTTAGAATCTAAATTCTTACTGACTCGTGATAACCACACCAACCTGGTGATAAGAATCATCCCGGGGTGGTGGGTTTCATGTACCTTACTTTTAATGAAGGAGACACAGTACCTATTGCTTACAAGACACACTTGTACACTTCGGCTGAAATGCGGTTTTCCTCTGTGGACAGCAGTGCAAATGGTGATTCTCAAGGAGCGTGCACTGTCGCAGGGAAAACGCATGTTGGTTGTAACCCCATTTCCTGCATTAGAGGCAGTGACGAAAGCCAGTGTACCAAATTCTAAAGCTTTGCACCCTCGGTGGATACAATGGGCAGCATCATTGACGTCTCCGGATATCACGTTTATTTTGGATGCCTCCTTACAGTCGCAGGAGTTTTTGCAGTATGAATTAGTTCATCCTGCCCCTTTGGCTATGCGGCCTTTGGAGGACTTCCATTGCATCATATACAATGATTGTTCAGCGCAGGTTGCGCATGGGTCTAAACATGCATACGTTTCTGCTTGCGCTATTGTGGTAGGTGCCATGGTGAATGATGAGTTCAAGTCCAGGGTCGTGCACACGCAGACTCTAGGGGACTGCACTGCACAATTGGCAGAGCTTCGTGCTCTGATGCTTGCATTGGAGTACGCTGATCCTGGTGTGACAACTCTTATTGTGAGTGATTCTGTCGTGAAAAAGTGCAAAATCCACGAGACCCGGTTTCAGAGGGCTGACGCAGGTATCGAACGGGTGTCTGGTGTCGAGGGCGGTGTGCCAAATGCATCTCCACCCCCCTCCCGAGGTCTATGGTGTATAACTTTTACACCTGTCAAGTGCATTTAATTTTATTTTTGTTTGGTCTCCAGAACTGTGAGTACGATCAAATGTTGCACTTTTTCACAACAGTATTTTTTTTTAACTTTCACCTCCCTTGGTAGAGTGGGCCTTAGCGCGTCCATACCACCGGGGTATAGCACAATAAAGGTCCTGACGAATGCCAGGTTAATTTACACCAACATTGGCAGAAACATGTTGACCGACACGTACACTTAGAGGTAACTAACCATTTATGACATTGGTTAAGTTTCCCGACACATATCTTTTTAACATGTCTTTTTGATCAGACATTAAACTATTTTTGATACAATTAAGGCATTTTTAATTTTCACCACCTACACTTATATGAGTCACCTTCACATCCACTTAGCCACTCACCACTTCACATCACCCCCTCCGCAGTAAATCTGGCGTTGAAGCACACTGGGGTGGCATTCGGCCACACCCAGTGGGGCCCAATGATGAAGCATGTCACCGACCAGGTCGGTGAGTGAGGGCTTTCTAAAAATACCAAGTCGGTGTTTCTTTCCCTTTACTACCTGTGCTCTTAATCCTGCCATTCCTACATGAGCTCCGAACACTCTTTTGTTGTTGATAATGCTCTCTAGATGCCTGTAATTTCCAGTCCTTTATTGAGTATAATGCCTGGTACTCAACATGATGAAACTGACCATACTTATCCAACTGACTTATCGATGCCTGATTTGCAAACTCGCTTAGTTACAGAATCCAGATTTTCATTTGACACTGTTTCCCACACATCAAAAAAGCCTTCAAAGATTTCTGTTCTGGCAAGACTGTTTAAAAAACATTTTTTGATTCCCCCATGGACTTATATTTGGATGGTACTTTTTTCGATTTACCTTTTTATGTCAATTGGTTTTGTGTTTTATTTTTTCCGTCTCGTCAATGGACACTGTCGAGGAGAGAGCATGCATTCGACATATCATGGGAACATTAGCTCCCCATTCCTCATCACAAAGATTGAAGAGAGACTTAGCTTTAGTTAATATCACTGCTTGGCCTGTTTTAGATGGGATTGTATGGGATGCTATACGATTTTAAATCCATGGGCCCACTGAGGTTATTAATGTCCCTAATGTGCTTAGAGTGTCTATGGGGGATGTAGTTAAACAAAATATACGTTCTGATAATTGGGATGTTCAGGCCGTAGAATCATTGTTTTCTGATTTGAAATATTATGCTGCCTTTGATGCTGAAGATTTGTACTTGGAGTCTGCTAATTACGGTGATTTGTATTGTTTTCAACATTTTGGCAATCACTATCTGCATAAAGCTAACACCAGGAGACTCACTGTAAATTACACCCAGTGGGAACACTGTCCAGCTCCATACAAGGCAGTTCTGCTACCTTTTTGAAAAGGTTCACTTACTTTACAGATTTTAATCAGTCTAATCCCAATGCTTTTTATTTTAAAATGACTGAAAAGTCCACATCCAAAGTTAGACTTACCGATACTAGATTATTGTATTCGAAGTCCTTTCTAGACCAGTTGGCTGTTGGGGGCTACAAGTTGTGGAAGGATACCATTGACCTTAAATCAGTTTGGGGTTCTAAAAGCTGGCAAGTGCAAGGCACTGAGGCTTTGCACCGTGCATGCCTCATCCCGAACCATATGTTGTTTTTGAATTCTACTATTTTACAAACAACATGCTTTGGATTGGCTACTCCTAAAAGATTAAATGCTCCTTCTTTTCCTGATTTAGAGGAATATTCCGGTTGGAGTAATACTACTAAATTTTCCATGAGAGTGTTACAAACTCTATTATTGAATTCCTCCTTTAACATATCCAGTTTGGATCCCGAAGGCTTGTTGCTCTGGCACAGAAGTGCTGACTCATGCCAGCATTGTTTTCTGGGTTTAGCACATGGCTTTACACAGGTCAGGGTAGATCCCCGTTTTGAAAGTGGCCATTCTGTGACTGCCTATTCTGTAGGTAAATTATGTCAGAACTGGCTCAGACATTCTACCTTGGCGTCAGTTATACTGCATTTATCTAAACTGACTGACGATGTTGATCTGAATGATTTTATAAAAGGCCCGGCTAAAGGTAGATCTAAAAGATGGATATATGCTGTTTATAACGAATTCTGGAAAGTATCCCTGATTGAGGCGGCTACCCGCCTTAGAGCTATAGATCAAGCTAATTTAGAAAAAGTGCTAGCAGTTGTAGATAACAGCATTAACATACTCTCGTCCCACATTTACACGTTAGATAATATTGTGTCATCTGTTGTAGATATTGTGCAAGATGAAGTGTCTGTTTTGTACCACGGTCAAAATCAGTTGCGTTCCATTATGCAGTTTGCATGGACATTGCAGACCTTTAAAGCAGGAAAAGTGCCTTGGCATTACATGAGTACATCACCATTGTTTGCCCCGTTTAATTTGACTGACAAGCAGCGCTTACTGTCTATGAAAGATGCTTCTTTTTCCATGTTACACATTGAAAGGTTGGAGCCTTTATCGTTTTCTGTGGCAGAAGCCAATACTGCAACATGGCTTATTCACGGTTTGATGACTCTCCCGTTCCCTTTGTTCGAGTTTAAAAACGGTATGAAGTACTTTGTCATTGGTAGATATGAGCCTCTTGGAAGTTCTTATCTCCATGAAGCCTAGTCGCTTCCTTTTACATATAGATGCCTGAAGGAGGGAAAGGAAGTTTATTTGAATGATGAAGAATGCGCTGAAACACCGGATCATTCCTTAATGTGTAGAAATATCCAATTACATGGCTCTTGTAATCAAAACGAGCTTAATGTAGCCTGTATTTTGAAAGGTACCCCCGTGCCTGCAATCGTTCCCACATTCACATTACTGGCAAATTGGAGTTATTTACTTTTAAACAATGAGGATTGTTGTGGGTTAATAAAAGGGATTGCTTATGTTGTTACCGTCAGTGAGCGTGTAGTTTGTTGCAAGAATGTAATGTATCCACCCCCGCATGGGAAACTTGATGTTTCCATCTGGCCTAAGATTCCGACCTTGAAAGCAGAGTTCAATAAGATGAGTCGCATACGAGCTCTATTGTCCAAAAAAAAGAAGTTGCCCTCACATCTGCTCGTGAAACATTTGTCCTTCACGTGACTAGCACCCGCACAGAGGTGCATGCCTTATTAAATACTGATTTGCCCTTGCACTTCGGTGAATTAATTCACACAATCTTCAATGCGTCCTCCACTTCGGGGCTGGCTCACTTTTTTAAAGTTGTAAGCAGTGGCTTGGTGACTTCCTTCCAAAAGATTTTCGGGGTCATTCCAGCTTTCTTCCATTCTATTTTTCCAGCCTGTTTGGTTGATTTCCTTTACTACTGGCTCTTGCTGCTGGCGTGCTATTGCTATTTTGTTTATTTCAAAATGGATGCACATCCTGTGTTACAAGACGATCTGTCTCGCCTAGGGCTGCTTCGCGCCCGGATGCTTGAGTACTATGGTGCGCTGCCTCTTGCTACATTGAGTGTAGCTTATGGATTATCGTTTCGATTTTCCTACTTTACATGCGTCCAGCCTGTTTTCCATTGCCTGAGTTGCGACTTCGAATGGGCCCTGGATTTGTGTCTCTGCAATACGGTGTCTCTCGATGCGGATTATAATCAACTTATGAGTCCCTTAGTTGCTCATGTATTGCTGTGTTCTGATGGAGGGATTATGGCCTTTGCAGCGATGCATGGAATACTGGGTCGTTGGAATGTGTTGCAGCGGCGCAAGATTTCTTGGCTCACAGTTTCCTCGAAAACCCACCGAGTTGTCCTCTGATGGTGCAAGAGGCTCCGGTAATTGAAGAGCATGTATGTTCTTTCCCTTTGTTAAATTGGATGGCCGACTTATTTTTGGATGATAACAGTGACTTCCTGTTGGAGGCTGTTGCTGCATATTTTGCATATTCATTATTCGGATGAACTGGTTTTTTTTTAGCACACAATTATTTGAAGCCCTTACCTATTGACTTTATCAAAGTCCAAAGGCAAGATTTTTTCTTTTTTTCACAATTATCTTTCTTTTATCTCTGTTTTTGAGGTACCAAATTGGAGACTTGTGCTCGAACTATCGATCTTGAACTCTGCATTCCTAAATGTGCCCCTTTTTATTTGTCCTATCTGCACTCAGATCAAAGGGAGGGTGTCATGTGGTCTGGTTTTACCTTTGCACTGTGTTATGTTAGCATGAGCGTGTTAGAAGTTTAAACGCCATTTTCCTTTTCTGCAGCCTCTGCACACAACACATTTTGTTATTAAAGCTTTTCACCTAGTTGAATATTTTGCTTCACACGAGAATAACGTTTGCTTATAATATCAGCCTTGCTTGGTAAGCTATGTCTGTACAGTGAGTGCCGAAGCCTTCAAGGTTATTTCAACACAGCGCTTTTGTTCGATTTGATCAGCGCACTGGCTAGACATAATATATATGCAGCTGTGGCCAACTTTGGGTTTTATGCGCAATTAATAATGCACTACACAGAGCATGAGTTACACACTTGATGAATATCTGCATGCAGAGAGTTGGTGCAGGAGATGATGTGATCCATTTCTGCTGAACCCAAAGGTATGGGCCCGCCCTTCTACACCCAAAGAGACCTTCTGTAGATATAATATAATATACTAGCAAGGGAGGGTAAACTGAGGTTCTATTTAGACCTTTTCCCTTTAGCATTTTAACATGCTTTCTCCTTTTGTATTTTATGGAATAGTAACCATGCTGCTAACCTTGTTCCTTATAATATGTTTGCTTGTATTAGCTAAGATACTGCGCTTGAGAACACTGCATTAGAAATAAACATTTCCAACTTGCACGTGTCCTCATTTACTCCTCGTTCTGGATAGATATGTTAGTATAACGAAAGACTGTTCATGTGTTCCACCTTACCTGAGGTGTTCTAAGTCCATGTTCTGGGTTGTCTAAATCATTGGGGGTTGGTAAGAACCAATGAGACACTGATTGCTAGTCTGGTAGGGGATTTTGGATACTAAGGCGAGTTTTGGCATACCCTAATTCACTCAGGTTCTAAGTCTCTATGCACAGTTCTGTGTAGGAGCAGAATCCCTGCTACACCCTGTCACTCAAAAGCTAGACAGTCAATTCACAAAGCAGCAGAGGTACACAGGAGGGCTAAGCAAGAAAATACCCACTTTCTAAAAGTGGTATTTTCAAACACACAATATAAAACCCATCTTTACTAAAAGATGCATTTTTGTATTCTGAGTTCATGCATACTAAACTCCTTTTAATCTTGTCTCAATGGGAGGTTATACTTATAAGATGTTATAAACTCCCATTCTATCCTATGGGACAGATAGCCTTTCAATAGTAAAAAACGAAATATACTGTATTTCACTATCAGGTCCTGTCACACACATCAGTTCATGTCCTACCTTCCACATGCATATTCAAGATATGCGTTACACGTGTCACGTGTAACGTCCCTTTGGCGCACTCGTAAGAAATTATTGCTCTTCTTTCGTTAACAAGTAGTGTTTATTTTCATAAGTTTCTCTTCATTTGTTTTTCTTCAATACATTATTTAATTTTCATAATATATCAACTTTTTTGCCCAATGCATTTCGGGCAGCAGCCCTTCATCAGGGGACTTAATCCTACGAATTAATCTAGAATTATACAAGCATAAGTATGACATAATTATACAATTCATAGTGTTAGTGTTAGTGCATACAGCTCTATTGAGTGTAGTGAAGGTAATCACAGTGTTGGAGGAACGTCGTTGGGTGGGAGTAATCAAAAACGGTGTAAGTAACCATGCACGAGTGAAAATACGGTCCGGTTTTGCTGTGCAAGATTAACGTAAGAATATACATCACTAGTTCTCATGATGTGCGTACTACGGTAGGAATCATGTGAATTCGAAAGTATAATGAAACATGCATGCGGATTAGTATCCACTAACCTAAAGCCTGCAACACAATGTAGCTTCGAAGATCGCTATCGTCTTGATTCTGAAATGGTATAACCGTAAGTTTAGCGGTCTATTTAACAGAAGCGAACGAATGTTAAAAAAGAGACTTTTGGGTAGGGGAATGTCTTACCAGGTTACTGGTGGTAATCGGTGTCTCGATGTGGCATCCGGAAGCACGTAGTTTGGCAACACGTAGTTTCCGTATGGGTCTTCCGTAGTTCTTGAAGGAACTATGTCGCTTTCTGATAGGGTGTTACCGGTCACGTGGTGGCGTACTTCGTAAGCCATCTTGTGATTGGTACTAAGTAGTCATGGTGACACCGAGGCATCGGAATTTCGATGCAAAACTTTATTGTGTATGCAAGCGCATACATTCAAGGATAATAATAGGGGGTTTAAAGGGTTAGAAGGGATGAGCATAAAGTGCCTGAAAACGGGTGAAATGGGTGAGAGTACGCGAGTGAGAGCGAGAATGTGTTACGGGTGGCAATCTGTGCGTCTAACCTACATTGGTTGTAACCTGCATGTAATAATGTTCAAAGGCGTCTAGTTGCTCTTAGTCAAATGAAAAAGCTATCCGGTGTATACATGGTTAACCCAACATTTACAATGAACTAAATCAAATGAGTTACACAATGTGATATTCTGGGGCCCCCAGGTGGTCGTTATAAGTAACAGCTAAATTCCAGTCTTTCATTGAGCCCCTTGGGCTGCACCGATGATAAGCGGTGAATCCAATATAGTTCTCTCCTTAGAAGAAATTGGTCATTGTTTCTGCCCGGGAGTATGGGAACCATTTCTAGAATGCAATATTTCAACTGACTCAAATTGTGGCTGCGTTCTTGGAAATGTACAGCGACTGTTGATTTGGTTGTTTTCATCCTTATATTGCTTCTGTGTTCAGTTAAGCGCGTTTTGATTTTCCTTGTGGTCTTCCCCACATAAATGAGGCCACAAGGACATTTTAACATGTAAATCAGATTTGTACTGTCACATGTACCTGTAACTCTCAACTTGATTTTGGTTCCATACAGTGGATGGGTGATCTCATTGCCTCTGATGATCGGGTTACAATTTCCACAATTGTGACATGGGAGTGTACCTTTAAAATTGGTTCGTTGAGTGTCAGATTTGCGGTTCAACAATTCCTTGATGTTTCTGGTTCGCTCATAGACAAATATGGGGTTCTGTGAAAATATGCCGTTAAAATCCTCCTCTAGGGCCAGTAGGGGCCAGTGTTTTATGATGATTTTTTTGATCATTTGAATTCTGGTTGAAAACTTTGATACAAACACCATGCGGCGTTCCTCTTTGGCACGTGTTGGTAATAATAGTTGTTCACGTTTTAATCCAAATACTCTGTTGGCAGCCAGTATCATATAGTTGTGACTTGGATGCGATGCGTTTAATCCTTATTAATTGTGAAAACGGAAGATGTTTTTTCAGGGATGGCTGGTGAAAACTGTGGTAGTGTAGTAGGTTGTTTCTGTCTGTTGGTTTTTGGTAGACGGTGGTCAGTAGTTTTCCATTGTTATTCATGATAAGAACGTCCAGAAACGGTAATTGTGTGTTACTTATGCTGTGTGTGAACTGAATCTTGTCGTTTATTGTGTTGAGATGTTCAATGGCTTTGGATATTTCCTCTGAGGTTCCATTCCATAGTACGAAAATATCGTCTATGTATCTTTTGTACATGATCAAGTTGTCTTGCCATCTTTTGATGGATAAGATGTGTTCGGTTTCATATTCACTCATGAAAATGTTTGCATACGATGGTGCGGCACAATTGCCCATCGAAGTGCCTTAGCATTGGGCGAAGAATTGATTCTCATATTGAAAGTAGCTGTGGTATAATGTGAAATGCATCAATTCCATTAGTAGCACTTTTACATTGTCTTCTTTATCACTGTCAATCAACGCCATTTCTATGGCGGTCATGCCTAGGTCATGTGGAATCGAGGTATACAATGCTTTCACATCGATTGCTCCCATGATCATGTTTGTGGTGAATTTGGGTTCATGCTCCTCTAATAAATTCAAAAAGTGTGTAGTGTCCTTCACATAGGTGGGCAGTTTTTGTACCAAAGGCTGTAAATTTCTGTCTATGAATTTGCCGACAGGTTCGTGGATTGAATTGATAGTTGATACAATGGGACGAAATGGAGGGATTGTCGGATGTTTATGAATTTTTGGAATGATATATATGTATGGTATTGATGGATTTTGTTTGATTAAGTATTCTTTTTCTTTTCCTGTCAAAGTTCAGTTGTCAATTGCTTTGTTCACGATGATGGTTAGAATCTTGATAAATTCTTGTGTGGGGTCGCCATCCAATTTCATGTAGGTATTTTTGTCATTGATGTGTTCTTCCATGTTACTTTTGTAGAAATCAGTGTCCATGATTATGAGGGCTCCGCCCTTGTCAGCTTGTCGTATGGTAATGCTAGGATTTTCCGTTAGCGATTGGATGGCCTGTCTTTCTTTTTGAGTGAAGTTAGTGGTTTTGGATCTTGGTGTTTTGAAGATTTTTATTATGTCCTTTCCCACTACTTTTTCAAAGGCGTCTATGACTTTGTGACTCATGGGAGGTTGGTACTTGCTGGGATTTCTTAGTCCTAGCAGAATGTCAGGTTTCTTGTTAGTTGCTGATTCTTGGGATTCCACGAGATTGGTGAAGAAGTGTTTCAATCGTAGATTTCTGAGAAATTTGTACATGTAAATTTGTGTTTCCAATATGTTGGAGTGGTATGTGGGAACATAAGATGTTCCTTTCTGTAGTGTTTGAATTTGAAAGTCTGTTATTGGTTGTTTGGATATATTGATAATTAGGTTTTGTGGCTCCTCGTGTTTTTGGAGACTTGTTCTTGTACCGATCCTCGTCTTTTTCCCTCGCTTCCCCCTCCTGGTTCTTCTTGGGGTCCTCAGCGCTTCTCTAAAAAAGGGTCCGATGTGGTACCTCTGCGTTCCTCATTTGTGCGTCTTTCTTCTTGTGGTTGTCTGTCGCTTCATGGTGCTGTGGGACCTCTTTTGTTAGACTGCGAGTCATCGGATGATGTTTCGCCCGAGGTTTTAGATTGGGGTGATTACCCTCAACCAATAGTTGCTCCCCGGTATAATGGGACCTCTTTCGACAACCCCTCACACCGCCCTTTTGTTCCCTCGTTATTGGATATGCACATTGGACCCAGGAGGCCTCTGTGGAGTATCCCGAGACCCAGATTGCCCAGACCAAATCATAGTGCCTGGGGGAGACTAGGCGATTTCATCCCGCGCCCTTCATACTTACCATACTGGCAAATTCCTTTGGATAACAGATACGATGCTCTGTCAGGACTTGAAGACCTAGACTGACAGGTAACGTACTCTGTAAAGGTGGAGACACCACCTCCAATCAATACCCCACAACCAGTATTCTTATGTAACTTACCATCGGAAGAGCCAAACTTGACAACAAAGGATAGTCCAAGGCCACCTCTAACGGCCTTAAACCTGAAGGAAGGCTCAGCGCCGCTACTAACTGGGGAAAATATAAAGAGAACTTTTTTAGATCCCAATCTTGTTTTTCATCAATCCCAGCTATCCCTAAATGATTATAACCTTGTTACCCCCACGATAACAGTGGACCCACCACATGCACTCCCCTTGGATACTCTTAATTCAAATGGGAGACCCAGACACAACCGAGAGGATCCTAGTAAGAACTTTCACACATTGCTCTCATGGAATGTGGCGGGTCTTGGAAGTAAAACTACCTATAAGCCCTGGTTAGATATCATCCAAAACCACGGCATACTGTGCTTTCAAGAGACATGGCTCCTGGAGGAAGTACACCTGTTAGGATACCAGACCTTTCATTCACCAGCTATTCCATCTACTCAGGGACGTAATAAGGGGGGACTTTGCATCTATGTATCAACCACTGAGGAAGTCAAAGTGTGCAAATTCTACTCTAGCCAATACTTCCAAATATTATCATTTAAGTGGGGTCTTACTCATAATATTATATTAGTGAACTTTTATAATAACATGTCAAGTAGTGAGATGGAGCCTACTATGGCAAAAATGTTGAGTTGTATCAATCAACTGACTGAAGAACTTGTAGGGGAAAAAATTATTGTGTGGGTGGGGGATTTTAATTGTACCGTCTGCCCGTTTAATGAAACAGATTTGTGCGGTCTGTCAGACTACGGGGAGGATGGTCCCATACACTTCTCCCACACCAAGATGGGGTCTCTCCTTAATGACATTGTCTTCCACTTTGATCTTTCAATTTTTAATCGGATTTGTTCACCACCTGTCCCATTTGAGCCAACCTTTAATGGCCGAGGTTGTAATTCGACAATAGATTTTGTCTTAATTACCCCTGTCACCCCGGGATTTATAAGCTTCTGGGAAGTTGGGAAAGACCTATCGAGTGACCATTACCCACTGACCATTGGTGTAAATGTTACAGGGCTCCATTGTAAGAAAGCGACTGTATGCACCTATCCATATAAGATCAACTTAACTAAAACTAATGGATATGTTGTTAAATGGGAAAAGATTGTGCCCCGAGTGTGAAGGACTGGGCTATTCTAAGGCCCAGCGGTGCCGGGGGACAACACCTGAAACCTTCGTGGGTTACCTGTTCCGGCGTACAAATAACAGAGACACGGGACACTTCCTTCGGCGTCAAAGATCGAAGTTTTATTTATTGCAGGGAACTCAGAAGTCACAAGAAGTACAGCATGTGTAGGTTCTAGGAGACTGCTTCAAATTGCAACTGTGGATCGCTCCTTTTATACAGATTTCAGTCATAGAACAACATGGCGAACAAAAGGTTACAACTTAGTTCCCACAGTAAAATTCAAAAGGGTCGCTTTCATGTATTCAGGGTCCCAGAACATAATTACAGTAGCATCGCCGGTTCCCAACTGTAAAAGTATGTTTCTCATCATTAAGTACATTCCATTCCGGCTGTAAACAAGTTAAGGAAGAAGTCAGAAACAGGTACAAGGGAAGACAAAGATAATCAACAGATTGAAGAAGAGTGTGAGGGGGTGATATCGGAAACACGATTGCAGGATCAAAGGAGACATGCCTAATGAATGCACGGCTGAAACAATAGACCGGCACGGCAAGATGAGCCTCGAGCGGGGCCATCTGCCTGTGCAGTGTCATCCCCCTCATCATACAGACACCCTCAAAGGAACACGTGTCTTCCGCAAGAGCTTGGGAATCCCAGGGTCACGAAGCGGACAGTGTCCGTTCACTGGCTACTTGAGGGCAAGAGACAAAATGGCTGCCGTATCTAAAATGGAACCCGTGGGCTCAGACGAAGAAACCCACGAATAAGACGAACGGTTCAGGTCAGGGTAGCGAAAACGCGTACACCCACTAAACTTGTCATTTGCGGTTCATAGAAACCAAACTCGTCCATATTCGAGCGAGTTAAAAACACCACTTTAATTGTCACGGAACCTCAGACGCTCCTTTTGCCCTCATGTAGGCAAACACTAGTCGATATCAGAATCGGTCTCGATATTCATCAGACCATCCAGATGTTGCTGTAGCATCATTCTATCCATCAATGCTTCCTTGGTAACAGGTGGCCGTCTTATACACGTCGTAGCACAGAGGCCACATAAGGCAGGACCACACTGTACACAAAGACAACACGTGAACAGAAATGCTACAACAACCCCAATGATCATCAGAGTCTTCCAACCCCACGTCGACATCAGGCCCCAAAACCATCCTAGTAGCGTCCAATCACCTACGTCCACGTGTATGTACTCGGAGATCTTATGCAACTTTGAGATGGCCTGATAGACAGTTGGAGCATTATCAGGGATGAAAATACAGCAACTCGAATGGATCACCTTACTTACACCACCTCTATCTGCAAGAACAACGTCTAAAACCATACGGTTTTGCAACGTCATAAGTCTATCTGCCTGAAGCTCTGCTGTTATATTACCAAGGGCACTTGCAGTTATATTAGCAGTCGATTCCACCACTCGAGTCAGCTGTCTCAGGTTCCTACTATTGATCATAGGTCCCCAAAATGGCAAGAAACCCTTAAAGAAGTCTCCCGCTTCTTGACCGGCAGTGTCTTCTTCGCTAATAACACCTCTCACAACTTGGGTTTTGTGATAGTCCGACCCAACCGTAAAGGTCGGCGGCAACAGATTCGCAATATAACAGGTGCCTGAGAAGTCACGAGGCAACCATGTATATGCGCGGTCGTAACATACAAAGTATGTACCCTTGGCAGTCAAAAGAACAGGGGAAGAGGCCGTTGGTAAAACATACGTTTCAGTACAGGCACTCCTCCCTAGCTGAGCTCGCGGGCTTCGACCAAGACCTTTCAAACAGAAGTTACCGAGATGGGGTACGATCCAAATCGGAGACGAGCTTTTAAGCTGCCGATCACCCACTGACATGCTATACTCAGCCTCACTCAGATCTCTGTATGCTCGCACCTCTTCCTCTGGGATGAACGATGCGTCAAAAATATCTCTATCTAAATCGGCAATCGCTCTTGCCAAAGGCTTGTGGTACGGGCCAGGACCATGATCTGCAGTGCGTGGCTCTCGATGGGGGTAGGAATCTAGTGCGCTACGAAACAGAGTTTGGAATGCTCGAGCTGACCCCTGGGAACTATAAGGAAGGACCAAGTACGGAATTCCCCTATCCATGGTATGTGGCATTAACCCACACACCCAACAGTTGGTAGTATTCATCACCAACTGATGTTGATGAAGAAGTTGAACAAAGGAGTTATTCATGAATTCCACACGTCTAACCTGTTCGTGTTGAGGTAGAGGGTGAAAGGAATGTGGAGAAACAGTGGGAGTAAGTTTTGGTTCAGAGGAAGAAGTAGGTGAAGCAGAAGGCAATAATGATTGTATTCCATAATATACTCCACCCACCAATAGCATGGAAACAGTCAAGAACAGCAGGAACACCTGAAACAGAAAGCATTTAGTTCGTACAACCCTGTACAGTACTGATCTTTGCACTAGAGTCTTCTCCACTTCCGACAACTTTGAGAATTCCATCCTCTAAAAACCGTCCGCAACGTTCTTGACGCACTTCCTTCTGAGTAGCGATTATCAATTCCCAGGAGTTCCTAGGAATCGACAAAAGTACCGACCTAGTGTCAGGAACCTGCTAAACAGAAGGAAGTACCCGCACGGCCCTACAGTCAACCCGGATGTAAGGTTCTTTAATCAAACAATGTAATACAAAATCTCCCAGCTGTGGAAAAACACACATGGAAAAGAAACCAAGAATTAATGGAGGCAGCAATTGTTCATAATGTTCAAAATGACAATCGGGGGTAACGTGAATTTTCAAAAAGGGAAAAAAGGTAAAAAGATATTTTTTAGTCTTTGGTATAAGAACGAAGAAAATATCTGCTTCTTCCAGGACGAGTCTGCTCTTCAAATAATTGTTCAGGTTGCGGAACAGAGTCCTGTCGAGCAGATGATAGTTTAAGTCTTGAGTTTTCCAAAGGCAAAGGATCAACAGAAGTGTCTGACTGCAATGGAGTATTTCCTATAGGCTGGGCATCACTGAATGGCACAAATTTCACTGGAGTTTCTGTTTCCGTTGCGGCGATGCCAGTCCTCACCCACAAATCTGCTGGTAAAGGTATTGGCACCTTTTTTGTGTGGGTGGCATGCACCCAATGTTTGCAGCCTTCCAAACGAACTGCAGTTCTCGTGGCGAGAAGAACCTGGTAAGGGCCCACAAATCTCGGCTCCAACCCTCGCTTCCGGCCAAAATTTCTGGTGACAACCCAATCACCCGGTTGGAGCCGATGTCCAGGACCCTCTGTCTGTGCCGGCAGTGCTTCAAAGACCTGTTGATGAATTAACCTCAGTTTAGCAGTCAGATCATGAAGATAATCAATTAACATTGGGTACTCAAGACTATCGAAGGACCTAGGCCTAGGGACCCCCCAAATGTTTGCAGGACGGCCGAACACAATCTCATATGGGCTGAGCCCTACTCGAGAGTGTACAGTCGCCCTGGTCGACAACAGAGCCAGAGGCAAGGCATCAGGCCATGACAGACCAGTCGTAGCCTGAATCTTTGCAAGTTTCAATTTTAGAGTGCCATTGTACCCTTCAACCAAACCTGCTGACTGGGGATGATTGGCGCTATGGAATTTTTGTCTAATTCCAAGGCCCTTACACACACTCTTCATCACACTTCCCACAAACTCACTTCCGTTATCAGACCAGACAATCCGTGGCATTCCATACCGAGGAAAGTATTCCTTCAGTAGGACTTTCGCTGTGGACAGGGCAGTATTATCTTTGAGAGGATAGGCTTCAATCCATCTGGAGAATGCGCAAACCACAACTAAAACGTACTTCAGGTTATTACATCTCTCCATATGGATGAAGTCGAATTGGATAACCTAAAAGGGACATGTAGGAGGAGCGAAATGGCCAGGTGGTGTAGGAGTGCCCTTGCCAGGATTGTACATCAGACATACCATACAATTCTTAACCACTCTCTCAGCACATTTAGCGATACCATCATTCTTCCATACAGGGGACAGCAACTTACAGATACCTTTCGCACTAATATGTGACAAGCCGTGTGCCATAGTCACAACAGCTAGCACATATGCATCCGGCAACATCCATCTCTGATTTTCAGACAAATCAATCCAACATCCGTGTGCATCTAACTTTCCTGTACTTTCTTTCCACTTAGTCTTTTCAGTTTCGGTGGCCTCATTCTGAATCGCTTTCACGCTCTCAACAGTGTTCTCACACATACCAGTCTCTGCAGGCCACCTTACTGAACTCGTAACATACATTCGGGTTGCAAGATTTCTAGCTGTCTCTTTAGCGATCTCGTCCGCAAACGCGTTACCACGACCAACATCATCCGTCACCTTTCGATGCGCGCTGCATTTAATAATCGCCACCTGCTTAGGCAAAGTCAATGCATCCAAAAGATCGTTCACGAGCTGTCCGTGTTGGATCTTCGTACCATGCGATGTCATAAAGCCTCTTTCTCTCCACAGACGACCAAAGCTATGTGCAACGCCAAAAGCATATTGGCTATCAGTAAACACATTCACTCGCTTTCCCTTCGACAAAACACACGCTCTCGTCAACGCAATCAACTCTGCCGCCAGCACGGAATTCTGATTCAATCTCGCAGTTTCCACAACCATTCTCAACGTTACTACAGCATACGCAGTCGTCACATCACCATTCGGCAACTTAAAACACGAACCATCAACATACAAGGTACCATCGGGATCTGCCAATGGAGTGTTTTTTAGGTCAACACGACCCTTCGTTTCTTCCTCAGTTCGCAGATAGCAATCATGTGGTGGTACATCGTCTGATTCCATATTAGTTGGCAACAACGTCGCCGGGTTTAAGACATTGCAGCGCTTTATTTGGATATGACTCGCCAAAAGCGTCAACTCGTAACCAGACAACCTTGCGCTCGTCAAGTGTTGAGTTTTGGTACGATTCAAGAGAGTGTCAACTGCATGCGGAACCATCACCGTAAGCATATTATCCATGACCAATCCTGCAGATTGTCGGATGGACACCGCAGCCGCCGCTGTCGCTCTTAGACAACTCGGCAATGCTCTAGCTACTGGGTCCAAGGTCGAGGAAAAATATGCACATGGACGCTGCTTACCACCAAATTGCTGCGTCAAAACACTCAACGCACAACCCTCTCTCTCGTGAACGTATAGTGTAAACGGCTTGCTGTAGTCAGGAGTACCTAACACAGGAGCCGAACACAACGCATCACGCAATTCAGAAAAACTTTTCTGACACTCTTCAGTCCATGGCAAAGGAGTTGGAAAATCCTTGCATGTGAGGGCTACCAATGGTTTCGCTAGCAATGAAAAATTTGGAATCCATTGCCTGCAGTATGACGTGATACCTAGGAAGGCACGCACATCTCTCTGAGTTGTTGGCACAGTCATTCGAGCGATCGCTGCAATTCTCTCTGGGGTCAACCTTCTTCCCTCCTTTGACAATAAGTGACCTAGATAGGTTACTTCTTGACAACAATATTGCAGTTTAGAAGGTGACACCTTATGATGTAAGTCGCAGAGATGCTGTAACAACGACACCGTAGCAGTTTTGCAGATGTCTTTTGTATCCGCAGCCACCAACAAGTCATCAACATATTGGATCAAGGCCGCACCAGCCGGTAACACAAACGCATCAAGTTGACCCTTCAGGGCTTGGCTGTATATCGATGGACTTTCACAGTAGCCCTGAGGAGCGCGTTTAAACCTAAAGCTGCAACCACCTAATGAGAAACCGAATAGATCTCTGCTTTCCTCAGCAATCGGAATGCTAAAGAAAGCATTCTTCAGATCGATCACTGAGAACCAAGAAGCGGAGGCTGGAATCAGAGTCAGTAAAGCCGTAATATCAGGCACCACAGGAAATTGTGGAATCACAATTTTGTTCACCTCCCGTAAATCAATAACAAAACGGTAAACAGGAGGCTTGGATGGATCAGTGCGTTTCAAGATAGGTAACACAGTACTATTACACACGTTTCCTCGAGTCTCCTCGATAACATCTTTCTTGATCAAATCATAGATGATCGCTAACAACGCTCGTTCACCATCAAGAGAAATACGATACTGGGGAATACGTGGTAATCGCACATTAGATTTCAATTGAACAACATAAGGTGATATGTCCAACAGGCCCACATCATTGGGACCCGTAGCCCACAAAGACTTAGGAAGGGAACTCAATTCCGGTGGGAGCTTATCAGTTGACAAATACATAGGAGAGATCACTCTCTGACCCAAAGTAAGCTCCACTCCTGCAGGAGAACAATACAGAGTCGCATATAACCGTTTCAGCAAATCCAGGCCCAAAAGATTCTCACCACAGCCAGTAGTCAAAATCAAGGGAGCTTTCAGCTCACGAGACCCAATTGTGATGGGCAAAGGGCTAGAAACCGGATTACTAATGGGGGCGCCAGAGAATCCAACGGAAACATTCGTTAAGCCAGACAAAGGTGCGCCAGGGAGTTTCGAATGCATGATGGAACTTTTCGCTGCACCAGTGTCCAACAGAAAAGGCTCAACTACGCCCGATGTGGCAACTGCGACGTAAGGCCCTCTCTGATCAACCGGAACTGATACTACTCCCTCTCTTTGTCTGTGGCTGTCCTAGTAGTTACCGTCATCAATATCATGCTCGAGGTAACAGTCGTCCACATGATACTGTGCAGATCTACCTGACGAGGAACCACGCTGATCAAAGCAATTATTGGAATCTGATGAATTGTTAGAATGCTCATTTTGATTCTGAGTAACACCACGACCTCTACCACGTGAAGCCTGTTGAGGACCACTACGACCTCCTCGAGCCGAACCACCACTATTTCGGTCGCGTAAAACCGGACAATCAAACTTTAAATGGCCCTCACCTCTACAGTATGCGCATTGATTATATCCGAGCATAGATCTCTGTGTGGAGGAGTCATTACGCGACTGCGCCCTAATAGATTGCGATTGCGACCTATTCTGCTGCCGAGAGTCATTCTGATTCGAGCGGGGAGGATACGCTTGCTGCAACAGAACTTTCGTTTTGAGATCCTTCGTTTTCTTATCCGCACGATCATTTTCCTCCTTCTCCCTATTTTCATAATATTGAGCCGTAGCTAATATCTGAGCAGAAGTAGAAACAGCCCACGAACTCTCAGAATTCTTTAGTTTGTTGCTAAGATCGGGCAACAAATTCGGTACAAATTTGTCTACGAACAACCTCTGACCTTCCTCAGTGCTCATATCCTGACCACTGTGATCGATGAATGCCTCCTCAAATCTCGTAAAGAAATCGGAGACACTCTCGTCCTTCTTTTGTTTGCACGCAGACAATTTATCCCAATTGACTCTCATTGCTGGCATAAGTGTTTTCATTAACGTAATAATCCTCTGAGGCAGATTCTCAATAATCTGTTCAGGCTTAGCCCCACCAACTTGTCGCCCGTCTGCTGCCGCAAGAGCAGCCCAATCACCGCCCAACTCGGCTATGTGATTCTCTCGACAGATTTTCGCCCAAATTGGCTGAGGTACTAAGTTACCGAACAACATATCGATGTCGGCAAGATTCATGATAGTAGCATCCACTAATTGGGACAATTCTTTATAGTAACCTGCAGGATTTTTGCGGGGGTCAGGCAAAGTTTGTTTCACCTGCAAAACTTCCGATCGCTTCCATGGGAGGTGTATCCAAACCCTCTGGAAGTGTGGCGGAATAGCGGGATTAGCAGCAGGGTCACCTGGCATCCACACTGGGGGAACTTCTCGCATGGGATACTGACCAGGCGTTGCCATCCACTCCTCAGTTTCATCTTTAAACAATGCTCGAGGTATTACAGTAGGCCGAAAAGATAGAAGGTGTTCTACAGCACGTCGAACATTACTACCCACAATCATACCACTCGAAAACTGATGCTGAAGTTCAGTCAAATCGGACGGTACATTGTCTACCCCATCATTATTTATTACTTCCCGCAAACATTTGCACATTTCCTCAAACGCAAATCTCTGTGTGGGCTCATTGAATTGAGAAAATGTCTCAAAAATGCCGCGCGGGGTGTTTTTAACGGGATACCTAATCCAATTACGCGCCATGTTGATTAACGTATCACGTTCCCTACCATCAGGAAGTTGACTTCGTCTCTGAGGGACGTCAGAAACATCGTACCCAAGAATCGGTCCAAAAGGAGAATAAAGATTAGCAACAGTATTAGGTATGCGACGACGAACAGACGGAGAAGAGGAGAGAAGGGCAGGGGCAACAACATGGGGACTAAACACAGGAGCAGTAGGAGCAGTAGGAGTAGCCAAAAGAGCAGAAGTAGCGGGAACAACGGACTGAGAAGGTATAGGCAGTGGAGCAGTAGGAACAGGAGCAGGTAAGGGAATAGGAACAAGAGGATTCACAAGAACAGGACCAGCGACAGGCTGACCAGCAGCTGCCGGAACAACAGGTTGAGGAACAGGAGGAACCACAGGGGCTGTAGTATCCTGCGCATATGGAGGTGGTGACTTCAGTAGGTAGGACAACAAAGGGTCCTCCGCTGCTTCCTCTCCCTTCTTATCAGTACTCGACGGTAAAACGGGATAACACTTATCCACCGCCATACGTTGTAGTCTATCAAAAACTTCCTTTTCCTTCTCTTCTTTGTCTCGCCGAAACTGCTCTGCATTTCTCATCGTCGTAACGATACCTTCCCTCTTATTTCTTTTAAGCTGTTTGATTTCTTTCTGCTTGGCCTCTTTACGCCATAACCGAAAAGAATCAAACATGGCCGGCCTACATTTCTTTTTAAACAATTTTGCTTCGAGATTATCAAAAATTGCTGTTTCGAAACTACCATGAGGTGGCCAACTAAGGACACCGTCATCTTTAGTGTAGCGGACCCAGCAATCATTATATGTGATAGGACCCACTCCATGGCGACTATATAGCTCATACACCGGAGTTCCAACTGGGGGTATCGGACATGAGTCCTCCAATCGGGAATCTGAACCACAACTTTTAACCCCTTCGATGCTGATGACGGAGCGGTTCCGTCATCAGCATCGGTTGGGCTGTGCTGATGACGGAACCGCTCCGTCATCAGTACAGCCCTGGGGGAGAGCGCTGGCGCTCCCCCCCCTGTGCAGCGATCTTGTTTTTTTTTGCTGGGGTGGCATCGGAAGGCTTTCCGCTGCCACCCCCTGGCCCCCCCACGCTTCCTGGTGACGTCAGCGCGCACAGCGCGCGCCGACGTCATCAGGAAGCGCTGGACGCACTGGAAGCCATTTGTTTCCAGCGCGTCCAGGAACAAGGTCGGTGTTTGGTGCTCCGGTGGGGCGGGGGGGCCATTTCTCGGTGCCTTGAGGCATCAGGGGGGAGGAAACACTGTTTCCTCTCCCCTGATGTCCCAATGCTGGGCATTACTGGTTCAGGATCGCGCACAGCGTCGCGATCCTGCACCAGTAATGCCCCCACTAGACACCAGGGATGTTTTTTGTTGGAAAGGAAGCGACCCCTTGGGCAAGGGTCGCTTCCAGGGGCAATTATTTTGGAATTCAGACTTTTCTGCCCCCCCTGGGTCGACATCGCTCGTTTTAGCGAGCGATCTCGACCCGGGGGGGCAGAAAAGCCCACTAGACACCAGGGATTGTTTACGTTTGAAAAAGAAGCGACCCCTTGGGCAAGGGTCGCTTCCAGGGGCAAATATTTTGTAATTTAGACTTTTCTGCCCCCCCTGGGTCGACATCGCTCGTTTTAGCGAGCGATCTCGACCCAGGGGGGGCAGAAAAGCCCACTAGACACCAGGGATTTATGTATAATTGTAAAGGAAGCGACCCCTTGGGGAAGGGTCGCTTCCAGGGGCAATATTTTTATAATTCAGACTTTTCTGCCCCCCCTGGGTCGACATCGCTCGTTTTAGCGAGCGATCTCGACCCAGGGGGGGCAGAAAAGCCCACTAGACACCAGGGATTGTTTATGTTTGAAAAGGAAGCGACCCCTTGGGCAAGGGTCGCTTCCAGGGGCAATTATTTTGTCATTCAGACTTTTCTGCCCCCCCTGGGTCGACATCGCTCGTTTTAGCGAGCGATCTCGACCCAGGGGGGGCAGAAAAGCCCACTAGACACCAGGGATTTATGTATAGTTGTAAAGGAAGCGACCCCTTGGGGAAGGGTCGCTTCCTAGGGCCATCATTTTTCAATGCAGACTTTTCTGCCCCCCCTGGGGGCAGATCACCCATGTTAGTGCGTTATCTGGACCCCGGGGGGGGGCAGAAAAGCCCACTAGACACCAGGGATTTATTTCTAATTGTAAAGGAAGCGACCCCCTTGGGGAAGGGTCGCTTCCTAGTGGCCCATAATTTTTTGTAGACTTGTCTGCCCCCCCCTGGGGGCAGATCACCCATTTTTTGGGCCACATCTGGACCCAGGGGGGGTAGAAAAGCCCACTAGACACCAGGGATTTTAGTATATTTATAACGGAAGCGACCCCTTGGGCAAGGGTCGCTTCCAGGGGGCATTATAAATATTGTAGACTATTCTGCCCCCCCCCCCCTGGGGGCGGAGTGGCTGTTTTTTTTACAGTTTCTGGTCCCAGGGGGGGGGGGGTAGAAAAGCCCACTGTACTCCAGGTTTTTGTTTTTTATAGGGAGCGACCCCTTGGCCAAGGGTTGCCTCCTTTGGCCCATTTGTTTTCAGTATGTTCTGCCGTGTCTTTATTTGGCCTCTCTGCCCTCCGTAGGGTTGCTTCCAGGGGGCCCACGTTTATAATGATTTATAATCTTCCCCCCTTGGGGACAGACACCCCATTTGTGACATACCCTGTGACATAGCCTGTTGTAATGTGTGTTGTTTTTTTTTCTCTTTAGAGTGTTGCAGTGTGCGGTTCCGTTACTGGTTGTTCTGCTGTTTCTGTAGTTGTATGTGTTTGATAAGAGACCTCTTTTTTGTTCAATTGTACTGTGATTGTATTTTTTTGAAAAGTGTGTAGTAAAATACGAGTATGTTTGGTTTCTGTTTGTTGTGATTGTAAAACATGTTTTGCATTTGTTTTTGATGTGTCCTTCTGTAGATGTAAGTGTTTTTTCTTCTTCTTTCTAGTGGGATATCGTTGCCCCTTTGCTGTGTCTTTGCAGAGTAGGTGCTGGTGAGTGTAGTTGTGTCTTGTAAGTGAATTGTATATATTTTCTAAATTAGTTTTTTTTTGAAAAAGGCTTACATTTTTCATCTTACTTTGCGCAGTGTTGGGGTTGTTGTTGTTTGTGCAGACTCCTTTATTTGTAAGGATAATGGCTAGCCGCCGGATTACTGCTCAGCAAGTTGTTGGATTGCTTTTTGATTCTTCCTCTGACCATGGTCCAGAGTCTGACTCTGATTCTGAACCAGAGGTGGGAGGTGAAGATTCAGGTAGTGAGTTTTCTCTACACATGGCTTCATCTGATGATGAAGACACTCTGAGTGCTGATGAAGCTACTTTTGGTGTGGATGATGTGCCTGTGGTTGCGGAGGACATTGCTGCGCCTGTGGTTGCAGAGGACATTGTTGTGTCTGTGGTTGCGGAGGACATTCCTGTGCCAATAGTGCGGCAAGAGACATCTGGGCTGCAGCCTGGGGTTGCTAGTATTCCAGTTGGTGCAGTAAGACGAGAGGCAGCTGGGCGGCAGCCTGCGGCTGCAAGACTTGATGTTGAAAGTTCTGACCTCTGGGTTGCACCAGGCATGGTGCAGCCGGCATTGCCTGAATTTACTGGTGTTCCAGGGTGTAGGGTGAACACAGAAAACTTTTTGCCTATTGATTTTTTCAAGTTGTTTATGGATGATGTGTTTGTGGCAGAGATTGTAGAGCAGACTAATTTGTATGCTGAAAATTTTTTGAGGGTGAACAGTGCCAGCCTTAAGCCCCACGCTAGAGCTACCCGGTGGACTCCCACAAATTTGGAGGAGATGAAAAAGTTTTTGGGTTTAACTTTTTTGATGGGCTTGCTTAGGAAACCATCAATGGCTTCATATTGGTCTACTAGTCCCTTGATGGCTACAGCTATATTTCCGGCAGTCATGAGTCGTGATCGGTATTTGCTTCTGCTTCGGATGATGCATTTTGTTGACAATAGTCTTGCTTTGCCACGAGATCACCCTGATTGTGACCGTCTTTTCAAGATTCGGCCTGTCATTGATCATTTCGTTGATCGATTTTCTGAGATCTTTTATCCTGGGAAAGAAATTGCAGTGGACGAGTCTTTGCTGTTGTTCAAAGGCCGCTTGGTATTTCGGCAATACATTCCTAGTAAGAGGGCACGCTATGGAATCAAACTGTATATGCTGTGTGACAGTGAGACTGGATATGTCTCTAATTTCAGGGTGTACACTGGTAAGGAATCCAGGATTAACCCCCCTGGTTGTCCGTCGACTTTTGGAGTGACTGAGAAAATTGTGTGGGAACTTGGTCGTGGATTTTTTAACAAAGGCCATCATTTGTATGTTGATAACTTCTACACTGGTGTGCGGTTGTTCAGGGAATTGGGCAAAGTGGACACTGTTGTAAGCATGACCGGAAAATCCGTTACGCTCGCGGATTTTGCGGATTTTCGGGAAATCCGCAATCCGCGAGATTTGCGAATTTCCCGCAAAATCCGCAAATCCGCGAGCAGCGGATTTTGCTCGCGCTGCTCGCACTGTTCGCGTGAGTTCGCGCCCCGCGAATAAGTGCAAAATTGCAGAAATACGATCTTAGCAAAACTGAAAGTAACTACTTACCAGGTTCAAAAGTTCAGGCACATCATTAGTAGCCATTTCCTGTAGTGCTTCCTGAGGGGCCCCTCCAGAGTTCAGTTGCCAGTTGAAACTATTATGTGACCCTGCTCTGAACCTCAGAATAGTTACACATATGCCACAAAGGTCCTGAATTACAGCTAAGGGAGACAAGCAGGAGCCAGGCTGGAAGTTAAAATCCATTAATCAGCCCCTAATTCATTATTGTCAGTTGGGGCAGGGCAGGTGTTGTAACTAATTTTGCAACAATGAAAGCACTTAGCATGTGATTAGATCACTAATCAGGGCGCACTAAGGAAGCAGGTGCCAGCTAAAAAAATATTCTGTGACACATTAATCAGCCCCAAATTAATTCAGGTCACTTGAGGCAGGGAAGGTGTGCTTTGCTTTGCCGAAAATAATGTACACTGGACAACCAGAGGGTGTGGTGATGAAACAGAGGGTGGCATGGGTGGGCCAGAGGGTGGCATGAGTAGTCAGAGAGTGGCAGTGGTGACAGAGAGTGGCAGTGATGAAGAAGAGTGTCCCAAACAGGCTGGACACGTAGAAACAACAAGTTCGCAAAACTTGCGACCCGACAGGTAAGTTCGCAAATTGCGAAATTGGAAAAACCCTCGCGAACTGGCAGAAACACGGGCGAACACAAAAAAAAAAAATCCGCAAATTCGCGGGAATTCGCGGATTTTCCGGATTGCGAATCCGCAAATCCGCAAAATTCGCGGATTGCCAATCCGCAAAATCCGCTCATGCTTACACTGTTGCTTGTGGCACAATCCGCTCAAACCGTAAAGGTTTCCCAAAAGAACTTGTGTGTCAGAAGCTTGCTCGGGGACAGTGTAGTGCATTGCGTTGTGAGGAGCTTCTAGCTGTGAAGTTTTCAGACAGGAGAGATGTCTACATGTTGACTACAATACATGATGAAAGCACTGAACCGGTGACTGTTTGGGGTCAGGTTGCAGAAGTGCGCAAACCTGTGTGCATAATGCACTACAATAAGTACATGGGTGGTGTTGACAGAGTAGATCAGAGGTTGGAACCGTATGCTGCTCTTCGTAAGGCTTACATTTGGTACAAGAAGTTGGCTATCCATCTTTTCCACTTGGCAACCTTTAATGCTTTTGTTGTGTTCCAGAAATCTTGTCCCCAGTCAAAGATTACTTTTGAAAAGTTTCAGGAGTCTGTAATAGGCAGCCTTGTTTTAGTTGAACAGGCAAGTGTTCCTAGAGTTGGAGTGGTGGAGGATATTGCCAGATTGAAAGATCGCCATTTTCCTGGTCAAATTCCTCCTACAACCTCAAAAGACTTTCCCAGTCGGAGATGTAGAGTCTGTTGGCGAAGAGGTTTGCGGAAGGAGGTTCGTATGTATTGCCCTGACTGCCCTTCAAACCCCGGGCTGTGTGTACCTGCTTGTTATAGATTGTACCACACGCAAAAGAATTTTTGGGAGTATCAATGAGTGGCAAAGTGAACTGGTTGGTCTTATTGTTCAGTTTCAAAGTTTGCATTTGTGTAGTCTTTTTAGTGTAGTTGTTGAGTTAGTAGGTTTGTATCAATTTGCAATTTGTTTTTGTTTTTCTTTCATTTTCAAAAAAAACTAAAGTATGATGTTGGTTTGCGTGTAGTGTCCATTGTCTGACGGTGTGCATGGTTTGGCGCTTGGCTGCCGGTGTCTGTGGACTGGTGCTTGTCTGGCGGTGTCTGTGGACTGGTGCTTATCTGGCGGTGAGCGTGGTCTGGTGTTTTGTTGGCCATGTGCGTGCTCTTGCGCTTGCCTGGTGTTGTGTTTGGATTTGTCCTTGGCTGGTGGTGTGCGTGGAGTGGTGCTTGGCTGGTGGTGTGCGTGGAGTGGTGCTTGTCTGGTGGTGTGTGTGGAGTGGTACTTGCCTGTCGGTGTGCGCTGAGTGGTGTTTGGCTGGCGGTGTGCATGGTCCGGTGCTTGGATGGTGGTGCGCGTGGAGTGGCGCTTGGCTGGCGGTGTGTGTGGAGTGGTACTTGGCTGTCTGTGCACGGAGTGGTGCTTGGCTGGCGTTGTGTGTGGAGTGCCCCTTGGCTTGCAGTGTGCGTGGTGTGTTGCTTGGCTGGTGGTGTGTGTGGAGTGGTACTTGGCTGTCGGTGTGCGCTGAGTGGTGTTTGGCTAGTGGTGTGCATGGTCTGGTGCTTGGGTGGTGGTGTCGGTGGACTGGCGCTCGGCTGGCGGTGTGTGAGTGGTTACTTTGGTCACTACACACACTGCTAGGTGAGTGACACTCCACGCAGTCCATCATTTTGTGTTGTTGAAATTTCAGAAATGTGGGCGTGTGAAAGTGATGGGCCCTTGAATGGCGCTGTCTGCTGGTGTGAGTGTTGAAATGTGATGGGTCCGCGGCTGGCGGTGTGAATGTTTTGTATGTGTCACACGTACGAAAGGTGTATGAATGGCCTGTAAAGAGGTTGGTGCCTTGACGTGGCTTTACAGCTCACGAGCTGTGAGTCAGTGGTTCAGTTTATCATACTTTCAATTATACGCAGTGTATTTCATTTTTTTGAAATTACTTGCGAATACAATTGTATGTACTGAATCATCACTCACCCTCGTGCCAAATCCAACCAGAATGTGTGTGTGCTTGCGGATTTGATGGCTGTGCAGTAATGTTTGTCTTTTATCTCTTTCTGAAGTAGGGTGTACCTTGTCCCTTATTGTGATTGTTGTAATGTGTTGCTGTTCTTTCCGGATGGTGTCAATGGTCTGGTTTGTATCAGGTATGAAAGGCGCGTGAATGGCCTGTAAAACGGTTGGTGCCTTGTCGTGGCTTTACAGCTCACGAGTTGCGAGTCACTGGTTCGGTTTTTATGCATTTATTTATTGACAGAGCATTTCATTTTTTGAAATATCTTGTTAATTAAATTTTATGTACTGAACCATCACTCGCCCTCGTGCCAAATCCAACCTGTATGTGTGTGTCTTTGAGGAATAGTTAGCCGTGCCTTGAATGTTTGACTTTTGAGTAACTCTGTTACGGTGTACATTATAGCCATAAATAACTTACTAAATTTAGTTATTATTGTTAAACCATGGAAGTATATGGTCATGTCTTTCTGGTGAATTCTATTGTTGATTTTTATCCAGAATCTCCTGCAAACTTGAAATTGTCTGTCACAATTTCCTTGAATCACACGCTCTCAAATTGAAAACTTAATTCTCCACTGTACGATTTGGACCGTTTCCTGTTGCAGCCACTATGCCTACCCACGCAAGTGAGGTACCATTTTTATCGGGAGACCTGGGGGAACGCTGGGTGGAAGGAAATTTGTGTGTGCCCAGTGATGCCACGCTTTCCCATGCAAAAAAGTGTGAAAAAAATGATTTTTTTTTTAGCTAAAATTGAGGTTTGCAAGGGATTCTGGGTAAAGGAACGTTGGAGGATCCACGCAAGCCATACCTCCTTGGAAGCCCCCGGGTGTCTACTTTTCATAAATGTGTGGGTTTGGTAGGTTTTCCTACATGGCCGTCTCGCACGGGGCCAAAAACCCAGGTAACCCCTCTTTCAAAAGCTGGTGGGATTGACATTCAATACCACCAGCTTTTGCAAGAGGGGTTACCTGGGTTTTTGGCCCCGTGCGAGACGGCCATGTCGGGAAACCTACCAAACCCACACATTTCTGAAAAGTAGACACCCGGGGGCTTCCAAGGAGGTATGGCTTGCGTGGATTCTCCAACGTTCCTTTACCCGGAATCCCTTGCAAACCTCAATTTTTGATGGAAAAATCAGTTTTTACACACTTTTTTTGTGTGGGAAAGCGTGGCGTCACTGGGCTCACACAAATTTCCTCCCACCCAGCGTTCCCCCAGGTCTCCCGATAAAAATGGTACCTCACTTGCGTGGGTAGGCATAGTGGCTGCAACAGGAAACGGTCCAAATCGTACGGTGGAGACATTACAATAACCAATAGCAAGATTATCTTCTTTTTTTGGGGGGGGGACTGAGTTTTTGGACCGGGGCTCGGCGGGCATCTTTGGAAACTACCGAACCCAAACAGTTCTGAAAACTAGACACCCGGGGGAGTCCAGGGAGGTATGGCATGCGTGGGTCCCCCAATGTTTTCCTACCCAGAAATCCCTGCAAACCACAAATTTAGGTCAAAAAAACAGTTTTCCATACATTTTTGCGTGGGATCGCCGTGTCGGCACAAATGTCCTACCACCCTGCGTTCCCCTTGTTCTCCCGAGTAAAATGATACCTCACTTGTGTGGGTGGGCCAAAGGCCTGTGACTAAGGCAGGGGGGCTTAATTTGTTACACTGAAATACTACTTTTTTCAACATTCGTTTTTGGCCTGTTCTGCTTTGGGGCACCCACACAAGTGAGGTATCCTTTTACTCGGGAGAACAAGGGGAGCGCTGGGTGGTAGGACATTTTTGCCGGCACGGTGATTCCACGCAAAAAAGTTTGAAAAAGTGATTACTTTACCTAATTTTAAGGTTTGCAAGGTGTTCTGGGTAGGAAAACGTTCGGGGACCCACGCATGCCATACCTCCCTGGACTCCCCCGGGGGTCTACTTTTCAGAACTGTTTGGGTTTTGTACTTTCCAAAGAATACCACCGAGCCCCGGGCCAAAAACTCTGGTGCCCCCCCCCCCCAAAATCAAGGTTGTTTTGCAATTTGGTATTGTAAATTCACCACCGTACAATTTGAACCATTTCCTTTCGCAGCCACTATGCCTACCCACGCAAGTGAGGTACCATTTTTCTCGGGAGACCTGGGGGAACGCTGGGTGGGTGGAAATTTGTTGATGCACGCAGATTCCGGAACTTTCCACCACAGAAATGTGAGGAAAATGCGTTTTTTTTCCCAATTTCTTAGCTTTGCAAGGGATTCTGGGTAAGAGAACCTGGGGGTAGGCAGTCGAGTGACCCCATCCTGAATTCCCTTGGGTGTCTACTTTTCAAAAATGTATAGGTTTGCTAGGTTTCCCTAGGTGCCGGCAGAGCTAGGGTTCAAAAACAAAAGGTAGTCTCTTTGCCCAAAACGTGCACAATTTCACAGAAAAATTGAGTTGTGACCACGTTGCGTTTTGCACTGTTTCCTGTCGCAGCCACTATGCCTACCCAGGCAAATGAGATACCATTTTTCTCGGGAGACCTGGGGGAACGCTGGGTGGGTGGAAATTTGTTGATTCACGCAGATTCCGGAACTTTCCACCACAGAAATGTGAGGAAAATGCATTTTTTTTCCAATTTCTTAGCTTTGCAAGGGATTCTGGGTAAGAGAACCTGGGGGTAGGCAGTCGAGTGACCCCATCCTGAATTCCCCTGGGTGTCTACTTTTCAAAAATGTATAGGTTTGCTAGGTTTCCCTAGGTGCCGGCAGAGCTAGGGTTCAAAAACAAAAGGTAGTCTCTTTGCCCAAAACATGCACAATTTCACTGAAAAATTGATTTGTGACCACGTTGCGTTTTGCACTGTTTCCTGTCGCAGCCACTATGCCTACCCACGCAAGTGAGGTACCATTTTTCTCGGGAGACCTGGGGGAACGCTGGGTGGGTGGAAATTTGTTGATGCACGCAGATTCCGGAACTTTCCACCACAGAAATGTGAGGAAAATGCGTTTTTTTTTCCAATTTCTTAGCTTTGCAAGGGATTCTGGGTAAGAGAACCTGGGGGTAGGCAGTCGAGTGACCCCATCCTGAATTCCCCTGGGTGTCTACTTTTCAAAAATTTATAGGTTTGCTAGGTTTCCCTAGGTGCCGGCAGAGCTAGGGTTCAAAAACAAAAGGTAGTCTCTTTGCCCAAAACGTGCACAATTTCACTGAAAAATTGAGTTGTGACAACGTTGCGTTTTGCACTGTTTCCTGTCGCAGCCACTATGCCTACCCAGGCAAGTGAGGTACCATTTTTCTCGGGAGACCTGGGGGAACGCTGGGTGGGTGGAAATTTGTTGATGCACGCAGATTCCGGAACTTTCCACCACAGAAATGTGAGGAAAATGCGTTTTTTTTTCCAATTTCTTAGCTTTGCAAGGGATTCTGGGTAAGAGAACCTGGGGGTAGGCAGTCGAGTGACCCCATCCTGAATTCCCCTGGGTGTCTACTTTTCAAAAATGTATAGGTTTGCTAGGTTTCCCTAGGTGCCGGCAGAGCTAGGGTTCAAAAACAAAAGGTAGTCTCTTTGCCCAAAATGTGCACAATTTCACTGAAAAATTGAGTTGTGACCACGTTGCGTTTTGCACTGTTTCCTGTCGCAGCCACTATGCCTACCCAGGCAAGTGAGGTACCATTTTTCTCGGGAGACCTGGGGGAACGCTGGGTGGGTGGAAATTTGTTGATCCACGCAGATTCCGGAACTTTCCACCACAGAAATGTAAGGAAAATGCGGTTTTTTTTCCAATTTCTTAGCTTTGCAAAGGATTCTGGGTAAGAGAACCTGGGGGTAGGCAGTCGAGTGACCCCATCCTGAATTCCCCTGGGTGTCTACTTTTCAAAAATATATAGGTTTGCTAGGTTTCCCTAGGTGCCGGCAGAGCTAGGGTTCAAAAACAAAAGGTAGTCTCTTTACCCAAAACGTGCACAATTTCACTGAAAAAGTGAGTTGTGACCACGTTGCGTTTTGCACTGTTTCCTGTCGCAGCCACTATGCCTACCCAGGCAAGTGAGGTACCATTTTTCTCGGGAGACCTGGGGGAACGCTGGGTGGGTGGAAATTTGTTGATCCACGCAGATTCCGGAACTTTCCACCACAGAAATGTGAGGAAAATGCGTTTTTTTCCCAATTTTTTAGCATTGCAAGGGATTCTGGGTAAGAGAACCTGGGGGTAGGCAGTCGAGTGACCCCATCCTGAATTCCCCTGGGTGTCTACTTTTCAAAAATGTATAGGTTTGCTAGGTTTCCCTAGGTGCCGGCAAAGCTAGGGTTCAAAAACAAAAGGTAGTCTCTTTGCCCAAAACGTGAACAAATTTCACTGAAAAATTGAGTTGTGACCACGTTGCGTTTTGCACTGTTTCCTGTCGCAGCCACTATGCCTACCCAGGCAAGTGAGGTACCATTTTTCTCGGGAGACCTGGGGGAACGCTGGGTGGGTGGAAATTTGTTGATCCACGCAGATTCCGGAACTTTCCACCACAGAAATGTGAGGAAAATGCGTTTTGTTTTCCAATTTCTTAGCTTTGCAAGGGATTCTGGGTAAGAGAACCTGGGGGTAGGCAGTCGAGTGACCCCATCCTGAATTCCCCTGGGTGTCTACTTTTCAAAAATGTATAGGTTTGCTAGGTTTCCCTAGGTGCCGGCAGAGCTAGGGTTCAAAAACAAAAGGTAGTCTCTTTGCCCAAAACGTGCACAATTTCACAGAAAAATTGAGTTGTGACCATGTTGCGTTTTGCACTGTTTCCTGTCGCAGCCACTATGCCTACCCACGCAAGTGAGGTACCATTTTTCTCGGGAGACCTGGGGGAACGCTGGGTGGGTGGAAATTTGTTGATCCACGCAGATTCCGGAACTTTCCACCACAGAAATGTGAGGAAAATGCGTTTTTTTCCCAATTTTTTAGCTTTGCAAGGGATTCTGGGTAAGAGAACCTGGGGGTAGGCAGTCGAGTGACCCCATCCTGATTTCCCCTGGGTGTCTACTTTTCAAAAATGTATAGGTTTGCTAGGTTTCCCTAGGTGCCGGCAGAGCTAGGGTTCAAAAACAAAAGGTAGTCTCTTTGCCCAAAACGTGCACAATTTCACTGAAAAATTGAGTTGTGACCACGTTGCGTTTTGCACTGTTTCCTGTCGCAGCCACTATGCCTACCCAGGCAAATGAGGTACCATTTTTCTCGGGAGACCTGGGGGAACGCTGGGTGGGTGGAAATTTGTTGATCCACGCAGATTCCGGAACTTTCCACCACAGAAATGTGAGGAAAATGCGTTTTTTTTCCAATTTCTTAGCTTTGCAAGGGATTCTGGGTAAGAGAACCTGGGGGTAGGCAGTCGAGTGACCCCATCCTGAATTCCCCTGGGTGTCTACTTTTCAAAAATGTATAGGTTTGCTCGGTTTCCCTAGGTGCCGGCAGAGCTAGGGTTCAAAAACAAAAGGTAGTCTCTTTGCCCAAAACGTGCACAATTTCACTGAAAAATTGAGTTGTGACCACGTTGCGTTTTGCACTGTTTCCTGTCGCAGCCACTATGCCTACCCAGGCAAGTGAGGTACCATTTTTCTCGAGAGACCTGGGGGAAGGCTGGGTGGGTGGAAATTTGTTGATCCACGCAGATTCCGGAACTTTCCACCACAGAAATGTGAGGAAAATGCGTTTTTTTTTCCAATTTCTTAGCTTTGCAAGGGATTCTGGGTAAGAGAACCTGGGGGTAGGCAGTCGAGTGACCCCATCCTGAATTCCCCTGGGTGTCTACTTTTCAAAAATGTATAGGTTTGCTAGGTTTCCCTAGGTGCCGGCAGAGCTAGGGTTCAAAAACAAAAGGTAGTCTCTTTGCCCAAAACGTGCACAATTTCACTGAAAAATTGAGTTGTGACCACGTTGCGTTTTGCACTGTTTCCTGTCGCAGCCACTATGCCTACCCAGGCAAATGAGATACCATTTTTCTCGGGGGACCTGGGGGAACGCTGGGTGGGTGGAAATTTGTTGATCCACGCAGATTCCGGAACTTTCCACCACAGAAATGTGAGGAAAATGCGTTTTTTTTTTCCAATTTCTTAGCTTTGCAAGGGATTCTGGGTAAGAGAACCTGGGGGTAGGTAGTCGAGTGACCCCATCCTGAATTCCCCTGGGTGTCTACTTTTCAAAAATGTATAGGTTTGCTAGGTTTCCCTAGGTGCTGGCAGAGCTAGGGCTCAAAAACAAAAGGTAGTCTCTTTGTCCAAAGAGCGCAAGATTTCACTGGGAAATTGAGGTGCGACCACGTTGCGTTTTGCGCTGTTTCGTGTCGCAGCCACTATGCCTACCCACGCAAGTGAGGTACCATTGTTTTTGGGAGACCTGGGGGAACACTGGGTGGGTGGAAATTTGTTGATCCAAGCAGATTCCAGAACTTTCCTCCACAGAAATGTGAGGAAAATGTGTTTTTTTTGTCAAATTCGTAGGTTTGCAAGGGATTCTGGGTAACAAGACCTGGTGGTAGGCAGTCAAGTCACCCCATCCTGAATTCCCCTGGGTGTCTACTTTTCAAAAATGTATAGGTTTGCTAGGTTTCCCTAGGTGCCGGCAGAGCCAGGGTGCAAAAACTACAGGTAGGCACTTTGCTAAAAAAGGGTCAATTTGTAACTGCAAAATTTAGGTGTCACCACTTTGCATTTTGCGCCGTTTCCTGTCGCAGGCACAAGGGCGACCCACACAAGTGAGGTACCGTTTTTATCGGGAGACTTGGGGTAATTCAGATTTGTAAATCAACTGTTATTACCAATTGAGCTTTTGCGCATTTCTCCCTTTCAATGAAAGACATTGTGTAAAAAAAAAATAATTTTGAAAAATGACCAATAATTCTCATGCTAGTATGAGTATTCCCAATTTTGAAAATTAGCAATAATATACTGTTTCTGAACTCTATATTTTGTACTCAATTCAGAAATACATAGGTGTCTTTCATACAGATTTTTCCATGTATACATTTTCCAAGACAAAGTGCTCTATACCCAGTAAATGAAAAAATACCATTGCAAGTTGCTGCTCAGTTTTTGGATCTGGGTTCGTCGGGTTCTTGGTGAAACTACAAGTCCTATATATCCCCACAACCAGGAAGGTCTAACGGATGTAATGGTATATTGCTTTCTGAGAGCTGTCAAAACTAGAAAAAGTTATAGGTGAAAACGTTGAGACAAAAGGCTGTTTTTTTCAACAAATTTTCAATTATTCCAATATTTAACTGTTAGTTTCTATAAAGAAACCTTCATGGATTTAGACAAATGACCCCTTTCTGAATTCAGAATTTTGTCTACTTTGTGAAAATGTACAGCTTTCTAGGATCCATTATTGCTTTCAAACTCATTTCTACCATTAACTGGAAGGAGGTGGAAAGCTCTAAAAATAGCAAAAATAGGCTATGTCCCAGAAAAATGCCAAAACTGTGTGAAAAATGTCGGTTCTCTGACAAAAGACTGTCATTTCCTAAAAGCTGAGAAAATGGAGATTTCAGCCCCACAAACCCTTTTTTGATAACATTTTCAGGGAAAAACCCAGAGGCTTTCATTTGCAGGCCGTTTTTCCCATTTTTCTGAAAAAAACAAAAACATCACTATATTTTGGTTAATTTCTGGGACCCCTCCAAGGTAATCCACAAACCCTGGGCACCTTTAGAATCCACATGATGTTGGAAGAAAAGGACGCAAATTTGGCGTGGATACCTTATGTGGTCAAAAAGTTACAAGGGCCTAAGCGCGCACTACCCCAAATCGCCAAAAAAGGGCTTAGCACAGGAGGGGAAAAGGCCTAGCAGCGAAGGGGTTAAAGCAACTAAACAAAGTACTACGGCCAGGCATCGCGCACACTAACCGAGTTTCACAAACGTCAAGGGTTATCGGATTACGATATCCTCGCAAAAATGCAAAACCCTCGGTTTTTGGCAATTGCAATCGTCAAATAAAACAACTAAGAACCAAGTACTAAGAACCACAAATGCAATGGAACCATGCAAACAACCAAGTACCAACAACAACTAAGGACTCTGGGAGCGACCCACAAATACTTAACTGAAAGAACAATGGCGTCACCAGGAAGGCCCGTCAATCGTCTCGCTGTACCAAGGACTACGCCAGGCGCCAAAACAGGTCGACAGTCAGGGCATCAGTCCGTCGCAACCGTCAGGAGGCGGGGATCTTCGCGGAAAAGTCTTCGGGCCACTTATTTCGACAACAGGATCGATGAAGCGGGGTGCACCTTCCCTCGGAGATTTCACACGAAGGTCCTCATGATCGTCGGGCTTTGGACCGGTACCGCTGATGTCGCCCAACGTTGGGCGCCAACTGAAGGACTGGGCTATTCTAAGGCCCAGCGGTGCCAGGGGACAACACCTGAAACCTTCGTGGGTTTACCTGTTCCGGCGTACAAATGACAGAGACACGGGACACTTCCTTCGGCGTCAAAGATCGAAGTTTTATTTACTGCAGGGAACACAGAAGTCACAAGAAGTACAGCATGTGTAGGTTCTAGGAGACTGCTTCAAATTGCAACTGTGGATCGCTCCTTTTATACAGATTTCAGTCATAGAACAACATGGCGAACAAAAGGTTACAACTTAGTTCCCACAGTAAAATTCAAAAGGGTCGCTTTCATGTATTCAGGGTCCCGGAACATAATTACAGTAGCATCGCCGGTTCCCAACTGTAAAAGTACGTTTCTCATCATTAAGTACATTCCATTCCGGCTGTAAACAAGTTAAGGAAGAAGTCAGAAACAGGTGCAAGGGAAGACAAAGATAATCAACAGATTGAAGAAGAGTGTAAGGGGGTGATATCGGAAACACGATTGCAGGATCAAAGGAGACATGCCTAATGAATGCACGGCTGAAACAATAGACCGGCACGGCAAGATGAGCCTCGAGCGGGGCCATCTGCCTGTGCAGTGTCATCCCCCTCATCATACAGACACCCTCAAAGGAACACGTGTCTTCCGCAAGAGCTTGGGAATCCCAGGATCACAAAGCGGACAGTGTCCGTTCACTGGCTACTTGAGGGCAAGAGACAAAATGGCTGCCGTATCTAAAATGGAACCTGTGGGCTCAGACGAAGAAACCCATGAATAAGACGAACGGTTCAGGTCAGGGTAGAGAAAACGCGTACACCCACTAAACTCGTCATTTGCGGTTCATAGATACCAAACTCGTCCATATTTGAGCGAGTTAAAAACACCACTTTAATTGTCACGGAACCTCAAGTGTTCCTCCAAAATGTGCTCACATCGTGTGCTGCTGACGTTTCTGCATGCCTAGAAGAACACAATGACCCAAAGAATGTAATGGCTGCTTTTTCAAAAATACAGCACCACATTAAAAATGTGTTGGTCCGAGTGCCCAAAGAGAACACTAAAAGGCCCCAGGGGTGGTTCAACAACAAGTGCACTAAGGCACTGAAAGACCTAAAAAGAGCCCTGTCTTTAAAACCTAAAAACCCAGACCTAATACGTGAGACCAGGAGAGTATATAAATTATCTATTAAAGAAAGAAAGTTGACTCTGAAAAAGGAGGCATGGGAATCATTAATGGAGGCATCAAGACAGAAGAACAGCTCTGCTTTCTGGAGGGTGGTAAAATCTTTATACCAGTCAAGGGATAACGATAACACCATGGACTTAGCCATAACGGGTGAAACGTGGGTAAGTCACTTTAGACAATTGTATAATCATCTAATCCCCGGAGAAAGTACAACATTATCAGGGGTATGGCCATCAATAGAAAAGGGACGACATAATAGTGCCATAGAGCATCCCCCAGCCCACCCATTCCCTATGGACCTATTATTCACCGTTGAGGAAGTCCATGACGCCATCAGGGAAAGTGCACCAGGCAAAGCCCCACGACCAGGCTGCATGCCGGTGGATGTTTATAAAGCAGAACCGGACTTCTGGGCTCCCTTGCTTACAAATGTTTTAAATAAGGGAAATCAGAGTGGGTTTATTGATACCTGGACTGACGCTATCGTGGTCCCGATATTTAAAAAAGGCAACAGGGACGACCCTACCTGCTATAGGCCGATATCCCTTTTGGATGGCCTAATGAAGGTGGCTGGAAGAATAATCCTAAAAAGAATGCAACTTTGGGAGGTAGACCATAACGTAGTTTCCCATCTACAGTACGGGTTCAGAAAAGGAATAGGGACAATTGAACAGTGCCTAAATTTGTCCCTTCTTGTCTCCAAGTACACACACGCCAAACGCGGAGCACTTTTTATAACCTTTATCGACCTTAGCTCCGCGTTTGATTGTGTTGATCATGACTTTTTGTGGTCAACATTAGGAGAAATGGGCATTGATAACCATATCATTACTTTTATTAAAGAGCTCTATAAAGACGCAGGGGCAAGAGTTAGGTATGGGAAACACGGGGAATGCACGGAGAAATTCCCGATTACTAGAGGGGTGAGACAAGGTTGTATACTGGCCCCGCTGCTTTTTAGATACTATATTAACTCAATTGGCCAGCACCTTTCAACCCTACCTAATGATTACCCAACCGTCAAGGGCTCTCCGGTCCCAATTTTATTATATGCCGACGATGCAGCTATAATGTCCCAGACTAAAGTCGGTTTACAAGGGCAGTAAATAAGTTTACGTGCTATATGAGGGATAGAGGCCTCAGAGTTAATACCTCGAAAACTTTCACGATGCCATGTACCCGGAAGATTAATAGAATTCCTTGTACCATATTCCTAGATAATCAAAAAATTACAACAGATAAATTCTGCTATCTAGGAATTTTGTTTGATAGACGGTGTCGCTGGCAGGCAGCAATAGCCGCTAGGAAGCTGGCTTATAGCCGTACCATAGGCGCCCTGCGTGCTTTTTCCGATAAAACTGGTGGTAAGCCTGTAAAGGAGCTGATCCAGATTTATCGGGCTAAATGCGTATCCACGGCTACCTATGGTGCTGGCATATGGGGTATTGAGAAAGACCACTCCCAACAGAGTTGTGAAAACCAATTCATTTGCCACCTTCTGGGAGTGGCCAAAAGTACCTCCACGTATATGTCACACATTGAAGTAGGAGTTACATACCTTAATGACATCATTAAGATGTCCCCCATTTTGCTATGGCACAAAGTGTGGGTCACACACGAAGCCAGTTTTAACAGAGACCTTATCGAAGACTGTTTAGCCCTAGAGGGGGCAGCTAATGTTAAATGGTTATCTTATGTGAGATCCACACTTACTGATTTAGGCCACCCAGAGTATTTTGATAACCCTACAACTCTAGACGGGTTATCAAGATTAGCTTTGAAAAAAATGATAACCACCCATCTAGAAACTGCGAGATGGAATAGCGAAAAATTAAAACACACTGTGTTAAACTACCAGGAAATTACACCAACTGAGGGTTTGCAAACTTACCTCGTCCTGGTACAGAGCCCATATCCCCGAATGTTGTTGACCCGCTTGCGTCTGGGCTCCTTCTTCCGCATGGTCACCTTACCTAACGTTAATGACTGGTCCTCTAATAAACTAATATGCCCTTGTGATAACACATCGGTGCAGTCTAACATTCATATTATGTTTTTTTGTAAATCATATACAAACCCCAGAAAACAATTTCTGATGCCGTCATTAAAACGATGGGGGTTACGAAAATGTAGATCAGCATACCAGAAAATGTTACAGTTAGAAGGAGATCATGTTATTTACGCCGTCTCATGTTTTCTAAAAATGGTAATAACGTATAGAAAATCATTGTATTAAATCACCTTCTTGTGGTACATTGTTATTTGTCACTAATGAAATGCTTGTATTTTATGGTTTTTATGAATTTTATGAAATGCTTTTTAATGATCAAGTAAGCGTTTATCTTGTACTGATTATGCACACGCCACTTTAAACGTTGTATGTATAAATGTTTTTGCAGTGCTTTATGATTTTAACTGAAAAATCGAATAAAGCTTACTTTGAATTTGAATTTGACTATCTGACAGTCACAACAACTGAAAAGGAGTGTACAATGTATCATGTATATCACTCACTTAGAGAATTAAGAAAGTTCCATATCTAGCAGTGCTTTATTTGTGCCGTGGTTGCAGATGGTGGGCATCTGCACTCAGTTTTTGGGAAGGAGATTAATTTTGCATCAGCAGATTTTCACCCAGAATAAATGACAGAAAGTAGAAAAGGGGGTAAAAGTAGGAGAAAGAGAAAGACAGGAAAATAGTGGCAGTGGGAGAAAGCAGGGATGAAGAACAAACTGCAAGAAGAAGATAAAGGGACAGGAAGTGTAGGTGTATGGAAGAAATACACTGGAAGTGGAACCAAGACTAGGCAGCCTTGGTATTCTGCAACCCTGGCATTCGTGAACAATAAAGGCGGGCTCAGAAATCTGTAGGCCCCCTTAATTTATCTTTTTTATACATTAAGCATTGACACCCAGTAAAAGGGGAGCCTGGCAGAATGTGTCTATGGTATATTATAGTTTGAAGCCGATCAGTGCCAACCGTCGTGCCATTGAGTTTCTAGGGAATTAAATAAAAGGTATCCCTAAATTACCTTTTTGCTAGAAAGAGACCTTGGAGTAAAAACTGCGATTTCAAGCTAAGGTCTCTAGAGGTGGGTGTGTGTGGTTATACCAGCACTGGGGAACAAGGTTTGTAGTTGAAGGAGCATGGGTGTGAGCAAGTTGTGGGTCAGATATTGGGACAGGTGGAAGGAGGCGAAAAGAAAGACGTATCTTTGTTCTATTTGGCATGAGGTTCTTCTTCTACATCCACTCCTCAATCCTATTCATAAATGTGTTATGGCTAAAGGCTTCTGCTCAGTGTCAGGGAAAGTGTAGGAGTACCACTTTCCTGCAGGTACACCGGAGTGCCATCGGAAAAGAAGTGGAGGGTGAGCTAGACGGATCTCAGAGTGAAATGAAAGGGGATTATGTACAAGTTGAAAATGAAGGCAAATGTTTAAACCTAGAGGAAATTTTGCAAGTACATATTTTCATTATAGATATCTAAACCAGATTCATCCCACTGAGCTATCTTAATGCATTTCTGTCACACAAGTAACACCTTACAATGATCCTTTGCCATGTAAACTCAAAGTAAATACTTTTTGGAAAAAGAACAACGGTGGAGGATTCCCACCAGAACAGCACCTGGTCAAATATTCTCCCAAAGTTAGTTTAGACCCACACTATAATACATGGGACAATATGTGTGCACACTTCAATAACACCCACCGTTACAATGTTGGTTCAATACATGAACTATGAATTACTTTAAACAAGGTCAAGGTGCACCACTTCAGAGTTTGCATGAACTGATAACTTTGATGAGGTTAACAGCAATAATCACATTAGTTGTTACTTGTGTTCTTTAAGAGTTCTTTTATTAGGTTCAGTTGTAAGTAACAAATCACACACAGGAGCTACAGCCGACGCGTTTCGTCCTCTTGGGACTTCTTCAGGGCGAAGTGAAAGATAGGAAAATGGACTTGTTATTATGTCCACCTGCAGTACAACGTCCTCCTCCGTCTGCTACCTGACGGAGGAGGACGTTGTACTGCAGGTGGACATAGGAACCAGGGGATGCCTTAGTTCACTTTATTAAGAGTGCCTAAGCAGAAGGTTTAATATCCCTTTCCTTACAACAAGCCAACAATAGATAGCCAGACTAAACCTACATCTTCCATTACCCTGGTTCCAGCTTTCTATGGATCAATATCCATATTCTTGATGATAATAACAAGTACAATATTGAAATACCTTCCCAAGAGAATTTTGGCAGTACAGACTACAAACAGATATATACCGCCTAATAATAAGAACGGCTCGGACAGATGAGATTCCTCCACAGAGAACTTTTTGTTCAACAGGATACCCTAGCGAGCATAATAAATCGTTACAGATATTTCCACGCACCCTGATAGTCACGGGAGAAGACATAAGGACACTTTCCTATCTTTCACTTCGCCCTGAAGAAGTCCCAAGAGGACGAAACGCGTCGGCTGTAGCTCCTGTGTGTGATTTGTTACTTACAACTGAACCTAATAAAAGAACTCTTAAAGAACACAAGTAACAACTAATGTGATTATTGCTGTTAACCTCATCAAAGTTATCAGTTCATGCAAACTCTGAAGTGGTGCACCTTGACCTTGTTCAAAGTAAATACTTGTTTTCTTTCCTTACTTCAAACATAATATTTTTTCATGTTAAATAAACATTGGGGTGGCACACTGATTGGATTGCCCAGCGGGGGGACAAGTCAATATGCTGATAGCTTAGGTCGAAAAGGAATATGTACAACAGATTGGTTTGCATCCTAAAAAAGATGACATGAACCTCAATTCTTAGTGAAGCTGCAGTAGCCACGTGAACTTAATGTTTGACCTAACTGAAGAAATAATAATAACCATTGCCTTATAAGAAGTCTGTGATCAACTTACAACCTACTATGCTTCTAAGATTAAAAAAATAAATGCAGGTATCAAAAATGCTGCGGTCTTTCTAACAACAACCCCTGTTCATTCCTATGGCCTATGCATTTGATAATGGTTAGCACTTTTATTTCGGTACCCTAGTCTGTTTTCTGTCCCAGACCCAGCCTTCACAAGAGATTCGTATCTAGGGGCGTTCTCTCTCCGTTTTCGGGCCCCAATGGTGGGTACTTTAGAAATTAAAACCATCTGCTGTCATTTACCCTACAGGAAGGTGCTGAAAACTTTTATTTTCTGTTAAGCTCCCCACTCTGTTATTATTGTTAGCTATTGCTGCTTTTGTCAGTCTCGTTTCTAGCGCCAAAGTGCCCTTTCGGTTGAACGGTGCGCTTTATAAATGCGTTTCCATTCCATTCCCTAAACCCTTAGTGCTACAAAACATGACATTCCATGCACCTAAAGTGAAACTGCCGACCTGGCATTTGCTTCGAAAGCCTCTTCTTGCCAACCGACGTTTGAGGACTTGAACCGCGTTATTTCGTTAACACACAACCCATATAGCTAACTCACACCAGTTCCCTGCTTCTGACAAAAAATAAATACACGCAGTTCTGGCACGTCAGGAATGAGACAGTTTCCGAAAGGAGGCTATGAACTGGGCGCTTTCCATGTCAAAATAAACCGCCAGGGCGTGCAACTGTTTCTAATTATTTTTGCTGAAAGTGGGCTGTGAAACTTGGGCTTTGGCTGCGCTCGGCGGCTGCCCCGCTCCTGCTGGCACTCTCATTACACGCAGCAGTGGGAACTCCAAAAGGGGCGCGAGGGAGCGCCAAAGCCGGTTTGGGCCAGCTGTGCGTGACGGGTCGCGGAGCCGCTGCCGCGTCAGGCTGTTTGAAGGAGTTTGAGGCTTCGTTTCTGGGACCCTTTGTTAGTTGGTTGCACTTGTGGCTTGCTGGCAGCCTTCGCGTCGTGTGTTCCAGGGATCTATCTCTTTAGGCCGCGAGGATGAAGGCTGTGACGTCGCTGGCGCTGCCGCTAGTCTTCCTGCTCCTCGTCCGCCTCCCGCTAAGTGTGTCCCAGCCGCCGAGGTAGGTCCTTTGTGGAGCGGTGAGGTTTTTTTTTACTATGGTGTCTCTTCACTTCTCGAGTTCGTTCGTTGTATGGGAGGCATATAATACAACGCGCATTTGTAAAGTGCTCTTTTACCCGAGGGCCACTCGGCGCTATTGACTCCAGATATTTACTGTAACCTAACTCAGTACTTTTCATTTATCGACCCGGGAGGATGAAAGTTGACATAGAGGGGTTCACCCAGGGCTTTAAGTGGGCCGATCCTCAGCACCGGCAGTTCGAATAAAAAAGCAGGTGCTGGTACGGCTCCCTATTGGGCGGTCCATTTTTGCCCTCACTCAGGATGAAAAAAATAATTTGAACTCTGCAGCAGTACCACCCTTCACTGCCTGTGTTGTAACTTCAAAGAGACTCATTAGAGTGCTTTCACAGTCTCATCGTTTCAGAATAGAAGCATTTTCAATATTATATACAAGGAAGCCATCGTTGTTGCAATTTATCTTATGCAACTAACAACCACTGGTAAAGACAATAACCCTGGCTTGTTGTATGTGTAATGTTATGTACATCAGGATGCAATGATAGAAACAGCAAAATATCAGTGGGGCGGCACACTATGCTAAACCTAGACCTTTAGTTTAGGTGTTTTTAAGCCATGCCCTTAATTACATCGGCCACGCCCCTTTGAGAGACCCTCCAGTATTTTCATACCAATTAAAAGCCTGGATTCACCTATGTGTGCATGCATGGGGGTTTAAGCCCACGTCTGCTCAGGCAATGCATTAGTCCACTGAGCTCTCAGATTCTGGCTACTTTTGGGAAACAACCTGCCTTTATGTTTACAGCAGCCACAGTTGACAACCGCTATATCAAATTAACTTACAGTTATCTGAAGGCAGGCAGGGGCGGCCTTAGGCATGTGCAAGCTGTGCACCATCACAGGGCCACCAAACCCCTGGGGCCACCACGCCAATATATATCCTTAATATAATAATCCTTTTGGATGGATACATATTTGCGTGGCCCCTGGCAGGGATGTGGCGGCCTCTAGCTCTGTTCCACTTCCAAACACCCTCACCCCCCCTCTTCACTGGCCTCCGTGCTCCCCCGGACCCCCCCTTCCGGGGCCCCCTACCTACGCTCCCTGCCCAGCCTGAGCCTAGAGCCGCCCCTGAGGCAGGGAATGCAGCTACAGTGCTTTGCAAACCGATGAGGGCATTTACAAGTGGAGCATAGCATTAAAAACTTAAAACAACAAAAATTAAAACAATGATAATACACAGTGACGAACAGTCTTAAAAGAAACACTCAACACGAGGTACAATTATCTGGGTGCACTCTGCCTAGATAAAGTGCCATTTTCACCCCCACAACCATGCCCTAAAACAAACTGAATAGGTTCCTCTTTTGTATTAATATTTAATGAAAATATTTAGTCACATACCTAAATGCCTGACTTCAGTGTTGCATCTGCCCAACATTTAGACACTCGTTTCCATGACCCCGAAATGTATTAATTTATGAATGCATTTCTGCAGGTGGCATGTCTAAGAGAAACGTGCTTTCGTCATGCACATGCGTATGCATTCAGGCGCGGCGTGACGGCTGTGTCCTTTTCGGAAAGATTTGTGGTGCGTAGCGTGAAGAAAGATGCCAGGAGATGGGGGATTGCAGAGCTCAATGTGGTATACAAGCCTAGAAACTATGCAATCAAACGCAAATTCTTTGACATTTTAAAGGCTAGGGGGCAAATCTCTCTTTAGTTTTAAACTTGCAGGGCCTTCTAGCAGTGGCACTTGGGGCCCAAAACCATGCCACATTTTCGGGAAAACCACTATGTCATGGTTCTCATTTGGATTACTTGCAAGTAAACGACTCTCGTGTGAATATCATCAAAACGGGGCACCATCCTTTGCCCACTTTTCACTTAAGTCTGAAAGCGGAGCCAGCAAAGCAACTTCTTCATTTATATTTTATATAAATATATATTTCCTGTCTCTCTGACCTTGGTGACTGCAGCAAACTACCGAGCGGAGCGTGCACTTTGCCTCTGCCTGTTCTCTGGCCCGTTCCTTTACCAAATCCCCTACTTCTGCGCTTACAGATGTTCGCTAGCAACATGTAAGCCCCTGACGTCACTAGTGACCCCTTCAGAGCACTCTCTATGCAGATAATGATGTATGGAGCCCCCCACTTATGGGTCTATGCTGTCTGTCCTTCCCTCTGAGGATGCATACGGTGACCTAGAAACCTCCAACATGCTTAGGGGGGACTCCTCTGGAGACCTGGCATGTCCTTCCGATACGCCAGGATTGACTAAGAAAGGAACAACCTTCTTGTAGTGTGCACTGTTCCTATAGGAAAAGAATCCCTTTTCCAAAATGATATTGATTGCTAAACGAATAGTTCAAAACACTAGACAATGTGAGATTTCACGTTGTGTTGTTTAATTCTTACTTGAAGAATTGTATTCTGACATTTCATAGAGACACAAGCAACATTGTTTTGAGTCTATAACAAATATTTAACTTAGTAGTCATAAATCATTGTGTTTTCAAACTGTAATTGTTTGAGACACTCTTATGCTATTTGCACATTTCTTAATAAATGGAAAACCATAGTTGATAATTGCTCAATAATCAAACTGATGAATTCTTTGAGAACATGGTGCCCAATGCATTTCGGGACCTGTCGGTACCCTTCGTCAGGGGAGGAATCCTAGAAAATATACAAACAACTTATCAATACATAGAATAATGGTACACTATATACATATATATCAAGTTATAAACTAGCGAAGTGGTATTTGTGACACTGGGGGGAAAAGAAAAACATATCATAATGACATCATCCTCATGAAATGCTGTGATAAAATATCCTGACCTTCCTTTTTGGGTACAATTTCAATAATTTGTGCTCGTAATTGCGCAATGGTATGGTGATTCTCTTCCCAATGAATGGCTATTGGTGTGCTTTTCTTATTAGCCCTGATGTTACTTTTGTGCTCTGTAAGCCTAATCTTAACCCCTTCCAGGCTCATGACGAGCTGGGCTCGTCATGAAGTAGCCTCCTACCAGGCTGATGACGAGCCCAGCTCGTCATGATCAATGGACTTTTGAAAATTCCAGCACAGGAGGAAAATATCATTAGCAGCGATGGTGTTAAGTTTACGTTCGGTCTTGCCCACATACAGTTTGCCACACGGGCATTTGAGACAGTAAACTAAATTGATGCTATTGCAATCTGATGTGTGTTTGAGCTTGATGGTTCTGCCTGTCATCGGGTGAGTTAAGGTTTCACCAGTGATTATGTTGTTGCAATGCACGCAATTTAGGCATTTCATGGTTCCTTTGAATTCCTGATCATTTTGAATATTCTTGGGTGACCGAACGATATCCATCAAATTTTGGCCTCTCGTGTAGGCAAATATAGGTCTTTCTTGAAAAATGCCATTGAAATCAGACTCGCTTTGTAGTATTTCCCATCTTTTCAGTATACTACGTTTAATATGACTAGCAGCAGTCGAAAATTTGGAGACGAATGTGAATGCGCTTTTAGATGCTTTACTCACTGGAGTCAACAGTGTCTGACGTTCTACTATAGCAAGTCTGTCGATGCATTGATTCAAAACTTCAGGAGGGTAACCGCGCTCTTCAAATCTCCTGCGATGGACAAGCTTCTTGTAATTATTTAGTTAAAGCTGTTTGTAGAAAGGTGGTGGGATCACTGTCAAGGAGTTGGTAAGTGTGTTGATCTTCAATGTGTTCATTAACTTTTTTGTTGTAGTGTTCGGTGTCCATGATAACTAGAGCCCCTCCCTTGTCTGCTGGTTTGAGAGTGATACGAGCATTCTGGGTTATGGATTGTACTGTGTGGTAGTCATGTACCGTGAAGTTTTTTAGCTTCATTGACTTATACCTGATTTTAGATAAGTCTCTTTTAACCGTGTCCTCAAAGTAATCAATAATCTTGTGAGATGTTGGAGCCATATATTTACTTTTTGGTTTGAACTTTGCTTCTTCTGTTGATTGTTCAGACATCCCATGACATTCTTAAAATAATGGCATAGTCTGAGTTTACGCATAAATTTGAAGAATGCTATGTTTGTTTCAAGTGATGTGGTGTCGTTCGTAGGTACAAAAGACATACCTTTATTCAAAGTCATGATTTGCTTTTTGGATAAATCAAAAGATGATATATTAATGATGAGGGTAGATTTTTCCCACTGCGCAGTAGTTTTCCCTCTCCCTCTCCTTGTGGGGCGCTTGTAGATACTTGTGTCGCTGCTACAGTCGTTGGTGGAGGTTGCCCTCCCGTCAGAGCCTGTGATAAAAAAGAAGTCGAGGGACCTGTGATGGTTAGTCAATCCTTTATCACTTTTGTGCTAGCCAACACATCTCTGTAGTGTAGCACCCTTTAAATAACTGATAAATTTAGATTACATTTAAGATTTGAGTGCTCCTCTTTTCCCCTTTTTTCCGATACGCCACACACATGTACGCGACCCCGTCATACCAGTGGTCGAAGTGGGGAAACAAAAGTAGGGGGACTGTGGGTGGAGAATCGGGGGGCGGGAATAACCGAAGATTGGATCAGTGGGTGGAGTCAGGGGTTGCAGCTAGAAATAGCAAAACATACCAATTTTTAGTACATTTAGCATTTCACTGACCAGTTACAGCTTATAACGTTATTTAATTCAAACAATGGATAAACATGTTTATTTGAGGTTTTATTCAGGAAAAAGCAAACACTCATAGGGAATACAGGTTTATGTAAAGCGTGCGAAATATAAGCAGGAACAACATGTTACCTTAATTGTTTCACTCTCACAGTTCAGAAATCCATGAATAGTTTTTGTCTCAAACATTGAGGACATGAATATAGGGCTCCTCCTGTACAAATGTGTTAAGCAGGGCTCAGAAGAGAGAATCTAGACTAACAGAAACCCACAAAGGCTCCTTCATATTCATGTCACCCAGCTAGCTGCTCAATCATAATATAGCAAAAATACCAACTGGTGGATAGAATGCAGAACAATGTCATACATTCACTTCAGTACAGAGATCTGGGCCTAAATCTATAGTTTTTTTTCTCACCATGTCATTCCAGTTTGAACCCAGCCATATGCAAATCAGTCTTGATCCTGCACCCAATGGGAACAGTCCAGCCCAAACTATCAGGCCAGGTCCTACCTGGACTGGAAACAAGCTTCCTAGGACCGGTTTTGGGCTTTCAGCCCTCATCAACCAGGATAGCTTGATTCCAGTGGCATTGAGAGCACGGTATGCTCCATTCACTGCTCCTGCCCCATCATTTCTGCCCCGTTCACTGCTTCTGCCCCGTTCACTACTCCTGCCCTGTGCACTGCTTCTGCCCCGTTCACTGCTCCTGCCCGCTCCTAATCACCGCTCCTGCCCCATCACTTATCCTGACCCGTCACTTCTCCTGCCCCGCCACTTCTCCTGCCCCAGCACTTCTCCTGCCTTGTCACTGCTCCTGACCTGTCACCTATCCTGACCCGTCACTTCTCCTGCCCCGTCACTTCTCCTGCCCCGTCACTTCTCCTGCCCCGGCACTTCTCCTGCCTTGTCACTGCTCCTGACCTGTCGCCTCTCCTGACACGTCACTTCTCCTACCCATCACCTCACCTTTCCTGTTGCCTCTCCTGTCCCGTCACTGCTCCTGATCCATCACCTCTCCTGACCCGTCGCCTCTCCTGTCCAGTCACCTCTCCTGACCCGTCATCTCTCCTGACCCGTTACCTCTCCTGACCCCTCTTTTCCCCTGTCACTTCTCCTGCCCCGTCACATCTTCTGCCCCGTCACTTCTCCTGCCCTGTCACTTCTTCTGCACATTACTTCTCTTGCCCGGTCCCCTCTCCTTCCCCATTACCACTCCTTTCCTGTCGCCTCCTCTGTCCCGTCACCTCTCCTGACCCGTCACCTCACCGGTCCCGTCACTGCTCCTGACCTGTCACCTCTCCTGCCCTGTCACTTCCCCTGCCCCATCACTTCTCCTGCCCCGTCACTTCTCCTGCACATTACTTCTCCTGCCCGGTCACCTCTCCTGCCCCATTACCTCTCCTTTCCTGTCACCTCTTCTGTCCCGTCACTGCTCCTGACCCGTCACCTCTCCTGACCCGTCGCCTCTCCTGTCCCGTCACTTCTCCAGCCCCATCACCTCTCCTCCCCCGTCACTTCTCCTGCCCCATCACTTCTCCTACCCAGTCACTACTCCTGCCCTGTCACTTCTCCTGCCCATTACTTCTCCTGCCCGGTCACCACTCCTGCCCCATCACCTCTCCTTTCCTGCCGCCTCTTCCGTCCCATCACTTCTCCTGCCCGGTCACACTCCTGCCCCATCACCTCTCCTTTCCTGTCGCCTCTTCTTTCCCGTCACTGCTCCTGCCCAGTTCACTCTGTGTACAACATTGACAAATTATACAAGGGGGTAAGTTCCCTACAGTACTCTGTTTGGGGAAACCTCCTCTGTATTTACTAACTCTGATCTCACTGGCACATGGTATGCTAAAGGCAGATGGTGGGGGCGCATTGTCATTCGAAAGGGGATAATCGGCCTTAATCGGAATGACAATGGGCCTGCCCGCAGTCAGTGCGAGGTCAGGGAGGGGCTGCTGCAGCCTCTGGAGTTCAACAGAGAAGTGCGAGCCGCCCCTCAACCACACAAGCTGAATGAAAACGTTATTGTTTTTAAGTAGTACTACTCTTGCCGTCCCAGGATGTTTTTTTGAAAGAATGAAGTAGGGGAACGGTCTGAAATAATTTTTTTTAAGTAGGGGCACGCCATGCCCTTCCGATCTCACCCACTTCTACCACTGCGTCATACCAATTTCAAGCAGAGTGGGGGACTGTTGTGTGGTCATAGGGTCTTATTGACTCGGTGTGCAAGCATGCACAGCGTATCTCATCCTTCTGTTGACACTGACATGTAAAGGGTCCCAGAGGTGGGAACTTTATGTCAGCAGGGGTCCCACTTTCATTGCCCATTTTTACAATAGAGTGGTAGCATTCCGCCAAAGTAATGTAATGTATTGTAGCAAATTCTTCAACTAGGCCGGTACTGTTAGAAACGGAGTACCTGCACTTCTTTCATTTGAAAGGGAGAGTAACTGCACGCCTCAGCAGGGGGTCCATACTTTTGATTGAAGAGTGCCAGCACTTCTCAGTAGCAAGCAGCTACTCTGAGGCAGTGAGTACCTACCCTTAAGTATTTCAATTTCAAGCACTGGTGAGCCCCCAGAGTGGCTGAGAAATAGACTACTCCAATTTTAAGTGTGGTTGGTAGATTGTGGATTTATATGTTGGGTTTTGAGAGGTGCAGATGAGTATTGTGTGCGGTTTAGAGTGGTGTTTCAGCTGTGCATTGGTGAACATGTGACCGTGCTTAAACTCGGAGTGAAGAAGCGAGCTGTAAGAGAGATAGAGATATGTTTCTATACGCTTAAACAATCCTTGGGCTATTTGGTAAGAATTTATACTTATGCTTGTGAAAGGTTGGTACAATTACTTTGTAGTCTGAGCTCTGTGGGAAGGGTTGGATGTCACAGATGAAGTTCAAAGGGGGCTCTGGTCTAAATGTGTAGAGGTGATAGCTCTACCTACGTTTGTTGTACTTCAGAGAGTAGGATTGATGTGGTGTTTGAAACTAACTCTGAGTAGGTTGGGCCCAAACAAGACCTTTCTAACCTGACATTGCCCTACTGGCTCACCAATATAGACTCTCCATTCATTTAGCAAGTTAGAAACATTGTGAATGTAAAGTTTTATGTGCTCAGGTTTTTCTTTGTGAATTTTCATTAGCCTACTACTTTGCCTTGAAGATGTTGAGGTGGCTCCACTTTCGGCTAAGACTCAACACTTAACGTCCTATCGGCATCTTTCTACCAGTTCTGACTGTTGCCATTCTATCACTCACAAAATGAGGAGAGACAATTTTGAGTTCCTAATATACACTTGAAAATCCAAATTGTTTTTGTCATAATAACAAGTCTGTGACATTGAAAGCCATGGATCTGATTGTGGCTCACCTTAAGATTTTTAATCTTGAAGACATGCTTCAACGTTTATTGAAGCTGATTTGTCTTGAACCTTTGGCAACAAGGACAATTTATTACAAGGCAATAGTTTTATGGGTCACTTAAGTCTGATGGTGCTATTTAATAGGATTGGAAGTCATCCAGGCATTCCATACTCCGCAGGCAATTGTTTTAGCTTCTTAGGCGTGCACCCAAATTATGTTATCCAAGTTACATAACCTGTGAGTGATATGCTATGAAGAACTCTGTAACTTGTAACCTTCAGTCTTGAGATAAAATGCAACTTTTCCTAACTACGCCAACAATTGTTTTTCACAGAATTAAAAAGAAGACAGATTATGGGGAGTTATTATCCATTCAATTCCATTTGGTGTTTTCTTCAATTTACTCTTGTAGCATAAATGAACCACTCACAACTAAAAGTAAAAGGAGCTAGTCCATACTCTGGCACGCACTTCAATGTCATTATACTGTCTTCTGGCATTAAGGAAAATACATGATTTTAACGATAGATAGATACATTATTACAGTCTAATATTAGTGATGGCCCTTCTTCTGAGACTACCTTTTTTTATCTTTAACAGTCTGAGGTTGTTTAGAATAGTTATATGTCTTGTATTTTTTCTATGCATCTGAGGATTATGGAGCAGTGTATATATCATACTCTTGAATGCCTGCTATAAAATCCAATGATTATATAGTGGTAGGTGGAAAATCAAGTTTAAGTGCACCAGGAGTGTACATTGATAAATCACATCCAGAGTTTCAAGCTCAATAGAATCCAGAGAACAGAAGATAATAAAAAAATTAGATATGCCTATATTGTACAGTGTGAGCTGCTGTAGAAGATATTTGAGATAAGGCATATATTATCAAAATGTCACCTTCATTCCACTACGTTTTGGTTATGAAGAAGTGTCACAGAGTTGACTTACCATTTATTTACATATTTACTGTTCGAAATTTTCAAATCCTGTGTGGGAGCAAGATGGAATGAATTCAAAAGTGAATCCTACAATCTCCATGAACAGGCTTCCCAAAAGTTTTTACTATAATAGAAAACCTATGAGAGAGAGTCGTTTAAAGGAAAAAGGGTATTTGTGAGCAAAGTTAGAAAAGACACAAAACGTCTGGGTTTTTTCCGTCACATGATGTACTTCTTCACATTTATCTTAGTCACGACCATACCTGGTTAATGTGTGTGGATTGGGTGTTCTTTAGGATAACAAAATTCTACCTTTCCCATAACACCTTTTAATTTGTTCTTGTTTTTGTTGTTGTATATGTTTATTTAAAAATCAGTTTCTCTACACACACTCACATTTATATATGTATGTATATCTACTTACGCACATCTTACTTTATATATATTTTATAAATATATATACAAGTATATATATATATATGTATATTTGAAAAAACAAACACAAATGCATTTAGTTTTTTGAAAATTTGTTTTTGTAGGGTTAGCAGCTTTCCCGCGGCGGACATTCCGTCGGGGTGCGGTCGAGTCTGACGTGTGCGCAGATCGGACGGCCCCTGGCTGTCCTCCGCACATGCCCACTGTGACGTCGGATGGCGGTTAAACAAACCCTGTACCCAGTGGCAATCACCACTGGATAGTTATAGAATTTTTTTTTAAACTTTATTGACCAGTTTCAGATTTAACACAAAGTAATTTCCAGCTCTAATTCAATGATAGTCGTGACCCTACACAGTATATGACATATTCACCTGTAGTACATGATTTGTGTCACGACTGTAGCCACATAGAGCACTACAACTCCCAGAATGCCTGATGTAGTCCCTTGTCTCTGTCCTTGCCTGCTGAAGTCCGTTTTCTATATACTTTCTTTCCGCGCTCGCAATGGTGCTTGTCACCTGAGTTTCCTCGCATCGTGGATTGAGCCTTGGATCTGTGTTTACCGTGGAGTGTGTTTTTCTGATGCGGAAACCTTGTTCCGCGCTCGTGTTACAGTTTGTTTTGGAGCACACTGGGATCAGTGGAGAGCAGCGTCGGGGAGCCGCGCTGAGAGCTGGAGAGAGACAGGAGCCGCGCTGAGAGCTGGAGAGAGCAGCGTCGGGGAGCCGCGCTGAGAGCTGGAGAGAGACAGGAGCTGTGCTGTCAGGAACCGCGCTGAAAGTAAGGAACGCGGTACACGGACATCAGCTGCTGAGCCGTGGGGTGAGCTGAGGTTCCAGTGGAGCCTTGATTAGTCATTAGTTGCCTCAGCAGTTTGACAATTGAACAGGTACTAGCAGTTGCTAGTTAGAAGAGTGTTATTGAATCTCTTCCTCTTATTTTTTGCGCAAAACCTTTTTGGACGTTCTTTTTGTGGCAAAGGTACCTTGCTGAACATTTTGTGGATTCACAGTGAGCTGTTGAGTGGCTCGGATTCCGGATTCTGTAACCTTGTGTTTACTTGAACTTTCTTTTTTGAAACTGCTTTGGATCCATGTGATCTGATTGGTGTTATTCACCGGCTGGTGACTTTACTGAAGTGAACTGTAGAAGTCGTGTACTTCTTACCTGATATAAGGATTCTGGGCAAATCTTTTTTTTTTTTTCTTTTCTTTTCTTTATTTTTACCATTTTGCCTTCTTTTCTGTTGGGTGGAGTGGAAGCCTCATCGAGTAAGTGCCCCTTCCTACTATCACATACACAATAAGACAGGGAGTGGGAGGGCCAAAGGTAACTGTCTTGCTCTTGTATTCCTCTGCAGGTCCTTATTTACAACCTCTACGTTTGGCGTTTCTTCTGCTGTCAAGTCCGGTAGATGGTTTCTGGCTGCCACAACTTTATATTTTATTTATCCATTTTTCCCCTTCCCGGGGTGGGGTCCTATATGCGAGTGCACATTTGCATTCGACTGTAGTACCGTATCCAGGGAGGAAGGAAGTTTGCTTCGACCTCGCTCCTGCTGTACCGGATATCCAGGTTAGTCAATCTGGCTTATCGTGACAGAGTGACAAGCCCACGTTGGATTACAGCCTGAGCGATGGAGACTGAGAATATTCTAGCTTCTATGTTAGAGACCCTTAACGCTCTACGGGTGGAAGTAAATGCCGTTAGAGGAGAAAACCAGGACCTTAGAAAGGAGATGGGTACCCTACGTCAGGAGGTAGCAGGAATGGCACGTACCAGTCCTACAGGTTTAAGAGGAGCCCATTACATTAAAGAAGCTACTTTCCAACCTCCGACACACACTCAAAACCCCACTATCCAGGGAGCAGGGCAAGGGTCTCCCACTATTCAAGTAGTGCAACCGATTCAGCTGCCTCTTGCGCCTCCAGAAAGGTTTATGGGGGACCCTAAGAAATTCAGTACCTTCCTGGGTCAGTGTAGGTTACATTTTTTATGTAAGCCAACGGTATTCCCTGATGACCACTCAAAAACAGCCTTTATGTTGTCCTATTTGGGGGGTAACGCAGCTAGTTGGTCGTTCCCGCTCATTGAAAAGAAGGATCCCGTATTAGACGACTTTGAGGGGTTTTGTGACGAGATGCGTAAACTGTTTGATCGTAAGGCACATATGCTGACCTTAGATAGGGAACTGATTACCCTAAAACAAGGATCGCAAGACTTGCTGTCCTATATTACCACTTTTAACCGTCTTGTTGTTGAAACTGATTGGCCAACCTCAAAGAGAATCTCCTTGTTCTATCAAGGGTTGCGAGGTGAATTAAAGGATGTGTTGGCGCAGGTAGTCACATTGCCTCCCACCTGCGAAGAATTAATTGACCTCACAGTGCAGCTTGACCATCGATTACAAGAACGCAGAGGCGACAAACATCGGTATGATTTCCGGTTCCCCATTGTAAAACCAAAGGCCGTTGCAGAAAGCGCTACAACCTCCGATACCTCTGAACCCATGCAAATCGGAGGTGTAAGAGGACCATTATCTCCAGATGAACGTAATCGAAGACGCAATCTCAAACTCTGCATGTACTGTGGGAAATCTGGACACTTCATTAGAGAATGCAGAGCAAAGACTAAAAGTGTCCGTTCTCTTTCCGTGGTGGAACATCCCCTCAATGTGGCGGGAAACGAGAATGCTCAAGCGAGTCACAGACCCCTTGCTTGAGCTTAGACACCGAATCAGAGGTCTACCATGCCATCGCCAATACGATGCAACCAGCCGTACCCCACATGAATGTCTGTGTTACAATCCAATGGCCAGGGGGTCAACCTGTGATGGTACATGCCATGTTGGACAGTGGAGCAACAGGAAACTTCATCGATCTGCAATACGCCAAAAGACTTGGAATTCCTTGTATCCAAAAAGAGACCCCTGAAGCTGTGAAGGCTGTGGATGGGTCTGACTTAACTTCCGGGCCAGTGTGTTATCATACACGTCAGTTGGTGATGCAAGTGGGACAAAACCATCATGAATATATATCATTTGATTTAATTGATGCCCCGCAGTTCAAACTTATTTTGGGAATGCCCTGGTTGACTTTGCATGATCCTGTTGTTAAGTGGGCTGATCGAACTATCACCTTGAGTTCTGCGTACTGCAAGGATCATTGTTCCCTCCCTTGTATTCATGAGATCATCCACGTAGAATCTCCAGCAAGCACTCTGGCAGGAGTAGCAATACCTCTTGAGGTGAATGCCATCTCGTATCTTCCTGAGGTGTATAGCCAATACCGTGACGTCTTCGATGAAAAAGAAGCCAGCAAACTACCCCCTCATCGGGATTATGATTGTGTGATCGAGCTAGAGCCTGGGGCCAACATTCCATGTAGCAGAATATATGCTCTCACAGAATCAGAAAATGTTTACCTTCAAGAGTACCTGAAGAAACTCTTAGCCTCAGGTTTCATACGACCCTCCACTTCTCCAGCATCATCTCCTCTGTTTTTTATCCCTAAAAAGGAAGGGGGTTTGCGAACCTGTATCGACTACAGAGCCATCAATAAAGTAACCAGGAAGAACAGATATCCTCTTCCTTTAATACCTGTGCTATTGGATCAGCTGAAGGATGCGACGATATTCACTAAACTCGATTTGCGGGGGGCATACCATTTAGTGCGGGTTCGTCGCGGAGACGAATGGAAGACTGCTTTCCGCACTAAATACGGGCTCTACGAATATCAAGTGATGCCCTTTGGCCTGTGCAATGCCCCAGCGGCTTTTCAATACTTCATGGATGAGGTGCTGAGGGGATTATTGGATGTATCCTGCATAGTTTACATTGACGACATCCTTATCTACTCCGCCACACAGGAGGAACACGTTAAGCATGTAATGGAAGTACTGGAAAGGCTCCAAAGGCATGAACTATACGCCAAACTAGAGAAATGCTTGTTCCATGCCACTGAAGTAGAATTCCTCGGGTACATCATCGGCCCTAAGGGATTACAAATGGATCATAAAAAGATTCAAGCCATCACCCAATGGGAGTCACCAGGGAGTGTAAAAGCTTTGCAGAGCTTCATCGGTTTTGCCAACTTTTATCGGCGTTTTATACAAGGATTCTCCATGATTATCCAGCCGTTAACTCACCTTTTGAAGAAAGGAGCTATGTTCAAGTGGACGGAGGCTGCTGAGCAGGCTTTCCAAACCCTGAAGAAGTGTTTCATTACGGCACCCATCTTACGCCATCCAGATGCCAGTCAGCCTTTCGTGTTAGAAACTGATGCATCGCATTTTGCTATCGGAGGTGTGTTATCCCAGCGGAATCCAGATACCGGCCAGCTGCACCCAGTGGCCTATTTCTCCAGAAAATTGTCTGCTAGCGAGGTGAATTATAGCATAACTGATAAGGAGTTATTGGCTATCAAGCGAGCGTGCGAAGAATGGAGACATCATTTGTTGGGGGCAAGATATACCGTGGAGATCTTTACAGACCATAGAAACCTTCTTTTCCTGAAGAGTGCAAAGGCTTTAACACCTCGTCAATTGCGGTGGTCGTTATTTTTCTCCGATTATGATTTCGTAATCAAGTATCGTCCGGGCACACAAAATGGCAAAGCAGATGCCTTATCCAGACCGGAATCAGTACTCAAGAATCAGTCTACTGCGATGGAAGATCCCCCCTTCCTTCTTCACAGAGCATCTTTCCATCAAACAGTAGCGGCAGTAGTTGGTCCTGCAGACTTCTTGAAACTAGTAAAAGACAAAAGCAGCCTTGTAGATTCACAAGCCTGGGTAACCAAGGAGCCTCTGCAACGGCAGACGAAAGATGGACTTCTCTTTAGAAACAATCAGTTGTTCCTACCGGACCATGAAGTACAGGAGTTAGTCCTTCAATGGACCCATGACTCATCTTTGAGTGGGCATCCAGGTATCCTCAAGACTTTCCAGTCCACCTCCCGGTATTTTTGGTGGGAAACCATGAGAAAAGACATTGATGAATATGTTACTAAGTGTCCCATATGTATCCAGGCTAAAGCTCAACATCAAAGAAGTACTGGATTGTTGCGTCCTATCCCTGTTCCTCCCTATCCATGGCATACAGTTTCTATGGACTTTATAGTGGAGATGCCTATCAGTTTCGGCAACAACACCATTCTAGTAGTGGTTGACCACCTCACCAAAATGGGTCATTTTATTGCTTTGCCCAAATTGCCCACCTCTGGTGAATTAGCTATAGTTTTTCTGCAGAATGTTGTGCGGTTGCATGGGCTTCCTTCTGTTCTAATAACGGATAGAGGCACTCAGTTCACTTCAAAGTTTTGGAAAGCGCTATGTGAAGTGATGAAAATAGATGCCAGACTATCCACAAGTTACCATCCACAGACAGATGGTAAAACAGAAAGACTGAATCAAACATTAGAGCAGTATTTGAGGTGCTTTACATTACAACAGGAGGAAGAGTGGAGGACGTTGTTGTGGATGGCTGAGTTCGCCTATAATAACACCACTCACTCATCATTAGGGTGTTCTCCTTTCTTTTGTCTCACTGGATATCACCCCAATTCCTTGCCGTTTGACCAGTTATGCCCTTCTTCTCATCCTTCCATACAACAACATCATGCCCATCTTCAATCTGTTTTGAAGTCAGCCAAAGAACAATTGGAGGCAGCCAGAAACCGTGACAAACTGCAGACAGACAGAAAGAGAACCCCAGAACCTTGTTATGTAGTGGGAGACAAGGTATGGTTAAGTACGAAACACTTGAGAGTGAAAGGCAACACACGTTTACAACCTAAGTTTGTGGGTCCCTATCCTATTGTGGCTGTGATTAATCCAGTAGCCATGAAATTAAAGCTTCCTTCTTCCTGGCACATACATTCCGTATTCCATGTGTCCTTGCTGAAACCCTATATCCAAGGGACAAGAGCTGTAGCGAAACCCCAGCCAGTTAGGTTGGAAGGGGATGTGGAATATGAAGTTAAGGCTGTGCTGGATTCTAGAAGGGTGAGGGGGGCCTTGCAGTATCTGATTGATTGGAAGGGGTATGGTCCTGAGGAGCGTTCTTGGGAACCTCTCGGTAACTTACACTGTCCTGGTTTGTTACGGCGGTTTCACACTACGTTCCCATCGAAGCCTGGTGGACCGCCGAGCCGTCGGTCATTGAGAGGGGGTTCTGTCACGACTGTAGCCACATAGAGCACTACAACTCCCAGAATGCCTGATGTAGTCCCTTGTCTCTGTCCTTGCCTGCTGAAGTCCGTTTTCTATATACTTTCTTTCCGCGCTCGCAATGGTGCTTGTCACCTGAGTTTCCTCGCATCGTGGATTGAGCCTTGGATCTGTGTTTACCGTGGAGTGTGTTTTTCTGATGCGGAAACCTTGTTCCGCGCTCGTGTTACAGTTTGTTTTGGAGCACACTGGGATCAGTGGAGAGCAGCGTCGGGGAGCCGCGCTGAGAGCTGGAGAGAGACAGGAGCCGCGCTGAGAGCTGGAGAGAGCAGCGTCGGGGAGCCGCGCTGAGAGCTGGAGAGAGACAGGAGCTGTGCTGTCAGGAACCGCGCTGAAAGTAAGGAACGCGGTACACGGACATCAGCTGCTGAGCCGTGGGGTGAGCTGAGGTTCCAGTGGAGCCTTGATTAGTCATTAGTTGCCTCAGCAGTTTGACAATTGAACAGGTACTAGCAGTTGCTAGTTAGAAGAGTGTTATTGAATCTCTTCCTCTTATTTTTTGCGCAAAACCTTTTTGGACGTTCTTTTTGTGGCAAAGGTACCTTGCTGAACATTTTGTGGATTCACAGTGAGCTGTTGAGTGGCTCGGATTCCGGATTCTGTAACCTTGTGTTTACTTGAACTTTCTTTTTTGAAACTGCTTTGGATCCATGTGATCTGATTGGTGTTATTCACCGGCTGGTGACTTTACTGAAGTGAACTGTAGAAGTCGTGTACTTCTTACCTGATATAAGGATTCTGGGCAAATCTTTTTTTTTTTTTCTTTTCTTTTCTTTATTTTTACCATTTTGCCTTCTTTTCTGTTGGGTGGAGTGGAAGCCTCATCGAGTAAGTGCCCCTTCCTACTATCACATACACAATAAGACAGGGAGTGGGAGGGCCAAAGGTAACTGTCTTGCTCTTGTATTCCTCTGCAGGTCCTTATTTACAACCTCTACGTTTGGCGTTTCTTCTGCTGTCAAGTCCGGTAGATGGTTTCTGGCTGCCACAACTTTATATTTTATTTATCCATTTTTCCCCTTCCCGGGGTGGGGTCCTATATGCGAGTGCACATTTGCATTCGACTGTAGTACCGTATCCAGGGAGGAAGGAAGTTTGCTTCGACCTCGCTCCTGCTGTACCGGATATCCAGGTTAGTCAATCTGGCTGATCGTGACAATTTGTGGCTCCACGTGACTTCGTGCAGTTTTGACAATCAGTGTTTCACACATATAATGCGTTTACCCGACAAATTTTGTTTCAAACAGCATATTTCTGTACCACAGTCAAATCACAGTGTGGGAAACATGCACAGGCTAAATTGATGTATTTAAGTTGTTAGCTCAGTGTCCCAGAAGTCAGCCAATACCCGCAGGCATTAGCCCGCTATTTGGCCTTGTGTTAGGTTGTAATTGTGTTGTGGATGTGTACTGTTTAAAAGGGCCCCAAATATTCTGTTGGCAAGATTTACTGGGAAACGTGGTGGCATATAAATTGTAGTTGAGGTTGCAATATGTTAGACTATATAGCCAGTCCTTACACTTTGGTGCTGCTTTCCGCCTCCATTTGAGTGCAATCTCCCTTTTTGCCAGCAGCAACCCCAAGGCCGTACATTTTCGGACCGATTTGGTAATGTTACTTATGTATCCCAATAAGGCTATGGCCGGTGTAGGGTCTATGTCAAAGCCAATCATGTCCCCTAGTGTGTGAAATATGGCGGTCCAAAATCTGCCGATATTGGAACAGGTCCAAGCCAAGTGCACAAAGTCTGCATGTCGGGCCTTGCATTTGGGGCAACACTGGGGCCTGTCGGGGTCTGTTTTGTGTGACATCTCAGGTGTAATGTAATTTCGACGTAAGAATTTGAAGTGGTTAAGCTTGTGCCGGCTGTTCAATGACATCTCCTTAGTTTGTTACCAGCACGCAGCCCACTGGTCATCAGTTATAGGGTAACCCAGATCAGCCTCCCAGGCGGCCCGTATCATGGCATCATAGACTGGGATTAATTCTACACAGGCCCTGTACAGTTTAGAAACCAAATGGTCCCCCGTGCTGCTATCTATTACAATGGACAGAGGGGTGAGTGAGTTTGGTTAGACTGGAAAGACAGGAACCGTAGCTTTTGAGGCTGCTCGCAGTCGGGTAAGCACACATTTGTCCATGAAGGACGCCTCTTGAAATTTGTCCCCGTCAGAGACTGAGAAGGCTTGGCCCTCGACGTAAAGGTCCCCTATCATGGTCACGTCGAATCTAGTAAGTGTACTCTGCACTATTATTTCCCCAGTTGTTGGTATCTAGCGTGGATTTGGAAGCTGTAAGCTCGGGGAATACATACTCGGAGATCCCAGTATCCTGATCAATTTTTGCCAAGCCCAACAGGTGGTGGAAACCGTCTGGATGTCTAGTGGATCGTGTGGATAGCCCTGCGGCAGAACCATGCTCAACTTGTCCGGTAGGACAAGATCTGCTTCAGGTCTTAAATAGGGGAGTCTGGCATCTGGATGGAACCAGGACTGAGCGTAACTGGACTGTGCGATTAAATAATATAACTGAAAGTTAGGGACTCCCAAGCCTCCCCTGTGGTAGGGGAGGGTCATGACCTCTCAGCGGACCCTGGGACGCTTGCCCGCCCAAGTCAGCCGAATAAGGTGGGTGTGAATGGATTTGAAGAAGCGGTTCGTAAGCGGGATAGGTATATTATTAAATAAATAAATACATTCGGGAAGGACTATCATCTTAATCAGTGGCACTCATCCTGCAATCGAGAGTGGAAGCCTAAGCCACCTCTCCACCTGTTGCTCCAAAGTGTGCACAGCTGTGCCATAGTTTAATAATAAAAGTTTGTTGGTGTTTAAGTGTATGTTTATCCCCAGGTATTTGACGGAGTCAGAGCATCAAACAAGAGGATATTCACATTCCCATCTGACTGTGCTCGTGGTAAGAGGGAACGAATATCACTGATTTATACCTATTTATACCTAGGCCAGAGAAGATGCCAAACCGTATAATCTCCCTTATCAGGGGGGCCAGGTTGTTTTGAGGGTTTCTAACATACAGTGTAACGTAGTCTGCATGTATGGGATGTATGACGTTACAACGCATGCTTTTACCATGCATGCCTTTACAACGCGGTTTTTACAACGCATGCCTTTACAACGCATAGTGCTTTGGGGCGCTGGATAGTGAATAGTTTAATTTACTATTCCAACTCCAGTCCCAGTGGATAGTAGGGAAGGTGTTGGATAGTAAATTAAACCTATTCCTTATCCTAGAGCGCCCCCCAGCGCAATGCGTTGTAATGGTTTGCGTTGTATAAATTGCGTCGTAAAGGCACTGCGTGGTAAAAGTTGCGTTGTAAAGGATGTTCCCCGCATATAATGACACCAATAATGACGCAGTTTAAAATTGGAGCCTGTTGGACTTGGCCCTCTAGGCAGGGTCATCCCTGAACTTTTTGCCTTCCTCCAATATTCTCTCTGACCTGTTTTTGTTGGTATAATGACTCTGGGCACTTTACCACTGCTGACCAGTGCTAAAGTGCATATGCTCTCCCTACTGTAAAGTGTATACATTAATTGATTTCAATGATTGGCTTATTTGGTTTACTATCAGTCCCCAGTAAAGTGCACTAGGAGTGCCAGGGCTTGTAAATACAAATACTGCTAGTGGGCCTGCAGCGCTGGTTGCGCCACCCACAGAAGCAGCCCTTTAAAATGTGTCTAAGGTCTGCCATTGCAGAATCTGCGTGCAGTATGGTACTGTCATGCTGGCTGGGCAAGTGCACACACTTGCCAGCCTCTAAACCTTCCCTTTACTTCATGTGAGTCACCCCTATGGTAGGCCCTAGGACAGGGTGCCTTGTAAGCATAAGGTAGGACAAGCCCTGATGTGGGTGGCATGTCCTAATAATGAATTACAGCCATTTTAGTTTTTCACTATTGTAAGGCTACCTGTTCTCATAGGCCGGAATGGGCTGCTGGAATTATTACACTCTATTATCCCAGCAGGCTCAGGGAACATGGTAGAAAGTTAAGTTTAGTATGCCTGAACTCAGAATAATAAAATACTTCTTTTAGTAAAGTTTATTTTAATATCCTGTGTTTGCAAATACTACTTTTAGAAAGTTAGTATTTGCTTGCATAGCCATTTCAGCCTGCCTCTGCTCTTATGTGTATCGGCTGTCTGGTTTCTGTGAGTGACAGGGCTGGGGGTGACAGGTAGTGAATAGAGGGATTACACCAGGATGGGTGGTGGGAGTGCCCCTTGACTCTGAATAGGGCTGTGCTCTGCCACCACAATGCTGGCTCCGCCCCCTGGGGAGCGACTGATGACTCTGCCCTGCACCTGGTCCAGGAAGAGGAAAGACTGTCAACAGAGTGCTCCTGACTGTACTTGTCCCCACAATGCTGGCTCCACCTCCTGCGGAGCATCTGGTGTGCCTGCCCTGCTCACTTTAAGTAGAGACCAGAGTCTGCCAAACAAAGTGCTCAGAGACTGAAAGGAACTATGCAGAGGCCCCCCTGGTCTGCCAAGACAAAAGAAATGCTGTATAAAAGTAGGAGCCCTGCTTCCGAGAAACTAGATCCAGACTCTCTGCCCGTCGGGTCAGGCCGCCTGCTCCTCTGCCACCCCGCCCGCTATTAGAGCGTGCAGAGTGCTCTCTCGCCCCTCTTGCCCCTCAGAGCGCATCCCTATGCCTCGGACGGCCGCCCGTACGTGGCATCGTACCCGGCCGCCCCGCTTTGACCTCTGAAAGGGGCCGCGCTGCACCTCGAAGGACCCCCCCAGTACTGACCGTACTGGAGGCCCCAGTGCCGCGCCTGCCCTTTGGAAGCTGCCCGCTACAATAGGATCCCAAGGTACGCTCCCCCCCACCTGTGCGTACTCAGCGAGTACGACTCGTCCCCCTGACGTCGCCGTGTGGACCGGAGCGCACTAGAAACCTCACCCACCTTCAAGCGCAGTGCTCGTCACGGACTCGGGGTCTGCAACGTTCTGTTTTCCCCGGGAGCACTGTACGCTTGCATCTGTCTCGCCAGGTACGTGTCTGCCTCCCCAGTGCTGTACGCCTTTGATGCGAGGCGCGTACCTGGAGAGAATCCCTCTGTTCGTTCTAGAGTACGGGTCGCACAGGAGTGGTACGGCTCGCACCCCCCAGTAGTATCAACCACGACATACACCGCATACCGCGTGCAAGTTGGAAGGGCCTCCCCGTTCGACGCGCCCATAGTGCGCCAGAGCGCTATGGGTGCCCAACCTTCCTGGAACTATAACAAGAGACCAGAATCTGCGTTAGGTGGTGGGGGGACAGTATTTTAAGTGACAAACTCTAACAATTAAGCATTATTATGAACTTTAAAGAACACTTGTCAATTTGTTGTTGTAGTACTTTATTCGATAACATTTTTATCATAAAATTCATATATCCACATTACAGCCATAAATAAGATAATAGAGCTTATGTACAATAAAAAGGAAAACCCAAAGGGCCTAAAGTGCTGCAGCAATGTAATCATGTACAACTAATCTGATTGGACTACAGTTGTCTAGCTCATTTTATTCTTTAACAGCTTTGTACGTATCTGCCAGGCCTTTCCCAGATACTTTGCAACCCCACATACTATAGTCAGAGATGTTGTATCTGTTGTGAGGATGTGTAGGGCCATCCTATGCTGTCTGACGCCCAACTCTTTGCATACTGGTTTCAGCCATCTTCTTCTGGCCCCCCTATAAGCTTTACAGGCAAACAAAAAGTGCGGTACAGACTCGCTAGGGCATGAACAACCTGGACAGGTAGCTTGAAGGGACCGGGACTTTTTCCAACTCTCAGTAATTTCATTTAGTGGGAGTGTCCCGTACCTCAACTTTAAAAAGAGCAATCTATCTCTTGGGATTTGAATAAAATCTAAAAAAGGTTCACGCTTCCTAACAGGTTTATGCTCGAGAAATTGATCAGTTAGAGTCCCCCACTTAGAGCCGTGTAAATCCTCTGCCTGCACACACTCCCAGTAAATTTTCTTAACAATTTGTTTGGGTGGGGGGATTGGGACATCCCACATTCGTCCATCCCCAGGTTTATGACCAACTGTCTCAATTTGCTCATCCACACGATCTTCTTTGAGCTGTTCAAATTGATAAGTTCATCAAGCACTGCTGCATAGTTTGCCAATTCGGGTGTCCTTCTCAGGCGCACCCTAATCAATAATGGGCGAAGGTGAACTATGTCTTTAATTGAACGTTTGCCCATGTCGTGGAAAAGGGGCTTTAAGGGGGTTGAAGGTGGGAGGGAAACTAGTTCTCTCAAGAACTTGTTCTCGGCTCTGACCAAGTCTGTGGTATTCTCGAACCCCACAATTCTGAACCATAAACTGCAGAGGCCAGTGCCTTCCCTTCATATACCGCAAGAGCGGGGGCTATTGGTCTACTAATAGAGGCCCGCTGGTCTCATAAAATTGCTCCCGACACTCTTTTGTGGTTAAGAAGCATTTTGGCCACATGGGAGTCCCATTTCATTCTGTTGTTGACCCTGACTCCCAAGTAGTTGAATGCCTCCACCACCTCTAACAGAGACCCATTAAGGGTAATATTAATCCTCCTTGATTTTTTTGACCGTGACAGTACCATTAATTTTGTTTTGGAGGTATTGATGGTTAAACCTCGTTCTTCACAGAACAAACTAAACCTGTCCAGCAGTCTCTGGAGACCCGAGGGGGTTTTGGACATCAGGAGGGTATCATCTGTGAAGAGCAGGGTAGGTGTTTTCTCCCCCGCCAGGGCTGGGGCGTTGGCTGGGTCCTCTCTCAAATGGTCTACCATCCCATTGACAAAGAGAGAGAACAAAGTCGGGGCCATCACACAGCCCTGGCGGACCCCCCTATTCACAGGTACCCTCCCTGTCAGCTGTCCCTGACCCCCATCTGATTTTAGCGTAATTACCCTCATGAAGTCTCTTAATAAACACAAGGAGATATCGTGGAAAGCCCATATCCTGTAGCACCTGCCAAAGCGTGACGCGGGGCACCAGGTCGAAGGCAGTTTTCAAATCTATAAAGGCAAGATATAAGCTGCCTTTCATGATGGCCACAGATTTCCAGTATACCGCAAAGAATCTGAAGACCTGGTCCATCGTGCCCACCTTCTGCCTGAATCCCGCCTGAAAATGCGTCGTCCAACCAGGACCCTATTCTAGAGACAATGACCCTGCCCGCTACCTTCTGGACCACATCGATTAAATTAATCGGCCTGTAGTTGGCAGGGTCCTCTCTGGCGCCTTTCTTGTATATAGTTACAACTTCAGCTCCCTTCCAAGACTCAGGGACAGATTGACCCTGTGCAATCAGATTCATTAGAAGGGCAATGAAGTTGGCCCACAGCATAGGGTCGTGTAGGAGTAAATCGCCCGGCAAGCCATCCGGACCTGCAGCCTTGCCCGGGGCTATGTTCTTAATAGCCAGTTGTACCTCTTGGATTGTGAAGGGATCTGCTGGTGCAGAATTCTCTAAGAATGGTTCTATTTGGGCACCTTGTGTTTTCTCAGATTCTACCTCGCCGCAGTACATTTTAAAAAAATGGGAATACCATTGCTGCTCAGTAATGTGATTTGGGGTGGGCTCTGCTCCCCTACTGTTAAGTTTATTTATCAATTCCCAAAATAAGGTTGAATCCTTTGAATGGGCCGCAATTTTGAGCTCCTGCCAATGTTGTTCCTCCCAGTCCCGCTTTGCTAGTTCTAGGGTGTTATTATACTTCTTTCTAGCCACCCTTACAGCTGCAGAATTTTTGTTACGGAGGGCTATGGTTATGGCCTTACTCTTTTTTTCTACACAAGGCCGTGTACCATAGATTACCACATTTAACGACTATTCTTTTGTGCCCTCTGGACTCCCTAGCAATAAAAAAAGAACCCAACTTCGCTATTATGCTCCTGTAGAATTCGCTCAATTGGAAACCCTGCTTGTTACCCTGGGGAGTATTGAGCGCAGAGAGTTCTATACTCTTTAGTTCTACTAGCTCACTAATACTAGCTAGTATGTCCTCCTGACATGCAACCTTATGCCATTTTAATCTGGAATTGCAGTTAGATGAGAATACCTCTTTTGATGTTAATAATGGGGCATTAGATGCTTTTTCGATACTTCCCCATCTAATTTTCATGCATAGAGGATTGTGATCACTATCCTGCGATTGTTTAACCTCCCTGTCCACTAAATTCCCCCATAGGCGGGTGTCGAGCAGTATATAATCAATACGCATGGGGCCACTAAGTCTGTTAAAGGTCATGGCCCCATTTGGGTCAGAGATTGTCCTGCCATTCAGCATTCAGTGCTCATAGGGTATATTCTAATGTTAGGGCGTTTATTTGAATCGCCCTATGTGACCATTTCCTAATTGGCGCCAAACTCAGTGCATGGATAGACTGTCTCACATTGTCTTCATTAATTCCCAAGAGGTCTTCCTCACTTAAGGGTTTGTATATACAATTTAAATCACCTCCCAGAATAATGTTGGACAGGGGGGAAATACCGGCTACCCCCCGATGGCTGACCCTTCCCCGGGCTTGTCGCCGGAATAAAGTAGGTGGTATACCCAGACTTGTATAAGGGGTCATGCTCCAAGTCTCCTGGAACATGCAGACCTCGTACTTGTTGATAAAGTCATTCCATTCTGGAATTGCCAGTTTCTTTTGGAGACCTGCTATGTTCCAGGAGAGGAGCTGGATCACCCTTGGATTTTCTTCCTCTACCCTGATTTAACCCTGATTATCCAGACCCGTCACTTCCATGCTAGGGGGACTTAGGGTTGCACTGATTGCGCGAGTCAAGTTCTCGAGCTCAAGTGGACCCTGATTATCCAGACCCGTCACTTCCATGCTAGGGAGATTTGGGGTTGCACTGATTGCGCAAATCAAGTTCTGGAGCTCACCCATATTGTATGTTTCTAACGGGAGATTCAAGTAATTATCCTTGGATGGTCAATCTATTCTGTTTAGTCCAGAATCATCCTGCTCCCTAACTATAGACCAAAGTGGAAAGCGTCTAATTTGGATATTAGAGTGCTTGGGGGGGCAGGTCCGATACTCTAGGGCCACTAAGTTCTCCGCAATTACTGCGTTGCATAGCTGTACTTCAATACAATCTGTGTGGGAGCTAAACAACGACAATCTTTTTACGCTAATCATGTCATCCCTGATAATTGATCTGCACCCCCTCACATGGCGGAGCCAATGGATCGCTCTGTTGTGAATAGATTCACTGCTTTCATGACAAACGCCCCTGCTAAGCTTTGGGACCCTGGTTGTGTAAACAGTTGCTGGCGAGTTTCTGGGGGCGATGTTTTTTGATTGAATACTCAGGGGATCACCAACACTCTTTCCTTTTTTGCCCAGGGTCGTGGAGCTAGTATCTATTTTACTAGGGTGGGAATCCTCAATCTTGGCAGATACTCCCCGTGATTTCATAATTTCTGCATAAGAGCTAGGGCTGGGCTGCCCAACGGAGGTATTCCTGCTAAGTGGACTTTGAACCAGAGTTCCTTTCAATAGAGACCCCCCTCCTGACTTAAGGTTAATGAGTGGAGTTTCCCTTATATTGGTTGCTTTAGCAGTTGTAGGTAATATTAGGGATTGGGGGTCTTTTACCTTATGCACTTCCCCTTTCTGAGTTAGCTCCTTCAGCGTATTTTTTTTATAAAGGCCAATTCTCTCTTTAGATTTTCCATTTTCTTCAAAAGTGTCCTGTTAGAGTGCAGGCATTTAGAGCATGCCACAGGACCATCACAACTTAGCTCTAGTTCCCTGTTGCCTTGGGCTAAGACATCAATTAGACTTCCTTTTACCCATTTTTATCAGCAAAATCAGTCGCCCCTGTGCAACTTAGGACGCTGGGGGATACACTTTATAAAAACAATCCAACACAAAGGGACAATGGACACGATTTTAGTGGCTGCAAACCCCTTCCAGATCCCCACAGTACCTTTGGTCCTTTAGTCCCTATATGGGAGTTCTTGATTTCCAGATGTTAGAGAGGGGGCCCTGCCCTGCCTCTTCCTGTCGCAGCCTTTTTCCGGGCACGCCCGCGTGCGTCCAGCGCTGCAGGAGGGTCGGGCCAACTTTAAAGGCCTCCGGCGCCCTCCTGATGACGTGCAGCACAAGTGCCTCTCGCAGCCCCCTGGGAGATGTAGGCACAGGGGCTGCAGGCGCAGAGACACGGGACCCGATGCAGGGAGCAGGGAGGTGCAAATGAGTGACCTCTTGTAGCCGTTCCCCTCACGGCGGTAACTGGTGGCAGCAGGTAGAATCAAGCGCTGCTTGCAGAGCGCGTCCCGCGCTGCGGGAGGGCCGGGCCGACTTTAAAGGCCTCCGGCGCCCTCCTGATGACGTGCAGCACAAGCGCCTCCCGCAGCCCCCTGGGAGATGTAGGCACGGGGCTGCGGGCGCAGAGACACGGGATCTGAATCAGGGAGAAGCAAATGAGGGACCTCTTGTAGCCATTCCCCTCACGGCTGTAACTGGTGGCAGCAGGTAGAATCAAGCACTGCTTGCAGAGCACGGCCTGCGCTGCGGGAGGGCCGGGCTGACTTTAAAGGCCTCCGGTGCCCTCCTGATGATGTGCAGCACAAGCGCCTCTCTCAGCCCCCTGGGAGATGTAGGCACGGAGGCTGCAGGCTCAGAGACACGGGACCCGATGCAGGGAGCAGGGAGAAGCAAATGAGGGACCTCTTGTAGCCGTTCTCCTCACGGCGGTAACTGGTGGCAGCAGGTAGAATTAAGCGCTGCATCTGTCTCACCAGGTACGTGTCTGCCTCCCCAACGGTGTACGCCTTTGATGCGAGGCGCGTACCTTGAGAGAAGCCCGCTGTTCGTTCTAGAGTACAGGTCGCACAGGAGTGGTACGGCTCACACCCCCCAGTAGAATCAACTGCGACGTACACCGCGTACCTCTAGGCGCATGCAAGTTGGAAGGGCCTAGCCGTTCGACGCGTCCAGAGTACGCCAGAGCGCTACGGGCGCCCAACCTTCCTGGAACTATAACAAGAGATCAGAATCTGCGTTAGGTGGTGGGGGGGACAGTATTTTAAGTGATGAACTCTAACAATTAAGCATTATTATGAACTTTAAAGAACACTTGCCAGTTAGAAATCTTGTGGCCCCAATTCTAAAACGTTATATGGGTCTTGTGAAAGGAACTGCATCCTAACATATATTTTTACATAAAGATTACGTATTTTTATAGAATTACCGCCTGGTGTCTATTTGTGGAGGGATCAGTGTTTTTACTGTGTGAGATTGCAAATGCTTAACTGACTTAACGCTCCTGAGTTTAGCCTTGACGGCTCGCGCCACGCAACCTAGAGGGTGAGCAGGGGTTATTCTTAAGGGGTAATTCCCTTGCCCTGACTAGAGAGGAGGGCCCCTGTTTGCCACAAGTACCTACCTGTGCCAACCAGAGACCCCCAATTCTAACAGAGCCCTCTTTGGAGATGACGTTCATGAAAATGTCTAATGAGTGGATCTATTGCTAGTATGAAAAGCAGTGGAGACAAGGGGCATCCTTGTCTTGTGCCTCTGGGTAAAGTAGAGGAGTGGGAGAGCATATAGTTTAAGTGCAGTCTAGCAGTGCGGGCTGAGTACAGTGACGCTGCGAGGTTGACATACCCAAAGGGCTTGCCTAACTTTCGCATAACAGTCCATATAAATGGCCACTGCACAGAATCAAATGCCTTCTCCGCTTCCTAGGCTTCATTCGGTGAATATGGGGATCCAGATAGTGGAATTAAGGATATAATAAAGTACCCCAGATTTCCTTATTCAAAATGTTGGGCATTTGAACCTAAAAACGGTTCAGGAGAAAAAATTTCATGTTTATGTTTGTTTATATATTGTATATATTGTGTAAACATACATGCCAAATGTGATAAAAGTATATATATATATATGTATAAATGAAAAAAGTAAGAGAAAAAAAGTGAAAATTAACTTTCTCCCTGATGTAAAATATAACTGGTTTTACTATTGCTACTAAAAAATTTAAGCAAACCAGTACTTTGTCTGTCGTGATTTGTATAAGTGTTTAAATAGCTACTAGATGAAGTAAAAAGAAAGAATGATAGAGATTCAGTCAAGAAGTCATTAAAAAACAGTGGACAGATAATTTGTGGTATCGGTCCTAGATTAAGAATTGTGATAAATAATACCAGAGGCATCACTGTATTGAATTTAGTTGTATTTCCCAGATGCCGTGTTGGTTTAATGGGTTTCCCCTGTGGTAATTGGTTCTCCGCGTCTAGCAGCACTGCCGCTGCCGGTATTGCCGGATTGATTCGGTGCAGTATTGGGAAGAGAGTACTCAGGTTTAGGGAGGTAGATCTATGGGGTATGAACCCCGACCGGACTGGCAAAATTGTTTCATCCAGCAACAGGGCAAGGTGCACTGAGATTGTTTTCGCCAAGATTTTATCATCAAAATTTAACAGTGATTGCAGTCCTAACGATCCGCACTGCAAGGGATTTTTGCCGGGCATGGGTAATAAAATGATCACCTTTTCCCTCAAAGTTGGTGGTAACTGATTCCGTTCCAGGGATTCATGATAGACTTCCAGGAGCTTAGGAGCAAGTATATCTTTGTATTGTTTATAAAAATCTCCTGTGAAGCCATCTAGGTCCGGGCAGAGGCACCATTTAATACATCAATCGCGTCTATTATTTTATCCGTAGAGAATAGCTCTGCGAGAAAGTCTTGCATATACTTGTCCATGTACACCATCGCAATCTCAGCAAAGTCGTCATCTCGCTCAGCAGGGGGGGTGCGGGGGGCTGGGTGCACAAGTTTGAAAGTGTACAGTTCTTCGTAATACGCTAAGAATGTGTCACGGATATCAGATGTTTCCGTTAGAGTAATCCCTGTATCGGAAAAGAGAGTTGTGATGTATGACTTGGAATATGGTGGTCTCAGTAGTTGTGCTAGCTAACGCCCCAGCCTTTCGCCTTCACTATACTTGCGTGCTACCGCATATTTGCTGAGGAAGTGAGATTCTCTTTTCGCCACTTCCCGAAAGTCTAACAGTAATGCCAAACGGCACCGCTCACCCTCAGCGACATCCGAGGAATCTAGCATAGAGGCTTCCAAAGCAGTCAGCTGCTGCTCTATTTTGGCTAGAGTTTTTTGCAAGTCCTTCAGTACCCCTGCGTGTTTTGAGATGGCAATGCCCCTGGTGTATGCCTTGAAGGCATACCAGATGGTAGCCCATGTGTCCACAGACCCTGTGTTTAACTCAAAATAATCCTCTAATAGCGTCCCTAATTTCGTTGTCAAATAGGTTTAAATGCCTTCCCAGGAATCGCTACTGTCACTCATGTCCCTCCGGTCTGGGAGTGTGCATTTTTAACAGGATGGGTGAGTGATCAGAATAAGCGCGGGGGAGTATTATGATTGTGTTATACCATATGTGCTGGGTCGAGGCGAGCAGCCAGAAATCTAGTCTGATCCAAGTGTTGTGTTGAGTGGAGTAATGAGTGTAACCCGGGTTCGCCGGATTGTGGATCCTCCAGACATCCAAAAGTTGGAATGCCTCACATGTGTTTAATAATACCTTACAAGCCCGGGTTTGGATTCCGCCGCCCTAGAGGAACAGTCTATAGTACGATCTAAGACTACGTTAAAATCTCCACCCAATATCACATTTAAGTACCCATGCATAATATTTTGGCGTCAAGCTCATGGAAAAATTCAGGGCTGTCAACGTTCGGGGGGTGCAAACGCATACGAGAGTACAAATGTGACCCATCAGTCTACTCACTACAATAGTGTATCGCCCCTGTTGTTCAGTATGGCAGCATGTCAAGGAGAATGAAAGTCTCTTGTGGATTAAGATTGCCGTGCTGCGGGCATAGGTGCTGTAATTGGAAAAGAATCAGTGTGCACCCCAGCCAGTTGCAAAACGTGTGGAGTTGGACCTGGGTAAATGTTTCTCCCGCAAGAAGGCGATGTCCATATTATGCCATTGTAACTAATGTAGCACATGTTTAAATTGTTTGGGGTTAGGTAGTCCCCTAACATTCCAGGTTATGAGAGACAGATTTGAATGGTCGGCTAAGTCAGAGGCAGTCGTCATTGATGTTGTGTAGTAGAACAATGAAGTTGAAGAGCGTGGTGGGTGTTAGCTATAATTCCATGTTTGGAGCTGTTAAAGAAGTAAAATCTACCAATTCAGAAAATGTCCCCTCCTCCTCCCTCCTCCCCCCTCCTAACCTCAAGTCCCAGTACGCAAGGCAAACACCCAATTAACCAATACCTTAATGCATCATGGAAGCATCCCATTTGGAAGGACAGGGTCAAAGACTGATGCATTTAAATCTGAGAGTTCAACAGTGTGCTAGGCACCTAGAGGGGAAGCAATGCTCCAAAGGCACCCAGCGAACTATAATCATGCTGTCTTATTAACCAAAAATAGCACAGTTATTGCATATTGTCAGTAGTATGTTATGTATGATCAGAATAGTTGCAGAATGGATCATATGTCACTCGCGAGAAAAGAGTTTAACCCTGGCTACAGACCCGCTGTGGGGAGGGTAAGAGTAATTTCCAACATTTCTATGATGGTTGTCAGAGCCCTTGTAGGACTTACAAAATGATTGAGCCTCCATGGGGTTGTCAAAAATGCGGGATCTCCCATTGACATCGATCCGCAGTCGTGTCGGGTACAGCATGCCATATCTGAGGCCCAGATTTTGCAGCGTAGCTTTGACACCAGTGAACTTGCAGCGGGCTTTCTGGACCATGACTGTAAAGTCTGCGAATAGGGACACAGCAGCACCCTGCCATGTGATCGCGCCACCCTCTCTGTCCAAGCGCAAAGCCATGTCCCCGTCTCGAAAGTTCATTATGCGTGCAATGATCGGGTGAGGTGGGCAGCCAGGATTAGGACGTGGACCCAACGATCTATGCGCCCGCTCCACAATGAAGCCAGGGGTGAACACCTCCTTCCCAAAAATGTCAACCAGTAACGATTCCACTAAGGTGTCCATTCTGCCCGTGTTTGTTGACTCCAGAACTCCAATCATGCGAAGGTTGTTGCTGCTCCTGCGCACCTCTAAAACTTTGTTTTTGATGGCAATGTCTTTTAAGATTTTTTCCGTACGTTCCAATCGTTTCGTCGATTGAGCAGTGCCATATTCTCGATCCGAGAAGCAACTCTCTGCTGTGTCTAGCCGCTGATCATGAATGTCTAATTTGTCCCCGAAGGGAGTCCAGGCGCTAATCAAGCGTGTCAAATCTGTTGTTGATCGATTTGAATCTGGCCCTGGTTCTACCAGTAAATCAGAGTGGGTAGAAGCAGCCCCCGGCATTGCGGCAGAGCCCCGGGCACCATCCGCCATAGTGACCCTATTGTCCTGTGCTTTATCTGTGGTGATGGGGAATGATAGCACTCTCTGTTTGGGGTCTTTCATGCCCAGGCCTGTGTGCCCGTAGCCAGGAGAATCAATCACCATCACCCACAGCAGTGAGGTCGGGTAAAGATGAGGGCATGTGTCTACTATGCAAAATTTAGCGTCGTTTGGGGTTCGACGGGCCACAATTTGTATGGTGCAGTGCGTAGGCATTGCGCTAAACAGGCATCAACCGCAATTATTCACCATCAAGGTAGGCCCCAGATGTTTCTACAGTTTTGATGGGACCGGGAGACTGGAGATGATTTCTGCAGGAGAGACACAAGCCGCGCAAGATGAGAAGGCCAGAGGTAGAGCTCGCGCCCAGTGCAGGAAGGGACCGCCGCGGCAACCCTCGAAGTAGCTCCAACCGTGATTGAGGGCAGGCTCACTCTCTGGCCCAGGTTTCCACTCTCAGGCGCCTGTTGCTTTCCTTGGGCACAAGTGTGTAAGCATCTCCACTCAGTAGCGCCTCAAGGCCAATGGCGGGCTTCCAGTGCGGTTCCCCAGTCGCCACAACCCCATCCACACATCCGATCTGTTGCTGAGGGTTCGTAAATTCTCCAGCGCTCCAGTCCCCCCCGCAGCCCCTGTGCCCAGCCGAGTGGCTGTCTCCCTGGCACGCCCGTGGATCCTGTCACCCCGGGGGCCTACGGGAGCGTTGATGGAACAGTGCGCGGCCCCCACATCAGCTGGCTAAAAGTGGGGCGCACTGCGACGGTTGCATGGGGGTAGGATATGGGGGGAATCCGACGATGCACTCACCGCAGCCCAAAGTCCGTCATGGGGACCCTCGCAGGCAACAGTCCGGGGATGGTGGCTGGCCGCTGTGCAGGCCTAAGCAGGCTTCGCCCCTCAGGCTCCGGAACGAACTCCTACAAGCTGTGAGCGATTTTGGAGGGCGAAGAAGTCACCACAGCCACTCCATCGGGCGAGGATGAATTGCCTCCTGTTGCTGTGCCTCAGCAGGCTGTATCAGCGAAGAAAGCCGGATTGATGCTGGGACACCAGTTGGAGCTTCAGTGTCGCGCAGCCATCTTGGTCCGTGGCCTGGCCACACCGCCTGAATAGTTATAGTTAGGATGTTTTTTTTGGGGGGTTTACTAATAACTTTGGCACCATTTGACGAATTTTCACGAAACGTTTCATAAAAAGACTCACCCACCTCAGCTTCTTTCTGGAAAGTTTTGGGGTACTCCGTCTAGCGGGGACTGAGAAAAAGAACACGTTTTTCCCAAAAAGAAAATCACATACCGACACCAGTAAAAGGGCTGAACAGAATTACATTATATTTGGTCATAAGCTAGATTTTGGTTGAGAAAGTATGCTTTTTGTGATTTGGTATTAATACGCAGATTTTGAGAAATGAAGGTACAACATTTCTACATATATATATTTCACACCTCGGAGGATCCACAAATCTCACAGATCTAAAAATAAGATCTGATTGGTAGCCACCACAGTAAAAAAGATTTGACCCATTTCAGGACTCTAGGTCTCAGTCCTGTGTTCTAAAAAACGGAGAAAAACATGTAGGGGACCAGGACAGGGATACCCTGACCTCCGAGGCCAAAACATATTAAAATAGAGAAATGACTGCAAATTTGCAGAGAATCCACAGACCCGCTGTAAAGTGTTTCTAAAAACGCCCCATGATGGGCCAGTGCCCAGGTGGCTGGTGTTTTTTTAAATAATTGGTGAGAAAGGGCGCATTGTGCCCCTCTATAAAGTTCAAGAAGCCTCCGGTCCTCTATCTTTTCGGGGGCAGCGCATGTTATAACGGGTCCCAGCACCCACCCTGGGACCCCACGGCAAAATCTATCGGCAGTTTGTGGCATCACTTATCCCTCACAAGATGCTACTTGCCCCTGGGGGGGAGTGTCCATCTCCCCTGTGGTAGAAGGGTGGTATACGGGATCCTGGGACCCAATCCACAGGAGGGGAAGCAGCCTTTACAACAAGGTAAATACATTGCATGCCTTTGCCTCCCAATTTTTAGCACACATATTTTTACCGCAAATATGCATTTGCAATGCATGCCAATACCCCACATTTAAGGTAAGTTGGGGGGTCTCCCCCCACAAATACATGTTTTTTAAATCTAAAAACAATGCATGGTATTGGCATGCAATGTAATGCATATTCGCTGTAAAAACATGCATGCTAAAAAATACGAGGCAAAGGCATGCAATGTATTTACCAGCATTGTACTGTCGTACAACTCCCCAGGAGCCGGGTGACAACAGTAGAAGTGGCACAGCTCCCCTTTAGCATTGTGCACTCCCATTCCCCTTAACAGAGGCAGCAGGGGCACACTGCATCTATAATTTTCCCAGGGCAGGAAGGAGACAGCTGCCGGCTCCCCGCTTTCCAGCAAGTAAGAGCTGGCAGGCCGGGAGCCAGCTCGGCATCACAGGATTGGGCTTCCAGCGCTGCCACTTCTTTAAAAAAAACCACAAGCCAATAAGTGTCCCAGGTGAGACCGGGGTACCCCACAAAAAAATACGTTATTGCAGCTCCGCAAGAGGGGTTGTGGTAGCGCTCTAGTTGTTCCGCAGCCGGAACAGGAAGGGGAGCGGGAGGAAGCGGAAGGCGGCCATGTTAATTAGAGGCGCCGACCGATAGAAGAGGTCGCTATTCCCGGTGCTCCGGCATTAAAGGAGTTTAACAAAATAACACAAAGTCTTGGTGCATTTATTACGACTTTACAATGGCGACGAGGTGTTGTTGATGAACCCCGCGCTCCACCTGCCTCAAAGTGCAGCGCCACCATCAGGGGAGACGCCGGAGCGTGGCAGAGGTCCCGACCTGACCCAGCAAAAGCCCTCCAGAAGGTGCCACGAGGCCTGCAAGTAAGCAGAAACGGGCTCTGCATCCTAAGGAAGGTCTGGGGGTGCATTAATTGTTATTGGTGCACAGAAACGCAGGACACACCACTGAACCCTGTGAACTGGAGCAACCCACCCGAGCACACAGCTACAGCACTGGGCTGCAGGCTTAGACGGGGGCAGCATAGAGGAGCACGACAGGGACACCTGACCCTATCTGTTGAAGGTACCACCCTAGGCCACGCAGTGCTACACCCGGCAAGCTGGCGGAGCAGCGGTCAGGCACGGAAGCACCTGGCACTTCAGACCCAGACGGGAGGAGTAGCATACAGGCTTCACCTAGCCCCACTGAAAGGGAGAGAGGGGAAGATAGCGACGGCGATCGCAGCGAGGGGGATGCAGCTGAGCAACCTACGCCAGGGAGTCCACCCAGTCGGGCGATCCCTGTTACTGCAGTCCAGAGAGGTGCTCCCAAAATGGCGGTCCAGTCCTCCTCCCTCACCCAACTGGTGCCATTCCTAACGAACAGCGGGGAGCCAGAACGACAATGGGAAGACTGGAAGAGGTATTTTCTTTAACTACCTGGATGCCCTTGAAGAAGAAGGTGGTGCCCAGTTTTCAAGCAAGAGGAGGAAGAAAATTCTGCTACACAACTTGGGCCCGGAAGGTATCAGAGTATACGACACCATAGTAAAAGAAGTGAGGGACGCCAACGACACGGACGTATTCAGCCACGCCATTGCTGACCTCGACGCACATTACCGGCCGGTGGTGTGTGTCGCCATTGACAGACACAACTTCTTTCAAAGGAAGCAAAAGAGCGGTGAGTCAGTGGACGAGTATGTAGTAGCCCTCCAGAAGTTGGCCCTATCGTGTAAATTTGGCACCCTACATGATGAACTAATCAGAGACCAAATCATCATGCACACATCAAGCACTCACGTCCAAGAGAAACTGTGGGTAAATGGGGATGCACCCCTCAAAGAAATCTGGGCGATGGTGAAGAAGGCCAAATTATCCAAATGATGTGCACAAGCAGCCAAGAAAGAAACTGGAGGATCGCCAACCGTGTGCAAGATAATGACACAGGGGAAGAGCGAGCGGCCAAAGCCGAGAGACCAACAGAAGAATCAAGAGGGACGACGCCCGGCCCCAACCAATCAAGCGGACCAGAGGACGAATAAAGGAGGGCGATTGAGCTGCTACAGGTGTGGGAGCACAGCACATTTAGGGAACGACAAAGCGTGTCCGGCGTTCAGAGCTAGATGCTCTTTCTGCAACGTGTTCGGACACTACGAAAAAGTGTGCCGCCGGAAGCCCAAGGGAGCCATGGTCAGGTACGTCGACAAAGAGCAACAGGAGAATGTAGACAACCAAGACGAGGAGGAGGACCTAGAAGAGGTTCTCTACATTGACGTGCAAGTGTTGGAAATGGATGGCTCGGAGTCAGACAAACCCCGGCTGGACATGCACATAGGAGGGATTCCCATAGAAATGATTGCAGACAGCGGAGCCCCCATCTCCATCATACAGAGGCGTGTGTGGGAAGAAAAATTCGTCTCCAACATTGAGGAAGATTTGCGCCCGATGGACCTGAGGCCGGTCACCTACACGGGACAGAAGATCCCCATGTTGGGATACTACCCCCTCATGTTCGAATTCAGGGGTCGTCACGCCCAGTGCAAGCTATACATCGCAGAGAAGGGACCCTCAGTATTGAGCTGGAAGGACCAGGGAGCTTTAAGGATACAGCTCAACCCAGGAGGCATCGAGAAAATCCTGCTGATGGATTGGGAAGAGAAAGATGATGCGGAATCATGGCACAGAGCATACCCCAAAGTCTTCAATGGACAAATCGGAGAACTATCGAAGTACAAACACCTAATAAAACTTAAGGAAGGGGACAAACCCGTAGTCCACAAGGTGAGAAACATCCCGTTCCGTTGTAGGGAAGCGGTACAGATGGAACTGGACAGGCTAGAAAAGGAAGGAGTAATCAGAGACATAGAGAGCACAGAATGGCTTTCACCACTGGTGGTAGCCCAGAAACCCAACGGTAAAATGCGGCTGTGCGTCGACCTCAGGGAGTTAAACAAGAACATTGTAATCGACAAATTCCCTCTGCCCCGCATAAATGAGATGTTGGCAAAGACAAAGAACATCAAGTGGTTTTCCACAGTGGATTTATCGTCGGCCTACCACCAAGTGACACTGCACCCATCATGTTGTCATCTCACGTCCTTCATCACGCCTTTCGGGTGCTACGAGTTTGTGAGAATGCCCTTTGGCCTGGCCTCAGCAGCGGCTGTATTTCAGAAGATGATGCACAGAATCCTACGGAACGTTGAAGAGGTACAGTTTTTTCAAGACGACATCTTAGTCATGGGTAGAACGAAACAGGACCACAATGAAAAGCTCCACAAAGTGCTGCGCACGTTACAAGACAATGGACTGACTGCGGAATGGACCAAATGCAAGTTCGGAGTGAAATCTGTCACCTACCTGGGCCACGAGGTGAGCGAAAGGGGGATTGAACCAAAGAAAGCCAACATGGACGCAATCCTACACGCGCCCACTCCGAGCAAGAAAGAAGACGTTCGGTCATTTCTGGGAATGGCCGAATACTACAGCAAGTTCATTCCGCACTTTGCAACGAAAACTCATCTCCTGCGCCAATTACTGAAGGAAAAGAACAAGTTTGTATGGAGTCGGGAAGAGCAGACAGAATTTGACACCCTCAAAAGAGAAATGGGAGCCGCCATTCCACTCAAAGGTTTTGACCCAACTGCAGCGTCTATCCTCACGACAGACGCCAGTGACCGAGGTTTGGGAGCGGTGCTGATGCAGAAATCCGACAACGGAGACATGTCCACAGTCAGCTTTGCCTCCAGATCGCTTGCGCCCAACGAAGAAAAGTTTAGTGTGGTGGAAAAGGAAATGCTGGCCGTTGTTTGGGCCATGGAAAGATTCAGACAGTACTTGTGGGGCGCAAAATTCCTGGTGAAGACAGATCATAAACCCTTGGTCAAGGTGCTGACCTCCAATGGCCATGCCCATGCGACGCCTAGAATCGCGAAAATGACACTCAGACTTTTGGACTATGTGTATGACGTAGAGCACATCCCAGGGCCCCAAAACAAAGTGGCAGATTTCCTTAGTAGAGCAGCGGCCATGGAAGAGGCGAAAGACCTGGAGCAACATCAGTGGGAAGGATTTGTGGTGGCCACTATACAAGAGACAGAGAACGTAATCAGCGCTCAGGAATGGGAAGTAGCCTACAAAGAGGACGACGACTTGGAAGCCATCAAAGGATATGTAATCCATGGGTGGCCGGAAAAGAGGCACCTCAGGGAGGATCTCAGGAAATTCTGGGAAGTGAGGGAAGAACTGTCGTTAGCAGAAAACCCGATATTCCTATTGCGAGGCGACAAAGTGGTTCCACCCCGAGGCATTCTTAATCATCTGATGGCCTTAATCCATGAAGGACACCAGGGAATCACAAAGACTAAAGCCCTTGCTAGACAAGCGTACTGGTGGCCGGCCATCGATGCTCAACTGGAACGATATGTGCGACAGTGCGAATCTTGTGCCAAGGCGGACAAATCACAGAGCATGCTGCGACCACCCTTGGGAAAGTTCCCAGTCCCTGATGGTCCTTGGGAAATGTTGTCGGTGGACATTATGGGCCCCATCCTCGATAGTGCAGGTACACAGAAGTACGTCATAGTCCTCATTGATAGATTTTCCAAGTGGCCAGAAGTGGAGGTGACGGAGAACGTGGACACGGAAGCAGTAGTGAATTTCTTGCGCTCCACGTTTGTCAGGGAAGGAATTCCGAAGGTAATCACGAGCGATAATGGACCGCAATTCACCTCAGCCGAATGGGAAGCCTTCACCACCAGGAATGGGATTGAGGTCAAACACACACCCATCTACCACCCGGCCGGCAACGGCCAAGTAGAGCGTTTCAATCGAGTGATCATGGGCACCATTCAAGCGGCGATCAATGATGGATTGGACTGGGAGAAGGAACTGGAGAAATGGTCTGGGCCTATCGAATCACCCCAGGGAGCACGGGCTACAGCCCGTTTAAAGTTCTAAGAGGAAGAGAAGCATTTACTAGAGACAATGTAGCATGGAGAAAACTAGTGGTGCAGAGCAAATGGTCACCTGCAGTGGTCAGAAGAAATTTGGAAAGGGCTCAAGAAACGTACACTACACACTTCAACAAGAGGCGCAACGTACAGAGTGCAGTGCTGGAGAAGGGCGATTGGGTACGGGTAAAACTAGCCGTTCTCAAGAAGAAGGGAGAGAGCAAATTCTCACCGCCCTTGCAGGTACTGGAACCCTACGTACGTTCGGCCTTGCTCAGTGACGGGAAAGTGTGGTCACAGGACAGAATGGCAAGGTGCAGCAAGATCATCAAATGGAATAACGAAGAAGGAGAAGGCGCAGAGTATGTAGGAGAAGAGGATGAGGAATGATGTGACAGAAGGCGAAATGAGGAGGTCGAAGAAGGAATGATGCAAGTGAAAGATAGAGAAGGTGAAGGAGGAACGAGCGAGGGAACGAGGAGCTGGTGCAAAGTAGAAAGCAGCGAGGAAGTGAACGAAAGAGAAGGAGAAAGTGATGGAGGAAGTCTGAACAGGAAGGAACCGGGAGAAGGTGGTATTGAAGGGGTGAGAACCAGAGCGGGAAGGACTGTAAAGGTACCGGAGAAGTTCAAGGACTTTGATATGAACTGGAAGTAAGGACTTCATGTTACATTGTTTGTGTTGGTAAAAAGGGGGGAGATATGTGGTAGCGCTCTAATTGTTCCGCAGCCGGAACAGGAAGGGGAGCGGGAGGAAGCGGAAGGCGGCCATGTTAATTAGAGGCGCCGACCGATAGAAGAGGTCGCTATTCCCGGCGCTCCGGCATTAAAGGAGTTTAACAAAATAACACGAAGTCTTGGTGCATTTATTACGACTTTACAGGGGTGTCCTGTACTGTCTTAAAAAAAAAGATTAGGCCAGTCTGCTGCCATGTTTATGCCACTGAAAAGACACGTTTTTCCTCTGTGAGTTTCTTTCATGCGGAAACACACGGACCTACTTGTTTCGGCAGTGGGGTATCCTCGTGACCTGAGCTTTGAACCAGCAACCCGATGGAATATTAAATGGGGACGATTTGAGATATCTGCAACCACTATGGGTTTTACAATTGTTCAAATACTACAAGAACCAAGGCGCAATGTTTGAACACGCCCCTGTGGGCGGGACTATGAACTTAAATATGAGCAAAATGTTATGCAGCTGTTCTGTCTCCCGTGGCCTGCCAGTGAACACGGGAAAAGGTTTCCAGAAAATGTTTGGCATAAGGCTTGATTTATTGCTTAGATTAGCATGCTCTACTCTGCTGCTGCCTACAGAACAAAGAAGGTGAAAACAGTACGTCGTGTGTGGCACTTCTCTTTGTGAGCAGTTTTTCGTTGGATATCTATACTAATATAATAAAGTGAGAGCCCAAACCTTTGAGGCAGGTAATCTCAGGAACCACAGCACCAATCACATCACCCAATACAGCGTTGGAAAGGGCAGTTGCAGCAGAAGGACATAGGCTATGCAGATGCCCACCATACACATTTAAAAGGTAAAAGAACCGTGCCAGCAAAGTAGTCCCTTGTGGGCGTGTCTGCGTTGTGCTGTGGGCGTGTGCTGTGGGCGTGACAAATGCTGGGGGCGTGTGGTACATTTCGCCCTTCATGCCATGTCTCATATCGTATGCTGGGGGCGTGTGCTGGGGGCTTGGGCGTGTGCGGGGCGCGGGATTACGGAGAAAAAAAAAGCAAGCGTTGTGCCCAATATTTCATTGTTTTTTCTTCCCAGGTTCTGTACATTCCAGCTCCGGCTGTGCTTGCCCCGCACTCCCAGTGACGTGCACCTGCTTTACTGTATGGAGGTCAGGCATGGCGCTATTCCCAAGGGCCGGAAGGAGCGCAAACAAGGGCCATTGTGCAGGAAATGTAATCTCGCCTTAACTTCCGGTGACGCCTATAGCGCACACTGGAGATTTTCCACTTCTGTTGTGCACAGGCCTCGCGCCACGCACATCCGGACACAAGGCCCGCCTCCACGGAAATATCAAGAAAGGGACTAGCCCTCCCCCGGAAATATGTGATGATATTCCTCAAACCAACATCCCGCATACCATCACTCCGCAATTTTTATAACGCGGCACTATTACTCTGCAAAGACATAATTTCTAAAACGTTTACAACGCATATGACTTTATCACGCATGCCATTATAACGCAAATGCATGTGTGGTAAAGTCATATACATTGTAAAAGTACATTATTGATACATCAAATATATGTTTGTATATATATATATATATATATATATATATATATATATATGTACCTCCAACCGGTCACTGTGCAAACAACGCCTCATGCACGTTACCCAGTACGCAGACAACGATAAATACGTCCAAAGCCAGTCTTCAGGTTATATTTTTGATTTTATTTTTCAAGCATAAAGTGCAGGGGTGCAAAAAACACCGAACAAACGCGTTTCGGGCGTGAACGCCCTTGCTCACTGTCAGCGGGAGAATGGACTAGTTCACATATAAATAGCACAAAGCAATTTCAAAAAAGCGCGCCCAATGTTAATTAGGTTCATCAACATAATCGAAGGACTTAGGCCAACACTCAGTTTGGCCCAACAACATCCGTAGAGGCCATGTTGAAATGGTCAGAGTCTTCCCAAATACAACATTGCGAACATGGGTTGTATGCAAGTACAAATACTATTTACAATAAACTTAATTCAAACTTTGTCTTACTCATGATACAAATGATCCATAGATTTTGTCAAACCACATTGTAAAGTGCAAATGCATGTAGTAAACTTATACATTCAGTGCAAATTTCGCCTTTATAAATAAAGTGCAAAAGTGCTGCGTTATACATTCTGTGCAAATACGCTGTATGAAAGTGCTTAGATAATATCTGTGCAAATACGCAATGATAATAAGCATGGTCATAATGGATCTAAGACAAAATGCATTTCTCACTTGAAAAGAAATGCACTTGACAAATTATTCGTAATCGCATGTATCCATACCAATATTCTTGGGATACATCCCTAATACTCATAGTGTATATCATGGCCTTCTAAACAGGGCTTGTGCGCATACCATACAAATCAGAGATTCACTAAATTGATCTATTGTGCGCTTATATTTACGAATGTATAAGCCCATTAGTCCTAATGAACATAAACAGAAATAATAGTGAATGAGTGAATAAGTGTCTATGACCAAAGGTATAAGACAACTAGGGTTGTTTGGAAATGAACAAATACATTTTTTTTTTAAATCTTTCCTAGGTTTGGGTTTTTGGGTACAGGGGTATTTTTAGGGTTCAGGGGTAGGTTTGTATTTTGGGTACAGGGGTATTTTAAGGGTTCAGGGCAGAATAATGGGTGTTTACCCTCCCCCGGTAAGTAAATTGGTGGCATGGCGGCCCACATCTCCAGCAACATACTCATATTTTTTCACCACCCATTTGAAAAATGCACAGGTCTCTCTCATTGATGGCCAGCACCGACATACACTTTTAGAGACACCTCCCGCCACAAGTTCTAGAATTGTGAACTTTAGAGCTGGGGAGCTACGCTCGAATCTCGGCATCAGCTCAACATCCTGTGATTCCAGGCAAATCGCTTTGTCTCCCCGTGCATAACACAAATGAATGTGTTCTTCTGTAATGTAAATTGTGCTCATGCCATGTTGTCGAGTTCGCGCTATATAATATTGCAAGGAAAAATAAAGTAGGGAAACTCGAGTTCGCACACTACTGAACGCGCACTCTTAAGTGCATCAGCAGTGCACTGTGAATCGGAGCGTTTCAGAGGCCTGTCACAGATAAGAAATGCTATCAAAACGAAATCCTACAAAACAATATACTACTGGCCGGCAGCAATTCATACCCGGACAACTTTGGGACGGGCTGAAAGTATATATATATATATATATATATATATATATATATATACAGACACACACACACACACATATTACAAAAATTGTTTGTTCAATTCCCCAATAACCAAAAAGGTCGTCACTCAGAAGTGATGTAAACTTTGCAGCACCATTTTAAATCTGACACATCTTCATCAAAACAAAGAAAGGACAGTAATTGATTAAAATATAATACATAAAAATTATGTAATTGATTTTGCTGTCACCATTATATTACACTGGGCAGAATCGAACCCTAATACATTGAATGATGGCTCACTATGAAATTATCTAGTGCTGTGTCATGGCACAGTGGTTTGTGTCATTCTATCAGAAATAAAGAGACACTGCAATAGAACATGTGTTTGTCCAATTCAAATTAATATTCTTCAATGTGCAATCCAAGGGGTAAATTCACTATTATACTGACTTACAATATTTTATCATTCAAACAGTATTAATTAATGTGGCCTTTCACCTCAACTGCAGTGACAGTCTGATTAAATAAAGCTCCAGGGTGCACCTCTAGTTCAGGAGAGCAACAATACATTACAACGTTAGATTTAAAAGTTACATACAATCCTTATAAAATACATAATAAAGCCCAAATGGGCTAAAAACAATGTTACAGATAGATTCCATCACTGTAACGTATTAAATTAATTTGGAATACTGGATACTGCTTAAGCACTCCCTCAGTAACAAACAGATTTCAATCTGCAGGAAAAGGGCGAAAACAGCGATAAACACATACATATTTAAAAAATAGCGAAAATTACATTAAAAAGAGTACTACTAAAAACTACAAGTATTCCATCGATGCTCAACCTGCCAAACATACATCACTTGATCTCACTGACGAACCTATTTCAAATGGATTACCAATTCTTCAGTTCAAGCCTCTGTTTTTAGTATCTCAATTGATAATATATCTCGATTCTGGTTGCCTACGTTGCACCTCTCTGTTGCCACACTTCGGGTTGTCAACAACAAAAAGTTCGATTGTTCCCAAGTTGATCCATGTACAGATTCAAAGTGTCTTGCTACCACATATAAAACACCCTTCTTTCTAATGGTCCATATGTGCTCAAGTATCCATTTTTTTACTGGAAATATGGTGCAGCCAACCTTACATTTTATCACACTGGCATCCCGGTCTATATACTATAAGTGGATTGGTGTGGATGATAAGTGTATGTTTTTTCCTGGCCTTCTTTATTTCTGGAATCCTATGTGTTGATCAATCAAGAATGTGTATGCATGCTTTCCAGTTCTGATATGTATGGAAGCCGGTTATATCACTCTTAGAAAGTGTTTTTTTTACACTGGAAGGAGACACCTTCTCACCAAAGAATCCCTAAAGGAGCATGATCTTTTTTGTGGGGCACACAGCGATTAGGACCCACTTTGTCATGCATAATATGATCTGAGTTGATCATGTCCTAATGTTTCTCATAATATGTTTAATGTGTGGTGCCTGAATGCTATATGCAGTGATCAGGTGTATGGTTTCATCTTTTGTATCATGAAACTAGTACCCATTGTAATGACTTGTCTGTCTGTAAACTATTTCCTGAATAATGTAGGTGTTATTGCACAAACACAATTCCATCATTGACAGTACCATTGTAGTAATCTCTAGTAGTTCCTGACATGCAGGAAATGTTTACAAACGTAATAGTTTACGTTTAAGTTTATTTAGTTTTGCATAGTTAACTAAAACCATTGCAATATTAACACTTAAAAGAATAACATTTTAAATAGACATTCAATATTAAAAATTTGTTACAGTCAAAAATCCCAGTTAATTATGCTTGTTAAAGAATGTCGGGGCATATTAACGAGGGCATTATCTCCGCTTTTTTAGCTTTAAAAGCCAAAAAAGCAGAGATAATCTTTTAGCCCTATTTACAAGTGGGTGCTAACATGCATTAGCGCATGTTAGCACTCTTTTTCCCGATGCCTCCCTTTGCATCTCTAATGAGATGCAAAGTGGGTGTCACTGGGCAGTACAACCTTGTAAATATTGCTGATGTGCACATCAGAACGTTTACAAGGCTGCCCCAGCATTTAAGCAGACGATTTAAGCTTTGCGTTATTTATCGCCGTCCCTTGATGATATGCCCCGTCATTAGCTCGCTGGATGCTCTGATATGCAGTCTCAGATTTTCTTTAATACAGCCATGCTTGCCCATTTGTCAAACCGTTCAAATTATCTTGACTTGTTGCAAGGGTTATCCCTCTGCTACTGGCGGGCATCCTTAATATGGTCTGGCTAAGGCCTCGTCCCGTCTGCTGGACAGCATGCGGCGACAAGGCTTTGTGGAGCATTTTTGGGTATTTTTGGCATTTTTTGTTCGGCCAGCATAAGGAATTTTACCAATCTGCAGTTTAGTTGGATATTTACAGGGTTTAAGTAGGCCAGCACTGCTTGCTTCCTGGTGCGTATGCCTTTCTGTTTAAGAGGGTATTTTAGGAGCTGTTGCCGTGCTTGGTGCAGTTCTTTGCATAGGCAAATTAAATGTAGAATGTTGCCATTCTTGATGTTACACAGCCTGCAGTGAACAGCGATGACAACGCGGGGATTACCCCGCACTGCCATTTCAACGCAGGAATTACAACGAAAGTCGTTACAACGACTTTCGCTGGAGGGCACTCTTGGATAGGGAATCATTTCAGTTTCTATCCAACTCCTTCCCTACTGTCAACGTGGGCTGGAGTTGGAATAGAAAAATAAACTATTCCACTATCCAGCGCCCTCCAGCGAAAGTCGTTGTAACGACTTTCGTTGTAATTCCTGCGCTGTAATGGCACGTGTGGTAATACCATGCGTTGCCATGACATACAAACCAGCCTGCAAGTATCTTGTGCTGTTATCCTCAGTCATGGTGGTAGATGCTGAGTACATGGAAGGATCCCTAGTGTGCCTTAAGAAGCTAATTTTATTGGCCCTAGGATAGCCCTGATTATAGTATGGTTGTGGGGCGAGGGATTTGTAGGAGTTAAGGGTCATCCAGGCATGAGATCTGTTTGAGTAGCTTGCCTAGACCTCCACTAAGGAGATTTGTTTCATGTTTTTCAAGACTACTTTTTTTAAGTTGAGATAGCTGAGTTGCACATCCCAAAGTCCAGTAAGTTTGGTAGATTCCAAGGTTAACTGAAGGTAGCTTCTTGCTTGAGAGAGCTCTCTGTGCTGTATATCGTGCCACAGCAGATAGTTTAGCGTGTTTATAGTGGCACTTCTAATGTTATGCCAGCAGATGATGTAAGTGGCATACCTGGCTAAGACTTGTTGTAGAAGGCCAAACTCCAACCTTATTTGAGCAGGTGATGTGTAGGGCAGGAGGCAGAACATAGTTCGGTAAGATTTGACCTGCTTGATATCCAGCTCCTTAGCGTCTCTTTCTCGCATTGCCTCGCTGCCATCAGTAATCGAGGGGAGAAGTTTAGCCTGGACTACCTTCAAGAGCCGGGTCAGAGTTGGTCCCATCAATTGATTTGCAAGGTTTTTCATCGTTAGGGCGGTCAGCAGACCTTTCCTTCTTATTTCCTCTTTCTGGATCCCAAACGACCCTTCCTTGTCGAATGTGACTCCTAGATACTTGTACTCGCAAGCTGGATCGATTTTAATGCCGCAAAGAAACCAATTTCTCTGTGGGTTCTTTTTATTTTATATTGACATTGTCCGGGTCTTGCTCAGATTTATGTTTAAGTTGTTTTCTGTTGCGTAGTTCTGTATTTCCGTCAGTAGATGTTGGAGATCGACGTGAGTATGACTAAGCAGAACTACATTGTCTGTATACATGAGATTGGTTAATGTTTTCCCTCCTATCCTGGGTGAATGGGAGTTACAGGTGTCAAGCACCTTTGGAAGGTCAACCATGAATAAATTGAACAGGGTTGGTGAAAGCACACAACCCTGTTTCAGTCCTTTTGTTGTGGGGACTTTTGAGGAGAGGTGGGTGCCGCCGCCTAGTTTCACCTGCATCCAGGTGTCAGTGTGTAGAAGCAGCAGCATGTTTGGAATAGGCTGTGGTATGCCCCATCGCGCCAGTTTCCCCCATAGTCTGCCCCTCTCTACATTGTCAAAGGCAGCACTAAAGTCTATATAACACAGGTGTAGAGGTAATTTGGAGGCTTTTGCTGTGTCGATTATTAGAGAAATTGCGAGGATGTTTGCGATGTGCTGCCCATTTTGGGGAAACTGGTCTGATTCAGCGGTATTATCTGATACGTCTCAGGCCAGAATGTTAGCTCCTCTAATATGGTGCCCGCAAAACATTTCGCTTCATTATCGATCAGGGCTATTAAACGGTAATTGTTGGGCTCTGCCTTGTCTCCTTTTGTTATAGATTGGGACTATTCTCGAGCCCCTCCAAGATTCTGGTATTCTGTTTAGCAGCCTGATTTCCAAAAAGAGAGGTTGCAGGATATCCGCCCAATCTTAACTCTTTGCTTTGAACAGGGCAAGTGGAATGCCATTCGGTCCCCGGCCTCCTTCTTTCCTCCCTTTGGAAATCTGCTTTTTAATTAAGAGTGACAGTGGGCGACTCGCTGCGCCTGATGGTTTGTTTCCTGTGGATGGGAGCTCCTGCTCCCTTATCTTAGTTATACTTGCTGCAGCTTGACCCTCTGGGATCCAGCTGTTGGCCATTTGTGCTCCTGCGTTTTCTGTTTGGTTATTGAAGAGGGTAGTAAGAAATTTTATAGAGTTTGCTTCCGGAATATGAGACCCTAGGCCCTTATGTTGTAGGCGCATGATCCCGTTCACAGTTTCCAAAAGCGGGCACTGTTGTTACAATATGTGTTGTGTAGGAGTTTTGCCCAGATTTCATTCTCGCTGTCTCTCTTGATGTTCCATTTCAATCTTTTTAGTACTGCCCTTTGGTCATTCAGGGATGCTCGTGCGCTAGTGTTCCCTGGGGATCTTCTCAGCTTATGCAGAGTCGAGTTTATTGATTTTTTTGAGGGACTTGAGCTGTACTCTCTGGTCTTTTGGAATTTTGTTTTTTTACATGCTTTCCGAGCGTTGTCTTTTGTAGGAAAAGTATCTTAAAGTTTTTCTAGTAGTATGGCAGTAACATGTCCCCAGTATGCAATTTGATCATCTGTGCTGGAAGCTTGCCAGTTAAAGAGTTGAATTGCAGCTTCGGCCTGTGAGTTTATGTTATTTGTCGTACATTTGATCCTTTTTAGATTTGAGGTGTAAATAGGCCCCAAGGTTACGTCTGACCTAATTGATCTAGGTGCGGCAGCTGTTAGTTGAAATTCCTGGGGGCGATGGTCACTATTGAACTTGTCCCCCATTCTGAACCCAAAGATGTATGGGAACAGAGCGAGGCTTGCAGAAGTGTAATCCAGTGCGGAGCTTGTCGTTGCAGAGTAAAATGATTCGACTAGAGGAGAGTCTTCCGGAAATCTTACGTTTAGTGCTCGGAGGTTTAGATGTTCTAAGTCATCAAGAAAGCATCTGTTGCAGCATTTCTTCTTCTTCTTCATTGTGCACTCATTGTGTGGGGATATTGTGGATTCCAGTTAGAGCCGATACCTCCTCCCCTTCTGCCGAGCCAATGAGATAGCGGTTTAGGTCCCCTGTCAAGATGAACGTCGGGTTTTCCATCTCTGTGGCATACATTGCCACTTGGTTAGTAAGTTTTATTGAGTCTTTCACTTTGCGTTTAGGATGGACATACGAGTTAATTATGCACAGCTCCGTTTCTTCTTCCTCAAGGGCGATAATAATTGTGACTGCTATTGTTACATTTGACATGGAGTCCATGAGGCTTGCTGAAGCTATACTCATCGTGGAAACATAGGTGGTCAGCCCACCAGAGCAGTGGCCAAATCTGCCAGTCCTTGTTGCTGGTGTGGCCAAACATGTGTAACCCTCAATGTGCTGTGGGTCCGTGAGCCAAGTTTCTTGCAACAAGATTATATCAAAGGTTGTAACATACTTCAAGAAATCAGCGTCTTCTATTTTTGTTGCTAAGCCGTTGATTTTCCAGGAGCATAGTCTAAGGGGAGACTCCTTTGCCCTGCTGTAGGCTCTATCCTGCGAGTTGCGTCAATCCTCCTCTGTGCGTATAATTATAGTGTGGGATAGTGCTTCCCTGGTGAAACCTTGGTTTCAGTACAAACATAGTAGGCTAGACCCATGTTTTATGCTTGTGGAGAAGAAAGTGCTATCCATGGTTATCACAATGTAATCCTTTTGCCAAGGGAAGTCTTTGATTTTTGATAGAAAGTCTATCCTGTCACAGACTTAAGAAGCTAAGGGCCAGATGTAGGTAATCCAGATTTACCGATTCAAAAATACCGAATTTTACCGATTCGGTATTTTAGAATCGGTAAATCGGATGTAGGGGAATTACCGAATCGGTAAATACTGATTCGGTATATACGGTTTTGGATAGTTACCACCACCTTGTAGTTGGTGGTAAATAACAAATCCTGAAATGAGAAAAGCACTCATTTGTGTGCTCCCTACATTAAGGATTCGGTAATTAACCGAATCAGTATTTTAAGAATTCAGTAATTTACCGATTCCTTAAATCCTACAATTTGGCCTCCTACATCTGAAAAGCCTAATACCGTTCGGTAACGGCGGAAATTCTGTAATTTCGGCCGTTACCGACCGGTATTAGGCTTCCTACATCTGGCCCTAAATTTGGCTTCCCTAACCCAAAAGTTAAATGAATGATTAACCCCTTGCGTGCTTCGGACGGCCCCTGGCCGTCATGCGTCACGGTTGGTGTGTGCGGAGGACAGCCAGGGGCCGTCCGAATTCCACCCACTATTAAAATCACCTGCACAGGGCGAAAATGTGCGCAGCACGCTAGGGGTTAACACATTATGTTGTTCTCATTTTAGTGTTAGTAAAAAAAAAAAGCAATGCTAGTACTTCTCTCAGAGCATTAATTAGCACCCTGAGAAGCTCACCATTGAAAGCTTGTGCTTACAAATACAAAGGACCTATGAATCCATCCCAGTGGATGAAAATAAACGAAGAAATACAGAACCCTGTCAGCAAAAACTTAACATTGTCCCAAATTGTGCTTTACTTTCTTTCTTTAGATATGCCTAGTGTGTTATACTGCTGCTGTTCAGCCTGAGTTTCTGTGTGAGAGAATGTTGGTGAATGGAATATTTATGTGTGTGAGTGTCAGTTGGAGATGGGTTGAGAAACAGTGAGGCTGCTTCTGGTGGGGCTCTCTTCCCTATAACATCTACTTGAATAAAAATACATCAAGATACTAAATGGAATGGACATTTCTGTATTACAACATGTTTTGGGTACGATCTGGAAAAGAACCTGTGTGTGTCACCTGATCGACTACTGTAATTTGAAGCCTGAAGAAACCCAAAGTAATGATCCTTTTGAAACTGCAAGAAACAGATTTAAAAGCATACTGGCACCCCCGGGGCCCCACCAGTGACCTGTCGATCGGTCGTCCTAACCTTAGTGTGCCAGTCCCTGCTCTACTTTCTGGCTCCCTCTCCCCTTCCTTAGGGACTGTTGTCCCTGTCCTGCCACTTTGGGACAGTGCTTCCAGAAGTGCAGTTTCCTTGATGAACGTCTAGTTCTTGCTACTTGCCTGTCCTGATACCTGCCTGTCCTGCCATCTGTGTCTCCTGCCATCTGCCTGGCCTGCTGTCTGCCAGGATTTAAGGATTCTACTTGGTGTGGCCTAATCTCGCGTGTGCCAAACTCTTCTATGTCTATTTATACTGTACTGCAACCGCTGCCCGATTGCTGCAACCATAAGTTATTTTTAAAGTTATGTTGCCTTAATACCAGCCTCACGTGCCACAACTTTGGAGAAACATACCAGCTCTACCGACTATGTTATCCCGTTTTAACTCATTGGCACCCCAGAGCAATCGAAATCAACGCACCTGGTGTTTTACTATGTTTATTTAATATGTGGAGGACTTTTGCTGGTGTCCTGTACATATGCCGTGAGTATTTTCTCTACATTTGCCTTTTGCCCCTGCGTGTATTCTTTAGTTTTGATGTGCCACTGTCTGTGTCTCTGCCTTGACAGTTGAACGACTGCCTGCCTTTTCAAACTTTTCACTATGTACTGCGCACATGAAGCGCAGGTACCACCGAAAGACTTTGGGCCAGATGTAGGAGCCCTAATACTGGTCGGTAACGGCCGAATTCGGCCGTTACCGACCGGTATTAGAGTTTTCAAATGTAGGGGGCCTATATTTTACCGATTCTGTAAATTTACAGAATCGGTAAATTTACAGAATCGGTAAAATACCGAATCGGTATATTTACCGATTCGGTAAATCCACATGTAGGTGGCACTCCTTAGAGTGCCACAGGCCCTTAAGAATCGGTATTTTACCACCCAATCCTATTGGGTGGTAAAATACCGAATTCAGGTGTGCATGCACATCTGTGCATGCATACCTGTGCAATGTGACACACAGACATGCCCTTAGGGCATGTCTGTGTGTCACATGGCACACAAGTCCGGAATTGGGGTGCTAGAGGGTGTCATAGTGACACCCCCTGCAACCTTGCAGGATTCGGTATTTACCGAATCGGTAAATACCGAATCCTACCGATTCGGTAATTCTTAAATTCAAATTACCTACATCTCCCCCCTTCCTATTTACCGACTCTTAAATACCGAATCGGTAAAATTCGGTATTTAAGAGTCGGTAAATAGGAATTACCTACATCTGGCCCCAAGTTCTTTGTCACCCACTTAAAAGAAGTTCTTTGAAGCACAGCTCCGTATGCCATTCCCTACGTCATGGTGAGAGAGCTGGAGTGGATGCTTGCAGTGCCTGCCGCAGGTCTTCGGTGACGACTTTTCCTCTGAACATTATCAGGCCATTGGAGGAATAAGGTACTGTGGACATCAGCATCTACATACTTACATTGAGTTCGTGGTGAAATGCAGGACATTTACCAGGTTGTAATATTCTGGCAATGTACTGTTTCTTTCAGGTTTTTTTATTCTCTTTTCCTTTACTACAGACCACTGCAACTACTTTATTTGTTTTAATTTATTGTTTTTGGGAAAGTGTCATATTCCTTGTGAGAGGTCGCTTAATGATAGTCTACACCTTATGACTTATGCCTTGCTTTATACTTATACTTTTTGCGTGCATGTATTCACTTGTGGTCCACATTACTATGTGAATGCACCTTCTTACCATGTGATTGTACTTTCTTACCTTATAATGTTTGTTTGCATTACGCCCTTTCCCCCTGCACGTCAGGGTTTGCACTGTGTGTGTTTGGTTCTGTGTGGACTCCCTTGCAATACATCACAACCCAAATTTATGTTTGGGTGGAGTTTATGCGAGGTCCAATAATGTTACATGCTGTTGTATATTTTGCTATGTTTGCTACCTATTATGCCATTAGTTACAGGGTTTCCTAGTATTGTTGTCTCCCACTTTACGTGGTTATGGGTTAGTGTGGTTTAAGCACCCATTATTGTAGTGATGTTTTGGTTTTGTGTGGATTACCTTTTCCACACATCACAGCTCAGCGTTTGTTTGAGTGGAGTTTATGGTTGGTGATTGCAGTGATTTTTACGTGTTCCATGTAGAGCGTTTTCTACACCTCACACCCCATCTTGCATTGGGGGGAGTTCCTTACATTTTATGTAAATTGATGTGTGCCTGATTGGTTACATGTAGACTGTTTTCTACACATCTCACCCCAACGATTTTTTGGGGAAAGAGTTTTGCGTGCTTTCTTTATGTGCATTTACTTGCGTGAATTCCAGGTTTCTTCGTGCTTTCGTCTTTACGGCACTTTCATTCCCTTGGACGTCAAGGTTTCAATTGTGGCCTCTGAATGCGTTGATAATGTATTCTTTTAAAGCTGGTAATTCTGGTTACTGTCTTACAATTTACATACACTCCATGCTACTCAGTTTGCTAAAGCAATTCCCCCAAGTCTTCATGCCACACTTCCTCCACATAGGCTCAATTCTCAATAGTGGTATTGAGACACACCCTGTACGACTGATATATTTTTGCCTTATTTCCCTAGTTGTTATAGTATTATTCTTATGTGGTTACCTATTGAAGTTTATCCCATTTGAACAGATTGTTCAAATGGGATAAATAAAGGAAGTTAACATTGCATTTGGTTCATTTAAGGCAGAAGCTGGTCAAATCCAAGAGGCACCCACTCATAAATGTGCTCTAGACTATGTGGTCCCTCTCTTCCAAGAGCTTGTAATTTAAAGCGGGGGAGATCAGGAAACACTGAATACTGTATAGACATATTTCTGTGGCCTTCCAATTAGGTTACTTTAAATCAAATCTTGTGTATTGGTATTCAATGTGTGGGTACGTTCTAAAGCCTATTTTGGAACAACATTATCAAGTCACCCTTTGAGTTTATCAAGTTGGAGCCATCCTGTGACACCCAAAACACCATATATTGCAGGTAGGTTGCTTGGTAATAGCATTGGAAATGGGACCTTCATGCCTTCTCCATTCAAGGATACCTCAAATTTGAAAGAGCCAAATGCTTCTCCCCTCACTCCATAAAAGTAGTGTCAGAATTATATCTAAGCTCCTAAATCAGTTTTCTGGTATTTTCATTGGCAACTGTTGTAGCAATTATGGGGTTAAGAATCATCCTGATCAACATGATGATCCCCCATCAGCAACATAGGTAAGTTCAGCCATCTATTTATTACGTTTTGAAGCTCTGCTAGAAGATGAATGCAAAAACAACAGTTGATAGACAGAATGCAGAACAATGTCATACATTCACTCTTGTACAGATATCAGGGCCTAAATCCATTGTTTTCTTGCTCACCATGCCATTCCAGTTTGAACCCAGCCATATGCAAATCAGTCCTGACCTGTGCCACACGGGAACATCCAGCCCCAACTGCCAAGCCAGGTCCTCCCTGGACTGGAAACAAGCATCCTAGGACCGGTTTCGGGCTTCCAGCCCTCTTCAGCCAGGATAAGCTGATTCCAGTGGCATGGAGAGCACAGGACTTACGTATGAGCATACCTGTCCCACTCGGGTTGACAAATGCAAAAACAACAGTTGATAGACAGAATGCAGAACAATGTCATACATTCACCCCAGTACAGAGATCTGGGCCTAAATCCATCGTTTTTTTGCTCAACATGCTATTCCAGTGTGAACATAGCCATATGCAAAGTGTCAGAATTATATTTAAGCTCTTAAATCAGTTTTCTGGTATTTTCATTGGCAACTGTTGTAGTAATTATGGGGTTAAGAATCATCATGATCAACCATATGATCCCCATCAGTGATATAGGTAAGTTCAGCCATCAATTTATTAAGTTTTGAAGCCCTGCTAGAAGATTAGTCACATTTTTATCATATACCTCATCAGTGACTTATGTATAAATCTATATATCTAAATGGACTCTTCCATATCTGTAATGGGAGTGAATGCAGTGCAGGCAGATTGTGGCCGTAAGGTTATACAACATTGATTTTGTTGAGTTCAGTTTGAATTAGAATACTAATCACCTTTGAGACATAGCATTATATATGGCGGGGAACATCTTGGTTGGTTCTCATGTAAGAAGCAGTACATTGTCTGCATACAACAATATTTATTACATGTGACGTTTTGACTTTTCATATCCTATGAAAAGCACAAAAAAGCAGTAGGCACAGATTATTAGGATAGTGGCAAATTTGCTGTCAGTCATAACAAGAGACAGAAACGTTCATAGCAGGAGACTTCAGCTAACATTACATTCATATGGCTAAAATCTGGGGCATTGAAGTTGGTGATAAGGGGATTGGTGAATGATTGTCTGAGAAAGGAAAAACGTGGGTTTTTTAAAGAAATAGTAACTTAAATAATGGAAAAAAACAAGTGTTGGCACTGGTCTTGAGGCAGTCCACTTCTAGCTAATTAGGTTTCTTTGAGAAGATTCTCATTTCTATATCAATGTTGGGTATTTTGTATGAGGGACGTCCTTTATGCTACTTTAGCATCATCTTCAAGGCAGATTCTATTATGGCCAGATCTTGGTATGCACTAAGGTATACTAGGAGGTTACTTAAAAAAAATCTCAGGATGATGAAGTCTAGATTTTTAAATATGATCTCTTTTATATATACAGTCTGAGGGTGTAGCCCTTCCTTTCTCCATTTTGGATTAGAGCCAAGCAGATCTTAATTATTCTTTTTTCCCTCGCAGCTGGTTTCAGGATGCTGATTTATGGTGGTGTTTCTCCTTGCAGAATTAGTTCCTACAATCTAGTTCTTTCTACCGCAGGTATTTTGGTTTTGTACTTCACAAAATGATCTTTCACAATAGTTTTGAAATGCTTACTACCCCTTTTTCACGTCTGCTTTGCTTTCCTTAATGTCAGCTAATGTTATGTAACTTTGGCCGGCTCTTCAGAGATCGTTCTCACCTTGATTTTTTTATTTTCCCAGTTGAGCCAATTTCCATCATATAAGGAACCTTACTTCTTGCTGTGGTTTGTATTATCTTGGTCTGCTTCTCAGGCGAGGGTGGACGCTTTATTTTGAGCCAGGATAGGCATAACTTAGTGTTTACACATTCATCATTATATGAAACGAAATGAAATGAAAAGATCATTTGTATAGCACAATAGCTACCCTGAGGCGTCCTAGCGCTGCAGACAAACGTGTGTGGATGAGCAGTAGGGGCCTAGTCTGATTTGGTGAACAGCAGGGTTTTTAGCTTTTTGCGGAAATACAGTAGATTGGGCTCTGATGGCATGTAGAGGGGAAGGGATTTCCAGAGTTTGGCCGGGTTATAGGAGAACGAGGGGCCACCACATCTGGCTCTCTTGATCCTGGGTACTGTGACAAGGAAGGAAGAAGCTGATCGGAGCTGTCTAATGGGTTGGTAAGGGGGGATCAGAGAATGATTGATGGTGGCGCCCATTTTCCAGAAGGCTCGGTGAGCGATACACATGCCCTTGAATTCAATTCTTTCCCTAACTGGGAGCCAATGAAGATTCTTAAGTTCCGTTTTGACAGGGAGGCGATGAGGGATCTGAAGGAGGGTTCGTGCTGCACAGTTCTGGGTGACCTGGAGCTTGCTTAGGGTGGCCTGGGGGCCCCTAAGTAAAGGGCGTTCCCAAAGTCCAAGCGTGACAGAATGAGACTCTGAATCATAATCTGCCTGGCCTTGAAGGGTAGTAAGGGAAGGATTTTCTGGATAAGCCTATGTATACCGAAGCAGGTGGCTGAAAGTTTAGCTGCTTGGTAGTTAAAATTAAAAGACATATCCAGCCAGGATCAGGAAGTGGTCCGTCCATGGTAGGGGGGAGGGATTTCTCACTAGGAGATCTGCACAATTGCTGAAAATGGGATCAAGAAGATGACCCTTGGAGTGGTTTGGTTTCAGCACTAGTAGAAATTTTAGCGAGGCTAGTGGTCATTTCTAGGGCAGTGTGGTCCATGGTATCATTAAAATAGATATTAAAATTCCCTAGAAGTGTAAAATTTGATGAGCTGCATGCTAGGTTGGTTATAGTGGAGGGCAGGGAGTTGAGAAATTGTCCTAGGGTCCCGGGTGGGCGATATATGAGCATCCCTGAGAAGGTGCTAGTGGGGGAAAAGTCTAGGGAGAAGGAGAGGCTTTCACAGTTAGGTATTGGGGGAACTGCGGCAACCATAGCAGTCTTTGTAAATGACTGCTAAGCCACCTCCTCTTCCCGTTGTGCGATCTTCGCGTAAGATTTGGTATCTTCCAGGTAGGGCCTGGATGATATTGGGTTCTGACTCGGAATTGAGCCAGGTTTCTGTCAGAAACAAGACATCTGGATTTAATTCATCTAAAAGCAGGGAGCTCTCTGTGGTGTATTTGGAGAGTGATCTGCAGTTCAGGAGATACATACTGTGATGTGTGTCTTTAATTGGGAGGTCGGGTGAGGCTGAAATCCGCAGTGTGCGCAGATTGAGCCTTGTTCTGCTGGGTTCCATGTGGAGAGACATTTGGCTAATGCCTTTCCTCTTAGTTTGAGTAGAGAGTTAGGGCTGTAGCTCCTGACATGGGTGGAAAAACCAGCAGTGGTCGTGGCCCCTTGCCCTGGCCGGCCGTGGACGGGCGCAGACGGGCTTGCCTGTGGCGCGCCAGCGGTGCACCTGCTGCACGCGTTCGCTGTGCCGAATGAGAGGCATTGGTATTTAGGCGGTGTGGGCGATCAGCTGGACGCAGCTGATTGGAGGAAAGAAGCGGAAGTAGTAATCACTTCCGGTGGCATGTTCCGGTCCCTCCAAGCAATCCGAAAAATCGGCGGTGGACCGGGGACCTAGTGCACAAAATGCGGTGAGTGGAAATAGGTGACTGTGACAATTTTTAAAACAGGTCAAGCATATAAGATTAAAAATCAGTGCGTTAAAAACAAAGTGATGTAATTTTTACAAATGGCGAGGTAACAATGGAGGGAGCCCTTTACCAGGTGCTCCTCCTTCAAACTGTCTGCCTCTGTCTCTTGTCCGGCGCATTTGGTAATTGTCTTTACACTCTGCCATTTCCCTCCCATGCAATGTTTGTCATTCCCTATGTTCCACTAATGATGAATAAGAAAATTCTCTGTGCATGTTTGGAGGCACAATGAGATGCTACATATAGTGCCTTGAAAAGAATGCATTGCCTTGGTAAGAAATCAAATTCCGTACAATGCTATCCTATGCAAATGCGTCTCAAAAGTCTGGTCTTTTTGGAGAACATTCACAGTTTACCCAGCCCTTCAGGAGTGAAATTCTTGGAGAGACTTTGCATGTTGTCCCAGTTCTTTTGGAGCAAAATTCATCAAGTCAACATTTTTTCTGCAGGGGCTTGCAACTCTGTTGCCTTAAAGAAAAGTAATTGACACTTATTTACTGGCTTTTTAGATTCCAGTACACTTTTTTCTGTTGCAGCAAAGTTCCCACATCTCTGCTTTTAGTTCTGCAAAAAAATGACTTCACCCATCTGATCCAATGGAATTCTTCCTGGCAGACAACTGTTTTATCAGTGCCAGAACTTTCTGCACCATCCAGTTACAGAAGCTAAATCCATAGGAAACAAACAAGAGAAGTGTTCAGCTCCAACTGGTTTACAGTATGTTTTCTATGCAGACAACAACTTCCACTATCTCAGGAAATTCTGCCCCTCCATCCAGAGTGGAGAAGCTCTGCTGAGACAAACGGACTCACCAGCAGAACGTTTGCCTCTTTAGTCCTTTATGTCAGTATCAGGCTAGCAACACCAGCTCTAGTTAAAAAAGCTGAAGCAAAAGTTCAAGGACGCTTGAGACATCTCTCGCGAGCACTTACACATGCAAGATTTGTTTTGTGGTTTAAAAGAAAGGAGGGTCGTCCCTATCGTTTAATTCAAGGCAAATTACCTACTGGAATTGTGTGTGGCAAGATATATTTGGAAGATAATTCAGTCAACAATTGAAATTGAGGCCTAGCCAATCCTAATAAACTCTTCAGGCTTCTTACTTTGAGTTTCTCATCAAAGTGATTAACTTTCTTTCCTAAGAACATCGTTTGTGGCAGCAAAACTATCGCCAGTTTCTTGCACCCAAACAGATAACAATTCTGTGTGTCACCTGCACGTAGCCGTCTCCAGTCTCCCAAATCTACCCCATCCCAATTCCATCCAAGTGGAAGTCAAATCTTCCTCTCAAAGTCTCCTGTAATGCCTAGTTCTACTAGGTCTGGCAAGATCCTTCATATGATTAGAAAAGGAGCTGCACAGATCTTTCAAACAACAGTCGCCCAGCTTTCAGCCCTTAAGGGGTTCCCCTCCATTCTGGTCATAGTATGGCCTATCAATTGATGTAGCAAATGGCAGGTCTAGCTTCCACAGAAATTGTAAGGTAGTGTGAAGAGAAAGAGACATGTATGGATTTTGGAATGTATTTGAGTTGATTTGAGGAAGAATGAATGCTATAATCCCAATGTGATAAAACAGTAATCAGTATACACTTACATTTGATTTAGATACTATTTTCCTATCAAATGTTGCAGGATTACATTTTATACAGTTAACACTTTAGGGCTATGCCCTGTAGTAGTCTGCTTGGAAAATATGTAATCCAAAGTCATATGCTATGGTTTTAGAGTAAATGGGAAAACATTATAATCCTCTACTCACCTTGTCTGTGCTCTAATCAACTGCAAACACAGTTGCATGAACACAGTGACAATTGTGACACATTTAGTAATAGGAACAGTGGCCTCTCTAGAAGGGTACAGACAAAACGGAAACTGAAGTAGAAGATGTCCAAATCAAAATTAAATGGGGTACCAAAAGAGAAATATGAATTTCACCACACCCACCCTCTCCTGCCTCTCTCTACAGCTTCGTCTTGTGCTTGGTGTTGGCATTAGCTTTGTTGAGGTCACATGAGACAACTGCAGGTGTGTCAAGAGAACCCAAGCAGGCCCTGTCCTGACACTGTACCTACTTGTGGCATGGGCTGACATATGTTGGAGAATACCAGAGCTATGGAGACTCAGTGGCCTATAAGGGTGGATGCCTTGTCACATGGTGGCACTCTCTAGCCTATAAGGAGTATATGGGCATATTAAGCCTTTGACTGTGATATGAATAATACCTGGTCAATGGTAGCTTTTTTGTCGACATACAGTTACACCTGGGCTCATGGTGACATTGATTATGGAAATGCTAGGGCCCATTCTAGCATTCAATGCATTCAGTGGTATATTAAGGTGTTCCATGGAACACAGTATCCTTGACTGGCATGTTGAGGCTACCTGGGTACACCATTGCTATGACAGGTAGATGATGGGAACTGTGACACGTGATTGTAGTGATGGTCACGTAATTACTTACATTTCATTGGTATTTAGGCACATCACACAACTTGAACATGATGAGGAGATCCTGGCACAGGTGGCCGGTGGAATAATAATAACAATAGTACCAAATAATAATTGTATTTTATATAGCTCTTCATATCGCACTTCTGCCATTTCTAAGCATGCTAAAAACTTAAGGGCATATTTACAAAGAACTGGCCTAGAGCAGCACAGCAAATAATTTTGCTGCAATGCCTTACGCTAATTCGAAAGGGCAGGAACGCACTGTATTTACAAATATGCTGCATTCTTGTCCTTTCGGACAGGGCTGGTGCACAGTTAGCAGCTGTGCGCCAATGCAGGAGAACAATCACAAAGTCGCTTTCCTCTTTCTATGTGTGCTGCACAATGAATGAGGAGAAATGTAAGCATTTCTTCTCCTTACACCTGCTCTATTGAGGTGCAAGGTTGTGGCGCTGCCCCAGGTTTATGAGATATTGTAAATCTGGACTGCCTCAAATTCCATGGATGTTGAATGGGAAAACCCACAGCAAAACCCATGGAACTCCTCTTGCCACTTAGTAAGGAGAGGCAGCTACTAGCACTGCTTTGCCATACTGCATATCTACAAGATCATGAAAATCCATGCAGGGTGGCTATATGTGGCCTTGTAGATAAGGCTAAGCCCTGTCCGCCACTGGAATGTCACAAAAAGTGACGTTCTGGTGGCGTACAGGGTTTGTAAATATGCCCCTAGATGTTACTATTATCCTATTAACCTACTGATGAATGATATGTTGGTAAATGTGGTTGGTAAATGGTGGGGCAGAATGTCATATGATGGGAGTGGCGGGAGCACATGATGGCAAGGGCTGTTGTGATGTCTTCCTTGAGGACATGATTTCAGATGTTTGCATTTGATGAATATAGCTTGGAACATCATGGCAACCAACAAATTAGATTTATTGAATAAAAATCAGAGAATACTATTGTAGAGAAAATATGGGTACTCACAGAATATGACAAGCCAATATTTGGGGACAAAGCAGTATAGTCGTACAAAATTAAAAGCCAGTGTTTTGGGGCCCAAACCAGTATAGTATTACTAAATGACAAACCACTGTTTGGGGACAAATGGGACTATTCACAAATTATTATACTTGAAGACAAAGCCAAATAGATGTTTGGGAACAATGTATATTTATTTACTGATAAGTAAAGCGGGAAATTAGATGAATTGAGTGCCTTATTTGAAAATAGCCAGCTGATGTTTGAGCAAGGAAGAATCTAAGTTTATTTACCAAAAATGGCAATCTGACATTTTGAGACAAATGAGTGTATTGAAACAGATATTTAAAGCTAATAGTTCAGTGTTAGTTCATGAAGATTTTAAGACAATTACTGTTGATGTTATGTAATATTTTAACTGGTGGTTGTATTCTGGAATATCGAGTAGGGAATATTGTGATAATTGACTATCTAATATCATAGCCAAAATGTTGAGAACCAAATATCGCAAGGTAAGTGTATATAGGGAAGAATAGATTTACTATTCTTAACTCCACAACTACGTTCCCTGAAGATGCATATCTACAAGGTGCATATATGGGGAGTTAGGTATAGAAAATATATACATACTTACCTGTCCATATTTCTGTCCTCGATATTTTGACTACGGTATTAGGGTATTACAAAAGTGCCTACTCAATATTCAGGACCTATTGCATACTTGGTAACAGAGGGCATTTTTTGTTGTTGAGATTCACGTGGATTACAAACAGTTCTGTCAGTTAAAATAATTGTAAATAATGTTATTCATTAAACTGTAAATACTGGAAAGGACTAGAAGTGATCCCTTCAATATCTGGGAAACTTCTCCTGACTCAAGTAACACAATTCTTTTATCCGACAGAACAGTTTGTAGCTCATAACTGTATACCCGGTTCTGAAGGACACAGCGTAACACCATTATATATAATGGGATTCATGTGGAGGCTTTTTATGCTCTTTATAAACAAAATTTTATGACTGGTATATCACAATATGGAAAAGCTACTTTTGAGCCATATAGTATGGTGGATAGTTGTCATGCTCTCTGAGCATGTAAGATTGATTTTACCAAAGGACCAGCTCTTCTTCTTCACATAACATGTGTATTTGTAAAGCACACATTCACCCGTGGGCATCTTGGAGCTGAATAACAGATGTTTATTGTTACCCAATTAAATGGTATAAATACAAAAGAAGTATGCAGGTCCTGACAGTTAAAAACAGGTTGTGAAAAAAGTGAAATCCAGTAAGAGGCGGGAATTCCTCTTATCGGAATTAGAACCCTCACACACCCAGCCTTCTAGGTGTCATGCTTCATCATTGGGTCTGCTCCTCATAGGATCCGCGCTGCAATACCCGACGGGCACCCATGAAGGGGCTCTTTGGCGGAAATCTTTTGTTCCTTGCTGTAAGGTGCAGTGCATGTGAAGGGCCTGGTGAGTCTAGATGTACACGAAAGTGAGGTTAAAATAGGAGGTAGGGGTCCAGTCAGAACAATTTTAATGAGTATGGCTGCTCTCCTACTTAAAAATAAGTGTGGCATGCCCCTGAAATGATATTACAGGGTACCGCGTATGTTGGTCAACATGTTTCTTGCCTAATTGTTTAGTTGACAGCAATTCGTCAGGACCATTATCAGTTAATTCAACACTATCAGTAGTGGTCGATATGTAAAAGTGCGAGACCACAACCAGTACCCTAAACAGTGTGGTACCTGTCACTTTAAATGAACAACTTGTAAGAAATTAGAAGAGAGAGTAACACCATCAATTAATGGCCTCATCAGACGGTTAAAACCATGCCCTTGCAGCACTCAACGGTGAAGTAAGCATGCTACATGTTGGCGTGCTGTTACAGACATGTAAGGCGACGGTTTACAATAAAGCAAGTGGCAAAAGAATCTTGAACTCACACCATTGGGGTCATTAATACTCATCTATGTGTTCCAGCAGGTGATTACACTGTAAAGACTAGTGTCCTGTAAGTATGAAAAAGAAGGGTAAATCACTGGGGACCTGTGTCTTAAAGGTAGTGCGAACATTGTCTTACCACTTGTCACAATGGTCCAAAGTTCAGGGGGCACTGATAGTGTGAGGTGTCAAGGACCAGAGTTAATGGGTCCCGCTGTCCGCATATCAATAGGGGTTGCAAAGGAAATGCTCATGCATACCAGAGTGGCGTGCAACAAGTCAACGGCAGCGGCACACAAGTAAGTGCACCGAAAGAGGCTAACACGGAGCCTCATCAATGTACATGCTGTGGTCAAGGCGATTGGGTCGTAAGCAACCACAGGCTTCCGAAATGACATGGGGTTCCGAAATATCACCGCCTGCGGCCTGGAGTCACAACAAACACCTAAAGATTTCACAGATGAGCCTCGTAAGCCAAGGTATAGCCGGTGAGTGGGAAGCAAACGTCTGTTAGCGGTTGGTTACTCACAGTACTTCTCCGTGCATTGGCGGAGGACCTACCCCTCATGCTGCTGAAACCGCCGGTAACTTCCAGCCCAGCCATGGCGGTTATGAGCTCCCGGTTGGCAGCAGTTGGGGGTGGGGATCTCGCTACCAATGGGAAACGAGAGGAACACTAGAGTGATAACCCTGCGTAAGTGATTATGGGCGCCATCTTGGAATCCCGGAGTAAAGGGAAACCAAAGGCAGTGCAAATGAGGCTGTCATTTAGTAATGAGAGAGAAAATATCCCAAGTTCTTATTACAGAGTTGAGGTGCCAACCATAACGTAGAGGGCACCACAAAACCAGGTGGTATTATAGACTCACCGTTTCTATGTTTGAGAACACAGTATGATAAGGGCAAGTAAAGTTTCATTTAAATAAATCTCAGGTGGAATTCAGTGTGTGGCTAAGGGCCTTAAGTGATTCTCATCCTATTAAGAGGTGCCAAGGAATTTCCTCATTCAACCCTTCTTTGTTAGAGGCCAATCGCAATACCCATCTTTGTTCAATACGGAACAATGTCTCCCTACTCATTCCGGGATGTGCTTCCAGAACTACCCACTGCAGGGAATCTGGTGTGTGTTTCATCATTTTAAAATGTCATTTTGGTCTTAGTTTTGTGACATCTGAAGTTACTTTTGTGTTCCGTAATGCATGTCTTTACTGGCCTGGTGGTCATGCCTATGTACTGGAGTCTGCATGGACAAGTTAACATGTAGATACAGTTGATGGTGTTGCAATTTGAATGTCTCCTGAGTTGCCATCTGAATCCATTGGGGAAAACAACTTCTTTAGTGGGTTTTGTCAGTGGACAAATTATACATGCGCCACATGGCTAGTGACCCATTACCGGTGGGAGGTCACACAGGGATGTCTGTGTGTTAGTGTTAGAAATCCTAGGCCTAGTATGTATCAGCATGTCCTTCAGGTTCTGTGTGCGTTTCAATGCAAACCTCAGGACTGGAAGATTAAGAGTGCCGGTGTTAAGAATATCCCAATTTCTTCTTATGATGTTCTTGATTTTGTTAGAGTCTGGGGTGAATGTGGTGACACATGTGAGCACTTCACTAGAACCTTTTTGTCTTTTCTTCAACAAGGCCTCTCGGTTATTGTTTCTGGCCCCTTTGAGTGAAAGTGCAACATTGCATCCAGGATATTCTCTCCTGTGTAAGTTAGTTGCTAAGTCGTTTGCCTCTGTCCTGAAGTCGGTGACGGAATTGCAGTTCCTCCTGATCCTGAGGAACTGACCGAAAGGTACGTTTTCTTTAAGAGCTCTCGGGTGGTGTCTGCTGAATAGCAGTAAACTGTTTCTGTCTGAGGGCTTTCTATATAGTGTAGTACTGATCTGCCTTCCATCAAGCCTGATGAGGAGGTCCAGGAAGGGAATGTTGTTATCAGAGATAGTGCTAGTGAATTTGAGATAAGGGTTCAAAGTGTTATTCCAGTGACAGAAGTTGTCACATTCAGACCTGTTCCCTTTCCAAAAAATTAGAATATAGTCAATTAATCTCTTCCATAGTACCACATTCGTGAGGTATGGGTTGGACGGATTGTGAATCGTCCTTACCTCAAATGCAGCCTTATACAGACACGCCAGACTTGGCGCGAACGTGCTGCCCATGGAAATTCCAAGCAAAAAACAAGTGCATAAAGAACACCAAATTCAATAGGTACACCAAACTTTGGATATTATTTGATTTATTGTATACAAACATTTATTTATATTTTTTATTATATAGACTTTTACCTATTTATTCAAAATACATTGATTTGCCATTGATAATACTTGTTTGTGTAAAAAAAGTTATGTACAGTGCAGGTGTCAAAAGGAAAAATACAAGAGGCGTTGTGACTGTTCTAAACAATTCAATAAATATACACATCTGATATATATCTTGAATTGTAAACTCTTAATTTGTTTAGATCTAATGAATCATATCAATTTATAAACAGTGTCTTCATCTATCATGTATGAACAATTGACATAATAAAATTATGAAACTGGCAGTAGGTTAGCACTACGGGCGTTTCGGCATTGCCATCTTCCGGATTCCGTCTCAGTGAACACTATCTGGAACTGTATCCAATGGTGTTCAGATATTTCAGATGGTGATGGAGATATCAGCACAGTGGAATGTTCATCTCCTTAATTTAGGAACAAATGGCTTTACTTGAAGTGTGCTGGGTGAAATTAATTTCAATTTATTCAAAATGTGGTCAGGAGAGACTGCAAGACTCCTTCGACAAGCAGCGGTAGATAGGATTAGCGGGATAATAAAATTCTAATCAGGTAAACTCTCTGCAGACATTTTGTTGATCTGTTCCCAGATACGGAACGTGTATCAATCAACGTTTCTTTGTGACAGAACTGTTTGTAGCTCATTACTGTATACCTGGTTCTGAAGGACACAGTGTAACCCCATTATATTTAATGAGATTTATGTGGAGGCATTTTATGCTCTCTATAAACAAAATTTTACGACTGGGATATCATAATATGTAACAGCTACTTTTGAGCTATATAGTGTGGTGGATAGTAGTCCTGCTCCCTGAGCATGTAAGATTTATTTTACCAAAGGACCAGCTCTTCCTTCTAGCAAGGATATGATAACATAACATGTGTATTTGTAAAGCGCACATTCACCCATAGGCATCTTGGCACTGAATAACAGATGTTTATTGTTATCCAACCCAGTGGTACTCATTTTATTGATTTCAAATGGATGAAAGGCTGAGTGGACCTGCTGGGAATTGAACCTGTGATCATGTGGTTGAACACAGGCCCCTACAGTGGATGCATTAGTCCACTGTGCCACCAGACCCGACTTTCAGCATAAGTTTTAACTTTCCTTTATGTCCACTTCCTGTTTTCAGTCGTATTATAGGATAGATAATCTGCATAAAAAGGTTGGAGTAGGACTTTACAGAAAGAGCTGGGAAATAGAATGAATGAAATTTATTAGAAGGCTGTATCACTCTGCATACCAATTTAATTTAAACTTTCTAAAAAAATAGCAATGCATTTATGGCACATTTCTTTTGCGGTACGGTTTGTAAATTCCAACATTGACATTTCTCGAAACTTTCTTGGGGAAACCCCATTCAAACTTCACTAGGATGTTGTGGGCACTTTCTACAAACTATTAACACTGGAATATTTCAGAAGTTAAAAAAAATATTCAAACGTGAGGTTTGGGTGTTCATTTGAAAATTGTGCATTTGTGCGGCTTTTAATTCAATTTGTACCAAAACCCTTTCTGCCTCTGAAAGACATTGCTCAAGACCTATATTTTACACTGCTGTAAACATTCATTTCTGTACGCAAATTTATTTTAGCAAACCTTTCCCTTTTGAACATCAGAGTCACCTGCGAGGAAAACTTAGCATATCTAGTTCAGGCCCAAAACGACACTCACTAGAAAACAGCATTGGCAAAGCCAATAGGTCTCGCTATTGTAAGAGTTAGAGCTATTGGTGTTGTCTATGACAATGTCTTTAACCAATGTGTTATGGAATGGAGTGGATGTATGTGGTGGGGAGTGGAATTATGTGGGTTGGTTTGGAATTGTTTGTTGTGGAATAGTGTGGCGTGGAATTCTGGGTTGTTGAGTGGATTTGAGTAGTGGAATTATGTGGCATGGTGTGCAGGGGAATTATGTGGATAGTCATTATGTGGTATTGAGTGTACTGGTGTTATCTGGGGCAGGGCTATGTGTCATGGAGCATAATTATGTGGAATTGTATTTTGTGTTATGGATTGGTATGTAGTGGAGTTTAATTGTGCGTTGTGCTGTTGAATTTTGTGATATGTTGTGTAATTATATGGTGTGGATTGGATGTATGTGGTTTGTTGAGTAATTGTGTTGAGTTGAATTGTGTGGTTTAGTGTTGAATTACGTGGTATGGAATCGAAAATGTGTGGAGTTGAATTGTGTGGCATGGAACTGTGGAGTGTATTTATGTGGTTTGTTGCAATGTGACATAGAGTGGTTTTATGTGGCGTGGATTTATGTGGTATTGAAAAACATTAATGTGACCATGTGTATATGTAACTGCCGCTCTTGTAATTATTATCAAATGCCACCTACGTGAAGCCTCCGAAGGGATTTACCTTTCTTTTAAAGCACTCTGGTCGAGCTTCTTGGGCCTTGAAGTAATCTCAATAGCTGCTGAGGCTCGACCAAAACAGATACGTTGCCACCCATCTTCTATAATCTTGCAATTGGCAAAGTCATTGGGGGTCACAGCATTGGAAAGTCACCCTCCCTTCAAAATGATTACTGTTTTGCAAAGTTTGTAACCCGTAATGCCGTGAGGTTGAGCAGCATGCCCAGCATGTACAAATGATATAGCTACTAAACACCAGCCGAACCTGGTCCTTATTTAATCCAATTTAGAAAGATGAAAGGCCAAGTTCAGGACATGAACTTGTGATTATCAGCTGACACACAAATGTCTGCAGCAGAAAAAAGCAGATCTCAGAAATGTGTTTTCAGCTTAAAAAAAGCACAGATCCAAAAAGTGTCTGGTTGAAAAGTAATTGCAATGGAATGTGACCGTGCCCTGCCTCAGAAATGTGACTACTTTGAGCCAAAAAAAGAGTACCCAGCTCTTCAGCTGGCAGAACGCCTCTGGCACAGCGCAGTAAAATAGCGCCTGCTGCCCAATGCCGGTGCATTTCACAGCTTTAATTCCTCAGAGTAGGAGGCAGAACAGCACCTTTCATCCTTCCAAAAGCAACAAAATGAGTAAGGGTAGAAACGATACTGGTTTCTCATTATTTGTAGCGCCACAAAGACAGCATCAAGTGTTCTACAGAAATTTATCTTATAAGTAGAATTTGTTTTTAAATATGTTTGTCATTTGAGAGGGGTCATCTTACTTTCCCATTCAATGTGTGATCTCCTTGATGATAACCAATTTGTGCAGATTAAGGGTCATTAGGATTACGGTTTTTCCGCATCCTCGGGGCCGGCGGAAGCCACCGCCGGCCCCGAGGATGCGGAAAAACCGCAGCGGACTGACCAAAGACCCACCGCCACATTAGGATGGCTGGTGGGTCCTGGTTTCCGTCCGCAGCTTTTCCGCCGCGGTCGGCTTACAACCGCGGCGGAAAAGCTCTAATATGGTGACGGTGTCTTCCAGACACCGTCCACCATATTAGGATGGCCAGTAAATTATGCTTTTCCGCAGCGGGTTTTCCGCCGTGGAAAAGCATACGGAACTTCACTGCGGGGGCCCGTTGCAGGCCCCCTAGGTGAAGGGGGGTGGGGGGTGCACATGGGGGGTACCTATGGTACCCCCCTGCATTTGCATGCAGAAAGCGGCAGGCACCGTGCAGTGCCTGCCTCTTTCTGCATGCAAATGCAATTTGTGCATTTTTAACATTGCCGCGGGTGCAGCTTGAAGCTGCATCCGCCGCAATGTTAAAAATAGAGGATGTGACCGCCAGGGTGGCGGTCACATCCTAATTGCACAGGAGGGAACTCCGCATGCCATGCGGAGGTTCCCTCCTGCTCTGGGGTCGCGGACGGACGCAAGTCCGTCCGCGATCCTAATGAGCCCCTAAGTATGCATGTTTTTGGTCGGGAGTGGATAAATATGGCAGGTCAGCATCTTAGCTTTACTTTCTTTCCAAGGTATTGTTGGTGCTCAAAATATCATTAAATACATTTAAGCAAAACCCCAAGTGCAGAATGTTTGGTTAAAAATTACATGAAGACCACACAACGTAGCAGGCACTGATCCAGCAGTTTCTTCAAACATGCAAGAATTGCTGAATATTTCCGCTCTAATAAGTATAATTTGGTTATTGTGAAGCAGTAAAACAATTTTTACAGTCTTTTGACAACAGTCAAATTGTTATAAGTATTTAATGTTTGTTTCACACCGTAATAATTGTTTTTAGCACTTGTAAATGTATCTGTCCCTGTGCAAGACAGCAAGTAAACCTCGGACTGTTGTCAAAAGACTGTAAAAATTGTTTTACTGCTTCACAATAACCAAAATATACAAAGCACCTAAGGATTAACTACCTTAAGGTGAGATTCTGGTCTAAATAAAGTCAGCAGAACAAAAACAGTGACCGGGTCTCTCTTTTTGTTGAAATTATAATTGTTCTACCCGGCCACAGTGCAGGACAAAATCCCACTTGTAGCAAACTAATAAGTATAATAGCATGTCTTTAACATAGCATTTGTTGTGCCACCCTTGCAACTTCGCGACGCTCAAAGGAGGACGCGTCCTCTGCTGCTTGGGTATAAGAGGCAGATACCACTGTGTGGGAGGCCAATTCTTGTCATTAGTGCCTGGTGGCATGGTGGAATCATGTGCCTTCTCTGAAGGGGGTGGGGTGATGGAAACCATAGAAAGGAAACTGGCAGCGGAAAGAAAGAACAGGTCACAGGTTTCTGCATCCTGTGGGAATCACCTTAGATATGGGGTCTCCAACCTTTTCTGTAGTGAGAGCTAATTCTGCTCAAGGAAAGTCCTGCCGAGCTACTAGCCTATTTTATCATTGTAAAATGCTGATAATATGTATTAACATTACACTATGACCACCCTAAGAACGATTTATCAGTAGTCACCATCCCCACACATTCCAGATGAAGTTATCAGCAGAATGCTAGAAAAATGTTTTTCAATATTAAATGCTTGCAATCAAGTAACATTCAAATCATCACATGCTGTGTGCCACAAAGGGTACTACCAAAGCAGTAAGTCTCCCCAACTCAAATTGAATTATCATTCAGCTAATAACTTTAAATGTGTTTTAGAATTGTAATATTTTGTCTTCATTAGCATATTAGTTTTTAAAAATACACATATTTTTCTATCAAAACCACTTTCCAATTTGAGCAATCAAACTCAATTTTCCAAAAGAAAAACCTTTTCAGAAAAAGCATAATTTGTTTCTTTAAAAATCAAATCAGTTTTTATTGTTTGAAAATACACAGTCCCTAAACATGAGCTTTTCGTTTTCAGTGAGTACCGCCATGCGAAAATGCCTCTGATGAACAAATTCCGCTTTAAATACCCAGGAATTGGAATCATAGGCCATGCTTGCTCACCATAACACTATTAATGCATCTGTTATGCTAATAATGCCCACCATTAAACCGGGGCTACCACTGTGCCACAGCTGGATGCACAACATATATCAGTTATGGACATTATTATGGGAAAAGCAGTTGCCACTCTTTCAGGAATGGCTAAAAGCAAGCCAGTCATGCTCTTAATATGTCAGTGATGGCAGCAATTATGTAATTACTAGACTTGTATGCCCAAAATAGTCAAGGATGAAAATATTATGGCAATGGCACAATTATACCATGAACTGGCATAATTGCGTCAGAGATAATACTCTTATGATGGGGACCAGCATACATATTTGGCAGCCCTTGACACCAGTAGTAGCTTTAAAGAACCAACACTATTTATTAGGGAAGGACACAATGTCACACACCCACACAAACATTATTGTGATGCTTCTAATTTTCTCTGACCTGGATGCATACTCTCTTCCCTCAGCTCTTTGGTTGAAAATGATCCCAACCAACACATTTTCACTCTAGTTCTTGCAGTCACACACTTTGGTGGGTCAGCCCTGGTTACTGCCGCCACTATTCTTTGATGTCACACACAGTGTGAATGATAGACCAGGGCATATAACATGGCCAATCTCCTTCTTATGTAGATTTAAAGTGGATAAAGATGGTTCATGTGACAGACCCATAGGCCAACACCGTAGCCTCCACATGCTTCAACACCCTCTGCATACTTTGCAAGACCTTTAAATGGATCCCCCTCGAATCCAGGAAGACGCCCCCCATACACTCACAACCAGAATGCCCTCTACGCTGGAATCAACAAATCTCTGCTCCACAAACTCCAGCCCTTCCAGAACGCTTCAGCCAGACTCATCCTCAACATCCCACGACATGACCACTTCACCCAGAACCAACACAACCTCCACTGGCTCCCCTTAAAAAAAAGAGTGACCTTCAAGCTGCTCACACACACCTACAAAACCCTCCACAACACCGGACCCCAATGCCTCAATGAAAGAATCTCCTTCTACGCCTCCAAGAGAAACCTCCGCTCTGCTGACCAGGCCTTAGCAAAATTATCTGCATCCACATAGCGGCCAAGACCTGGAACAAACTCCCCCTCAGCATCAGACGAAGCCCCACACTGAAAGCATTCAGCAAGAGCCTCAAGACCTGGCTTTTCGAATCACTGGAGCTGCCCAAATTCCCCCGCCCCCCAGCGTTTTGAGACCCTCATGGGTGAGTAGTGCTCTCTATAAATCCCTGATTGATGGATTTATAGGCCAACAGAGTGTGTGTTTGAGTGGTATCAAGAGGACCTGCCATTGGTTTGGCTGTCTGTAACTCTTACCGGTAACGAAACAAGCAGTGCTGCCTTCTTTAATATGCACAGAATCCCTGAGATCAGATTAGTTTGGCTTCACCTCTGAGAGCTACTTTGAGGGTGCTGGTGAGCTACCAGTAGCTTCCGAGCTACTGGTTGGAGACGCCTGCCTTAGATTGTGTCGCAAGAGATGGCTGGACACTGCGTCCGAATAATGCACACACCATTAAACAAGCAAGGAGGGAGGAGAAGGGAACATGCAACAACAGAGTAAGCGGAGGACGGGAAACATCAAAGGCGCCTACGATAGGGGAAGGAAAACAAGCAAGAAGGATGGGAGCAACAACACGGAAGATGCAATAATATACGGGTGAGGAAGCTGAACTCGCACCCACAGTGTAACACGAGCAGGAAAGAAATAAAAATATAGTTTCCCAAATGAACTGATAAACATACAAAGCATAAAGGTACAGTACGTGGTCCCTGCTCCGTGGGAGGAATCGTAAGACAAAACGGATGGACAAGTGGAAGGATTGACCATTAGCAAGTAGGATTTTTAAAGGACACTGAAACAAACAAATGAAAAGGAGTGGGCAGGTTGAAAGTCCACAAAGAAGTACAGACAAAGTATATACAACAGGTCTTAAAAGCTCGACCTAAAAAATGAATGAAAGATGTTGAAGAGAAAGCAGGAAATCTGCAAACCATGCAAAGTCAATATCAGGAAAGTTTGCAAAACTTTACATAGTAAGACCTTTCACAGTTCATTAGGACACAAGGCACAGAGAGATTGTCTTATCTCTGCCTTGCAGTGGATACGTGAAAACGATAAAGACGCAACTTGAACTTTGATGCTAATATCATGTAGAATGGTAGCATGAGGTCTGTGTGAAACGCTGAGGAACAAAAGTACAACTATAAAACAGTAGACACATCAGAGGATGAAAATTCCATGGAGGATGGCACGTAGTCTACTATTGGGTTTTGATATGTGGAACTTGAATGAACTAGTCACAGTTGCCCCATAGAGATAGCTCATGTTGAGTTTTCCATTTATGTGACATGGAAGTGGACTCTTTGTGAATACTGTTGCCACAGATTGCCCATAAGGAACACTTTACATTCATAAGAACACTCTCTAAACTTACAGCTTAGAACTGTATACTATATTAATCTTCTTTTCTGTTCTACGGCTAAAGTTGTGCTACATACTACTAAGTACGATGTATCTGGTGTGAATTTATACTGTCTCTATGCCATGGCATGTGTATCTCTGTGATCATTTTTGTTAATTGTGTGGGCTTCTGCATTTGTGGATCTTTTTATAGAACTTAGAATGTTCCTGCATTTCCTGGGGGTATTCGGTAAAATGGCAAACAGTTGGAGCGCATATTGTTTTGGTGTCATTTTTTACTTCTCATTTTTTTTGTTTGTAATTGGTTTTTCATCCCACTCATCCCTCGTTTTTTCTTGTTTTCTCTTTCCCGATCAATTCCACTTCCCATCGATTCTACAGAGGGGCACAGGTGGTCCCTCCAGCCCAATGTAAGCTATCCCGTACAGCAGCAGAGAAGCGCTGTAGGTCTCCGGATGGCTCGCAGTGTAGTGGCCGTGGCACCTGTGACTGCGGTATCTGCATCTGTGAAGTCACAGAGCCTGGCAAGTACTACGGGCCACTATGCGAGTGCCACGACTGGGTGTGCCAGACCTATGATGGTGAAATTTGTGCAGGTAAGGTGGGCAACAGCCACAAACAGGATATGATTCCATCAGGAAATGTTGTATTTGACCAAGTCCTTGGAGTTCACCAGTGCCATGCTCTCCTCTTTGAGTCCTTAAGAAGTGCAGCTTTTATCAGAAAGAGGTCTGTGTTTACCACAGCCAGTTTCAGAAAGCACGTGCAGACTTTTAAATCCTTTTTAAATGTGCTGTGAGTGTTTATTTTCGCTTAAAGGAGCTGCACCACCATGTAAAGCACTGGTTTTACAGAAAAATATTAAATAAATATAAATAAAGGAACATAAATATATTAATGAATCAATGCTTTATTGTTAATAAAAACCATAATAATGTCATAAAAGATAAGAAAGTATGTCGATTTACAGTCATTTAAAATGTTTAAAAGGCATTTAAATATTTTTTTTCTTATTTTATAAAAGACAATGTTAGTATCATATAAAACAGACTAAAGTGGAGTGAGTTGCTGTGTCATAAAATTATCAACAATAGTGGTGTCATATCGGTATTAATGTAAGGGTGCATTTGTGCAGCGGCTTATGGTTTAGAAACAGTCAATGGATCATTGGACTTGACAGGACTGATGGTGTGTATATCCTTGGACCGTGTTATCTTTTCGTGAAGTGTCAGAAATGTCATCATCTTACAAGTCAGTTGAGGATCTCTTGTGCCCAGACCTTTAATATTGGCAGATCTGCAAGTTCAAATGCCCCTGTCGTTAAAAGCTTTTTTTTAGTAGCGAAACTCGAATTGTTTTTAAGAAGGGGCAAACTCAGATGAAATGAATACAATCTTGCCTTACTGCACCACATGAGCTACATGTTTTGGGGCCATCATACTTCCATGCTGGTTGGTCGGTCAAAATTGCTAACGCCCCGAATCTGATTTCAGATAAGATGAATATATTGAGCTTAGGTATTCCGTCGGGCGTATTGATGTGTAAGATTGGAGGACCATCCAGGCATGGTACCGCTTAGCTAGTTTGCTTTTATCCTCTAATAAGGAATGACTTTTGACCGCTTTGTTTATCACTCCACGAAAGGCTTGGAAGGATGGGTTCTGCGCCCAGAGGTCTGTTGTGTTGATTTCCTTCAATGTGGTTTTCAAGAATTTACCGTAATTTGAACTTAGATCTCTGTCTGGGCTTGCCACAAGGCATCATGTAGGACATTGGCTCGTTTCAACCAAATTTTGTACCAAGTTTTAATTGCAGCATATTTTCTCCCACTCTCCTGTTGGATGAGACCAAATTCTAATCGTACCTGCGCCGGGGATGCATTCCGAGGTAGACTAAAAACCTTTTTTATGCATCTTAGTCTGTAGAGGTTCTAGAAGTTTTGCATCTTTACCATTTAAAGCTATGCTTGTGTAAGTTACTGAAGGAAATAGTTTAGCAGCCATCACTACTAGCGGCTTAAAAGATGGTCCCTGTAGTTTTTTTGCCAGGGTGCAGAAAGCATAAATAACGCCATTTGCTTTTTTTCCAGATATTTTTTGTGAAATTGAAAATTCAATTGATTGTCTATATATACCCCCAGATATTTGTATATACTGACTTCTCCTAAGCTTGTTTCTCCCAGCTTGATTGGATGCCGATGTCCCGGTTGATTAGTTATTGTCATAGTTTTTGTTTTTATGACATTTATTTCCAAAGCATTAGCCTTAGCGAACATTATTGGTTCTCTGAGTGCTCCTTGAAGACCGACTCTAGTTAAGCTAAGCAAAACTATGTCGTTTGCATATGAGAGATGCGTTATGGGCAGTGGACCCAGGCACGGGGGACGTGAAGTAACCTGATCCAATTGTGGTGAAATGTCCACCATAAATAGATTGAATAGATGAGGGGCTAATACACAGCCTTGCTTTAAGCCTATCTCTGTTGGTATTTTCCTTGACAGTCTTGTGCCATTTGGTATTTTCACACGTACCCATGTCCACGTGCACAGTTGTATTATGGCTTGTAGTATTGTTTCAGGGAGGCCCAGTCAAATAGATATAAATTAATACATTGTCGCACGGAACCAGTCAAATGGAAATTAGAGCCTGAACCTCAAATATTTTTTAGTGCTTAAATCAGAGCTGTGCACGGGGAAAATCTGACACTCTGAGTGCAAAGTACTCAGATGATTGAAAGAGGTGGACATGTCACTTATGCATATGGAAATTCCGCCTTGGTTGCAGATTCAACATTCGTGAGTGGTGCATAAATGAGTAGTTGTAATAGTTGTGTGCCTTTACAGAGCGGTGTGATGGTAGTTACACAAAGGCAAACCACGTGATGTCAGCACCCACACTGTGACCACTTCATAGATGCTCACACACATATGCAATGGCTTCACCTCACTTACATACATGCATAACTACACATGAATGCTCCCGGTGCAAGTGATACATTAGGTGTGGGCAAGTGCACCTGCATACCTCGTTTCCACATAACATGGGCGTGAAGGCTGGACCTTCAACAGAAAAAGGCAACAAAAAATATTTTTCCGTTACTCTTATGTCTAACTGATCCTCTACTTTATCATAATATGCACTTAAAAGGTTAGTTAAAACTGGCATTAGTAACAAATGTATGCATAATTTTTTGGGGACAACACCTAAGTGAAATTTATTGCAGTGCCATCCTGTCAGCCACTCCATTTTTTTTCTATTTCTGATAGTGTTTCGAGAGACAGAATTCAATTGATCTGTAAATGTGCTACTGAACTCTTTTTGCAAATATATATATAAAATACCTGGCAGACAAAAGAAGTAAGCGTTTCCTCTACAATGTGTGTTAACATTAGTAAGTTGTGTTGAATACTAAATGTATACTTCACCCATGGTGATAGATTTTGAATAATGAACATTTTATGAAAAACACAGCACATTTCATTTAATTGATATCTGTTGATTGGGAGGACGGTGATTGAAATATTTGCCCATCCACCACAGCAAAGTCCTTGCAGTGTTGGAAAATATTTTTCATCTAAGGGTTAAGAAAGTAAAAAGTATTCTGCAGCGATCCAAAAAAAGTGAAGTTGTCTAGTTTATTTCTTTTCTTGCTTGTGTACACTAAATAGATGTGGAAATGAGATGCTTCATTTCCCATTCATGAAAAAAATAGACAAATATTTGCCCAGCACCTTGAGTGCATCCAATGACTCACTAAGAAAATCCAAACACTTTCAGACAAATTGCTTATCCCTTGCAATGTCTGAACCGAATTTTGTTGCTGAAATTTAGTTTGGCTTTTTGGAGTTTGAATAAAGTTTGCAAATTTGCATTTCACACTTGCAGAGATGTATGCCAGGACATGCTTCCTTTAATATATAGCAACACGTGGTTATTGTGAGGGGAGAGTTTAATATGGTTGATATTTACTTGTTTTCTTTGTTTGTGGTGCCATTCTAAAGCAGAGTAGTTTGCTTTCGAGTTTTATGGAGTTGTGAGTCTGTAAGCACTGAGCAAATGTATCTCTTTATTGCACAATATAATTGCTGGGTCTTGGGTTACCTTCTGTAACTGCTTGCGCAGCACTTAATTTTCAATATCGTGCACTTTAGAGTCCGTAGGTGCTTTGCGGGGATCTACTGGGAACAACTGTACAGCACTGATTGTTTTTCTGAACAATGCACCAAAGAATCCGTACACCCCAATCGGAATAGATTGGGCGATCGAACTTCATGTTGTTTGTCAATAGTGGGCTGTTTATTCATTTGTATGAATTGCATTGTGCAGCCGACACGTGTTTCTCACTGTTTGATTTGCATAAAGCGTTCTTAGGGCTGCGGGGTGCAAAGTTGATTAGAAAATATGCACAGCATATTCACATTTTGCATTCCTGGTTTGTTCATTTGCACCATCACCCCTGATGTGAAAGTATAAAATACAATGTATGTATGTAAAACTGTATACTTCCAGTTTCTTTAGAGTCCTGTGGGCAGATTCCTTTTCTGCATAATTTACTTTTGTTGTGTGTAGATCTCTGGATGATAACCTAGTGCCCCAAGCTATCTTGCCTTTGATCACTTTTGCTATTGATTTCCGTCTCTCTCTCTCTCTCTCTCTCTCTCTCTCTCTCTCTTTAGTACTGTTAAGAGACTTTGGATATCCTCATTAGTAAATGGTGCACCATGCTGCTGCCGAAGTACCTAATGAAGTAGCTAAAACATGGCGATGTGCACCCTCCAAAGTGCTTGATGATTTTCATCAGAGAACGGTGAATGAACAATGCAGAGATTTCCAAGTCTTTCTCCTTACTCATAGTCTTTCTTACTCATTTTGTTTCTAATCCGTATAGTGTAATTGATTATAATATGAGCAGGAAGAATAGAGGAGAACTATCCATGACCATGAATTACAAGTCAGAGAGAGGATCCAATCAGCCTTCAAACCACGACCTTCTAGAGGGAATGTCTCTGCACAAGACACCTGGAGAAGGGTTCAAGGAAGGAACGTGTGAGAGACAATATCCATTAGAACCTGGCTTTTCAACTTCTTTAGACATTACAAAGCATTAGTTATTGTAGACAATTTCAGAAGACAACCCCATCAAGCATTTAAGAATAAAAAAATGCATAGCAGATGCATACATTGCTTTGCACCTAGCTCAATTTTTTTAAAGGTGTAGGTTTTTTATTAAACCCTGTGAATAACATTCCGCACTACGCTTGTCCACATGAGTTACTGGCACTTTGCCATCAAATTTAAATTTCAACCTTCATTTTACTGAAAATTTTGTGTGTTTGGTTTATCAATTGTATTTTTCCTGATTCAGCAAATTTGTTACACAATGGGTATAGTAACATTTTGAGTGCAAGAATGCTGTGCTAGATGCAAGGTCACACAAAGTTATCATAAAAAGCAGGGCATGCAATACCACCAGTACACTGGTCATACACCGATCCATGTTCCATTCTTTTTTCTTTAAAGTTGTTTATTGAAGTTAACAACAATTTCTTTTAGTTTTTTTCTCACTGTAAGAAAGGATATGGCAGGCACAGATTCCAATGCACCACTTTGTTTTAGAGGTGCGCCAAGTTTGTGTCCTCACCTGACCTTATAACAGCCCAAGCCGACCTACAGGAGAAGCCAAGATGAAGGGATGGACTACAAATGCTGCTGTCTACATTTCAGACCCTATGCTTTACTGCACCTGTAACACATGAACAGTGGCACTGAATTACATTTCCACCAGTAAGCTAAGGGAGCAAATCTAAAAATAAGCGTTTACAGGTGCAGTCCCTTTCAGGCTCACCCCTGTCAGTGCTGCTGGTGACTTAGGGAGGCCCTATCCTCATTGCCAATACATAAGATATAAATTGGATTTTTGAATTGTGCTTATATATGCATTGCACACATCTAGCCAGTAGGGCAACAAAATGATTTACACAAAGTTTATGCTGTGTATGAAGCGCATAGGACTGTTTACAAAAGGTGTAATAAGACATAAATTCTCATAGAATATGCATACAAATCTACATTTATTAACTGAATTCTTATTTACGCATAGCGCTAAGCAAAGTATCTGATATGGTAATAACCTTGTGCAGTAAACCAATTTTTTTAAATTGGAAATCTTGAATTGGTCTTTCTTGCGATACTTGGTGGGCCTGGACCTAATTGACATCAAGAAGTGTGCATCTAGGACTGTTATCTTTATGCAGTATACATTTGAAGCATCTGCAGCAGTGATCACCTGTAGACAATTTATTAACATTGAATTGTAATTTGTTTACATTTAATTTATTTCACGCCACCTATTCTCCACCCTTCAAGTAATGGATTTCATTATTTATTATATAACATTTAATATTCATTTATTTAATATACGTAATTTTTTGTCATAAAAGTTTTACAAAATATTTTGACTAAAAATCGAGCTATCGAAGAGTGGTGGAGTAAGGATTGTCTGCATTCGGTTATAGGAGCTATTGAGAAAATTAAAGTGGCATGAGTGTAATTTACTTTCGAATTACATCTTCGCAGTGAGGAGCCTGGGCTTGTTTCGCCTTTTCCAACAGGTTGCTTTGCAGTAAGCAGTCACAGTGCATACTTTACGTCCTCTTTTTCCCTTTTTATAGCGCGAATAGTGGAAAAGATGTCACAGATGAAATGTCTCAGACCTCCTCTTCTCTCTGGCGGAAACCGGGTGACCAGTTTTTGACAGCTCCATGAAAAAATAATTTGACTAGCCATGAGATTACAGTTTGGACTTGAAATTCAAGCATTTTTTCTGCAGCTCCATATTTTAAAAATGTTCCTTACATATGAATAGGGAGCTGATTTTTGTAGGAGTCCTTCGGGGGATTCTGTTCGAAATTTCTTGAATTGTTGATTATAATTTTCTGTTGCTAAGGACTGGACAATTGAAATTCAGTTCAGTAAGGCCAGACGTGGAAGGAATTTCATCTCATCAAGCTCCAGAAACACTTTTTGAAGGCAGGGGTGGGATGAGTTAGGCGCACAAACTCATGATTCTTTTGAATACTTCTCCAGTGTCACACCAACGTGTCATATTTTTAAGGCCAAGATCTACAAATTAGTCAGCAGGAATTCCGCTAGGAAAAGGATAACATAGAACATTCCACTTGTGGGTTTGGCAAACTGAATAGGAAACAAATTGGACCAAAGTTTAATAAAAATAGATGCAAGAAGGAAACATCTGGATTAATGCGCCAAATAAAGCATAGGATCAATTCACAAACTTCTCTTAGATTCTCGAATAGTCTTGGCGCCAGATTTATCAACACTGTACGCCGATGCAGTATCACAAAAAGTGACACAAACCAGCTCAAAGTGTTTATTTGGGACTTGCTTTCCAGCGTAAAGCTTGCTTTGTGCTGGAAAGTAGCCCTAAAGTACCACTATGTGCCTCTTTGTGGTACTTTGCTCCAAGGGAGTGTCACATACGATGTTATGTTATATTATGTGTAAGCTTTTCTAATGCTGAAGCAGGAGCTGTAGGGGCAGAGTCATGGGTGATGCATGGGCTTTAATAAGCAACCACCCATGGATTTTGAGACAGAGCTCTAGCTACTAACATTTGTAAGCAGGGCATTGCATCAAAATGTTAGCCTCCTGAAAGCAGGCATGAAGGTGGAGAAAGGTCTTTTTTCCAGACCTTTCAAACTTTCCATGTGTGCTGTACAGTACAACACACATACAATGTTTGAAAAGTTTCAAACTATGTCTAAGTGTTTTTATGTACTGGAAGGGCAACCTTCAGTACAAAATAAATACTAGGCATCAAATAGACACCAGTGCCATACTGGAAACCGAAATCGGCCTGGGCAAAGAGCCCCCCAGTTGGGGGGGGGGGAGAATCAGAAATCTTTGTGCCGCTTTTGTTGCTGGGTTGCCCCAGTAACGAAAACGGCCCCCCGGGAAACGTCCTGTGCCTGCTATGGCAAGTCCAGCCATAATAGACACCTTTTCAATATGGTGCAAGGATGTATGTTTAGAATAAGCTAGCCTAAACTGCGACAGTGCTGAGGAGATAGCAATCCTTCTTTCATTGAACAGAGCACAGCAGCTTTGATTGCAGGACTGCATTGTGTGTCTTCTAAGTCTACGGTGCTCAAAATTAATTTTGCACACAGTCTGAACATAAGCATCATGTACACTGTTGGGGACATGCTGTTGTGTGAATCCCTCAATCACTGAGGAATGTGAAATTCTTTCGTCCTAATCTTTCCATCTTCCCCTGTTCGACAAATATCTCCCTGACTGTTTTGTAGTTCGAATATGCACCAATCCCATTGCCAACTTCCAACACAGGTGTAGTGCATTTCACTTACCCTTAAATTAATTGTAGAAATAAAATCCTTTGCACGCCTCTGCATGGGATTGTGAAGATGTTCCCTTTCTCACATGTATGAAGAGGACTGTCCTGCTGGTGTGAGCAGTTCCATGTCTCCCTACCCTCGTGGCACATTTGGTCAGTGAACATTAAGTGGAAGGCACATGCCAGCTGCTTTTGGATTGAAGGAGTGCTGTGTGATGTTTGAACTGCCAGCCCGACCCTCTTCCTGCATGCAGACTAATTTGCAAACGAAACCCCACTAACTGCAGGGGTCCAAAGTTTCTTTTAGGAATCTGCGGCCAACATTCACAGATGCCAGGGTTGTCAAATATCAAAGCTGCCTAGTCCTGAATCAACCTGAAGGCTCACTTTTCCACCACCCTACCCTTCCTGTATCTTTATCTCTCTCATGCAGTTTTTTTTATCCCTGTTTTCTTCCTTTGTCATTGTTTCCTCATCTTACTCTTCATCCTTCTTTCTGCTCTTCTCTTACTTGCTCTTGGTTAAAGTCTGACGACATAAATATGTCATGGCACTCAAAAATGAGTGTAGGGTGCACACCACTTGCAGCCGCCCACAAAAATTAAGCACTCCATGCAGATCTTATTAGATATTTGGAATCTATGTGCATGAGATCTACATTCGCACATCTAGGATAAGCAAACTGCTCCTAGTAGATATGCAAGCATGGATTTAAGAATAAGGTTACATTTTTTTATTGTTTACATGTTCTGAGGTTCATATTTGGACTTTAGAAATAGCATAACCAAGTACCTATTTTGGCGGTGTATTGCTGTATTTTGCATTTTTAAAATGATTTATCTATTTGTTTTTAAGGTTTTAAGTCACCTTCTTTTCCATCAGTCCCTCCACTCTCTTTCTGTGATATTTTCCTCATCTGCTCCCTCCTCTTCTGTAATCTTTTTTCTTGCACTCCAATGGTACTATCACGTGCCACATCTGCTCTTCCATGAGCTCCTCTTTCTTCCTGATTTACATGTCCACACAACCTTCTCTTTCTTAAATACTCTCTCTCCTTCTTTCTCAAACACTGACATGTACACCCACACACACACACATGTGTAATATATGTATCTATCTATATCTATCTATCTATCTATCTATCTATCTATCTATCTATCTATCTATCTATCTATCTATCTATCTATCTATCTATCTATATATATTCACTGAAAAAAACATAGGTTTCACACCAGTTATAGTTACCTGGAAATTTTACTGACATAAAACCATTGAAATTCCCACGTTATAGTTAGTTGGACTCACTATAACTTGCGGGCCTGCAATGCACTGCTGATGACGTCACATATTACATCACTCATGACATGGTCAGTGACATCACTCATGACATCACTGATGACACCATCCAGTGAATGTGTGTCTTTCTGAAAAACATATATGTTTTATATATGTATTTGTAAAGGACGATGGAAGAATAAATGGTTAAATAATTGTGTAAATGGATGTTTGTTAATATAAGAATTGATTGGTTAACTGCCTTATTAAGTGTATCTTAGTGAATACATATATTAGCAAGTAAATTTTAAATATGGAAATGTATGTATCAGTGTTTCACTTTGTGTATAAGTGGCTGTATGGGTTGGTGACTGACTCACTGTTTGTATGTGTTTTGAAGACAGCATATGTACAAAACTGTATGGATGGATGAGTGTGTATATGTGTATGTTAGTGAGTAAACAACTGTCTTACTATTGTCTTTTTCAGTAACGACATATGTTTTAATCTAGTATATGTGAGTATTGATTTATATAAGTGAGTATATGTGAGAGTGAGAGATTGTAAGAGTTCCTGTTTAAATAAGTATGTGTTTCTATAAGTGATTGTTTAAGAGAGTAAGTATGTGTAAGTTTTCTTAGAAGTAAAGTGGTAGTGTGTGTATTGCTGTATATGCAAATAAATGGATGTTCAATAGTTTTTTTGCATGTGTGAATATGTGTGTGAGTAACTTTTAGATGACTGTCGAAGTGTAACAGGATGTATAGGTGTATCACTACATATAATGAGTGAGTATATGTATGAGTGAGTATATAGAACTGTTGGTGAATGAGTGGATGTGTATATAGATGGTGGAATTACTGAATTGTTTGTTGTAACTGGTATGGGTATCTCCATTTTTTTGAAAATGTTAAATACTATTTTTGAATATGTGTTTCAAGGCTTACATTACACTGAAAGGAGGTCTGTCACTCTGTCACAAGGATGGTATCATCAGTGATGTCATGAGTGATGTCACTGACCATGTCATGAGTGATGTAATATGTGACGTCATCAGCAGTGCATTGCAGGCCCGCAAGTTATAGTGAGTCCAACTAACTATGACGTGGGAATTTCAATGGTTTTATGTCAGTAAAATTTCCAGGTAACTATAACTGGTGTGAAACCTATGGTTTTTTCAGTGAATTTAATAGGTTTTTTAAATGCTAATTCCTAACTATAACTGGTGTGAAACCTATGGTTTTTTCAGTGAATTTCATAGGTTTTTTTAAATGCTAATTCCTTTCTATATCGAGTTTGTACCCTACGATTTTTTAATAAATTTGCTGTTTTGTGTAAGTATTAATTTGTAAGTTTTCTTTTTTAATCATTTTTTCCTGGGGCGCTCTGGGTGCGCGCTCCGGTAAGCTCTCCGGAAAGCGCACCCAGAGCGCTACTTTCGTTCTTGAAAAAAATATGAATGAAAAGTTAATAATAACTCAAAACATTTCGTACCATACAAATAAAAGCAGTTTTTTTTATAAGGAAATGAAAATGATTTTGCATTTCCGTGAAACTATCAAAACGTCACTTCGGCGCGCAGCGTAAGCGCCCCCGGAAGCGCCTACGTTCGCGCCGCGTATGCACCCCGGAAGCGCCTACGTTCGGGCCGCGTATGCGCCCCGGAAGCCCCTACGTTCGCGCCGCGTGTGCGCACCCGGAAGCGTCTACGTTCGCGCCGGGTGTGCGCGCCCGGCAGTGGCGGTGCGTCCATTGGGGGCGTTGGGGCGTTGCCACCCTGCCCGCACCCGCAGCTCCCTCGGCGTCTCTGAACTGAAGTAAACTCTCAGTTTACTTAAGTTCAGAGACGGCGCCGAGGGCAATGCCTGTCAGTCAGCATGACACAGGACCGCCCACCCCCTTCAGATTCTGAAGGGGGTGGGCGGGCGGTCCTGTCTCATGTTGACTGACAGGCATTGTCAGGGAGGCAGCAGCACAGGTGCGCATGAGTGGGGACGGAGGGCACATTTTTCAGCCTTGCCCACTCATGCGCATTTGTGCCTGCTCGGTTGGCGCATGCCCATTAGAAGAGCAAAACCTCGCTCTCCTAATGGGCAGGCGGGCAGAAAGCAACCGTGCCATGTGTCAATCTGGCGCTGCTCCAGCGCCAGGTTTGGCTGAGGACGGAGGGCGGGGTTTCCGCTCCAGTGAAGGCGCCAAAGAAGGTCCCAGAACTTAGAAGATGCGGCGCTGACCGGCGGTCAGGTAAGTTTTCTTTCTTTCTTTAATTGACATCACCTCGAGTGAGTCCCCCTTAGTTATTTTGTGTATTAACGCCGGAGTGATGTACTGTAATGCTGCTGTCTTGGCAGAGGACGGCCCACCATATTTACAGATCTCTCCTGTCTGTCGGATATGTTAATGCCTTCAGTGGGGACGCTGCCATGGTGTGCCCCTAAACGGACATTATGGTTTTTTAAACATGATCCCAGCAGCCCGCAGACAAGAAAAAAATATATGCCGGAAAGTCTGACACTTTGTCCGGTGGGTCGATGTCTGATGCCGGGGGAAACATGACAGTTCCAGCGACTCTATATAGAGTGAGCGAGTTTGGCAGATAGGATTCCACACGCTCCATTCTACATAAAGCCCTTTTAATCTGTTAGAGGGTCTATGGAAATGCGCTGCCGCGCCTCTGAGTCCTGGCAGGGGATACCCTCGTTCTCAAGTCCTCTGGTTGGAGTGAGGGATATACATGCCTCTCCCAGAGCTGCAAAGCTCACAAAAGTGGCCTTTTCTGCACAAAAATTCCGCAAAGTGAAACCTGGAGGAATTGGACCTGAAGAAAGCAACAGTGAGTGCAAAAATCACCAAATTGGTCACTGCTGGGAATTGGAAGCCAAGTGCAAACACTGTTTGGGCCCTAATTTCGATTCACCGCAGGCTCCGAATGATGCCCTGATGATTCGTTTGATAATGTAGATGTTGCACAACAGTCCAGCTTGGGAAGGGTCCCTGTCAGTTGCAGTGTATTGTACCTGTCTACAGTGGCCATGATGCAGCACGGGTTCCGATGCAGGAATAAATACATACGTGCACAATAAATACTAGATGCTGTACAGGACAGTGTTATAATACATTTGGAAACGTGTAGTGGCATGTCAAAGGAATATTTTCCATGACTGAGTGTCCATCTAAAGTCATAACGCACCTCGACGAGCCTGGAACGAAACTAACATTTGAAATGGAATTAGTTTAGTGCTAAAAGTCTGCACTTCCCTCCTTTCGTGTATTTTAGGATTCCGTTGCCAGCTTCTGAACAGTTAACTAATTTCAACCCTCTCAGGGAGGAGGAAAAGAGGGTGAGCAGAATCAATTAAGGCATGGAGGGAGAGTTGAGAAAAGGGTTTCCTCTCAAATTGTAGTGGGGCATTTGGATATAGCTGACGCTGTTATCCTGTAGTGCACCCTTTCGGGGTTAGTTCTCTCTAGGGAATGGAATCAAGAGATACTGTGTAGTGCGAGTGCTGCAGGAGACCGCCTGGATGGAATCTAGCTGTCTAGTATGGGGGTCGGTTGTCAGTTGTTCTGCACAAGGTGTGGGCTGCAGGGGTCTGGTTGAGCTGCATGAGTGTGTGTGTCTGTGCATGTCCTATGCTCTTTTGTGCTTTAGCATGCCGTTCTGCTGTGTTCTCTGCTGTCCCGTGTATGTATGCTGTGCGCAGTGCTGCACGGTGCTGTGCTATATTAAGCGCTGCTGTTTTGCATTGGATTAGACTGTGTGCAGTGCTGTACTTTAATGTGCTGTGTATTGTTGTGTTCTGTTCTGCTTTGATGTTCAATGCTTTAATCAAGTGCGAAGGGGTTGTCCCGTATTGAATCGGATTTCCGGATTTGTGCTTTTGTTGTGCGATATGTTGCACTGTTATAGTATACTATAGTTATCTGGACAGTATTATGCGGTAGCGTTGTGCACTGTGCTTTTTATATCAGTCTTATGTTTGCTGCACAGTTCTGAGGCTTGCTAGACTATGCTGTGCTTTGCTACACTATACTTTGGGGTGTTTTACTATTCTGCGCACTATTGATGTATACAGCAATGGCCAGCAGTCTGTGCTTTGCTCTACAGTGTTACACCAATTAGCGGCAGCTCTGCCACGGTTGAGCTCACAGACTGCTGCACCAGTGCTTGCAAACCGCATCCAAGCATACTTTGCTGTCACTGTAATGAATTAGTCTCGCTTGCAGTACTGACTATGCAGTGCTAAACCTTACAGACACTGTTCCATAGCCTCAGTTTCCTTGTAGTAGTAAGGGGGGAGGTCAAAATGTTTGTTTTCACAGTGCGCTTTGGGAATAACAGGTTCAAACTATGAAAAATAAATTAAAAAACCCGAAATAAAGCAAGTCCGAGTGTTCGCAAAGTGGCCAGATTGATAGTATTCACACACATACATATTAGCCCTACTTTGCAGAGTTTGTCAGTGAAGCAGTACTTTTGTTTTCTTGTCTTTTCTTTAACTCCATTGTTTCCCCAGGTGGGGAAGTGCACCAATCCTGGGGTACTGCAATGACTGATTGATGGGTCGATTGGTAACCATGTTCTTCCTGCTTACATTTCACATGCTTTACTTGGCTTTTTCCAGGATGCTGGTACTTTTTATTTAGGCAGCATATTGCTCTTTTGTCTAGTGCGTAATTTGAATGGAGTTGCACTTCCAAGTATATTATGGTTCTAAAAGCACTCACTACCACTGGCCTCTGGCAATTTTCAGAAACAATAAAAATGTCATGATAACGCTGATGGTTAATGTTTTTCCTAGAGAGAGATCAGAGTTTTATCTAATGTCTAATGAAAGTTTTGACTCATAGAAAGGTAGCGCAGAAGATTAATGTGCCTGCTGCAAACAACATGTACCTGATGCAGATCACAACATGCACATGATGTATGTAGGTCAGTGAGTCTCTAAGTCTGTTATGAAGCTTTGTGATTATACTGAATAAGCAGCTACCTATGTTATATAACATCTCTTTATTAATGTAATAACTGCACTTTCACAATTGCTTTATTATCCTTCCTGCTTTCTCAAATTTGTGTGAAAACGCACCATTTGTCCACTCTTTTTTCAAACTTTTCGTGGAAAAGAATCTCCCTGAACCCCCCCTTAAGTTGTTCGTGCTCGCTCGCTCGCTACGGTGCAGTATGAAAATCGTTTTACGCCCACCACTTTCAAATGTCACCAGCCGCCACTGGCACCCGGAAGCGCTCCGGTGCGCGCAGCGTCAGCGCGTAAAGTCATGTGACCTTAAAATAACACTTTTTTTTTACAAAGAATGAAATCCCCACCTATTTCCTTCACTTCTTCTTTCACTTTTGTGACTGAAAGACCTGTTTTTTGCTCCTGGATCTTTCTTGGTTTACCATGGCTGCCAGAGAATCCAGCAGTGATGAAGAGCCTGAATTCATCGATGAAGAGCCTCCTCAGCCAAAGGTGAAGGAGCATTTCATTTGGAATTTTTTTTAAATTCCAGCTGACCAGAAGAAGGTGAATGCTCCAAAAGTGGAGTGCAGGATCTGCAAACAAGTCCTGTCACGGGGTGACCCCCCCAAAAAATACTCTTTTGGGAACTTTGCGATGATCCGGCATGTGGAGAGGAGGCACCCCCAGAATTTTGCCCGGGAAAGGGTCAGGGCTCTGGCACAAGAGGTTCCCAGTGATGGGGCCTCTACATCCACCGGAGGAGCAACTACTTCTGGGAGGGGGCAATCGCAGGAGCTCATGCCAAACATTCAACCTGCTTTTAACCATGGTGTAGTGAGGTGCAGATACTGCAATCAACTCCTTACCTATGGGGAGCAAAGTGTCCAGCTCATGGTTCGAGCATTGGAGAACCATCACTGCCCTTCCCAACCCTAATTTTTTTTGTTTTTTTTGCTCCTGTTGAGCAGTTTCCATTCCCTGTTTTTGTTCCTGTTTTGAAAAAAGAAGAAAACAAAAAGTTCTTTTCAGAACTACCTCCAATTCTCATCAAAGAGCTATATTCTTAAAAAAATGAAAAAGAGTAAGTGAAATGGAGTACATTGATAATGGAAAGGAAAATGAGTAAGAAATAACAGAAAGGTATGAGCGGAGAAAGGAAGTGAAGTAGGGGGACTGAAAGAAGGTGAGTGTTGGGAAGGAAAGTAAGGAGAAGAAGAGTGAATATGGGGAATGTTGATATTCAAATGAAATGTTGAAAAGGAACGGGGGTGTGGAAGGGTAAGAAAAGATGCATTACTGGAGTTGAAGGCTGAAGGCCTCATTTATGAAGCCATGCGTCACTTTAACGCCACCAGAGCGTCACTTTTTGTGACGCATCAGTCCAGTAAAAAATGCACCTTATTTATTCATATTTACAAAGTGGCGCATCTAGGTAGATGTGTCACTTTGTAAGCCCCTGCGCCACATTTTTCCTATGTCAGGTGTAATGTATGCAAAAGGGACTATTGACGCAAGAAAGGGTCATAGAGGTGACGCAGTGAAATCTATGAGATATCACTGCCTCACTTTTATGACGCTGTTGTGTCCAAATCTTACGCCTGTTTCACAGCAGGCGTGCAGGCCCTTTCACATGGGGCTTGGCCCCATGTGAAAGGATACATTGCTGGAGTTGCTTCATTTTTTAGACACACTCCAGCAATGCATCACTTTTGCGCTAACAGATACGTCTAAAATACTGACGTATCTGTAAGAACTTCCAACATAATACGTCATAAAATTAATATGACGCATGAGTAGAAGACTGAAGGACTCATTTATGAGGCCATGCGTCACTTTATAGTCAAGCGAAACCGCTTGCCCTCTGCACACTGTTGCGAATCCAAATTGGATATTACCAAATGATCATATATAAATTGACTGATAATCAAATGTGCTGATACAAAGAGACACATAAACTCTGAAAAATTCATTCAATGCATATTTTTACTTGCATCATAGCATTATTATACCTGATGTTCATCTGTTATGAACTGATACAATGGGTTCATCATATCTAAAAATCCTGATGTTTAAAAGACATCAAACATTTAATTTATCTCACAAGTTGCCCTTGCCCAATGCATTTCGGGCCACACGGCCCTTCGTCAGGGGCGATACCTGAAAAACATAAACATAATATACTTTCACTCTATTGAAAAGTCTCCAACTGCATAGTTCAAAGCTCACCACAGTAAATTAACTCAGTATTGCAATGTCATTAAAAAATTGCTTGCCATACATGTATGAAAATTAAATAAATGGGTGAAAGTCATATATCTTGTAAGTTTTCATGACATAGACTCGAATAGGTGTTGAACCTTAGCTCACTTGTATGAATGTAACGAACGGCTGGAAAACAATGTATGATCTATAAAGTGTCCCGGTGCTGAGAGGCTTGGCGTTTCGATGTACTAAAATAAAAACACACCAACACTAACCAAAACGTTTGGTATGGATATTAAATGATTGCGTAAGAAATTATACACCGCACTCACTTGTGATTTAGCAAGAACAACTGAATGAAGCGGGAGCGCGAATCGAAATCCATCGAATCAGGGAACCTGTAGGGCTGAAACACGCACAAGCTTTAACGGTACGTCCGAGATGCCTGGTATGAACATTATACAAAAGAAGACAAAGCGTCTTATTCAGGGTTACGTTGTAATGGACAATTCTTTCTATGAAGAGGCTGTTTGTTGAAAATAACTCACGAGTGAACAACAACGCATTTAGCTTAAACCAACCTTTCGTGACTTAAAATAGTTCAATGCCCAATAACAACCGCTCTCTATACTTGTTCCGAAGTTTAACCAGATCATCTGCAAAAATAACGACAACAGAGCTCAGTCAAAATAATATTCAGAATGAGCAAGAATAACCCTGTCTAATAACGATGTGATGTACCTGTTGCCACCAAAGCGGTTACGAAGTATACCAAATCCGACCATCATTTTCCAACTCCCGGTTCAGAACGCCAAACAGTGTATGCCGGTTCGAACGCCGAACGGTGTACGGCGGCCATGTTTATGACGCATTAATGTCATGGAGGTAGAAAACAGACTCATTAGCGAGAAGAAATGAGATGTAGAATCTGCGAGGACGCCATGATGTAATGTGTAAACATACAAGTGATGTACAGAAATGTTAAAAGTGAACTGTCATGACTGAATGTTATTCATCTAGTCAAAATGTAAAAGGAAAAGAGAAACAACTGCAAGTATTAACAAAATATAATATCGATGTAGAATAATACAGTCCTTTTGCGTACATGTTTCATGCAAGAATCACAGGAAACAAATTAAATTCACTCGATCATTGATCCCTTTGGGATCTGGTGTGTGTAATCTTTTTATCCAAAATATCTCTCTCTGTTACAGAGTCTTGGTCAGGCTCTTTCCGGGTGTGGGGGTGACTACTTCAAGGATCTGGAATTTGACTTGAGCTACTGTATGTCTGTTGTTATCCCAGTGTACTGCCAGACTGCTGTTGGTGTTTTTGTTGCGAATAGTACTCTTATGTTCGGATATACGCGTCTTGATCTTCCTTTCTGTTTTCCCTACGTACAACAGACCGCAGGGACATTTGATTGCGTATACGACATTTGCTGTGTTGCAATCAGCATTGATCCTGATAGGAATGGTTTCTCCTGTGTGGGGATGCTTCACTGTATCAGTCACCATCACATTATTACAATGAACACAATTTTGGCATTTTTTCATTCCTTTGTAGATCGTTGTTCTTGAAACTGGATTCGGTTTCAATAGTTCTTTGATATTCCGAGATCTTTTGTAGGCAAAAATGGGTCTGTTTACAAACAGTTCCTTGAAATCAGTCTCATGGCTCAACAGCTCCCAATGTCGATTTATACTCTTTTTAATTTCATTTGAACTAGTGGAATATTCAGAAACAAATACCTGACGTTGGTGTTGCTGTTTCGTTTTCTTTGTCAGCAAGAACTCCCTGGTTAATTTTTGTGTTTTGTCTTTTGCTGTTTCCAACACAGTTGTAGGATACTTTTTAGATACGTACTTGGTGATGATGGTGTTGAGAATTGGTTTGTAGAGTTACTTCTTGAGAACAGATTCTTTTGGCTCGCAGCATTAATGAATACAACAGATTATTGATAAGATTCCTGGAATGGAAACTGTTACACATAAGAGCGGTGTTTTTATCTGTAGCCTTATGATATACTTCAGTGTGAATTACATCATCCTCCAGTTTCACCAGCACATCTAAGAATGGGATGGCTTTGTCATCAATGTTTTGGGTGAATTGAATATTCTCATTGTGTAAGTTCAGTTGCAATATCTTTTGTTCCAACAATGCTCTAGAGTTCTGCCATATTAAAAAGATGTCGTCGATGTAACGACAATATAAAATTATATTGTCTACCCAATCTCTGTCTGTCACCAAAAACATATCCTCATACCTGGCCATGTAGGTGTTGGCATATGCCGGGGCTCCAGAAAAGCCCATTGAAGTACCCTTGTTCTGTAAATAAAAGTCATCATTCCATTTAAAGTAACTGTGATGTAAACAGAAGTGCAAAAGTTCCAACAAAAAAATCTTATTCACAGGTAACTCAACTTGTTTCAAAAGGGCCCATTCTACAGCCTCTATTCCAGCGACATGCGGGATAGAGGTGTATAGGGCCTTGACGTCTAAAGTACACATCAACATGCCTGGTTTTACTGCAACTTTCATCAGTTTCTGCAAAAAATGTGTTGTGTCTTTAGTGTAGGAATACCAAGACTGGACAAAAGGTTGCAAGAATTGATCAATATATTGACCCAGAGGCTCAAAGATGGTGCCACACCCGGTAACAATTGGACGGAAAGGTGGGTTTGAAAGATCCTTATGGACTTTAGGCAGCATGTATATTTCTGGCTGCTTAGGAAATGAGACTGTCAGAAATTGTCGGGTTTTCGTAGTGATCCATTTCATGTTTTCAGCATGTTCTAGTATGCTGTCTAAGGTCATTTTAAGTTCTTTGATAGGGTCCTGGTCCAATTTAAGATAGGTATTGATGTCAGATATATGTTCAACTACTCTGGACTCATAAAATGTCCGGTCCATGACGACAATGGCGCCGCCTTTATCTGCTTGTTGAATATGTATCCTGGGATTTTCAGCTAGTTCTTTGAGAACCAGTCTGTCATGTTTTGAAAAGTTCCAATAGCATTTTTTCTTTGTATTAATCTGTTTAAGGTCATTTAGTACGAGATTTTCAAATGCATCCAATATTTTATGTGATGTGGGTGCCTGGAAGGTTGATTTAGGTCTGAACTCCAAATAATCAGTTGGATTTAGTTCTGTGGTTTGATCAGGAAGATTTAAGAAGAAGTATTTCAAACGCAAAGTCCTCATAAATTTAAAGAAGTCAACTACAGTTTCCAATAAATTTGTGTGATAAGTTGGTACAAAATTCAATCCTTTGTTAAGAACTTTGATTTGTTGAGTGGTCAGTTCATATGTGGAAATGTTAATCACTAGGTCTGTTTGGTGATCCTCAAATTTGGTTTTACCACTTCCTTTATCTCTCCTGATTTTCCTTTTGCTTTCCCTGGTGGTTGGGTTGTATCTGCATCCTGGGCGGAAAAAGGCGTCTTAGAGGAAGAGGCGCTTTCAGTTGTTGCCGTGTCACTTACACCTGCGGTTTTTTCAACTACTCGTGGTGGTGCTCTATTGACATTAGTATCTCCCTCTGAGGCCATGCTTTCCTGTGAAGATGTATTGGGGGTTCGCTTGACAAAGGTTCTCCTTTGGGCATACACCTCCGCCCATGTATATACTTCGTTTAATTTGTAATCAAGTGTATCTCGTTTGTATTTCCTAAGTTTTCCTTCCTGAATCTCCTTAGTATATTTTTCCATTCTAGTGTTCATTTCCTCCAAGAATTTAGACCAATCCTCTGAATCCATTCTGGTCTGTGAATTAGTTTCAATGAGTGTGATTTTGTCTGTTATTTCTTTAATAACTACTGCTAGCTCTTCAATCAACAATAGTATGAGATCCAAAGAACATTTATTAAGCACTGCATACCAGCGGTCCATAAAGTCTTTCTTCATGTGAAAACGAAATAACATCGGTTTGATTGGCATTCTCAAACCTCTTGGAATTCTCTTTGCCCGGTGATACTGCACAAGAGTGGACGCATGAAGGCGCTGGTTCAATTGCCTTTTTGTCAAAAATTCCAGTTGTTTTAATTGCTGTGGCAAACTGCTCCCCTGCACGTTGAAGGACCTGATGTCATGAATGAGGGAGTATATTTCTGAAGCCTGTTCCTTCGTATAAGCTAAAGTGTTAGCCCGATTGTCGGTGAGACCAGTTATGGCATCAAAAGACATGTTATTGGTGGGTGCTCACTCCCTGTGGACAGGGTACAAAACAAAAATTAGTTGTGGGAGAGGCACTCCTTGTTAAGTCAACAATTTTACAATGAAAGTTGTATACTCGTTATTCAACGCGTGCTGTAGAGGTAGACGCAATGCCCATACTGCGCCAGTGACTTAGTACATGATATAGTCAAGCGAAACCGCTTGCCCTCTGCGCACTGTTGCGAATCCAAATTGGATATTACCAAATGATCATATATAAATTGACTGATAATCAAATGTGCTGATACATAGAGACACATAAACTCTGAAAAATTCATTCAATGCATATTTTTACTTGCATCATAGCATTATTATACATGATGTTCATCTGTTATAAACTGATACAATGGGTTCATCATATCTAAAAATTCTGATGTTTAAATCACATCAAACATTTAATTTATCTCACAAGTTGCCCTTGCCCAATGCATTTCGGGCCACACGGCCCTTCGTCAGGGGCGATACCTGAAAAACATAAACATAATATACTTTCACTCCATTGAAAAGTCTCCAACTGCATAGTTCAAAGCTCACCACAGTAAATTAACTCAGTATTGCAATGTCATTAAAAAATTGCTTGCCATACATGTATGAAAATTAAATAAATGGGTGAAAGTCATATATCTTGTAAGTTTTCATGACATAGACTCGAATAGGTGTTGAACCTTAGCTCACTTGTATGAATGTAACGAACGGCTGGAAAACAATGTATGATCTATAAAGTGTCCCGGTGCTGAGAGGCTTGGCGTTTCGATGTACTAAAATAAAAACACACCAACACTAACCAAAACGTTTGGTATGGATATTAAATGATTGCGTAAGAAATTATACACCGCACTCACTTGTGATTTAGCAAGAACAACTGAATGAAGCGGGAGCGCAAATCGAAATCCATCGAATCAGGGAACCTGTAGGGCTGAAACACGCACAAGCTTTAACGGTACGTCCGAGATGCCTGGTATGAACATTATACAAAAGAAGACAAAGCGTCTTATTCAGGGTTACGTTGTAATGGACAATTCTTTCTATGAAGAGGCTGTTTGTTGAAAATAACTCACGAGTGAACAACAACGCATTTAGCTTAAACCAACCTTTCGTGACTTAAAATAGTTCAATGCCCAATAACAACCGCTCTCTATACTTGTTCCGAAGTTTAACCAGATCATCTGCAAAAATAACGACAACAGAGCTCAGTCAAAATAATATTCAGAATGAGCAAGAATAACCCTGTCTAATAACGATGTGATGTACCTGTTGCCACCAAAGCGGTTACGAAGTATACCAAATCCGACCATCATTTTCCAACTCCCGGTTCAGAACGCCAAACAGTGTATGCCGGTTCGAACGCCGAACGGTGTACGGCGGCCATGTTTATGACGCATTAATGTCATGGAGGTAGAAAACAGACTCATTAGCGAGAAGAAATGAGATGTAGAATCTGCGAGGACGCCATGATGTAATGTGTAAACATACAAGTGATGTACAGAAATGTTAAAAGTGAACTGTCATGACTGAATGTTATTCATCTAGTCAAAATGTAAAAGGAAAAGAGAAACAACTGCAAGTATTAACAAAATATAATATCGATGTAGAATAATACAGTCCTTTTGCGTACATGTTTCATGCAAGAATCACAGGAAACAAATTAAATTCACTCGATCATTGATCCCTTTGGGATCTGGTGTGTGTAATCTTTTTATCCAAAATATCTCTCTCTGTTACAGAGTCTTGGTCAGGCTCTTTCCGGCTGTGGGGGTGACTACTTCAAGGATCTGGAATTTGACTTGAGCTACTGTATGTCTGTTGTTATCCCAGTGTACTGCCAGACTGCTGTTGGTGTTTTTGTTGCGAATAGTACTCTTATGTTCGGATATACGCGTCTTGATCTTCCTTTCTGTTTTCCCTACGTACAACAGACCGCAGGGACATTTGATTGCGTATACGACATTTGCTGTGTTGCAATCAGCATTGATCCTGATAGGAATGGTTTCTCCTGTGTGGGGATGCTTCACTGTATCAGTCACCATCACATTATTACAATGAACACAATTTTGGCATTTTTTCATTCCTTTGTAGATCGTTGTTCTTGAAACTGGATTCGGTTTCAATAGTTCTTTGATATTCCGAGATCTTTTGTAGGCAAAAATGGGTCTGTTTACAAACAGTTCCTTGAAATCAGTCTCATGGCTCAACAGCTCCCAATGTCGATTTATACTCTTTTTAATTTCATTTGAACTAGTGGAATATTCAGAAACAAATACCTGACGTTGGTGTTGCTGTTTCGTTTTCTTTGTCAGCAAGAACTCCCTGGTTAATTTTTGTGTTTTGTCTTTTGCTGTTTCCAACACAGTTGTAGGATACTTTTTAGATACGTACTTGGTGATGATGGTGTTGAGAATTGGTTTGTAGAGTTACTTCTTGAGAACAGATTCTTTTGGCTCGCAGCATTAATGAATACAACAGATTATTGATAAGATTCCTGGAATGGAAACTGTTACACATAAGAGCGGTGTTTTTATCTGTAGCCTTATGATATACTTCAGTGTGAATTACATCATCCTCCAGTTTCACCAGCACATCTAAGAATGGGATGGCTTTGTCATCAATGTTTTGGGTGAATTGAATATTCTCATTGTGTAAGTTCAGTTGCAATATCTTTTGTTCCAACAATGCTCTAGAGTTCTGCCATATTAAAAAGATGTCGTCGATGTAACGACAATATAAAATTATATTGTCTACCCAATCTCTGTCTGTCACCAAAAACATATCCTCATACCTGGCCATGTAGGTGTTGGCATATGCCGGGGCTCCAGAAAAGCCCATTGAAGTACCCTTGTTCTGTAAATAAAAGTCATCATTCCATTTAAAGTAACTGTGATGTAAACAGAAGTGCAAAAGTTCCAACAAAAAAATCTTATTCACAGGTAACTCAACTTGTTTCAAAAGGGCCCATTCTACAGCCTCTATTCCAGCGACATGCGGGATAGAGGTGTATAGGGCCTTGACGTCTAAAGTACACATCAACATGCCTGGTTTTACTGCAACTTTCATCAGTTTCTGCAAAAAATGTGTTGTGTCTTTAGTGTAGGAATACCAAGACTGGACAAAAGGTTGCAAGAATTGATCAATATATTGACCCAGAGGCTCAAAGATGGTGCCACACCCGGTAACAATTGGACGGAAAGGTGGGTTTGAAAGATCCTTATGGACTTTAGGCAGCATGTATATTTCTGGCTGCTTAGGAAATGAGACTGTCAGAAATTGTCGGGTTTTCGTAGTGATCCATTTCATGTTTTCAGCATGTTCTAGTATGCTGTCTAAGGTCATTTTAAGTTCTTTGATAGGGTCCTGGTCCAATTTAAGATAGGTATTGATGTCAGATATATGTTCAACTACTCTGGACTCATAAAATGTCCGGTCCATGACGACAATGGCGCCGCCTTTATCTGCTTGTTGAATATGTATCCTGGGATTTTCAGCTAGTTCTTTGAGAACCAGTCTGTCATGTTTTGAAAAGTTCCAATAGCATTTTTTCTTTGTATTAATCTGTTTAAGGTCATTTAGTACGAGATTTTCAAATGCATCCAATATTTTATGTGATGTGGGTGCCTGGAAGGTTGATTTAGGTCTGAACTCCAAATAATCAGTTGGATTTAGTTCTGTGGTTTGATCAGGAAGATTTAAGAAGAAGTATTTCAAACGCAAAGTCCTCATAAATTTAAAGAAGTCAACTACAGTTTCCAATAAATTTGTGTGATAAGTTGGTACAAAATTCAATCCTTTGTTAAGAACTTTGATTTGTTGAGTGGTCAGTTCATATGTGGAAATGTTAATCACTAGGTCTGTTTGGTGATCCTCAAATTTGGTTTTACCACTTCCTTTATCTCTCCTGATTTTCCTTTTGCTTTCCCTGGTGGTTGGGTTGTATCTGCATCCTGGGCGGAAAAAGGCGTCTTAGAGGAAGAGGCGCTTTCAGTTGTTGCCGTGTCACTTACACCTGCGGTTTTTTCAACTACTCGTGGTGGTGCTCTATTGACATTAGTATCTCCCTCTGAGGCCATGCTTTCCTGTGAAGATGTATTGGGGGTTCGCTTGACAAAGGTTCTCCTTTGGGCATACACCTCCGCCCATGTATATACTTCGTTTAATTTGTAATCAAGTGTATCTCGTTTGTATTTCCTAAGTTTTCCTTCCTGAATCTCCTTAGTATATTTTTCCATTCTAGTGTTCATTTCCTCCAAGAATTTAGACCAATCCTCTGAATCCATTCTGGTCTGTGAATTAGTTTCAATGAGTGTGATTTTGTCTGTTATTTCTTTAATAACTACTGCTAGCTCTTCAATCAACAATAGTATGAGATCCAAAGAACATTTATTAAGCACTGCATACCAGCGGTCCATAAAGTCTTTCTTCATGTGAAAACGAAATAACATCGGTTTGATTGGCATTCTCAAACCTCTTGGAATTCTCTTTGCCCGGTGATACTGCACAAGAGTGGACGCATGAAGGCGCTGGTTCAATTGCCTTTTTGTCAAAAATTCCAGTTGTTTTAATTGCTGTGGCAAACTGCTCCCCTGCACGTTGAAGGACCTGATGTCATGAATGAGGGAGTATATTTCTGAAGCCTGTTCCTTCGTATAAGCTAAAGTGTTAGCCCGATTGTCGGTGAGACCAGTTATGGCATCAAAAGACATGTTATTGGTGGGTGCTCACTCCCTGTGGACAGGGTACAAAACAAAAATTAGTTGTGGGAGAGGCACTCCTTGTTAAGTCAACAATTTTACAATGAAAGTTGTATACTCGTTATTCAACGCGTGCTGTAGAGGTAGACGCAATGCCCATACTGCGCCAGTGACTTAGTACATGATATAGTCAAGCGAAACCGCTTGCCCTCTGCGCACTGTTGCGAATCCAAATTGGATATTACCAAATGATCATATATAAATTGACTGATAATCAAATGTGCTGATACATAGAGACACATAAACTCTGAAAAATTCATTCAATGCATATTTTTACTTGCATCATAGCATTATTATACATGATGTTCATCTGTTATAAACTGATACAATGGGTTCATCATATCTAAAAATTCTGATGTTTAAATCACATCAAACATTTAATTTATCTCACAAGTTGCCCTTGCCCAATGCATTTCGGGCCACACGGCCCTTCGTCAGGGGCGATACCTGAAAAACATAAACATAATATACTTTCACTCCATTGAAAAGTCTCCAACTGCATAGTTCAAAGTTCACCACAGTAAATTAACTCAGTATTGCAATGCCATTAAAAAATTGCTTGCCATACATGTATGAAAATTAAATAAATGGGTGGAAGACATATATCTTGTAAGTTTTCATGACATAGACTCAAATAGGTGTTGAACCTTAACTCACTTGTATGAATGTAACGAACGGCTGGAAAACAATGTATGATCTATAAAGTGTCCCGGTGCTGAGAGGCTTGGCGTTTCGATGTACTAAAATAAAAACACACCACCAATAACCAAAACGTTTGGTATGGATATTAAATGATTGCGTAAGAAATTATACACCGCACTCACTTGTGATTTAGCAAGAACAACTGAATGAAGCGGGAGCGCGAATCGAAATCCATCCAATCAGGGCACGATAAGACGGAACCTGTAGGGCTGAAACACGCACAAGCTTTAACGGTACGTCCGAGATGCCTGGTATGAACATTATACAAAAGAAGACAAAGCGTCTTATTCAGGGTTACGTTGTAATGGACAATTATTTCTATGAAGAGGCTGTTTGTTGAAAATAAATCACGAGTGAACAACAACGCATTTAGCTTAAACCAACCTTTCGTGACTTAAAATAGTTCAATGCCCAATAACAACCGCTCTCTATACTTGTTCCGAAGTTTAACCAGATCATCTGCAAAAATAACGACAACAGAGCTCAGTCAAAATAATATTCAGAATGAGCAAGAATAACCCTGTCTAATAACGATGTGATGTACCTGTTGCCACCAAAGCGGTTACGAAGTATACCAAATCCGACCATCATTTTCCAACTCCCGGTTCAGAACGCCAAACAGTGTATGCCGGTTCGAACGCCGAACGGTGTACGGCGGCCATGTTTATGACGCATTAATGTCATGGAGGTAGAAAACAGACTCATTAGCGAGAAGAAATGAGATGTAGAATCTGCGAGGACGCCATGATGTAATGTGTAAACATAGAAGTGATGTACCGCAAGGACACTTGATTGCGTATATGACATTCGCGGTGTTGCAATCAGCATTGATCCTGATAGGAATGGTTTCTCCTGTGTGGGGATGCTTCACTGTATCAGTCACCATCACATTATTACAATGAACACAATTTTGGCATTTTTTCATTCCTTTGTAGATCGTTGTTCTTGAAACTGGATTCGGTTTCAATAGTTCTTTGATATTTCGAGATCTTTTGTAGGCAAAAATGGGTCTGTTTACAAACAGTTCCTTGAAATCAGTCTCATGGCTCAACAGCTCCCAATGTCGATTGATACTCTTTTTAATTTCATTTGAACTAGTGGAATATTTAGAAACAAATACCTGACGTTGGTGTTGCTGTTTCGTTTTCTTTGTCAGCAAGAACTCCCTGGCTAATTTTTGTGTTTTGTCTTTTGCTGTTTCCAACACAGTTGTAGGATACTTTTTAGATACGTACTTGGTGATGATGGTGTTGAGATTAGTTTGTAGAGTTACTTCTTGAGAACAGATTCTTTTGGCTCGCAGCATTAATGAATACGACAGATTATTGATAAGATTCCTGGAATGGAAACTGTTATACATAAGAGCGGTGTTTTTATCTGTAGCCTTATGATATACTTCAGTGTGAATTACATCATCCTCCAGTTTCACCAGCACATCTAAGAATGGGATGGCTTTGTCATCAATGTTTTGGGTGAATTGAATATTCTCATCGTGTAAGATCAGTTGCAATATCTTTTGTTCCAACATTGCTCTAGAGTTCTGCCATATTAAAAAGATGTCGATGTAACGACAATATAAAATTATATTGTCTACCCAATCTCTGTCTGTCATCAAAAACATATCTTCATACCTGGCCATGTAGGTGTTGGCATATGTTATGTTATGTTATGTTATATTATGTCTTTTATAGCGCTCGGCTACTCAAAAGAGTGTCCCGGCGCTTTATTGACAACCTAGGAAGACAAACACAACACAACAGATTAAACGAAGGCAGGGTCAGCAGAACATAAGAGACTAGGAAGCAAAAAGCCAGGTTTTCAGGCCCTTCCTGAAAGCCAGCAGATTTGAGGTGCTGCGAAAAGTCAGGGGCAGAGTGTTCCAAAGCTGAGGGGCCCGGAGCATGAATGAACGACCTCCAATGCGGGCCTTCCTCACACGTGGAACGATGGCAAGGAATTTCGACTCTGACCTCAAAGATCGAGCAGGACGATAAGAGGCTAACCTCTTCTGAAGATATTTAGCCCCCGTGGCGTAGAAGGCCTTGTGGGCAAGGGTTAGGGCTTTAAAAACTATCCGCTGTCGGATAGGCACCCAATGAAGCGACTGCAACAGGCCAGAAACTTTGACTCGCCTATGCAGGCCGAATATGGCACGTGCTGCAGCGTTCTGGACCACCTGCATCCGTTGCAGGAGATATTCGGGCAGGCCAAGATATAGGACGTTGGAATAATCCAGTCTTGACCCTATCAGGGCCTGTACCGTAATCCTCCTGTGATCCTCGGAAAGCAACGGAAAAAACTTCTGAAACATGCGGAGAAGCCCAAAGCAGGTGCCAGTGAGGGTAAGGATCTGAGATCTAAGAGTCAGACCGTTGTCGATTTTAACCCCCAAGTTCTTAGCTGACTGGGACGACCGCCCCGAGGGAGACATGTCGGCAGGCCACCATACCCGCCAGTCCGGATCGGATTGACAACCGAAGAAGAGCACCTCCGATTTATCTGAGTTGCACTTGAGACTGTTCAGTTGGAGCCATTTGAACACAGCCCCAAGGCACTCACGGACACTCTCTCCGTCAAAATCCTCTCCTTTCCGGCAGGTAAAGAGCAGCTGGGTGTCATCAGCGTAGGATACGATCTGGGCCCCGAAAGACTCAGCCAGAGTCACCAAAGGGGTCATAAAGATATTAAAGAGAGTCGGGCTCAGTACCGAGCCCTGTGGGACTCCGACTCCCAATGGTGGCATCTCAGCAGAGCTAGAGGAGGCCCAGACCGTCTGTCGGCGGTCAGCCAGAAAAAATGTAAACCAGCTGAGCACCGTCCCCCTCAGACCGATGTCGTGGAGTCTGACGAGGAGATCCTCGTGGGGGACGGTGTTGAAGGCCGCCGACAGGCTGCCGGGGCTCCAGAAAAGCCCGTTGAAGTACCCTTGTTCTGTAAATAAAAGTCATCATTCCATTTAAAGTAACTGTGATGTGAACAGAAGTGCAAAACTTCCAACAAAAAAATCTTATTCACAGGTAACTCATCTTGTTTCAAAAGGGCCCATTCTACAGCCTCTATTCCAGCGACATGCGGGATAGAGGTGTATAGGGCCTTGACGTCTAAAGTACACATCAACATGCCTGGTTTTACTGCAACTTTCATCAGTTTCTGCAAAAAATGTGTTGTGTCTTTAGTGTAGGAATACCAAGACTGGACAAAAGGTTGCAAGAATTGATCAATATATATACCCAGAGGCTCAAAGATGGTGCCACACCCGGTAACAATTGGACGGAAAGGTGGGTTTGAAAGATCCTTATGGACTTTAGGCAGCATGTATATTCCTGGCTGCTTAGGAAATGAGACTGTCAGAAATTGTTGGGTTTTCGTAGTGATCCATTTCATGTTTTCAGCATGTTCTAGTATTCTGTCTAAGACTTTTCAATGGAGTGAAAGTATATTATGTTTATGTTTTTCAGGTATCGCCCCTGACGAAGGGCCATGTGGCCCGAAATGCATTGGGCAAGGGCAACTTGTGAGATAAATTAAATGTTTGATGTGATTTAAACATCAGAATTTTTAGATATGATGAACCCATTGTATCAGTTTATAACAGATGAACATCATGTATAATAATGCTATGATGCAAGTAAAAATATGCATTGAATGAATTTTTCAGAGTTTATGTGTCTCTATGTATCAGCACATTTGATTATCAGTCAATTTATATATGATCATTTGGTAATATCCAATTTGGATTCGCAACAGTGCGCAGAGGGCAAGCGGTTTCGCTTGACTATATCATGTACTAAGTCACTGGCGCAGTATGGGCATTGCGTCTACATCTACAGCACGCGTTGAATAACGAGTATACAACTTTCATTGTAAAATTGTTGACTTAACAAGGAGTGCCTCTCCCACAACTAATTTTTGCCATGCATCACTTTAACACCACCAGAGCGTCACTTTTTGTGACGCACCAGTGCTGTAAAAAATGCACCTTATTCAGTCATATTTACAAAGTGACGCATCTAGGTAGCTGCGTCACTTTGTTAGCCCCTGCGCCACATTATTTCTACGTCAGGTGTAATGTATGCAAAAGGGACGTATTGACGCAAGAAAGGGTCATAGAGGTGACACAGTGAATAAACTGGGGGCCTCATTTCTGAACAGTGACACATCGCTGCGTGAAAACAGCGATGCGTCACTTTTCTGTGCGCACTCCTTACGACATTCCTGATGTGTCATATTTAATGTATGACGAATCATGTCGCAAGGAGTTACAGATACGTCAGTATTTCTGACGTATCTGTAAGCGCAAAAGTGACGCATTGCTGGAGTGTGTCACAAAAGTGACGCAACTCGAGTAATGCGTCCTTTCACATGGAGAAAGCCCCATGTGAAAGGTCTTGCGTCAGTCTTACGCCTGCTGTGAGGCAGGTGCAAGATTTTGACGCAACAGTGTCCTAAAATTGACGCAGTGAAATCTCATAGATTTCACTGCGTCACTATTACGAGGCTTTTTGCGGGGGAACGCCCCCTCTGCATACATTATACCTGACGCAGGTATAATGTGGCGCAGGGTTTTAAAAAGTGACCCATCTACCTAGATGCGTCACTTTTTAAATATAGCGCAACGAGGCGCATTTTTTACACCGCCTGTGCGTCACAAAAAGTGACGCACAGGCGGCGCAAAACTGTCGCAAGGCCTTCATAAATAAGGCCTGGATTTTCCCCATGCTTCACTCCCCGGTGCGCTCCCCGGTGCGCGTACCGGGCGCTCCCCCCGCGCAAATCGAATATATATTTTTTTTTAAATGCCCCGCGGGACCCTATTTTAGCCCCCACATCAAACCTAGGGGGTCAGGGGGGGTCTACCCTGCCCCTTATAGTCATTTCTCCCTTTTTTTATGTCACCTCTTGTGTCTCGATCCTACCGAGACACAAGATGGCGGCCGCTCCGGACTGTTTCGAATGTTTACAGACACCCGTGAGCCAATCAGCTTTCCATGCGCAAGTCGCGTAGCACGCCCGGTGCGCTCCCCGGTGCGCGTACCGGGGCGCGCCTATAGATATATATATTTTTTTGAACCAAAATTACTCAAAATCCACTGGAGCACATATCTTGAGACATAGCAAAGGCACATCGAGCTACCGGTCCCTACAATTTTGCCAAGTTTGGTGTAAATCCAATCAGCCGTTCGGGCTAAAAGTGAGGTCGACCGCCCCATGGAAATTAACATGGGGAAAACGCGTTTTGGGACCCCCCTTTTATCTCGGCCACCGCTTGACGCATTCCCCCCAAACTTTCTGGGAAGGACCGGAGCTCGAAGAGGCCATTTTGAGGAAATGTTCAGGCAGATTCGTCAACCGGCGCCAAAGTTATTCCAAATAGAATTTTGAGATTTAACATTGAAAAAAATCCTAACTATAACTAGCTACTGGCGACCGCCAGTAGGTAATATATATACATATATCTATATATATATAACCTACTGGCGGTCGCCAGTAGGTATATATAGTTAGGACCTAGTTTCCATAGGAAATCCGCAACATTCTATTGGGAATAACTTTGGCGCCGGTTGATGAATCTCCGCAAATTTCTTAAAGAAGATGGCCCGCTCCGCTCCGCTCCTTCCCTGAAAGTTTTGGGGGGATTTGTCAAGTGGGGGCTGAGAAAAAAAGGGGGGTCCCAAAACGTGTTTTTCCCATGTTATTTTCCATAGGAAAAACAAACATGTAGAACACAAAAAGGGGGCAGGGTAGACACACCCTGACCCCCTAGGCCTGCTTAGGTGGTCCCACAAGGACCCCCAAAGCCCTTTTTTTTTTTTTAAACCTGGTCTGTTTTTTTTCAAATTACCCCCCGGGGGGACTAAATCGCGGGTGCATAGTGGTAAAGAAGTGTGGGGGGTCCCCAATCCCCCCCACACTGCCCTGAGGACCGCCACCCCCCGGGGCAAAGCAACGCAGCCCCCTGGCACATATTGGAGGCTCCTGGTGGGCTAGTTGGCCCCAGGGACCCCCAGTATGCAAGGGGAATTAGTTCCCCCTCTGCAAACGCGCCAGGGGGCTGCCTTGCAGAGACGTGTAAAGAGCCCAAGCCCCTTTTTACACCTCTCTGCAAGGCAGCCCCCTGGAGCATACTGGAGGTTCCTGACCCCCTAGGCCTGCTCCGGGGGTCCCACAGGGACCCCCAAGGCAAAAAAAATTAATATTGTTTTTAGAAATCGCGGGGTACGCGCACCGTGCTCGCACCCCGTGATTTCCCCCCCCCCCCAAAAAAAATTGGGGGGGCCTTGGGGGTCCTTGTGGGACCCACTGAACAGGCCCAGGGGGTCAGGGTGCTTCTACCCTGCCCCCTTTTTGAGTTCTAAAACTTTCCGAGCAGGAGATGCATGCTCATTGGCTTTCAACACTTCAAACCAGGAAGTGTTGGCATCCATCTTGTGCTAGTGTTGACAGACAGTGGCAGCCAATCGGCATGCCTTCCCGAGAAAGCTGCATGCTCATTGACTGTTAACACTTCTAACCAGGAAGTGTTGGCATCCATCTTGTGCTCGATAGACCGAGGCACAAGAAAGCAAAAAAACAAACATGAAGAACACAAAAAGGGGGCAGGGTAGATACACCCTGACCCCCCTAGGCCTGCCCAGGTGGTCCCACAAGGACATAAAAGGCCCACATTTTTTTTTTTAAACCTGGTCTGTTTTTAAAAAAATTACCCCCCGGGGGGACCAAATCGCGGAGGCATAGTGATAAAGAAGTTTGGGGGGGTCCACAATCCCCCCCACATTGCCCCAGGGACCGCCGCCCCCGGGGCAAAGCAACGCAGCCCCTTGGCGCATACTGGAGGTTCCTGGTGGGCTAGTTGGCCCCCAGGGACCCCCAGTATGCAAGGGGAATTAGTTCCTACTCTGCAAACACGCCAGGGGTTGCGCTGCAGAGAGGTGTAAAAAAGGGTGTGGCCTCATTACACCTCTCTGCAATGCAGCCCCCTGGCGCATACTGCAGGTTCCAGGTGAGCTAGTTGGCCCCCAAGGACCCCCAGTATGCAAGGGGAATTAGTTCCCCCTCTGTAAACACGGCCGGTGGCTGCGTTGCAGAGAGGTGTAAAAAAGGGTGTGGCCCCATTACACCTCTCTGCAATGCAGCCCACTGGCTTATACTGGAGGCTCCTGGTGGGCTAGTTGCCCCCCAGGGACCCCGAGTATGCAAGGGGAATTAGTTCCTTCTCTGCAAACGCGCCAGGGGTTGCACTGCAGAGTGTTGTAAAAAGGGGGCGTGCCCTCTGAACACCTGCCTGCAAAAATGTAGTAAATCATTTAAAAAAAATAAGAATTAATACATTTAAAAATTGTCATTTAAAAAACCTTCGAAATTCAATGAAAAAACCATAGGTTTCAGGCCTTATATAGTTAGGAATTAGCATTTAAAAAACCTTGCAAATTCACTTAAAAAACAATAGGTTTCAGGCCTTATATAGTTAGGAATTAACATTTAAAAAACCTTGCAAATTCACTGAAAAAACCATAGGTTTCAGGCCTTATATAGTTAGGAATTAGCATTTAAAAAACCTTTGAAATTCACTGAAAGTTTTAGGGGTGTTATAGTTAGCTGGACATTTCACTCATACAAAACCATTGAAATTGCACCCGCAATCCACTGCTGATGATGTCACATATTAGATCATTCATGACATGGTCAGTGACATCACACATCACTGATGACATCTCAAATAACATCACTGATGACATCACTGATGACATCTTCCACTTGACAATCACATACACCTTTTCATACACTAGGAAAATCTTTCATCACTCTTTGTAAAATACAGAGTATTATATTTGATTCCATTGTCACAGCAATACAAGTATCTAAAAACCCACTCAGTGATTCATAGATGTATACACACATCTAATCACTTACCTATAGATTCACTCATACATGCTGTCAATGAACAATAGAATACTATCAAAAATACTTGTAGTGTAGTTCCTATATTCCCAGTAGGCTTTGCGCATTGGAATAACATAAACAGCGGTGTAGACGTAGGACTGAGGTCATCTAGGTCTCTACTGACTATGTTAGACTTAATTAGTTTTGCTAGCTAGCTCAGAGGTCACTAGAAACTTTCTCGAATGTTCAAGAATGGGTTAACCGTCCTGATTTAGACAAGAAGGGTTCGTTTCTGACAACCGCATAAACATGACAACTTTGCTCCCTCAGAATAAAGAGTGTATCTCTAGAGTCGTGTGAAAACAATAGACAGCTATTTCACTCAGTCAATCGTGCATGCTTAATTTCACCAGAGTGCAGAGAAATAGAGAGACGGGCATTTTCAATAAAAGGTGTTATTTTATTGAGCAGTCTTCTTTCTCATGCAAGAGAAATGAATTGCCACAATTGCAATACTTATTATAAAGTAAAGTGCGTACAGTAAAAGTAGTATTATGAAATAATACTGTAAAAGCATTGATATGGTTTCTTAGCCATATGATACTTTAAAATAGATAAAATATATACATACATAAAAACATTGACTAACGAACTCAACTGGTGCTTCTAAGATACGCCTACCCCGGTGTACCTGACCTAAGCCTAATACGTGGGAAGGAGTAAGTAAGTTGCAGTTTTAAGTTAAGTTAGGTTTTTGCCAAGTATCGGAATCAAGAATTCTCTCTAAGGTTTTAATCAGCTCCCTACCTTGGTTATAGAATGAAGGAGGTCTTGTATCTCGCTTCTCAGGACATGATCTCCCAGCAACCCACTCCACGTATAAATGTCCATCATTACTAAAAAATAAGCAATATTAAACATACGATGCATGTGTGTTTTCCAACCCACCCCAAAATACATAATTGCATTTGAAATGGTGTATGGTTTATACACGAAAATGAGTATTGGTACTGTACATTTTATTTCAAGGAAGGTTATCATTCTCTCTTGTTGTTCTTGTATCATTCAGTTAAATGCATATATATCAGCTGAATGAATTGCGAAAACTACACATGAAATGGCTCTGTATACAGAAGAGAAGGTCAAGACCATGTCATCACATATTTATACGATAATGTACATGTGCTAGAGGCTGAGGTAAAATATTGTCTCTAATGTCTCTAAAAATAGAAGCTCTGTTCTCTAAGAATAGTTCTACTTTAAGCAAAGTACCATTTGCCGGAAAAAAAATTGTAAATATTTTTGATTTGAAAAAATAATTTCGCTTTCAGGGGAAAAAATAGTTCCAAATGTTTTCAGTTGCTTTATTTAACAGAACTGAAGGCCAAATTCAGAGTTCAGGGAACGCTGTGTGCTTGTTGTTTTTAAAGTTATTCTCGTTGTTCAGGGGAGAACATCATATCAGATAGGCTTGCAAAAAATTGGTCTACCACATCAGGTGAAAGTTCGACCAAGTTTGAAAATACTGTAACTGTGCAGTCCTGTGCGTGATTGCTATCATCGATGTTTTGGATCAGCAATACTCACAGAAGGTTGTACCTGTTTGGTGCTGCTTTCCTCTCGTACTTCACCACCACCTACTCGTAATGGTGAAGTCTCAACGAATGCCGCCATCAGAATAGGTAGCCGCTGAGGACAACACGTTGCATGAGTCATTACTGGACAGAGCAAAGTATCGATATCCATTGGTACTGCTGATGGTAGTGTAAGACAGTTGTCCAACACGCATTCTTCTCCGCATAGCAGACATCGAAGCACATGTAAGATGCAATCCTGCCAGATTGGTCTGAATGAAAGAAACCAAGTTGTACTCAGATCTCTTAGCCGGGCTAATCCGAGGACCTTAGTGATACGGTCTCGATATTGTATTGCTAGGATCGTTTCTTCCATCATTGCCGGAGTCTGTCTGTGGATTGGCTTGCCATATCGGAGCAGAAGGAACAAAAATAAAATTCCTGCTACGAGTCCCAAAATTAAAGGTAGGCCGCCAAAGACAGAATGGACAAAATTCGGGAAGATGCCCAGAACTGTTTCAAATGGTGTTAACAGTCCCGAAAAAATTGCCTTAAATACATGTGTGATGCCACTGGTATCAGACATGTTTAAAATTTGACTTAACATTTCTATGAAATGCACGGGGCAATTTGTCGATAAAAGGGTATGTATCTCTGACGTTGTCCTTGCAACTTGAAGATCATACGTTTCTTTGGACGAGGTCAGCGGCACAGTAGTCTGTTAAAGAATAGACTTCATTCTGCTTAAAGTATCAATTCGAATAGAAGAGATATTCACATAAGGCCATATTGCCGCCTCCATGTCTGGATAGCTGTTTGTACACAATACTTGCATACAGCAAACGACCCTGGAAGTAACGGTTACGAGATAGCATTCTCCTGGCACCATTCCACAACAGCTGTGGTCATTTATTAAAACGTAGCTACCGTTGGAAAGCTGTCTGAAGAATGGTTCTATCTGTGTAGAAGGGGTGCCTTGAAGATGACATGAAAGGTTGTTTGAAGAACCTTCACAGGCCCCATGCAAGTTAATACCTTGACACAGAAGTGTACCGCTTAGTGATTTTTTACAATTATTGCCACTAAGGAATACCTCCTTTTTCCCTTCACTATAACATTGGGTGTGTAAGGTAAATCCCAGGTTGATTTGATGTATCAGTCAAAATATCTTTATTCGATTTAGTTAAAAATCATACAAAGAGATAAAAACATTTCATACGTTATAAAATATATACAATGCAATTATTTACAAATCATTTACAACAGACAAATCAGAGTATACGTGGGAATAATAAAACGTAATTCATTTAGTAAAACACCAGGGTCTCACATCTTAATTTACGCATTTTTACAGGGGTCATTAATCTAATGAATATGTTTCTTAATTCTAGTTGCAGCCACCAAGAAGTTGGCCATACAAAAAGTAGTACGTGGGTTGGTCAATAATTGTAAGTAGAGCAGGGCTGGTCTCACTTGGGTGAAACCAGCCTCCTTCAGTATCGGTACCAGGTATTTTTTTCTTGGGTCTAAATAAAAACCACAAAACATAACAAAGTGCATAGTGTCTTGGGTTGAGAAATGATCACAATTGCAGGGAGGGGCTAGTTCAGGTTTTTCCCATGTTTTAAAATTCCCCAAATAAAAATGTAACAAATTAAACCTGAACTTAATTAGAAGGAACCTGTGAAATGGAATAGTGACGAAACCAAGGTAAGGTGCTAATACAAATGAATTACCAAGTAGATAGTGTCTCCTCACCGCTGGTTTCGCTAGTTCCCTTTCCTCACGACGTGCTCTTGCTCTCCCCATGAATTGCTTTTTAACAATATCGATGTCCTGAATCTTAATGTCTTTGGGAGAGGTAAAGAGCTCTGGTCGTCCTATATCTGCGAATGCCTTCATCAGATAGGCCAACCATGGAATCCTTTTAAAGTGATCTAGGGCCAGAACATCAGCCATGATCTTATGGTTGAGTGGCAGATCTTCGTTAAGCCAAGTCTTCAGCCAGAAGATCAGGGGTGCCATGTTCAGCCCATCGGTGAGGAAGTCTAAACCCACCTCCATATGAATGGAATAAGTCGGTGTGGACTGAGGAACAGACAGTAGTGTCCGTGTAAATCTGTTCTCAGCTTTCTGGATTGGCTCCAGATTTACATAACTCCAAAGGGGTGAACCATATGAGGCCAGGGCAACTGGTTTACTTTTATAGATTTTCAAGAGCGTTTCCATGGGCCTAGCGCCTAACCTGCCCGCAAAGCCCATAAGGGCTGCTGATGACCTAGTCACCGCCAACCTCTTTGCCCTCACTTGGGGTCCCCAGGATCCCTTCTGGTCAAAGATAACCCCCAGGTAGGGAAAAGTGGAGACTCTAGAAACGATCTCACCCTTGCACTCAAATGTATTGGTTTTTCTCTTGCTACTTTGTCGACCCACGACCATAGTATGTGACTTATTGGTATTGATTTTTAAATCTAACTGGTCCATAAATGTCCCAAAAGCGTTAAGTAAACGTTGAAGGCAGACGCCAGTGCGTGCTATCAGCACGGCGTCGTCCGCGTACAGGAGCACAGGTATCTTAACAGCTCCTGCACGCGGGACGTCTCCCTCAACCTCCTCCAGGTAAGCCCCCAGTCCATTAATGTAGATGGTAAAAAGCAGGGGGGCTAATATACAGCCCTGCCTAACCCCCCGCATGGACTTGAAGAGGGATGTGCACCTTCCTTCATTGGTGACCCGCACCGCAGCAAAAAGATCTTGGTGCAAAGACGCCATAAATTTTACCAATGCTTCATCTATCCCCATCTTTAGCAGGGTCAGCCATAACTTAGACCTGTTGACCAGATCGAAGGCCGAGGAGAGGTCCATAAATGCCAAAAACAAGGACCCCTCCTTGGCCACCGTGTATTTAGCGATCAACAGGTGTAAGTTAGAGCACTGCTCGATCGTTCCTTTTTTCTGTCTGAACCCATACGAATCTCTGCCAACCCTCCGCAACTCTCTACATTATCCCTTAGTTTAGACAAAAGGACTCTACTCAAAATCTTTACTGTAGAATCCAAAAGCGATATGGGCCTATAGCACCCAGGGTCGTCCCGCTGGCCCTTCTTAAAAATGGGGACGATGTTAGAGATGGCCCAAGAGGAGGGTGTGGGGTTGCCATTGACGGCAGAGAATACGTTGGCCAAAACCCCCGCCCATAGCTTGGGGGAATGTATGAAGAAATCAGCCGGCACCCCATCAGGGCCCGGGGCCTTATGTTTGGTTGTAGCACGAATAGCTTTCTCCACCTCTGAGCTATGAAAAAAGATTGGGGTAGCGTCCGGGGTCACCAAGGGTACTACGGGGCCTGCATCATTGTTTTTCCCATACACATTTTCAAAATGGTCCAGCCATTTATTGTCTGGGATGACGCAGTCCATGGCCTCATTGTTTTGGTCAGAGAAGAATGGTTGTTTAACGATTTCCCAGAATTTCCGGCTATCCTTCAGGACGGCCACGGAAAGGAGGCTCTCCCATGCTTCCTGTTTAATGTTCTCTTGTCTGGTTTTATAGCTAATTTATAATCTTTCCTCAATCTGACTATTTCATCCCTAATCCTGGGTGTATTCTTCAGGGCAGACATCAGAGACCTGTGTGCATTTGAGCAGGCAGCATCGAACCAACGATGTTTAATTGGTGCTCCCGTCTTAGGTTTGACCAAAAGATCCTGTGACACCTGCTTGCATATTAACTCAAAAGCCCCTATGATTTCACAATCCTGAGCATGTATATCTAAACACACTACCACCTGTGCCTCAATTTTTGGAAGAACTTCCGCATAGAAGTTCTCTGGGATCACCTTGGCCCATTTGAGTTTTCTGCCCTGATCAGAGGTGCGCAAAGTGCACTTCGCCCTGGCTGGCCCAGGGGTTGGCCCCATAAAGTCTCCCCAGGCTACCTCAAGTAAAACAGGGTTGTGATCACTATAATGAGACAAAGCTGTACAATAGGAAATGACCCTGTTTAGAATACCCGGTGTAACAAAAATATAATCAATTAATGTTCCGGGGTTAGTGCCTGTAAAGGTAGCTGTTCTTGGGCCTCCCTCCGGTTCATATAAATAAAAATTAGCCAAAAAGTCTTCCAGTTCTTCTCCTCGTGTAGTGTGTTCAAAATGTGGACCTTCGGCTCCTTCACCCCCTTCCCTATGACTTATATCACACATTAGCTTACAGGGGTGAATGTTAAAATCACCCAACAATATATACTCTGCATCGAAATATGTATTCTGACTGACTAGTGTTAAAACAGCATCTAAACTGGCAACATTATTGTCGCTATTGTCCCTATTACAAGAATTATAAAAATGTATAGGGTCCTCCTAGAGGGACTTATTTTCCTTTCTATAATCAGGATGTTAGGCGAGACAGTATTGATCAGTCTAAGAGAACCCTTCAGATCTAGGGAAAATAAGGTTAACAGACCCCCCTTAGCTCTGCCCGCGCAACTAGGAATAGCTGCTTTGGCAAAGCTGGTAAACCCGTCCAACCAGAAACTAGCAGATGATTCCCAGGTTTCCTGGAGCGTGATAATATTATGCCCCGAAACTAAACTTATCCAGCCCTTATCATTACGTTTAGAGTTGAGTCCTGCCACATTCCAGCTTAATATCTTACATGCATCACTTGTTCTACTCCCAACCTCTTCTGTCTCACAGGTGGGGTCACCCGATAGTCAGTCTATGTCCTCCAACCCTGACAGGGGAGCAAAGCGGTTAGCAATAACCGACGCGGGGCCCTCATGAACATTCTGGTGAACACAGGGTTGATTACTCCCTGGGATATTTGGGAGCCTCGGGGGACATGGGGGTGCATGTAATTTAGGCATACCCTCACCCAGAGGTACGCGCCCTCCCCCCTGCTAACCCCAGGGCCTCTAGCATGCAACATTCGCCCTGGTGGTGGGTAAAAAAAGCCCAGAGGAACAGGTCTTAATTTGTCCGTTAGGGATATATCAGAGCCATCCCAAAAGAGCCTATCCGCTAGATCAGCCCTACTGAAGTTGACAACCACACAGTCACCTTGGATAGATTTCCGGTGTTTGCCTATCCAACCCACCCTCCTTGAGAATATAATTTCATCAGAAATGTTCTTGCCACAACATTTGTCTGTGCACCATTTTTTAGATTTAACCTTAAGGTCCCTGGATGATTCTACCTCCCCTTCCCTTAAAGGGGGAACCCCAATAAAGACAGCGACCAAAGGGGACACTTCAGGTGGTAGGTTAAGCTTGTATGTGCTGTAAGAGGACCTCGCGGGGTCGGGGATACGCGGTGGAGGTTGTGTATGTGGCAGCCCCTCCAAGGACAGGGGCAACGCCTCAAAGGCTGGGGATAGTGTATTGGTGACCTCTCCACCAATCTGGGAATGTGTACCGGGCAGGGTGCCTGTACCTGCACTGGCTCCACCGTACCAACCTCCATCCTCTGAACCTCACCCTCGTGGCTCTTTGTATTAACATGGGGAACCTTGTTAGGTATAGAATTAGCTATAAGTCTGTCAATTAATGTACATTTCTTAAGCAGACCTTCTAAACAAGTGTTGAAAGTGTCCACAATATCCTTTGCTATCCCAACCAGTAGAGGTTCAATTCTGGAAACAAAAAACTCCTCCAGTTTGTTACCCAGTAAGTCATTTGTTATGTTTAGTAAGCATGGACTTGCCACGTTGTTATCCCGTGCACCCTTAGTTACGGGTGTAGTGGTCTACTGACTCAGATCAGGCAAGCTTACTAAAGGGGATTGGCTGGGGACCTCAGCTGTGGGGCATGTGGGTGGGAGGTTAGCGATAGTCACAATGGGATAGAGTGACACCGGGGAGGTACATGTCACAGATGGATTGCCCAGCACTGAAGGGGAAGGTACAACAGTAGTTGATGGGGGGGTGGCTGTCAGCCCCAGTTCAAGTTCAGCATTGGCAATTTCCTTAGATAGTTCTCCCACCACTGAAGTTAGGTAGGTCATAATTGAGTTGGAATGTCTTGGAACCTTAGCCTGTCTTATTCAACATTTTAAAATACAACGTTTCTAAATCACTGTTGTTAAACCCTGAGAAGTATGGAAATTTCTCATAAAATGTCTTCGAACTTCCTTTTGGTGGAGTTGGACAATGTTCCCATTGATTATAACTAAAACCATTTCTAGGTTGTGCCGCTTTATGCAAATAGTGATGACCATAGTGATTGTAACAGTATAATTCTTCATAATTTGATGAACCCTGTAAATAATCATGTTCTGTAAATTTAGCTGACATTACTAAATCGGACATCAATATTTTCATAGTCCCAATCATCAGAAAAAGAACTTGGTATCACAAAATCACTTAAGGAAACCTTGACCTGGTGTGGATACTTCAAGAGCTCAATCGGGCCATAAATTTCATAGTCAGTTCTGGCCCATGCTATACCCCCAGGTATTGGATTGGCTGTGATGTTCACTGATGATAGTTCTCTTTTCTCGATGTGAGAGGATCTGTGAGACTTTAGGACCAAGTTGATGTTCTGACTTGCTATGTCCATTGTACTATATTTTCCATCAATGAATTTAACCAAGTATAAAACCAAGATGAGCCAAAGTAGGAGGAAAAGTACACCTAACACAGTCCAAAATTCAATCCATGGTGAAATCAGATATGTTTCTTTTAGTTGGTGAAAAAGCTCAGTTATTTTTTCTTTGAAAGTTTTTGTTGCTGGCTTGTCTCCATGTTCACTTGGATCATCGGCAAAGTCATCAAAGTTGATAAAATAGCCAGATGCAGTTCTGTCAATTGGTGGGATTGCTTCCGGATTTCCATTGATCTTTGCATTTTATTTTGTTACATTTGTACAGTCTGAGGCTACATCGTTGTAGATTGGTGTATCATCAGGAATTGTTGCAATTTGGGTTTCAAGAGGCACAAGTTCCATGGCTTTGTTGCATAGTCCTTTTTTATTTACTGCAGGTTTATCGAATGTGATTAGTCTCTCAGTTTGAACCTCTTGGATTGTAGCAAAGTTTGGTCTTCTGCTATTTCTTTGTAACCCACTGGGTCTGCTATTTATTATCGGCCACATGTTTGTGGTTTCACCAGGTCGATGGAAACAATTCTGTTTTCCTTTTTACCAGCAAGTGGCGGTAGTACTACTGATCTTGTTCCGCTGACAGCTAAGACAGGTACTGCTTTTCTGTAAGAAGGCCCAAATTCCTTCCTCACTGCGATCTTTTCTCTGATCAGATCCCCAATCTTTTGGAATCCAGACAGGTCTTGCTGGGACAGGTGGTTCTTCAGTGGTTGTTGGCTTAAACTTTATGTTACTTAGACTCTTTCTTGTTTCATTCAAGTCCTGTAAAACAGCCACACGATCTTTGATATCAAAAGTTTTTTCTTCTACCACTGAAGTTTGACTATCCAGATCCATGATAATCAATCTAGTACCAAGCAAAGGTTCATACGGACTGATACCTCCTAGAGAATTTCTTGGCATGTTACTAAGACTATGTTGGACACTTATTAGATGTTTGACCCACCCATCACCCGAACCTAATACTCTCGCTGTTATAGATTGCTTTATGTCACGGTTTTTTCTTTCCACTTCTGCATTTCCCTCAGGATGGAAGGGAGAAGAGTACTGCAATGCAATGCCCATACTGGTCATGGCCTCCTTGTAAGCTCGAGAGCTAAACGCAGGACCCTGGTCAGAATGTAGCATGCCAATTGTGTATGTGCCGATAAAGACTCTCAAATCTTTTATAACAGTTCTGGCATCAGCCGAGCGCTGGGGCCACATCCAAATGAATCTCGTGCAGGAATCAACTGCGACCATGATATATTTATAGTTGCCATCCCTTTGTAAGGGACCACAGTGGTCCAGATAAACACACGCTAATGGTTTATCTGAGATTAGAAAGGGCGTCTGCGCTGCTCGTTTCACCGTTGATACTTTCATTCTATGGCATATTTCACATTCTAGAACATAGTTCTTAGTTTGTTTTCTCATGCGTGGCCACCAATATCTCTGTTTTAATAACACTGTTGTGGCGGAAATACCAGCATGTGCAGAAGCTAGCCCTTTGTGTGCCGCTAAAATAAGTCCTAATCTGTGTTCCATGTTTGGAATTGTCCTATCCCCCACTCCAGGGATTCGAGCAAATGGAACATTATTTGCATCAGTTATGTATGAATATTTTACTGGAAAGCCTTTCGGGAGGGTTTTTTTATCATCTTTTACTGAAGCACTGACAGCTGGCATTATATTGCTGTCTAGTTTTGTTTTTGACCGGGTGATAGCAGCTAGGGAAGCCGTTTGCACAGCTGCCTTCGCGGCTTCATCAGCCAATGAATTTCCCGCAACGTGAACGCCATCACGTTGATGACTCATTGTATGTATCACGTGAGTCTTTTGTAGTTCTTTCTGTAAAAGAACTACTTGTTCCCAAAGCGTTTTATGCCACCTTTTGCATCTTTGAAGCTGTTTTGAACCCAGTTCTGCAAGTATTCATTGTAAGATTGAACGCAGTAATATGAATCACACACTATTAGTGTGGGGAATTCGTGATCAGTATTTTCAAGCGCCATCTTAAATGCCAGAAGTTCAGCTCGCTGAGCTGTACAATCTCCTAGAGATTGGGTTTTAGTGACCAGTGGCCTAAATTTTCCTTCGTGCCAATGACCTTTAACGATCTCGCACGCAGCACTATATGCTTGTTTACCCCCAACTGTGGGTTGGGCTGATCCGGCTGTATATATTATACAGCCGTAATGTTCCAGAGGCAGGATTTCGGTCGGCAGAGGACATTCGTATTCATATTGGAGAAATTCTTGTGTTATTAAATTAGGATCGAATTTGTATACTACGTCCGGTGCAGCAAGAGAATTAACCCATTGTATCCATCTCGGATGTAAGGCTTTAGCATTCGGAATGCTTGCCCTTGTTACTGCTTCTATGGCAGGGACTGGTGTAACGATTATTATCCGTTTACCTTGTGCCAGGGCTCTTTCTTTTGTCACAGCAGTTTGAACCGCTGTCAGAATTTTTTCTGTAGAACAGAATTTCATTTCAGCTTGAGTGTACAAATGTGATTTGTAAGCTATAGGTACCATTTCCCCCTCATTAGAGGTCAGGTATGTGAATCCGCATCTTCCTGGGATGAATCGGATTACAAGGTTACGTTCGTTTGCGCGTGTTTGCAGTTTTGTTTTAGTTAACATGTCTATCTGTAATGATCTCAAAATTTCTGAGTGTTTTTGAGTCCAATGTATTGGTTTTAAATCAAGTTTTATTAATTCATAGAGAGGTTTAACCTTCTCTGCATAATTTAGAATGTATGTTCTACCGAAATTCAGGAAGCCTAGTAATGATTGTAAATTTTTCAGCGTTTTTGGTGCTTGGAATACAGCACACTTCTCTACGAAGTTGTCTGCCAGGCTTTTGCCTTCACTTGATAATTCATATCCTAAAAATAGGACTGTTAGATGGGCAATTCTTGACTTTTTAAAGTTGAATTTGTAACCCTCTGATGCGAACCCAAGAATTATGGTGTTCACTCTTTTTAAGTGAGTCTCCAGGTCATCGTCTGTAAGATAGATGTCATCGACATATGATAATGCCTCCTCATCATATATTTGTAGCATTTCTGTTACCCTTGCTGAGAATAATCCTGGGCTATTCTTGAATCCCTGTGGGAGTCGGCAAAATTGTTATTGCGACCCCATTATTGAGAAAGCGGTCAAATACCTGCTTTCAGGTGCAATGTTTTGACAGAAGAATCCATTAGAGATATCTAATGTCGTTTTATATTTTTTGCGCACGATGTTGTTCATTAGTGCTGCACTGTGAGAGTTTTGTACTGCAAATGTTTTGCAGCAGGAGTTTAAATGTCTGTAGTCCAAAACTAGGCGATATGAATTGTCTGGCTTGGAGACAGGAAACAAAGGATTGTTCATTTGTGAGGTGCATGTTACAATCACCCCTTGATATTCAAGTTGATCTAAGATCTCCCTGACTTGCTTTTTAGCTTCTTGTTTAACTGAGTACTGCCTTTGTGCAGTAGGTTGATTTTTTAACTGGATTTTGTGGTGAGGAGAGTCCTCATCCCATCCTACATGATTTTTGTATAATGCAGGGGCTTGGGCCACTGCCCATTTTCTTGCGAATGTGTATTTTTTATGAATTGGAATATGATTTGAGAAGGCAGGCATAATCATTTTTTCGCCATGAGGGCACTCCCTGACAAACTCTGGTGGCCAGTCTTTTTCAGCTAACAGGATGTCATAGCCTTTAGAAAGATTCTCCAAAAGAGACCTTTTATTTTCCTAGTTTTATCTCCCTCTATGTGTAATGTTATTTCTTATAGTTTATGGGGTACGCTAACTCGCGTGTCTGCAGTTTCCACCTGAATGTATTCATTGTGTCCGCTGTCTCCAGAAGACTCATCAGGATCTTGTGAGCTATGGTCACTTCTGCTGCGCTGTCTAGCATTGTCTGGGCCCACTCTATGTTTTTCAGTTGTGTCCTCAGAATCCTCGGCATGTTTAATTTTAATACTTGCTCCCTTCTTTCTGGGAAATTGTGATTTTTTACTTTGATGAGCAGGTTCTTTGTCTTTGGACTTGACGTGCTCTTCCTTGTGTTCTGACCGTCCTCTTCTTTCCGATTTCTGTGAGGAAGTCTGAAAAGATCGAGAGGTACGTGTATCAATATCTTGATATCTATCAGGTTTTCTCAATTTATCCCTATCTCTAAGGCTGTATCTTTTCTCAGAGGGTTCCCTTTGGGGAGACTTGCCTCCTCGGCCAGGAGATCTTTCTCTCCTTTGAGGAGACCTTCCTCTGGACTGGAATCGTTTTTCCTTGGGAGTGGATTGTTTAATACCATCCCAACTCTTTTTTGAAGTATTTAGATTATTTTTAATAAATGTTTTTTCAGGATTTTCAGTTAGTTGTGGTTTTATTGGTTTCCCACCCAAACTATCTCTTCCTAGCTCTTCATAGGATTTTTCTATGATTCTGGCAAGTTCAAAGGGTTGGTCTGTTATGTCTGTCTCCTTCAATTTCTGGAGGTACTTTATATCATCCCTTGCCAATTAAACTAATTCTCTATATGCCTTTGTTAATTCTTTTAGTTTAACCAGAAGTTCTTCGCTTAACATTGTCTCAATGTCTGGGTGTGGTGTGTAGATGGCTAGAACCGGCCACATGGCTCCTGGTCTACCTAGTGGACCATGCCTGGTGATGTGATTTTGATGTTTTAGGGCGCCATTAAACCAGAGCAGGTGCTCTTGGTAAGTTAGTGGGATTTCAACGTCCTCGAAAGGAGTGTATACATCCGGAGGTTCCTCTATTTTGTAATAGTGGAAATCTTTTGTCACAGCGTGTGCTGCTGGAAAATGTATCCATGAATAAAATACCTCTGTCTGCCGATACTCATGTGCGTCTATCACGAATATGACCGTACCACCTCTTGGTGATAGTCCATTTTCTATAAGTTTAAGAGTTATAGTTTTTCTTATATTGACCGGAATGATTATAGCATTCGGGTCACCTTGCTGGAGACTTGTGTCTTTCTCTAAGAGTTGAGTTGCTAATGCTTCTCTATCTCTTTCCTCTTCACTTTCCGTCATTTTATTGACTAAAAATGTTTTTGTTGCAGAGCGAGTTTCAAGGAAACAAAGATTAGGTGCACAATATTTTGGAACACTGTATCCTTCAACGTTGACTAAACCAAAAACTAATACATAGGATTCTCATCCTACTAAGTTTTGGTGGATATTAACCTTTCACCCACTCCAAACGTCTATTGGAGTTTTTACGGGAGAAAGGGGTCTGTGTGAAAACACGACTGAGTTACTCTAGTGTCTTGCGTTAGATTATCACCTTACCAAACGTTGGGCGCCATGTAGTGTAGTTCCTATATTCCCAATAGGCTCTGCGCATTGGAATAACATAAACAGCAGTGTAGACGTAGGACTGAGGTCATCTAGGTCTCTACTGACTATGTTAGACTTAATTAGTTTTGCCAGCTAGCTCAGAGGTCACTGGAAACTTTCTCGAATGTTCAGGAAAGGGTTAACCGTCCTGATTTAGACAAGAAGGGATTAGTTTCTGACAACCGCATAAACATGACAACTTTGCTCCCTCAGAATAAAGAGTGTAGCTCTAGAGTCATGTGAAAAGTCATGTGAAAACAATAGACAGCTATTTCACTCAGTCACTCGTGCATGCTTAATTTCACCAGAGTGCAGAGAAATAGAGAGACTGGCATTTTCAATAAAAGGTGTTATTTTATTGAGCAGTCTTCTTTCTCATGCAAGAGAAATGAATTGCCACAATTGCAATACTTATTATAAAGTAAAGTACGTACAGTAAAAGTAGTATTATGAAATAATACTGTAAAAGCATTGATATGGTTTCTTAGCCATATTATACTTTAAAATAGATAAAATATATACATACATAAAAACATTGACTAACGAACTCAACTGGTGCTTCTAAGATACGCCGACCCCGGTGTACTTGACCTAAGCCTAATACGTGGGAAGGAGTAAGTAAGTTGCAGTTTTAAGTTAAGTTTGGTTTTTGCCAAGTATCGGAATCAAGAATTCTCTCTAAGGTTTCAATCAGCTCCGTACCTTGGTTATAGAAATAAGGAGGTCTTGTATCTCGCTTCTCAGGACTCGATCTCCCAGCAACCCGCGAGGGTGACTTAGGAACACCGGAGCTGGATTTTCTCGGCTGGAGAAAAAGACAGCGTCTCTCTCAGTGCGTCAAAGGGAGGGGCGTTTTCCTTTGGCTCTGGCAACAGCTGGGCTCTTGGGAAAGTAGAACGTCGCTCTGCTCCCCACCACCGTGTGTTTGCTTAAGGCAACGTTGGTATATTTATACCTGAAAGGTGCCGGGTTTGACGTAAGGTTGGACATAAGACGTCACTAAGAACAGTTCTTTCTGGACTCCAGGAGTTCTTGTGCAAATCAAAACAAAAGCAGGGGGAATTCCCGGGCTGCTGGAGGCTTGGTTTGTTTAAAGAACCCGTTGTGCTTTCTAGGAGTCTATGGGAGTAGCCTTGCGGTGTTTTGGACTGCATGGGCTATTACTAAATATGGATATGATTCTTATGCCTTTATAAGGATACTATTTGTTATAACCACATTAGGGCATGAATCGGGAATATCGAATTAGGGTCCTAGATAGAAATACAACATACTTATACACCTATTTTGACATTAAACAACAGCACACATCCTATTCACATATGAAGTCATCCTACTCACTTATGCAAACAATGGATCATACTTACATATTTACTTAGCTACACACTTATACAAACACCACTACATCTATTCATTTAGATAGTAAGTCATACTTAGTGAATTATAAAATAATTATTACAAGTAGACAGTTATCCATACAGTCACTCACACAATCATTGAGTCTTATGTATGCTTATTTATATACAACAACTGACACATACACTGCCTTTTATTTTTCTAGTTTGTTGGACATGTACCATTGAGAAATATATTTGCTCATCTCCACACCCATAAAGAGATTCACTCACCCAAACTGTTAAAACATGTAATTTTAACTTCATATATCTACTGAATCAACTATTCACACATCTATGGACAGTCACACACCCTCCACCGAACCACACACACTTTCACTCTCCCATACAAATACTCAGTTAACTAATCAATAACTAATATAGACTTTCACATAGCTAGTAACCAACTGTAGAACCAGTTTACACGGTATACCACTAACCACAATCTGGAGCAAGAATGAAAAAATGATGAAAAACTGGCCTGACTTCGTTCAGTTAAGAAAGCCCTCACTCACCGACCTGGTCGGTGACATGCTTCATCATCGGGCCCCACTAAAGAGGCCGAGTGCCTCTTTAGTGTGCTTCGACACCAGAACTACTGCGGAGCGGGTTTTTGTGTAAAGGTGTGCAGTGAAATATAATACTGTTAAAAGTGTCTGTTAGTGTATCAAAAAAAGTTTTATTTATAGATCACTAAGACACAGATAAAAAGGTTTTATGTGTTGGGAATGTATCCAAAATTAACTGTTTGGTTAATTCCAATCAGTGAAAATGTCAGTCAACATGTTTCTGCTTATAAAACGTTGTGAGTTTACCAGGCATTCTATGAAACAATCGGAGAGAGAGAGGGTGTAAGGCACTCTTATTCCCCGGGTTACGTATGCAAAACAAAAGAAGAGTGTCATATGCAAAGGTGTCTATGTGAAGACACAGAGGCAAAGACTGAAAAAAGATTATAGAAAGATACCCCCTTGTTGACACATTGGAAACCTTCAAGGGTTTTGTGGGAAGCCCTCACTCACCAACCTGGTTGGTGACATGCTTCATCATCGGGCCCACCAGGAGAAGCCTTTTGTTTTGCATACATTTTCCAGGCATTCATCAGGACTATGAATTGTGCTAAACATTGGGGGTATGAGCACCCTAAGGCTCACCCTGACCTAGGGGCGTAAAAGTGAAAAAAGTTAAAAGGTGAAAAAGTGCATAAAGGGAAGAGCAAAAGCTCGATCCCCGTAACTCCTGGTTTAGGAGGCTTACCAAATTCTGGTTACTGCACTTGTAGGAAAAATGCGATCTGCACCATGGGTCACGGGAGGGGGGTGGAGGCGTAATTGGCATACCGCTCTCGACGCCAGGCACCCTCTCGGAACCTGTGACTCCCTCGTACCGGACCCCGACGATCGTCAGTGTGAGTTTACCAGGCATTCATCAGGACTATGAATTGTGCTAAACCCTGGCGGTATGAGCACCTTAAGGCTCACCCTGACCTAGGGGCGTGAAAGTGAAAAAAGTTAAAAGGTGAAAAAGTGCATAAAGGGAAGAGCAAAAGCTCGATCCCTGTAACTCCTGGTTTTGGAGGCTTACCAAATCCTGGTTACTGCACTTGTAGGAAAAATGCGATCTGCACCATGGGTCACGGGAGGGGGGTGGAGGCGTAATTGGCACACCGCCCTTGACGCCAGGCACCCTCTCGGAACCTGTGACTCCCTTGTACCGGACCCTTCATGCCATGTCTCATATTGTGTGCTAATCCCACCCTGCTCCCTAAAAATACCCCTGTACTCCAAAACCCAAACCAAGCCCTGAACCCTATAAATACCCTTGTACCTCAAAACCCAAACCTACCCCTGAACCCTAAAAATACCCCTGTACCCCAAAACCCAAACCTAGCCCTGAACCCTAAAAATACCATTGTACCCCAAAACCCAAACCTACCCCTGAACCCTAAAATACCCCTGTACCCCAAAACCCAAACCTAGCCCTGAACCCTTAAAATACCCCTGTACCCCAAACCCAACCTACCCCTGAACCCTGAAATTAAACCAGTACCCCAAAACCCAAACCTAGCCCTGAACCCTAAAAATACCATTGTACCCCAAAACCCAAACCTAGCCCTGAACCCTTAAAATACCCCTGTACCCCAAAACCCAAACCTACCCCTGAACCCTAAAATACCCCTGTACCCCAAAACCCAAACCTACCCCTGAACCCTAAAATACTCTTGTACCCCAAAACCCAAACCTACCCCTGAACCCTAAAAATACCCCTGTACCCCAAAACCCAAACCTACCCCTGAACCCTTTAAATACCCCTGTACCCCAAAACCCAAACCTACCCCTAAACCCTAAAAATACCCATATACCCCAAAACCCAAACCTAGCCCTGAACCCTAAAAATACCCCTGTACCCCAAAACCCATACCTATCCCTAAACCCTAAAACTACCCCTGTACCCATAACCCAAAACTATATCTGAACCCTTAAAATACCCAAACACCGTAAAACATATACCTCAGTACCCCAAAACATATACCCCTATTCGCATACTTACCTTATCCAAACATTTAAAAAAACATGCTTTTACCATTCATGCATTTACAACGAATTTCGTTGTACATGTATGCGTGGTAAAAGCATATAAAATGTAATGCCATGCGTTATAATGGCATTGCGGAGTCATGGTACTTTCGTAATGAAAGTATGCCGAGTGATGGTATGCGGAAAGAAAGTTGCGGAATAATGGGTGTTTACCCTCCCCCAGTAAGTACATTGGTGCCACGGCGGCCCACATCTCCAGCAACATACTCATATTTTTTCACCACCCATTTGAAAAATGCAAAGGTCTCTCTCATTGATGGCCAGCACCAACATACACTTTTAGACACACCTCCCGTCACAAGTTCTAGAATTGCGAACTTAAGAGCTGGGGAGCTACGTTCGAATCTCGGCATCAGCTCAAAATCCTGTGATTCCAGGCAAATCGCTTTTGTCTCCCCGTGCCTACCACAAATGAATGTGTTCTTCTGTAATGTAAATGTGCTCATGCCATGTTGTCGAGTTTGCGCTACATAATATTGCAAGGAAAAATAAAGTAGGGAAACTCGAGTTCACACACTACTGAACGCGCACTCATAAGTGCATCAGCAGTGCACTGTGAATCAGAGCGTTTCACAGGCCTGTTACAGATAAAAAATGCTATCAAAACGAAATCCTACAAAACAATATACTACTGGCCGGCAGCAATTCATACCCGGACAACGTCGGGACGGGCTGCTAGTATATATATATATATATATATATATATATATGTATATATATATATATATATATACATATATATCATTTGAGATGTCATCTGTGATGTCACTGACCATGTCATGAGTGATGTAATATGTGAGGTCATTAGCAGTGCATTGCGGGGACGCAAGTTATAGTTAGGTTAGCTAATTATAACTGCTTAATTTCTCTGGTTTTGTATGAGTTAAATCCCAGCCTATCTATAACGTCCCTGTAACCTTTGTTTTTTCCCAGTGAATTTCAAACGTTTTTTAAATTCTATTTTCTAACTATAATGTCCCGGGAACCTTTGTTTTTTTCAGAGACTTTCAACAATTTTTTTAATTCTATTTTCTAACAATAACTTCCCTGTTACACTTGGTTCTTTCAGTGAGTTTGTAAGGTTTTTAGATTTTAAAGTTTCTCAGTATAACATTTCTTTTTTTTTTACAATTTAAAAAAAAGTATTTTGTGAATTTATTTAATTTTTATGTCCTATTTCAGTAGTATTTGTTTCAAGACTCCTTCACTATTTTTAAATGTGTTTTTTTGTTTTTGTAGAAGTGTGTTGTTTTTCCAACTACTTCTATTGTTTATGGCTTCATTTTAAAAATATATGATATAATTTCATAATTTTTTTCTTATGAATGTAAACTACTTTTTTGTTTGATTGTTTTGTATATATTTATTTTCAAATTGAAATATTTATTTATATTTTATAATACAGTTCTGAACTGCTTTTTTAAATGAAAACATTTGCAAACTGGAGAGAGAACTCTCCATACCTGTGGATGTAGTTGAGTTGGTATCGACCAGCCGCAACACACTGTGAAGAAAAAAGGATCTTGCTAGGCATTTCACATCTGTGGCAGCTGATGCAACTGCACAGATTATTGTAATGTAATTTCAAGATTTAAAATTGCATCTGTCGTATTAAGGATGAGGTCATGAGCACTGCATTTGGTGGATGATTTATGATTTGCATGGTTTTTGGGTGAGCTGCTGTTTGTGGGCCTAACCATACCTGTTAATTGCAGCTTTTAATCCATAACAATAACTGCAATTTAACTGTGGTTTTTAAGTGAATTTCTGAGGTTTGTGTAAAACTTACCTTGAGGTTTTATAACTAAAGTTAATCATTACTTCACTTTAACGTCTGTTGCTTTGCTGAAACAATTGGCCTAAATCTAATATATATATATATATTCACTGAAAAAACAAGGGTTAAAGAGGAGTTGTAAGCAAGTAGGGTAGTAAGGTTTTAACTTACGTAAAACAAACTGTAAAATTGTTTGAAAAAACAAAGGTTAAAGAGCTAGTGGTTCAGGGTATCCCTTCTTTGTTTTTATTTTTTTCAGGACTCAGGCACCACTGTGATGTACTTCTTATAACAAACAAACAAATGGAGGAGTATCCCCAGGAGGCGCCTCAATGCCTTCGTCAGAGATATAGAGGTGCACACAATCCTTAGTGTCAGATTCCTCCGTGTTGTATCCCCAGGATTGTAATGATGCTATAAAGGGGCCCACCTCTAGATCATCCCAAGTCTGACACAAATAGTATGCAGACTGTTAAGGAGATCAAGCGGGGGAAAAAAGAATGTCCGGAGGGGAACTGCTGGGCTGCTGGAACCGGAGACCTGAAATATACAAAACACGGAATAAGTGGAGTTGGACTTGCTAGACTGAACAATATCTAACAAAGTGACTCATTCCTCCCCTGTAATTCAAACTCAGGAGTGCTGATATACGAGGTAAAGAAATGAACCACTCCTCATCCCCAGGTGCTACTGTAAGGGAGAAATAACAATCCCTCTGTAAATAGACTTCCCCAACAAGTAACCACTTCCTTGTATTGAATAAACAGAAAATACACATACCCCTTGAGGGATAAGGAATACCCAACGATCCTCCCTTAACTGGGGACCACTGATTTCTCTACCTCTTGTCTCCTCTGGTTAATATGAATGTTTTGTGCCTGCATTAACTCATGCAGGTAGCAACGTCATATAAGGTGTACATAACTCTGTCACCTTCGTTTCTCTCTCTCACTCAGTTCCCTCCACAAAGCAAATGTGATAGCATAGTTCCAAATAATAAAGAATATCAGCAGCTCAGCGTACGAATGAAGAACCAAAATAAATAGGTTTGCCAAACCCACGTTCCACAATAGTCAGGAAATCGATCTTTGAAGTAGTCACTGATAGCGTTCAATAACCCCAAAGATTCACAAAGTACAAGTACGTTTCAAAGGTGTGTACCGAACAAACTTCACCAAGTTTACCCGGAACTAAGTTACACACCTCCTCGAACAAGGATAAAGAAGACCTGAAAATGATGTCTTCACGATGTGGGCGCTTCCGAAGCCCCAGCAAAATAATCCTCGGCACTCCGAACTCCCACGCCCTCGAAGCAAGCCCCACCTGTACCTGTAGAGATAGGCGCTTCCTAAGCCTCTGCCAAATAATCCAAGGGAGAGGGTAAACACACCCGTGGAAGCTTCTTCGAACCAACCCAAGTAGGCGCTTCCTAAGCCTCCGCCAATTAATCCAAAATCCACAACGAGATAAGTAGAACACTCCACCAGAGAACTCCGAACCTCCAGACAAACGATAACTCTGCAACCACAAATAATCGGCAGCGCGTTCTGCATAGAAGGCACGTTATATGCTTTTCCTGGCGCATAACGGCATTACAGCGCGCCGCCCCAGGGATCATGGGATTTGTAGTTTCTTTGTCCCGTGATACTTTCCCAGCGCAGGCAGTGTTTACCAGCGGTCGGGGAATCGTGACAGCACACCCCCTCTCCGACACTCACTGACTGCCACCAGGTTTGCCCGGATGTAGGCGGTGAAACAAACGCACAAGTCTCGGAGCATGTACAGCCGTGATAGGCTCCCACGAATCTTCCTCAGGCCCATACCCCTTCCAGGATATCAAGTACTGTAGTCTGCCCCTCACTCTCCTAGAATCCAAAATACGTCTCACTTCATACTCAACATCCTGTTGCACTCTCACAGGCACCGGGGGCTTATTACATGGACTCTTGGCAGGTTTCAGAAGAGAAACGTGAAAAACCGGATTTATCCGGAAATGAGTCGGAAGATGCAATTTCACAGCCACAGGATTTATATACTTGATCACCTTATAAGGACCAATACACCGAGGATTGAAAACACTGTACTTGCGAAATCGAATGTTCAGAGTGGACAGCCACACCCAATCCCCCTTTTTGTACTCAAGACATGTCTTGCGATGTTTATCTGCCTGAGTCTTATACCTTCTTTTAGCTTTTTCCAGGTTATTCCGTGCTTGTATCACAGTGTTTCGGATAGTAACTAATCGGGATTGCAACGTTGGGATCTTAACATTAACAGAAGGCAGACTCAAAGGGGCAAATCTGGGGTGAAAACCGTAGGTACAATAGAATGGAGTATACTGAGTGGAAGAATGTATTGCGTCATTGTACGCCACTTCGGCTGCCCACAACAAATCAACCCATGCGTTAGTGGTGGTGTCTACGAAACATCGCAGATATTGCTTGAGTGTTTGATTTAACCTTTCGGTCTGACCGTCAGTTTGGGGATGAAAGCTTGTGGAGAGAGAGGAAGAAATACATAGTTTCTCACACCAAGCCTTCCAAAAACTTGCAGTAAACTGAGCCCCCCTATCAGATACTATGGAACGAGGAAGCCCATGCAACCTGACTACATGTTGGAGCAAAAGCTGAACTAACTGACCAGCTATTGGAATTTGCTTACATGAAATGTAATGCCCCATCTTCGTTAAGTAATCCACCACCACGATAATGGCTGTCATACCCTGATCTTTAGGCAACCCCACCACAAAGTCAACTGAGAACCTCTCCCAGGGAATCGCTGGAGTAGGCATAACTTGCAGGAGCCCCTCTGTAGGACGATGATCACTCTTGGCTTGCGAACAAACGGAACAGTTTTTTACCCAGGCAAACACGTCTGGACGAATGGTAGGCCACCAAAATTTTCTCAACATTTTTTCCAATGTTTTTATTCCTCCAGTATGGCCCGCACATGGAAGGTTGTGACACCATTCAAACGCCTTTTTGCGTAGACTCAGGGTAGGCAGGAGCATCTGTTGGCCTTTCATGGGCAACCCTTGTCTAAGTTTCCACTCTGGATGCATTCGAATCCATGTTTTCCATTCAAAGGTCTGAATCCCTCTCTTGGTTTTCTGGAGGAAGTCTTCCAGGCGTATCACTCCCACTATTTTCTGCGGTTCAATGATGCTCATCTCTGGTGTCATCTTTACAATGGGGTTATTTTCTTGGCGGGTCAGAGCATCCGCCTTCCTGTTTTCGCTTCCTGGACGAAAGGTGACGATGAAATGAAATTTGGCAAAAAATAACATCCATCTGAGTTGCCTGGGAGTAAGATGTCTGGCCGCCCTTAAAAACTGCAAATTGCGATGGTCAGTATACACTGTGATTTGATGAGACGCTCCCATTAACCAGTGTCTCCATTCAGAAAATGCATCTTTGATCGCTAACAGTTCTTTTTCGGCTATTGTGTAGTTTTGCTCTGCTGTGTTTAGTTTGCGTGACATAAATGCAATGGGATGGAGATGTCCTGTACTTTCGTTTCTTTGGGATAGTACTGCCCCTATGGCCATTTCTGAGGCATCTGCTTCTACCACAAACGGAAGGTCAGGGTTTGCATGCGTAAGAACTGGGGCTGTGACAAAGGCTTCTTTCAATAAGTCAAACGCCTTTTGTTCAGCAACGCTCCACACGAATGGGATGTTTTTTCGCGTCAATCTCGTGAGTGGAGTTACCATCTCAGAGAAATGCGATATAAATCTTCTGTAGAAATTCGCAAATCCTAGGAGACTTTGAATATCTTTAACACTTTTTGGTCTGGGCCACTCCACAATCGCTTGTACCTTCCTCTCGGCCATTACCTGACCTGACGGAGTGAGCATGACTCCTAGAAACTCCACAGTGGTGACATGGAATTCACATTTTGTCAATTTACAGTACAGGTGGTTCCGTTGTAAGGCTTGGAGAACTTGACATACATAACCCTGGTGTTCCAGCTCCGTGTCCGAATAAATCAAGATATCATCTATGTACACCACAACAAAGATGTCTAAAAACTCACGTAGCACTTCATTCAGAAAAAACTGGAAGGAGGCAGGGGCATTACAGAGCCCGAAGGGCATGACGAGATACTCAAAGAGCCCATACCGCGTCTTGAAGGCCGTTTTCCATTCGTCGCCTTTTCTCATCCGAACTAAATGGTATGCGCCTCTTAAATCCAATTTGGTATAGATCTGGGCAGATCGTACTTGTTCCAACAGGACTGGAATTAATGGCAACGGGTATTGATTCCTGATTGTAACAGCATTTAATGCTCTGAAGTCGATGCAACAACGCAACTCTCCATTCGCTTTCAGTATAAAAAAAGGCGGAGAGGCTGCTGGGGACCTAGAAGGTCGAATGAATCCTAGCTGTAGTAGTTTATCCAGATATTCCCTGAGATGCGTTGTTTCCGGTTGGGAGAGTGCGTATATCCTGCCACATGGAATCACAGCTCCGGGTACCAAATCTATTCGACAGTCGTATTCCCGATGTGGCGGTAATACCTCGGCCTTACTTTCACTGAATACTTCCACGAACTCCTGGTAACAACATGGTAACACTACCTCCTTTTCGGCTGCGGTATTTATGGCATGCAAGGTCGCAAGGACACTAGATGGACATGGATTTTCAACGTTACAATGTTCTTGGCAATAGGAGGAGTGCAAGTCCAGAGACTGCTCAGTCCACTGCACTGTGGGTTCGTGTTTCTGCAACCAGGGGAGTCCCAATATCACCCCATAATGCGGAGCATGGATGAGATTAAATGAAAGATTTTCTTTATGGTAGCCTCCATACCAAAGCTCATACTCCGGAGTGTGTTGATCTATTGGACCTGACTCCAATTCATGTCCGTCTACTGCAAACACCACTTCTGGGACATGTTTAGATATAGGTATTACTCCCAGTCTGCGTGCTTCTTCTTTATCCATAAAACAGCCCGTAGCTCCTGAGTCCACCATGGCTCTGATGCGTTTTGGGGGTTCGTCAATCCATAACTCCATATCCAAAAAGAACAACCAATCACCAACATAATCTTCGCCTTTCACGGAAGGGATGAATTGCTTGCTTGAGTTACTCCCTTCTGGTATACTCAAGCGCTGGAGTTTTCTGACCCTTTTTCCACTGAGGAAGCAGCCACTTGACCTGAACGAAACCGACCCCCTTTGGGTTTTACAGGGCATTCACGCAAGAAGTGTCCTTTCTTTCCGCAATAAAGACACAACCCAAATTTGCGGCGATGTTCTCTTTCGCTGAGCGTCAATGAGGATCGGACAGCTCCAATTTCCATCGGTTCTGTTTTTCCTTCAGACTTTTCTCCACCAATCTGTTTGTCACCCACGAACAGCGGCCTGTCTTTTCTACCATGGTCTCCTTTACGTTCCCTTAAACGATGGTCCAGCCTCAATGCCAATTCGATCAGAGCAGCACAGGTTGTAGGTTGGGGATCGACCTGTGCTATGACGTCTTTTAAGTTCTCTGTGAGTCCTTGATAAAACAAAACGGTTTGTTTTGCTTCGGGCCACTCCGTTTCTGCTCTAGTCTTCTAAAATGGTTCAGGTAAGTGACTAAATCAGATGATCCCTGCTTAAGCACCAACAATTCTTTGTCTGCTGAAAAGGTTTCTGCTCGCCTGTCAAAGGTCTTTTCGAACTCCCCTCGAAACAGATCCCAATCATACAAAATGGGATCATTACTCTTCAGTATAGGGACTGCCCACTGCGCTGCCTCTCCCCCCAGGTACGATATCAAAAAGGAAACCCTAGATTGATTGGTCAAAAGAAATGTTGGTTTACAAGTGAAATGTAACATCACTTGTGTCATAAACACTTGCACCTTCTTTCTGTCACCTAAAAACCATTCTGGGGGAGCCAAAGGGACTGGGGAAGGCATTTCCACCACCACTGATGCAGGTTGAGGGGCCCCTACATCAAAAGGGTTACGCTGTAATGCGTCAACCCTTGCTTGTAACGCTGCCGTTTCCTGACGTGATGCCGCAAGTTCAGCCTGCACAAGGCCTAATGCCGCCATCACGTCATCCAAGGAGGCAATCCTTTATCACTACAGCCGGGGGGATACTAATACTTGGGCCGATTATTCTGTCAGATTCCTCCGTGTTGTATCCCCAGGATTGTAATGATGCTATAAAGGAGCCCACCTCTAGATCATCCCAAGTCTGACACAAATAGTATGCAGACTGTTAAGGAGATCAAGCGGGGGAAAAAAGAATGTCCGGAGGGGAACTGCTGGGCTGCTGGAACCGGAGACCTGAAATATACAAAACACGGAATAAGTGGAGTTGGGCTTGCTAGACTGAACAATATCTAACAAAGTGACTCATTCCTCACCTGTAATTCAAACTCAGGAGTGCTGATATACGAGGTAAAGAAATGAACCACTCCTCATCCCCAGGTGCTACTGTAAGGGAGATATAACAATCTCTCTGTAAATAGACTTCCCCAACAAGTAACCACTTCCTTGTATTGAATAAACAGAAAATACACCTACCCCTTGAGGGATAAGGAATACCCAACGATCCTCCCTTAACTGGGGACCACTGATTTCTCTACCTCTTGTCTCCTCTGTTTTAATATGAATGTTTTGTACCTGCATTAACTCATGCAGGTAGCAACGTCATATAAGGTGTACATAACTCTGTCACCTTCGTTTCTCTCTCTCACTCAGTTCCCTCCACAAAGCAAATGTGATAGCATAGTTCCAAATAATAAAGAATATCAGCAGCTCAGCGTACAAATGAAGAACCAAAATAAATAGGTTTGCCAAACCCATGTTCCACAATAGTCAGGAAATCGATCTTTGAAGTAGTCACTGATAGCGTTCAATAACCCCAAAGATTCACAAAGTACAAGTACGTTTCAAAGGTGTGTACCGAACAAACTTCACCAAGTTTACCCGGAACTAAGTTACACACCACCTCGAACAAGGATAAAGAAGACCTGAAAATGATTTCTTCATGATGTGGGCGCTTCCGAAGCCCCAGCAAAATAATCCTCGGCACTCCGAACTCCCACGCCCTCGAAGCAAGCCCCACCTGTACCTGTAGAGATAGGCGCTTCCTAAGCCTCCGCCAAATAATCCAAGGGAGAGGGTAAACACACCCGTGGAAGCTTCTTCGAACCAACCCAAGTAGGCGCTTCCTAAGCCTCCGCCAATTAATCCAAAATCCACAACGAGATAAGTAGAACACTCCACCAGAGAACTCCGAACCTCCAGACAAACGATAACTCTGCAACCACAAATAATCGGCAGCGCGTTCTGCATAGAAGGCACGTTATATGTTTTTCCTGGCGCATAACGTCATTACAGCGCGCCGCCCCAGGGATCATGGGATTTGTAGTTTCTTTGTCCCGTGATACTTTTCCAGCGCAGGCAGTGTTTACCAGCGGTCGGGAAATCGTGACACTCAGAATGACAAATTCATCCTTTGTTAGAAGACCCCTCACTCACCAACCTAGTTGGTGACATGCTTCATCATCGGGGTCCTAACCGGATAGCCGAGTGCCATCCGGGTGTGCTGCAACACCTGACTACAGTGGAGCGGGTTCGTTTTTTTTATTTTTCCTGAGAGTGAAAAAAAGTGTTAATGATTTAAAAATTGTCCAGTTAACTACTTCCTGTCAAAACTTTATTCTGGAGTGACTGGGCAACAATAAAATTTTTATAAATTGGACACCATGCCAAATTAGGTTCGACTGTGGTGTCACAAATTATGTTGTGAGATAAAATTGGTCTACATGTTTCAACCGCTTGTATAATTGTAGGGTTTTAGTCAGGACCAGTGATGGTAGCCCGGGTGGTATACACTCGCTAAGGTGTACCCTGCCCTTGACTCCGTGAAGAAAACCACAATAAAACTCTCAGTGGTTGTAAAATGTTCTTCTCCAGGGTTCCTAGAAAAGAAAACCCTCAAAGGAAGAAGAAAACAAGAAAAAAGACAAACACACAGTACAATACATTAGACATAGAGCTTGTTCGAAGTGCTACTCGTATTTGACATCCAAAGTGATGATGAAATACGGTGGATGTTAATGCATGGCTCACAAGTGGTCATGCCGGGGTGCTATTAAGGTAAAATGAGCACCATTGGGCTTCAAAAAGGGCCTGTGAATGTATATTATAACCCACTCAATGCTGTGTGTCTGTGCACTCATAGCCCACTCACTGGTTCAAAAAGTGAGTGAAAGGAAGTGCTGTTCACAGGGAAGTAAAATCACTCCCCAATCCACAAAAACACATTCGCAGTTAGTTCTATTAAAAGTGGGGTGTCAATGCTCATGAAGTTCTAGCGTGATTAAAATCGCAAATCGGCATACTGACAAACAGTCCTACAGACGGGCAGGCAACCAAATGCACACATACACATAGTGAGGAAAGTGTGACGCTTACTTGAAGTGCTATGATAGCATGCCTCATGGGTGTTGGGGTTGCAAAGACTAAATCCTGCCACGATCTATGTCGAAAAAGGGGCTGGAAAGGATTAGATCTGCAGGGGTGATCTACTCGGTGCCTACCCACTACTTAGAAGTACGCGGTGCCTGCCGATACTGGTTAAAGTAACTCACTTTTGGAGAACCATGTGCGGCTGTGTCGCCTACCACGCAAATCTCCTCGGCACCCCGTATATAAGAACCGGAGGCTCCTATGCGGCATTAAGAACCAACATTTCCGGGTGCAGCGGGGGCGTGGGCGTGCGTAATGACGTTGTGACATGCTAAGGTGGCCTGAAAGAGCAGGGCACGGTGTACACAGCGTCCCTGTTACTAAGGAAGTTGTTAGGGGAGGCGAAAAAAGGTTATTGTGCTCGTGTTTCCCTAACTGTGTCAATAAAGCAGTGCCCAAATCCAAACAAAATCGTGAGGGATAGCAACAGCGCTCGTGTTTAAATGAGTTAATCGGTAAAGCAATGCCCTATTTGAGCAGGGAGAGGCCTGTCATGTGGGAAAGCATTAAATCACGAGGATTTAAATAATTAAGAAGGGATTACTGTAGTGTTGATGCCAAAGAACAAATTGGGGTGTATGCTCCAAGGCCATTACTGCACCAAGGGTGCACGGAGTTCAAGTCGAGCAGAGGTCTCGATTGGCAAAAGTGAAAGGAGATGGTGGGGGGGGAGAGAGGGCTGCGGGAGGCATGGGAGAGGGGGGTTGTGTGTGCAGTGGGATATAATTACCACTTATTAGCAAAGCAACATCCTACAGCCAGACATACAAATAGTGGCATTCACTCACACACGTTATGTGAAACATAAACAGATTCTGGTCAGTTCTTCCACTTAAGTACAGTAGAGGGACAGGAACCAGCTATTTTGTAAGAACAGAATTCCACTGAATGTTGTCATTTAATACAGTCTTATGCGTGGACAACCTATAAATCCATTGCTGTTCTTTTTCAAATAAGCGTTGTTGTATGCTTTCACCTGATTTTATTTGCTCTGTGACAGTTCACCTCATATCATTAGGAGTATGGTTCAGCGTGAGGAAATATTCAGTGAGTTTAGTCATTGATTTTCTGCACCTGATCGTGCCCCGGTGCTCACATATTCTCTGCTTCACTCTTCTACTTGTCATTCCCACATATTGTAGATTAAACGGGCACACTATCCTGTATACCACATTCATACTGTTGCAGTTGGTATGTGCTCGTAAAGTCCACACCTTTCCTGGTTTTAAAGATAGTGTTTTCGTGTTTTCAGTTAGGTGGCAGACACTGCAGTTTCCTCATTTGTAATGTCCTGTGACGTCTGGCAAACCCCAGGCATTCAGAACTGTTGCTGTTTTGTCTTGTGTGTCTCTCGGTCGTGTGTTCACAGCGGAATCTTTTATGCTCCTTGCTTTCTTAAAAGAGAAAAGTGTCTTATCCCACTTAAGATTGCCTGTGTTCAACATAGTTCAATGTTTGTTAATGGACTTAGTAACCAAGTTAGATGCTGTGCTGTATGTGTTGACGCAGGTCAATGGAATTTCAGTTTCATTTCCTGGAGTGTTTTCCAGAATGCCTCTCTGGGTTGGTTGTACGCTCTTTTTTGACATTTAGTCAGGATTTTCTCTGGGTACCCTCTTTCAGTTAACTTATTCATGAGATCAATTGCTTGCCTACGGTAGTCCGTGGTCTTGCTGCAGTTGCTGCGGATCCTTAATTATTCTCCGTAAGGCAGATTTTCCCTCAGGGGTCTAGGGTGAAAGCTGTCATATCTTAGAAGATTGTTTTTGGCTGTAGGCTCGTAATGAGCCTTAGTTTCCAGGCGTCCATTCTCCTTGCTGATGACTACGTCCAGAAAGATCATGGTCTTGTGGTCTTTGGTGTATGTGAATTTCAGATTTTTATCACATATATTGATCCAATGGAAAAAAGATGTCAGGGTGTCTTCTGGTCCTTGTCAGATGGCAAAGACATCGTCTATATACCTTTTCCAGAACATAATGTGGGATCTGGAAGGGTTCTGTTCACTGAGAATGCATTTCTGTTCAAAATCAAAAACATATAGACCCGCCACACTAGGGGCAAAAATGCTGCCCATTGAAGTACCCCCAATTTGGAGGTAAAGGGCTCCCTCATATTAAAAAAAGTTATTTTTCAAAGCTAGTCTCGCTCATTCAAGGATAAAGTTTTTAGGTGTCCTGGCTGTCCATTCTTCCTTGTCTAAAGCACTTTGTAGAACTTTCAGAGTGTCATCCTGGGGGATACTTGTCTAGAGGCTTTCAATATCAAAGCTTACCAGTATTGTGTTTTCATTGACCTCAATCTGATGCAGGAATTGTAGTAGGCTCTTAGTATCTTGTAATTATGTTGTAGTTTTCTGTACAAGAGCTTTGAAAAAACATCGCAAAAGCATGACAGGGGTTCCAAAAGGGAACCTATCCTGGAAACTATGGGTCTACCTGGAGGGGGAAGTTTGTTTTTATGCATTTTCTAGAGGGTATAGAAATAGGGAATTTGTCCTTTACTATTACACAAGAACTCTGCCTCTTGTTAAGAGATATATATCCCATTGTCTCAGCGTGGTCAACTAATGATTTTATTTCTTGTCTCAAATCCATAGTGGGGTCATTAGGTAGTCTTTTGTAGTTTTTATCATCCGATAGTAGTCACTGACGACATCCAAAATCGCAAGTTATACTGATGTCATACTTATGTCAATTATGTATAACTGGTGAATTTCAGTTTTTTTTGGAGGAGGTTTAAATGGTAGTGCTTTTTATACTGAATTTCTTAAATTTTTCTAAAAAAATAAGGTAAAATCTTACTACTTTCCTCGTGTATAGCTCCACTTTAACCTTAGTTTATTTCAGGAGATTTGAAGATATAGATGTAGATATAGATATAGATTTTAATACAAACTTCTCTCGGATAGAGAAAATGCAGGCACTCCAGAGTTGAGTTAATTCTTTGTCTTTTTTTAAATGACTGGTGACACACTATGCCCATAGCATGTGCCAAATCTCATAAAGGTGCCCTACCAGCTTGAAATAAACATACTTGGGGTTATAAACATTGAAATAAGGCTATGTGAAATACATTGATCAGTTGTAAAATCAAGAAATTAATTTTGTTGACAATTCACGTGATAAATGAATTTTTATGTTTTAGTATTAATTATCCTTAAGTTCTATTCCTCCTTCCTAGATATAAGGCCCTGGTTATATTCAATATGTGTGATATAGTGAATTGTTTTATGTAATTTATTGATGGATGACTAGAGCTTAAATGCTCTTAGATGTAAATGGATGCTTGGTTATAATATTTTTTTGAATATATGTTACACAAAATATTTTTTTCATGGTTTATGGTGGTTTTGCATGTCACATATGGTGATAAAGACGTTCGTATTTCTATATTGTAAACGATAAATCATACATAATTTATGACATTGGATATGTTGCAAATTGCAAATTTTACTATGGAGACATTACACTGGCATTCAGTTAAAAATGACATGAGTATTAATTGAAACAGAGGGGGACACTTTATCTAGGAGTATGAAGGACCTACAGGTGATGGAAGAGTGAATAGGACTAAAAGTTAATTAATGATGAAGCTAAATAATTAATCAAATGAATTGTTATTAAAATAATTTTCTTGAATATACATGTATTGCACGTAGGTCTTGCTTATGAGCATGGCAGGCCATAGGACCGCTGTACTCATGGTAGCAGTCCGACCACCGCCACAAAGCAGCACCGTGCATCGCATTCTGAGTGTGGCTGTTGGACCACCACAGGACCACTAGCTCCGCCAGGATCCCGTGTGTGGAGGTCTGAGGCAGGGATATGCTGGTGGTGCGGCAGCAGCACCGCCAAGCATATTTTGAGTTGTCAAACCACCACCCTTTCCATAGCGGTGAGCCTGCCATGAAAAGGGGAGTGGTGAGGAATCTTAGGCCCCCCTGCCACCTCTGGGCCAAGAGGGTGCATGCGGTGGACACATGTAGTGCCCCCCTGGATTTGCACCCCCAATTTATGCACGGTGTAGCATCTATGCCACACTGTGCAGGAAGGTGCAGTTGGCACACCGACGCAGTGGTCTGCATGTTACACTCTTCTAGGAGCCTGACAGGTTGGCGCTGTCAGACCACCACAGCAACCCCTGCAGACCAGGTTTCAACTCATATTCTGGAGGGCACCAGCAACGCAGCTTTGACGGTCCTACAGAGTAGAGCACGTTGCAACGTCCGCTGTATGACCGCCAAAGTCATAAACAGGCTCATAGTCTTTTTTCAATGTATAGGAGCACAAGTATATTTAACGAATGATGTTTAGACACCTTTTGTATGAGAACAAGTATATTGTTATGTAATTTGACAAAGGTTATGGCCGAAAAGCATCACCAGTAGTTCCGAAAAAATCCCCTTCTTCTGCCGGTGTCCCCTCAGAGAGAAAGGCCCCTGCGAGCCTAATAATGCCACTTACACTTATATGCATTTTACTGACTTCAAATGCACAAAATACTTAAAACATGGTAACACAATTAATTACATTTCCCACGCATCAAATCCCTCGTTTTTCGTAACTAGCCTTTATAGAAACTTTTCTTCTTTGAGGCTACCTAAGAGACGCTGGAAAAATGTATTAATCGTTCTCAAACATTCAAGTATTGGCATACTGTGCAGCTGTTGGCTTCTCTGGGCCCTGAAAGTGAAAGTACGCTGTAAATTAAAACTGACAGCTCCATCTTTCACAGGTTCTGACATGAGTGATGTTTGATACAGTTCGACTGTCAATGAAACTATTGGGCTAGGAAGAGCAGGATACTTGGGAGTGTGGCGAAGCAGATAATTTAATTGCTTCGTGAAACAAGTTCCATTCTTACCTGCAGAATTGTTATCTTTGTTTACATACCCTTTTACAATGCTCGCCGTAAATAAAACATTGCATCTTCATCTGTGAATAAACGCGAAACATAATTAGCAAACATCATACCGGTATGTTAAATAATGATTACCGGGTCTGGAGTAAATACTTATTTGTGTGCACACGCACTGTCTCTGACTCGGTGTCCTTCCCTTTGCCTTCGCGTGCTAATTAAGTCAAAATAGATTTTACGTTCACTTTTTGATGTCTGGCACCCAGCTGCATTGTAATCCAGGTGCTGTCAAGAAGTGACCTCGTTTTCCGAAGCTTGAAGAGCCATTCTTTACTAAACCCACCTCGGATGATTTGACGTGCTCATTAGGTGAGCTTAGCACGCCTTGTTTTCTTTCTAATTAAGAGCTTATTATCCTTTCTCTCTAAAATTGTGACGGGAGGGTTTCATCGAGGAGAATTACCCTGTCTCGGGGAACGCTGGGAATGTACTTTTTCTATTCCGACAACACATTCGGGGAATACTGTTAATCGAACGTGTTCTGTGTTTAGGTCTTGCCTAAGGGCAGACTCTATCATATGACTAGATCATAGTTTTAGAGTAACAATAAAAGATGTTGGCGCGATCTCGAGGATTTTACCAGTGTTCAAGTGTCACACCAGTGGTTAATTTGTAAAAAAATATAAGTGCCGGGTCTCTCGTCAGAAGGCAGCTTTCACCAGTCCATTTCTCCTGTCAGCGCCGCCTAAAACACAACCAACTGCTAACAATGAAAGTGGGGAGAGGACGTGGCATAATGTCCAGAGCTGCCGCCTTCGGAGCTTGGGAACCAGGTTGGAGTCTCGGCTCAACATCCTGTGATTCTGGGCAAATGAATGAATGTGTCCTTAACTGTTGGTCATGAAAAGCGCCACTGTTGATGATTACGTGCGGGTGCTGAGCACCGGAAGCCACCGGCTCAAAGTAAGCACTTTTGTCACACTACTCCACCGCATGAATAAATGCTTGCACCAGTATGACTCAGAAAGAGTGTCAAACTTATATGTAACCTTAACACACAGTGGTTATTCTAGAGAACATGATGAAATACTAAGTGCAATCAAAGGTACAGCGGACAATACATTTCTAGGGGGTCATGGGTACACGAAGAGCCCAGGGACGTGGGTACGTACCATTGGTGCAGCAGATGGAGTGTACGGGGGCCCCGAGGCCTGAGAGTCCATTGAATTCTGATGATTGTGGTATTTTACCCCAACAGAAGTCAAAGGGGTCATTTTCCTTGCTTGTGCCTGGGCCCCTGGCATTCATGTTGTGCTACAGGGAAAGCCTTGGGATGAACCATGCTACGAATGTGTGGCTTGGCTATAAACGCCAAAGCATGTCCAGAGCCATCAAAAGATGTAAATCAGGCAACAAATGTCATGAAAAAACATGAGAATTTTCAATTAAAAAAGTATTTTTCAACATTTCTCAGTGTTTCAATTAAGCACATATATTACTGAATTGAGTGACATTTATTGCAAGTACTTTAAAAAAAAAAACATATAATATATTCCAATGCCAGAATGAAGCATGGACGAGCTACTCAAAATGTGTCCGTTTGTCATGTTCTCTATTTGAGAAGGCAATAATGGAATTAAATGTGAGGCAACATTATTTTATATTAATTATTTATAAATAAGGTTTTTGTAGAACAAGGATATTGTACTGATCTACTTCAATGTGCTTTTAAACTGGCTAGTTAATTACAATGATGACAGTGAAATAAAACAATGGGAATGTGGATCACACAGTTTGGTCATGTGGTGAACTTGAGAACCAGAGCCCTCATTTTGATGTGGGGGTGGACCCGTCGGTGGCGGTCCGCCTGACATCCAGGTCATTGGTCCAACTGTTAAATTACAATACTGGTGGTCAGAGCAATTATGTGGGGGGAAAGACCACCATCTCTGACAGGCTCAAGGAGCCCATCGGGGCGGCGTTCAGACTCTAATCCCTACAATGGAGGCAGTGCCTGCCATAGGTATTAGGATGTCCCTTTATGACTGCATTTTCATGGCTGTCCCACCGTCATTAAAAGGCAGACAAAAATTTACTTTGGGGGCCCCAAGCAGGGCCCCTGTCTCTTGAGGGCCACTGCTAAGTGACCAGGGGGTCATTTGTGATGCATCCATGAGTGCCCTTTTCTACTGCTGCCCTTTTCCGGGCTGCAACAGAAGCAGAAATAGAAAAAGGCAATTTACGATCGCCTGCACTGTGGTTGTATTGTAATAGGGCAGGCGGGACCGCCAACATATTGTCGACGATCACCTGCCCAAAATCAGGCCCTAAGTTCCGAATTGTATAATATGCAGTTCAGAGACTGTAGAGTTACATCCTCTCTCTTCTGTTTAACACCAACGGTCAGTGTTTTATGTTAACGTATTTAATTAATGTAATTCAATTAGTCTTAGCATATGAAGGTCAATAAATGCACTTATTGAACTTAAATCCACCTTAAATCAAATTGACATGGTGCAAATACATATATATCCATGTGCCTAGTCATAAGACCTAACGGTGTGCTTTCTGTTTGGAATGTTTCCACAGACACTAAAGATCAAACTAAGTGATAGTACATGCCTGTTTGAAATAATTTAGCATGAGAGCATATTGTGGGGGCTTCAAGACTGCTTTTGTTTTTTCTAATAATTTAACTCTGGTCACTGTGGTGTTGATCTTCTCTTAATTTTTTTTCTGAAGTCAGCCAGCCGAGCCAGAAGTAACCTTAATGTAAAATAGTATCTTCTGTCTTCCCCTACTCTGCTGACTTAACAAACAATGATTTTAGTAGAGGCCATATATCGCTATAACTGCAAATTAAAAACATAACGAAAACAAAAAGATTATAAAGCTCCCTCCCCCCAGTTTACACCTCATTTTAAAGTGGTACAAGGAGACTTAGGTAGTATGCAGCATGATTTCGGACAGGCATGTTCAGTCTGACACTGTTTAATCTTCACTTTACACTTAAAAAAAAATATAGGGACAATATTGTCCCATGAATCCGGAGGTGATAACCCTCCCATGTCTCCAATGTTTGCTGCACTCATGAATGCGACATGTGTAAAGTATGTTTCTGAAATAGTGCCTGGAAAAGTTTGCAGTTTGAACTTTTCATAACATATCTTCTTAGATATTATAAAATGCACATTGTTGTCTGACCGTCTTTGTTATCAGAAAGATGGCACGCACTTTTGGGTTGCAACGAGCTTTGAATGGTCTGTGTATTCTACAATCAGTTCCCCAGTGATTAATCTTGGAAAAAACAAACCTTGTCTTTAAGCACCTTAAGCAATAGAGGGGAATGGGCTGTTGGTTGGTCGAGATTGCAGCAAACGAAGAGCTATAAATGACTTGGTATAGGTTTTTACTCTAGAATGAATTTTAAATTAAAACGAGAAAGAAGAGCCAGTAAAGTGTCAGTTAAATGTGCCACTTTCAAAATGATGTAGCTGAATGTGTTAAACTTAAAAGATATTTTCTTACTTAAGAATACCACATTAAATCTATTTAAAGTTAGTTGAAAGGAGAGACCGTTTAAGGATGGCAATACCGTATTATTTAGAGAAATGTCACCATATGAATAATATTATGCTGTGACTCAATGTGGTGTATTGTCTAACTACCTAAATATTATTTATAAACCCACGATCCGATGATTCTTCACAATATTCAAGCTTGAACAAAAGAGAACCTTTTCCACTAGGACGAAATAGAATCTTCATCATAGCAAACAATTTAAGTGTAGATTCAATCAATCAATCCGGGAATTATAAGTGCGCTACTCACCCGTGAGGGGGGAGGGGGGGGGGGGGGGGTTGGGGGGTGGGGGGATTCGTGAATCAATCTAGCTGAAGAGCCAGGTCTTGAGGGTTTTCCTGAAGGTGTTCAGGGAGGGGGCTCGTCTGATGTCTGCCAATTATGCACAAAAGCATGAAAAATATTGTTGTTCATCATACTGTGGTGAAATGTAGTCCTGCCACCACTGTAGCCTTTGTTATCCTAGCACATATAAGAATGCCATTGTAAATGTAATGATTTACTGCCGGGGGGATCCATTTAAATTAACATTTTAGTGCAATGTTTACATTTTTGGGACTTAAAACTCATATTATTTTATGGACACTGCTCTTATATGTTGTATTTCGACTGTTTTAAGTATGACATTGTTTATATTCTCGTATTCAGATTATATATAGAGTAATATTTGAAATTGATAGGATGCACACTGAGCCTTTGAGTTTTTCGCATGTGATTATGGTTCAAAGAGGTTGTGGTAGGAAAAGTTGAATCCACTTTTCTTGTTGTCCTTTAGCTTTTTGTCCACTCTGGAATGTAGCCTTGTTTCAACTCAAGCCGTAGATGTTTACATCTTTAACCTTTCTTTTGAGGAGTGGCTCAAGCAAAAGCCTGACCTAATGTGTTCTGTTGCTTGACCACAAGTTAATCCCTATTACACCAAGACTGGGAGTTGATAGAGTTTGGGCCACTAATTGTATTCGTTTCTCCCAAGGTATCCATTCTACAAGTCTTTCTTCCTTAGTTTTCCAAAATTGGAAAAGGAATGAAGTGTTGGGCCTTTGTTTATTCTTTCCTTATATGGGTTAGAACACAGCGAAGATAGAAGGAAGGAGTGTTTCTTTGCTTGGGTAGCAAGAGCCGATAACAATACCAGACAGCAGTTTAGGTATGATGGCTACAACTTGAAAGATGGTGCCATTGACAGTGCATGCCTGTATCATAGTCATAGGATATTGTGTGCAGTCTCATTTGATGTATTGATCAATACCAATAAACTTGGAAAAATCTGCCCTCCAATTGCAGGCCTTTCTTAGGTTTGTGTACTACCAATATTGGTGACAGCTGTCTAGCTTTCCCATTAATTCAAAGCATTTTAACCCGACCTTTCTGCAACATACCTGGTGTTGGTGTCCACCTTGTATGTGTCTTGCATCAGCCACTGAGGACAAGCCTGAACTGAGTGCTTTCATTCCACACATTCAAATGATTTGATCCAGGAATCCATGGTTAGAGGAGAGGATCTTTCAGTTTGGAGTATACGCCCTCCAAATATGGTATACCACAACGCTTGTTGACTCTTGGACTTTCCTCTTCTGGTATTGCTTTTGTTTAGAGATCCCTTCTAGAAATGAGGAGGAAAATCGCTTCCTAATGGTCAGTTGAAATGCTGTGGTCATCTCTACTGCCTGTTTTAACCTGATACATGTGTTTTGCCTCAGTCACACTTTCTAAAGAATTGAAAGGACTTCATATATTGTTGAAGATGCAGCAAGTATAGAAAATGAGCTCTTTAGATGAAAACTCATTTGTAGCAACATATATGATGACTCTTCTGCAGTTAAGAGTATTGTTTTTTTCCATATTGCTCGCTCCTGACTTTTCTCCAATCATTCATTAATATTCTGGAGTTTAATTCAAACACTTAAGGAGTCTTTTTTCACTTCTGCTAAGTAGTTTGTCCCTGTAGGATTTACAGATTGGTAGATGAATTCGAGAACGCTTGCCAAGAGTGGCATGAGGTAGGAAGTCCATTGCTCAATGGCTCACACAATTTTGAAGAACTTGGAAAATAAATTAGATACTTCCCATCTTTGTATGTTAGCAATTATTCCATTAGGGCAGAACCTTGATTCAAGTGTTAGTTACAGCTTCATTGATCGTCTGTAGGGCCCCTATCCCTACTAGGCATAGCTTACTCCATAGTCCTGTTTTATAAGCTCGTTATTTATGAATTTGTTTTTCTACTTTTATGTAGCATAAACATGACCCAGAGGTGTCACAGTTCTTTATGTAGAATCGATGAAACATAGTGAAAGCAATAACTAAAATAAGGCAAACATACTTGAAGCAAATGAACAGCAAGCAGAGTAGAAGGCAATTTGTGTAAACAAAATAAATATAACAAATAGCAGTATAATATATAAAAATGAATAGGGGTCTGGAATACAAAAAAAAGGTGACAAAAAGATACAAGTATACATAAAATATCAAACATGGGATCAGGAAGGCAGAACTGACTGTATCAATCAAAAACAAGTAAAGTTATTTATAAATTTAACAGCAATGTTATCCAATACTTAGATAATTAAGGAAACAATAGAAGTTGTGGAGGGTAAGAACACAGTGAAACGTGCGGGTATACGTTTTAATCAGCAGTAATCAAAATGGTTAATTTCGGGATAATATCCCATGAAAACACGTTAGCATCATTTTATGAAAATGAAATTAAAGGAAACAAAATTTAACATCATTTTATGAAATTCATCATAAAAAATCATCATGAGAAATACAGAACAAATATTCTTAAGAGAAGAAAGAAGAAAAACCATAATCCTAAAATCTGTACAAACTCAGGCATACATCAACGGTTGTAAACTTATAAAATACATGGTTCCTTATAGTCCATGCATGGAATAACTCCTTTGACAGTGCAAAAATAATCAGGTTATTTGTCTCAAGTTTTAGTATAGAAATAGTTTCCTAATAAAATCCGAACCCCAAAAACCAAGATAATGGATACTCCACTTAAAAAATACAATAAACATAACCCTTACAAAAAACATGAAATATTCTTCAGTTTCAGATTACATCAAACATATACAGGTAGATTCATCAAAGACCCGTTTTGCGAGTCTTTAATAGCGATTCATAAGGAATCGCTATTACAGACTCGCAAAACGGGATTCATGTAGGAATCGCAAAATAAATTGCGATTCCTACACATTCCTTATTTGCGATTAGCGAATTGCTAATCACAAATAAGGAATAACTCCCCATTCATTCCTATGGGCCTAAGGCCCATAGGAATGAATGGGGAGTTATTCCTTATTTGCGATTAGCAATTAGCTAATCGCAAATAAGATAGCGATTTCAAGGGTGCCAGGGGTGTCCAAAGGACACCCTGTAGCACCCCTGAAATGAAAATTTAAACAGGTGTTGCGCACACACATGTCCAAAGGACATGTGTGTGTGTAACATGCAACAGAAAAAAATGCACTAAAGTGCTTTTTACTATGTTTTCGCTATTTACCATGAAGTCAGACTTCATGGTAAATAGCGACCAAATATTGCGAATTCGCAATTTCCAATTGGTTAATGAATTGCATTTAAGGAATCTCTAATAGAGATTCCTTAAATCCAATTCCTCGCAAATATGCGATTTCGCTAATAGCGATTTTTGCATTTGGGAAGATGAATCCCAAATGCAAAAATCGCACTCGCAAAGGGCCAGATTCTCAGAATCTGGCCCTTTGCGAGCGCAATTTAGCTTCATGAATCGGGCTGATAATGCAGAGATTGGACCAAGATTATATTAGAGCCCTGTGAGAAATTGGGTTGTTAGTTGAGGGGTGTGGGAGTCCTCCTCAAGCAGTAGCTATAATCCTTGTCAGGGTGAACTGTAAAAGTCACTAAATTAACCTGTGCTTAATCCTCTAGTAGCATGGTACAAAAGAAGTCAGGCCTAACTTGGAGGCAATGTGTAAAGTATTTATGCAGTACTCAAACAGTAATAAAGTGCAAATGCAACACAAGAAAAGTCACACACCAATTTAGAAAAATTGAGTAAAATTAAATATTATTGGACAGCAAAATGCCAAAAATCTCATCAGTACATCCAGAGATATGCAATCTTAAAGATGTAACTGTATAGTGTCTAAAAGCACAAAGTACCAATAACGGTTATCTGGTTGTGCGAGACCAGGTGAAAGTCTCAAGTGCAGTCAACTGTGAGGCAGCATGGACTATATATAGGGATGCTGATAAAGTTACCTTGTAAAGTCCAAGGTGAAGAGTCCAGTTTGTGGGGGAAGAGGTCGAGAGGAGCAGGGAGAGTGTCGTGGATGGCGCGAAGAGCAGGCTGGGCGTAGCAGACAGTCGTCACTATAGCCCCAAGGTACTGTTGGGAGATCGCAGATGGTCGTTGCTAGAGCTTCATGCTGGAGGTCACCACGAGCTGTCAATGCTACAGCACAAAGTGCTAATCTGGCATTGCTGGTCACTGTAGCATGAAGATTCGGCATTGATGGTCAGTGCAGGCGGCAATATCTTGGCATGAATGGACTCATTCACAGTTGTGAAGAGCACAACATTTCAGGATTTCTCATTATCTTCTGGGAGGAGATCAACCGATGCCACAACAAGGGTTACAGGACCTGAAAGCCACCTCTTGGGGATCCGGTGCTCACTCCAGCAGAGGCCAGCAGTGCTCAGGTAGGTCCAATTGCAGGTCCAGGCAGGTACAGTGCAGAAGGTCAGCTGAGCAGTTGCAGGGAGTCCTCTGGAGCTTTTTGTGTCCCTGTAGCTCAGAGCAGGTTACCAGCTAGCTAGCCCTTGGAGTCACTCGGGTAGCCTGGGATGAAGGGTGCAGGTCCAGTTTTCCTTCTCAGACATTATGGCAGGCCTTAAGCAGCAGGGTAGTCCTCTGGCAGCAGCGCAATCCTACTTCTGTAGTATCTACAGGCCCAGAAGTGTACTGAAGAGTAGCCCTGAGGGTCCTACTTTTATATCTGACTGCTAGCTTTGAAATGGGAGAAGTCTCTGGCATTTTCACCCCATAGAAGTTTCTGGCATTTCCTGCCTCCTTGTCCTTGTCCCAGTTTGTCTGAAGTCACAATAGGCTAGTGTGAAATTCATTGTGTGAGAGCAGAGGCAGTGTCTTTGAAGTGCAAGTAGGGCTGTGCACAGCTCCACCCCCCCATCCGGCCTTGGTGGCCCATCCTGCCACCACCCTGTCCCACTATTGTGTGACTGGAAGGAATACAAAAAGGCCAACTGCCAAGTACACCTAATCATGTGACTCAAGAAACCGCCTGTAGACACCAAATGGTTAGGACCAGAAAATACCAACTTTTTAAAAGTGACATTTTTAGAATTGCAACTTAAAATCCAACTTTACCATTACAGAGGGTTTTAAGTTGCAATTCCTGAGATGCGCAACATGACATTTCTACATGCTCCCACATAACAGCATCTATTGCTGACCCCTCACAGCCCCTAAAAGCCATCAGTCCCTGTCCCCTAAAGCCCCTCACCACACCTAAACAACACTCCTCCTTAAAGCCTAAAAGCCCTTTCTGCCCCAAAAATTCACCATCCCTGAACCCTAATATCACTCGCTACCCCTAACCCCACCCATTCCTGAACTCTAGAACCCCTTTCTACACCTAAACCTCACTCATCCCAAACCCCTTAAAACACCTCAGCACACCCAAACTCCACCCTTCCTTTAACTTAAAAAATCCTCAACACCCTTACATATCCGCCATCCATGACCCTTATGAACTCATCACCCTAAACTACTCATCCCAGAACATTAAAAAACCCTTTCTTCATCTAAATGCCACCCATCCCTGAATCCTTAACCGCTTCACTGTGGCCGGAATTCCCCCACGGTGCGGAAGAATTCCACACATGCGTGGTGCGGACGGCCCCAGGCCGTCCTCCGCACACGCCCACCGTGACGTCAGACGGCCAGGGCCCGTCCGAGTCTTAGAAGAGGTTAAAGTCCCCAACTATCCTAATTTCCACCCCATCCAGAGTCCTAAAAACTATTCACCACTCCAACCGCTACCCATAATTGAACCTTAAAAACCCTCACCAGCTCTAAACTCCACCCATCCATGAACCCAAAAGCCTCTCGACACCCATACTCTCCACCTGTCTATGAAACCTAAAAACACCTCACACACCTAAACAACACTTATCGTGAACCCTATAAAGCCCTAACCACCCCATGCACTCCCCCATCTCTGAACCCCAAAAGACCCATTCTATGCCCTAACACCAATTATTCTTAACTTCTAAGCACCCCCTCATCACTCTGAACATGATCCATCCCTGAACCCAAAGCCCCACAGTAGTCCTAGACTCCAACCAAGTTAAAATGTAATTTTGGATTTTCTTTCAAATTATCTTTCCTTAAAAATGCGGAATATTTCCTTTAATTTTTAATTTTTTCATATTTCCTTAAAATTGTCTTTCCTTAAAATGAGTTTTCCATGATTTGGATTCCTCCAATGTGGTTTCTATGTTTTCGTTTTTCTACGACTTCACCTAATACAGTTTATAAAGGCTACTTAAGTGGGTGGCAGAATAAGTGCTGCAGTCCCACCTGTAGCAATTAACTTACAGGTCCTGGGTACATGTGGTACCACTTTACTAGGAAATTATAAGTAAATGAAATGTGCCAATTGGGTGTAAGGCATTTTTACCATGGTTAGAGAGGAGAGCACATGCACTTTAACACCATCACTGCTGCAGCAATTCCCCCCCTGTACTGCAGATCCATGGAATACATTGTTTCATGACGAGCTCAGCTCGTCATAAGCACACGACCAGTTTCCTGCATGACGAGCTGAGCTCGTCATGAGCATCGAAGGGGTTATCACTTGTTAATAGTGATAAAGTGTACAGAGTCCTACAAGCCAACAAAAACAGGTTCAGATCACATGAGGGGTAAAGGCAAAATGCTTGGGGGGTGACGCTCTTGAGAGGGTCAGTTCCAACAACCACCTTTTTGGTAAGGTCTTTAAGGGAAGATATTCCCAGTCATAATTTAATCGAAAGGTTCTTCGAAGAAGATGGCATAAAGTTAATCATGTAGCCTTGAAAGCAAGGGACCATTTATAATGTTAAAAGAAATCTTTAAATCCATTTGGCCTAACTTGGGCAATACGCTATCCCTCACAAACTACTAGAATGTAATTTTAAGTTTGGGAATAGATCTCGTATCAATGTTCTCCTGTACTACTCATATGCTCTTCAATTCCAGTTTCACAGCCAGGATTTTACAGAGAACAAACATGGGATATTACATGTTTTATCCAATATTATCAGTTCCTTCAAAACCCATCCTGTAGGGCTCAGGTTCAGACATCGATCAAATGCGTGCCCAGTAAAATAATGGTCTTAGTATAATGATGTCATGCACCATGTTTATACCTAGGTCCAAAAAAAAGAGAGGGAGCAATGGAGCACAGAAGGGAAACTGAAACAGGAACTAAAAAAGTTATTTTCAACCACTGAGAGTGGCAAAACATTACAATAGCCTCACATCTCTTCTTCATAAAGTGCTGACCCTAGACATTGGCTTACTACTTGAATAATGATCCCTAATGGAGTGATTCAAGCAAACTATAATTAAAGCCAAATGGCATTTAATGTACAAATAAAATGCAATAAAGCAAAAATGTAATACATGACAGAGTGGTGCTAGTGACAAATGTGCTCAGGGATCTTTGAAGAGTGATACACACATGTGATGAAGGTTATCAAAGTGCATTTCAAGCAGTAAAGAACAGCACAGCCCATGAATTATAATACACAATTAAGAAGGGGCTGCTTGCATTTCGATCCTATCGTAAATACTGGATCATCATCAGGATGCGGTCATAAGACGTACATATTTTCAGTGCAAAATGGTGAAGTGGAGCACCCGGGCTAAGGTGCACATCCTACACCTAAATCTTGCTTGGAAATTTGAGATTACTTGCATTCCATCAACCATTCATGCAATTTGTCCTAAAATTGCTTACAAAGACTTTTTGCAGGCTGATGGTCCAGAGGTTAGATGGGCAATATTTCCTGCCCTTTTTGTAGATGGGAATGGTTTTCATACCCCTTCAGGATCCAGTGATATTATCTCATGGCATAATTGTATTAGAGAGGTGATTAATGTGTGGGGTCATATAGATGGTTCAGATCTGTAAATATCACCTAGAATTATATCAAGGACCAGTGTCTTCCCTGTCTTCAAGATTTAGATTGAAGAATATCTATCCTTTCGTGTAAAGGTAATCTTAGTGGAGTGGTAACTAGTAGACTCAGCCATTGGCCTGGGGTGAAGAACAACTTCAGTTAGAGGCATGAGTTAACGTCAGCAACAGAATAAAGTTTTGAAAAGAGATTAAAGATATGGAGAGCACAGAACAGCAAAATTAAGAGACTAGAAGGGGAAAGAGCAACAGTTCATCCCATTATCTAGTGGAAGGTAGCAATATTAAAAAGATTCACTTTGGAAGTAATGATTAAATGGAAGATAATTGACATCTTCCTTGAAATTACAAGCCGGGACACTCCAAGGAGAAGCCGTGCGCTTTATAAGTACCCAGTAACATAGTAAAATAACAGGTAGTTTGAAGAGCTGGAAGGAAAGGATTCCAGGTTCTCAAACGCACCCTTTGAAAAATCGTGTCATTGTGTGATGTTTCTAAATGCTTGTGTTTCTAAAGGCAAAGATTTAGAGCTCCGAAGTGATTGTTGTCCCCTTAAATTTTTAGATACGTTTGCATACGTTTGCTTGGTTTTGTGCCAGTCTGTTTCCTCATCAAGACTTTCCAACAAATGCTACAGAAAGAGAAGTTCAGAATTTCTCTTCCAACTTCATTCCAATGAAAACCTTAGAGGCATATGCTAGTAGCTAAAGACAAGTGGCATGATGTAGTGTAAAGGGCTCTTAATCAAAGTGCTCCAAACAACAATCTATATTCAAATTACAAAACATGGTATAATCTGACATTTTCCTCAAGCCTGTGTCTTTTCAGGTTGTTCCTATTCTTACTAACCACATCTGCCAAATATATAGAACTTTGGACTTTTAGCCTTGTAGCCATTACAAGTTGAGTACAAGTGCTAGAATTTGAGAGTATGTTATAGTTGCTTGAAGGATAATAGCTGACATCCAAAGTGCCCACCTCTTATGACCAAAGTACAGATTGTGATTTCTTCACTTAGGAAATCTGGTAAAAATGGGGAAAGAGATATGGCACCGGAAACACTAGTTCAGAACATTACCCACTGCAGTGCAGATTATCGCAGAAGGAATACCTGCTTTGGTAATATTGTCAAAACGCAGAGAGAAACAAACTATTAGATTCTGTTAAACAAATTGACAACCTCATGCTATACAAGCTATACACAAGGCTGGAACTCTCATTTGACAGAATAGTACCATGACTAGCATGGGTCATAACCAGGATACAACAAGCCTGAGCTGTGTAACCTGAGGAGAGTCACACTGTGCAGCCTAGGTGAGAGGAGGCATACGGAGTCAGCAGTCCTTGATGTGCATAATAAGTACAGGAAGGGCGAAGGAGCATATGATCAAGTATGGGAGAAGTGTAAGCAGGAAAAAAGGTAGGAACGTGACGGGGACATAGCAAACTGAGAAGGGAAGAAAATAGCAAACTTTAGGGATGCAAGAATGGGTGACAAACTGAGTGTTAAAAAAACAAAACAACAGGGAGATGTTGCCAGGTATCCTGCCCTTGTCTTGAAAGTCCTTCAGTGAAAATAGTAATTTTTCAAACGAACTTCCATTTTCATATTCTACACAACTTTTATACTTAACCTCTTTGGCTCTTGAAGGAAGGTTGAAAGCTAGAATTGTAAATATTTGTTTTCTAGCTTCCCTTCTACGGCACTCCCCTCAAATAAACCCTTCCCTCACCTTAATTGCTTGGGCCAGATTTCTTTGGGAATTGTTTGTGAAATTGGGTCAATAATATCGGAGCATTGAGAAAGGAGGCAAGTACCATTGACATATTGGAGGCATATAATTCTTAGATTATTAGATATAACAATTGTCAGAAAGAATCTAAAGTACCCTCTACCTAATATTTTTGAGAGCCATCCACTAGAGGCCTAAAACATCCACTCATTCCCTCACTGTCGCTCAACAGTATTTATCAGTACGAGCTAGTTAATCAGCCTATTGGTCAATTCTGGTGAGAGAACTTGTGCTGGCAAAGAACATGCGTTCTGTTCATTAATACATTGAATGAGCAATGAAGATGGCTTTAAATTTAATTTTTATATGGTCACATTTGCTTTGTGTTCAAAGACAGAGGTCAAATGTCAGGTTATGTCTTCTTACAAATTGCTACTTATTTTATCATGGAGATAGGTGTTTACTTTTCTTTCTCTGACTGCAAATTTAGAGGAGTTTTGTAAAGTGAACTGTCTGACAATCCTCCTGAGATATAGAGTGTGTGAAAGGAAAGGCTGTAGGATGTCAGTTCTTTTCTAATACACAACATTTAAATAACTTGTTAATGAACTTTACAAACATTTCAAAATATACCAGAAGTTAGGACAGCACATTTATTTGTAATTCATAATTGTGATGGAAACAAATATTTTAATAGGATTGGAACAAATCAAAACAATTTACTTGAGGATGTGCAAATAGTAAATATTTACATAAACCCGATTTCCACACACCATTTATAGGGTAAATGGTTTTAGCAGGAACACTGCATCTCAGTGGGAACGTTTGTGGCTATTTCAATGGAAAATGTCTGTAATGGAAGTGCATTACCACTTCAGTAATATTTTTCCTTTATAATAATATATTTCGGACAGTGTGCTCCAGAATCCACCACTAGCTACATATTACACCTTTACCACTATCCTGATGCATGGGCTTGGCTCATTTGCTATACGTGTTCTTTTTTTGATGCTTGGATTTTATATAATCACTATTACTTCAGTGATGTAACTTTGATGGGGGACCCTCACTCTGAAAATTGTTCCAGCACCACTTGTGATTGCAGCCCAGTCACCTACTGCAGAGTTTGAGTTGCAATTAACCAATTAGATGGCAGATCACATTGGTGTTTTTGGTCAATGGTATAGTTTGGTTCTTATTGGCTTATTCCAAGGCAGATAAACAGTCCAAGGCATATGCACATTGATTTTGCCAGCCCCTTCATGTGGTGCTCCAGACTGCACTTGGGACGTGGCCCATCTTGGCAAGTGCTTCCTCTGTGCTGTATGCTGTGGCAAAGAATTATAACACAAAATCTGTCTATGTAGCTGGCTGAGTCATGATCCCGTTGCTCCAATGTCTTGGACTGGCATAGTGTGGCACATCTTCAGGCTACTCTGTGTGAAGACCATTGTTGAATCCAGGTAAATTAAATAAGTGTATTTATTTAAAAAGTGGAAGCATTACACCTACATCAGATTATATTATTTAATTGAGAGGTATTAAAAGTGATAGTTTTTTAATCATGCACTTATAATCCCAAATTATATTTGGCCAGAATCCCACTGTCATTGAAGCTGGGTTCCCATACAAGGATAGCAAGTCTTCATGTAGCCCTCAGTTAACTTAGAGGGGCACAGGTGAAAGGCCACCAGAAAGCTAGGGGGTAGAATTCATGAAACTATTTGGGAATTCAATTCAATTCCTTTATTCGGTTTTCATGATATTACAAAAACCATAAAAGTACATCTTTTTGATAAAAAACATTGATAAAAATAGTTAAAAGAATGTCATCCTCTAATTACAATAAATAATTAAAAAAAAACTTTTACAAATACTATCATGAACAGTGCATACCAATGATATAAAGTGCCAAAATACCAAATCAATTTGAATGACGTCAAAAGAGGACATTAGAGTGCAAAAGGAAAAACTATATATGCTTACTTGAAATTCACACAACCAATCCTATTCTAAATCTTGCCGATGTCTTACGGAGAGTTTCAGAAAATGGGCTATATTTTTTGCAAAACACTCCACTTTCAGGAACTGCATTGCAACGTAAGCTGGGCGACATTGTTGTAGGCCTATAATTTTTTATATGGGTATTATCCAATGTTTCCTCTGTTCCTGATAAAATATACAAAAGAATACCACATGCATTGATGATTGCATTGAAACTTCGTCACAGGGGCAAGCTGACAATGTTTTGGACCAGTCGTTCGTTTTAGGAAAGCTTATCAAGTGGTGGAACGAGTTCATCCTAAATTGCACCAAAAAAAGCCTATCAAAGCCTCTCAAGTTAAATGTTAAGTAGGGCTGAATTGTCAAAGTGGTTTGGATCATTAAGATCTGTTGGACCGAACGTTTGTTTGCCTCTGTTGCAAATCCGAGCCCATCCAGATGAGTCAGACATCGTTTTTTCAGCCTTTTTCTAGAGACCTCTGATATCGTTAAGGTATTGTAATAATACCTTATCAATCCCAGGTCATCCAGGAATTTTTTTACATATAAGAGCCATCCGATCTTATGAACATTTTCAAGGCCGAGACAATCATTAAGGAGCTCTTGGTTAAAGGATGCTTTAGGGGATGACCATACACGATGCCATAGCAAAATTGGTTGTGCTTTCACTATGTCAATAATATATGGTAAGCCTAGTTCTTTATGGCAACTAAATGTCAAGGTGCCTCGTGGTACGGCCAATAGGAACCTCAAAAAGGCATACTCGACTTTTTGTAGGCCTTCTACCCTTCTATATCCCCACACCCCAGCTCCATATATCACTGTGCTGATACATTTGGATTGGTAGATTTGGAGCATCTCTGCTGGTATGTCTTTTTCCTAATCTCTGTGCGAAGTTCACTACTGTGGTGGTCGCCCTCATAAGCAACAGTTTACTTGCCTCTATTGCTTGCCTCCATGAACACTTATCATCGATAAGGATGCCTAGATAAGGATATGTAGTGGTATTCTCTAACTTTATGGTCTCAATATAGATTTCCTTCATTTTCTTTTGCTTTTGCCCACAAGACATTACAAAGGTTTTTTTAATGTTAATTCTCAAATCCAGGTTAGCCATGAATCTATAATATCTGTTAAGGGCACGTTGTAGTTCTATAGGGGTCTGTGCTCTAATAAGGCGGGTATTGGGCATTTCTGTAGGAGGGGTAGGTCCTGGCACCCTTCCAACTTGGCTTTTTCAAGGCCATTAGTATAGAGTGTAAAAAGGAAGGGTGCCAGGACGCAGCCCTGCCTTACTCCCCTCTCCACTCTAAACGGTGCCGTAAGCTCTCCACTTGTGCCGAACCGCACTCTTGACTTAGCATTAGCTCTCGTAGAAAATTTACTAGGGTGGTCTCTATGCCCATTTCTGTTAAAATTCTGCATAGTTTGGAATGGCTTACGTAGTCAAAGGCTGCAGTTAAGCCTATGTATGCCATATAAAGATTCCTGCCCTTAGCATTAATATATTTGCCCATTAAGTCAGGTTGAGACCTTGCTCCATAGTGCCCAGGCCTTCCCTGAACCCGAATTGGAGATTGGACAGTACTATGTTTTCGTCGTCTGCCCATTGCTGTAAACGATTAAGGACAATACATCCTGCCACTTTGCCCAGGGAGTCTAAAAAGGAGATTGGGCGGTAGCAGGATGGATTCTGTCGGTCTCCTTTTTTAAATATCGGGATCAGGATTGATTCTGACCACGAGTCAACAAGTCCCACCGTGCAAGAGGCTTCCAGTATTCTGGTCAGAATTGGGGTCCATAGGTCCATATTATGCTTAAAAAGATCTACTGGTACCCCATCGGGCCTGGCGCCTTTCCTCCTTTACTCTCCATTAGGGCAAGTTCTACTTCCATCTTGGTAATGCATAGGGGTATTGGATAAGTTAACGTGGAGACTTAAATTCTCTTCTTCTGATAACATACAATCTTCCCTGGTATTTAATCCGAAAATCTGTGAGAAATGCTCTATCCATTTGGATTCATCTATGGCAATATCGATTTTTGGATTATCTCTAGATTCAGAGAGAAAGTGAGATTTTACGGCCTTCCAGAAGGCAGTGCTGTCCTTAATCATACAGCTTTTATGCAGTTGGTCCCAGGTTTCCGTTTTCAGCTCAGCTTTCCTTAGTTTTATGGCCTGATTATAAGCTTTCTGCGCTGGGCGATTTCTTGTCTATCCCTTTCCACTTTATGTAGGGCAAGTTTTAGGTCGGTGTAAGCTTTTGTGCAGGTCTTATTAAACCAACTGTTAGTCAAACCTTTTCTTCGCTTTTGTTGGGCACAAAGGGCTTCTTTTACTGCCTTTGTTATTGCCATAAAACTATTTAAAACTTCTTGATGTGTGGTCGAAATATCCAAGCAATCATTTATAACGTTAAGGGAATTCTTTACTACTACTGTTGTGGTCTCATTTGGGTCTACTTTATCCCACTTGACAGAATACCCATTCATCCTAGCGATGTTGAGATTTTTTTGTCCATATAGTCTCTCTAAATTGTTTCTATCTGATTTGTTTGGGCATGATATTAAAACACTATTTGGAAAATGGTCACTGGTAGCATTGTTATGAGTTTTAAAATCTAATAAACAGGACGTCACACTACTTGATACAAAAATAAAATCAATAATCGAAGTAGCTCCTCTACCAATAAATGTCTGTGTGAGAGGAACTGGAGGTATCACCAGTTCATTAGCCAAACAAAGTTCTAAAATAAAGTCTCATTCAGACACTCGCCATTTGTGGTGTGTGGGAAGGGCGTTAAATTGTTTCTATTTTCGTCAATCAAACTGCAAGTTAAGTTGCCATTATGTCCACATAGTGATAAGTTAAAATCACCCCCCCCCCCCATATTATTACTACATTGTTGAGGGACTTGCTTTTAGTTTCTTGCAATACATGACGAATTTCTTTTAAGATTAAGATTAGCTGCTCCTATGCATACTATTATAGAAGTTAACCAATACATACATATCGTGTTTACTCGTTTTGAGGGTAATGATTTGATAGTTAGCTTCAGATTTCAGGGCAATTATTTATTTAGTCCTTAAAAGATTAGAAATGAATATTGTCAAACCTCCCTTAGCTCTACCAGAAGCAGAGGGAATCGCGGGCGAGAAATATGTCTTATAGCCCTCGATGTGGATCGCCGTAGTGGCCCAAGTCTCTTGCAAGCAGAGCACATTAAACTTAACGGCAAAATTAAGACCCATATCGTTGATAATTTTGGAACGCAGACCTGCTACATTCCAGTAGGCAATATTTAAGATAGATTAGTTGAGAATTCCTGTCCGTATTCTATCCTGTTCAGTAGGCCCCAGCTGTAATTCGGGGTCGTTCATATTCCCTAGGCAACCCTGTTTTAGCTCCATGTTTTTATGGAGGTCTGACCCTGAACAATCTGGTTCACGGAGATAGTGGGAAATCTGGATATCATATTGATGACTAATTTCCATATTATGTGCCCGTGGTCTTGAATTGGGGACATACTTTGAAGAAAATTCTCTAAGGTTATTGTATTCTGCCTTAGTCCCAAAATACTTACAATCCGGGTTAGCCAGTCAATCCATTTCATCCAGACCAGAAAGAATGTTAAACCTATTAAAAATTGGGACACTATGTTGAATTTTGTCACTGTATCTAGGCCTGTATTGCCTCAGATCTCTAAATAGGGTGGATAGAAGAAACCAAGTGGGAACACATTGATCCCTTTAGATGTTAGTGAATTATTTCCTTCCGCCCATAGAATTTTTTCCACAAGCGTAGGTGTTTTAAAAGTTAAAACAATACACTCTCCTGGCAACATTTTCTCACGGTTACCAACCCACTGGACCCTTATAGCCATCTTAAACTCGGCAAAGAGTCGATCAGTTGAACCTATTCTCCTAGCTAACCAGTGCAGAGATGTATTTCTTAATGTTTCCCATGTTTATCTTTCAAGTGGCCCCTTTTTTGGTACATTTGCCGGAATAATTATGTATGGGGTTGCGCCAGGTGGTAGATTAAGATGTTGGTCTATTCTATGACTGTCATGAGTTTGGTCTAAGTGAGGTGCCCCTACTAGTTGGTAAACCTGCGGGACTCGAGAGATAGAATTGGGCCCGATATCACTTGGTTTCGTCGTTATATCGCTCCTACCAACCATATTAGCTGAGCTACTCAATGAGTTACTTATCTTCACATGCAGGGAAAGATTACTACTTGTAGGGGTTACGTTATCTCTGAAATTAACCTGATTAGGCACTGCAACCCTAATGTTGTTAACTGTTTGGGGATTTACTGCAGTCACATGTAATTGCCTCTGTTGTACATTTTTTTCTCTATTCTCCATTCCAGATTCAACAGATTTCGGTTTCGAGTTGCCCTGGTTAAAGTCATTAGACATAAAGGCTTCGATGAGGGTCATTCTAGCACCCAATTGATCTAGGATGACTCTCAAGTATAGATCCTGTCTCTCAACCACAGTGGTTGAGCTCTTGAGGTCACTACCATGAGGGTCAGATCTTCTACTGGCCTCATCTTTGCCTTTAGTGGAGCCTTTTCTTGCTCCTGATCTTTTTTCCCTTGGGTGCCCTGTTTGATCACATTAGAAACGGTGGCCTTAGGGATTTCTTTAGGGGCACCTTCCCTTACAGGTTCAGTACTTGATTTATCTACTGGGACTCGTTTTTTTTGTTTTTTCTGGGGAGGTTGTATAGAGGATTCAGAATCACTCAACACAATCCCATCAGAAATGTACTGAATACAAGGATTTACAGATACATTAGATTCCAACCCAGGCCTCGAGGAATCAGATCTACAACTTCAGCTTCAGCTTGTACCGGGTCAGGCATTCTACAAGATGTTCCTGCCTCCAGGGACTCTTCTACTGAAGATATTTATTTATCTAGAGTCCCCATAGCCCCAGTAAGGTAACTCAAAAAGGTTTGCTGTGCATCATTAGAAATTCCTTTCGTAATACAAGACTTTGGGCTTGGCAACTTTCTTTTACCCATTACTAAATATAATATTTGTCTCCTTTTTATGCCAACCTGATTATCTTTCTCCCTATATGATATATGCAATATATATTGACTTGCAGTAGTCCCAATGTACTTCTTTCCCCCAATAACCAAAAGTTAACAGTAAAATGTCAATAGGTTAATAACCTGCCCAGTATGATAATGACAACATACAGAGGGTACCTTAATTAATCAAGCAGTAAATATTAGATCTCAATTAGACTGTTCAATCCTTACTGGAAGTCTGTGTCCGCTTATTCCGCGTGAGAGCCAAGAGGTTGGTCCCAGCCCAGCCTCATCCAGCACAGACGGGCAAAGACGGGCACGCCCTTGGCCCGGGCGAGCCCGCGCGCGTCCTGCGCTGCTGGAGCCCCTGGCAATCTTTATTGTCCTGGTGGCAGCTGGGGCTACTCCTCTCGCGAGACCGCGCTGCCCTCTGGATGCTGCAGTTCAGGAGCGAGAAAGGAGTGATACGGTGTCCTGTCCTCGAGACCCCAAAACAGCAGCAGAAACAGTGAGACGGCGATGCGGGTGATAGAGCGTCCCGTACCGTGGGAGCCCCTGGCAATCTTTATTGTCCCGGTGGCAGCTCCACTCGCGAGACCAGGCTGCCCTCTGGATGCTGCAGTCTGGGCAGGGCACGGTCCGCGTTCAGGAGCGAGAGAGGGGTGATGCGGTGTCCTGTCCTCGAGAACCCCAAACAACAGCAGAAACAGTGAGGCGGCGATGCGGGTGATAGAGAGAGCGTCCCCACTATTTGATGATGACATCTTGGCAGCTATTGCCGCAACAGAGAAGGGAAGTAATTACCCTAGAGGTCTCCCTTCTAAATACTCTTATCATTTAAGTACTGATAAAGTTCCCTATGTGAGAATTACCAACGTTGGTGACCGGTTGATTCCCAACACGGACCGCAGGCAGACCTTGATAACAGCAGCTCACGAGGGCTTGGCCTCGGCTCACGCCGGCGTGTCAGCTACTGTATCTCTTTTACAACAGCGTTACTGGTGGCGTGGATTGTAAATACAGACGCGTGATTTTGTCCTTAATTGTGATATATGCCAGCAGATTAAACCTTCAACTGCTGCGCGCCCGCCCCAGGCACAGTTGTACATATCTAATAAACCACTTGGGTGTGTTTATTTGGATCACTGCGGTCCTTTCTCCTCTGATACTGCATATAAGTACATCTTAGTTGCAGTAGATTCATGTACACGTTTTGTGTGGGTGTGGTCACAACGCAGTGCTGATGCCTGCACTGTCATCAGGGAGTTGCCTGTCTTTGTGGGAATTTTTGCATGTGGCACCTTTCATTCGGATCAGGGTCCAGCGTTCGCCTCTAAGGCACACAAGGATACCATGGGTTCATTGGGGGTCCAAGTCAAATTTTCGTCTCCATACAGGCCGAAGGGCAATAGTGTTTTGGAGCGAATGAACCGTGACTTAAAGCAATCCTTGACAGCTATGGTTTTAGGTACTGGCAGGTCCTGGCTAACCCATCTCTATAGCGTGCAGCGTGCACTTAATAATTTCCCTAGAAGGTCTCTGGGTGGGCAGACCCCATAGGAAATGCTCTTTGGCATCAAAATGTTTGTCCCGGACCTTGAGGGTCTAGATATGGTGGCGTCTGCCGCATCCTTTGACGTAGATGAACATTGTAATGTGTTACAGGACCTAAAAAAGACCAGAGACAGTCTTGCAAAGGAACACTTGCCCTCCACATCTGATGCTGCTCTTCAGATTCCGGTAGTTGGCTGGCTACCACGAGTCGGTGACCTGGTCCGTGAGAAGGTGGAGAACTAGATGGAGTTCGGCCCCTCATAATGTGCACCAGTTCCTGTGCTTGCCGTGCATGGTACAAGAAAAGTAATTTTGTCCTCCACTTCCTGGTTGCAAGGAAAACCGGTACATCTCCATTGACAATGTCAAATTACAGCGAGTGGCCGAATCTTCTTTGTATGACTCCAGCGGTCTCTTGTTCAGCAATGCTGAAAATTCTGTTTTGGCTCCGAAACCTACCACCAGGCCTGACGTTGCCATGGAGATGCCTGTAGCTACTGATCCTTTATTGAATACACCGGCTGGTGATCCCCTTAATGATACGGAGTATACCTACCCTACAGACTTGTCGATGCCTGATTTGCATACATCTGCAGTTAACCAATCACGCTTTTCATTTGACACTGGCTCTGTTACATCAAAGTCCCCATCGAAAATTTCGATTTTTGCTGTTTGGTTTAAGAAACATTTTTTGATACCCCCATGGATTTACATTTGGCTGGTACTTTTTTCTATTTTTTTATTTATGTCGATTGGATTTGCGGTGTATTGTTCCGTTTTGTAAATGGACACTATGTTAAAGAGAGAACTTCAATTAGACTAATTGATGGAACTTTGGCACTCCACTCCTCATCTCACATCATGAAGAGGGACCAGACTTTTGTTAACATTACTGCTTGGCCCATTTTAGATGGGATTGTATGGGATGCTGTCAGATTTCAAATCCATGGCCCCACAGAGGTTATTAATGTTCCCAATGTACTACGTGTTTCAATGGGGGATGTGGTTAAACAAAATATACGCTCTGATGATTGGGATGTTCAGGCCGTAGAGGCCCTGTTTTCTGATTTGAAATACTATGCTGCTTTTGATGCGGAAGATTTGTATTTAGGCTCTGCCAACTACGCTGATTTATTTTGCTACCAACATTATGACAATCATTTTCTGCACAAAGCAAACACAGTTAGAAATGTGGTTAGTTATACACAATGGGAACATTGTCCAGCTCCCGTAGAGGGCAGCTCCAAAACTCTTTTGAAAAAGTTTATTTATTTTACTGATTTTAATCAATCTAATCCAGACACATTTTATTTTAAGATGACTTATAAGTCCTCGTCCAAGGTTAGACTCACCCACACAAAGTTATTATATTCTAAGTCCTTTCTTGACCAATTGGCTATAGGGGATATGAACTGTGGAAATATACTATTGATCTTAAATCTATCTGAGGTTCTATAAGTTGGCAAGTAAAGGGCACTGAAGCGTTGTATCGTGCATGCCTCATCCCGAACCATATGCTGTTTTTTAACTCGACTATTTCACAAAGCACTTGCTTTGGATTGGCTATGTCTAAAAAATTAAATGCTCCTTCCATTCCTAATTTAGGAGAATACCCTACATGGTATAAGTACACTGATGTGTCCAAAAAGGAGTTACAGTACCAGTTACTAAGTTCTTTCAATGTTTCCGGTTTGGATCCCGAAGGTTGGTTGTTATGGCAAAAAAGTGCAGATTCAGTCCAACTTTGTTTTCTGGGTCTGGCCTGTGGCTATACACAAGTTAGAGTTGATCCCCGATTTGAGACCTCCCATTCAGTTACTACCTATTCAGTAGGCAAATTATGTCAGACCTGGCTCACACACTCCACCTTAGCTTCAGTTAAGGCTCATTTGTCTAAATTGACTGACGATGTTGAATTGAATGATTTTGTTAAAGGCCCGGCAGCTAGCAGGTCAAAAAGATGGGCATATGCTATTTACAACAAAGTTTAGAAACTGTCTCAAAGTAAACCAGCTTCTAGATTATGGGCAATGACCAAGCAAATTTAGAAAAAGTGCTTGCAGTTGTTGATAAAAGCATAAATATCCTTTCTTCCCGTATTTATACATTAGATAATATAGTTTCGTCTGTTGTCAATATTGTTCAAGATGAAGTGTCAGTTTTGTACCATGGTCAAAATCGATTACGTTCCATTATGCCATTTGCATGGACTTTGCAAACTTAAAGGCTGGTAAGGTGCCTTGGGACTATATGAATACATCTTCTCTATTTTTGCCATTTAATTTGACTGTAAAGCAACAATTTATGTCTATGAAAGTTGCTGCGTATTTATTTTTGCATATTGAAAAGTTAGAACCTTTACCATTTTCTGTTGCTGAGTCCAATTCAGCTTTATGGTTCATTCATGGGTTAATAACGTTGCCTTTTCTTGATTCATGTATGAAATACTATTCCATAGGCAGATATGAACCTTTGGGTAACGCTTACCTCCATGAAGTTTGATCTCTGCCATTCAGCTATAGGTGCCTTAGGGAGGGTAAAGAAGTTTAATTGAAAGGTATAGATAGCACTTCAATACCCGAACACTCTTTAGTTTGCAGGAACATCCAATTGTACGGCTTGTGCAATTCTGACTCACCGAACTTGCATGCATTTTAAAGGGGAATCCTGTTCCGGCCATAACTCAGACTTTCACGTTGCTAGCAAACAGTAGTTATTTGCTTTTAAATAATGAAGACTGCTGTGGTATGCTGGCAGGGATTCCGTACATTGTGACTGTTTCCCAACGTGTAGTGTTTTGCAAGAAAGTGCTATTCCCTCCTCCGCATGGGAAGCTCGATGTCTCCATCTGGTCTTCCATTCCGACCTTGAAAGCAGAGTTCTACAAGATGAGTCGAATAAGGGCTCTATTGTCTCAAAAAGAAGTCACCCTTACTTCTTCACGTGAAACATTCGTCCTTCACGTGGCAAACACTCGCACTGAGGTGCATGCCCTTTTGAATACTGATCTCCCCCTACATTTCAGTGCTTTGAATCACACTATTCGCACTTTTTTAAAGTAGTAAGTTCTGGCCTTGTGACCTCATTCCAAACTATATTTGGTGTGATACCGTCATTTTTTCATTCTGTTTTTTCCAGCCTGTTCGGTGGTTTACTGTTACTTCTCACCTTGGCTGCCGGTGTACTGCTGTTAATTTGTATGCTTAAAAATGGCTGCGCACTCTGTGCCACACGACAACCAGCCCCGGCTGCTCCAACTTCGTAACTGGATGCTTGAATACTATGGATCGCTATCACTAGCTACCTTGAGTGTGGTGTATGGATTATCTTTCAGGTTTTCGTATTTTACATGTGTACAGCCTGTCTTCCATTGCCTGGATTGCGATTTTGAATGGGCTCTGGATTTGTGTCTCTGCAATACGGTGTCTCCTAACCCGGATTATGATCTACTAATGAGTCCCTTAGTTGCTCATGAGTTAGACTGTTCGGGTATTGGAATAATGGCCTGCGCAGCGGCCCATGGAGTCCTTGGCAATTGGATTATATGGTCTGCAGCCTATGACTTCCTTGCACGCAGTTATCTCGAAGAATACCCGAGTTGTCCTCTGATGGTGCTAGAGGCTCCGGATATCGAAGAACATGTATGTTGCTTCCCAATATTGAATTGGAATGCTGAAATGTTTTCAGGTGAGAACAATGACTTCCTCTTGGAAGCAGTTGCAACATACTGTGCCTATACGCTGTTGGATTGAACTGGCATTGGTTCCGCCTTCAAACACGCTCTGGGCTCATGTTTTTTTTATTCTCTTCTCCAATTCATGCTTTTCTTTTTGTCTCAATCCTTAGAATTGAACAGTATAAAACCCATGTTTGGTTTTGAATATTTTTATGGTTACTAATTCGGAATCTTACTCCCAATTATCCGGTTTGGCAATTTTTGAACTTGGTTCTGTCTCAATCGAACTTGAACTCTGCATTTCAATGTTGCCTCCTTCCTTGTGCGTGTTCCGATCAAGGGAGGGTGTAGTAAAGGCAGGGCCTTGCCTACACACATTGCTATGTTAGCCTAGGCTTATTAAAAGGTTAACACCTTGGCTGCTTGAGTTGATCTTCTGCTGTGCTGGGCCATAATAGAACTGGATGTTGTCATGACGAGCTCAGCTCGTCATGAGCACAGGAGCACTGTGCTGCATGACGAGCTGAGCTCGTCATGAGCATGGAAGGGGTTAAACTCCATTTTAACTTTTTGCTGCTTTTGCACATGACACTGTATGTAACTGTTGTTGTAAGTTAGGCTGCATGAATTCTTCACATAAGGAGGGCTTGTTTTTCACATCTATAGACTTACATATCGACCTTAGTCTGCACATTGAGTGCGGAAGCCTCCAAAGTTATCATAACAATGTTAGGTGTTGTTCCGGCTGATTGGCTCATGCACTAGACATAACATTCACGCAGCTGCAGCTAGCTGAAATTCTGGTGTCTTTAATATCACACTGCATGCATGATTTAGAAACTTGGAGCAAATCCGTTTCCAGAGAGAGAGAGCGTTTGCAGATCCTGAAGTGATTTACTCCTGCTGATCTTGAAGGTATGGTTTCCCCTATCCAAGCCTAAGAGACCTTCTATATTTTATAAAACATAGCTCCTAGCTAGGGAGGGTGGTACACTTGGCACTATAAGTCCTGTTTCCACTCGCATTATAACATCCCCCCTCCTTCCCCCTGTTATAAAGTAAAAAATAATAGGTCCTGAAGAAAATGGTTTTCAAATAAATCATACCATTGAAATGTACGTCGACCAGTGAGAGAGTGTGACACCTCAGCTATCAGCACAGCAATCGAGGATTGATTTCATCACCTGGATTTTCCATCTGTGCATGCAGTGTTGTCCTGGGGTGTGTAATGTGAATGTATTGAGTGCAAGGGACATGTTTGTAGAGTTGAGAGAGGTGTGAGTATGTGTGGGGATGTGTTGATTTAAACTGATATTATTTCATTGTTTGTGACTTTAAAAAGTGCTGAAATTATTTGTATTTATGGTACAGCATTATTTGTAAGTAGATGTTAATCAAATTTTTGTAATTGAAAAGATATATATATATATATATATATATATATATATATATATATATATATATATATATATATATATATATATATATATATATATATATATATATATTCAATGAAAAAACCATAGGTTATAGACCATATATAGTTAGGGATTTGCATTTACAAAACCTTATTTTACTCGCATAAAACCATTGAAATTCCATATATAGTTAGTTGCGCTAACTATATATCGCGCACCCGCAATCCACTGCTGATGATGTCACATAATACATCATTCATGACATGGTCAGTGACATCACTGATGACATCACTGATGACAACATCCAGTGACTGTATGTTTCTGTAAAGTGTAAATATGTCTTACATATTGAAGAATGAGTGGATGTATAAGTGTCTGGATGAAGGATTTAGTAGGTGCATGACTGACTGTATGAGTGAGTGATTAAATGTGTCTCACTGAGTGCATGGGTTAGTGACTAAACTGTCTTAATTTGTGCATCACTATGTCTGTTGTTCTGTAAACTGCTGCATGTGTTGATAAGTACCTATATGAGTAACTATATGGGATATTCATTGGTTGCCCAAGTATTTGTATGGGAGACTGAGTGTGTGTGTGGGTGGCTGGGAGGTGTATGACTCTGTGCATAGATGTGTGAGCAGTTGATTCACTAGATGTATGGGTTCAAAAGTGCATGTGGAAACAGCTGTATGGGCGGTTGACTGTGTGCATGAGTGTATTGGTGAGTGAATGGATATCTCAGTGCTACATGTCAAAGTAAGTACATATGTAAAACACAGTACATGTGAGAGTTAACATATATAAATAACTGTGCATAAGAGCCAGTGAATGTGTGAGTGGCTGTATGGATCATTGTGAACTTGTATCAGGGATTGTATAAGAGAGTAAATATGTGTTAGTATATGTTTGAATAAGTAAAGTTTGTATAACTGTATAGTTGAGGAAATGGAGATGTGATTGATTCTTTGCATGACTGACTAGGTGTGTGAGTAACTCCATGGATGAGTGACAGTCTGTGAGTGTCTGTTTACACTGATTGTATCTAAGGTTATATTAGAGTCTGAAGAGGTTCATCGTATTATCACATGAATGATATCATCAGTGATGTGATCAGTAATATCAAATGAGATGTCATCAGTGATGTCATTTGAGATGTCATCAGTGATGTCATTTGAGATGTCATCAGTGATGTCATCAGTGATGTCACTGACCATGTCATGAATGATGTATTATGTGACATCATCAGCAGTGGATTGCGGGTGCGCGATATATAGTTAGCGCAACTAACTATATATGGAATTTCAATGGTTTTATGCGAGTAAAATAAGGTTTTGTAAATGCAAATCCCTAACTATATATGGTCTATAACCTATGGTTTTTTCATTGAATTTCAATGGTTTTTTAAATGCAAATTCCTAACTATATATGGTCTATAACCTATGGTTTTTTCTGTGAATTTCATTGGTTTTTTAAAAGCTAACATCTGTAGCTGTAAAATGTATTCTTCTTTAAATCCCAAAATATATTTAGATGTTTATTGATAATTTTTTTTAAAATATTTTTTTTCTTCGCTTTCGGTTCGCGAACCGGGAAGCTTTCCGTTAGCTCATCTTGATGCCGCGATCTAGTCCGCGAACCGGTCAACGTTACGTTAGCGGAACTGTGACGCGTCGCGGAAGCGCGACGTATCACGTTATCGCGTAATGCGTCTAATGACGCGCCGCGTTAGCGCTCCCGGAAGTGCTCCGGACCGCGAACCGGAAGCGATCCGGGACGCGGCGCGCGCCGCGTAACGTAAGCGGAACAGGTCATGTGACTTGTTTATCAAACTTTTCATTGGTTCATTTCACTTTTGGTTTCCAAATGATGTATGACTAGGTCATGTGACCTAAAAATAACACTTTTCATTGGTTCAGAACTTTTGCTTTCCCCAAATCATGTAAACCCCTCCTTCTTTCCTCACTCTGACTTTCATCTTGGTGAGAGAAAGACCATTTACCTAGAATTGAACTATGGCTTCTGTACTTGCTGCAGCTGGTGGACCCCCACCACCACCTCAACCTCCTCATAAGAAAAGAGGACCACCTAGTCAATTTATCTCTAACAGAGAGGAGGAAGAGGAGGAAGAAGAAGAAGAGGACGGAGAGCAACCACAATTTATCCAAGAGTTGCCCCGGGTTTCAAAGAGAAAAACAAGTTTCATCTGGCAGTTTTTCTCCATCCCTCCTGGATCAAAGAAGGTGAATGCTAAATATGCCACCTGCCTCATCTGTGATTACAGATTGTCGAGAGGCACTGAGAAGAAATACAGTATGGGGAACTATACGATGCATCGACACATGAGCAGGTGGCATCCCTTAAACTACAGCCGGGCTGAGTTAAGGGATCTACAAGACAATCCCCCGACAACTCCTGTGGCCAGATCTACCTCCACAATGTCTTTGTCAGGAAGAGAGGCACAGGAAACTGTGCCAAATATTCAACCAAATTTCCAACATATGAGGTTGACTTGTATATATTGCGGTGCAATGTTGTCGTATGGGAACATGAGCGTCAACCTGATTAATATGGCGTTCGAAAATCATAAATGCCCTAATGCACCCAAGAAGTAATTTTTTTTTTGCTCCTGTTGAGCCGTTTTCAATGCCTGTTTTTTGTTGTTTCCCCTCCATAAAAAACACAAAAAAAACATAAAACAGTTCTAAAAATACAAAAAAATCAAAAAATGTTCAAAAAAAAAAATAAATAAATAAAACAACAAAAACAAAAAAAACCAGTTCTTTTCAGAACTACCTCCCCTTTCAAACAAAATTGCTAGAATGTTTATCACTCTGGCAAGCTCTATTTCTTTTGGTTCGCTTCAAGTTCGCTGACCGGTTCGCGAACTGGAAGCGAACCAAAAAAAATATTTTTTTAAAAAAAAGAAGAGTTAGTATAAGGGAAGTAAACAGAGAATAATGTAAAAAGAAAGACAGCTATAGAGAGTAAATGAGAGATAGTGTCAGTGACATCATCAGCAGTGCATTGCGGGTAAAAAGAGTAGAAAACATTTACCTTATAATTCTTGTTACCTTTTTAAAATATTTTTTCATACTTTCAATCTGTAAAACAAAGAACAAACATTTCCAAAAATATTAAAACATGTACTTAAAAATTAGAAAAGACAAGGGAAAAGGTTCAAGAACAAACAGTTTTTCAACAACTTTGACATTTACAGAAGTCTCTGCTTCTCTACGTCCCCTACACAATCCTAAATATATATATTTTACAAAAAAATGTATCTTGATGTTGAATAACTGAGGCCTATTTTGGAACATGGTGCTTTTTTTGCACTGCTAATGTCTCACAATAGTGATGCAAATGCAGCGCAAAAAAGATGTGAAGCCATCATAAAATTGTGTCTAACATTTTAAATGATTGTTTTAGGATGCAAATAAGATGTGTACTTTCAAGAGCTTTCTTTGAGGTGAGGCCTATTTCTTTTTTTTTAATAAAAAACAGTACCCAGAAGTACAGCACTGTAAGCATTAAAATTGACACTTACAGAAAACTCAGCTTCTCCATATCTACCTCACATTTCTAAATGTATATCATAAGTACAAAAAGCATAACATTAATTATACATGTTAAATGGTTTATTTTTGCTGTTCTCAGAATGTATCAAATTTCACTTAAATCAGTGACTTGAAGATATTCATCATGTAACAGCGGGGAAAAAAAAACACAATCAAAATGACTGTGTTTAAAAAACCCATACAACCTAAGAAATCTGATTTCAAAACTCCTTAAAATTAACTTACTTTCAATGACGTCGAAAGATCTCCTATGAACCGCATCCACTCTGTTGTGCTATAAATATTTTCAGCCCGCTACTTTCTGAAAGAAAACCTCCATCGATACGAAAAATATGTTACATAGAAAAAAAGACTTCTCTCATTCTATCACATGTTTCCACTAGGCCAAATCATGTTGCCGCGATTCGCAAGTCTTGTAATTCTTCCAATCAAATCCCGACATTTTCTATTTTCGCAACTTGCAAAAAGAAAACATTTGAGATTATTTTCACAATCCTGGATTACTAATATCTTACTCTTCTTTGTCACTCATGTTCTCCTTTTCCTATGACACTGATACTGCTTACTATGAAGCAGACTTACTTGCATCAGGTTTATATAGTCGGATTTTACAAAATAACATTATAATTAAAAGTTTTGGACCAATAATCTAGACAGCATTGCAGACTTACATTCCCTCAACTTGATGAACCTTTTCCAATTCTTCACAGGAAATCTCGAGATTCTTTCTTTAAAATTTTGGTTTTAAAAACACCAGGTAAGAATTTTTAAGGTCAAACGGCAATTTTTTTTTGAAAGTTACAACGGAATCATTGCAGAATGACCAGCCGTTTCGAGACTTTAAATAAGCTGTATAATGTCCTGAAGTTGTTGAAGGACCATCATGATAGATAATTGCTACAGTTACAAAAGTCCTTCCTGATATTGAAAGCTGAGAAGCCACAAAATTTTTTATTAAAGTTGACAATTTTGATCCATCAGGCCTACATCGTTGCATCATTAAAATGACATACTGTCCATATCTACGTATAAGTAATGTTGACATCATTTCAGATTTACATTGGCTACACTCCATGTTGTGATCCGCTGCATTTACTAGCTTATTAAAGGAGACTGATTTACTGTCTGGCAAAGTTAAATATATAAATCTTTCTGAGTCTACACTAGTAGTACTTGATACCCTACAATTCTCGCAGTCATGCTGCCATTGATAAGAAAGCCCAAACAGGTGATCTACATCTACACCCTCAACTTGCAATATATCAAGCATATACATTAAAAACTCCTGACAATCTTGCTGATTATTTTCAGAGAAGTCTGTTTGACCTGAACATTCATCTAACAGATAACGAACTTCAGACACACTTTCTACTTTTGTTCGATCAGTGCTACATTTCTCGAAAACAGAATTCAACAAACAGCATAAAATTTGTTCAGAATTCAACAGAATCTGTTCTTTTAAACTCTCTAGTGAAAAGAGAACATTAACCACTACATTTGCATAGCAGTTGACACCAGAACTGTTTTCAAATTGAAAACCGACAACATCTTCAACAGAATCCACTTTCTTTCTGCTAACAATTTTCGGTTCATTGACTTTTAGTCTTTTTGCAACAACCTCCCTACTATTACTGCTATTTCTACGTTTCCGGCCTACCACACGTTTCTCAAACAAAGGATATTGAGGCAAATGTGGCGCATACTCTCTTCTTAACCTATTGTATTCCTTAACACAATCTAGATCCGCACAAATGTTTGTGACATCACAGTCAATCAAGTACAATCCCGATAAAGTTCTAACTCGTGACAATGCCACATATGCCATACCCTCCTTGAACACAGAACTGCCAATATTCACCAATGCACAGTCTACACTTAAACCTTGCGATTTATGGATTGTCACCGCATATGCCAAGCAAATAGGAAACTGTTTACGGCGAACATATAAGTCTTTAACAAGCAAAAACCTAGCAGAACAACGACCAATTTGCTGTACTTCCTCAATGCCATCAAATTTAATTCTTAAAAATTCTATTCCATCTCTATTTCTGTATTTCTCAAAATCAACAACATTACCCATTGATCCATTTACCAGACCTCTTTCTACATGTAAATTCCTTCTCAAAATGATTCGGCAATTTAAACACACATTCAAAGTCTTTTCAAAACCCGCTGTTTTAGATATAGTCTTCTCTAATGAATCCAATTTTGATTTCAAATTGTCTGACAAAATAATTGTTGATCCCATATGCTCTAATTTGTCGATAGCTTCAAGTTTCACAATCTCTTGCTTTTCTAAATTCAACATTTTGTTGTTGAAGAAGGCACATTCTGCAAGAGTTGGCATGAGACATATCCCGGATTTCTTCTCAGTAATTTTCTGAAAAATATTCTCAGGCACAATCTCTTGTGTGGGATATAAATTTGACAGTAATCGTGCATTTAAAGCTTCTTTCCCATGCTCAGTCACTTTTCCAATTCTAATATCTTGTAAAATATTCTTGTAATCTTCATCCTTTGCCTGACGCATATTTTGATGCAGTTCTGCATAATTAAAGTTTAACCATATATTGACGTTGCCAATGCTCCCTAGGCACTTCCTGGTATCTTCATGCGTGAGTATTTTGAACACAGGTTGACCTTTTACTGGTGTCAGCTGCAGAAGATCTCCGAAAACAATGATGTGTTTCCCACCAAATAACACATCATATTCAGTTTTAAGTACTTCTTGCATTCTCAAATGCACAAAGGCAAGCATGACATTGGAAACCATGCTTACTTCGTCAATGATAAGTAGTTTCATTTTCCTCAAGACTCTTGAAACTTCACAGCAAGCATCTCCAGATAACTTGTTGTATTGTAATTTGTTGTCATGCTCCACCGGCAGCATCAGTAGACGATGCAAAGTAATACCTTTAATGTTATGTGCTGCCAGTCCAGTAGGAGCGGTGACAACACAAGACAGCGATGACTCAGTCCTTTCCTGCAAATAACAAGAGATTGCTTTAATGAGGAAACTTTTTCCAGTTCCCGCTTCTCCACTGACATACAGTCGGACAGGCTTCAACGATGTACATGAGCACTCGTTCTTCTCATGACTTAATCCGTGCTCAATTTCCTTGGTAACTTCATCATATATTTTCCTCTGCTCAACGTTGAGTTGTTTTTCCAAGTCTTCTAAGTTAACTGAATCCTCCTGAGCATGTGCCATGGCTCTTTCTACTTCATTCATAGCAGTGGCAGCTTCATTTTCGATAATAGGTCCTCCAAGTGGATTTTGACTCAATGAAACAGAACTCTGACTGTCCTGAGAACTGTCTCTGGCAATCTCGGCTGCAATCGTTGCTTCCTGCTCAATTTCCAAAGTTAGCATTTCTTGATATTTAGAAAAAGCAGGACATTCTATGGACTCCTTGGCTGCATTGAAAGAGTCTTCGTAACAGAGGAAATCTCCAAGCAGTTCCTCTTCTGCACGCCAAGGCTTGAAAAGTTGCAAAAGTGCTAAATAAAAAAACTCCTTTTTTTCTGGAGATTCACCACTCAATTTTCGATGGTTTACTAATTGGCATTTTCTTTGCTTGACCAGGCATCCCTCACTTCCAATTACAGCATACACTCCTTTCTCAATATCTTCTTTGATGTTCCTCTTGAATATATAATTTTGGAGAACCTCATATAGACAAACATTCTCAAGGTGACTGCTTCGATTTGGATAATATGTATCCAACATGTTGGTCTTCAAAATGTCGGTACTGTTTGGTTCCTTTTCTGCCAAATACTCAATTTCCCGGACAGGTTTTAGAACTCGATTTCGCGTTGCAGCAAGACCAAGACTCGCCCAAACGAGACTCCTGGATTTGGCATAGAGACTTGCTGAAGACAACCGGTCAGAACATTCGTAAGCTCCGATTTCTCGATGCGACAACATCTTCAGACTGAAACTGTACAACTTCTTGCTGAGGCTCTTTTCATGGGAAATGTCCTCCCACATATCCTTCAGTTCGGTCTTTTCTTTTTTGGTGATGTAAGATGTCACATACCGAGCCACAGCCATACAGTTGTCAGCCACAAACTGTATATCCATGTTAGCATTCCACATGGACAAAATCACTGGGTTGTAGTCATTGATGTACTTGGACTCTTCGTTCCTTTTCAAATTGTATGTATTCTTGGGTGATTTCCTCGTCACATTATGTCGCAGCGAAGACATCAAACTGTTCACTCTTCCTTTAGAAATCACCGGTCGTGGAAAGTTGAAACGACATTTGGTGTAGAACTTGTCCTTGTTTCTGAATTTACGACGACAGTACTTTCCACAACGATGGCTTTGGAAACGTAGAACTTGTTCTCTTAGACTTTTCTTCTCCGTTGCGTTTGGAACAGCACACGTAGAATACTGTTCGATGAAATTCATCACTAAGTCATCCGGATCTGTTCCAAATTTAGGTGCATCCTTGATCCACAACAACATATGTATATGAGGGGCACCTCTTGCTTGGTACTCCTTTCTCCAGAAGAAATCCAACACCTCTCCAAGAGGTGGATTCTTTTTATTTGTGATGAAAGACATCATAGCTTCAAATCTATGATTGAAGTACCTGCATACATTCACTGGATCCAAAGAACACAGTTCTCCAGGTGTCTTGAATTCAATGTTTTCAATATTTCCATTTGCCTCTCGTAGAAATTCAAGTAAGTCTTCCCAGCCATACTCGGCACAGCTCAGAGTGAGGAACCATGTTGGAGTTCCTAAGTTCCTCAGCATACATTTTAAATCACCATGACGACGGTACCAGTACTCATTAGTACCACGCTGACACGCCATGAGATTAATTAAGTGAGAATCCAAAATACTGTCTTGGACATTGACTTTATGCATAAAGTCACTTGCCGAGATGTTTCGCATCTGTATACCACTTTTTAAGATGTGGTTCACTGCATATGACAGTCCAGACAGATCGCTTTCAAACAGGAGATGAAACAAATAGGGAATGCATTGCCGAAACCTAGGATCTGCTGCATACAATCGTAAAGTCCGGTATTCAGACGCAGGAATTTGATGAGGTCGCTCATCATATCTTCCTCCTTGACCTGTGGGAAATAGCTGTGGGAAACACCGAGCTTCCAAACTTTCCTCCCAAACACTAATGGGACTCCCTTTGGCTTGTTTCATTTGAAACAACTCAATAGCATTCCCCATGACTTCCTTGGAATGCAAAGGATGAACACTATAATGTTCATATATTTCTTCACTTTTAGAGGCCTCTACTTTCTCAATTTGGCCAGCACACAAATCGCTATCCTCTTCATCACTTACTTCCTCTTCTGCAACATATACATTCTTATAGTACTTATTATTTTTCTTCAAATACACTGTTGCCTTTTTGACTTTCCTAACATCCACTAAATCTTGCCATATTTTCTTATTCTTTGTCGGAACCCCATTAACCAAGATAACCAGAGGTTCCTCTTCCACTTTTTCTATTCCAATGGTGTTAATGTTTTTGTTCAAATCTAGAGGCAAATAAACAACTCTTCCCTTTAATCCTCTCTGTAAATCTGCTGGAGGCAACTTCCCTGTCTTTGGCTCCATTCTTACAATAGCCTGAAAGGGATGGATACTTTGAATCAAAATAGATTCATAAGTATTTAAATCCTTCAATTCAGAAGGAATCTCAACCAATTCCAGATTATTATGAACTGCCCTAGCAGGCATCTGGTTTTGGTTTAATTTATTACAACAATAAGTACACACACGTTGATCCGATCCCAAATCAAAATAATTTTCTACCATCAAGTATGTGGCAAAATCCTTCCATTCACTATTATTTTCCCTTTCACTTTTTGCATACAAATCCACTACCTTAGTCTGATTCTTATAATAAGTGCGTCGACAACATACACAAGTGAAATTAGGCCTCTCACTTGATTTCATCTGAAACGTGGCAATTTCCTTCTGAAAATTATCTGTACTGGAAACCTGTACATTATCTTCCACATTACCCTCTACTTCAGGGTCAATTTGAACATTCTCATCTTTACTACCAAAGTAACAAAACTCAATTTCTTCACAAATATTCTTCACATCTATTTCAGAACCATGCAAAAGAGCAGCACATAATTGTTTAAGCATAATTGCTGGACTCTTAGCATAATACAACATTCTCACTAATTTTCTCACTTTATTATGATGCACTGCTAGCATCCTGAAATGATGAAAAACACTCTGGCATACTCTCCTGGAAAGACAAGCCAGTGAATGACCACGCAAACCTGTCATTTGTCTCACTCTGCAAGGATCTAAATCTTGCAACAACTTCATTTTCTGCTTCAAACTTTTCATATTAAATGTCCGTATAAAATCACAAAGCAAATTGATGGAAACCTGTCGCACACTGCAAATAGAACTACACTTCCAAATGTACACAGGACCCTTAGGACGTCTTCCTAAAACCTCATCACTTAGCGCCTCTTCTGTCTCTGTTGTCACAAGTTGTTCTTTTTCAACTGGACAACCATCCTTCACTTCATAAGCTCGACCACTGATGTCAACTGCATGCACCAAATCATTATCCTGAAAATAAGTCTCCTCATTAAAAAATGCCTCAGAACTTGAACTATGCATCCATTCTCCGGAAAAAACTTCACAAAAGTTAGTACGATTTACTACTCTCTTCCATCTACTTTTTGTTTTGAAATCAGAAATTACCTTGCTTAGTTTCCTAATTCTATTGATTACCAAAATAAACAACTTTCGCTTAATTTCAAAAGCATGATCAATAATTTTCTCTACATTTTTCTTCTTCTTATAAAATGCCGCTTTCTGTTGGCCTTTCTTTTTAATATTTTTCAATAAATTAACTAATATCCTATTACGGAACATCCGATTTCGAATGTCCCTAAACTGTTGTTTCCTTCTACTATCATGCACAGAGTTATCTCTTCCTCTACCAGTAACATTTGTAATGGGTCTCTCCTTTCCATTTAAATTACTTTTCTTTTTGTGAACTGAAACATTTTTTTGAGCAAAACTTTTTTTACTACAAATATTTCTTAAGAATGATTTCGTGCTCTTACCCGGACCTTTCTTGGTGTTTTGACAAGTATTTGGGGAAGAGGACTGCTGCAATAAAACATCATCCTGCTGTCTTTGACGTTTTCTAGCCTTTCTTATTCTACTTTTGGAAGGCATTTTCCAAACTATCAAAGAATCTGCAGTTGAATCTGTGGAAAAATATAATATAAAATGTTATTAACCACTATTACCAAACAGTAAATAAATAACAGTCATCTAAAACTTAATGCCGTACTAATTATTTAACATAGCAAATATTTTCCACCAGCACTGCATCACAAAAATGACACTCAATGGTACAAAACAGGCATACAACACTCATAAATCACTCCCTAATATTTTAAATCATTAATTCAGGATGACGATAAGATGTAGCCTATCTAAAGATTTGTTTAGGCCCAGATCTTTAGACTGGGGTGAATGTGTGTCATTGATCCACATTCAGTCAATCACCTGTTTTGTTTATTTGAGGTGAGGCCAACACATGGTTACAGATAAGATTATCACTGAAAAAAACCAAGGTAAAAAAACATGTGAAAGCCTACCAATGAAGTAAATCATTACATGAAAACCAATACATTTCTGGAAATATGCACTACTAGTGCTTCATAATATGTTTTGGGTCATATTTATAAGGCATTTGAGTGTCTAGTATGCTATTTTACGTTGTTCATGGTGCAAATTTATTGTAAATACGCTCCCACCTGCGATTGGCAAATTTAGATTTTGATTATGGGAGTTAGATAGGCATGTTAATAATTTCCCAAAAATGGTGTATAACCCCAAACAACCTTTGAAGCAAATGCTCTTAGCCATGTTATACACCTCCCATTGGATAACATGGCTAAGAAGTGCTTGCAAATGTGAAAAAAACCAGCCGCAATGCATGAATATCGCAGAAAAGTCAGCGATATTCATACATTTTCCAGCAAATGCTCTTAGCCATGTTATCCACTTCCTATTAAATAACATGGCTAAGAACTGCTCAGGGCACCATGAGGAACGCTTTCCATTTAAAAAGGGAAAAATAACATCATAGACACTAAAATGCCTTCTAAATATGACCCCAAACAACCTATGAAGCTCTAACAGTACATATCCTGAAATTTAATTGATTTCAAAATTCGTTTTTAAACACAGCATATAAATCAATTGTATACCTGCATTCATGAAGAAATGACTAAAAATGTCCTTGACACACATGATTGTGTTTTCTGGAATGCCCTAGCACCATTTTTGAGACACTATTAACATGGCTAGGTAACTCCCATAATCAAAATTTAAATTTGCCAAGCGCAAGTGGGAGCGTATTTACAAGACACTTGCCCCAAGAGGAACGCTTTCCATTTAGAAAGGTAAACATAACATCAAAGACACTAAAATGCCTTCTAAATATAGCCCCAAACAACCTATGAAGCTCTAAAAGTACATATCAAGAAATGTAATTGTTTATCACAAATGCGATTAAAAACAGCCGCAATGCATGAATATCGCTGAAAAGTCAACGATATTCATGCATTATCCAACAAATGCTCTTAGCCATGTTATCCACCTCCCTTTGGATAACAAGGCTAAGAACTGCTCGCAAATTTGAAAAAAAACGGCCGCAATGCATGAATATCGCAGAAAAGTCAGCGATATTCATGCATTTTCCAGCAAATGCTCTTAGCCATGTTATCCACTTCCTATTACATTAAATGGCTAAGAACTGCTCAGGGCCCCATGAGGAACGCTTTCCATTTAAAAAGGGAAAAATAACATCAAAGACACTAAAATGCCTTCTAAAAACGACCCCAAACAACCTATGAAGCTCTAACAGTACATATCCTGAAATTTAATTGATTTCAAAATTCGTTTTTAAACACAGCATATAAATCAATTGTATACCTGCATTCATGAAGAAATGACTAAAAATGTCCTTGACACACATGATTGTGTTTTCTGGAATGCCCTAGCACCATTTTTGAGACACTATTAACATGGCTAGGTAACTCCCATAATCAAAATTTAAATTTGCCAAGCGCAAGTGGGAGCGTATTTACAAGACACTTGCCCCAAGAGGAACGCTTTCCATTTAGAAAGGTAAACATAACATCAAAGACACTAAAATGCCTTCTAAATATAGCCCCAAACAACCTATGAAGCTCTAAAAGTACATATCAAGAAATGTAATTGTTTATCACAAATGCGATTAAAAACAGCCGCAATGCATGAATATCGCTGAAAAGTCAACGATATTCATGCATTATCCAACAAATGCTCTTAGCCATGTTATCCACCTCCCTTTGGATAACAAGGCTAAGAACTGCTCGCAAATTTGAAAAAAAACGGCCGCAATGCATGAATATCGCAGAAAAGTCAGCGATATTCATGCATTTTCCAGCAAATGCTCTTAGCCATGTTATCCACTTCCTATTACATTAAATGGCTAAGAACTGCTCAGGGCCCCATGAGGAACGCTTTCCATTTAAAAAGGGAAAAATAACATCAAAGACACTAAAATGCCTTCTAAATATGACCCCAAACAACCTATGAAGCTCTAACAGTACATATCCTGAAATTTAATTGATTTCAAAATTCGTTTTTAAACACAGCATATAAATCAATTGTATACCTGCATTCATGAAGAAATGACTAAAAATGTCCTTGAGACACATGAAAGTGTTTTCTGGAATACCCTAGCACCATTTTTGGGACACTATTAACATGTCTAGGTAACTCCCACAATCAAAATCTAAATTTGCCAAGCGCAAGTGGGAGCGTATTTACAAGACACTTGCCCCAAGAGGAACACTTTCCATTTAAAAAGGTAAACATAACATCGCAGAAAAGTCAGCAATATTCATGCACTTTCCAGCAAATGCTCTTAGCCATGTTATCCACTTCCTATTAAATAACATGGCTAAGAACTGCTCAGGGCCCCATGAGGAACGCTTTCCATTTAAAAAGGGAAAAATAACATCAAAGACACTAAAATGCCTTCTAAATATGACCCCAAACAACCTATGAAGCTCTAGCAGTACATATCCAGAAATGTAATTGATTTCAAAATTCGTTTTTAAACACAGCATATAAATCAATTGTATACCTGCATTCATGAAGAAATGACTAAAAATGTCCTTGAGACACATGAAAGTGTTTTCTGCAATTCCCTAGCACCATTTTTGGGACACTATTAACATGGCTAGGTAACTCCCATAATCAAAATCTAAATTTGCCAAGCACAAGTGGGAGCGTATTTACAAGACACTTGCCCCATGAGGAACACTTTACATTTTAAAAGGAAAACATAACATCTTAGACACTCAAATACCTTATAAATATGGCTCAGAACAACCTATGAAGCTCTAGCAGTACATATCCAGAAATGTAATTGATTTCTTAAATCGTTTTTAAAAGCAACATATCTGTTTCAGCTTACATAACAGACCATGGAATGGGCTCCATGTACCACAATAACTTGTGTTACTGCATACCAGAATGTTACACCAAATATGCAATTACAATTTCTCTATAATACTAATTCTATTACTATATCACTAGAGACAAAACCACATTTTAAAAACACAGCTTTCTTCATCATTTTCTCCTTAAATCATACTATTCTCTATCTAAATTAAATAAATCTTTTCTCACCTTAGCAAATATTTTTTGAGTTCTGAAAACAGTCTCAGAAATACACCAAATTGTCTTCAGCAGAAGAAAAAGGATGCACTCCAAAGGCTGCAGCTATTGAAAGCACAGAAATACAGATATTCTTTTCACATATCTCTCATATTAGCCAATCATACCTCTTCCCTCACTTTTTTCAAATCAAAACCCTTCCCCCCTCTGCCCTGTCTGCCTTGTTTCCATAGCAACCACCTCCTGGAAGACCTCTCATGTTTGCAAATTCACACAACAATGTTTCAATTGAACTCTGAACTCTCAGTGCACCTGCGTATCCAGTGCAATCTTTCATTAAATGTTTCTTCCTTGACCATTCAAACTACATCTTTCAAAGAACACATCCATGCACCCTAACTTTCTGTTTTCAGAAATGGAAATGCACCAATCACTGCTAATGAATCATTAGCATTGGAAATCCACAGTTTTTTTTCTTTAGAAACTCCTACTGTTTCAACTGCCCTTTCATTACCACACTTCATCTGACTGCAGAACAACCTTCTCCCACCATGTTTAAGGTCTGGATTGTTGGACATAGTTACATCCACTGGGCTCAAAGGTATGCTGAGAGCAGAAATTTACCTAACCTCAATTTACAAGATGTGGAAATTAAGTGGTTGGGCCAAAGAGGATTAAAATGTCACCAATTGATACCATTGGTGAAAACCTTTATGCATTTGCCAAAACCTGACCTGTTAATAGTGCACTGTGGAGGCAATGATTTGGGCACTTTGACAGGGGTAGGTCTGGAAATGCTTTTAAAGGACACCTTTGAGCAATTAATGGCACTTTTTCCTCAAACTGCCTTGGTATATTCCAATATATGCCAAAGACAGAAATGGAGGTGGTCCAACCAATTTTGTCCACAAATTGAGAAAGCGAGGAAGCATGTAAACAAATCTGTTTCAGCTTACATGAGAGACCATGGAATGGGCTCTCTGTACAACAATAACTTGTGTTACTACATGCAAGATATCTACAGAGGAGATGGAGTTCACTTCTCAGATGAGGGCAACAGAATTTTCATTCTGAATTTAAGACTGTGCATTGGTACCTACTTATAAGTACCTAAATGTACCATAAACCCAAAAGCTCTTCTCAGAGCTACCCTACATCTGATCACTCACAATTATTATTTTTCTCTAACTTTTTTCACGAATTTTCCACAAAATTCGCTCCCCGGAGCGCTACCCGGTTCGCTAACCGAAAGCTAACCTCGCGGAATTTTTTTAAAAAAAGTTTTTTTTCCGCACATATAAGCCTCCTCAGCCACGCTCAGAAAACCTAGGGGGTCAAGATAAGTCTACCATGACCCCTTCTACCCATTCTAAACATTATTTGCCCTCCATCTTGTATCTTAATGCGACCGAAACACAAAATGGTGGACTCCCGTGACGCTTAAGGTTCGCTAACCGGGCCGCTTCCCGGAAAGCGGTCCTAAAAAAAGGCGGGAAAGTAATTTACAGAAAAACGACTAGAGACACTCTCACCAAATATAGATTAGCTCATACTACATAACAATCCCTTCCATTCTCACAAATTTCATTGAAATTCCATTTAGCCATTTAGCCTGTAGACCTCTCCAAGTACCGTGAGGTAAATTACTTCACAAAACACATCTGAATTGTTGGAATTGACAACCAATGAAAATGTTACTTTCATTTTCTACTTTTATTACCTGACATTTGATTGGTTATATACCTGTATATATATAAAGGGAGAGAAGGAAACACAGCCATTTTGACTACTACTTGTTGTTGTATATATCATTTAGAATATCACTAATAACATCAACTTGTTTCTAAAGGTAAGTTGTTATTTTTAAAACTGAAGTATATTGTGCACTATAAGTAAATATGGTAAACTTTTTCAGATAGTTATATACTATCCCTCTGTAAGAGTTAGACATTGAGAAAGGCTTCTTTATTATAATTATGGACTGATTTAGGTTTCTGTGGTATAATTATGAATTTACTTAGGCTTCTTCACAGGCACTTTTTAATAGTACTACTTCACGCCTGAAACCATACAGTCCCCATAGATTACTTCTCTGTTATAAACTCACAAGTGACTGTCTGAACTTAAACCCAACAGTGCCCTATCTCTACTGACATATTTATTTTTTATGCAAATTACAGCAATAAAATGGAAGGTGAGCAGAATGTTTCCTTCGAAATTGTTCTGGAGAACAACACAGAAAAAGTTATTGAGGACAATGATGACTCAGATTTCATGGATGAATCACGGGACCATGAATTAGTTCAATGTGTAGAATCTGTGGATCATTTACTGCATTATGATGACGGTCAAATGTTGGAACTTATGTTCACTGAACAAGAACACATATCAGACAGTGAAATGCTAGACGTTGTATTAAATTTTGAAAAACAATCCGAAAAATAAAATTGTATGTAATATTAAAAAATTGTTTGAGTCTTAAATCATTTTTATATGTAATTCATAAACTAGTTAAATGTTAGAAATGTTATTAAATTTTGAAACACAATCACAATAATAAATAATTGCTTAAAAAATAAAAAAAATAAAAAATAATCAACAAAACCAACAAATAATTAACATACAGTATTAGAAAAGTCTTTTATTCTTTTATCCATAAAGTTCGCTGCCCAGAACGCTTCCCGGTTCGCGAACTTGGCGCTTACCACGCAAAAAAATATATTTTATTTTTTTTTGGACCCTCCTGGGCCCTTTTAAACCCTCCACATAAAACCTAGGGGGTCAACGAGGATCTACTATGCCCCCTTATGGTAATTTCCCCCTTTGTTTTGGCCTCCTCTTGTCTCTCGATCCTACCGAGAGACAAGATGGCGGCCGCTCCGGACTGTTTAGAATGTTGACAGACACCGGAGGGCCAATCAGCTTCGCATCGCAAAGTTCCGATACGCGAAAGGTTCGCTAACCGGATCGCTGCCCGGAGCGCTGTTACAGATATATATCTTGATTTAAACGTTAATTTCTCAAAATCCACTGAAGCACATATATTGAGACCTAGCAAAGGCACATCGGGCTAACAGTCCCTACAATTTTGCCAAGTTTTGTGAAAATCCATTCAGCCGTTCGGGCTAAAAGTGAGTCCAACCGCCCTATGGAAATTAACATGGGAAAAAGGTGTTTTGGGACCCCCCTTTTTTCTCGGCCCCCCCTCCACAAAACCCCCCCAAATTTTCAAGGGCTGCTCAGAAACAAAATGTGCAATTTTCCTGAAAATTTCAGCCAATTCCGTCCAGAAACGCCAAAGTTATTAGGCATAGAATTTTCAGAAATCCCATAGGGAAAAAATCCTAACTATATATACCTACTGGCGACCGCCAGTAGGTAATATATGTATATATATATTACCTACTGGCGATAGCCAGTAGGTATATATAGTTAGGATTTTTTTCCTATGGGATTTTTGAAAATTCTATGTCGAATAACTTTGGCGTTTGAGGACAGAATTGGCTGAAATTTTCAGGAAAATGGAACATTTTGTTTCTGAGCAGCCCCTGAAAATTTGGGGGGGTTTCGTCAAGGGGGGGCCGAGAAAAAAAGGGGGTCCCAAAACGTGTTTTTCCCATGCAATTTTCCATAGGGCGGTTGGCCTCACTTTTAGCCTGAACGGCTGAATGGATTTACACCAAACTTGGCAAAATTGTAGGGACTGGTAGCCCGATGTGCCTTTGCTATGTCTCAAGATATAGGCTCCAGTGGTTTTTACGAAAATTAACTTTGAAAAATATATATTGGGCTACATTGGGCTATATATATGTTGGAGCCCAAATGTAGCCCAATGTAGCCCAATGTAGCCCAATGTAGCCCAAAGATGGCCACCAGAGACAAAAAAAACAAATGTAGCCCAAATATCAGCCAGATGTAGCCCAACTATAGCCCAATGACAGAATGTCCCAGAGTGTTCTAAAGAACAACTAGAGTGCTAACAGTCCTACTTATTACAAAGGTATGGCACACCTGAAGCCATCTTGATTGGAATAAAGTGGTAACTCTTAAAACATTTAATTTAAAAAGGAACAAAATGAGGGGGTTCATTTTGCCATAGAAAGTATGATTAGCGAATATATGACGAAATCCCGCATACCATCAGTCCGCAAAAAAAATCCTGCATGTACTATTAGGCCGCAAATTAAAATAACGAAAACTTTTAGAACGAATATGCCTTTAGCATACACTAAACAACTAAACTACCCTAAACCCTAAAACACTACCCCCAGCATGACCCTACACTACACAAACAGTACAACACTACCCTAAACCCTAAAACACTACCCCCAGCATGACCCTACACTACGCAAACACTACAACACTACCCAAAACCCTAAAACACTACACCCCAGCATGACCCTACACTACGCAAACACTACAACACTACCCTAAACCCTAAAACACTACCCCCAGCATGACCCTATACTACGCAAACACTACAACACAACCCTAAACCCTAAAACACTACCCCCAGCATGACCCTACACTACGCAAACACTACAACACAACCCTAAACCCTAAAACACTACCCCCAGCATGACCCTACACTACGTAAACACTACAACACTACCCTAAACCCTAAAACACTACCCCCAGCATGACCCTACACTACGCAAACACTGCAACACTACCCAAAACCCTAAAACACTACACCCCAGCATGACCCTACACTACGCAAACACTGCAACACTACCCTAAACCCTAAAACACTACCCCCAGCATGACCCTACACTACGCAAACACTACAACACTACCCAAAACCCTAAAACACTACACCCCAGCATGACCCTACACTACGCAAACACTGCAACACTACCCTAAACCCTAAAACACTACCCCCAGCATGACCCTACACTACGCAAACACTACAACACTACCCTAAACCCTAAAACACTACCCCCCCGCATGACCCTACACTACGCAAACACTACAACACTACCCAAAACCCTAAAACACTACCCCCAGCATGACCCTACACTACGCAAACACTACAACACTACCCAAAACCCTAAAACACTACCCCCAGCATGACCCTTCACTACGCAAACACTACAACACTACCCAAAACCCTAAAACACTACACCCCAGCATGACCCTACACTACGCAAACACTACAACACTACCCAAAACCCTAAAACACTACACCCCAGCATGACACTACACTACGCAAACACTACAACACTACCCAAAACCCTAAAACACTACCCCCAGCATGACCCTACACTACGCAAACACTACAACACTACCCAAAACCCTAAAACACTACCCCCAGCATGACCCTACACTACGCAAACACTACAACACTACCCAAAACCCTAAAACACTACCCCCAGCATGACCCTACACTACGTAAACACTACAACACTACCCTAAACCCTAAAACACTACCCCCAGCATGACCCTACACTACGCAAACACTGCAACACTACCCAAAACCCTAAAACACTACACCCCAGCATGACCCTACACTACGCAAACACTACAACACTACCCAAAACCCTAAAACACTACACCCCAGCATGACACTACACTACGCAAACACTACAACACTACCCAAAACCCTAAAACACTACCCCCAGCATGACCCTACACTACGCAAACACTACAACACTACCCAAAACCCTAAAACACTACCCCCAGCATGACCCTACACTACGCAAACACTACAACACTACCCAAAACCCTAAAACACTACCCCCAGCATGACCCTACACTACGCAAACACTACAACACTACCCAAAACCCTAAAACACTACCCCCAGCATGGCCCTACACTACGCAAACACTACAACACTATCCTAAACCCTAAAACACTACGCCCAGCATGACCCTACACTACGCAAACACTACAACACTACCCTAAACCCTAAAACACTAGCCCCAGCATGACCCTACACTACGCAAACACTACAACACAACCCTAAACCCTAAAACACTACCCCCAGCATGACCCTACACTACGCAAACACTACAACACTACCCTAAACCCTAAAACACTACCCTCAGCATGACCCTACACTACGCAAACACTACAACACAACCCTAAACCCTAAAACACTACCCCCAGCATGACCCTACACTAAACAACCACCACAACTCTACACTACACTAACACAACACTACACTACACAACACTACACTACACTACACAATCACTAACCCACGAAAAAATTAACACAAACCCACTTACCTCTCTCGTCATCGTGGTTTTCACAACGCAAATGCATTTACCATATATGCCTTTAAAACGTAATTCTTTGTAAAGGCATGCGCGATAAATGCACATGCGTTTTGAAAAAATGCGGGATAATGGTATGCGAGGTCAATGACCTTGCGGGATAATGGTATGCGGACTGAAAGTCTGCGGGATAAAAAATGCGGGAAAATGGCTGCAAACCATGATTAGCAGCAGACTTCCCTGGTGAGCACTAGCTTTACTACAGTGATCTAATGAGCAACTAGAGTGCTAACATTCAGAATTTATGGCAAATGTGTGAAACATCTGAATGCCTTCTTGATAGAACCAAAGTAAACAAGCATTGAAAATGCAATAGATCTCGCCCTCGTTTAAGTTAAAGCCATTCTGTTTGTAATGAGGTGGCTTTTTAGCTTTGCTTTTATTAGTGTTTTTAAAACTTTCATGTAAATAACATGCATATGTATGCATATATGTATATGTATGCATGCATTTATATTTATATAGATATGCAGATTATATATGTTTATATATGTATATTACCTACTGGCGATAGCCAGTGGGTATATATAGTTAGGATTTTTTCTCTATGGGATTTCTGAAAATTCTATGTCTAATAACTTTGGCGTTTGTGGACGGAATTGGCTGAAATTTTCAGGAAAATGGCACATTTCGTTTCTGAGCAGCCCCTGAAAATTTGGGGGGGGTTTCGTCAAGGGGGGGCCGAGAAACAAGGTGGGTCCCAAAACACGTTTTTCCCATTCATTTTTCCATAGGGCGGTTGGACTCACTTTTAGCTCGAACGGCTGAATAGATTTACATGAAACTTGGCAAAATTGTAGATATGGTTTGCCCGACGTGCCTTTGCTATGTCTCAATATATGTGCTCCAGTGGATTTTGAGAAATTAACGTTTAAAAAAAAAATATATCTGTGACAGCGCTCCGGTTAGCGCCCCGGTTTGCGTACCTGACGCGTAACGGAACTTCGCGAAGCGAAGCTGATTGGCTCTCCGGTGTCTGTCAACACTCTAAACAGTCCGGAGCGGCCGCCATCTTGTCTCTCGGTACGATCGAGAGACAAGATGTTGTGAAAAACGAAGGGGGAAATGAAGGAAAGGGGGCAAGGTAGACCACTCCTGACCCCCTTGGATTGATGAGGGGGATATTAAAGTGCCCCGAGGGTCAAAAAAAAAATAAATTTTTTTTGCGATTTTACGCCGTAGAGGCGCGTCCCGGTACGCGAACCGGGCAGCTCACCGGGCAGCTCACCGGGCAGCTAACCGGCAGCGTAGCTGTCAACATTGTAAACAGTCCGGAGCGGCCGCCATCTTGTCTCTCGGTAGGTTCGAGAGACAAGATGTGGTGAAAAAAGAAGGGGGAAATGAAGGAAAGGGGGCAAGGTAAACCCCTCCTGACCCCCTAGGATTGATGAGGGGGATATTAAAGTCCCCCGGGATTTTTCGCGGTAGAGGCGCTTCCCGGTACGCGAACCGGGTAGCTAACCGGCAGCGTAACGGGAGTCCGCCATCTTGTGTTTTTGGAGCGTCCGGTTCGCGTACCGGGTAGCGTCCCGGTAAGCGTAACAAGGGGAAAACCAAGAGAAACAGTAAAAAAAAAATTAAGGGAATAGATTTCCAGCAAACTTGACAAAATTGTAGGGACTGTTTGTTTGATGTGCCTTTGCAAGGCCTCAAGATATGTGCACGTGTGGATTTTGTCTAATTAAGGTTAAAAAAAATATATATATCTGTAAGCGTGCTCCGGCACGCTTACGTTACGGGTTTTGTTTGCGCTGCAGAGCCGATACATCACGGTTATGCGACGCGTCATGAGGCGTCTCACGTGGCTACGTGATACGTCACGTAATAAAGAATATATTTTACAGCTATAGATATTAGCTTTTAAAAAACCAATGAAATTCACCGAAAAAACCATAGGTTATAGACCATATATAGTTAGGAATTTGCATTTACAAAACCTTGAAAATTCACTGAAAAAACCATAGGTTAGAGACCATATATAGTTAGCTGGACATTTTATTGACATAAAACCAATGAAATTCCATATATAGTTAGTTGCACTAACTATATATCGCGCACCCGCAATCCACTGCTGATGATGTCACATATTACATCATTCATGACATGGTCAGTGACATCACTGATGACATCACTGATGACATCTCAAATGACATCACTGATGACATCACTGATGACATCTCAAATGACATCACTGATGACATCATGACACACCAATACCAGTTACTACATACGCACTCACTGATTCCTACGTCTACACACACATTCACTCATTCACCCATACAATCACTCATACATACAGTCACTCATTATTACAACACTATCATATGCACTCATACACCTATGCAGACACTCACACACTGCTACTCATCCATGGAGTTACTCACACATCTAGTCAGTCCTGTAAAGAATCAATCACACTTCAATTTCCTCATCTATACAGTTAAACACAGAACACCATACTTCAGTGACATCACTGATGACATCACTGATGACATCTCAAATGACATCACTGATGACATCTCAAATGACATCACTGATGACATCATGACACACCAATACCAGTTACTACATACGCACTCACTGATTCCTACGTCTACACACACATTCACTCATTCACCCATACAATCACTCATACATACAGTCACTCATTATTACAAGACTATCATATGCACTCATACACCTAGTCAGTCGTGTGAAGAATCAATCACACTTCGATTTCCTCATCTATACAGTTAAACACAGAACACCATACTTTTCACACATATACTAACACATACTTACTCTCTTATACAATCACTGATACAAGTACACATTGATATGCACAGAGTCACACACCTCCCAGCCAGCCACACACACACTCAGTCTTCCATACATCCACTCATTCTTCAATATGTAAAACATATTTAAACTTTACAAAAACACACAGACACTAGATGATGTCATCAGTGATGTCATTTGAGATGTCATCAGTGATGTCATCAGTGATGTCATTTGAGATGTCATCAGTGATGTCATCAGTGATGTCACTGACCATGTCATGAATGATGTAATATGTGACATCATCAGCAGTGGATTGCGGGTGCGCGATATATAGTTAGTGCAACTAACTATATATGGAATTTCATTGGTTTTATGTCAATAAAATGTCCAGCTAACTATATATGGTCTCTAACCTATGGTTTTTTCAGTGAATTTTCAAGGTTTTGTAAATGCAAATTCCTAACTATATATGGTCTATAACCTATGGTTTTTTCGGTGAATATATATATATATATATAATCACAAAACGATCCTTCAAGCCTGAGAGCGCTCAGCAGTGTGTGCTCGGCCCAGGGGCTGGATCATAGCCCAGTATTAATTTTTAGAACAAAGAGGGCGGCACAACTGGATACTTTTTACAAAGCTTTAATCACACAAACACTCCACCGACGCGTTTCAGCCTCACGGCTTTTCTCACGGTCGACCGTGAGAAAAGCCGTGAGGCTGAAACGCGTCGGTGGAGTGTTCTCTCCGTCTTGAGGGGGCAAATGGACACGAACGAGCTTAAGGGCATTTGCAGGGGTTGCCCTTTTGAACACTCTATGCAGAAACTGGATGCAGGGCAGGGAGACGAACGTGATGTGCCTTCTTCCACTTGGTTTTAAATTTGGATCCATTTCGCCAGGATACAATCCCTACCTGACTCGGACTACAGTTCCCATAAAAACGCCACAGATGCTAACGCCTAGGGGGCGGGGACTGTGCAATTAATTAGTGTGAATCCTGGCAGATGACGCACAAGCCACTGAAGAAGAGAGCTAGTCTCTTGAAATGCATTTGGCAGCTGACTTACCTTGAAGACCGTCGCCTTTGAATTCCTGCTGGCAGGTTCATGCAAAATAAAGAGTTCTTCATGGAGTTCGTGTGTGGCAGTTTCCTAAATGGGTTCCCTCACTGTGTTGAATGTAAACGGCCGCCCGGTCGTGGAAACTGCTCGCTGCTACAACAGAGCCAGCTCTCCGTCTTGAGGGGGCAAATGGACACGAACGAGCTTAAGGGCATTTGCAGGGGTTGCCCTTTTGAACACTCTATGCAGAAACTGGATGCAGGGCAGGGAGACGAACGTGATGTGCCTTCTTCCACTTGGTTTTAAATTTGGATCCATTTCGCCAGGATACAATCCCTACCTGACTCGGACTACAGTTCCCATAAAAACGCCACAGATGCTAACGCCTAGGGGGCGGGGACTGTGCAATTAATTAGTGTGAATCCTGGCAGATGACGCACAAGCCACTGAAGAAGAGAGCTAGTCTCTCGAAATGCATTTGGCAGCTGACTTACCTTGAAGACCGTCGCCTTTGAATTCCTGCTGGCAGGTTCATGCAAAATAAAGAGTTCTTCATGGAGTTCGTGTGTGGCAGTTTCCTAAATGGGTTCCCTCACTGTGTTGAATGTAAACGGCCGCCCGGTCGTGGAAACTGCTCGCTGCTACAACAGAGCCAGCTCTCCGTCTTGAGGGGGCAAATGGACACGAACGAGCTTAAGGGCATTTGCAGGGGTTGCCCTTTTGAACACTCTATGCAGAAACTGGATGCAGGGCAGGGAGACGAACGTGATGTGCCTTCTTCCACTTGGTTTTAAATTTGGATCCATTTCGCCAGGATACAATCCCTACCTGACTCGGACTACAGTTCCCATAAAAACGCCACAGATGCTAACGCCTAGGGGGCGGGGACTGTGCAATTAATTAGTGTGAATCCTGGCAGATGACGCACAAGCCACTGAAGAAGAGAGCTAGTCTCTCGAAATGCATTTGGCAGCTGACTTACCTTGAAGACCGTCGCCTTTGAATTCCTGCTGGCAGGTTCATGCAAAATAAAGAGTTCTTCATGGAGTTCGTGTGTGGCAGTTTCCTAAATGGGTTCCCTCACTGTGTTGAATGTAAACGGCCGCCCGGTCGTGGAAACTGCTCGCTGCTACAACAGAGCCAGCTCTCCGTCTTGAGGGGGCAAATGGACACGAACGAGCTTAAGGGCATTTGCAGGGGTTGCCCTTTTGAACACTCTATGCAGAAACTGGATGCAGGGCAGGGAGACGAACGTGATGTGCCTTCTTCCACTTGGTTTTAAATTTGGATCCATTTCGCCAGGATACAATCCCTACCTGACTCGGACTACAGTTCCCATAAAAACGCCACAGATGCTAACGCCTAGGGGGCGGGGACTGTGCAATTAATTAGTGTGAATCCTGGCAGATGACGCACAAGCCACTGAAGAAGAGAGCTAGTCTCTCGAAATGCATTTGGCAGCTGACTTACCTTGAAGACCGTCGCCTTTGAATTCCTGCTGGCAGGTTCATGCAAAATAAAGAGTTCTTCATGGAGTTCGTGTGTGGCAGTTTCCTAAATGGGTTCCCTCACTGTGTTGAATGTAAACGGCCGCCCGGTCGTGGAAACTGCTCGCTGCTACAACAGAGCCAGCTCTCCGTCTTGAGGGGGCAAATGGACACGAACGAGCTTAAGGGCATTTGCAGGGGTTGCCCTTTTGAACACTCTATGCAGAAACTGGATGCAGGGCAGGGAGACGAACGTGATGTGCCTTCTTCCACTTGGTTTTAAATTTGGATCCATTTCGCCAGGATACAATCCCTACCTGACTCGGACTACAGTTCCCATAAAAACGCCACAGATGCTAACGCCTAGGGGGCGGGGACTGTGCAATTAATTAGTGTGAATCCTGGCAGATGACGCACAAGCCACTGAAGAAGAGAGCTAGTCTCTCGAAATGCATTTGGCAGCTGACTTACCTTGAAGACCGTCGCCTTTGAATTCCTGCTGGCAGGTTCATGCAAAATAAAGAGTTCTTCATGGAGTTCGTGTGTGGCAGTTTCCTAAATGGGTTCCCTCACTGTGTTGAATGTAAACGGCCGCCCGGTCGTGGAAACTGCTCGCTGCTACAACAGAGCCAGCTCTCCGTCTTGAGGGGGCAAATGGACACGAACGAGCTTAAGGGCATTTGCAGGGGTTGCCCTTTTGAACACTCTATGCAGAAACTGGATGCAGGGCAGGGAGACGAACGTGATGTGCCTTCTTCCACTTGGTTTTAAATTTGGATCCATTTCGCCAGGATACAATCCCTACCTGACTCGGACTACAGTTCCCATAAAAACGCCACAGATGCTAACGCCTAGGGGGCGGGGACTGTGCAATTAATTAGTGTGAATCCTGGCAGATGACGCACAAGCCACTGAAGAAGAGAGCTAGTCTCTCGAAATGCATTTGGCAGCTGACTTACCTTGAAGACCGTCGCCTTTGAATTCCTGCTGGCAGGTTCATGCAAAATAAAGAGTTCTTCATGGAGTTCGTGTGTGGCAGTTTCCTAAATGGGTTCCCTCACTGTGTTGAATGTAAACGGCCGCCCGGTCGTGGAAACTGCTCGCTGCTACAACAGAGCCAGCTCTCCGTCTTGAGGGGGCAAATGGACACGAACGAGCTTAAGGGCATTTGCAGGGGTTGCCCTTTTGAACACTCTATGCAGAAACTGGATGCAGGGCAGGGAGACGAACGTGATGTGCCTTCTTCCACTTGGTTTTAAATTTGGATCCATTTCGCCAGGATACAATCCCTACCTGACTCGGACTACAGTTCCCATAAAAACGCCACAGATGCTAACGCCTAGGGGGCGGGGACTGTGCAATTAATTAGTGTGAATCCTGGCAGATGACGCACAAGCCACTGAAGAAGAGAGCTAGTCTCTCGAAATGCATTTGGCAGCTGACTTACCTTGAAGACCGTCGCCTTTGAATTCCTGCTGGCAGGTTCATGCAAAATAAAGAGTTCTTCATGGAGTTCGTGTGTGGCAGTTTCCTAAATGGGTTCCCTCACTGTGTTGAATATATATATATATATATATATATATATACCTAAAATAATGTTTTATATGATGTGACACATCAAAAGTAAAAAAAATTTTTTTTTAAATGAAACAAAATTTGTAAAACAAGTAACCCTTCTGTGTGGAGGTGGAGAATAATGTTTATTATGCCCCATGTTTGAGCTTTTAGAAGCCACTTTTTAAAGAAATGTAGGTCTTGAGGGAATGTTACTCTTCTAATATTGCTTTGTTTTTCCCCCTGCTCCCTGACCTTTTAAGTTACCTTCCTAGGGGGTTGCCTTGCTAATCCATGTTTGAAGTTTTACTCATCTTATTCTGTGTAACAAGACAAGTTAAATTCTGTGTATTGGCCATTTCCTAGCAAGGGAAACAAGTAAGAAAACAACACTTGAGCAAATGTTTATTGTTGATGTTTATCAGTCAGTCTATGGGTTGTGTTTGCAGGTCCATGAGGTTCTTAAAACAACACAAAATGTGGGAGCGCCAAAAAGCTCAAAACATATTTCTTTCACATGACAGCAATGAGTTGCCATTACCAACATTATTGTCTCCTTGTACACTGCTCCTGAAAGTGGTGCCACATATCTCTTGATTTTCTTCCTGTTTCCCTTTATCTTCTATTGAAATTCCATTTGTTTATTGAAAATTGATATCCATAAAACAACTAGATGTACAGGGTCCGATTAAAACATATTGATGTAATGGTCCTCTATTAGTGGGGAAAACCACTTCCAATAAGAAACGTGCCTTCTTAAAGACAGAGAAATTCAATACTCAAAGGCTCGATCCTGTATGTCCCCTAAGGACGAGTCTTCGCATTTCCTGCCAAGAGAGGACAATTCTTTTTAGGTCGAGCAATTTATTTCTCTGAACCTATTACATGTGACCAAACTCTCTTGAACAAGCCCGGATTCCATGCAGTTTATGAGAAATGTGCGTGCACAGAAATCCACTCCCCCACCAAGCAAGACAAGCCAAGAACATCAAAGCGACTGGCGGCTTTGAGTCCATTTGCCACCAGCCGCTACACGTGCTCCGCTAGTCATAAACAGGACCATCTGCTCGTGAATGCTGGCATGCTTGCCCAGCCCCCCTCCCAGCGCTCGCCCCTCGTTCCCTCCCACTCGCTTGCTCCCCTGCCCCCCCACCGACCTAAAAGGAAGCCTCTTGTTACACTGCTTGTTTGTAAACAGCATGGATGCCGGTATTGCATAGTGCACGCACCGCATGTTATCACTCTAGTCTTTTCTATTAACGTGGAGTCGAATAAGAGCATGGAAGAACATGGGTGTTTGCTAGTTATCAGCCGCCTACCCTCGCTTGTACTGCCTTCAAACTTCTTCCGCCCTTCCGGCGGCATCTACCGTCGCTTGCTCTTCATTTTATGCTTCTGAACCGACCCCCTTCCATGAGATGCAGGACCGTCACGCAACCTCTTCCCTGTTGCGTTCACTGGCGCCATTGTTGCAAACGAAAACCGCCTGGTTAGGGGATGAGAGAAAATAGACACAGAAAGCGGATTACTTCACAGACCCATCTCCCTCCTAGTTTGCAACTGGTAGATGAGACTAAATCTGTAGCCATATTGGGTGTGGGTAAATGCTTCCTTTCATGCGAATGTACCCATTAAACATGGATCCCAGTGTTTAGTTTTCTAATGTCGAGGCCGTGCCTGGTAGTTAGCAGACTGCACATCTATATCTTAAATCCAGCTTCGATATGTGTTTGAACGTTTATATGTGGGATCAGGTGAACTAAATGATACACTTCCGTTTTCGTTATATTTAGCGTTCTCACATGATTAGTGTCCCTTCGTAGTGCAGCGTTCTAAAACTAGTGCCTGTCATAGTGAAGCACCTGTTCAAAGCAGAGTGTATCTCAGTGATAGAGTTGCCACCTGGCCATTTTTTACCGGCATGAGTAGTATAACAATGCCACGGCCGGTAAAAAAAAAAAAGTTTCCATAAGCAGGTATTTTTCCCTTTTATCAGTAAATAACAAAAACATAGCTTTCAAGGTTTCAGATTGCTATTTGTGACATTTTCATAGTTGTAGTGCAATTATGAGTGACATTTCAACAAATATGAGTGACATTTTTTGCGAGCAAAATCAAGCAATGAAGATGAGGGAAACATATAAATATCAAAAATGATACTAACATTATGAAAATGTCACACATAGTAATCTGAAACCTTGGCAGCTATCTAATAAAACTTCAACTCTGACCTTAGCATGAACATTTAAAATGTCAGCAGCTTTCATTTTTAGGTCTCGCTGTAGCCAATGCGCTTGCACATTGCTTCTCCGAGAAATTATGTAGGGGCTCCAGGAAACCCTAACAAGAGGGCTTTGGAATGTGGATTATGGCCAGTGCATGTGAGGCATTCAAGCGCAAAGCTGGCATCTGGACTGCTTTCACCAGCACGCGCTCGGCCTCACTTCCTGCTCCCTCTCTCTACGTCTCTTTCTCGCTCTTGCACCCACGCTTTCTGTTACTCCTTGCTCTCCCTCCAACTCCACCCTCCAACTTCACCCTCCAACTTCAACTCCACCCTCAACTCCAACTCCACCCTCCAACTCCACCCTCCAACTCCAACTCCACCCTCCAACTCCACCCTCTACTCCACCCTCCACCTCCACCCTCCAACTCCACACTCCAACTCCACACTCCAACTCCACCCTCCATCTCCAACTCCACCCTCCAACTCCAACTCCTCCCTCCAACTCCAACTCCACCCTCCAACTCCACCCTCCAATTCCAACTCCACCCTCCAACTCCAACTCTAACTCCACCCTCCATCTCCACCCTCCTACTCCAACTCCACCCTCCAACTCCACCCTCCACCCTCCAACTCCACCCTCCAACTCCAACTCCACCCTCCAACTCCACCTCCACCCTCCAACTCCGCCCTCTAAATCCACCCTCCATCACTCAGGAACACCACCACATCACTCAGGGACTCCACCACATCAATCAGGGGCACCACCACATCACTCAGGGGCACCACCACATTACTCAGGGGCACCACCATATTACTCAGGGGCATCACCACATCACTCGAGGACACCACCACATCACTCGGGGACACAACCACGTCACTCGGGAACACCACCACGTCACTCGGGAACACCACCACATCACTCGTGGACACCACCACATCACTCGGGGACACCACCACATCACTCTGGGACACCACCACATCACTCTGGGACACCGCCACATCACTCTGGGACACCACCACATCACTCAGCCCAACCACATCATCACTCAGCACCACAACAGCACTGTCCTTGCTTGCTACCAACAAGCACTGCCATAGCCAATAGAACTCGCATTAGGAAAGTGTAAGCTATTGGCTTTGTGAATAACGATGCTATTAATTTATATATTTTCAAAGCCAACACATATTAAGAAAAATTGTCATTTACAATACCAATATCTCACACTTACCTAATGCGAGACCTATTGCATTGCAAATGCTTGTTTAAATGTACAGGTGGATAACAATACAAATACAAACACTTCAGAAATTTCCTCTACTTCGTTTCTTTAGAAAGCATTCTGTTCACTGAGCTTGTCAGGCAGTTGTAAGTGACTTTTATAAGTAACTATTATGTGAGATATGATGTGAGATATGATAACCTAAACGCTACTCAAGCCGCATTGTTGTGTTAGAAAAGTTTCAAGCTTTAGCTATAAAATATAATTTGCACTGATCTAAGAATGTGTGAAAAACGTAGCGGTTTCTCCTGCAAACGTTGCTGGTGGTGTGAGGCTGCTCAGGCTCCATTTACTAGACATAAGTCTTGTCAAGGAGGTGTTAAGGTACAGGCTCCATTAGTTATGCATTCAGAAGTAGTCTCATTTGAGTTGACTGCAGCGTTCTCATCTCAGAAGTTGGTATCATCTCAACTCATCTGAGAAGTTGGTATCTTTAATTGATTGAACCATGTTAATATAAAGCTTCTTTTTTGTCAAGTGGTATATAACTTATTTTGGATCTTAAATATAGCTTGCATTATAGCTTACAGTGGATTGCCAAAGGTGTATCCAAATGTGGTGAATAGCTATCCTTGCAAAGTTCCAACTTTTAAAGTATATTGTAGTTCCGCCAAGTGATTACATTTGGCATTCCAAAGTGTCCACCTTTCCTAACTGAATTACAGATTTTGAATACTTCTGTCACCAGCTGTGGACTATCCTAGCCCGTGAACCATATCAGGGAGGCATAAGAGATCTTATGGTTCCACAGCGCATTGAGAAGGTCCCCTGTTTCGAACCCTAAAAGCAAGCGGCTTCTACAGAAACTCAGTCTTGATAACTATTGATTCTTCCCAGAGTCGATGAGCTTGATCCCACGAGATAGGATCAAAGGACACTATTGGGAGTTTGTAGTCATTGAAATTGTGACACAGAGGAAAGGAATGCTATCACTAGCTTTTTTCGATGTAAAACCATGTGTGTGCGATGAGGAGACCATTTATGAAATTGTCCCTGACCTAGCACACAAGCTACATCTCCAATTTACATGCAGCACCTTACCCATTAAAGCGTTGAACTCCAAATCGCACAAAAAGTGTGAGGTTGATGATCAGTATCCAGTGTGCCCTAGGGGTTCAGAATCATTGGGACACATATTCGTTTTTCGTTCTTGATGTCATAACCTTCGTGTTAAGTGGATTGTGCCCCTCTTCAAGAATCTGGGCACAAGGAGCTATCTAGATGCTCTTAGAATCTTGAGAACCAACACCGAGTGAGGATTAAATGTTGATAGGATGTTGAGTACTTGAACTGTATATATGTGTTCCACAACAACGATAAGCCAGAGCGTCAAGATGTCGGGATGTCTCCATATAGCAGCAAATGCACTAGTGCAATACTATTACAATGAGAACATCTGTGCTATTCCTGTTTTAACTCGTTCCTTGGTATGGAACTATCACAGAGTTATTATTTGTTTATAGCAACTTTGGGAAATCAGATGCTTTGTACTACTATGTTTTTTAATGCTAGAGATAATGGCTTTGCGCTGGTCATTCCACTTCAAATAAAAATTATAACCTGTTGTTTACCCATAACAGGTATTGTGCAAGAAATTCCCAAGAAGCCCATAATCTTGTATATTGCTGCTTTGAGTTGTATGATGCCCTGAACTTTTATGCCTTCAAAAAAAATGTTTTGTTCTTGCCGCGCCAGAAGGTGATATTATAATATTGTATTTTAACCTGTTTTTGATTTTAGGATTTTTTCTTATAAATATGTACTATTTATTACTGAAGAATGTACTTTTTTGATCCTAGTGAACAAAAATAAAGTTATGAATGAAATGGGACACTTTATTTATTAACCCATGAAAATAGGAGGAAGGGATCAGATGCTGGTTTTTAATTCACTCACATCATCCACCATCGTTTCAGAAACACCACTCAGTAATCTTGGCAAAGCACACAAAGGAACAAGCTATTGAACTCTTTAAAAATAATTAGTAACCTCTAATTATGCACAATGATGAAATGAGGTGTACCTCTCACTCAGCAGAGTAGCACTGGGACTAGTCTAGGTCCTAGCAGGACACAGCACTGAGCCGTGTATGATGATGAGTCTTGCTGAGGCTAAGGAGATTGTAGGGGGTGAGCATTTCTTGGTAAGTGCAATGAGTCCAGATAAGGTTAAAAGCATACGAAAAGGGTGGCAGGAGCGTAAGAGGGAAAACAATGTAGCAAAGTAACAGGGACTTAGGACACAGAGAAGGGAAAAATATAAGTTTTAGGGATGCACGAATGGGTGATTAACTGAGAGTGAGGGGAAACAGCAAAATTAACCGGGAGACCTTGCCATTGTTTTAATGAATTGTTATTCTATCGTCAATTTTCCTGATCTCCACCACCTCCATTCATGCCCTTACTGATCTTGAAGTAAGGCCAAAAGCTGGAATTATTAAGTGTTCATAACCCTGCTTCTGTTGTATTTCTGACAACAAGTACTTGACTCAGAAGCCATTTCGACCCAAGTATAATTTTATCTCTTTTGGTTAATTTTATTCTTAATGTTTGTGTAACATATTAATAGAAACATCTTAACAAAATAATTATTTGATATCTGTGTTTGGTTTTGGGTTTCAGGAAGGTATCTTAAAAAAAGGAAATCACATTGTTTGTCTGAGCATGCCTTTGTAAACTTTTTTCACTAAATGTAAATCTGTACAGTAATGATGTAAACTATAAACACCTACTACACTGACTAGTGGTGAAATGATCAAATCTTCTATGGGGTGGGGCGACACTTCCTTCATCCACATGTCCTGCCTTGTCAATTTCTACTTCCTAGATGCCTCAACAGAGTATAATCCGGTAATGCGTGCAAATCCACCAAAACTAATACTTGCAGTCTTTATTGCATCTAAATACTTGAAGAACATTCTGGTATAACATTCTGGCATCTTCTCACAAATGATATTGGCACTCTCCAAGTGTCTTTGTTGTTTGGCTCTCTGGATCATTTGGATTGCTCCCTCTGCTTGGCTTTTGACCCCTATTTGCACATAGCCATTTTGTGTAATATCGTGAATGTACTCCTGTGCCTGTATCTTCTGTTTTTACTCAAAAACAAGTGCACCCTGAAGTAATCCCACACTCCCATGTTGGCTGCATCTTAACTCTGTCAACTTTGTCTCCTTTTCCTTTCCTTGAGTCTCTATCTCCCTTGCCCTCATCCCATCCTTTTCATTGCTGATTGTTGGTACTATCTCCTTACCAGTTGCCTTACTGGCTTTCTCCTCTGTTGTTTCCATCTGCATGGTTGTGAGCTCACTGATTTGTGCAGTGATGACATCCTGACCTCTATTTTCCAAAACGTTGCCCCAGGAACCCCACCAGGCCCTCTTAAACTTCATAAACTCTGAACCCTCACCCTAATTGCAACTGCGACTTGCTACACCACACTTACCAGTCAAATTCACTTCTGCTTGTCTATCTTCGACTCTGCATGCATTCCACCGGTTGCCTATGTATCCACATTCCAGTGTGTCCCTATTTCAGCTCTGGCTTGGGGACATACTGATTTTCATGTACCTGCTCCTACTCTCTTTGTTGACTATGCCAAAGATAGCTGTCACTTGTTTCTAGGCACCTCAACTACACTCCCTTTCCTTCACTAACTGCATTCAGCATACTGTCACCTCTATCGCTTCTTCACAACTTTTGATACCTTCTTCCTGTTCTGGTGACCCAATATATCTGCTCTGTCACACTCTGGCTGCTGTATTGGTCCTTTTTCTTATGTTTGTCCTTAAATTCTGACTGGGTCAGTCATGTTACCCTCCTCTGAAACATTGCTATTCGTAAACACATTTGTCTACACCCCATATTCTTCTCCTCTCACCACACAACCACTCTGTGTCCAGTGGTCACCCTTTTTTCAATAGGCCTGTAAACCCCTTCCAAAGTCCCATGTTCTGTATTTTATCCATCCACAACTGTAAACTTCAGGCCAGCTCTGTCTCCTTCTGCACCAACAAAACCCCTCACTCTCTATGAATAAATTCAACAGTCACTAGCATCTTTGTTATGGACTGATGTCCTTCTTCACGTGAGGAGCACACTATCCACCTCCACCCTCTGTCCCACAAGCAAGCTGGCCACCATGTGCAGACCACTTTTTTCTTGTTGGAGTCCTTCCCTGTTCAAGCCACTCACTCAGACTGAGGTCCCACACTAATATCTCTGCCCACTGCTATTGGCCGTGTTTGATGCTGCAAGATCTACCAATACTACTGGATTGTATTGCAACCAGTAATCCATGTGTGGTGCAGAAAGAAGCAAACCTCTCTAATAAAAATGATCCCTCTCAGTGTTTTTGAAACCAGAGAGGCAGGTGTTTTCAAACTAGCTGTAGTAGGTAAATCATTCTCACAATAGTTAAATAGCTGACACAACCGAACAAAAGAAAAAGGGTGGGTACCAATACACAGCCATATTGTACCACTTTGCAAACTGCTAAGGGCTTATTCAGTTTATTCGTGTTATTATATTCATCAGAACAGACAAGACACTCAGACCCTTAAGGATTTCCCAGAGCATCCCCCTTGGGCCTATGTGGATGTAGCCTTTAGGTCAGCATAGGCTACATGAACATTGCCTCGATTAATGTCCACTTCTTTCCATCTAATAGTCAGTGAAAGATCTGGTGCACCGTGCTAGGCTTTGATCTAAATCCCACCTAGAAATGACTAAGGTTTTCATTATGTAGAATCCAGACTGTCAATTTTACAAGGATGTGTTTACAAAGGATCTTTTGAATAAAATCAATTAAGCTAATTGGGCGGTAGTTACCAGGAACATTACAGCAACCCTTCTTATACATTGGTATTATCTCTGCACCTTTTCATGATGTAGGGAGTGGGGTTCCCACAGGTATGTCGATGGTGCATTATTATATGGTGCCCTTCAGTAGTGAATGCCGGGGATCCATGATACCAAATAGGTATACCGCTGGGCAGGACTTTTGGAGTACGTTTGACTACAAGGCTACCCCATCGGGACCTCGTTGATACGTGAATTCCCCTCCAATTGGGCGGAATTTTTCGTTACTGGAAGAAGGGAGATAAGTATTCTCCTCAATGTGATTGTTTTCACTGTCACTATTTTTCACAAATGGTTGCAGCTTTCTGCACCTTCAAAAATTAATATATAGGTCATCCAACACTACTTTTGATCTTTACCAGGGAGGGAATGTCATTGTGCCCAGATGAAGTCCCAGGACCAACTTTTGCAACTCTCCTATGGGCTGAAACATGTTGGCAATCTCTTACGGTCTTAGTGCCATAACCTCCGATACAGACCCACAGACCCACTTTTATTAAATTTTAATATCCACTACATCACCACTAATAAAGGCATACCTGGGTGGTATAGTAGGATTTTTATCTTTAATTCCCCCTGGCCTACATCTCCTAAGCGCTCCCTGAAATATGGTCGAGCCCACCCTGACCTTTAGGAGTTAGGGTGAACCCGTTGATGAAGCATGACACCAATAGGGTGTGTGAGGGTTAAATAACAAACGGAATGACTTCCTTCCCGCTTTTGTGGTACATGCCACCTAAGGAGTTGAGAAGGTCTTTTTGAGACAATTTGGGGTTAGGATACACCGTTGTGAGTAGGGCCCTTACAGTAGGCTCTGAGCAGTACAGAGCAACGAAATTTTGTCTAATCCAGGTGCCTTCCCTTTCCTCTGGGTGTTATAGCTGAATAGGTATCGGCCAAAGAAAATAAAGGTAAAGGAGTATTACAAGATATGGATACTACTAAGCCCGGCAAGCGTCATGACCTGCAAAGCAATATGGCTTCAGTTGAGGTGTTAATAGGAACGTCAATGATGTTTCGTTCCAGGGGTGCTTTGTAGAGTGGTCTAAAATGTGTAACCTACTCATTAGGTCTCTGGTTTATTACTCTTATAGCACCACCCATGGATAACTATAAGCTAAAGTTATTTAGTATCCTTAGATCTAGCCGTTTCTGATAGATCTTCCCACAACCTAGTTTCCCAGTCGATTTTAGCCACTTTGAGTTTGCTTTTATAGGCAATCCTGATTGCACATGTTAGAAATGGAGGTTTCTGGTTGGCAGTGTATATACCCTGTCCAAGCAGGAGCCATAATTCTAGTCAGGGTAAGTCAGATAAGCAACCTAAATTCACCTGTGCTCACCCTCTGGTAGCTTGGCACAGAGCATTCAGGTATTCAATTTTATTATTTATTTGTTCCTTCTTTGTCACTGTGGCATGCGCCCTGTTTGTGTTGGAATGCTTTGAGTAAGCTGGATACTACGCTGTAAGTTCTATATTCCATGGTAAGCAGATGCTCTGAAGATTTTCCTGGAGCAGGCTGTGTGACTGTGCTGTATCCATGAAACTTTCTTTTATATAACTTCAGTTTCCTAACTACGTTACCACATCAGACAACTTAAGAGGCAATGTGTTCAATATTTTTGCAACACTTAAATTACAATAACACAGTGAAGACACTACAAAAAGAAACCACACTGGGTGAGGAAAACAGAGAATATGTATCTGAGCAAAACAAGACCAAAACAACAAATATCCAATAAGTAGAAGTTGAGAAATTAATTCTTAAAGATTAAATCCCAAAACAGTGCTTAGACATCAATAGCTCTAAAAGGTTACTTTAGGTCACGCTAGGCCTGGGTAAATCCGGGGTTCCAATCCAACCGTGATGAAGGGCAGGCCGGCTACAGGATCCACGCAGGGCCCGCTAAAAATGACCTTGTATGTAGCAAGCATCGGCATCAAGGACTTGCTACACCAGTTCTGATTCATGCAATCAGGCATCAAGGACTTGCTACACCAGTTCTGATTCATGCAGTCAGGTTGATATGTCAGAGTTGAGCCTCGAAATCGGTTTCAAAGGGTCTTCGCTGTGTCAGATTCGAGCCTCGAAACGGTGGCTCCAAATCAGCGTTGTGTCGTCATCGAACCTCACAGTCTAGACCCACGTAGTCATTGTCAAATCAGTACTGTGCCGGCATTGAAGGGCATTGCGTCCGTTCGGATCAACACAAAGGAATTAGTGTGTTGATTTTTAAAGAAAACTGCTGCCGTACCCACTTCTGAGGCCTAGGACTGCAAGGTGCTCTTCAGGCAAGGGTGGGACTCACAGATGGCAGAGTCCAGTAGCACCAGCAGAGTTGCAAGAACTCTTTTGTGACCCTGAGACTTCAGAGACCAGGAGACAAGCCAAGAAGCTCTTAGAGGAACTTGGTTCAAGGAATGTAGAGAGCAGTTCCAGTCCCTCTCACTCCTAGGCAAGAAGCAACAGACCAACACAGCAGAGCAGGTAGCAAAGTGGCAGTCCCGCCTCCCACCCAGCAATCATCAGGCAGAAGGCTAACAGAACAATGCAAGTAGCAAAGTGGCAGTCCCTCCTACATCACAGTAGCTCTTCTTACAGGCAGAATGTCCTTGGTCCAAGCAAAGGTCTGATTTAGTGGTGTCAGGTGCCCAGTACTTATACCCAAATGTGCCATTAAAGTGGGGAAGATATCAAAGAGTCCTTTAAATCACAAGGTCCCTGCTTTTCCTGCCATGGCTCCAGACTCACTACAAGGGGGCACGCAGTTTTTTTGTGAGGGGACAGGCACAGCCCTATTCAGGTTCCAGTGTCAGCTCCTCCCTCCCAATCTACCCCACAAAGGCCCATCAGCACGGTGATGGGCCATCAGGGTGAACATGTCAACCCTTTTTTGACTGTCCAGAGGGAATGCACAAAACCCAGCTGTCACCCAACCCAGATGTGCAATCAGAGACCGGTGGAGGCGCAGAATGGTTAAAGTAAGAAAATGCCAACTTTCTACAAGTGGCATTTTCAGACTTACAATTTAAAATCCAACTACATCATAAGTTGTGATTTGATTGTAAATTGTGAGTCCAAAGACAGCAAACTCCAAATTTCTATCTTTTCCCAATTGGAAATTTCACTTAAAAGGTGTTGTAAGGCAATCCCAATGTTATTCTATGAGAGAGACAGGCATCACAGGAGTGAAAAATGAATGTAGTACTTTCTCACTTACAAGGACATATGAAACTCAAAAGTACATGTCCTATCTTTTAAATACACTGCACCCTGCCCATGGGCCTGCCAAGTAAGTTAACTTGCCAGGTCGAAACGGCAGATTAAACTGTACATGCTTTGCAGTGGAAGGCCTGAACCATGTTTAAAGGGCTACTGAGTGGGTGGCACACTTAGTGCTGCAGGTGCACTACTTGCATTTAATATTCGGGCCTGGGCACACATAGTGGACTCTACTAGGGACTATTAAGTAATTTAAATGTGGCAATTGTGGATAAGCCAAAATTACCATGTTTTGAGTACAGAGCATATGCACTTTAGCACTGTTTAGCAGAATCCTAACCCAACGAAAAGGAAGTCAGCAAAGCAGGAGATCAAAAGGCAAAAAAGTCAGGGGACATCACACCAAGGATGCAAAGTCTAACAGCACATACGTAATTTTTATCACCTTATTTGATAGTATTAATAAATCGACAAAAAAAGGAGAACTGGGATAAGGCTACTGTATATTGCTGCCATAGAGGATGTTCACTGTATAACATTCCCCTACTTTACATTCCTTCTATTGTTGTTGAGGGAAAGAGTTTCCTTTCTTTTTTCAGTTGGATCAGGTCGATCACTGATCATAGTGCCATTTAGATGGGGGGGGGGGAGCAAAGGGTTGTGATCACCTTCATGCTGTGAAATGGCAGCTATTTCTCTCATTTCACCCCACAGCCGTAGGTCTAGTAAAATATAGTCCATGTTACTTCTGTAGGTACCCCTTTTAAATATGGGGATTTTATTGATCTCTGAGAGGGAACAACCATTACAAGCAGGCATGCCATAGGAGAGTGTGATGTCTACCAGTTGTATGGCAACATTGTAGGTTCATTCCTACTAGAAGAGTTAATTCAGGAACTCCCCAATGTGCACCATCATCCCTAGCCAAGTGCCTAGCAAACAGTTATGGTTCAAAAGTTATATTAAAATCACCCCAGTGATGATGTAAGACTCCTTACTTAATGAATCTAAGATATCAAAAAGTACTTGGAGTGTTTGTGATTCCACAGGATTACTATAACTGATGATGTATAGGTTAAATAAAAAAGTTTCAGATCTTGTCTCGATTACATTTTAAGGCCTAGTATGTCAGGCGAGATGGTGCAAATCTGCTTATTTGAGCAGCTAAGATTGATTTTGGCCCAAGCACACAAGCCACCAAAGGCCCGGCTTGTATTGTAACTTAGAGCAGGTACATGATAAGATCCGAAACCTGCTCTTTAGGGGGTATCTAATGCCCAGGCTTCTGGTAGCAGGCTAACATCAAAGCTTTCAATAAGTCACCAATTGCCATCTTTGATTTTTGATTTTAAGCTTGAAACATTCCAGCATTTTAAGGTCACAACTCTAGGTAGGGTGGAATCTACAGGTACTGCAATATTTGTACTTGAATCCCTAGACACTGTGAGTAAATGTGGTACGTTTTTATAATCCCTCACTTGTGATTGGCTCTGAGTAGTAAGGATTTTCGAGTTTGCAATTGTATCCGAGTGAAGAAATATAAAATCGATACTATATAAAGTTGTCATAATGTATCCAATATATATTTGCTACCCTGACAGAAACCTCTTGTAAATACCCTCGACCCATGTATAACCAAACATTTAGGCCTGAACAGAACAAATGGCTTCTTGGCTTCATTTCACTGGGCCTCTTTCGTTAGTAAGGAAGACACGTGACATACTGTTGAGCGGAGAGTCTGAAAGGGTGGCCCGGGCTATGAACAGAGCATAGATTCTAACTTAAGTAACTCAAGGACACATCTGTCTGTCTTCTAGGATGAGCACATTCTTGCAGGCGCCATGCCTGTACTCCCATGCACCAGAACCAAAGGGAGGCACCTTTACTGACCTACCCCCGGAATAGCTTGAGCTAAGTTTTGAATCAATCTAGTGGTCCTTATATGGGTCTTACTGTTGGTTTCTCAGCTACTGGTACTTTTCCATGTACGGGGTTTCAATGGGGTATGCCGAAAGTATATATGCACTGTTTTGAATGTGATCCCGCAGTCTCCTCTGCACACCTTTGAGAGCTGTGGCGAGAGGGGGCTCCCCTATATAGGGCGCTTTGCAAAATAAACGATTGAACCTTTTCCATTGCCCACTGATTTATGTATGGTAAATAAGGTATATGGGCTATTGGTAAGTATAGCTCTATGTATATTTTTGTAGTACTTCACGAGTTCTGAGAAGTGTCAAAGCCTCTGGTTTCCAGTCAATCCACCCAAACCAATTTAGATTCTATTTGAGCCTGTTTGACTTCATCGTATGTAGAAAAGTGCTCACAATTTAAATATTGTGATCCTCTACTGGGGGGATTATGTTTACACTGCATTTTGGCAGTGGCATAGTGCAAGTGTCCAGAGACAGCAATCCATTAGATACTATCTTTGATTTTATTATCATTTTGATATAATCATAGCCCTCTGCATCAGGAAAATATTGAGTGGCCTTCAAGATGTTAGAAGGCGCCACATTGTAGCATTGACATATATGTATATATCAACAGTTTTTGGCCCAAGTTGTTGATGCTGGCGCTCAAGTGCTGAGGGGCGGTGCGTTTCTTTTCCGGCAGAGCCAAGCCGGTATTCAATATAACAAAACACGCCTTGCGGTGAAGTAAAGACGCACTCACTCGTTTTCAGGAAAGTTTCCAGGCAAGTTTATTTAACTTTTGGCATGCCATACGCATTTCGATCTGATACACTGACCTTGCTCATGGGATATGACTTACAGAGAAAATGTCTTCTTTTATTTCTATCTGAAACGGTTACTTCCTGTCTAAAGTTTTAAAGTGCATTGTGGTTAGTGTAGTAAATACATTTTTGAATAAATAAACAAGTGATTGAGTGATTGTGGTGTGCTTGTCTCTGTGACATTTTATGAACAATAAATTAACATTTGTTGTTCTGGTGGCATTACATGCCATTATGTCCATTTTTATATCCTATTTTGGATCATTTACAATTATTTACAGTTCTGGTTACAGCTCTCTGGAGTGCCTTTCATTTGAGTCTTTTGTCTTTGAGAGATTCTGGTATCTCTGTGATGAGTTTTGCTTCCTTCTTTAGCAATTTTTATTTTTGTTGATGTATAGTTTTTTACATGATGTTCTAAATCATTGGTTTACTTTTAGAGCTCTTGATGGCAAGATTCAGAGATATACATAAAGTGTTTCTTCCTGGTTGAGACCTCTTGGATCTAGAGTTCTAAACGCTACAATATGTCTGGACTTCTTTTGACGCAAGATTCTTTCACAGTTTCCTTCTCTTTCCGAGAATGGTACTTGTTCTATAGCCCAGAATTTGAGACATTCCCACTGACTTTCGTGTTTTTTTCCCATGTGTTCCACTATCGCTTTGGAGCGATCTTTGTGTGTGGTGGCTCGAATGTGCTCAAGAATCCTTTTCTTTTTTTTAAAAATCTTTTTTTATTGAAATTAGAACCAAACAGTGTCAACATAGTCAAATCATAGGAGCATCACAGGCGTACAGTAGAACATACAAGAAGCAAAAAGTTACCTCAGTTGTCATGGCATTAAGATTGCGACAGATCAAAGCCGTTAGGCGTCTACCTCAAACACCGAACGCCGGGGCTGGGGGGTTCACAGAGGCCACCTCTATATTTGTTCCATTAGTCCCATACCTCCCTCCATTTCTTGGGGCACCCCCGGGCAACGTAAACTGTCCTCTCCTGTAGCATGCACCAATCCATGTCACGCTTCCATGCAGCAATCCGTGGAAGCGTGGGCGCCCCCCATAGTCTTGCTATGTTGCGTTTAGCTATCATCTGGCCAAGCGTTACCCAGAGCCTGCCCATACCTGGTAAGTCAGTTGGCTCCCATATATTCAAAAGACAGCGCTTCGCCTCAGGACGCAACTCAACCCCCCACACGTCCTGCATACAGCGCGTCACCTTCATCCAGTAGGCCTGCAGTAGTGGGCATTCCCATAGCATGTGAAAAAAGGAGCCAGCCATCCCGCACCCTCTCCTACACCCGTCATCTCTGCTCCTGCCCATCTTTTTCAGCCTGGTGTTCGATATATATACTCTATGTAGGTTTTTAAGTTGGATGAGCCGTAATCTAGCTGAAATAGCCACCTCCTTAGGGGAAGCCAGCGCACTCCTCCACTCCTCCTCATCAATTACTAGACCATCAGCCTCCCACCTATTTTTAAGGCCAAGGAGTAGATCAGGAAGGTTGTTGATCAGTTCCTTGTACTTAAGAGAGATTGTGTGTTCCTGGATCAGACCGTCTAGCAATCTGTCTTCAATGGGGGATGACTGTGGGGGTATCGGGATGTTCTTTTCCAATGAGTGGCGGATTTGGAGTTAACGGAAATATTCAGTATCCGCTAGCTTGTAGGTAGTCTGCAAGGACGAGAAGGCTTTGACCCCTCCAGAATCCCAGAGGTCTCCTATACGGGAGATCCCAATAAGGTCCCAGTTCCTGAACCCCTTGGTGCGACCCAATCGACCAAGCTGCTCGGAGGCCCAGAGCGGGGTGGCCATGGTAAGCTTGTTGTGCCAGCCCATGTTACGTTGGACAATGTGCCACAGCTGCACTGAGTGGAGAGTAGGCCCTGTAAGTGCGTGTCTGCCTGGCCGCGAGTATAGTGCCGCCTCGTAGTTCCCTCCCGGCAGGAGCCATCTGTCCATACCATACCCCTGGTCGTTACCGTCGCATTAGGTTCCTTGGTTAATAGCTGAGAGGTGTGCAGCCCAGTAGTACCTGCGGATGTCGGGAAGGGCGATCCCTCCATCGTACCACCCCAAGGTCAGTTTCTGAAGAGCTATCCGAGGTGCACCGGACCACAAGAGGTGTCTCTGCGCCGCCTCAACAGCCGCAAAGTACGAAGGAGGAACAAGATCAGGGTAGTTCTGCAGGGCGTAAAGGAACCGAGGCAGCGACATCATTTTGAAGAGCGCCGCCCTTCCCAACAGCGAAACCGGGAGCCTCTGCCAGGCTGCGGAGTCACGCTTGAGCCTCTGAAGGGGCGGAAGCAGGTTCTTGTCAAACATGGCTGTCTTGTCCCGCGACATAAACATGCCCAAATACGTGAAGCCTTCAGTGACCACCTTCATGGGACAGTCGCGTGGAAGTGTGGGGGTGGTGCCATGCAGGACACGTAGGAGGGACTTACTCCAGTTGATACTGTATCCGGTGTTCCTCCCAAAGCTGGTAAAGATATCCAGGGCAACTATCAATGATCTCCGGGTCGCAAGAGGTAGAGGAGGATGTCGTCCGCGTACAGGGAACTCCTGTCCTCCCAGCCATCAGCACACCTGAGTCCCTTTAGTGAGACATCTTGCCTGATCCAGGTGGCCAGCGGCTCAAGTGAGAGGGCAAATAGAAGGGACGAGAGCGGGCACCCCTGACGGGTCCCTCTCTCCAGGACGAAAGGCTCCGAGACCTTGTTGTTTACAACCACTTGGGCAAGTGGTTGTGAGTAGAGGAGCCTCACCCATGAGATAAAGCTAGGGCCAAATCCCAGTTTACGAAGGACTGCCATCATGTATGGCCACTCGAGGGTATCGAAGGCCATTGTGGCATCAAGGGACACCACTACTGCATCTTCGTCTATCGTGTGGCATCTTCCCAGCACCCCATTCAATACGGAGATTAAGTGCTGTGTTACGATGAGGCATGAACCCGGATTGGTCCGTGTGGACCAATGTATTAAGAACCGGCTGCAGTCTGTTGGCCAGGACCTTCACTAATATCTTAGGTTCTGCATTTAACAGGGAGATAGGCCTATATGTGGCACACAGCTCCCGGGGCTTCCCCTCTTTAGGAATCGCCACTATTGTTGCTAGTCTTTGGTCACGTGGGACCATCCCCTTGGACTTACTCTCGTCAAACATACGTTTCAGGTAGGGGCTAACAGCATCAGGTTTGAGCTTGTAGAGCTTGATCGGAAGGCTGTTAGGCCCAAGTGCCTTGCCAGAACAGAGATCTCCGATAGCGCGTTCCACCTCTGCAGTTGTGAGTGGACCCTCCAGGAGATCGTGTTCCTCATCAGAGAGGGTTGGCATCTTGAGGTCCGCCGAAAGTGCGACCGAATCTTCCTCTGGGCGGACTGACCTCCTGCTGTAGACTGCCTGGAAATGGCTGGCAAATTCAGTAACTATTTCGCGCGGTTCCGTAAGGACAGTCCCATCCGCTGTGTGTATCTCAGCCACCACCTTACTGGCCTGCTGTTTCTTGTCAAGCCACACTAAGAGTTTGCCTGTCTTGTCCCCTGGTCATAGATCCTGCCCTCCCTGGAGGCTACCATTTTTTCCGCTGCCTTCGTAACCACTGCCCGGTTCTCTGCAGTTTTTAAGGACAGCCGGTGGCACACCTCCGGCGTTCCGTCAGTACTCGCCGCGTCCTCCAACGCCTGCAGGTCAGCCTCAATTGCGACCAGCTTGGCCTCCTTGTCTTTACGGTGACTGGCAATTGTTGAAAGGGCCTCTCCTCTGAGGACCGTTTTAAATGCCTCCCATAGTGTAATCGCTGATTCCACTGTGTAATCATTACTGTCAAAATAGTTTTTCACGGATAGAGTCAGTGCCTTACGTGTGTCCTCATTACGGAGGTGCCAGGCGTTAATAGGAGCCACGCACCCCTCCCGCCTGTCTCCGACCGTCAGGTGGACCAGGACCGGCGAGTGGTCAGAAACACCTCTCGCCAGATGTGTAGCCGCACGCACCACCGTGTCCCGGTGCATGGGGGTGAGGAGATTGTCCAGGCAGGAGAAAGAGTGGTGTGGCCTCGAAAAGAAAGTGTATTGTGTATCTGTGGGGTGTGCTAGGCGCCATATGTCCGTGTGGCCGAACGTCCCAAGGAAGTCTTCCAACCATCTTTGCCTCTGTGGGGTGTCCCTGGGTAGGTGTCTATCAATGTTACCGGAGGCAACCGCATTGAAGTCCCCCCTACAAACAGCTGCCCGTCAGGGAGGGATAGGAGGAGTGTACCGAGATCAGTGTATGCCTGTGACTGTAGACCTGGCGGGATATACGCAGACTGAAAAATAAAGTGTGAGGCAGCTTTACGCCACACTTCCAGTAGCACAGCTATGCGCAGAAATAGCGCCATTAAAGTTATTTGAACCTTTGTATTTCTTATATTCCGTGTATTCCATGTACTCCAAATTTTGTCCATTTACATCTAATTAACTCCTTGACATCCACACGCATGAATGATGTGCAATGTCCATAGTTTCCCATGTTTCAGTGTGCCCTCCGGGCCTTTAGCAAAAACACGGCGTGGCGTAACGCTGCCTCACACTTTATTTTTCAGTTAACCTTGGTGCCTTGGTGCCTGGGGCAAGGCATCCGTCCAGTGTGCACGCATCTTACGGTCAATGGAGTACATGGATAACTGTGTAGTTATAAAGGTGTGCATCCGAATCATCAATAATCTTTCGGGATATAGGCAGACACCAGAGTTAGCCTGCACCCCTCCCATGAACCCGCGACTGTAGCAAAGCGCCCCTGTGGGTCCGTGTCAGTGTGATCAGGAAGGAAAGGGAAGGAGCGCCGCAGTAGGATACCCACCCCTCTGGACCCTGTAGTAAAGCCGGAGTGTATTGCTAGTGTGTAACCATATCTGTTCAGGGCGTGGCAGGTGTTGCCCAGCAAATGTGTCTCCTGTAGCATCACAACGTAAGGCAGGTGGCGCTTAACGAATTGCAATACCATTGTGCTTTTGAGTTTGTCCCCCAGCGCATTAACGTTCCAGCTCAGGATCTTGAGGCTTTTGTCCCATTTCCTAGCCATATCCACATTTCACAGACTGCTTAGCCCCCGAGATCTCTGCAGGCCCCCTGACTTTCTCAGTTCCTTTCAGGAGTGACCAAACAAACCATGCCCCTCCCTCCCTAACTTCCACCAACACCCCACCACCCCTCCCCCCTTCCCCCCTCCCCTGACCCCCCTTCCGCTCCCCCATGTCCTCCCCTCAACACCAACCCCCCCTCCCTAGTCCCTGCTCAGTAGGTTTCAAACTACCCACTGCCCTAATTAGCAGAGCGCCTTTCGCCCAGCTCAAACCCAGCAGTGAGTAACCACCCCCTCCCAAGGAACTCTAACAGGGAAACGTGTGCCAGCCCCAACTCCTGCTGCCAGGCCACCGCTGCCCCCAAATCAAACAACCCCTTCGGTATGAATCACTGCAATGCAAACTCATAGTCCCGGAGACTACAGGCAACCTTAAGTATCATCTCCGCAGTCAGTAACGCGCGGCCGCCACACAGTCACATTACAGCTCAGCAGTGGAGTGTCCCAATTTGGAGGTCCTCAGCGGCCAGCCGCATCCTGACTTGGGTCCCAGCGAGGACTGGCTGATCTGGCTGATCTGATGTGATCTGGAGCGCCACGACCATTGACTCTGTGTGTCGCCATCCGGTTTGTCCGCTGCTGACCCTGGCGACGGATCCCGGTGTTCTCGCCATGAGACTCTATCCTGTCGGCCCGCGGCAGCCGGCGCCGCAGTGTCAAGCTGTAGCGTAGTTCCTATTTTCCCAATAGGCCCTGCGCATTGGAATAACATTAACAGTAGTATCGACGTAGAAGTGCGGATCTTCCAGGCCTCTACTGACTATGCTAAAGTTAATTGGGTTTGTTATCAATCTCTAGGGTCGTGTGAAACAATAGACAGTTATCTTACTCAGTCAAGTTGGTGCAGTTTACTTTCACAATATGTAGAGAATAGAGAGACGGGCGTTTGTCAATAAAAGGTAACATTTATTGAACAGTCTTTCTTCTCGTACAAGAGAAATGAATTGCCACAATTGCAAGACTTGTTATGATAAAAAGTACGTACAGTAAGATAAGTATTGCGAAATAATACTGTAAAAGCATTGATATGGTTTCTTAGCCATACAATGGTTTAAAAGGAATAAAACATATATACATTCATATATACATTAGGCTAAAATACTCAACTGGTGCTTCTAACTACGCCTACCCCAGTGTACCTGACCTAAGCCTAATACTTGGGAGGGGAGTAAGTAAGTAGCTTTAAGTTAAGTTGGTTTTGCCAAGGTTTGCCTCAAGAATTCTCTCTCAAGGGTTTAGTCAACACCATACCTCTGGAATAGAATGATGGAGGTCTGGTATCTCCCTCAGGGCTCGATATCCCAGTCACCCGCAAGGGTAGACTAGAAACGCTGGAGCTGGATTTCTCTGCAGGAGAAAGACAGCGTCTTTTCTTCAGCGCGTCGAGGAGGAGGAGGGGCAGCGTCCGCGGGCAGCTTGCATCTGCTGGGCTCTTGCAGGGGGACGGCTGTTCAGCTCCTAACTTCACCACACCATCGTTCGCTAGTTAGCAGCGATAGCAGTAGCGATAGCAGCTATGATATCTTCAGCATAACAGCAGCTTCAGGTGACGGGCAACAGAACATTGCTTAAGGCAACGTTGGTAGTATTTATACCTGAAAGGTGCCTTGGTTGACGTAAGTTTGCTGGACATAAGACGTCAATAATGATGTCACTAGGAAGTGATCGTCTATCAGTGCTCATTAGAGTTCTATTACTAATCAAAACACAGCAAGCGGGGATTTCCAGGTTTGCTGAGTTTTTATCTTGTTGAAGAACTCAGAGTGTTAATCTAGGAATCTCAGATAGTAACTTCTGCTCTGTCATTGCACTAATTGGTTGCAAAGGAAGTGGCAGAGAAAGCTATTCTGAAATGTGGCTCTGTTCGTGTGAGGCCAGAGATGGGTTTCTGAATATTGTACTTGAACGGTTATGCCAATATAGGGAATAAATGGATTTATAGCCGAATAGGGGCATAAGGTCACAGTATCGATCAGGATCCTAGATTAGAACACCACACCCACTCCACAAATTCATGTCCATCAAATTACTAAAACTAGAGCAATAAGATGCATGTGTAACATTGCCCACCCCAAAATACATATATGCATTTGAAATAGGCGTATATTGTTATACGTGAAAAATTAATTACTGTACGTTTTTGAAGCATAGAAAATCATTCAAAAAGTATAACATACTAAATCAATGAACGATTATGCAAAAAGAATTACACATGAAATATCTCTGAAACAGAAGAAGGGCGAGATAAATCATCACATATAAATGCATTGCAATAAAATGTGCTAGAGGCTGGTGTAAAGTTATTATGTCTCTAGATGTATTTAAAATAGAAGTTGAAGCTTCTGTTCTCTATGAATAGTTTTTACCTTAAGCAAAGAATTGTTCGTGCCAAAAAAGGGTGAATATTAAAAAGTGTTCAATTCAAAAGAATTATTGCTTGAACGGGGAAATAGAGTTCCAACGCTTTTAGCAGTTTTTGTTGTTCAAAACTGAAGGCAGAATTCAGAGTTCATGGGAACGCTGTGTGTCGGAAAGCTTCTCCAAAGTTATTATTTCTGTTCGGGTGAGAACATCATATCAGACAGGCTCTCAAAGAAATGGTCTACAAAATCAGGTGACAGTTCGACCAAATTCGATAGTGCTGTAACTTGGCAAGTGTGAGAATGATTGCTGTCATCATAGTCGGGATCAGCAATGCTCACAGAAGGTCGTACCTGGGTGATGTTGCTTTTGTCACTCGCTCCACTGTTACCACCTAGTCGTAGCACAGGAGTCTCAACGAATGCCGTCATCAGGATTGGTAGTCGCTGGGGACAACACAATGCGTGAGCCGTTATCGAACTGAGCAAAGTATCGACGTCCATTGGTACTGCTGATGGAAGTGAAAGACAGATGTCCAACACGCACTCATCTCCGCATAGCATACATCGTAGTACCGGTAAGATACAGGATTGCCATATCGGTCTGAATGAAAGGAACCAGGTCATGTTTAGATCTCTCAGCCTGGCCAATCCAAGGACTCTAGTTATTCTGTCCCGGTAGCGGATTGCTAGGATTGTCTCTTTCATTCCCATTGGAGTCATGTCTGAGCTTTGGCTTGCCATAACGAAGCAGGAGGGTCAAAAATAAAATCCCTGCTACAAGTCCCAAAAATAGGGGTATGCCGCCAAAAACAGAGTGGACAAAATTTGGAACGATTCCCAGAATTGCATGAAATGGTGTTTGCAGTCCCGTAAAAATCGTCTTAAATATGCCTGGGATGCCTGTGGCACTAGACATGTTAAGGAGTTGGCTAAGCATTTCTACGAAATGCACGGGGCAATTTGTTGATAAAAGGTCATGAACCTCCGTAGCTGTCCTTGCAACTAGAAGATCATACGTCTTTTGATGACGTTATGGGCACTGTTGTCTGCAAAATCACAGACTTCATTTTGCTTAAAGTATCAATTCGTATAGAATAGAGATTCAGACGAGGCCAGATGGGAGTCTCTGTGTCTCCAGGCCCGTTCGGGAACAATGCTTGCATACAGCATTTGACCATGGATGTTACGCTTATGAGATAACTTTTCCCTGGAACAAGGCCACAACATCTGTGATCCGTTCTTAGAATGTAACTCCCATTCTCGAGTTGCATAAAGAAGGGCTCTATCTGAGTTGCAGGTGTGACAAGCTGGTGGCATGAAAGGTTGTTAGAATTACCTTCACAGGCTCCGTGTAAATTAATACCCTGGCACAAAAGTATACCGCTTAGTGAATGTTTACAGTTCTCACCACTAAGAAATACATTTTTGTCGCTGTCACTATAGCAAGAATGTGTGTATGGTAATTTCCATTCTGATTTTACATAACCTTTACCCAATCGTTCATACTGGCCAGTAGGTATGTATTCAAGGCACTTTTTAAATCGGAAAGTTGTTATCGGAATAGTGATAATTCCGTGTATTATCCATTCAATGACAGGACTCTCTGACATTGTCAACGGTAATCTCTCAAGTTTTTCGATGCTCAGGATTGTATAGTCTGCTCCTTTCTGTGCCAAACTGATTTGTTTATCAGTAAGGTTAAAAATGGAAAATAATGACGTTGTGTTGATTAAACGCCAAGGCACATAGCCTGAACGAAGATTTTGCAGCGTCCAGCCTAATTGTACAATAGAACGTAATTGAGATTGGCCATGCTGTAACATTAGCAAGTCTCTGTCTATTATGTCAAAGGCAGAAGATACAATATTGTCCAACGAATATATTCTGGAGGACAGAGTCATTAACCCATTGTCCACTACAGAAAGTGATTTTTCCAAATTAATACGATCAATTTCTCGTATTTTTTCTGCTGTTTCAATTTGTGTGACTTTCCAAGCCTCATTGTATGCAGCATAGATGCTGGCCGCTATGAAACGCTTTTGACGCTGTTTGCGTGGTCCAAGAATGAAATCGCGCAAATCAGCACCATCTTTAAGTAAAGATAAGTGTTGCTTAATTTCAGCCAGTGTGGATGATCCTAGCCATTCGAGGCAGAGTTTCCCTACACTGTATGTTGTTACTATCCCTGGATGTTGTCTCTGGGAGTATCTAGGGTCTTGTCTGGTCATTTTTAACCCCTGTGTCTTGTTCAGGAATCTATCTTGACAGTTGTTTGTGTCAGTAGGCCAGATTAACCACTTTTTCCAATCAGGATGTGTTCTGTTAAAATGTAAAATTTTAGTTACGTCTATCTCAATATCTGTTGTTGTATTCTCAGGTATTGGCTTCGGAATAGACGGTTTGTTAAGGTCTTTGATCTTAGCTAGGCCAAGACAGGATGTTTGGTGAATTGTGTCATTTAAAAACATCATTTGTTCTGGTATCATGCAGGTTCTGAATAGTGCTTCAAGGCCTTGTACCTGCCAATCTTTTGTACCCCAAATAGTTTTTGTTTCAATGTTATTTTTCCAATAATCAAAACCAAATGTCATCATTTTTTCATAAAATGCTTCTGAATATATTAATTTAGTGTGTGTCAGCATTGTTTTCATTCCTGTTTTATCTAACAGTTTGTAATAAAACGTTTCTGCATTACTGGTGTTAAACCCTGAGAAGTACTTGAATTTCTCAAAAAATGTTTTCGAACTGCTTTTAGGTGGTGTAGCACAATGTTCCCATTGATTATACTTAAAAACATTTCTAGGCTGTGCAGATTTATGCAAATAATGATCGCCATAATGTGTGTAGCAGAATAACTGTTCATAACTAGACGAACCTTGTAAATAATCATGTTCTGTGAATCTAGCTAACATTACTAAATCAGACATCATGTCATTAATACTGTTAAAGTCCCAATCATCAGAGAATGTACTAGATTTTACAAAGTCACTTAAGGAAACCTTCAGTTGATGAGGATACTTCAGGATCTCGACCGGACCATAGATCTCATAGTCAGTTTTCTCCCATACTACCCCACCAGGTATTGGAATGGCTGTGACATTTACTGTTGACAGTTCTCTTTTCTTCACGTGGGATGATCTGTGTGGTTTGAGGACTAGGTTGATGTTCTGACTTGCTGTGTCCATTCAATTGTAATAAACTTTCCTAAAATTAAAACTAAAATTAGGCATAGTAGGAGTATGAATACCCCTGAAATAATCCAATGTTCAATCAACGGTGAATCCAGATATAATTCTTTGATTTGTTGAAAGAGTTCCGTTGTAGTTTCTTTAGAATACTTTTTTGTTTCTGGCATCACTTCGGGGTCATTTTGATCTTCAGAGAAGTTGTCGAAGTTGATGAAATAACCAGAGGCAGTTCTGTCTATTGTTGGGATTGTTCTTTCAATCTGTCTTTCTGTAGCATTTTCTGATGCCACATTATTGTAGACTGGTGTTTCTTGACGAACTGTTTCAATCTGTGTCTCAAGAGGCACGAGTTCCATGGCATTATTGCATAGTCCTTCTCTGTGCACTGCAGGCTGATCGAATGTGATTAGTCTTTCAGTTTGAACCTCTTGGATTGTTGCAAGTTTGGGTATTCTGTTGTTTCTTGGGAGTCCACTGGGCCTACTGTTGATTATAGGCCACATGGTTGTGCTTTTACCAGGTTGATAGACACGACTCTGTTCTCCTTTTTACCAGCAAGGGGCGGTAGTACTACTGATCTTGTTCCTGTGACAGGTACTGCTTTTCTGTAAGAAGGCCCAAATTCCTTCTTCACCGCGATTTTTTCTCTGACTAGATCCCCAATCTTTGGAATCCAGACAGGCCTTGCTGGGGCTGTTGCTTGTGGTGCCTCGTCAGTGGTATCTGGCTGTTGCTTTAACCCCTTCCGTGCGGCCGCGATTTTTCCCGTGTGCGGCCGCCGGAAGAACACGGGCGGGCCATGACGAACCCCAGCCGTCATCAGCACACGAGCACCGTAGTGCATGACGGCTGGGGTTCGTCACCAGCATGGAAGGGGTTAACTTTATGTTGCTTAAGGATTTTCTTGTTTCATTCAGTTCCTGTAAAACAGCCAAACGATCTTTGATGTCAAAGTCTGTTTTCTTATCTTGTACCACTGATACCTGACTATCTAAGTCCTGAATTGTCATTCTAATTCCGAACAATAGTTCGTATGGGCTGAAACCTTTTAGAGATTTTCTTGGCAAATTGTTAAGACTGGTCTGGACACTTATTAAATGTTTGACCCACCCAGCGCCTGAACCTAATACCTTCGCTGTTATAGATCGCTTTATGTCCCGGTTTTTTCTTTCTACCACACTATTCCCTTCGGGGTGCGACGGACAAGAATACCGCAACCCAATTCCCATGCTGGCCATGGCCTCCCTATAAGCTCGAGAGCTGAAAGCAGGACCCTGGTCAGAATGGAACGTGGTAATTGCGTATGTGCCGATAAAGACTCGCAGATCTTTTATAACCGTTCTAGCGTCAGCCAAGCGCTGGAGGCCACATTTTTTAAGTGTGTTTAGCCTTAACGATGTACAATGGGACGCGTTTCTCTTTTTTGATAGCGCGGATAGATTGCCTAATGCTTTCTATTAGGGCTTCTGACACTACACTGGCCGGTTCTCCACTGCGATCTCTGTTGCAGTCTTCACAGTTTTTTGCAAACTCACGAATGCCTTCACTCATTTCCGGCCACCAGTACTCTGATTCTAATTCTCTCAGAGAGTCCCTGATTGTTTGGTGTCTCAGACCCAACCCCATATGTGCTTCCTGTGTGAGGAAGCCCCTCCGGTCCCTGTTTGGAATTACCCTATCCCCCACTCCAGGGATTCGAGCAAAAGGAACGGAGTTTGCATCGATTACGTATGCATAATTGAGTGGATAGTTCACGGGTAGTGCTGCACAGTCGCCTTTTACGGTCGTTTTTACTGCCAGCATGGTTTCCCCGTCTATGTATTTTTCTGTACGCTTTTTTGTGGCTACGGAAGCCGGTTTAGTTGCTTCCGCTGCGGCTGTATTAGCCAATGAATTCCCTGCAACGTGAACGCCATCACGTTGAAGACTGTGCGTGTATCACGTGAGTCTTTTGTAGTTCTTTTTGTAAAAGAGCTACCTGTTTCCAGAGCAATTTATGCTTTATTGTGGCACCTGTGTCATCTTTGTAATCGTTTTCAATCCAACTCTGCAGTTTATTATTATAAAAGTTGACGCATAAATGAGAATCGCACACGATTAGTGTCGGGAATTCACGTTCTGCATTTTCAAGCGCCATCTTTAAAGATCTGATTTCAGCTCTCTGAGCCGAACAGTTTCTTACTGATTCAGTTTTTGTTACTTTCGGTCTGAATTTACCGCACAGCCAACGACCTTTAACAATCGCACAGGCTGCATCGTAGGATTTGCTCTCTTCGTTGTAATGCTGTACAAATCTATCTGTATAGATTATACAGGCGTATTGTGGGAGAGGCAGAAGTTCGATTGGCAGAGGATATTCTTCTTCATATTCTAAATCATTCAGTTCTTCGAATTGCGGGGCGAAATAGTATTTCACATCTTCCGCTCCTAGAGAATCTACACACTGTATCCATTTCGGATCCAGTGACACTGTAGGCAGGTTTACTGGGCTGAATAGCGCCTCGAAGGCGGATTCCGCTGTGAGGATATTAATCTATTTGCCATGTGCTAGTTCTCTTTCATTTGCTAATGCAATTTGCACTGCTTTCACAGTTCTTTCTGTGTGACTGAATGTTTTTTCTGCTTGTGTGTACAAGTGAGATTTAATTGAAATTGGTACCTTTTCTCCCTCATTAGAGGTCAGGTACGTGAATCCGCATCCTCCTGGGATGACTCGGATTACAAGATCGCGTGTGTTGTCACGTGTATCTAATTTTGTTTTAGCTAACATGTCTGTTTGCAGTGATCTCAAAATTTCTGTGTGTTTTTGAGTCCAATTGATTTGTTTAAAATCAGGTTTAATTAGTTCGTAGAGAGGTTTAACCCTCTCTGCGTAATTTAGGATGTATGTTCTTCCGAAATTCAGAAAACCTAGTATGGATTGTAAATTCTTCAGCGTTTTTGGAGCTTGGAGTACAGCGCACTGCTCTAAGAAGTTGTCCGCTAGGCTTTTTCCTTCACTTGATAATTCGTATCCTAAGAATAGTACTGTCAGATGGGCAATTCGAGACTTCTTAAAGTTGAATTTGTAACCCTCTGCTGCGAACCCAAGTATAATGGTGTTCACTCTTTTCAAGTGAGTATCCAAGTCGTTGTCTTGTGAGATAGATATCATCTACATAAGACAATGCCTCATCATCATATATTTGTAGTAACTCTGTTACTATAGCTGAGAATAGTCCTGGGCTGTTCTTGAACCCCTGTGGGAGTCGACAGAATTTTTTCTGCGACCCAAATGCTGAGAAAGCGGTCAAATATCTGCTTTCTGGTGCAATGTTTTGACAAAAGAAACCATTAGATATGTCTAATGTTGTTTTATATTCTTTTCCTAACTATGTTATTCATTAGGGCTGCACTATGCGAGTTTTGTACTGCAAAGGTTTGGCAACATGCATTGAGGTGTCTGTAGTCCAAAACTAGACGATATGAATTGTCTGGCTTGGAGACAGGAAACAAAGGATTGTTCATTTGAGAGGTGCATGTTTCAATCACCCCCTGGTATTCAAGTTGACCTAAGATCTCCCTGACTTGTTTTTTAGCTTCTTGCTTAATGGGATACTGCCGTTGGGCAGTTGGTTCACTTTTTAACTGGATTTTGTGAGGAGGTGAGTCCTCATTTCATCCTACATGATTTTTATATAATGCCGGTGCCTGGGCTACTGCCCATTTCCTTGCATATGTATATTTTTTGTGAATCGGAATGTGATTCGAGAAGGCAGGCATAATCATTTCTTCGCCACGAGGGCACTCCCTGACAAACTCTGGGGGCCAATCTTTTCAGCTAACAGAATATCGTAGCCTTTTGAGAGCTTATCCCAAAATAGACCTCTTATTTTCCTAGTCTTATCACCCTCTATACGCAATGTTATTTCGTATATTTTATGGGGCTCGCTAAGTCTGGTGTCGGCAGTTTCAACCTGAATGTATTCATTCGTGTCCACTGTCTCCAGATGACTCATCAAGATCTTGCGGGCTATACTGATTTCTGCTGCACTGTCCAACATTGTCAATGCCCACTCCCCGTTTTTCAACTGTGTCCTCAGTATTCTCAGCATGGTTGATTACTCTAATACTGGCTAACTTCTTTTTTGGAAATTGAGATTTTTTACTCTGAGCAGGTTCCTTGTCTTTGGACTTGGTGTGCTCTCCTGGGTCTGACCGTCCTCTTCTTTCCGATTTCTGCGAAAAAGATCGAGAGGGACGTGTATCAATACTTTGATATCTATCAGGCTTTTTCAAATTATCCCTATTTCTAAGGTTATATCTTTTCTCAGAGGGCTCCCTCTGGGGAGACTGGTGTTCTCGAGTCGGAGTTCTTTCCCTCCATCGAGGAGACCTTCCTCTGGACTGAAAAACTTTTTCCTTGGGAGTGGGTTGTTTATTTCCATCCCAGCTCTTTTTAGGAGTATTTAAATTATTTTTAATAAATAATTTTTCAGGGTTTTCGAGCAGTTGAGGCTTTACTGGTTTCCCACCCAAGCTGTCTCTTCCTAAATCTTCATAGCATTTTTCTATGATTCTGGCAAGCTCAATTGGCTGATCTGTTATATCTGTTTCCTTCAACTTCTGGCGGATCGCCACAGATGCTGCTTCTCCCTTTATGTTGGCTAATGATATAGCTGAGACCTGCTTGAAGTCTTTCAGTAATTTCATACCAAGATTTAAAGCGGGCTCTGGACCGTATTCATTCTGAATCTGTTTTAGCACTTCTGGTATTACCGCCATAGACGGAACACTGTGTGTTTTTGTGTAAATAGAAGCAAAAGACTGTACCCCAAGTGTCCCAGTCCTCCACGTGTGGTGCGATTCCCATAGGAAGGCAGATGGTCAAGATTCTGTGTTTCTCAATAAGGGTAGTATCTGGAAATACTGCCTCAATTTCAGTGTTTTTTTGTGCTAACCAGAAAGGAATTTGTTCCCGTTTTACGGGTGTTTTACCAAGACATGACTGTATGTTCTGTGGTGTGATTTTATTAGTGTTCCCCTGATGAGGGGTCAGCTGTGGTACATTAACAGCTGGTTGGACTGTTGCAGTCCGCATTACATATTGGACTAATTTCCTATGTATTTTAATTAATGTTTTTAGCTGTACTAACAGCTCTTCCTTTGACATTTTTGCAATGTCCGGATGTGGTGTGTAGCTGGCTAGAACCGGCCACGTTGCTTGTTCTAGCGTTTGCCGCTGGAAAGTTTATCCATGAATAGAATACCTCTGTCTGCCGATATTCGTGTGCCTCTATCACGAAAATTACTGTACCACCTTGTGGTATCAGTCCGTTTTCTATAAGTTTTAACGTTATAGACTTTCTTAAATGTACCGGGATGATAATTGCATCCGGTTCAGTGTCGTCGGGACCCTGCTGAGTCGCATCTACTGCGGCCCCAGTGGTTCCGTTTTCTCCTGGCTTTGTATAAATGCAAGGTTTGCAGAGTAGGTCTCCAAGGAGACAAAGATTAGGTGCACAATATTTTGGAACACTGTATCCTTCAACGTTGAATAAACCAGAGCTTTACATAGGAATCTCTTCCTACTGAGTTCGGGCGGATTTTAACCTTTCACCCACTCCAGACGTCTATTGGAGTATTTACGGGAGAAAGGGGTCTGTGTGAAATATGCACGACTAAGTTACTCTAACGTTTTGCGTTAGTTTATCGCCTTACCAAACGTTGGGCGCCATGTAGCGTAGTTCCTATTTTCCCAATAGGCCCTGCGCATTGGAATAACATAAACAGTAGTATCGACGTAGAAGTGCGGATCTTCCAGGCCTCTACTGACTATGCTAAACTTAATTGGGTTTGTTACCAACTAGCTCAGAGATCACTGGAAACTTTCTTGACTGAATAGGAAGTGATCAGCTTCCCTGGCACAGACAAGAAGGGATTCAGTTTTCCAACAACCGTGCAACATGACAACTTTGCTCCTCAGATCAAGAGTCAATCTCTAGGGTCGTGTGAAACAATAGACAGTTATTTTACTCAGTCAGGTTGGTGCAGTTTACTTTCACAATATGTAGAAATAGAGAGACGGGCGTTTGTCAATAAAAGGTAACATTTATTGAACAGTCTTTCTTCTCGTACAAGAGAAATGAATTGCCACAATTGCAAGACTTGTTATGATAAAAAGTACGTACAGTAAGATAAGTATTGCGAAATAATACTGTAAAAGCATTGATATGGTTTCTTAGCCATACAATGGTTTAAAAGGAATAAAACATATATGCATTCATATATACATTAGGCTAAAATACTCAACTGGTGCTTCTAACTACGCCTACACCCAGTGTACCTGACCTAAGCCTAATACTTGGGAGGGGAGTAAGTAAGTAGCTTTAAGTTAAGTTGGTTTTGCCAAGGTTTGCCTCAAGAATTCTCTCTCAAGGGTTTAGTCAACACCATACCTCTGGAATAGAATGATGGAGGTCTGGTATCTCCCTCAGGGCTCGATATCCCAGTCACCCGCAAGGGTAGACTAGAAACGCTGGAGCTGGATTTCTCTGCAGGAGAAAGACAGTGTCTTTTCTTCAGCGCGTCGAGGAGGAGGAGGGGCAGCGTCCGCGGGCAGCGTGCATCTGCTGGGCTCTTGCAGGGGGACGGCTGTTCAGCTCCTAAGTTCACCACACCATCGTTCGCTAGTTAGCAGTGATAGAAGTAGGGATAGCAGCTATGATATCTTCAGCATAACAGCAGCTTCAGGCGACGGGCAACAGAACATTGCTTAAGGCAACGTTGGTAGTATTTACACCTGAAAGGTGCCTTGGTTGACGTAAGTTTGCTGGACATAAGACGTCAATAAAGATGTCACTAGGAAGTGATCGTCTATCAGTGCTCATTAGAGTTCTATTACTAATCAAAACACAGCAAGCGGGGATTTCCTGGTTTGCTGAGTTTTTATCTTGTTGAAGAACTCAGAGTGTTAATCTAGGAATCTCAGATAGTAACTTCTGCTCTGTCATTGCACTAATTGGTTGCAAAGGAAGTGGCAGAGAAAGCTATTCTGAAATGTGGCTCTGTTCGTGTGAGGCCAGAGATGGGTTTCTGAATATTGTACTTAAACGGTTATGCCAATATAGGGAATAAATGGATTTATAGCCGAATAGGGGCATAAGGTCACAGTATCGATCAGGATCCTAGATTAGAACGCCACAAAGCCATTCCTGGACTGCAGCAGGTGAGGTAAAGAACATAGATTTGCCTTCGACGATGATTTTTAGCTTGGCTGGGAAAAACATCATGTATTTTATTCTGCGCTCTCGGAGCGCCACTTTCACTCCCAGAAAAGAGCGCCGTTCCTGCTGGACCTGCAAGGTGAAGTCGGGAAAGAAGCAGATCGTGGCTCCCTCGAATTGCTGATCGCTCTGTTGCCTTGCCGCCTAGAGAACTGCGTCCCAATCCCTAAAGTTCAGGATTTTTGCTATTATAGTTCTCGGCGGGGCCCCCGGCTTTGGTTTTGGGACTGGTGCTCTGTGAGCCTGTTCGATCGTAAAGATCTTGGATAATCTTTTAGGCTTCAGGTGTTGGAGGATCAGGTCTTCAAGGAACAGTTCCACACTCTGCCCCTCCGTTCCTACCGAGACACCTACCACGCGGATGTTACTTCTCCTGGCCCTCCCTTCTTGATCCTCGAGGCGCAAGGGCCATTTGATGATGTTGATGTACCAGCTCGTAGATCCTTCCTTCAAGCCGTTTTTCAGAAACCTGCAATGCTCTGATGTCTGTTTCGTTTGATTTTGACTGGTCCGTGGTCTTACCCAGATCTGTACGGATCAAGTTCATCTCGATGGAGATTTTATCCATTTTCGTTTCGAGGTTGGTCCCCAGCGCTTGGATCACCGCCATAATGGAGGTCAGGGATGGTTTTGTTAGGCCCGCCTGGTCTCCGGCTGCAGCTCCCGACTGTCCTTGTCCTAGCGGCACCGCGTATTTGTCCAGTTTGTTCGTCTGGGTGGATGTTCCTCCTTTGGGCCTCATGATGAGCTGGTGGTAGCCCCTCCGCCCAACCTCTCGGATTTCCAAAAAGAAGGACCGCAGTGGGGATATCCGGCGCAGTTGCTCCCTGTGTGGTGTGGCCGGCGCCCCCCTATGTGTGAGAGGGGCCCAACCGCTCGTCTATCAACAAAAGTGCGGCAGTGTTTCCACCTCCTCTGGCCTCCATGTGCCACTCCCAATGAGTGGAGTCCTTTCACAGTCCCCTACCGGACAATCCCCTCCGCCAGAAGGCCCAGTGCTTCTCCACTCCGGGGAATGTTCCCCTTTGGGATGCCAGTATGACCCCCGGCTCTCCGACAATGTGGCGTGCTCTCTGGTATTCACAGTGGACCCGGGCCTCCACAGCAATCCCAGCGTCTGCGTTTCTGTTGCAGGGCACTAACCCGTCCAGTACCCCTTTCCAAGGGCCGCGTCCCCCCGGGGCACTCCCTCCAGGCCTGGCCCACCCCGCTCCTCCGTGTCTAGTAGGCCGTAGCACCTCCACCGGATTCGGTCACTGTGTCCTCCAGGCCATGGCCCCGTCACACAGCTGGGGCGCTTCCCGATATTGTGGGTGCCAACTACGTCGTCTCACTTCACTTGCTGTCCCCCGGGCCTAGCTCCGATCAGGCCCGCAAAATGGCGACATCTGTCTCGGGTTTGGCGCCTCCGGGGGGGGGGCCCTAGCGCTCCTTCCACAGGCTGCACGCCCCACCGGGCCCCCTCCGACAGAAAGGGGATGTGCTGCCCCGGTGTTTGCGCCGACGGATGTTCGTTGGCGCCACTGTTATCTCTGGCTCAGATTGGCGAGGGTAGGCCCCAAAGCCGGGGCCTCGGGTAGAGTGGCTCCCGGCCCACCGGATCCAGACCAGCAGCACCCGGCCCACCGCGGTGATGTAGACCGCCGCGACTCGGCCAAACCGCGGGCTAGATCTCCGATTTTTCCTCCGATTGTGGTCGCTTCCTAGAGGGGCCCAGGGCGCAGATGGACAAGCGCCCTGGCGAGGATGAAGTCCGGATATTTGCAGGGACAGCCACAGTCCCAGCGGAGCTCGGGGTTTAGGGGCCATCTTCGTTGGCGCCTGGCCACGCCCCCCCCAAGAATCATTATCTTGACTTCAAAGATAGTACTTCCGATTTAGCGTAACTTGCATGGGCATTCCACCATGTAGATGAAATAGTTGCTTTTACAGGTTAGGTGTTGCCTAATCTTCCATTTGATGCCCTTTTGGATGGTTAGTTTCTTCATATGAGTTGCAATTTTACACGCCTTTGTTCTGGTTACAGCTCTCTGGTGAGCCTTTCATTTGAGTTTCTTGTCTTTGAGAGATTCTTGTATCTCTGTGATGAGTTTTGCTTCCTTCTTTAGTGATTCATTACGATACACATTAACGTGATATTGTCTCCCACAGTACTTTGGTAACAACTGACTTAACGAGAACAAAAGACAGGAATTAACAAGATAATTCCCAACACAGCGATATTGGAAATAATACAAAAACGTTACAAAGTAACTGCAAACAGCGAAGTCTACATTAGGCAACGCGTGGGAAGGAAACTTGTTTTGCAAAGCTTTAAAAGGGATTAAAACATAAGATTTGCCATGGAAAAAAAGAGAGGCAAAGAGAAACGCTGAAATGTCCGGATTCTTTACAGCTACATCTTCACAGCGACCAGAGAGAGGCCAAACAACCCCTCAAAGCAGCACTAAAGATACATTAAGATACTCGGAGAGACTATCAAAGAAAGAAAGAAAGAAATGGTGGGAGCTGATAACACCACATAAATATGTAGAGGTGAAAAGAATCCCAAGAGGCCTCCGCCTCATGCTTATGCCAAGTCACCAAGACACAAGTGGGAAACTACTAGAGAAATCTGGAGAACACCTACTGGAATCTTCTATGGGACTAATATTGGTTTTAATAAAACATCTAGAAAAAAAACCTAAGAGAAATCAGAAAAGAACTAAAAGAAAAACAGGAGGAAATAGAAAAATGAATTTACCAGAAGATATGGCCAAACTAAAATTGGACATTCTCAAAAACTTGGAGAACAGGAAGACTGAGTAAAGCAACGCAAACAACAAAAATTTCAAAGGGACAAATTGGATTTCGATGAAAGGTAGAATCTTTACCTTTGGATGACAATATGAGGTCCGCAGACCGCAGAAGCAAAGCACGACTAGAACTGTCAAGTAAAGAATTCTCAAGCTATGACTCCCTAACAAGCGTTGAAGCAAGTGATAGTGAAAATACCCCAGTAGTTACATCCGAAATGAGAAAAAAGACTGATTTTTTAACTGAGATGCGAATGGCTCTAGAACAACAACAAAAAATCAACCAAAGAGGCGGAATAAGTGGAGGCAGAGGAAGAGGAACACGAGGAAGACAAGAAGAAGGAAGAGGGGTAGGGGAGGAATCAAAAACGAACACATGGATAAAGGACCAACCAAAGAAATAATATCAACAAGCTCACAAGAACTCAATGTAATCAACCTCTCGGAAAAAACACTAACCGATACCGAAAAGGTTGTTCTTAAAAAAGGTCTTAATTCTTGCCCTACAGCTCATTTAGATATCGCCCAGACTAGAATCGATTTATACAAATATACTAGAACAATTAAATTGGCAAAAATACATATAGACAAAGTAAAAACAAATCAACCAATGAATAAAACACCGTCAAACAGTGTTCTTTTGGCGGAAGATATTCAAGGTAAGGAAACCCTGGTAACAATGGGAGCAGACACACCATCTCAAGAAACAGAGGCCTTATCAAAATTAGAGAAAACTCAGCCACCTGCAGGCGCAGGGAGAAATTGGTCTAAAACCAAAATCAAGATTCTATCCAAACTTACTATCTGGCAACAAAGTGGATCTTTTCCATGAAGCTGTAATAGAAGACCTATATAAATGAGATACAGTGATGTAAAACACAATCTATCAAAAAAAGAGAGGGAAGCTTTGAACAACCTCCAACAGGATACCAATATTGAAATTAAACCCGCGGACAAAGGCGGAAACATCATAGTCCTGGATAAAAGAGATTACATGGATGAGACAAATAGGCAATTAATGGACCAAGAATTTTACCATTGAATAACAAAAGACCCCACAAAAGAAATTGGAGAAAAAATAACACATCATTTGAACAAATGATTAGACAGAGGTTTGATCAACACAGAAGAGCGAAAAGATATCACATGTGACCACTCAACCATGGCAACCTTCTACTGCTTACCGAAAAAAACATAAGAGCAAAGTGAATCCGCCGGGGGGGGGGGGGGGGGCAATAGTCTCCGCCAATGGATCAATTTTAGAACCTATCTCTAATTACATTGACCACTTCTTGGCACCTCTTGTTAGAGACCTGAGCTCCTACCTACGGTATACTACGAATCTATTGCAAAAATTGAAAGGAGTCACATGGCAACCTACCTTTAAATTAGTAACAATTGACGTTGTTTCATTGTATTCAAACATTGAAAATTCAATCTGACCCCAGGCTTGCAAATACTTCCTAGGCAAAAGAAATATAGAATATTGTCAACACAATTCAATGCTAATGAAAATGATCACACTGTGCCTGGAAAATAACATCTTCACATTCAACAAACAAATATTCAAGCAAATAAAGGGGTGTGCCATGGGATTTTCCTTTTCCCCCAATTATGCCAACTTGACTATGGTTTGGTTCGGCCAACAAGTGGCCTGGACTTCAGAGAATGATGACTTCCTAGTAAAAACCATCCTTTGGCTTGGTTTCAGAGACAACCTTCTAATTATCTGGGATGGCACAGAGGGAGAATTTAAAAGCTATTTCGAAAGATTAAATAACAACACATCAAAATTGCAATTCACCTTCGAAATTAGTGTCAAACAAGTAACTCTCCTTGATACCAACGTTTATGTAGAAAACAACAAACTTCAAACAACATTACATCGCAAAAAAATATCAACCAATGCGATACTACATGGGGAAAGCTTTCATCAAGAAACCCTAAATGGAACATCCCCTATGGGGAATTCCTAAGACTTAGGAGGAACTGTTCGGCAGATAGTGAGTTCAACAAACACTGCCTACAAACAAGTGAAAGATTTATGAAACAAAAATACCCAAGGAAAGTGGTTGAAAAAAGTCTGCAAAGAGCAAGGAATCAACAACGAATGGATTTACTAAAAAAACAAACCAAATGAGGAAGAACGGACCAACCAGCAAATAATAAGACTCATCACAACACAAAGTGCTGAGAACAAAAATCTAGTCAAGATTATAAAGAAACATTGGGGAATCCTACAACTGGACCTGACGCTGATGGAATTAATGGGAGATCATCCAAATATAACTTACCGAAGAGCAAAGAACATCGCTGACAAAATCACACATAGCCACTTCAGAGAAGCACCAAACCCTACATAGCTGCAAAGAGAAGGCTTTTGGCCTTGTAAACAAAGTAAGGCGTGTAAAATTGCAACTCATATGAAGAAACTAACCATCCAAAAGGGCACCAAATGGAAGATTAAGCAATACCTAACCTGTAAAAGCAACTATGTCATCTACATGGTGGAATGCCCATGCAAGTTACGCTATATCGGAAGTACTATCTTTGAAGTCAAGAAAAGGATTCTTGAGCACATTCGAGCCACCACACACAAAGATCGCTCCAACGCGATAGCGAAACATATGGGAAAAAAACACGAAAGTCAGTGGAAATGTCTCAAATTCTGGGCTATAGAACAAGTACCATTCTCGGAAAGAGGAGGAAACTGTGAAAGAATCTTGCGTCAAAAGAAGTCCAGGCATATTGTAGCGTTTAGAACTTTAGTTCCAAGAGGTCTCAACCAGGAAGAAGCACTTTATGTATACCGTAACTCTGAATTTTACCATCAAGAGCTCTAAAAGAAAACCAATGAATTAGAACATCATGTAAAAAACTATACATCACCAAAAATAAAAATTGCTAAAGAAGGAAGCAAAACTCATCACAGAGATTCCAGAATTTCTCAAAGACAAAAGACTCAAATGAAAGGCACACCAGAGAGCTGTAACCAGAATTGTAAATAATTGTAAATAATCCAAAATAGGATATAAAAACGGACATAATGGCATGTAATGCCGTCAGAACAACCAATGATAATTTATTGTTCTTAAAATTTCACAGAGACAAGCACACCACAATCACTCAATCACTTGTTTATTTATTCAAAAATGTATTTACTACACTAACCACAATGCACTTAAAAACGTTAGACAGGAAGTAACTGTTTGCAGATAGAAATAAAAGAAGACCTTTTCTCTGCAAGTCATCATCCCGTGAGCAAGGTCAGTGCATCTGATCGAAATGCGTAGGGCATGGCAAAAGTTAAATAAACTTGCCTGGAAACCTTCCTGAAAACGAGTGAGTGCATCTTTACTTCACCGCAAGGCGTGTTTTGTTGTATTGAATACCGGCTTGGCTCTGCCGGAAACCAAACGCACCGCCCCTCAGCACTTGAGCGCCAGCATCAACAACTTGGGCCAAAAACTGTCTATATATATATATATATATATATATATATATATATATATATATATATATATATATATATATATATATATATATATATATATATATATATATATATATATATATATATATATATATATATATATATATATATATATATATATATATATATATATATATATATATATATATATATATATATATATATTCCCTACTGGGGACTCCACGTTGCTGTGCCTGAGTTTTATGTTAGCTCTTGGTTTATAGAAAGTGGGAGTATTGGGGGAAGCCCCTTAGTTTGCTACTAGGATGGGGGCAATCAGAGCTCCCTTTGTTATGATCTGGAAGTACATTTTGTGAATGAGAAGACCACATTTTTGGGTGGCAACATTATGAACAATATTTAATCCCATAGGAATACTGGCAAGTTCTAAAATATTCAAGATAGTGGTACGATTTGAGGATGCAGGATCACTTCGTTCGGATTCTCCTCTGAGTAAATTTTATTTCTGATGGGCCAAAGTTTTTGTGAAGTTTAATCAAAAGAAGACTAGCTTGAGTAAAAGGGGGGGGGTCAACAAAAATAATTAATTTTAGTTCAAAGGACTCAAGTATGTTTTGTCAGGGGGTAGTGGCACCTTGTGAGTGTGCTCATGAAGCCCTCACCCACCAACCTAGTTGGTGGCATGCTTCATCATCGGGCCCACCCAGTGACACCTAGCGTGTCCCAGGTGTGCTTCGACGCCTGATTACAGCGGAGCAGGTATGTCGCTGAGTGTGCGGTGAAGAGTGTTATGAAAGTGGGATTAAAACGGCTTGGCGGGGGTCCCAGTACCCGGAGGTGAATTAGACTTTAATACGTGGGCCACCGTCAGCGGTTAAAAATAAGGCTGTGGGATGTTAGAGGTGAGTTACGACCTCCTACATCCTTGGTGGGTCAACATGTTTCAGCCAGTGCCTTAGACCTGTAGTGCCTCCTTCGCAGAACCGGTTCTGCGAAGGAGGCACTACAGGTCTAAAGCAGGCTCTGCCCAGAAATTCTGGCCAACCCTTGCCACTTCACAACCTTGAAGCAGAATATTGCTTGAACTAGCGTGTTTTTTGAGAAGGGAATCCCCCTCTCACACATAGAAAAACACTTTAGGGCGTGTAGACACATAGTCTGAATTACACACCCACTAGTTTTAATTACACACACATAATTTTATCCGTCCTGAAGAAAGCCAGCATACTCATAAGGCACTGGCTGAAACATGTTGATCCACCAAGGATGTAGGAGGTCGTAACTCGCCTCTAACATTCCACAGCCTTTTTTTTTTATATATATTTTTAAAACCTTTATTTAAAAACAGTGCACACAGCTATTTAGCCTTACATCCCGGAGGCGAGGCAGCATATCGAAGCAAAAGAACCAAAGTGCAAGAATTAGTACATCAGAACGAATGAGGTTGATTTTAAATTTTGTATGAAAAACATAGAAGAGATGGAGAAAAAGAAGAGAGCACCGAAACTGGCGCAAAGAAGAGGCAATGGAATGTGAGAAACAGTGAGGCGTTGTGAGGGGGTCGGGAGGGCACAGTGAACACAGTTATGACCAACGGAGTAGAGTATTAGGAATGGGAGGGGAGGAAAACACAGGATGGCAACGTAAAGTTTTACAGTTGGTGTCTCAAGCTACGGTGATAAGCGTTCCTCCTGCCGAGCGGGGTCCGGGGGCACGCAAATGTCCCCTCTGTAGTCATTCCAAGCCCCCCACATTTTCTGCCACTTTTTAGGTTTACCCCTGGCAACATACACGGTCTTTTCCCGGAACATACACCAATCCATATTGGCCTTCCACTGTACAACCTTCGGAGCCGCTGCAGCTCCCCACTTCTGCGCAATGTCCCGTTTAGCTACCATATTGCCAAGGGTCACCCATTGGGTCTGGGCCACGTTGTGATCTGTCGGACCCCAAATGTTCAGGAGGCATCTCCTAGCTTCCGCATGCGCTTCTACCCCAGTCACCTCGCTCATAATCAAGTGCACACGTCGCCAGTAGGAAGTTATTGCAGGACATTCCCACAGGATGTGCATGAAGGTGGCAAGGGCGCCACAGCCGCGCCTACAAAGGCCATCAGCAGAGTAGCCCATGTGCACAAGTCTGGGACCAGTAACATAAACTCTGTGCAATATTTTGAGCTGCACCAATCGAAGACGGGAGGAGATAGCAACCTCCTTAGGGGAGGACACCGCACTCTGCCAATCCTCGTCATCAATTTCTATCCCATCTCGCACCCACTGGACCCTCACAGCCAGGAGGAGGTCTGTACGGACATTGATAAGTTTCTTGTATGACAGTGAAATGGCACTGTCCGGCATATGGCCGTCCAGCACCCTATCTTCCAAAGGGGAGCTGTCAGGAATCACCTCCCCCTCCGGTTTGGCGGACAACAATGCATGTCTCAACTGAGCATACCGAAAGAATTCCGCCTCACCCAGCTGAAATTCCGCTTGTAACTGGGCAAAAGTCTTAACCTCGCCACGCGACAACATATCTTCCACCCTGGAAATGCCAATTAGGTCCCACTTATCAAAGCCCTTGGTATGCCACAATTTGCCCAGGATGTCCGAGTCATACAATGGGGTCGCCTTGGTCAGCCTATCCTTCCATCCCTACGCCTTAGTAATCGCCCTCCAAATATGGACCGCGGTTTTCGTTGGACCAGACATCAGCCTGTCGAGAGACCTCGAGTAGAGTGCCCTGTGGTAATTCCCGCCACCCAAGAGCCACCGATCCATGGCGTACCCTGGGTTGTTCGCCGGACCGTACAGACCATGGTTAATAGCCGCTAACTAGGAGGCCCAGTAGTACTTCCGCACATCGGGTAGTGCTATCCCCCCATCGTACCACGGTAGCGTAAGCTTCGTGATAGCGATGCGAGGTCGGCCGTCCCAAAGTAGGGCGCGTTGCAGGCTCTCAATCTCACCGAAATATCGAGCTGGGACCGGATCCTAGGTATTTTGCAGGGCGTAGAGGAACCTGGGCAAGGACATCATTTTAAACAACGCCGCGCGCCCAAGCAAGGAGAGCGGGAGTTTGCGCCATCCCTCTACGTCACGCCGGAGGCGGAGAAGAGGGGGGAGCAAATTGTGCTCATAGCGCGCTTTAGAATTAGTGGAGATATAGATCCCCAAATATTTGAAGCCCTGGCTCGCCACCTGTATGCCACAACCCCTTGGAAGGCGTGGCGTTCCCCCTTTCAGGACATACAAGTATGACTTGGTCCAGTTAATAATTAGGCCAGCGTACCGACCGAAATGTCGCAGCACGTCACAGGCCACAATGAGGGATTTGCAGGGGGAGGTGAGGTACAAAAGAATATCATCTGCATACAGTAACACTCTGTCCTCGAAGTCAGGGGCCCATCTGATACCATGTAGGTCGGGATGGGCACGCAACAGGGCCGCAAGTGGTTCAAGCGCGAGTGCAAACAGGAGGGCGACAAGGGACAGCCCTGCCTGGTGCCCCTCTGAAGTGCAAAAGGCGCGGAAACTCGGCCGTTGACAGCTACGTTAGCCAATGGACCGGCATATAGGAGTTTGACCCACCCCACAAATTCCGGGCCAAAACCGAGCTTCGCCAACACTGCCCACAGGTAACTTCACTCGAGGGAGTCGAAAGCCATCGTGGCATCCAATGACGCCAGGACAGCCGGCTCCTCAAGCGTGTGGGCCCTAGCCAGGGCACCGTGAAGTCTACGCAGGTTAAGAGCAGTGTTGCAGTGTGGAATAAAGCCCGATTGGTCCGGGTGCACTAAGTCACCGATGACGCCAATCAAACGGTTGGCGAGCATTTTGGCTTGCATCTTAGGCTCCGCGTTTAAAAGAGAGATGGGACGATATGTTCGGCAAAGGTCTCTTGGCTTCCCTTCCTTATGGATGACCACAATGGTGGCCAACCTCTGGCCAGAGGGAAGTAGGCCAGCCTCCCGCGCTTCCAGGAACATATTCCGCAAATGCGGGGAAACTACATCCGGTTTAATCTTATACAATTCCACCGGAATGCCATTGGGGCCTGGCGCCTTGCCAGATCTCAAGGAACGGAGTGCGAGTGCAACCTCATCCACGGATATGTCCCTGTCTAGATCATCTCGATCTGCGTCCGACAAGCACGGGAGATCAATATCAGAAAGGAAAGTAACCGAATCGGCTTCAGACCGATCCGAGACACAGGCGTAAATGCCCTGAAAGTACTCCGAAAAGGACTCAACATTGGCGCTCGGGTCAGTGACTAACACTCCATCTTCTCCCAGTACCTCAGGGACGACACGGCTGGCCCTCTCTCTCTTATCAAGCCAGGCCAGCAACTTCCCGGCCTTGTCGCCAACGTCGTAAATCCGACCCTGCTGTTCCCTGCCCAGGACGAGAGCAGCGTCGGTGGCAAGGTCATGGTACTCCGATTGTTTAAGGGAGAGGTTATGCAACAAGTCAGGCTCAGGGCCCGCCTCTAATCGGGAGTCCAACTCCATGATCTCAGCCTCGATACGCACCATGTCGGCATCTCTGTTCCTACGGGCATCCGCTATGAGAGAAAAGGCCTCACCCCTCAAGACCGTTTTAAAAGCCTCCCACAAAGTGGCAGCCGATGTAACCGACCCCACATTCTCTGTAAAGTAAAGTTCGATAGCCTTAGCAAGGAGACCACGAGTCTTGGGGTTTCGGAAGTACCACGGATTGACCACCACAGGTCGCTCCGATGCGACAATATTGAAGTCAAATGAGACCCACAGCGGAGAGTGGTCCGAAATACCCCTCGCCAGAAAGCGGGCCTCGGAGATCGCCGGCGCATGAGCCGCCAAAGTAAGGACGTAATCAATCCTGGAGAGACTACCGTGAGCGCCAGAATGAAATGAGTATTGGCTCTGGGTGGGATGCAGGAGTCTCCAGCAGTCAACCAGCCCCAAAGTGTCAAGAAAGGGGGGCAACCACATTTGCGTGTTACGGAGGTCTCTAGGCGGTTGTCTGTCCAAGGATCCGGCACAAACCGAATTAAAATCACCCCCCACAATGAACAACCCTGAGGGCAGATTCAAAATGGCGCTAGCAAGGTCCTGGAAGGTGTTATTCTGCAAACCCGGAGGAACATAAACCGAAACCAATGTCAGGGCACGCCCTTCCCAATGCCCTGCAACAGCTGTGTACCGCCCCCTCTCGTCAACTATAGTGGAGTCAATCTCAAAAGGAAGGGACGTACGCACCATAACACCCGCCCCCCGGGACCCCGAAGAGAACCCCGAATGAGCCACCATTTTAAAGCCCTTCCTATTGAGCGCTCTACACGTGTTCCCCACCAAGTGTGTCTCCTGCAAGAGAACAATATCCGGCATATGTCCTTTAAGCAGTTGCAATACCACCCCTCTTTTAATACGATCACCCAAGCCATTGACGTTCCAACAAAGAACTTGCAATTTCCTACCCCCCATTGTCATGTCCCAAGTCCTCACCAACCCACAAAAGCCTCAACAACAAATGAAACAGAACAAAGCATACGACCCATTGCCTAAGAGAAAGAAGAAGAAAACAAAGAGAACACACAAAACCATCCCCAACACCACCCCCACCCTGCACCCCTGCAGCAGACTAAAAAGCCCCCCCAACCAGCAGTGTGCCTGTCGCCCCATTAACTAAGCTACAAAAAAGACCCTAGAGGAGTAAGGAAACCCCGCAGTCCCCCCCTGCCACCCTCCATGTAAGAATAGGATAGGTAAAAGTGCAACAGCTTGGCATTATCAGTCACAGTCAACGGGCACACCAACCGCTAAAGGCAGTGCGAGAAGCACTATTCCTGAAGATCAGGGCCACCAGAGGCACCTTCGGAGTGTTCCTCGTGTTCTTCTCGGCGGTGTGGCAAAGTGTCCAGCCAGTCACTCGCAGTCTCTGGCATATCAAAGAACAGGGCTCGGCCATCACGTTCGACTCGCAGTTTAGCGGGGAACAGCATAGAATACTTCAGCCCCAAGTCCCTGAGGCGCCGTTTCACCCCCGCAAAGCTTTGACGCTGTCTCTGAACGGCCCTGGTAAAGTCCGGGTAGAAGTTCACATCAGCGTTCTGGAACGTGAGAGGCCTATGTCGCCTCGAAGCCTGGAGAATCACATCCCGATCCCTGAAATTGAATAATCGGGCGATGATGGGTCTCGGTGCGACACCCGTCTTCGGAGGGCAATACGGCGAGGACACAGTAGGCACTCGAGTAGGCACGAGGCTTAGCTTCCACGAGGGCCAAGTCAGCAATCGGCAACTCCGCAGCTACGTGCACTCCGCCGGCAGGAACATGAGATGTTCACTTCGCATATCAATCATGCACCGCGTCGTCTCGATCACCAGCCACCTCCGGGACAATGGCGCATCCCTGGCACAAAGTTCAACACGACATAACTTTGCCAAGAAATGTCGGATTTAGAAGCGGAAAGCGGTTCCCGCGTCCGTGACCATTCGCCAATTGGAATCCACCGCTGTGAAACAGGATTTCGTCCAGGATATTTGCGGAGGGTCGGAGGGTCTGCGGAGCTCCGAGCTTACGCGGCCATCTTGCTTGCCCGCGAAGCTCCTCTCCCACAGCCTTTTTTTTAACCGCTGACGGTGGCCCAGGTATTAAAGTCTAATTCACCTCCGGGTACTGGGACCCCCGCCAAGCCGTTTTAATCCCACTTTCATAACACTCTTCACCGCACACTCAGCGACATACCTGCTCCGCTGTAATCAGGCGTCGAAGCACACCCGGGACACGCTAGGTGTCACTGGTTGGGCCCGATGATGAAGCATGCCACCAACTAGGTTGGTGGGTGAGGGCTTCATGAGCACACTCACAAGGTGCCACTACCCCCTGACAAAACATACTTGAGTCCTTTGAACTAAAATTAATTATTTTTGTTGACCCCCCCCCCTTTTACTCAAGCTAGTCTTCTTTTGATTAAACTTCATATAAACTCGGGGATTTGGACTAGCTTTCTGGTCCTCTCTCTCCCTCTTGATACACGATACCAAAGTTTTTGTGCTCCTCAGCTGCAGTTACCTGTCCATCGGTATGAATACCACCTCAGGCATTTATCTGTGCCTTAGTAATCATTTGTGTTGGTATCCTGACCATATTTTTTTAGCTCAGCTATTTCAGCTTTCAGGGCTATTGTTATATCAAATAATTGATTGTTTGATTGAATGGATTAGTTTAGTTGGTTTACCCACCCTTCTTATCAACTGCGCAATTGGTACGTCGATTAGAGGGGCAAATCGGTTGTTACAGATAACATTAGGCTCCGGAGGGTTGAGTGATGTACTTAGAAGTAGCAAGTTATTATCATTCACGATCTGGTTAGTCTCTATGGGGGAATCCTGGCTAGCATTAGGGACTATGAGCTGACTCGTGGTCTCTTTATTCATACTTTTTTTCAAATAGTTTTCCAATTTTGGATTTCTTACTTGGGGGTTACTGTAAGGGACTTTTTCAGGGTTTAAAATTTGGTCTGCCTCATCGATTAAGATATCTATATCTTTCAAAGTGCAGTATTTCAAAGGTCGTTTAACAGATTTATTTTGGTTAGCGACCCCCCAGTGACTTCTTTACTGCCTTCCTTTTACCCATTTTACTATGAAAATCCCAGGTTTTTACAAACAATTCGTATTGCACATTCTGGTCGTTGCTATAGTTTAGATTTTGAATTTCTTAATAAACAAGGAGGGCCCGGTTCACAGAACTAACTTAAGACAAAATCCTAAACTTACTACTTTTGGTATTCACAGAAGTTAGGATTTTGTCTTAAGTCTGTCTTAAGACAAACTTAAGACAAAATCCTGACTTCTGTGAATACCAAAAGTAGTAAGTTTAGGATTTTGTCTGAAGTTAGTTCTGTAAATCGGGCCCGGAATGTCTATACTGTTATAGAAAATAGCTTGTCCTTACAATTAGGTGGCTATTAGTTACAATCCGCAGAACAAAGTCCACACCAAGTAATTCCCCACTTAGAAAAACAATGAGCCAATCCAATTCAAAATTGATAAATTAACAATATCACTCTTAAGTGCTGGCAAACCCGGCGCTACCCCTTGACTAGCCAAACACAGCATGCCCACCTAAAATAGATAAAACAGAGATTTAAGACCTCTAAACAGACCTCTAAGACAATCTATGTTGGCTTGAATAACTAGACAACACTAATGCAAATTAGGCTGGGAAACACCTAACACTTTTTCGCCTTCGATTACAAGACTAGCCCACCTCCCGATCCGAGTTCTGGCGAAGATCACGATAGTGCTATGGAAGAAACTGTCAAAGTAAGCCCTTAGAAATTACTCCAACACTGTGGGTTTGCTCGCGTACAACAGGGAAAGGTAGAAGTAAAGTACTTTGGGTCTTTACCACTTTATGTACAAGATTAGGTGGGGGAACGATCCAGAGGGACAAAATAAAAACGAAAAAACCTCAAGAAGCAGGACCAAGGGTCCTTCGCTGAAGGGCATGGATGGGCTCACACTTGGCCGGGGCGCAGCCTCTGCACGTCCTGCACAGTGGGTGGTTAGATTGCTCTTTATAACTCTAGTACAGTTGCATCAGATGGGGAAGGCCCAGCTTCCTCTGCTCCCTCTTCTTTCAGCAAGGCGTCTTGGGACCTGTAATCCTTGCAGCACCCAGGTCCAGCATCCAATGCAACAGGGGTGTGGTCCACATTCTAGCACTAGTTCAGGCGTCTCAGATTGGAAAGGGTCCACCTCCTCCACCCCCTTCTCTTGCAGCAAGGCCTCTTGGGACCCGTAATCCCTGCAGTGTCCAGATGGAGGGTCCCTTGCAGTAGGTGATGTAGTTGTGCTTTATAACACTAGTGCAGGGGCCTCAGGTGGGATGACCCATAGTCCATGCAGTGTCCAGGTCGAGTGTCTCGCTCAACAGGTGGTATGGTCATGTTTCTTAGCGCTAGTGCTGGATTACAGATGAGGAAGGGCCTGCCTTTCTTCCCCTCCTCCTGCAGCAAGGCCTCTTGGGACCCCTAGTCCCTGCAGTTTCCAGGTCGAGCATCCCATGCTGTGGGTGGTGTGGTCTTCCTTTTTAGCGCAAGTGAAGGTGTCTAAGATGGATAAAGGCCCACCTCCTTCTTTTTGCAGCAAGGCCGTTTGGGGCCTGTAGTCCCTGTAAAGTACAGGTCAAGCTCTGTTCCTGATCCTTTAAGTTAGACTTTTGCACAGCATTCATACCCAGATCATTGATTATGCAGTTTCCCCTAAGACTGTTTCGGCCTGGTGGTCTTTGTCTACCCTAAAAGCTGAAATATTGGGCCTGGGTCCCAACTCCACTCAAGTCCCAGTCCTTCCCACTTCACAAGTCCAATGCTGGTGCTGCTTATGCATAGCAGTAGCCGTTGAAGTAGTATGGATGATTTGTGACCTCATACTGATGGAGATAATGGCATCCCTGAAAGTGCTTGAATGGAGTGAGTGAGAAGCAGCTCGGAGCAGGAACCCTGAAAAGAAAGATGACTCATAGCCTTTGAATAATAAATAACATTGGCTACGTAGAATATTTTAGAAAGGCCTCTTATCTGCAATAATACCAATCCTGCGGGATAAAAACAACAAAAGTTTATTATTTCAGCTATCGGGAAGAAAAATCCGGTTAGTAGATATATAGAGAAGGCATTCTGAACATAATATGACTATATCCATGTTGTCGGTGAACTTGAGCCTTGTGGTGATAAAGTACATATTGGGAATTCGTCCAGAGCTCCTATTACCCAGAGTTAACTCTGGGATGTACCCTGAAGGGTAGGGCCCATTGCTGACTGACGGTGGAGTAAGCTTTGTGTATGTATTCGTGTTAGAGAACGTGTCTTTGTTCCGTCTTTAAATACCCCTGGGACCCCTTCCACCTTCATGTTATTATTGGAGTAAGCTTACAGCCTGTGGCAGAGGCTTCACTACAATACACAACACATACTGGATGCAGCATAAGGTCCAAACGATCAATTACCACAGTCCACCAGGGCTGACACACACAGAGGCTTGTCTCTCCATGAGTTGCCAGGCGGGTGAAACGTTCTAACTGCTGGAGCAGCTGAGCACTGTTGCTGTGACAGAAGACGCCCTGAGCACACCGTCAATCTCTGTTGGCTGGTAGTAATTAGTGAGTTTGAGCAGGGATAAGAAAAAGTAAGAACGAGCAATGCAAAGCTAGGGGATAAAGACTCTTTCGTCTCCAGAGACTAGAAAGTATACCCTGGAGCTAGGGAGGTTTTCTGGATATCAGTCTTTAGCTACAGAGATGGCTTACAGGGTCTTGAGAAATGATAATACCAAGCAAGAACTCCTTCCGAGGATGGGTGACCCTCAAATGTCTCCAAGATATGCTCATTCCAGCCATGATGAATTGTAAAAATACATTTTAAGAAAAACAACCTCCTTCTCAGACAACCTGCCTGGGTGGATGTCCAACCCTTTGCAGAAATAATCATTAGTTGAGTCTTTATTGATCTGCCCAAAGTATCTTTCAGAAATGGATGCTAAGAAGTCTTGCAGTATCTGTGGTGAGCTCATCATCTGAATACTGTCTAAAGCTCTAAATCAGTAGAAGCACTGGCATGCAGGCTGTGTTGGAGAGACAGACCAATCAGCGTTCTCTTTATGTTGAGAGCAGAGTTAGTGACAGTTAATGTGGCAAATGTGTTCCTCCCATTTAGTCTGTTAGGATTTTTTTTGCTGTTGATCACCCAGTGTATGGACCTTTACTGAGGGTGAGCTCACGACCAACATTTCATGGTAATTGCATTCTGCCTGTTTACCACCAGTGTCAGCCTTTTAAAATAAGGCCGCTGCAGCACAGCTAGGGTATGGGCACTAGGCTGCTTACACATAAAGTTAGTGCACATGTGCTGCCAGCACTTAAGAGATTACTATTGTGCACAGCCTGGTAGCTGCACACAGGTAAAATGTTTGAGGCCGTTTTAAACTGCAAATTTGTATTATCAAAATAACTTTAATAAGAAATCTTTCTTTTAAATATTAATAAGTCACCACTAAGTAGGCCTTATTGCCCATAAAGGCTGGGTGCATGACATTTAAAAGAAGGACATGCAGAATTTACTGTGGAACATGTGCTTACAGTGAAAAATCCCCAAAAGCTACATTTGTTGAAACAAAGCTGGCTGCTTCAGTAGGGGAATATTGGGCTACAGTGTTAAATTTATTAAATGCTAATTTGGATTGATAGCATCTGGAGAAATAACTAAAGACTCATTTTAACAGTACTTTAAAATCCAACTTAATTGTCAAGTCAGATTTTATTTTACTATGTTTGAAATGACACTCATAGAAAGTTGTGATTTTCCAGCTTAAAAGCAGAAGGCCTTTCTGCCATTGTTCTGTGTCACAAGACTGCTGATGGATCCCCTGTAGTGAGATGTGTCTTGCTCCCAGACAGTGGTCAGAGGGACCTTGGGTGTGAGGTGGGAGTTACCTCCTCCTGGCTTGGGGGCTTTGGCAGTAACTTGATTAACTTCAATGGGGCATTCCCAGTCAAATGCAGATGTAGCACACATCCAGGCCTGCCTCTCTTTTGTCTTGCTAGCTACCATAGCTCCAGCGGAAGTGAGAGGGGAAGCTGCTTCGCCCCAGTAAAACGTTTAGGGCTCTGGGGCTAAGCAGGTGACCAAAAGGGAGGGAAGGGAAGAAGGGTTCTGCTGTATTGAATTGGCCCAGAAAACTGTGCAGGTAGGTTGGGAAAGGGGCGAGAGGATGATGTGGCATTCTAAGATTGGCCAGTGGTGCCTGGCATTTAGAAATTTCCGCCCACACTTCTAAATCCCCAGCACAAGGGAGAGACAGTGAGCACGTTTTTGAAAAAGAAACACCTTGGCTAGGTGAGTTTAGCAAATCACAGGCATATCAACAACAATTAATATAAAATGTGACCATATATATATATCGAGTACAGAACAAACTAATATCTGATAGATTTCTTTTATTTTTATTTTTTTCTTTCTTAAAAAGAGAATTACTTTTAAAAAAAAATTCTCATTGCAACAATATTTCTCAATTCAAAAGGTATCTGTTCAATTGATAGCGAAACATTTTTTATATATAAAACAGTTATTGTGATGTGCATATATTAAATACTAATAGTTGCTCTCACATTTCAAAATTGTCTTATCTCAACCTATTATTTAATTATTTACAAAAAGAAAATATTGTCATATTAATTTCATCATGCAATGGCGCAAACGGTTATACATCCAATGGTTTCAATGTATATTCAAAATTTTCTTGATATGAGGAGACTGGCGGTTTGTGTTCTAGCTACGCGTGTTTCGGATTGCACCTTCGTCAGTACTCCGTCACAAATTCTTTTGAATTGGCTTTGAATAGAGTGGCCTTGCTTATTCTGATTTTAACATATTTTTCGGCAATTGCTTGGTTTCAACTTTTGGGAGTTTATTGTCCTTCTTCAATTGAATGACTTTGGAGAAGCTGTTCTCGCTTCTGAGACTTCATTGGCTGTTTCTTTAATACTCTTCAAGCAACTGGCTGTATGAGGGTCGTCCTTCTTTTCTCATACCCAATTGATAGGTTTAGCCACTTCAAAAAAGGGATGAATTGCGCTGATCCCTTTGTTGTTTTATTGACCACAGGTAATAGGATTTTTGTTCATCTTGGTATATTTGGAACCCGGATTCTAGAGCGAAGAGTGGCCATTTATCTCTTCCGACTGCCGCGGCTTGCTCTCTGGTGAACCTCATGGGAAAACGCCGGTAGAGAGTAAGACTCTGGTACTGGATGCCAGCAGTATCAGAATCATGGACAGCTGGAATGACAAGTCATCTGATGTCCCTGAAGGACTTAGTACTCTGCCTGATGACCCCCAGCACAAGGTGAGTCTTTGGTGCTGACTCTCTTATTCCCCCATGAGGATCATTTGGGGAAGACTTGGACTCCCGGGCCGTCAGATGCCCTGCAAGATGGCCAGGATGCTGGGGGGTTTGTGGAAGGAAAAGCAGAGGAAAAGGCTGATGCAGGGAGCTAGTGAAACCTGCTCCCCACAGAAAGCCCCTTCTGAGGTCAGGAGGCTTGCTGAAAAGACTCCAGGAGGCTGGAACGTTCCACCAGGAGCCACATGTGCCCAAGATCATGAAAAGTAGTCAAACGGGCTATGCACCTCGGAATGTTTAACATCCTCAAACTGAAAATGTAGCCTGTGGGGCTCTGCCGCACTTCTAAAAAAAATGCCCCTGGGGTGAATCAAGACCAGAGGGTTAAAGCAAAGCTCCACTTTATTTAATTTGTCCAGGGAAGGGATGTGCATGGGGTCCCTTCCTTTTTTTTAAAAAGAGTTTTATATAGCGCAAACTTGGCCCAAGACATCGGGTATCAAAGTGCTTTACATGAGCACCAGTTTCGTTACAGAAGGACACATTCATTTTTTGTTAGGCATTGGGAGATTAAGTGATTTTCCCAGAATCACAGGATGTTGAGCTTTGTTACGAGACTCAAACCCAGTTCCCCAGCCTCGGGGTCGACCTCTCTAGCCGTAAGGCTACATCTCTTTTCCTCAAACTTAAATCCAGCCAGAATACCATCCCTGAGGCCCAGTATGGCAATAAGGGGTTCTGGGACCCTAGACACAGAGCCTTGGAGTGTGGAGGGGGTAAGGAGCTAAATTGCTTCCCAGATGTGCTGCTCCCAGGCTGCATGCAGAAGAAACATCATCTAATCTAAAGCACGAGCGGGAAGACAGTAAAACAGTTGTCAGCTCTTTTGCGGCACAGGAGCAGCACACAAGGAACCGGATGGATTGTGAGCCCTTAGGGCTCCTCCCTTCTACCCCCCCTCCCCATGTTAAGGCAGGCTGAGGGTGCCCCAGGAATAACACCGCAGCACAAAGCCACAAGAGCAAGTGGTGGAGCCACTCAGTAAATATCCATGTTTCTTGCCAGGGACTACCCCATAATGACCTGCGTGGCTTCATTTGCATATGTTTTTTTCCCTATTGTGCCCCAAGAAGGGGTAGGAACCCCACCAACGTGATTCTTATGCACTGTGGGGGCAGCAGGGGGTGTAGCAGCCCCTCATCCTCTGGATGGATTTGAGAAATTAATCCTATGTCTTCCAGATCATAGAAAGAGTGGTCGAAGGAGACCATTCGCCATATTTTTTTAAAGCTGAGTTTTGAGCTTTCAGCTTGAGAGTAGTGTGTATTCTTAGTAGTGGGTATTATAGCTGTGATTTATATACCCTAAGGTGGTTAAAGAAAGACTTACAGACAGATTCATCAATGTCAAAATCTGCGATTTCTAAATTGCGAGAAAAAGCGAATCGCAATTAAGAAATCGCAGAATGGCATTCATGAATATTTGTGAGAAAAAAAAGCGAATCGCAATCGTCCGCAATCGACGATTACGAGAACCCAAAAATCGGTAAATATTTGCAGAATCGGCTGATACCCGTGTTGAAATTGCGATCTGGCAATTACCGAAATCACAAATTGCGATCTCGCTAATTGCGAGATCGCAAAAACGGGAAGTCGCATCCTGAGCACAGTGATGACATCACAACCAGGAAGTAGGCAGGTTCCACCCTCATTCAGCAGTGAGAGCCTGAAGTGGATGCAGCATTGCCAGAGCTCCCCTCCAGAGTGCCAACAGGAGAAAACCAGGAGACACCCCAGTTGCCAGCATGTCACAGGAAGCTGCAGGTGGAACTTCCAGTGGAAGAAAAAGAAAAATTTAATTTTCTGATCAAGAACTCGAATATTTGATCGAAGGAGTCTGCAAGGGCCACAATCGGCTCTTCGGTAAAGACTCCAGAAGGATGCCTGAGGCCGATAAAAGGCGTATATGGTTGCGCATCCGCGCAAAAGTGAACTCTGTGGGGGTGACCCAGCGCTCCGTGGACGAGCTCATAAAACGGTGGTACGACCTGAGAGGGCGGGCAAAGGAGAAGATTGCTGAGAGGCTGGGGGAGCGTGTTGCGACAGGTGGAGGTGAGCCCACTATCCCACCAAACACACCACTCGAGGACTGAGTGGAGGACACCATTAATCCGCAGGCATGCTTGGGTGTGATCCAGCTGGACTCCTCCCGACCCACCCAAGGTAAGTGCCATGTGACTGCGACCCCCTGTCCCCTAACAATGTCCATGACTCCAGAGCATTCCATTTAAAACCCCAGTCATGCAGCCAAAGCACACCACTAAAGCGCTATTGCATTGTGGGACATGTAGTCTGACCACAATTACCATCTAGCCCCATAAAGCCAGACATGTTTAGTGAGAGTCAATCCTGCAGCGAGTCAGGGAATGGTAGTCTGCATGCATGTAGGAAGCCTAAATGTGGAAGAAACATGTCACTAATCAACATCCACTTTACATCACAGGTGGAGCTGAAGTCCCAAGCACAGACAGCGATTCCCTGCTAATTGAGGACATCACAGAGGACACAGAGGGAGACACACATCTATCCCCACAGCCCGGACCATCAGGGCAAGCAGCCGCACCAGCGGTCATTCCATCACCTGCCCCTGTGGACAGTGCCACCCCTGCTCCAACAGGCGTTGCTGTACCACAGCGCGTCACTCAACCACCAGTGGGGCCTGCAACACCAGCAGCAGTTCGCCGACCAACCTGTCGCCCTGCGGCTGTGAGGAGCCAGTCAAGCGGACTGGTGAGGGAGCAGCGCAATAACAATTCCCGCGCTGGCAGGGGACCAAGCGTGCGGCCAGGTGGGCTCTCCATTGAGCGCCGTATGCTACATGTCCATCAAACACAGGCCCGTCATCTTGCGGCTATCCACCTCCAACTTAACAAGACCACCCGAAATGTAGCACAAATGTCAGACCGCATGGAGAGGATGACAGCTGCCATGGAGGCCAACACACAGGCCATATACAGCCAGCGGGACCTCAACCGCCGCAGACACCGGCAGCTGCTGACCCGCCTGTCAGCATACACACGTTCCAACTACATTATTGGCAACGTGACCTCCCAGCTCTCGCAACGCTCCTTGGCCATGCAGGTCCAAATGGTCCAGTGCTGTCAGGACGTTGCGAGAGCTCTGGAGCAGGTGTCAACAGCAGTACAGGGCATGCAGGCTACCGGCCATGGCCAGCCGGGGGGGGGGGGGGGGGGTGACGACAATAGTGAGGCTACTTCCAGCCATAGTAGCCAGTCCGTGTTACCGGTGGTAACACCCCGCCGCAGCAGCAGGCCCTCTGCTGCCTCACGGCCGAATCAGGAGGAGGATGTTGAAAGGAGGTTGGGAGCATCTGCCTGGAGGCGACATTGAACATTTGAACATTTACATGAGGGGCCATGCTGCTGCTACAAGCATGCCCTCCTGAAGAACAGACATATGACGCAATATGTCATTCATGTACCAGTTTGGGGAATCCCCACTTTATTGTGCTGTAACAATAACAAATATTTAGTCTAACTTAATCTGACTCATGTCATTATTAATGTTGTCATGCATGAGTGAAGTAATGGGTGTGGGGAGTGGGTGCACTAGAAATAGTTCATGCAGATTTGGTTACGGCGCCTGTGTCCTTCTGCAGGATTCTCCCCGCGTGTGTGACGCACATGTGCAGGTGGTCGGTTGTCCCGTTCCGACTCACTGCCAGAGATGTCTACAGGTATCCTGCGCTTGGTAGCAATGTTGTGGAGGATTGCACACACGGCCACGGTGCGGCAGCAGACCTCTGGCTCGTATTTGATGGCCCCACCAGTCTTGTGTAGTATGCGGAATCTGCTCTTCAAAAGGCCAAATGTCCTCTCAATGCAATTTCTTGTGCGTATGTGTGCTGCATTGTAACGCCGTTGCTGTGGTGTTGCAGGGTTGAGGTATGGGATGAGGAGGTACTCACAGAGAGCGTAGCCGCTGTCACCTGAATGATAGGAGCAGTGGGTGAGTGCCTGTGCTGCGCAGCTACATTATCACAGTGCAACATTGTGGGGCATGTGTACTTACCTAGTAGGTGTCTTTCACCAAAGTCTCCCCTGGCCCGTCGTGTGTGAATGCCGCTGTGCCGGAATATGAAGGAGTCATGTGTTCTCCCCGGGTACTGTGCCACTATGTCCGTGATAATTGTCTTTGCCATGCACACCATCTGGATATTGAGAGAGTGGTAGGACTTGCGGTTGCGATACATGTATTCCGTTTGTGCTGGTGGGCAGATGTGGATGTGGGTACAGTCTGCATCCTATTATATGTGGAAATTGTGCTACGTTGTAAAATTGTAGCTTGGTGTCATTCAAGTCCTGTTGGCTGGTGGGGAATGAGATGTAGTGGTGTAGCCGGGTCAGCATGGCCTCCAGGAAACTCCTTAGGCAGCGGGACATGGTGGGCTAGGATATCCCCCCTGCAACAGCGACTATCCCCTGGAAGCTTACGGAGGCCAGAAGGTGCAGGCTGCACAATACCTGGACATGTGTGGGCAGGGCATTGGTCCTCCTTCTTGGGTGCTGCATCAGGGGGTCTAGGTCCTGGATTAGCTTGATGATCATTGGCCCATTCAGGCGGTACTTAGCGTATATTTGCTCCCTGGTTTGGCCCAGAAGGGTGACCCGCTGGCGGAATATCTGCTCCTGGATGCTACGTCTGTTCCGTGATGCTCGCTGTAGCCTTCGCCGCCTGACCACCATGTAGAGTCCTGTCATTGTGGGAGTCCTAATGCTCCAGCTGCATGTCCTTAAGTGTGTTTGGTCAGGCCTGCACCTGTTGGTACTTAGTAAACGTTTTTTTGTAAAAAAAAAATTCCTTACTGGTTACCACCTGGTTTGGGTTCTCCTTAAATTGCGCGTCGCAAATAGAGATTTTCTGGATTTTCGCATTCTGCGAGTTTTCATGAATAGCGATTGCGATTTTTTTGCGATTTCGCAGATTCCATGGTTTCTCACAATCTCAGAATCGCAAATGGGCTTCTTCCAGGATTCTGCGAATTTATTTGCGAAATCGCAATTTTTCATTAGCGAATTCGCAATTCTTGGGATTACACTGTCATGAATTCCTTTTCATCAAATTGCGATTGCAATTGCTTATTCGCAGCTATTGTGATCGCAATTTGGCTTCATGAATCTAGCTGTTAGCCCCATGATGTTGATTTGCAATGCTTTATTTAAATGTGATTTATTGACAGCTTAGTTGGTGAAGGATTCATTGCTTATTGATTCTGAGGGCAAATGAACATGCATACTGAATCCATTATCCCATTTATTGCAACAGTGGTGACCCCTTGACAAAACCAATCTGCTTCTTTTGTATTTGAATGTGATGACCCCTTGACAAATAAATGTGTTATTTAGTAGTGTGTGTGTGTGTGTGTAATAAATCGACTTTTTCTTTTTCAAAGTAAAACCACTGACTGGACAATCATTTATTGTGTTTAGTTATTGCATGCCAGCGAATAGAAATTACTTGCACAAACCACCTCCCCTGAGTAGCCCTTGGCCTACTCTTATCCGCTACTCTGAGAGAGTGATTTGCTGCAATGGGGAACTTGGTTCCTAAGTAAGGAGACAATTATGGACAGATTACTTTGCAGGACTCCAACCCAGCACAACTAATAACCCGATTTCTTGCAGTTATTCATCTGTGAGCAGTGTGCTGTGGATTAGTCAATCTTTCTCTAAGCTCCTTTAACCACCATGGCAGCAATATGAAAAGTCATTAGTACTGATGAGCAGAAGGCCAGCATTGGTCTCACTCATCACCAGGGTCCCCTTTTAAATGTACAGATCCCACCCAGATGGCTCCTAATATGTACTCTCCTTGTCACTGTGCCTGCATGCTCCGTTCAGCCAATCTTTGACAAACAGATTTTTTACTTCTTCGAGAAAGAGGCAACCCGCTCCCTACACTGTCAGAATGTCATCCATACCACCTGACTCTGGAGACTAATGGAACCCTAGCTTCTTTCTGTGTCCCTACAATGACCGTGATTAAATACACAACCGGAAATACATGAGGACCTGTCTCTCAGTTATGCTAGCTTTGAATTAGAGACAAAAATAGTGTGGTAACCTGGACATAAGCTTTCCCTGGCAGTCTGCTCTGCTTGCCATCCACAGGGATACATTCTGAGCTGTGGCAGTCCCCCGCAAGGGCAATTCTTGAGAGGCACTCATCCCTACTCATAGCCATACCCAACCCAAGAGTCAGGGTTGGTAAACACTGGCGCTCACTGGCTTGACCCGGGAACTAGAGAGGAAACATTGCCTTTATGCCAAGGACTGCCCTCCTTGCAACCTCACCTGGTAACTATATAGCGAACCAAGGCTGCTGTGGACTAAGTAGTCCTGGCTGAGCCAAATTCTGGTATGTGTCTCATACCCCAGTAGTTTGCCGATGGTGGCCCCCTAATGTGCCCTGCTGCTGGTGGGCAGATGTGTTTGAAATCAGATTAAGTGGATGCCTGCAGCCACTGCCCATCCCAGTTGTGTGGGCATTTTGTGTGGACCTCCTGACGCTTGAAGAATTGACAGCAGTGGACTCCATCTTGGCTGGATGGCACAAGTGAATGCACAAGCCACTCCACTGAGTGGTTGATGCACATTTTGAATGTACAACCTTACACCGTGCTAAATGTGTGCGACAGCCATGCCTGAAGGCAGGCAGACATAAGGGGAGTGGAGGCACTGTTTTATGGGGGAGGTGGAATTTTTAAAACACAAAAATAAGGAGCCATTTCTCGCACAGTCAAAACATGTACCATTCTGAATTACATTTATGACAATAATGTATTTATTATGCAATTATGTCATAAAATTATCATGGGTAACTATTCTTCATATAACGTTTGGTTCTAATATGCATTCCAACCAATGTTATCTTCTTAACATATTTCTTTGAAGATTTGAGGTGTGAGTTGAAGGTTTCCAATGCATTACCAAACAGTGGAGCATTCATAAAACCTTCTTACTCGTGTTGGATCTGTTATTTGACACTGCTTGTTGGCCCCGAAACCAGTATTGATATGTCTAATATCCTAGACTGCCCGTGCTGTTGACTGCCCGTGCTGTTGCCGTTATTTTTAACACCCATTACTGAGCCTCGCAGCCCTTCGCGGACCCGCCCGCCAGTCTCCCGCCGCTCTGCCGCTTTTTGATCAACTGAAGCGGGAGCCGCCGAGTGGAGACCGGCGAGGGGCAGGACCACATCACCCATAAGCCCTACTGGGGTCCGCGTTACCTGGAAGCGCCAGGAGGCGCATAAATTCGTCGTCACCACCATTGTATGCGGGAATCCTAGACTGCCCATGCTGTTGACTGCCCGTGCTGTTGACGTTATTTTTAACACCCATTACTGAGCCTCGCAGCCCTTCGCGGACCCGCCCGCCAGTCTCCCGCCGCTCTGCTGCTTTTTGATCAACTGAAGCGGGAGCCGCTGAGTGGAGACCGGCGAGGGGCAGGACCACATCACCCATAAGCCCTACTGGGGTCCGCGTTACCTGGAAGCGCAAGGAGGCGCATAAATTTGTCGTCACCACCATTGTATGCGGGAATCCTAGACTGCCCGTGCTGTTGACTGCCCGTGCTGTTGACGTTATTTTTAACACCCATTACTGAGCCTCGCAGCCCTTCGCCGACCCGCCCGCCAGTCTCCCGCCGCTCTGCCGCTTTTTGATCAACTGAAGCGGGAGCCACCGAGTGGAGACCGGCGAGGAGCAGGACCACATCACCCATAAGCCCTACTGGGGTCCGCGTTACCTGGAAGCGCCAGGAGGCGCATAAATTCGTCATCACCACCATTGTATGCGGGAATCCTAGACTGCCCGTGCTGTTGACTGCCCGTGCTGTTGCCGTTATTTTTAACACCCATTACTGAGCCTCGCAGCCCTTCGCGGACCCGCCCGCCAGTCTCCCACCTCTCTGCCGCTTTTTGATCAACTGAAGCGGGAGCCGCCGAGTGGAGACCGGCGAGGGGCAGGACCACATCACCCATAAGCCCTACTGGGGTCCGCGTTACCTGGAAGCGCCAGGAGGCGCATAAATTCGTCGTCACCACCATTGTATGCGGAAATCCTAGACTGCCCGTGCTGTTGACTGCCCGTGCTGTTGCCGTTATTTTTAACACCCATTACTGAGCCTCGCAGCCCTTCGCGGACCCGCCCGCCAGTCTCCCGCCGCTCTGCCGCTTTTTGATCAACTGAAGCGGGAGCCGCCGAGTGGAGACCGGCGAGGGGCAGGACCACATCACCCATAAGCCCTACTGGGGTCCGTGTTACCTGGAAGCGCCAGGAGGCGCATAAATTCGTCGTCACCACCGCCTTGCGGGACGCGAGTGGGACGCAGGGCGAAGCCCGGGCAAAGGGCAGGCCCTCTTAGGCCCTCAGAGGCCTGAAGAGACTGGACTGGGCCAGTCCCCCTGGTCGTGGGACTCCGTCTGAGTAAGTTATTCAAATTTTCCATAGCTTGCGGAAATACTGCCACTGTATCCCAATGTCTACCATCGTGCTAAGTCCGGGCATTGTTGCTTCTGAAAAAGCTGGGGGGCTGATGAATGGAACCCTGGACAACTATTTCACCAAAGCTGTCTCAGAAGGTTCAAAGGAATTATCTCTAGCAGAACGGCGGGCTGACCGCCGCCGTTCCATTGAACGTATTAAGAACAGGACTCTGTCTGAGCCAATTCCTGTTGTTACCCTGGATAATGAGCTCTGTCCTGATACCACGGATGTTACCTCACCTGTGGCCAGCGTGCCCCTATTGCTTAGGGAATGCTTAGCACCCCCTATCGGCCTTACCCAAACTGAAGCTGATATTATACCTCATGATTCCTCTAGTACACCTAATGTATCAAAGGCCATGATTTCACCAACACCCAGGCCAGGGAAGGTAGTAAGAGGAAAGACCTTGAGGTCTTTGCCACATAAAATCTATGGCCCTCCGCCAACCAAAAAGAGACGTAAGAGGGTGGATCTAACTAAGCCAAAGCTGAGCCATTCCGATTTCGGGAAAAAGTCTAAGCCTACTAGTACCGGAGCCACTGGTACTATAGCCGTTATGGAAGCTGCAGGAACAGCGTCAGATCCTTCAACATTGCTACCACCATCTTTACACTCAGCTAATGAGTTTAATACTGAACATGACCTAATGGCTGAAGGGTCCCAACCAGCCCCCACTAGCAATCTATTGGATAGCATAGAACTTATTGTGAGAAGCTATACACTAGCTATAGTTGAAAGACTAAAAGGAATGGAGCTAAGACTAGGGAAAATAGAGGCAGACCTGGCAAGAAATGGAAATCCAACTAGGACATCAAAAATAAAGGGTTAACAACAGTATCAATCCCTTCTCAAGCCTCTACATCGGCACATATTCCCCCACCAGCTGTAACTGTAGCAGAACCTTCTACCACCATCTCACATAATAACGTGAAACCAGCTGTACCGGCTGCTACCAACCATTTATCTACAAGGACAATATCTGTACCCAAACATCCCCATAATCCAAATATAAACCAGTCAAAAATACCACCAACAAGACGGATTACACAATTAAACCACATTCCTGATATTCCAGTTAATAATTTAGCAAGGGAAATGGGTAATTCATCAAATGGGTTACCAAGATCGGAGGAGGAAGAAGCAAGATATACTAGAGGGGTTCAAGGCAGGAGACCACCTACTGAACTCCCGCCGGAAGCTGTACCATACGTGGTGGTTCTCACCGGGGTACCAGAGTTGTCTGGAAACAAGCGGGAAGGCTTTTTTCAACTAAAGAATAAGATAATGCATTGGTTGACCCTACATAGACCAATAGCCAGTAATATCAATGGCGAAATAGTCCACGTCCGACGCCTCCCGTGGCTAGGTGGAAGACCAAAGGACATTGGGGGAGATGTGGTCGTAGTAAATTTTAGGGATAAAAACGCAGTACAATACATACTAAATTGGCCACAGGGCAATGCAAACAACTGCATCACGCCGCGCCCACTAACCTACTTCTATCCTAGATCTGTAGTATTTCCACCTCAATCGTTACCCAGTAATGCTTTCTCTAATAACTATTTTTCAAATATGGAGTCTGCTAGGAATTCTGCTTATATGTACCAACCAGCACCAGCCCCTGTTACATCCGGGTGGAACACCATACCCCCCAGACACAATACATTTGAACACAGAAGAATGGACCATCTTATGCCATTCACGCCACTGGAGTTAACAAATAGGTTTGACATATTCAGTGGTCTGGACGAATGTGATTGAAGATTAATGAACAGCGAGGAAGACAGTGGTGGTGCAAACATCTCTAGTTTAGATGGAGCTGAGGAGGAAGAAAGCAACAGATCCCCAATGGTAGAAATTACTACTACTGCAACCAGTTTAACAGAAAAATCAACTCATCACATCTGGCATGAACCTGGAAACCCCGACTCATACAATGAGTCTAATGGAGTTGGAGAGACAGTGAAAATCATACCTAATGATTCCATTGTTAATGATATCTATCTTAGTACTTCAGTAAAAAGAAAACAGGGTGTGACCCAACCAATAGCACTGACATTGGCAAGGTACCAGGTTTACGAAACGCTACCCCTAATATTACCACGTTCAAGGAAAGAGAAACAGGGACAGAGGGAACGATGGATATCGGTCAGTACCAGCAGGGGCATAATGCTCTCTCCAGGGAAGCTTGCCTAAGGGGCATTAAGGTCAATAATGCACTAGAGATATACACGGGGGGTTAGTTTCTAGTATCCTGGAATGTGGCAGGCCTTAAGAACAAGATGGCTTCTACGGACTGGGCCACCTTTATTGATAATTACCTGATAGTCACCATGCAGGAAACCTGGGCTGTTGAACCGCAATATAGACCAGGTTATCTTAATTTTGCGATAGCGGCAACCCATACCAGTAAGGGAAGACCAATGGGGGGCCTGACCACCTGGGTCAAGCAGGATGACAGATACACTACATCACAACTTACAACAAACTCTGAGGACATATTGGTGGTCAAGCTTAAATCCCCCTTCTTTGGTGAATTAATAATCTTTAACGTATACGCCAGAGGTAAACCAGGGGGCAAAACGTCAGAGGTGGTTGAGGCACTAGGTCACTATGTTAGAACCTGGAGGGGAGGTGCAAATTTACTAATTTGCGGCGATTTTAACTGCTCCTTTGAGCCCCTGGATCATAGTGACCTTGAGCTCACTGTAGAAGAAGATACTTGCTGGCAAATACCTCCATTAAGTATACCCCCAATAAAAAGGTGGTCACAAGCAGCCCTTCAGTTAAAGGCTCTTAGTCTCGAATGTGGGCTAAGAGCAGTAAATGGGAGAACACGAGGTGACAAGCAGGGTAATCCAACATTTAACAATGTCCTGAGTACAAGCCGAATTGACTACATACTAGTGAACCTTGAATTCTGGCCCTCTGTTTGCGATATGTCCATAAGTCAACGGACTGAGAGTGACCACAACCCGCTTAGTCTTGAGTTATTGCTCTTGGAGGGACAAGCACCACCGAAAGACTACTTGGTGGTTGACATAGTCATGACAAACGACACAAGGCGGGTAAGATGGACTGAGTGTTTGGGCACTCCCATTCTATCAACGAAATGGAAGCCTTGGTTAAAGAAGCTACCGTGGAAATGCAGGGTCAGCTATCGTATGAAGATTGCGACACCAGGGTAGTTCATGTTCACTCGACCCTTTTTTTTAAACTTGGTAAATTTTTTAATATTCCAAAGAAGAATTCCTCCGGTAAAGGTAGACGGAAACCCGAGTCATGGTATGACAAAACTTGTCGGGCAGCATACAAATCTCTAGCGATGGCAGTGCAGTCCAATGACAGGGAGGCCATACAGGGTGCGAGGAAGCACTACAAATGGACACAACATGCTGCAAAACAAGCTTGGGACAATAAATATTGGGATGAGCTGTACGAAGCGAGCAAGCACAGAGACATGACGGGCTTTTGGCACCTGGTGAGGTGGGGCAGGGGGAACCAAAAACCTCAACCGGAAAACCATGTCCCTCCTGAACGTTGGATCATGTACTTTAAATCACAGTTTGCTAATGTAAATATTCTACCAAAAACAGCTCTGGACATTTCTAGTTGTTTCAAAGCTATAAACCCACTAGTTTTTACAAGAAAGGATGTGGAACATGCCCTTAATCTAATACCTAAAGGCAGAGCCCCGGGCCTAGACAAAATTCCAGCAGATCTTTTCTTACACAACAAAGAAGTCTGGGTCCCGTACATAGAATTGTTGGTTAATGCCATAGCTAGAGGCACTGCTCTACCGGACACATGGCGAGGAGCTGACATTATACCTATTTTCAAAAAGGGGGACCGCACAGATCCAGCAAATTACAGGCCGATTGAAGTTTACTGTGGGAACTGAGTTGTAACCTTTTGTTCGCCATGTTGTGCAATGACGAAAATATGTATAAAAGGAGCGATCCACTGTTGCAATTCGAAGCAGTCTCTCAGAACCTACACATTGTGTACTTCTTGCGATCTCTGTATCCCTGCAGTAAATAAACGCTGCCCTTTGACGCCGAAGGAAGTGTCCCGTGTCTCTGTAATTTGTACGCCGGAACAGGTAACCCACAAAGGTTTCAGGTGTCGTCCCCTGGCACCGCTGGGCCTTATAATAGCCCAGTCCTTCAGCTCGGGTGCCATGTGGCAGGGATACATGCCCTAAGGGCAGGTCTGCCTGTCACATGGCATAGGTGTGCACGCACACATGTGCATGCACACCGGAATCGGTATTTTACCATCAAAATGTATTTGATGGTAAAATACCGATTCGGTAAGGCCTCTGGGACTCAGAAAAGTCCCACCTACATCTGGGTGCCTCAGAATCGGTAAATTTACCGAATTTTTATTTTACCGATTCGGTAAAATTACTGAATTGGTAATTTTACCGATTCGGTAAAAAAATGCCCCCTACATACCTGTCACCCATTTACCGATCAGTAAATGGCCTGAAACGGCCACCTACATCTGGCCCCATATTCTTTCTCTTACTTCTACCATTCCAGACCCACCAAATGTGCTTACCTTTTTCAATTACATAAGGTAATTTAACCCGCTTTGGCTAGCCTTCTCCTAACCTTCATTTTTTGTCATAGTACTTTTTAGAGGAGACAAACACAACGGCCACCGGTGCGGGCAAGAATCGGGTGCACAGGTGTATAATCCTGGTAACTGTATATCCAATCGTTTAGGACGCACTCCACTCTCAGTGGTCCCACCGCCACTGGACCAATTTTAAACACAATATAACCTTGATCAGAAAGGAATCCTTTAATTCATCAAAATTCCCAAATTAATTACTCTTTATGTAGCTCAATTCACAAAAAGTCTATAGGCAGTTTTATATCTATCCAATTAATGCATTTTATTTTACAATGTTCTCTTCATAACTCCAGATCACACCATAATAATCAATGTCAGCCGACACGTTTCATCCATTTGGGACATCATCAGGTTTGTAAGTTAAAGAAACAATACATACATGAGTGATCCCAAGGGGCGACCTCCTGGATCTATCTCCATGCTTCACCTCATAGACAGCCACACTCAAGTCCACACCCCTGTTCATACAATCCTCTATTCAACACCAGAACAGAATATTCCCAGATTTCCTTTCCATCAGCTCAAAAGAAGCCCTTTCCATTGTTCTGCACCATAGGATGCTGTCCCTGCATCACGGTACACAGAGAATCCACCAGAAATGATTGTACTACTGAATATCGACCCCCAGAGTATCGTGGCATAAGAATATAGAGGTCAGAATATTAAAAGGACAAAGTATGGAAAGGTAATTTTCTAACGTAAAGCATGTGTTTACTGTTTCTAACTCCACATCTAATTACCTTGTAGATATTTGTACCATCTAGGTACATATATGAGGAAATAGGTACAGCGAATCTAGACCTACTTACCAGTCTTATTTTTTTAATGATTTATCCTTGATATTGTGAATCATCAATATTCTGGGGTTGATAATCAGGGTGTACATAAAAAGCATACTCAGAGGCACTGCTGGGGACTCTAAATCAGCTAGGCTTGGCAGCAGGCCCATTGATCATTAACTAAGCTCCTTAATTGTCTTCTTAGTAGTTATCTATTGAACTTCCTCCTGGCATAACCTGGCAGTTTTTTTTCAACTGGCTTATCTATTACAGAAAAATATTGTATGTATGCACTTACGAGATCCTTAAGCCATGTAAATGTACATGTATTTATATAGCGCAAATCACCGACCCGGTATCTAAGCGCTTGCTTAGGGAACCCGTCCTGGTATTCCCCTGTGAGATAACCCCGGCAGGGTATCCACAAGGTGAAAGCCAGGCATCCCACCGCGAGGGGCCGTTGTGGAGATTAAGCAAGCTATTGCCCAGAGTCACAGAGTGTGAACCCGTGAATCGAGTAGGCACAGGAGCGAGAATTGTTGAGTCCATGGACATTTTAGGACTCAAGACCCCGCCGAGCCGGGAATTGAACCCTGGTCCCGGGCTGACCTCTGCTTCCAGGTCTGCCTCCTCTAACCAGTGAGCCACACTTAAGCCACCGTGAATTAAGTATTATCTCCCGCTTCTCAGGGTATTGACAGCTTTTAGCTTCCTGCCCCACAATTAAGGGCCTGAGTCCAGGTCACATGAGAGGAAGAGCAAATAATAGCTTTTAAAGACCACAAACATGCGGCCAATAAAGCTATTAACACTCATTCCCTAATCTCACACAACACATATAGGTGAATATTCTGAATTTCTGTGTCTCAGTTATGTCTCTGTTTCACAAGTTTAAAAGAAGGGGCAGAAAAAAGAGGCATCCTTGGATGTGGCACCCTGCAGAAGTATGCAAACGTCCACAAACTCGTAAGTTCATGCACCCGTTGTAGATAATGTTCCACCCTGGAAACCTGTAAACACCTACTAACTTGTTTCTGTTAAAAGTTCTAAAGGGAAGCGAACACCTATGCTCCTAACTGGGCTGTACAGGAAGGAATTTCTCCCTGAGTAAAAAAGAGGCATGTGAAGAGGCACACTTGAGGCATATTTTGGTGGGCTAAATTTTAGAGTGGATGGAAATTCTCCATGTGCAGAAGTTACAGATTGAAGTACTGTTGGGATTCTTTGTGAGGAACACTAACATTTTGGAAGTAAGCTCCACATGTAGAAGTAACTCCAAATGTAGAAGTAACTCTTCAGCAGATTTCCAACTTTTTTATTAATTTGTTCATTTGCGAACTACGAGGCATATGTACAGAATTTAGGGGTTGAGATTTCTTTACTGTTATCCTTACTGAATTGCAATTAGGAAATCCCAATTCCTAATGTACAAAATTGTACAAGTTGTAAATAGCGATTCCTTGTGGATAGCCTATCAGCCTCCCTCATGAATGTTAGTGAGATAGGTCACAGTATACGACCTATTAGGAATTGAAGCCATCACATGGATGGTGGTCTGCTGTGGTATTCTCAATCAATTATGAGGGAGGGAAGGAAATCGTGATCCATTCAATTCCCTGTAGTTAACTATAGCTAATCAAAAATGGAAGGATCACTTGTCCTGCATAACATTGGGTATGAGGGAACGGTTCTTAAATCCCAATAAAAAAAACCTCATACACCTGTTCACTGATGGTAACGTTAAGCGGTATATTTTCGTTCTCCGCTTTTTGGGCAAAAGCGGAAAACGAAAATATACCGCTTAATGTTACCATCAGTGAACACGTGTATGAGGGTTTTTTTTATTGGGATTTAAGAACCGTTCCCGCATACCCAATGTTATGCAGGACAAGTGATCCTTCCATTTTTGATTAGCTATGGCCTGCTTTGGTAAGCAGATCACCATACCTCAGATTACACTTTTAATGAAGCAACCTTTTTCTTGTGAAATGCAGCCCTGTTTTCCTTAAAGGAAAACTGCTGCATTTCACAAAATTAAATAAAACGTTTAGGTTTCATTTTTTAAGAGTAGTTAGTGGAGCCTGGGATCACTGCCTTCTCTTCGAATATATTCGTTTCAACATGCACAAATGGGTTAGGGTCCATTGGGGCCCTCTTCCCATTTGCGAATGTTTACCACCACCTTTGAGGTGTTGGTAAATAAAAAGTGTATTGTGAACGTAATTCGGTTTCAAAACATTCATTACATAGCACTGCAATTCGGTATTTGGAAGATATTCCGTAAACACAGCCCTTCCAAATGCTGCATTCCTAAACACAAACTGTGATTTGGTAACGTTAGCAAATTGCAATTTGTGACTTGTGCATATGAAAAATTGTTGTGGTTGGAAACAGCCCTGTTAGAACTGGGATTTCTGGTTGGCTAAGGCTTGCGCCAAAGCCAGGCAGTAACCACCACTCTAGTCAGGGCAAGGGAGTTAAATGCCAAAGATAACCCCTGCTCACCTCCTTGGTAGCTTGGCACGAGCAGTCATGCTTATCCCAGAGGCAATGTGTAAAGCGTTTGCGCAACACACACACACAGCAGCTCCCCACTAGGCACACCACAAAAAGGAACCCCACGCAAAGTTATATATAAAAAATAGCCTTTATATTACCATAAACACATTAGATCATAATCACACAATTACACTGTGCCAACTGGCACTGGGTAGTATTTACAGGGGATTATTTACACCAGACAGGGCCACGTGGGTCACTGTCAGAATCAGCACTTAGTAGAAATAGCACTTCTAGAACATAGAATAACAAGTGTAGGACACAACCAGTAACTACTGGTAAGAGGTAAGTACACACTACACAATACTAATCACCCTAAACATAAGTCACGCAGTGAAACATACCCGTACTAGCATAACCATACTAGGTGAAAACAACCTACTAAGCATAAACACATTTAGAGGTATGAAACAAGCATAAAGGCAAGGCACATTACGCAAAATACACACAAGGCATAACCATGTACCCTAAGGGAGGGCACCACACCTAAAACTGTCCCCAGGCCAACTTGGCCTCACAGGGGCTCCAGCGCCCTTTGTACAGCAGAGTCAGGGCTACAAGCTGCAAATGCAGCAATGCGCAGGGCACAGGGGCACCACCTAAACCTTGCAGCTGCCCACTAAGTGCTGGGCAGCTGGGGAAACTGAGCCTGGCACCAGCGTGCCTCCTGGCTCTCCTCTGGGGCTCCTAATAACCAGAATGAGGCAAACACGACATGGGAGCCACATAGGCTCTGCAGTGAAAAACTGCCACCAACCACTTTGCAGCCCGGTGGGCTTTAAATACTCACAAATGACCCAATTAAATGTTGGAGCCACGGGGCTCAAAACAACCCAGAGATGCCCCAAGTGTTGCAGCTGCCCTCTGACCAGCGGGGCAGCTGTGAGCACCGACAATGTGTCCCGCAGCGGGCACTGACCGGGTGCGTATGAGCACCACGGGGCTCTGTCACCAAATGTAGGCTCCCGCCCCACCCCACTCACTCAGACTGCGCACGCGCTTTACACTGGGACACAGTGTTAAAGTGCCCAGAAGCCTAAAACAACTAGTATCAGGTCACATATAAAAGCAAAAAGTTTAGGGGTGAACCTGCCAAAAGGGCCAAGTCCAACACAACCCCCTTCCAGCCAAAACCCAGGGCAGACCAATCACCACTGTGATGGGCTTCCCTGCTTTGGACAATAGAACACGGACGCGGGCCCGCAACTGCAGGGACACCCTCCTGTTCTACGCCACTGTGAACCCATGTGGTTCCTTCTCAAAAAGATGTATGGAACAACTGGGCTACCCCACTGGTACTCACAAGCTGTCCGCGGCCCGGACCAGGCCCTAGGCCACCCTGATGCCACTGGTCCTTGCCTATTCACAGAGTGGGGGGTAGTAACCCCTGGTACATAGTAGCCATTCTCCACTCTTCCTCTCCTCAGGACAGTTCTAGACTGTCACTGATCCTCCAGCCTAGGGTCTGCACCCTTAGGCTGACCAGAAGTCACGGGTGAGGCTCTCCTCCCCCCTACCTCTCCTTCTAGGGTTCCGCCCTCTCCTCCTTTGAGAGGTACCCATAAAATACCACTCTCCCAACCTAGGGTTTAACCCCTCAGGTTGCACCAGGGTCAGAGGCGGGGACTCCCACCCTCTGCACCTCCTTCCAGAGTTCTGCCCCCTCCACACTGGAGTGGTACCCCTGGAAGATGAACCGGTCAGGACCCTGGTTACAGATGTCCTTCCCTCCAGGTCAGGCAAATCCTGAACCTGGCCTCCCAACCTTGGGTCTAAAACCTTTAGCTGAATACTTGCCTGGCCCTCCAGGACTTCTGGGGACTCACACACCATCCCCCTGAGGGTGACACATGACTCATGTGTTGTGTGACCGTCTGTCTGGCGCAGATCTCCCGTCCCCTGTCGACCTGACAGTGCGTGAAGATCCCCCAGAATGGAAGTGGTATCACCATGGTCACTCCAAGGGAACTTAGCCCAACAGGCTAGTCCCTGAGCCACTGGTTCTTCCACTGGGGAACACAACCCCCATTCACTCCTCACTTTGGACATCTATTCCCTCCCAACGGGAGCAGCACTGCCGGACACTAGAACCACTGGAGCACTATATACAGATGCTCCAGATCCTCTAGACACTAGGAGATCCTCCTCAAATGGACTAACAGGACAGCTTAGGTCCCCAACCTGGTGTTCGCTGAAGAAACCATCCAGGCTCTGAGACTGGGTTTCGGGTACCTGGGAACTTTCAGTCCCACACTCACTCTTACTCCACTGAGAGAAGACGTGAGCCTCTAAACCCCTCTTGCTACATTGGGACCTAGCTGGGCTATTCTGAACCTCTTCCACCACTCTGGGCTGGAAGATACCTGAACCACTACTTTTGGGATCACTCTCCAATGCCTCTACAGAACCTCTGGCACTTTCCCAGTGTTCTGCTTCCTCTGCAAGGGCCCATGCACTAGCAAACACACACTCCAACAGGTGTTGGCCCAACTCAGGGAAACAACAACTGCGCAGCTGTTCTTTGATAACCAGATCGAACAGTCCTTGCAAATCCTCTACCGCGGTAACCGTCACCCAATCAGCCAGTGCATCATGACAATCATCTGCAAAATCCCCCCAATCCTGGTGAGACAGATTCTTACTGCCCTTGAACTTCAACCTGCATTCCTCCTCTTTGGAACAAGGTACCATACTTTGGGAACTGGGAATGGGACTTCCTGCACTGGACTCTATATTGCTGCCACCACTGGACTCAACCCTCCCTGGGGAATCCAGAAAACTATAACTGCGCTCAGGGGATAATCTACCCTCCAGAACACATTTTTCTCTGGCAAAGGCCCTCTCAGCCTCCGCCATCCTCTCCTGCACACCCAGCTGCGCTATTTCCTTGGCATGCTCTAATCTGAGTTTCTCCAAAGCCAGCTGGTGCTCCCTTTCTTCCCTCCTATCTACCCACTCCTCTGGGGACAGGGAAAGGGATGGGGCACTGCCCCCGACACTGGACCCAGCTAGGGGCTCCCTATCTATGGGGTCTTCACTATCTACTGGCGTCCATGTACTGTCATTTTCTTCCTCGTCTTCAGACTCTTCGGGGCTCCCCTCAGGCCCATCACCCTCATGGCATGAGGACCGGGCCCTCTCCTCCTCACTGTGCTCACGTTCCCAGTCATCCTTCTGCCATTGGATTAGTTTGTCCCTAAGTTGGGACTGGGTGTCTGACTCCTTCACTGCTATGTCTCTTTCTTCACAAAACTCTACCAACTCATACATACTGTATCTAAACAGACCACAGAAATTAAAAGCAGACTCCATCTCGGCAGGACGCTCAGAGACACCTGCAACACAGGGCACCTAACTGTCTGAGCTGAAGCAAGAGTACACAATCTAAAAATGACACTTTTAGGAGAAACAATAAAATAAAACTCAAAAACAATAATCCCCAAACACGTGATTATCTAAATGCAGAGTTTGTAGTGCAACCAGTTGTCGCTGTGATATTGCACCCCACTGGCAAGCCACCCTTCTTTTAGCCATGAGGCGCACCAGCGCAATAAATTTACGATGCTCAGCCCTTAGTGTTTTGACATATCCTAGTAATGCCATTTTTGGTGCGGCTTCTACAGGCATATCAATCATTTTGCACAATGCATGAAACACTGCAAAAAGTCTGCTCCTGTCATTCGATATCTATCACATCTATCATCGCTTTTCAACTGGAATCTGTACATCTTGGCTGGTGTATAATACATCCTGTGTAAAAATTTATAATGAATTAACCGTAGTCTGCTGCTAGCAATACCCGCTCGGTCTGCAAACAGCATTCCTCCCACTGCTCATCTGTCAGATCTTGGCCAAGTTCTTCTTTCCATTTCTTGCATGCTCGCGGGGGCGAGGTAGCTGTTTGGGAGTGCACCAGTTTATATATCATTGACACCAGCCTTTTAGCTGTATCTCTCTCTAAGATATACTGCAGTGGGGCAAGCGGTTGCGGTTCTGCTGGGAACTCAGGAGTAAGTGCTCTTATCCCTTGTCTCAATCTGATATATACAAAGACATCCGGTGGTGTCCTCTGTTATGTTTGAAACATGTGATCACTATTGCGAAATTGGCCTTTGTGGTATAAATCCCCCCAGGTATGGGCACAAGTCAGTTGTTGGAAACTTTTAAAAAACCCCTCCTGCAGCAGCGGCATAGCAGGGTGGTAGGCGAGAGGTAGCAAAGGAGAATATAGCATAGGGACATCCAGCATACTTCCTATGCGCTGCCATGCCGTTATCGTGCATGTGAGTGTGTTAGGTGCTCTATCTCTGTCTGTTATCGCAACATATAGTGCTCCCTCTAGTGGTGTGGGATGCGAAAGCCAATGTTCCGCTGCTATTTGGGGCATGTATTTCTGCAGCTTCACCCAGAACCAGGCATAGTGTGCCTGTCCGCTCAAAAAATAGAGCTCACAATTCGGTATACCAAAACCTCCCTGCGAGTAGGGCCTTGTCATCACTTCCCATTGCACTCTGGGCTGCTTGCCTCCCAATACCAGTCTTATCATCTCTGTTTTCAGCGTTCTAAAGAGGTGCGCACCCGGATAAAAAAGGATATTCAAAAAAAGGTATAGCATCCGGGGGATTATCACCATTTTTATCAAGGACGCGCGTCCCGCCATGGAAAGGGGTAGCGCTACCCAGCGTGTGACACAGTCCTCTATTTTAGTCATGGCCGTACCATAGTTCATTCTCATGTGTTCCTCTTTATTTCTGGCGACTCTGATGCCCAAGTATTTCAGTTCCTCTCCACACCATTCTAGCGGGAAGACCAGTGAGAAGCGTGTTGTGGCTGCTGTAAGCAGGAAAACACATGATTTCCCCCAGTTTATCTGGACCCCCGAGAGCCGCCCAAAAACTATGAATTCTCTTAGAATCGGATTAGGTTTTGCTGTGGGTCGCGCACGTATAAGGTGATGTTGTATGCGTACAGTGAAACCAGTATTTGGCGAAGATTTCATCGGAGTGCCTTGTCATTATGGCGCTGCCGTAGTGCCGCTGCAAGCGGCTCCGTCGCTATTGCAAAGAGCAATGGGGAAACGGGACAACCCTGCCGTGTCCCCCTAGTGATGCTAAAAGTCTGAGACGTAGGACCATTTACTAGGACCTTCGCCACTGGCCTGCAGCATAGCAGCTCAATCCATGACAAAAAAGCGGGGGGAACCCCATGCGCAGCATCACTCCAAAAATATAGACCCACTCTATGGAGTCGCACGCTTTGGTGGCGTCTAAAAAAATGGCCGCCAAAGGGAGATCAGGTGAGATGTTGTTTAAAACAGCAAATAGCGTTCTCAAATTATGGGAAGTAGCCCTGCCGGGCACGAATCCCGATTGATCGGGCAAGATCAAGTTTTCCATAAGCAAGCTCAGGCAAGTCGCGACCAGTTTGGCCAATATTTTTGCATCGCAGTTAAGAAGCGATAGCGGGGTATATGAGTCAGAGTGTTCAGGTACTTTACCCGGTTTCAACAACAACAGTATAAGCGCTTCCCTCATTGAGGCCGGCAGGTATCCCACCTCTAGTGCATCTTCATACACTTCTCTGAGTATAGGGGCCATCAGGTCTACATGCGTTTTGTAAAATTCTGCTGGGATGCCGTCTGTCCCAGTGGCTTTCCCCGTCTGCAGCCCCATTATTGCATCTCACACCTCATCAAGTTCAAATGGCGCGCATAGGAAGGACCTCTGTACATCGCTGAGCCAGCCCAGCTCTACATCTCCCAGGAATCCGTCTAAATCAAGGTTGTGCACTCTAGTTGTGGTATAGAGTTGTTTATAGTGCATCAGGAAGGCGTTAAGAATGTCAGCTGTTTCCCGGCACATCCTACCCTCCTTGTCTTCCACTGCCATTACATAGTTATTGCAGCGAGGCTGCTTTACTTTCTGTGCCAATGCCTTCCCAGGCCTGTCCCCTTCTCCGTATTGTCATGCAACCCAGTGTTTGCCCCGGAACCGCGCCTCTCTGCGAGCCTTATCCATATATTCTGTAAGTTTATCTCTAAATGCTGCTTGTGCACTGCCCCTCGGTTCCCTTGCTATTTCCTCTTCCAGTGTTTTTAGCTCTGCTTCTAGTTTCTGCAGGGTATGGAGTATATCCCTAAGGACCCCGGACCCTTAAGCTATGCAACTCTGTGTCACTTACTGGACATACCTGGTGGGTTAGTTGGTCCCCAGGGACCCTCAGGATTCAAGGGGACTTTATCCCCACCTAAAAACACCCACAGTGCATGTTTCCATACATGTCACCTCAGGCTCCCCCCTCCCTTCACGTAAACGCACCCTGTGGCACATTTTAATGGGTAGTTTTAATCCCCCTGCCCTATTATGTACTAGGGGCTTACAGATTAGGTCATGCTATTCACAGGGGTACCCCAACGCATTGTGTTTCCTAGTGTATGTAGGTGTTTTCACTGTATTCTAAGTGTCTTTTAGCATACCACTGGCTCTAGGCCTGGTTAGTCAGAGTCAGTTAACAACAGTACCCATCTGAAAAAGTTGTGGGCACAGGATGATTTTGTAACAAGGCCTCTTTCTGCTTCTTTGTTGGTTCTTTCTGCACATGTTTTCTTTCTTCCTGCACTTTTCTTCGTCATTGAGGAATTCTGTTGCTTCTTTCTACATTTCTTTTGATTTTTTCTGTTCGTTTTTTCTTCTTTCTTCACATGTGCTACCTCTGTAGGCATAGTTAGAAACTAGCATTTAAGAAACCTTAGAAATTCACCTAAAACACCATAGGTTTCAGGCGTGTTATAGTTAGGAATTAGCATTTAAAAAACATTTGAAATTCACTGAAAAAAACATAGGTTTCAGGCACGTTATAGTTAGAAAACACCTATTCAGTAATTCCAAGATCTAAACACACATCCACTCATTCAGCAACAGTCCAATACAGTCACTCATACACGTACTCAATCATCATATGTACTCATAAACCTATACATCCTGTTACACACCGCCACTCATCCATAGAGTTACTCACACATGTAGTCACACATGCAAGTATCAAACATCCATTTAATTGCATATACAGTCATACACACACCACCTCACTTACTTCTACAGAAACCTACACATACTTACTCTCTTAAATAATCACTTATAGAAACACATATTTATTTATACAGAAACTCTTCCAATCTCTCACTCTCACAACACACCCATACACACACTCATCCACCCATACAGTCCTGCACACATGCTGTCTTCAACACATACAAACAGTGAGTCACTCATTCATGCATCTATGCACTAAGTAATACCCCCCACCGAACCATACAGACACTCAGACCCTCATACTGATATTAAAAAAACAACTAATAACCCATATAGACACTCATGTAGTTACTCACGAACCCATGCAGCCACTTATACACAAAGTGAGAGAGTGACACAGATATGTACATATTTAAACATTACCTGCTAACCCATGTATTCACTAAGATACACTTAATCAGTCAGTTATACAATCAATTTAACAAAAAATTATCCATTTAGACACTTAAATACCCATTTATTCTTCCTTCGACCTTCAGACACACATATATAAAACATATTTAATTTTCAGAAAAACACACATTCACTGGATGATGTCATCAGTGATGTCATCAGTAATGTCATTTGAGATGTCATCAGTGATGTCATGAGTGATGTCACTGACCATGTCATGAGTGATGTAATATGTGACGTCATCAGCAGTGCATGAAGGGCGCGCAAGTTATAGTTAGCTGAACTAACCATAATGGGGGACTTTCTATGGTTTTGTACAAGTGAAATGTCCAAGAAACTATAACGTCTCTGAAACCTATGTTTTTTTCAGCGATGTTTTTATTTCCGGTTTATTGCCACTGAAGAAAGGTCTTTGCAACCTGAAACGCGTCTGGCAGATGAATATGAGAAGCCTTAATCTGACATTTTAACTGCTGGCAAGTGCTTGAGTGCAAATAAAGAACCTATCTGAAGCTACCTGTGGTCTTCTCTTATGTGCTTCCTGAAATGTGTGGATTTATGGGACTTTGCACACCTAACAGAGAAGACCCACCGCAACCCTGTGGGTCTGTTCGAGCTTTTATTTAAGCAAGAAAACAAACAGAGGCAGCAGCGCACGTTTCAACTCAGGACTGCAGCTTGCTCAGAGTTCTTATTGACCACTGGAAAGCAAGGCAGTTCTTTGCCAGGTAAAACGCTTCGACCCACTGGGGTGAATACTGTTTACATCATTGAGGTAATGAACATTGCACCCACTTGGGAGTTATCAACTACATATACCTGAAGGCACAGGGAGTGCCACGCCCTAACGGGCAGGTGTTTAAAGTAGTGGAAAAGTCAAGCGATGTTTTTATTTCTGGTTTATTGCCACTGAAGAAAGGTCTTTGCAACCTGAAACACGTCTGGCAGATGAATATGAGAAGCCTTAATCTGACATTTTAACTGCTGGCAAGTGCTCGAGTGCAAATAAAGAACCTATCTGAAGCTACCTGTGGTCTTCTCTTATGTGCTTCCTGAAATGTGTGGATTTATGGGGCTTTGCACGCCTAACAGAGAAGACCCACCGCGACCCTGCGGGTCTGTTCGAGCTTTTAATTAAGCAAGAAAACAAACAGAAGCAGCAGCGCACGTTTCAACTCAGGTCTGCAGCTTGCGCAGAGTTCTTTTCGACCACTGGAAAGCAAGGCAGTTCCTTGCCAGGTAAAACGCTTCGACCCACTGGGGTGAATACTGTTTACATCATTGAGGTAATGAACATTGCACCCACTTGGGAGTTATCAACTACATATACCAGAAGGCACAGGGAGTGCCACGCCCTAACGGGCAGGTGTTTAAAGTAGTGGATAAGTCAAGCGATGTTTTTATTTCTGGTTTATTGCCACTGAAGAAAGGTCTTTGTAACCTGAAACGCGTCTGGCAGATGAAAATGAGAAGCCTTAATGTGACATTTTAACTGCTGGCAAGTGCTCGAGTGCAAATAAAGAACCTATCTGAAGCTACCTGTGGTCTTCTCTTATGTGCTTCCTGAAATGTGTGGATATATATATATATGTTTTTTTTCCAATGCAACACAGTCTCAGACTTAGAGTGCAGAATAAATTATGCACAAATTGGAGCAGGGAATTTTGGGTAGTTCCCAAGTTTTGGTTAAGAGCAGCTACCAGATAGAGCACCCTACAACACTACTGATACTCTTAACCTGCTCACTTCAAATGTCTGTTTTTCTATCAAAGGTTTTAAGCATAGGCTTATGGCATTAATTTAGCTAAACCCTCTACCCATTTAAGTAAGTGTAGATTTGTATTTACTAGCCTTGCCAAAGTAGTATTGTTCTTTTGAACACCCGAGTGCAATACATTGGTCCCCGATCTATATTTAGCCACGCTGGTACCCCACTCCCACACCGCCAAATTCGTCTTCCGACTGCCCACCAGATTAGGAGTTTTCTCCTGGTCTGGCGGGCACTGCCTTGGCGGTCCCAGGCAGTGAGCCTTAGAAAGGCACCGCAATGGGAACACCAAAGCAAGTTCCTGCACGTCATGAACTGTTAAGCCCAGGCCATGCAGGAATTGGGGATGCCTGCATACAGGGGGGCGCACCATGTGCCCTGAGGCAACAAGGTGCCCTGTAGGACCCCCTTAGTTTCCTCTATGCAACACTTTTCATGTCAGGCTCACTGCCATTAAAACTGTGGCGCTAAGGAAACTTGTAATATGCTTGGCAGTACCGCAGCAGCACCACAAGAATATAGTGGGCCTCAGATCACTGCAAAACCGCTAGGGATTGCACATCCCTGGCGGTGGCAGCAGCCCTTTGGCAGTCCGACCATCCAAACTCTTAATACGGCAGTCGGACCACTGGTGCGGTGGTGCCCGCACCTCCACGGTGACTACGGCGGTCCATCGGAACGCTGTAGTCATAATCAGGCCCTTAATATGATTATAGTTTAACAAAGGAGGTTAAAATAATGGCCAGAAGGGTGTTTATTAACATGTTTTAATTAGGTCACATTTTGTTGAAATCTCCATTTTAAGTTAATATGGATGGTGTTTGTTGCTCACTTCTGTTTCTTCCCCCCCTCAAACTGTACCTCTGAATATACTTTTCTTACTTCCACAGCTCTGTAAAGTGAGGACTAAATGATGTTACATTGATTTTTCAATTTTTATGAAAGGATGTTTAATTGTTCCTAAGTGTTGCAAGTACTCAAGATCCTCCTGCTGTAGTTTGGTTGCTGGGTTTAGGCCTCTTCCATTGGTGTATAGCCCATTGTAAATGTTGCATATTAGTTGAACTTTCTATGGTAACGTGACATTGAAGATACTTAACTCTTTCTTAGAAATTGGATAGTGCTAATGTATAATGTTATTGACTTGATTTTCTCTGATTTGCTAGAGAAATGATCCTTGAGATCATATCATGCTCAATCTGTGGCTGTGCAAATTTTCTGTGCCAGAATTATGTATAAAAAACCCTTGGTGGTTTTGACAGTGAGCACAACATTTTCCTGAACTTCTTACAGCCACGGATGATGCCAGATTTCCTATGATTTTGAAAATATCAACCTTTTGTCCATGCATGGGTACGCATGCATGGATTCCCCAGTTACCTCTTCAGCCCATCCAGAACTCTGTGGACCAGCAAACCTCTTGACTGACTAACTCTCCTCAACAATTGGTGAAAGTCAGCATGTGACAAACTGATGCCGTAGCAGAATCAAGGTGATATTCAGGAGTGGGCGAGCTCCCCTGGCTTCCTCGGACCTCCGCAAGCTACAGACATCAACTTGCATCATTCACGGCAAGTCGCGACCGCGATAATGACCACAAGCATGACGGAGATGGGTGGACGTCCCCAGGACACCCGCAGGACATGGACACGGGCCTTGGGGGAAAGACCGGCAGCGGCGGAGGAGGGTAAGCGCGGGTAACCGCAGTGTATTTGCATCTTGGTTTCTAAATCAGAAACCTTCCCCTTCGACCTTCCATTCACTTTATACCTGGCCTCACTCTCTTTTTGCTTCCCGTCCTACAGCTCCTGGGGGAAACACAGCGGCTTGACTTGCGGAGTGCACCAGCAACTGGGGCAGCCGCAGCCCCCCAGAGCCTCCCAGAGCCTTTCAGAGCATGTGGCATCCTAGAGCCATGGGGGCTCAGTTGCTCATACCCTGCTCGGTGTAAGCCCCAAGGGATCACAGGAGACACCTTGTAGGAAGTTTTTGGAGCATAGTGCGCAGTGCACAGTGCACAGAGCAAGCTGCAACGTCAGCCGCAAATTGTTAATTTGCTAAGTTGCTGAAGCTTATCTTTAAGCTACCCTCATAGCTGCATCCAAGCTAATTCAGCATCTCACAGGCAAACAAGCCACAAGGCGCTACTCACCAGCATCCGCAACTGCTCCAATAGAACCGTTAGTAATACTGTTAGAATATCATCAGTCATACGATAAATGTAACGGTAATGGCTTGATCCAAAAGGCAAGATTAAAGGCAGGAATAAAAAAGGAAAAAACTACTACAAACCAAGGTTAAACAAAGGAAACTCACAGGACACCCAAAGGAGTAGAGAAGCACTCCTGGGGAACCCAACAAGTAGAAAACAACCAAACCACAAAAGGTCAAGCACGAGAGGCTACCAAAAATTTCAGAAAGCAATCAAATTGCAACAATCACAACAACCCAACCAGTCAATAACAGTCAGCCAAGTTAATAATAAATAATAAATAACAATCAATTAACCAACCAACCAAAGCGACTACATGACAAAGTAATACCCAGCAAGTCATAATCAACAAAATCAGCAACAACAGCAATACCAGCAATTCCTAAGGGCTGAAAAAAAAACTAGAATATCGAAAACACCAAAAAGGGTGGAAAACAGGGCCCACACCAACGAATACCAAGAACCAAGGTCCCATTCACAACAACAAGAGCCATAAGAACGTTAAGAATAAAAGAAGAATAATAGGATCCAATAAATTAAAAGAGCTAAAGGAATAAAAGGAAGACAAAGGCCTCAACGAGATGAGATCAGGCAGGGAGAGGCGAACTGTAACAGCAATACTGAACAAAAGGAAAAGAAAGAGCAAAGGCTTAACCGACCTAACTACCAAGGAGAACTTAATGACAGAAGGAAACCTCAATCAGACTCTGGTAGATGTCGCAGGCCCAGAGCCGAGCACCAAAACTAAAACCAATAGCTACCAGTCAAAAATCTACCCCAAATTTGCATTTTTGAGGGATGCAGGGGCAGTCCTCTGCTCAAATAACAAAAGTCCAAACTGCCTCCCCTCTCCATTGCGACCGGTTAAAACGAACCATCAAGGATGGAAGGCAAGTACGCCCTATCAAAGCATCGGAGGTTATGAATGCAATAGGGGACATAAGCCTACAGTAACAAATACTCCACATCAGGAAGGGCAGCATGGGAGGTCAGCACCTAGTCAAAAAATCAGTGCCCCAACCAAGAGAGACCTTCTTGGACTCTGACAAGCGTCCAACAAGGAAAATGCCCTTGGGGAGTCCCAGACACCAATAGCATTTGATCTCTCTGCCAGGATGCAGTCTATTACTAGCATACCACTTGTACCAAGCATTACAATTCTTTTGGGGAAAACACATGTTATCCCTGTTATAAACCTTCAAAGTAGTGAAAAAGCAGCCATAATTGCCCCCAGCCTAATGGCTCCTTCCCCCACCAACAACGAGGCCTTAGAAGAACGCACAGAACCCTTGCTTCAAGGCTCCATGTCAACACACAAAGATGTCAAGTTTGTCGAGGAAACGTTTTGCACTGAACCTCCACTACCACAGCAACGTAAAACTCTGGGACTAAAGGGTCTAAACCAGACAAATCTGGTGACAAGCAAGGAAGCAAGGAATAACCAGATTAGATCCAGCGGGGCGGAGAGCCCAAGGAGCAAGGACAACAGAAAGCCAAAATAGGATAATTCAGTCATATTCATCGCATCTTACAGCTTCAGCATCAACCTCTTTCGAGCCCAACCTACAACCCTCCAATATCCTCAGCAGCACAGACGAAAAAGCTAAAGATAGGGAGTCGGGATCCACAGAGGTCCCAAACGGCATAGCAGCCACCAATCTACCTCAAAAAATTCATAAACATGATCAGCAAGACCATCTTCACTCTCTTTCCGCCGGACCGGCAAAGGTCACTCCCGTGCCGCATAAGGTCATTGAAGGGTTTAATCAATCAGATTCAGGCAAACTCTGGGAAACTTTATTGGATACTATGCAGCTATCCATCTAGTCAATGCAATACCATTCTGACAAGATGGATGTTCAGCTGTTGCTACTTAACTCAGTGGCCATCCATATATCAAATATTGACAGTAGATTAGCAACATGAACACCTTGATTAAAAGGACCCAGGCGGATACGCATCTACTCCCGACGCACTGCACGGTCTTTGCTATTGTTGATAAACTCCCTACCCTTCCAGAAGTAATGGGGGACATCCTGGCAGATATTAGGAAAATATCAAAAAGCCCAAGTTTATCATCTCAAAAGGCCCAAACAAAAGGCTCCTCAATAGGATCAACTAGTAGTCAGGAAGACACTGCTAATACAGAAGGGGTAAAGGGTCCCCCAAATGATTCTTACAACGAAAAACGATCACTTACTGCCCCTCTTATCAAACCGCTCGGCGCCGCTAAAGGAAGCGTCAAGGAAACAGTCGATCAAAAAAGTAAAAAAGTAAGGACCCCACGAGCAAAAACATACTAGCGAGTAAGAAGAGCCAAGAATATAGCTACAACCTCCACCAGGAGGAGCCATCACAAACAGACCTCTGCATTGCCTATAAAGCCCTCTGCATTGCCTATAAGGCTATCCACTAATCCGGACCACGATTTCTTAGAAATGCTTTTAAGATCTACACCCCGATCAGGCCTCTTCGTTCAGCATCGACTTATCTTCTGCCTGTCCCTCGCACCAGAACAGTCACCTGGGGAGACAGATGCTTCCTAGTAGCCACTGCGAGGCTCTGGAACACCCTCTCTTTTACCATCAAGACTAGTCCGACGCTTTTAACTTTCCGGAAACAATTGAAAACCTGGCTCTTTGACCAATGACCTTTTTCAGCATGTTGTATGTCATCTTGATAATCCTACGCGCCGAGACACCTTCGGGTATTTGTGCGCAATACAAATCTAATAAACATCAACATAAACAAACATAAACAGACCTTGAATCAGAATCTTTAGATAAGTCCCATACAGAGGGGAAAGAACCAGAATCCCTAGGTAAGCCCCATACCGAGGGGAAAAAATTTCCAACAGATAATCGTAAGCAGAGAAGAAAGGGAAGAAAGAAGAACAAGAACATATTGGAATATTTCAACTCAGGCACTGCAAAACCAGGAATACAGGAAGAAGTTGGTGGCAAAACAGAGGATTCATTGCCACAAGCAAGAGCCAACAAATTTAGCCACTCAACCAATTTAATATCAGGGGTTTCAGACATCAAACGGGAAAAGTCTGTGGACGAGCTAATAGGGCCATCTACACAAACATTAGTTGGAAGCACTGAGCTCTCAAACAACAGAGGTTCAGCACTGCTCAACTTAAAACGCTCCGCAGAGGTAGCCTTTTCTAGGAGAACAGTAGAGGATCTTAAATCAAGCCCTTCGAACACTGCAACACCAGGGGATTTAGACATCAAACTGGGGAAGACAGTGGATGAATTGTCAGCACCTTCTGCAAACTCTACAGAAGTAGTAAGAAAGTTTGAATTATTGCGAGCTTCAACACATCTTATTAAGAAAATTCCTGGAGCGGCAGTCACCTTAAGGAAAACAACAACTATTATTACCAAGGGAGACTGCAGCCCGAGTGGATTTTTTCTACCCTCAATCCAAAGAGGAACCAGCTATCCAGGCAAAGCTGCCAACTGCTAATCAAGCGCAACTTAAACACTACTCAATTCTATTTATCCCCAATTACAAATCTAGAGGACGGAGGGACACCCTCAACAGGGGGAACGTTCTGTAGTTAGTGCAAACCATTAGAAACCTGGCGAACATAAGCACTCAACCTGGAAAGATTAGCATTTAAAAACATCAAAGAAATCTCAGATAGAGAAATAACATTGACAACCCGGTCCTCAGAAGAAATCATGAGGAGGATTCTGGATGAAGAAGCCGAACTAAAACCATGGGGAATAAAAATTCTACTCCATCAAAAACCTGGATACCCGGACCCGGTGTTATCGAACATCACAGATCAAGGACAAATAGCCAACGCATTGGCTGGCCAGCAGTCACAATCAGTTCTCAAAGGGGCACGCAGTACCGATGTACCATTACCAGAAAGTAGCAATCAACAGCAGGCACCCAAGTCGGAAGACTAGTCCTGGCTAGTGAGGGCAATAAACCATCAGGAGAAGAGCACTTAACTTAAAATAAAACAACCTTCTCAAATGGATAACTATCTACAAATCTGTTCCTGGAATATAAATGGACTGGACAACAAAACATCAGACCAAGTAATTTTGGATTACTTTCAAGGTTTCGATCTAATTCTGCTACAAGAAACTTGGTTTGAAGAACCCTTCCACTTACTGGGTTGGAAAATCCATCATATTTCAGCAGTAAAAGGTTCCACATTTGGACACCCAATGGGTGGGCTAACAATATATTCATCAAATAAAAACAATAACAGAAACCGAAGATGTTGACGCCTTTACATCTGCCACTAATTCAATTAATGAACTCAAAGTGAGCATACGGGGCAGAAATATGGCACATTAAATAATACTTCTAAACACCTACATACATCCTTGCAATAAAATGAAAGGAGTAAAATGGTGAAGGCAGAAATTATAAGGCTCCTCCTGGAAGAACGAAACTCCAACGTACTATTGTCAGGAGATTTTAACATGCACTTAATGGGGCCACTGACTATAAACAAGCTACTTGAGGAACAATATTCTGCCTGGAGAATCCCTTGTCAGGAGCTGAGGATGAAGAAGCAACAATAAGCACTCGCCAAGAGTTTTGTCAACAATTTGAAACACCTAAGCTTTGTGGCACTAAACGGGTGCTTCCCGGGAGACCAGCCCCTGGCGGCACCTTACCATAGTGCAACTTCAAGTACAACAATAGATTACACCTTTGCATCTTTTTTCGTTTTTCAGTAGGATCACAGGTTTTCAGGTGGGGATCCAAGACCAAAGTGATAATTTTTCCACAGGAAACCTCCACAAGAATAACCGGGTCATTATTAGACCAGCCTGCCGAGGACCCAGAGTTAATACACACGGATAACTTTAGGAGGATCAAACATAAAACTAACAAATTAGATGAATTTCTGGCTTCAGCAAAAGCATTTTGGGAACAAAGGGAAGAGGCGAAAACTAATGAGAAGTCGCACTGGGAACATTTTATTACAACATTAGGAGGAAAACACACGGCAAGCACCTTTCCAGCATTTGCGGTAAATAGGTCTTCAAACTCCCACAATAAACACTTCTCTGGCAGAACAACATTAAACCTCCGCAACTTCAAAAAAGCCATAAACAAAAAACTACGAAGGCTTCAGCAAATAAGGTCGGACCCGAGTTTACAAAGGGAACTAGTTCAACTTAAAGCGGAAAGGAACAAAATAATATGGCAGGTAAAAAGGGACTCAGAAGAAAATTTGTGGGCTAGACTGGTACATGACTCAAAATCTAACAACAGCACAAGATTCTGGCGTACAATAATCAGTCTAATCAACCCGATTACTCTAAGAATCAGTTCACACTTGACAGAGGAAGCTTGGGCCTCTTACCTGTTTCACCATTTCAACTCTAATCAGGAGCCCAGCTTACATCACATCTCAGACGTAATACTTTTAATCAAAATGTCTCATCAGGAAACAAACATTTTTCATTTACAACTCATCAGGTCCTGGAATGGATAGCCAAAGGCAAGTGGGAGGGCGCGCCGGGCCCCAACAGGATCCCACAACGCCCATTAAAAAAAGATCCGGAATTCTGAGCCTCCAACTTGCTACCTTTGTTCACACAAATTACAAGAGGATCCATCATTCTGGACTCATGGAGGGGGTCAATCATATCACCAATACATAAAAAAAGGATAAGAACTCAGCAAGCAGCTATAGGCTGGTGGCTTTAATTGATATTGAGGCGAAATATTACGCTGGCTTACTCCTGGATGACCTCACTGCCTGGATCGACGAAAAAGCAATCGTACCCATCAACCAAACAGGCTTCTGCAAGGGCATGGGTACAATCACAAACATACTTGCCCTGTCCCTATTGATTGATGGGGCAAAATCAGCAAAATATCCTCTATTCATGTGTTTCATTGATTACTCGATAAAATTGACAGGAGCAAACTCTGGGGCAAGCTTAAAGACAAAAAAATACCTCCTATTCTCCGAAACCAGCTAATACTTCCCCACACAAACTCGTGTGTTAAAGTAGGAGATGGGAAGTTCCTGTCCCGGAGAATTCCAACAACCATGGGGCTTAAACTGGGATGTGTACTGGCTCTATCACTTTTTAACTTGTTCATGTCTGATTTATCCTCTGAACTTGACTCTTGAATCTCACATCCGCCAAACTTAGGAGGGCTGCCACTCTCGCACCTGCTATACGCAGATGATCTTGTGCTGGTTAGTCGAACCCCCATCGGCCTTCAAAACCTACTAGACACAACTAGCAGATATTCAGTAAACAACAGTTTGACCATCAATTACGACAAAACCAAGATAATAAAGATTCACCCAAGAAAGGAAACTTCCAAATTTGGCTGGCACATGGCTAACTCAATAGCAATACAAATATCTTGGAGTGATAATGGACCACAGGGGCTCCTACAACTTACACAAAGACATCATTAAAAGAAGAGGCAACTCTACTGCTGCAGAAATGAGACCCATCAAGAATAAAATCACTGGCCGAAGCCTTACTCCTTTTTTAAAGGTTTGGCAAGCAAAGCTCATTCCGGCAATCACTTACGGGTGCGAGTGCATGAGGGGAAGAGATGCGGCCATATTAGATAGCACTGTTGCAAGAGCTGACAGAATGATCTTCAGTTTACCTAAGTACGTCTCACCAGCCCAGATAAGGCTCGAATTTGGCATACAGCGCCAAGAAATAGCTCACAAAGGAGCTTTCGCCAAAAGCTGGTACAGGATTTAAAATGCCAAACCAGGATCTCTGAACTCCTACCTATGGAACGAAACACATCAAAAGCGAGACTATGCAGCTAGGAGCTATCTGACAGCATCAAAAGGGTGTTTAGACTTGGATGAACTTTGGGCAGCCCCGGGGTCTTATCACTTCTTCAAATAAATTGTAAACAAGACAGTGACAAATCTATAACAATACAAAAAAGACTGTCAATGGTCTGTACAACTAATGGGGGCAAAGAAAAATGTGACGGACTCTGTGTCTACCTGTAAAGTGTGTACAACAAAAAGGAAATGAATTCCATCAGCCCACCCATATGGCAGAGCTTCATCATCTGGGATAGAACCAAAGATGGCCCGGTTAAGGAGCCACACACCTGTTGGAATTACGTGCTTCTCCAAACCCAAGGAACCACCAGTAATGGATCGTACCAAAAGTCAAATCAGTTTGAAATGGTGTGGGATGTTAAATTTCAGTGAGAAAAAATGTGTGCAAAAAGAATCAAAAAGTGAGATGTAAAATTGGCTACCATAATTTAAGGAAAGTTTTATTAGGGAAAATCATGGTGTCAAAATTAAAATGAGTGTGAGACAGTTTGAAATAATAACTGTCTATTAAGGATGGTGTTTGGTCAACATGTTTCAGCCATTGTAGGAAAGTTAAGCCTACCCGGCTTTCGTCAGGACCTCTTGAACACTACTGCAATTAAGCTTGACCTAAGCTTTGTGAAAAAAGCAAAAGTTAACACAAATTAATGGTACAAAACATCCTACTGTACATTGAATTTTCCAGACGGGGGATGTCTGTTTCATAAAGTATTTAGGATTCTTTCCTAAAAAGGAAGATACACAACAAGGGGCAACAAATAGGTAGAACACAGACACACATTTTTATTGTTTTTGCGCCATATGTTTTTTTATGCCAATAGGTCATTCTCCAAAACGATAGAAATATGTTTTTTTATTTATTTTTACTCATCAAAAAATGCTTGGGAGAAAGCCTCACCTCTTCCTGGCCACTGCTCAGGGTTGGAGGCCCCGCTCTAATTCGTGAAATAAAATAGTGGGTGTCTGGCTAGATCACATCCATACTAATAATTCACTGGCACAAAGTGCTAAAAACCTAGGCATTGTTTCTGAGTACATGACAGACAGCAACTGCAAGGGCTGCCGTGAGAATGAGACACAGTTAGTAACAGATCTCTGATTCTAACAGTATATCAATGTAAGAGCAGTGAAAAAAAGCTCTTCAAGGCTGGCTGATAGCGATCCTAGTTCATTTAGTAACAATAATACATAAGGAGCTCATCAAACTCCGCTTTGTAATAATAATCCAACAGCCTGTATGCTGATATCCAGAGTGCTCTCCTAAGAAATGAAAATAGAGCAACGCTTCGCTGTGTAAAGCTGGAAAATGAGCGCTCTCCTAAGTATGAAGTAGAAAACCGTTTCGCTTTAGAGAGCTGCATGAGCTTGGCTGGCGTCACTTCCTCACCTGTCCGTCGGTACCTCTGGACTGATCCTGAGACGAGGGGGAGGTACCGACTGGATCAGGGAGGAAGTTAATATATGTTACATGGGCCAATGGGGATGCTCCATAGCTGTAGGACCAGAGTGTAAACTGCATTATCAGCCAATGGAATCGTTTTTACTTGACTGGAACAGGGAGGAAGTTAATATGTGTTACATGGGACAATGAGGATGCTCCATAGCTGTAGGACCAGAGTGGAAACTGCAGTATCAGCCAATGGAATCGTTTTTACTAAAACAGGAAATGGAAACTGCATTATCAGCCAATGGAATCGTTTTTACTTGACTGGAACAGGGAGGAAGTTAATATATGTTACATGGGCCAATGAGGATGCTCCATAGCTGTAGGACCAGAGTGGAAACTACAGTATCAGCCAATGAAATCGTTTTTACTAGAAAAGGAAGTGGCTACTTCTCAAAGGAAGTACGCCACGGCACTTGGACCAGCCAACACACAGGGTAGCTGTAGGACCGTAGAGGAAACTGCAGTATTAGCCAATTATAAAATATTTATGAGTAGTTTCGTAGGAAGCAATTGCAAAACAGAAGAGGGACCCTGAGTCTAAGGATATACTACAAAAGGGGAACAACCCGCCAGGGCGAGAACAAAAGGGAAAAACATGAAAAGGGGGTGTTCCCTCAAATGACAGAGATCAAAATTCAACTCACATCAGCAGCTAACCCACACACCACAACGAAGATAAATTTATTCAAAAAAGTTTTTAATTTTCATTTTTTATATATATAGATATCAACATAATTTTCTTAGATAAATAATTCCATTTGGACAATAAAAGGCATTAGAGAGACTTGACATAATCATAAGCGAACAAAAACAGTCTAAAACCTAGGACACGCCATAACAATTCAAAAAAGGCACCAAATACATCCACTCATACATTCAAACATCCCTTTTATACAGTCAAATTCATACACAGGCATTCACATCCATATCACTACACACAAGAACAAGAAAAGCGCCAACGCGCGTTTCGGACAAGTGCCAATGGAGGCTTCCTTCATCAGGGCGCACTTGGGATAGTACACAGGCAGACAAAGTGAATAATGTCTGGGACACGGTCCTGAGAAGCGGTCCTAGTAACAGCAAGGCTGAGGGTGGGTATTCTAAAAACCCTACATTAACGGAACCCCTTTAGAAATATCAGAGGGTCAACAGGTAGTCAAAGACCATGCGGAAAGTACTCTCAGGGTTCCACAGGTAAAAATATTGCAGTTTTAGATAAGCCCGCAGGGGATCCAGGCGTTCAAAGGGAGCAGTGGTGCCAAAGCAGATCAGCGGCACCAATCCAGATGTCTCAAAACAATGTAAAAGAAGCTAATTGAATACAGGTAGTAGCGTAGGAGCCAGGAGTGGAATTAAAAACGACCTCAATTCAAAGGTAATGAGAAGCACTTTATTTAGGGTGGGATGGGAACGTGGGGCATCAAGCTATTGAAACACTTCAGACCGGGAAGATAGGGGGCCTGAAGGGACCTGGAGGTCAAAGTATAAATGGTGTCCTCGATACCAGAAGACGCGAGGCTCCTTCTCCCTGCGGCGCAAAATTTAGTCGGTCACCGCAGGGATGTTTGAATGTATGAGTGGATGTATTTGGTGCCTTTTTTGAATTGTTATGGCGTGTCCTAGGTTTTAGACTGTTTTTGTTCGTTTATGATTATGTCAAGTCTCTCTAATGCCTTTTATTGTCCAAATGGAATTATTTATCTAAGAAAATTATGTTGATATCTATATATATAAAAAATGAAAATTAAAAACTTTTTTGAATAAATTTATCTTCGTTGTGGTGTGTGGGTTAGCTGCTGATGTGAGTTGAATTTTGATCTCTGTCATTTGAGGGAACACCCCCTTTTCATGTTTTTCCCTTTTAGTTTCGTAGGAAGACCTGCACACACTGAAAGGGATCACCCATGGTGGTGGGTACAGACCCAAGTCCTTTATTAAGAACTTGTTCCTCAAGGTCAATGAGGGTACGAGAGCTAATATTCACTATGAGACTCTCCCCTCTGTGCTGGGTCCTGCTTGTTGTTGTTGTTGCTGCAGGTGGCCCTTCCTGCTTCGGGTCTTGGGAAAAGATGGTTCCTCTTCCCAATGAACCTGGGGCTGGCCTCTCCTTCTGCCTCTGCTCCGTCCACGGCCCTGTCCTGAAACAGCCTGCTCAATAAACCATTGCGGTGGAGGCTGAAAATTGGGTATTGGTTGCAGGAATTGTGGCTGATGATATCCCCAAGCAGCCGGAGGCCACCAGGGACCTTGTTGGTAAAAATGACCTCCTTGTCTTGCCCCCCTACGATTGGGCCTATTGAAATGACCTCTTCCCTGCCCCGTTGATGTACTACTACGTGGTAAGTCTGATTCACTGGAGTTTGGGTCTGAGGAAGATGTGGAATAGTGTGACCCATACCGTCTCCCCTTCTTGTTATAATCTGGAGGGTTATAGGTGTCGCTTTTGTATGGCTAAATTTTCTCTAACCAAGTCACCAATGCTCCCCGGCTTTTTCTTACAGATAAGACGTTTTTGAAAGACTGGTCGCTCATCGCATGGCGATGTACCCGCGACTGGTTGATCTTGATTATCACTACAGCCAAAAGAGTGGCAGATGCCATCTTGATAGAAATACAAACCCTAGAGGGAAAGATCAAGACCACTTTAACCAGTATTGTCTTTAAGAAAAATTCTGATGAAACTACCAAAGTGAACAAGTAGTATAAAGAGTCTATACTTTTTTCCAAAATTGAAAAATTTCGTAAAGATCTGGCCAAATTTTCGTTAGAGAAAATTTACCCATGACGCGGCAACTGCCATTTTAGTGGCTCCCAAGCAGAGCCACAATATTGATTTGTCACTCTGTGTTTGTCTTTTCAGCAGTGGGTCCCGAACACTCAGCAGAACCTGTTCCATAGAGCCAGGGATGGGATAGCCTAAAATAAGTTTTATTTGGAACTGGATCTCCTTCCAGAAAAGCTTGATGACAGGGCAGTCCCACCAAATATGTCTGAAATCGTCTAAAAACCCACACCCCTTCCAGCACCTATCCGATGATCCTGGAAAAATCGCATGTAGTTTCTGAGGGTACAAGTGCCAGTCGTACATAATTTTGGAGTGTGCCTTCCTGAGATACATGGAATGATTGAATTTCGCTATATCCCTACCTAAAGGCGTGTGAGGGGATGGAAAGTTCGTAAGCTGTAGTCTGGAGGTGAGGATGTCCAAGACCTTGAGTGTGGTGGAGGGCGGAGTCCTAATAAAGGCATTGAGTGGCCTATCTCACTTAGGTAGATCCCAAATAGTGCGCCTAGTTATTTGTCTATCTGTGTGAAGCTAATGCTTCTCTGAGACCCGCAGTGACCACTCCGTGATCACTCGCATTTGTGCTGCTCGATAATCGGATTGAAAGTCCGGTAGTGCTAGGCCGCCCTTCTTGCGTGGTCTAATGAGCAATTTATATGGAAGTCGTGCCCTTTTCCCCTGCCAGATACATTTTGTCAGCATGATTTGCAGATCCTTAAATAGTCCTCTCTCCAATGGAATAGGAAGCCCCTGGAAAAGATACAGTAAGCGGGGGAGAACATTCATCTTAATGACATTAATCCTGCCTAGCCAGTTGATGTAAGCTGCGCTCCAGTTGGCCAGACTGCTCCTTAGTTGACGCAGGAGGGGAGAGAAATTAGCCTGATACAAATCGCGCACCCGAGGGGTAAGCTTAACTCCCAAATAGGTAATCTTCTTAAAGGTGCAGCGAATGGGTGGCACCCCTTCGAGCGTCCGCCATTTGTCTTTGTGTATTGTCAGATTCAATAGGAAGGACTTTGTCAGGTTAACTTTAAATCCTGCTACCCCCTCAAACTTTTTCAGCTCAGACTGGATAGCCGGGAGAGAAACCTGGGGATCTATTACTGGGAGGAGCACGCCGTCAGGGAACAACGAGATCTTATGGTCCTCTGTGCCAAAACGCATCCCCCCGATCTCCTCATTACCTCTGATCCTGTGTACCAAGGGTTTGATGCTCAAGGCAAAAAGAAGGGGAGATAAGGGACAGCCCTGTCTCATCCTGCGAGTCAAGGGAAAGGGAGAAGACGCTACTCTGTTAACAAGGACCTGAGAGCTAGGAGAGTGATAGTTAGCGCAAATCATCCCAATGAAGGCTTCGCTGAAACCGAAGCGCTGAAGAACTTTAAATAAGAAGGACCATTCCACGTGATCGAAAGCTGTCTCCGCGTCTAGCGAGAGAAGCACTGTGGGTATTTTCTTCTTGTGGGCCTTTTCAATGATGTCCTCAAAGGCCCTAGCCTTACCCTCCTCCGATTTGTGAGAAACGCCTTTTTCATCTATTATGCCCGTAAGTGGCGCGCCAGTAAGGCGCCCATCTTATTACCACTTTCATAGCCCCTGAAGTGTAATCGTAAGATAGATTTTTCAGCTCTATTAGTATAAAGGGCCTGTAATTTCCCCTTGAGGGTTGTAACTTTCCGAAGAGTCAGAGCTGAGTGTTGGGCCTATGGGCCTCTTCTGTGGACTTAAGTTCACTTTCTAGTTGGAGACGCTCCGCACATTGCTGAGAGCGTAAGGTAGTGGCCATTTCAATGCACTTGCCCCGAATTACAGCCTTAAGAGCATCCCAAGTAGTGGAATGAGAGGTGTCCTCACGGTCGTTCAGCTCAAGATACTCCTTAATAGTCTTCCGAAGTTCGTCTCGGAGGAGTCTGTCCCTACATAAAAAGCTTGGAAAGTACCATCGGGTTTGTTTAGGGCTCGGGTTTGGCCAAGCAATCATCAACTCTAAAGGGGCATGGTCCGATAGGCAGATTGGGTGAAACTGTGATTGTAAAACAGATGATAGCAGGGATTGGCTCAGGAAAATGTGATCAATACGGGAATACGTTCTATGAGAATGTGAGAAGAATGAGTAATCCCGCATTGTGGGATTGGCATCTCTCCATACGTCCACCAACCCCATGCACTGCATCTGTGAGCGCAGCGCCTTACCAAATGCCCCCCCTGGAGCCCTGTGTGGGTGTGATGTGTCCCTGTCCAAATCCCAGACTAAATTGAAGTCCCCCAAAAGCAATATTTGCCCCTGGGCAAAACTCTCTAAAGTCATAAGGAAGGAAAGGATGAAGTCCTGTTGTCCTGTGTTAGGTGCATAGAGCGCTGCAAAAGTACAAGGGCGTCCTCGAAGATCCCCTCTAACCATAATGTACCTCCCGTTTTTGTTAGTTTTAAACTACTGAGCTTGAAAGGGAACCCCTGCATGAAATAACAGTGCCACCCAGTTTTGTTTTGAGGAATGTGAGGATCTAAATATGGGAGGATAAGCCTTATGGCTCAGTCGTTGATCTTCGGATTTCTTGAGGTGTGTTTCCTGAAGAGCTATTATATGGAAATTGTGGTCGAGCATGTATTTCCAGAATCGCTGGCGCTTGTTGGGGGAATTCAGCCGCCGAGCATTCCAAGAAACCACTCTAACCGCCATGTGTACTTAAAGAAGATTGTTGCCCTAGGGGCAGAGTCTCCCCGCCGACAAGACCTATTTGAAACCCTCCCCCCCCTGTTCCCGTCCATTACCAAGAAAAATAAGGGCACCATGACATCTAACCAAATTAAAAATCCTCAACAAATACTTAAAATGAGTGTGTGGAGAACGCCTCCAGGTCTTGTCCCTCGCAATCCTCCTCCAGGCCCGTACTCTGATATTGTCACAGCGAGAGAGATTTTCCAAATCTTCGCATTTAATTAGTGAATCGCGTAGTTGCTTGTGTAGGTCAGCTGTGCGTTCTTGCAGAGATTTTATCTTTCCCACCACCACCTGTTGTTGTGTTTCTAAATTGAGTGTACGTGTACCCACAGAGTCTATATCTGCTTGGACAGTCACAAGTTTCTCACACACCTCTGCACAGAAGGTTTCGAAGGAGGCTTCCATGTCCGCCTTGATGTCTGCTCGTAGCTCAGTGTGCAGCTCTTGTTTGAAGTCGTGTAGGTAAGACAAGAGATCTTCTCGGCTCCAACGCCGTGGTCGTTCCCTCCTCCGTCGTCCCCCTACCAGCCGACGTAAAGTAGTTGGAAACCCTGTTATTGAGGTTCTTCTTGGGTGGCATAGGGGGCCCTCCCCTCGGTCATCCCTCGGCCTCCCCTCAGGTACGTGGAAACTGCATCTTCCTGTTAGCCACTAGCAGGGACACCCCTCGCTCACTCCTCCACTCTAGGTACCACTCTACACCTCCGCTCCAAGTGCTGTGCCAAGTCCGCTACCTGCGCCCCTCCCGTCAACACACGAGAGACAACAGGCTCACGAAATGATGTTCCCCAGCGAACTCCTCTGCACACTCAGTTAACTCACCCAGTGGGGTATTTATCCTTCCTTCAACGCGCCTCTCAGGGGTCGCAAATCGTAAAGGGAAGGTTTCCCGGAAGCCATGTTGAGGTCCGACAACCATCCTTTATGCTGCTTCAATGTGGATCCGCGTTTCCCCTCCTATGGCTTCCTTCTCTCCGTGTGGCTCCACATTAAATTCAGCCTCGTGGGAAGAGAGGCATGCAACACCTCTAAAGACACCCCTGGGGCACTGCCAAAAACCCCCAGGAAATTGCAGACTCACTCTGGGCAGATTAGGCCGGTCTTGCCAGACCCAGCACCGCTTGGCAACCAGTTGATCACGCAACTGGAAGGGTATTGCAGTCGGATGTAAGGCAGACGTCACAGGCAGAGCTGCCAGAACTGGTTGACTGCGCTCCTCTCGCTGCAGCCGCCCACCATTTTGTGGAGCTCCGCATCAAGCCCAGGGGCAGTCCTGCGGATTACTGCAGGCTGCAGGCTGTTACCGGAGATTACTGGGGAGTCAAGGCATATAGGCGAGCTTCCCCGCGAGCGCCAGCGGCATGGTCTTTTGATATACAGCCGCTACAGGTTACTGCAGGAGCTCTTTAACCCCGTGCTCACGATCTCAGAGCCCGGGAGTCTGCCATTTCCTTTTGCGCCGCCGCTCCACCTCCTTCTTCCCGGGTCTCAGCCGAGTGCACACCGGAGCCCCACACGTTGTCGGCTAGTCCCCTGTGATCAGCGCTACTGCTGCATCCCGAAGCGGCGTCTGCCAAGCCGGTAAGCTTCCTTTTTATCTCTCGCTCAGCAGGGCCTGGGAAGGAGCCGATCGGAATCACGTCCGATCAGCCATGTTGGTTGGCCACGCCCCCATACACAGATTAATTTAGACTGTGTATCTAACTTACCCTAACTAGGATAATGGTCCCTACTTGGACAGGGTGCATTGCCTTGCCGACTTCTAACAGGTGCCCGTTATAGTTACCTTAGGACACAAGTTATAGTTACTTGAGATAACTATAACTGGTGAGCTTCAATGGTTTATAGAGTTTAAAATGTTTCAGTGAATTTCTAGTTTTTTTAAAATTGAAAGCAATATTTAATTACCATAAGTAAATCCAACCCACGCTGCGCATGGCCTCTAGCCATTCACAGTGGGCGGGTTGGCTGCAAGACCTGACCTGTGGCTAGGCCGTGTAGCTAACCCATGCATAAATCCAAACACTGCCATGCATTGCGGCCAGGCCCTGTGGCCAACCTCCTGCATGCAGTCAACTCCACATTGAGCATGGCTTTTGGCAGTCCACAGTGGAGGGTTGGCTACAAGGAATGTCCCTTGATCAGGCCCTGTAGCGAACCCCACGCTGGGCGGTGGGAGTTTGGCCAAAGACCTGGCCTGCGTCCTAGCCCTGTAGCCAATCACCAAATGCAGCCAAGCCCACACTGCACATGGCCTTTGGCCATGCACAGCAGCGGTTGGCCACAAGCCTTGATCCTGGGGACCCCATCCCCTAGAGCAGAGTTCTTCAATCTGTGGGGCGTGACACCATCTCAGGGGGGGCGCGCACTCCACACGAAGATCTACCCTTTAAGTCTTTTACTGTCCCGAGGCGTCACAAGTTCAAATGGGAATTCTCTGGTAACTGAGGGCTGGAGGGGGAGTGGGGAGGGAGGGGAAATAGATAAGGCAGGACGTGTGCTTTTGTTATGCAAGGAGTTAACAGTTAACCATCCCAGGAGGGGGTTAATTGGTAGAGCTTGGATGCTTCAGCTGCAGTGGGAGGCAAGGTCTCCTCTGCTAAACAAGCAATGCTCTGAAGCAAGCAAGCGCTTAAATGCCTTATGAGTGTAGTATATAAATGCTATATTAAAATACGACGTTTGGAGTGGCAGAGACTATTGATAATGTGTACATTAAGGGAACTGACATAAAAAAGATGAAGATATGGTTTACTGCCCAAGTTGTGAACTCTGGAACCACACGACTGGGTTTAAATTTTGCCTTCCCCATCTGAACAGAAATTAACAAATCTCTTGGGTAAATAACTTTGTTTCCCTTTCCGTCAGATGCCTTTTATGCTACAACCAGGAGTGCTATTAAACAAGGCGAACTCCAGAACAGTGAACAATAATGCATCTATGTTTCTTTGATCATGAGAAAGTCATCCAACGCAACGTCAGTGAAATGAGTATGTTTTGACATGTTTGGTGTCAGCGCGCTTTAAAAAACATAAACCTGGTACCAATGTAGCTCGTTTTATTATGTGTGCTTTTCACACTCTTATCTCACTGCATTATGTTTTGGAAATCCATTGCAAAGCAGAAAAGTGACATTGAAGTGCGTACTACCAGGCGCTGCAGGACATAAGTTATGTTGATTTGTATAGCGGTGTGATGCCTTGCAGTGGTAAACAGTGTGCATGTGGCCTGTGTAGAAGATGAGATAATGTCACATTATGCCTCATCAAACTTTGGCTTTGTGCTGAGATGGGAAGAACGGGTCGGGCAGTGCTATTAAAAATACATCAGACACTTTTTAGTACTGTCCATTAGGAAAGGGCAGGCCAGCTGAACAATGAGAATGCACGAGTCTACTGAACAACTAGACCCAGTTTTCACATGTTCATGTGTACGTGCACTAAAATAAAGATGGTTTTGTGATATAGCGCCTGGCAAGTGCAGCGTGCTAAACTTTCAAGAGCCCATGCACACCTGGCTGTTGCGAGCCAAAGTTATTCCTGCTGTTTGCAGCTGTGTTGGTGACTTCTCCCCTTACGCCTGAAACCTAAAACATGTCTTTCCCCACAAGGCCTAGTATAGTTACCACGGAAGTGCTAAAAACAGGATACAGTACTACAGAGCAACAGAGAAACAATAAGAAGCAAAGAAGGGAAAGGGTATTGTTGTGTTGGTACGTTTGGTATCAAGGGTTCAGTCTCAGCACAGAATTTGCATTCGCTTCTGACCTAGGAATTGTTAGTCAATTACGCTTCGCCTTTAGGGAGACTACACCTAGGGAAGTCGCACATTGTGAGTGATTAGCACTTCCGGTGAACATATTCACGAACGAGAGCGCTTTCATTCAGCACAGGTCAGATCTGTTTTTAGCAACATTTACTTCCCGTAGTCTCTGTCAACTGGCTATTTTTTTCATCCATGCTGCCCAAGTTACCAGTAAAGCGCTTTGCAATCATGTTGGGCTTGCGTTACAAATACGAGCTTTATCAATAAAAAAACAGCCATGCAGTGTGCTTCTCTTCCTGCTCTGCACTCATAGCGATCACCATGCACTCACACCATTCACCCGCTCACCTTGCACTCACAGTGATCACCATGCACTCTCAATGATCACCATGCTCTCACACCATTACCCCGCTCACCCTGCACTCACAGCTATCACAATGTACTCACACTGATAACCATGCACTCTCAATGATCACCATGCACTCACACCATTCCCCCTATCACCCTGCACTCACAGCGATCACAATGCACTCACAGCGATCACCATGCACTCACAATGATCACCATGCTCTCACACCATTCACCCGCTCAGCCTGCACTCACAGTAATCACTCTGCACTCACACTGATCACAATGCACTCACACTGATCGCCAGGCACTCACACTGATCACCCGCTCACCCTGAACTCACAGTGATCACTCTGCACTCACAATGCACTTGTGCTGTTCACCCTGTACCTCACCCTGCAGTCACACAAGCACACTACCCACTCTGCACTCATGAAACACTTCACTCACATGTCTCCATTTCTGCTCAATGTGCATACTCACTCAAATAAGACCACCACTAAACATACATTCATTTGTCCCACTCTGCACTTACATCCACACCCAAATTAATATGGTCACCTCACTCACCCTGCATTCACTCCTCTTACCCTTCTCTCACACTGTCGCATAACTCACCGTGCACTCACATGGGAACTCCTACCACCCAAAAAGTGCAGAGGGTTAATGTGCCTGCTATAAAGAATGTGTACCATGCAGATCAAAGAACTGAGTGTGGGTAAACTATGATTAGTGCTATAAAAAAATGAAATGTTTGCCAGAAAGGTGCTATAAAGAGTTGGGTGCATTGTTGGTGAGTGGTAGTGAGGAAATTCAGGGAGAAGGAGGAAATTGGGGAGGGGGGGCCAAAACAGACCGTTGCTCTATGTGCGTCCAGTGCTAGGGCCAGCCCTGGATGGGAGTGTTAGTCCCCCCGAAATTCGAGTCTAGTTGCGCCCCTGTACACAAGTAAGGGCATGTCGTGCCCCATCAAGGTTTTTGTCCTAAATTACAAAAGAACGTTTTTACATGCACTGCAATCCAGCCTTTCAGGGGTTCCCTTGATAGAGGCAGCTCTGTTTTTGCCCTGATGGCCTGGAATCATTCCTAAACAGATTCTTGTAAATACTGTTTTGTTTAATTTCCTTTTAATGTGATTGATGTGAGAGAGTCTATTTCTATTTGCAGAGAAATGTTTTTGTTTCATGCAACAACCATAAAAAAGTTTATTTTAGATCAAAACGGGTCCACACATTTATGTTGGTGGTCATGTGAAAAACAAAGCAGCCTAGTAAAAAGAATTTGCGCACATTTTATCTTGTAAAATTGTGTTTTGAGCTGCGTAATAAGCCTCTGTCATTTCACCACACCCATTCACAAACCTGCAGTTTACTAAACACTCTTATTGTGTTAAACATTATTTGCCGAATATGGCCTGTGATATGCACATGGCAGTCTATTATGTAGGTACCAGATTCCAGAAATTTCAGTCAGTGGTGGGAAGGCCTAAAATCTAAAAAAAAGTTCAGCTGGGGGTGCTCACCCTACAAAAGTTTGAAGACCTCTGCCCTAGAGCCATTTTGTTAAAGGGGAGGGGGGTTACATAGCCCCCTCCCCAAACTTATTATGGCTCTGGGGACCCCATCCCCAGGGCCACATATTTCAATGGGGATGGGAGCTGCATGACCCCCCAAGCCTTATTAGGTCTTGTAGACCCCATCCTCCAGGGCCACTACTTAAAGTATAAGGGAAAGTGGCCGCGCAGCCCCCCACCCTGAGATTTTTTCTACCCCAGGGACTCCATCCCCCGGGGCCCGCATTTATTGAAGATCAGTGCCCCGGTGGACTGTTCCCAAGAGGCACAGGGTGAGATTGATTTGCATATGGCCATGTCTGAACTAGGGTGGCAGAGTGAGCTAAAGAATGGTGATGGATTAAACCCAGATCAGTTGGCTGGGGGTGAGTGTTTGATTTGCTTAAACGCTCCATCCATCATCCCCTTTCGTATCGCTTTGTTCGCCCTAAGTTGGCAGGGTATGCTCAGACTTGCGTCCCTTGCTCACTTTTCCACTGGATTCAAGATAGCCTGGCTGATGAGGATTACGAATCTGAAACCGGTCCCAGGATGCTTGTTTACTGTCCAGGGAAGACATGGCTTGGCAGTTCGGGCTGGACTGTTCCCATGAGGCACAGGGTCAGACTGATTTGCATATGGCCATGTCTGATCTGGGGTGGCAGAGTGAGCTAAAGAATGGTGATGGATTAAACCCAGATCAGTTGACTGGGGGTAAGTGTTTGATTTGCTCAAACGCTCCGTCCATCATCCCCTTTTGTATCGCTTTGTTCACCCTAGGTTGGCAGGGTATGCTCAGACGTGAGTCCCTTGCTCACTTTGCCACTAGATTCAAGATAGCCTGGTTGATGAGGATTATAAATCCGAAACCGGTCCCAGGATGCTTGTTTCCGGTCCAGGGAAGACATGACTTGGCAGTTCGGGCTGGACTAATCCCATGAGGCACAGGGTCAGACTGTTTTGCATATGGCCATGTCTGAACTGGGGTGGCAGAGTCAGCTAAAGAATGGGGATGGATTAAACCCAGATCAGTTGACTGGGGGTGAGTGTTTGATTTGCTCAAACACTCTGTCCATCATCCCCTTTTGTATCCCAGTGGGGGGAACCCCAAGGCCCCTGCATGCAGCCGCAGCTGACATTGCTCCCTCGCACAGGGAGCAGCTACTGATGCTGCTCCCTCTGGGCAGGAGCAATATTTTAATCTGTTTCGCTGTCTGCATCACAGGGAGGGCAGGGAAACAGATCAAATGTTTCCTCCCTGCCGGTGGGAGCATTTTCAAAGCTGCTGCCAGCTGGAAGCATACTTTATGTTTGCTCCCACGTGTGGGAGTTTTGAAAATGCTCCCACCAAGTGGGAGCAAAAACATGTTTCCCTGCCCACACCGGTGCAAGCAGGGAAACTGGTATTCCCCGGGGGTGGGCTCCCCCGGGATATAGCTAGGAAGCTGGTCATGGGGTTGGCGTCTCCAGGGCCATTAGTGCCTCAGGGTGGTGGGCTGTGTGTACCCCTCCTTTCTCAAACGTTTAGCAGCCCTGGGGTCTTTAGAGGCTTGGGGAGGTGAGGTGGATTAAGTGGCCTCCCTCCTCTTTTAAAATACAGTGGGCCCGGAGTTGGGGTCCTGGTGGCCGAATACGGCCTTGTGAGGGGGCTGCATGCCCCTTTCCCTTTTACCGCTTTCAATGTAGAAGGACGTAGGAAGTCGGCATCACAGTACATTTTCAAATCAATGTATCTGATACAAGTAATATATATGTGATGTACGCCATTGTGAAGAGGAAAAATTACTGCAAGGCTTTTTAGTCCCCATTACCACGCTTTGATAGTTGGACATCGAACTGATGATATAGCGTAAAGTTAAAGGGCAATCAGCCCTGGTGACACTGGGCCGTTCTCACCTACAGTGTAAAGGTGAAGGTCAATTGTCCCTGGATTTAATCGCAGAATAGCGTGAATTGGAGTAGGATGCCCCGATCATCCGTGAGAGCAACAGAATAATAAGACGAATCCTTCTTTTTCATTTAGAGGGATATTAGTATTGTTGTTGTCCTAAAGAAGGTGCTCCCACAATATTTTCAACCAACACTTGTTGACGCCCCACCTTTGACTTTGTCAAATTTGAAGAACTATGAAGTATATGTATTAAAAATATTTTTATTTATTCCTTTGAATTAACAAAAGTGTAATGACAAATGTGGATGTCCTGATTATTGTCACTCTTAACAACGCTTTGATCATATTATGTGCAATATTTTATGATGTATTGAGATCGTTTTTTAGAACATTTTTAAGTAATGTGTAGTTTATATAATTGTATAACTGTTTTTTATTGATTGCTTTATTGAACAGATAGTTATAATTGTCTTTTGGGTTCCCTCTTACTTTTATATTACAAAATGTGTGAATGTGAAGAAAGTGGAGTATGAGATGTCTGAATGTGTTATTTTCTCCAAGAGAGTCTCTTTATGATACATTAACTGCTCGTCCCCTAAAACAGACTTTGGGACCCGGGGATGGGGTCCCTGGGTTCAAAAGCAGCTCAAAGAGGGGCTGTGCACACCCTCCCCAAAAAAATAATTGAGGCCCTGGGCAATGGGGTCCCTGCAGTCAAAAATGGCTGGAGGAGGAGGGTTGCATGCCCCTAGCCCTCAAAAATCGGCATGAGGAGTGGATCCATGGGCACCCCCTCGCCCAAATTGAATAAACGCTTAGTTCCCTAGTGGAAATTGTTTTCTGGGTGGTTCTTTTCAATGAAATCTCTCATCAGCCTTGTAGTGTTCTTTCTGCACCTGAAAGTGCTCCTATGCTCATTCATCCGCACTTTTTATTTACTTGTGGTCATTATCACATATCTTTCCCTGCAGGTGCATCTGAGGAGATAAAGCACATTGGTAGAGTCACAGTTTGTGAATGTCTTTTGTTCCCTAGATCTTCTCAAACCCATGTCTCTTTGATTAGTCATTTTTGTTGGAGCGAACACACTGCAGTGTCCTTATGGAGCATGGCCCAAAATGGCTGGTAGGTTCCACAATGTAAATTGGTTCTTCTTTTTTTGTTGTGGTTTTGGGCGAGTGTGGACTAGTTCATCCATTATGGATCTTCCTTGTCTGAATGAGAACATTGGTTTGGTGAACTCTAATGCACCTGATGTCAGAATGTTTCAATGTCTTTTTACTATTTGCTGAACTTCCGTGGAGTGTTGGCCAAAGGTGGTTATGCAGATCAAACAATCTGTTGTCTCTCTAATGGATTTTTTGAGTAAAACTTCTCTTGGAGTGTTTGATGCTCTTTTATGTGCACGATTGATCACATGTCGAGGGTAATTCTTCTCGCTCAGCTTCTCAGACAAGCATTCTGCATGTTTGTCTAAGTCCGTTTTGTTTGAACAGTTTCTTCTCAATTTAAGGAGTTGACCTACGGGAGATTATCACATAGTGACTTGGGATTATTGTTGTCATATTGTAGTAGATTGTTTTCATCTGTGGGTTAGTATTATACTACTCTCCTTAGTGTGTTTAGATGAGAACTAATCTAATCTTGAACTAACTTTGAAATCTAGAAACTGGATCTCTTTATTGCTCTATGTCTTTGTGACTTCCAAATACTCATTTGCACTGTTGAACCAGGCCGCAACTGATTAGCTGTGTCTGCCGTACCTGTCCAAATGTCAACAATGTCATCAGTATATTGTTTCTATACCTTGATGTGATCAAAGAATGGATTGTCCTTGTTATAGATGAATTCTTCCTCAAAAGCGTGGAAGTAAAGGTAGGCCACAATTTGGGTGAACGTACTGCCCATTGAAGTCCCATGGTTCTGTAAATAGAACTCATCTTCAAACTTGAAGTAATTCCTTGTGAGGGCTGTATGGGCACAATCCATTACAAATTCCTGTTGGGTGATAGATGTCCTTTCCTCTTTCTGCAATAGATGGTGCAATACTCCTAATGACTCCCGTTGAGGGGTGCTCATATAGAGCACTTCAACTTCTGAAGTTAGAAGCAATTGATTGACTGGATCAAACAGTATCTGGCTCAGGACTTTTAGCATGTCTTTTTGTGCTTTATACATAGGAAGGCATTCTCTTCACTATAGGCTGTAAAAAGTAATCCACACATTTGAATAGGGGTTCAAGCACCAAACCTATTCCTGCCACAATGGGACGTCCTGGTGGGGGTGTTTTTCCTTTATGTATTTTTGGCAAGATGTAGAAGTAAGGCACTATTGATTTTCCTTCCACCAGGAAATCTGACAGTTGTTTTGTTATCCATTCTTATTCTTCCGCCCTTTTCACCATGTATGTAATATCCTCCATGAGGTAGGATCTCTTTCCAGTTTTTTGTAGTTTCTACTGTCACTTAGTAGTTTCTTGCACTCTTGCTTGTACATCTCTATAGGCAGGATGACTACTGCGCCATCTTTGTCTGCCGGCTTGATAATGATTTCCTTCTTTTTTGTCAGGTCATTTAATTTTTCTTTCTCCGCCTTTGAGGTATAGTGAAAGTACTGTCTCTGTGTATTTTTGAGATTGTCTATCTCCCTTGTGACAGCTATCTCAAATGCCTGTACTTCAATAGGTAGGCTGTTGATGGGTGGATTGAAGGTAGAATATTTTTTCGTAGGCCTGTGTTCATCTTTCTGTTATCTTCTGGTATTCCCAAAAAGAAGGTTTTCAGACGTATGATCTGAAAGAACTCAACTATTTCTTTTCTTATGGTAAATGTATTGTGTCTTTGGGTTGGAACAAAACCTAAACCTCTGTCCAATACTTTCACTTGTAATTCAGTCAGATCTTTGTTGCTTAGAATCACCACTACATTCTGTCATTGCTTGTCCCTGGTTGTGGCACACCAAACCCATACCCGCCTGGAACCCTAAAATTACCCCCTGACACCCAAAAACCAATACCCATCAGAACCCTAAAATTACCCCTTGGCACCCCAATCCCTAACCCACCCTGAACCCTAAAATTGCTCCCTGGCAACCTAAAACCCACACCCAACCTGAACCTTAAAATTCCCCCCTGGCACCCCAAAAGCTGATCACAACAAGCTTACACTACATTTGCATATTCAGAGCGGACTGTCCTCCTTGACGTTTCCATGCATGTAAGTCTAGAACACCGTTCACTTAGAGTAACCTAGATGCACCCCATAGGTGATGCTGATACTGTAGAATGCCTTAAAGTTACTGGAACTTACTTAAAAATTGCTGCCTGCTCTTCTGATACTATTCATTGGAGTCGGCTGATCAGCAGCACTGCCGTCCTGGCATTCAGCCCCTCACAAAGGTCTCACTGTGTAGATAGATGTGGGTCAAATGTCTCCTGCTTTCTCCGTGCCAGGGCTTACTCTGCTTCTTCGTCTGTGCCCTTGGATGCAAAAAGAGACAGATCCATGGCCCTGTTCACCATTTATCTGGTGAGCAGCGTAGTGGATGTGTATTCCATACAAGTCCACAGACAGCAGGGGGAAAGGGATGGCAGTGCACGTGACGCTTTTCTTTTGTAAAGTAATTCCTGCTGACGTCATAGCCCAGGGTTTGCTGCCTGCGCACTTGTATGGAATACACGTCTATACAAGTGCACAGACTACAATCCCTTGGCTATGATGCCATCAGAAATTCCTATACAAAAGAAAAGTGTCACCTGCACTGGCCATCCCTTCCCCCCTGCTGTGCACATCTTCCTACTCCCACCCCATGCTCACATTCACAACACATCGAGTGCTTAGGTGAAATCCCTGCCTTCAGGCAAGGATATCACCTAGGTGGCACCAGTCTAAAAAAAACAAAGGGTGGGGGCAGGGAGGGTCGCTGAAACCATTCAGAGGCGGGTTGGCTTGGGCTGGTTTTGGGCTTCTTAGAATGGGTCATAAAAATCACATTCTCAGATGCTTTGCATTGTTATGTTATGTTATTGGTCTCTTATATAGCACATGACTCACCCAGAGGCATCTCAGCGCTTACTTAGGCAGAAAGAAACCGGAGGAAAAATGGAGTATCAAAGCCGAAGAAGATTAGAATAAGAAGGCCTTGAGTTGTTTCCTGAAGACCAGATAGGAGGAGCATTTACGTAAAGCCTCAGGTAGAGAATTCCAATATTTAGGGGCAATATATGAAAAGGCTTTGCCCCCCAAACAAGTGCATCGGATGCGAGGGATCTTCAACAATACCATAGCGTTTGATTTCAGGTTACGGAAGGAGATCTGCTTACAGAGTTTCTTTTGCAAGTAACCAGGACCTGTACCATTGATGGCTTTAAAAGTGAAACAGCAGGCCTTGAAGAATGATCTCTTTTTCACTGAGAGCCATTGAAGCTCTCTGAGCAGTGGAAGTGATGGAGATCCTGGGGGTGATTTAAGACAATCCTTGCCGCAGTATTTTGAATGACTTGAAGTTTTGCTACCAGAGTTTCACCCACTTCGGCCAGTAGAGCGTTCCCATAGTGCAAGCGACTCACCACCATCACCTGGACCACCGTTCTGCAATGTTTCACTGGTAAGTGTGGGATAATTCTACGAAGTGGACGAAGACAATAGTAACAAGAGCTTGTGATGTTTTTGACATAATCCTTCATAGTCAATTTGTCATCCAAGTGTATTCCCAAACTCTTCACTGCGGGTGAGGGGTTGGGAGCTCTCCCCAACTGGGCAGGCCACAATCGGCCATATTGAGATTATTAGTTCTTCTTAGAAGCATAAGCTCTGTTTTCCCGGGATTGAGTTGGAGACAACATTCTGTCATCCAGTTTGGGATGGCCATCTTTCCAGCCGAAAAACGCAGTCTCTCCTCATTAGGATTTGATCCCATAGGGAAAATCAGCTGAGTGTCGTCTGCATACGATATATTATCGAACTCGAAAGGTTGAAAATCTTGGCCAGTGGAGCCATATATATGTTAAAGAGAGTAGGGTTCAAGCAGGAGCCCCGTGGTACTCCCTTATCTAGCCGGAATTTTTGAGACCTGAAAGGGCCCAGTATGACCGTTTGCCCTCTGTCCGTCAAAAAGCTTTTTTGCCAATTCAGGGCAATGTCCTCAACACCACATTCCCGTAACCTCTCCAACAGCAATTCAGCCATGGCTTGTTCTTGGCACCTGGTGGTGGCTCAGATCAAAGTAGGCGCTTTACAAGCGTAATATGCTACACGGAAAAAAATACAGAAACACAACATCCGGGAAATTGTTAACACTCTTAGGGAATGAAATATTAAGTAAAATGTCAAACGCAAACAGGAACTAAATCACTGAGATGGATTGCCTTTTTACATTCATTATTTAGAAATCGATCAGTGTTTATGTCAGAATAAAGGGCATGACGTTAGAGCCCGATAAGGACCTGTTGCAATGTCCTCTGCGACCCGGGGGTCCCGGCCTATTTAAAGCCCTGGCTGAGGGGTCACTTCAATGTGAGATGAAGATCGGCAATAAAAGGGCCCCCCACATGCAGAAGATTTCTTGAGAAATCCCTGTTCTGGAATGGAGGCTGAGCAGGACGTTTGCGGCGGGGAAGGAGGCTCATGGTTCCTGCGCGGCTTGTAGCGTGTCTTTTCCCTGCTAGTGGAGGTGCGTGCTTCAGTCATGCTTCTAGGCTTCAGTCCTGTGCATCCGATCGTTTCACATTGTAAGTACCATGGATGCGTTGGTGAATGCTTTGCAGCCACGTTCGGGTGGACTCTGTACTTTTGGTGACATCATGTGTGAACGCAGCACCCCGAAGTGAACTCACCAGTTACTGTAGAGTGACCAACTGGCATGGTTGCAAATTCAGGACGGCAAGTGTTAAAATTCTAGACAAAGGGTCCACATTCAGGACGAAAATTCAGGAGAGAAGGTCAAAATTTAGGACAAATCTTCAAAACAAAAGGTACGTTTTACAGACACATCAGAGGAAGGTGCGCAATAGTATAAAAGTAAGTAAATAGACAACAACTTAAGTACAAGTCAAAATAAGTTTATATTAGGATGAGACAATCTAGCACTTCACGGTTTTTTGGTATGCGCACAGCTTGAGCAACTGTGCAGGTCTTTTTGAGGTATTTCAGATGATAATCTATTTATATGGTTACTGCACTGGGTTGTCCAGTCTGATATTTTGTTTACAACTCATGGTCTTTAGCAGACATGTATGGTGAGAGAAGTGCTCAGGAAGATCTGCTCTGATAGACTTTGTTACTAGCATCTCATATCTGATGCTGTGATGAACCCACTATAGGGAATGCATTATGGGTGTTTCAGCAAGTGTTTCAGCAAGTGGAACGTAAAATATGGAATCTGACTTTGCTAATGGGGGCTTCGCAGAAAGTTGCACTAGCTGACGGAAGTCACAAAGGTGCTTTTCCCTGCAGCTTTCCTAAAGAAGGTACTGTCAATACACTATTACATAGTTTATTTTTGACACCTTGCATATTGTTACAAACACAATATAAATCTCAAGCACAGCTTATGGCACTATGAGGATCTGCCTAAAACCTTACACCTAAAACAAAGCATGCAAACATTTACAATTACTAGTGTAACATTCAAGTAGCAGTTGGGTGTCACTCAAAATGTTGTATGCATGATGTATGGATCCCACACATAAGCATACAGTAAATACAGAATAGTAATACATAGGCAAGGGAGTAGCCAAAAAATTGAAATACCTCCCTCTTTGAACTAAAGCTCTTATGGCACCAAGAGAGCAAAGTAAGTCATCACAACACTCTGCAGAAGGACTCTGTTGTCCAAGAATCTAGCCATTCATCCTTCCATCAAACCCCTGACATCCACCATTTCAAATGTACTTTCTGTTATCTATTAATGTTTTAATCCACCATTCAGTCTTTCACCATTCATTCTGTCTTTCCATCTGTGTTCCCATCCATATCCAAACCTTTTCAACCATTTGCAAACCTATCCAACGTCTATTCTTCCATCCATCATTTCACTCATCCATCCCTCCATCCACCCTTTCACCCAATCCATTCATCATCCATCCAGCCTTTCACTGAACCCGTCCTTTCACTCATCCATCTACTCTTCCACCAATCCATCCATTCGCTCATCCATCCAACCATTTACCCTTTCACCCAAGCCTTCCTTTCACTCATCCATCCACTCATCCATCCACTCTTCCACTCATCCATCCACTCTTCCACCCATCCATCCACTCCTCCATCCAACCACTTACCCTTTCACCCATCCAGCCACCCTTTCACTTATCCATCCATCAACCATCCACCCTTTCACCCAATCCATCCTTTCACTCATCCATCCACCCTTTCACCCAATACATCCTCTCACTTATCCACCCACTCTTCCCTCATGAATTCCATTCACTCATCCATCCATCCATTTACCTTTTCACCCAAGCCATCCTTTAACTCATCCATCCCCTCTTCCACCCATCCATCCATTCATTCACCCTTTCACATATTAATTCATCAATACATCCATCATTACTCTCATCCATCCACCCATTCACTCGGCCATCATCCACCCTTTCACTCACCAATCCATCCTTTTACTGATCTATCTTTCATAATTGGTGACGTGAATGGTGGGAACCCCCAGGAGAGCTCACATATGCGCACACTACTGTTCTTTCACATCCCCTACTGCTCACCTTGACTGGCACAATCAAATCTTTTCTACTACTGCCTGAAGTAAGTCAGGCATTTTTCTAAATGGCCCTTGTATTTTTATTGGAGCTGTTTGTGTTTATTCTTGTATACAGACAGACATGCACAAACATTTCTCTATCTCTCTCTTTCATTACAGACAATTTAAACCACAGATTGATTTACATTTCTTAAACCGTTTCATAGCGATATAACGCGTTGTCCGTTCCTTTCGCACTACAAAATGAAATGGCACCGGAGAATAACAAGACCTCACAATTTATTAAACACAAGTAGATACATTTGTAAGAAGATACGCGGCGTCTTCTTATGAAAGAAGGGTGAGATTATGCTTTCAACTGCACGGATCTCTTACTTGCATTTTTTACAGGACCGAAACCCCCTGGGTAGCCCCACTGCCTTCACTGTGCGCCCCAAGTGCAAGAGGAGACTTCTTTTAAACCCTCATTCGGACCCTTCCATCGTTTTGGGGCCGCTAGGATTAGATTAAGCGAAGGTAAGTAAAAAACAACGATTACTGTTAGTCACAAGGGTGGGAAGTATGCTTTAGGAGCTCAAACTGGCCATTGTCATTCTGTAGGTGATAATCAGTCACAGACAGAATGACAATGGACAGGAGGGGCTGCGAGGATGAGTGGGAGGCACCCCATCGGGCAATTGAGACCTCTGGCAGGGAACAAACAGCTCCGCTCCCTGCAGGGCCCAGAATTACAGACAAAAGATGTCCGTAAAAGCATGGGCGTCCCTAGGGGGTGCAAGGAGGGGCGCTTGGGGGTGGGGGGGGGGGGGGGGGGGATGGGGAGCGCCTCCTTTCCCGCCCCCTTGCAGACACCCATGCCCTCGCCCTTTCCCCTTCTGGGCCCGGTCCGATAAAATTGCCAAGGCTGATTTGTGTTCTCAGACCGGCCCTAATTGTAGCCCCTGTTCTTCAACTGCGCACGCACTCTACGGATTTTTTTTTTTTTAAATCTCCCACTTTGCTCTCCTGAAATGTGGCATGTATGGTTAAGACCATGCGCCTTTAATGGCCCAAATAAATAGTCCTACACCACTGCAGTTGTAGCGTGTTAGGGTTACTATATAAAGGCGTTTTTCTTAGTCAGTGGCAGCCGCCTAGCTGCTCGTCAGTTCATTAAAAAATGAAATGATCTCATAAGGCGCAACAGTAAAGATCACTGGAAAGTTCACTACAGCACCTGGGGATTCATTAGAGTACTGCAGATAACAACCTATTGTGCTGGTTTCCCTCGCCTTGCAGCTTGCTGAAACAGGAGGGCATTTTCAGAGATTTTCACTTTGTTCGCTCTAATTAAATTTTACATTTTTAATGCGAACGCGTTCTAGATAATCATGCTCTTTAAATGTAGTGTAATTCACCACAAGAATTGACAAGTTGGCCTTTTGAATATCTGTGTTTCTTGGTTGCGTTGTTTTCAATTGTGTATCAATATATATAGGCATTTCTTTGAAATGAATAAACTTCGCCATTCTCATAAAAGATGCCGGGTCTTAATATTACAAAAAACAATTTGATGGACAGAATGTAGATCAATGTCTTACATTCACCCCAGTACAATGATCTGGGCCTAAATCCATCGTTTTTTGCACTCCACACCACCCTGGGTTAGATAATGGCTTTATGCAAATCAGCTCTGACCCTGTGCCCCATGGGAACAGTCCAGTCCGAACTACACAGCCATATCTTTCCCAGACCGGGTCTTAATATGGGAGGTGGCTTTCGCGGGAGCACGCGGAGTTCACACGGTCGTCAATAAATGGAGAGCGAACACATTTTTTCTCAGATGGGGGATGAGAAATGTCACCACTTCTTCTGGTTCACAGTGTCAGCTCCGCTCAAATGGCATTCTCTGCCCTTAATAGAAACATCCTCGCGTTCAGCTGAACAGTAAATGCTCTCAAGATGCCTGAATCCGAGGTAGTGTTTATCGTACATGTTCCAGTTATTTCTAGCAGGGTCGGTGGCACCTGGCTTCCTGTTGGTAAACATTTTACTTGCCAAAGCCCATCTTTGTGGTGGTTTAGAAGCACAGATGTTTCTTTCTCGTTTGGGTCAGTGTAAGTTTTGTTTAGCATTTGCATTGATTTCACCCTCATGGTAAAAGATGAACCAAGCATTGGCAACACCAATAGGTCTGACTTTTGGAAGGGCCTTTTGTGTCATTGTTGGGTTTAGGCACTGAATAAGTCATCCTACGTGTACTCTGTCACTCATCTTTGCACCCAGTACTCACATTTCTTTATTTGGCTAAAAAAAAGTTAACCATAAAATTTGACACTCAACATGAAATCACATATAATCTTCACCACCCCAAAACACCTCACTTTAGAAGTAGCACTTAAAAAACTGGCAACATTTTAGGTAATAAATTAAATGTGCAATAATTGTAAAAACAGCAGAGTGCAACACACTTGGCATAATTTTCAACCCTTTAGCAGAGGAATAATATAGTCTTTCCTGGGTTTTGCATTAAACCTACAGAACATTGTAAAATGTAAGGTATTTTGCGGGGACACATGGTCGCAGCCACAAGGACTATACTCATTCGGACCCTTCCATCGTTTTGGGGCCGCTAGGATTAGATTAAGCGAATGTAACCTAAATCTGGTAAGTAAAAAACAACGATTACTGTTAGTCACAAAAGTAAGGCAAGGTTCCACAAACTGGACGGTTTTCAACAACACAAACGCCCTAACTGAAATGCGTTGCAATACATGATTTTTCCTATCTACTTGCCACCGGATTAAACATTTTTTGTTAGCCGCTTCAGGCTAGATTTAACCATTCCACTTGGGTTGACAAATAAATCATCCCTTCCTAGGATATTACCCACTAGATGCAATTAGCTTTATGAAGGTTAAGACAACCCTGCATTACTTCCCTGTTAAGTTCTGTTTCTGCTCTAGTCCAAACTGCTCCCATGCAGGAGTGGACAAAGGGCCATTATATCAGAAAAATAACTTGCACCCAGCTCCTCATGCTCTATGAATGAAGGGGTACTTTTCAGGGCACTTAGCAGACGCCGAAAACATTTATTTTCTATAATCTGCTTTTGCTTAACCTCAGATGTCATTACCATAAAATACTTTAGGAAGAGATGTCGCATGGTAAATCTTCAATAACACACTCAGTGGTTTTTGACCTATCCTAGAAGCAAAGCCTGATGCTGCAGCAATAGCCCTCTCTTTTAGTTTGAATGAGGGATTTCCAGTTTGTTCTGGAAATCCCAAATAGCGAAACCATGGAACCTTCATTAGAATATGGACACACACCAAGAAGGTTTTGGATTTAGGGGATCGTGGACCTGCTATCATGAGAAATTAACAAGACCAAGTCCTCCATGAAGGCAACAAATGCATTGAGGAGGATTTGCGTGGAGAAGTGTGGCTCAATGGTTAGAGCGTGTGTTGAGAAAAGGAGGGTTCACCCAAGTAAGTCACTGGGACCTCAGCAATCAATGGTTAGAGCGGCAGACCCTGATACAGAGGTATGGCCCGGGACCAGGGTTCAATTCCCGCCTCGGCGGCTCTTGGACTCAATCTCCCCAGACCTGATAATTCTTGCCTCGGTGCCTAGTCTAATCATGGGTCCGACTCTGGGCAATAGCTTGCTTGCTTAATCTCCACAACGGCCCCAGCAGCGCTTGGATGCCTGGCTTCACCTTGGGGGTGCCCAGGAGTGGACATCTCACAGGAAAGCCAGGTAGGGTTCCACAGCGGTATGAATACAGCGCTACGAGACCTCTGGGTAGAAGGCGCTATATAAATACAAACACATTTACATTTACATATACATACCCCTTGCAGTTGTGGCTAACAAAACGGCATAATCAGCATAAAGTAATACTGGTAAAGACGTGCTCCCACTGAAGGGCAATCAGCACTCTCACCACTAACAACTTTTCTAGTTGATTAATGTACAATGTGAATAAAAATGGAGCAATGATGCAACCTTGTCGAATCTCTCTATTAGTAGGAATCAGCTGATTGCAGGAGGAGTCACTTGTGTAACAAATTATTGCCTATGTATTTGTGTGAAGAATCCTCAAGAAAAACCACAAAATCAGGTTCAACTCCCATGACCAAGAGGATTTGCCTTAATTTAGAATGATTGACTCTACTGAAGGGCAAGGCTAGGTCCCTAAAACCCATGTTAATGGAACCAGATCTTGGTACTATATATTTATTGTTAGAACATTGGAATGCTGGGAGCTCCATTAAAAAATAATGTAGTACTCCAGGCTTCTAATGGCCAGTAGAAGTCTGGAGCTCCAACACTCCAATTTTGTCGTTCATAGCTGTTGCTGTGAACAAAGGCCTCATGGAGCCCAAGGAGATTTCAATCCCCTCAGGCTATGTGAGGCCTTTTTTTTATTTATTAGAACAGTCTGCCCTCTTGTGGCAGAATGTTGTAATAGCCTTTTAGCCCTCCGTAGCTGGGTGATACAGGCAGTCCCGCTCCTTTGTTAAAGGCCGCATTCGGGGGAATTTCAATGATTTTGTATGAGTGAAATGTCCAGCTAACTATAACATATGTGAAACCTATGGTTTTTTCAGTGAATTTCTAAGGTTTTTTAAATGCTAATTCCTAACTATAACATGGTTGAAACCTATTTTTTTACAGTAAATTTGCAAGGTTTTTTAAATGCTAATTCCTAACTATAACATGCCTAAAACCTATGTTTTTTTCAGTGAATTTCATAGGTTTTGTAAATGCCAATTTTTAAATGTATTAATTGTTATATATATTTTTTTTAATTCCCCCGTTATAGTTAGTTCAGCTAACTATAACTCGCACGCCCACAATCCACTGCTGATGACGTCACATATTACATCACTCATGACATGGTCAGTGACATCACTGATGACATCATCCTTGACTGAATGATCAGAGTACTGTAAGGAGAGTGTCGAAGTGAATATATAAGTGCTTGAGTTTTAGTGCAGTAAATGGATTAGTACATACTGCTGAATGGGTCACTACAACAGTGCATCAGCAGTGACAGAGTTCTTGGTGGAAGTGTAAGGATACAGACTAGGGAATTGAAGGTATAAAAGACAAGTGTGCAGGTAGATACAAGACTACATGCATAGTGCATAGGGGTTTGAAGAAGTTCATGCCCTAAGGCCTATTTCGCTGCATGAGAACTTGGGTACTGACTGAATGATCAGAGTACTGTAAGGAGAGTGTCTAAGTGAGTATATAAGTGCTTGAGTTTTAGTGCAGTAAATGGATTAGTACATACTGCTGAATGGGTCACTACAACAGTGCAACAGCAGTGACAGAGTGCTTGGTGTAAGTATAAGGAAACAGACTGGGGAATTGAAGGTATAGAAGACAAGTGTGCTGGTAGATGCAAGACTGCATGCATAGTGCATAGGGGTTTCAAGCAGTCCATACCCTAGGGCGTACTTCGCTGCATGAGAACTTGGGTATTGACTGAGTGATTACAGTTCTGCAAGGACAGTGCCTGACTGTCAAGTCAAGTCAAGTCAAAAAATATGTTTATTACGACCATAGTCATTAAACAAATGCAAGAGACAATATCACAGAATAAAATATTCACATAAAAAGCAGTAAAACCTTGTAAAATTGATCCAATAAAATTTCTTACACACCCTTATACAGTTACTAAACGCCAATAAAATTACATTTGCGTTAAAACTTAATATTACATTTAAAACACATTCCTTTCATTTACTACAAAATGTAGTTTCATTAGTTTAAAAATTCATACAGTACTACAGATTATTCCTGATTTCTTAGTGCACTCAGGGCCACCTTTATATATTTCCCGAGGGCAATTGCAATGCCAATAGTGGGGATTTCAGTTAATAGGTTGGCCGCCTGCGCCCTTGTTCTTATATCGTGTTTTAGGAACACTGGGCGCAGCCACTGTTTCCGCTGATCTAATAGTGTCAAACAATCAAGTAAGATATGTAGCAGGTCTCCTTTGGTTCCCAGATTACACCTACAACACCCTTGCTGATCTAGCATTTTTGCTTTGAGTTCTCTGTTTATTAACCATGGGTTGATCCCAATCCGCAGCCTTAGAATCTCCTGCCTGTAGCCGCGATTGGGTAGGATGTCTAAGTAGGGGAACCAATTTTCGTTGGACCAAGCGTTTATCATGTGTGCTACTGATTTCTTCTTCGCTAGATAACCTATGTCATTCATTCTAGATACTTCCTTCCCATTTAGCTTCAGTGCCTGACTGAATTTATAAGTGCTTGAGTTTTATTGCAGTGAATAGATTAGCACAAACTGCTGAATGGGTCACTACAACAGTACAACAGCAGTGACAGAGTGCTTGGTGGGAGTGTAAGGATACAGACTAGGGAATTGAAGGTATAAAAGACAAGTGTGCAGGTAGATTCAAGACTGCATGCATAGTGCATAGGGGTTGATGCAGTTCATGCCCTAAAGCCTACTTCACTGCATGAGTACTTGGGTACTGACTGAATGATCAGAGTACTATAAGGAGAGTGTCTAAGTTAATATATAAGTGCTTGAGTTTTAGTGCAGTAAATGGATCAGTACATACTGCTGAATGGGTCACTACAACAGTGGAACAGCAGTGACAGAGTGCTTGGTGGAAGTTTAAGGATACAGACTAGGGAATTGAAGGTATAAAAGACAAGTGTGCAGATAGATACAAGACTACATGCACAGTGCATAGGGGTTTGAAGCAGTTCATGCCCTAAGGCCTTCTTCGCTGCATGAGTACTTGGGTACTGACTAAATGATCAGAGTACTGTAAGGAGAGTGTCTAAGTGAATATATAAGTGCTTAAGTTTTAGAACAGTGAATGGATTATTACATACTTGTGAATGGGCCACTACAACAGTGCAACAGCAGTGACAGAGTGTTTGGTGGAAGTATAAGAATACAGACTGTGTAATTAAAGATGTGAAAGACAAGTGTGCAGGTGGATAGAAGACTACATATATAGTGCATAGAGGTTTGAAGCAGTCCATGACCTAAGGTCTACTTCGGTGCATGAGCACTGGCGACTGACTGAATGAATAGAATACTGTAAACAGAGTATCTGAGTGAATACATAAGTGCTTGAGTTTTACCATAGTGAATGGATTAGTACATACTCCGAAACTTTCCAGGGTCTGAGAGGCAGCACAAGTCGTGTAGGACCTGCACAGGAGCAGGCACAGCTCTCTCAGCACGCCCAAGGAGGTGTTTAAACGAACACCAAAAGGTACTTTAAAGGCCTTTCGAAATTCGGAAAAGTTTTCCAAAAATTAACCTACAGAATGAGGTTGTTCTTTTCTTTTTTTTACATTTGCTCACTATAGATACTAGTTCCTGAAGAAAGCCAACCTGACCTCCTATGGGCAATTAGTGGCTGAAACATGTCGACCTTTTTATGGACATTAGCAAGTGTGGAAGACCCCTAACCACAGCTTCCTACGCACGGCTAATTCTTTTAATCAGGCCTTTTCTCCAGTATTAATTAAAGTTTGTTTCAACTGGTAATATAATACTTTTTATTGTAACACCCCACTTTTTACAATCACTAATCACTACTGCACTAACCAGTGGTCTACCTCCGGGTGGAGGAAGCATACAACTAAACCCAATGATGATGCTGTTGCGTCGCTAACATAAAGGTGGAGAATCAAGATACACCACCATTCGAGCCTTGGTACTTGAATGAGGGTTTATTTTATCGGAACCGGAAACAATTAGATTACAAAACCCTGGTTACTCAGGACAAGTGATCCCTTCCCCCCATTGATTTCTTGATATTGAAACCAAGGAAGTTGAAAGGGTCACAGACTTTTACTTCTCCCCTTTGTGATATAAAGCAGAATATGTCTATTCACCTTACCCCTTCCAAACTAGTAAATGTCTTTTACTAAAATGCAAGGGATAGTGTTGCTTGTCTAGAATAACACTGTGAATCTGTGTGTATTTAGGTACCATTCTGACACTAGTTTTTGAATACTTCATGTGTTTTCACACACATCATTACTTAAAGACCTATCCAGTACTCAACTTTTAACAAAATAAGAAACTAGTCATTGCTTTTATATATCCAAAATACTCACAGCAACACCTATAGAACGCCCCTTCAACACAAAGTATTGTGTATAATGAGGACATATTTACATAGAGAAGTAAGCTACACACAGTAAATTATCCTGTCCTTGTAAATATGAAAGAGTATTTGAAAACACACTCTGTGACATATTTTATGTTGAGAATTTGGTCTCTTTTAATCCTGAAAGTCACTGGTCTCTACTAGCCAAGCATCTATTTCTAATAAATACCATACAGGTGCATTGCAGAGAGCTGTTCTGAAGCCATGTCCCATTTTATACATCTCTGTGATAAAATTCTCTGGCACTTTTTGAATATATCTTCTAAGATAGTGAGTCCCCAGGGACACTCAGTATGCATACTAACTTGATCATATATCTTTAAAAGATACTAACCATCTTTGCACAGATATGTACTCCATCCATTTCTTGTTTCTTTAGCTATGTAGAAGCACAGCACATTGACCATTTTTTATAGTTACTGATACTTACCTTAAAAATAATAAATTATTAAAAAACGATATATTATAAAATTAGCATCTGTGGAAGACCAGAAAAAATACAGTTACAATATATATTTTACAAAACAGAATAATTTGTAAAATATTTCATTTGCCTTTTTTGCTGTTCTCAAAATATATTGAATTTCACTAGAAACAGTGATTTCAATTGTACTCATCACATAACAGCGGGCAAAAAAAGACAATAAGATTATATTTAAAAAAAAAACATTCAACATTCTCAATAACAATCTAAAAAATAGAAATAAAACATATGTTAAATGTTTTTTTTTCTAGGAGCAATTTCCTACCTAAATATCAAACAACACAAACAATGATATAATAACAAAACATTATTTTTCATACACTGTAAATAATGTTGTTTAGAAATATATGCTGACAAAATATACAACAAAAAGTTCTTAAATGTTTTAGATACTTTTCCTCAAGGCCAAATAGTATGCGCGAAATCCTTTGTTTGGAAGTTATCCAATAGTAATCCTGATAGGCCAAATTTTGTTCCTAAAACTTCGGCTTTAAGAATATTAGGTAAGAATTTGGTAATTCTTTAGGCAAACATTGTTTAAAAACCAATTGAGCATCATTGCAATGTGACCAACCTTTATCACATTTTAAATAAGCAGTATAATGTCCAGATGTTGTAGAAGGACCATCATGAAAAATAATTGCTACCTCTACAAAAGTTCTTCCTGATATTGATACTTGAGTAGCAACAACATTTTTAATTAAAGTTTCCAATTTTCTTCCATCAGCTGTACAGCGTTGCAACATTAAAATTACTTACTGTCCATATCTTTGTATAAATAATCTTGATGACATTTCTGATTTACATTGGCTACACTCCATGTTTTGAGTTGCTCCTATAACTAGGTTATTAAAAGACACAGATTCACAATCTGGTAAAGTCAACTATATAAACCTTTCAGTGTCTATGTTAGAGCTACATGTAAACAAACATTTTCACAGTCATGTTGCCATTTGTAAGAAAGGCCAAAAAGATTTTCAATATCCATACCTGTATCTTCCAATACAACAAGCATATACATAAGAAATTCCTGACAATCTTGCTGAATATTCTGCGAAAATTGAGTACAACCAGAACATATGTCCAATACATTTCGAATATCAGAAACACTTTGTATTTTACTTTTACCACTACTACATTTCTCATAAATAGAATACAACAACAGAAAACATCTTTTTTCCTGATTCTCAACAATTTGCTTTTTCAAACTTTCAAGAAAAAAACAACAGTGACAACTACGTTAGCATAGCAGTTGACACCAGAACTATTTTCAAACTGATAACCAACAATCTCTTCAACAGTGTCCTTTTTTCTTTTTGCTTGCAATCACAACTTTATCGTGTTTTTTTCTTTCTCTATACCTTCACTACAGATATTCTCATATCTTCTTTTTCGACCTACCACACGCTTTTCAAATACAGGATATTGACCTAAATTGGGAGCATATTCTCTTCTTCACCTGTTATACTGTTTCACACAATTTGCATCTGCACTAATCTTTGTCTCATCAAAATCAATCAAGTACAATCCAGATAAAGTTCCGACCCGAGACAAAGCAACATATGCATTACCCTCTTTAAACACGGTACTTCCAATATTCACCAAAGCACTATCTACACTTAAACCTTGAGATTTATGAATGGTCACCGCATACACCAAAGAAACAGGAAACTGTTTTCTGCGAACATACAAATCTTTTACAAGCAAAAAATGAGATGAACAACGACTAAATTGTTGTACTTCTTCAATTTGATCAAATTTAATTTTCAAAAATTCAATACCATCTCTATTTAGATAATTAATGAAATCAACAACAGTACCCATTGACTCCATTTACTAAACCATTTTTCCACATTCAAATTACGTCGTAAAATTACCCGACAGTTTCTACATGCATATAGATTCTTTTCTAAACCAGCAGTTTTGGATATTGATTTCTCTAAAGAATCCAATTTTCTCTTCAACTTTTCTGTCAAAATTATAGTGATTCCTTCATGCTCTATTTTATCAATAGCTTCCAATTGTATAATTTCTTCATTTTCCAACTTAAAGATTTATTCATTGAATATAGAACATTCACACAGTGTTGGCATTAAGCTGATTACAGATTTGTTTTCTGCAAATCTCATATATTTTCTCAGGAACAATATTTTCATTTGGAAACAAATTGGAAAGTAATCGTCTCTGTAAAGCTTGTTTGCCATGTTCAGTCACTTTTCCAATTCTTATATCTTGAAGAATAGTTCCATAATCAGCATCATTTGCCTGTCGCATATTTGTAATAAGTTCCTTATATTCAAAATATGACCAAATGTTAACATTTCCAATGCTACCCGAAGACTTTCTGGTATCTTCATGCGCAGGTGTTTTAAATACAGGTTGTCCTTTTACAGGAGTAAGTTGTAGTAGATCTCCAAAAACTATGACTTGTTTTCCTCCAAACAACACATCATAGTCTGTTTTAAGAATTTGCTGCATTCGTAAATGCACAAAAGCAAGCATTAAGTTTGAGACCATTCTTACCTCATCAATAATCAGAAGTTTAATTTTCTTAAGCACTCTTGAAACGTCACAACAAGCTTTTCCAGATAGCTTGTGATATTCCAATTTGTTTTCATGCTCCTCAGGCAGCAAAAGTAAACAGTGCAATGTAATTCCTTTAATGTTGTCTGCTGCCAACCCAGTTGGAGCAGTTACAACACAAGACAAATAAGACTCAGTTCTTTTCTGTAGGTAACTGGTGATTAATTAAGAAACATTTTCCCGTTTCAGCTTGTCCACTCACATACATTCAGATTGGTTGAAACGTTGTACATGTGCACTCTTTCTTTTCATTAAGTAACCCATGGTCAATCTGTTCTTTTACTTGTTGATATATTTCTTTCTGTTTGAGATTTAGTTGCTCCTCCAAGTTTGCTAAGTCCATAATATCTTCTTGAGCTTGATACATTACTGTTTCCACCTCATCCATGGCAATTGCTGCTTCATTTTGGACAATTGGTTCTCCTAGTGGATCCTGACTCACTGGAGCAGAAGTTTCACTGTCTTGAGAACTGTCTCTAGCAAGCTCAGCTGCAATTGTAGCTTCTTGCTCAATTTCGTCGTCCAACATTTTCACATAATTAGGAAAAACAGGACATTCTATAGTATCTTTAGTTGCGTTGAACGAATCTTCGTAGCTCTGAAAATCGCCAAGTAATTCCAATTCTGAACATCACAGCTTGAAGAGTTGCAAAAGAGCTAAATAGTAAAATTCCCTTTTGTCAGGAGTATTGCAACTCAGTTTTCGGTGATTAATCAAATGTCCTTTTCTTTGTTTCACCAAACATCCTTCAGACCCAATCACAGCATATATTCCATTATTGATGTTTTCTGTAATATTCTGTTTAAAAGCATAGTGCAGCACTTCATAGAGACAAATGTTCTCAAGATGATGACTTCTATTTGGATATTATGTATCCAACATATTTGTTTTCACAATATCTGTACTTTCTGGCTCTTTTTCTGCTAAATATTCAATTTCTTGTACAGATTTAAGTACTCGATTTTTTGTTGCAGCAAGACCTAGACTCACCCAAATGATTCTTCTAGATTTGGAGTATAGACTTGAAGATGATAAGCGACTTGAGCATTCATACGCTCCGATTTCTCGATGAGATAACATCTTCAAACAGTAAATGTATAATTTCTTACTTAGGGGCAGATGTATCAAGATACCCATTTGCGATTCTCAAATAGCGATTTTTTGAGAATCGCTATTTGAGAATTGCAAAATGGTATGTATCTAGAAATTTGCTATTTTTTAGCGATTTCTTAAAAGTCCTTAATTGTGATTAGCAAATTGCTAATCGCAATTAAGGAATAATTTCCCATTCATTTCTATGGGCCAGGAGGCCCATAGGAAGGAATCAGAAGTTACTCTCAATTTGCGATTCACAATTTGCTAATCGCAAATTGAGAATAATTTCAAGAGTGTCTTAAGGACACCCTGATGCACCCCTGAAATTTACATGTGTGTGCATATGGCGCACATACATGCCCTAAGGGCATGTATGAGTGCCACATGGCACCTTTACAAATGCCAAAAAGTGCATTTGTAAAAGAATTCGCAAATTACCACCAACTATTAGTTGGTGGTAATTTGCGATTTCCTAAGAGACAATCGCTAAATTGAAATGCTTGATGCATAGCATTTAAGGAATCACAATTTGCGATTCTTTAAATGCTGATGCAAAGCTAAGGAATCGCAAATTTTGCAATTCCTTAAATTTGCGATGCAATTTCAATGATACATCGCATTTCCCGATTTTTTTGTCGCAAACGCTGCTATTTTTCGAATAGCAGCATTTGCGAGAAAAAAATCGTTTGATACATCTGCCCCTTAGACTCCTCTTGTGGGAAATCTCTTCCCACATTTCCTTCAATTCCGTCTTTTCTGAGTTATGTAGGATGTTACATATCGGGCAACAGCAATGGAATTGTCTGCAACGTATTGAATAGCCATGTTAGCATTCACATGGATAGAATAACTGGATTATAATCATTTAAATATTTTGACTCTTCCCTTCTTCTCAAATTATAGGTATTCTTTGGAGACTTTCTTGTCAAGGTATGTCGCATAGCTGGCATAAAACTGTTTACTCTTCCTTTGGATATTACAGGACGTAGAAAACCAAAACGACATTTGGTATAAAACTTTTCCTTTGAATTGTACTTTTGACTACAGTATTTCCCACAACAATGGCTTTGGAATCGTAAGACTTGTTGTCTTAAGTTATTTTCTTCTGTGCTTTAGGGTATAGCACATGTAGCACATTCTTCAATAAAAGACAACACAGTATCATCCAAATCTGTTCCGAATTTGGGGGCATCTTTGATTCATATTAGCATATATATGTGAGGTGCACCTCTTGCTTAATAATCGATGATTGAAATATCTGCATACATTAACTGGATCCAAAGAGCACAATTCTCCAGGTGTCTTGTATTCAATATTTAATATATTTGTATTTACCTCTCGAAGAAATTGAAGTAAATCATCCCAAGCATATTCTGCACAGCTTAGAGTAAGGAACCATGTAGGAGTTCCTAAGTTCCTTAGCATACATTTAAGTTCTCCATGACGACGGTACCAGTACTCATTAGTACCACGCTACCATGCCATGAGATTAATAAACTGAGATTCCAAAACATTATTTTTCTGGTGTACTTTATCCATAAATTCCTTTGCCAAAACATTTTGCAGATGTACACGTGTTTTCAATATATGGTTGACCGCCTAAGAAAGTCCAGACAAGTCACTCTCAAACAAAAGATGAAACAAATACGGAATACATTGTCGAAATCTTGGATCTTCTGCATACAATCTTGATGTCCGGTATTCTGATGCAGGAATCTGCACAGGTCGTTCATCATATCCTCCTCCTTTTCCTGTTGGAAACAACTGAGGGAAACAACGAGCTTCCAAGCTTTCTTCCCATACACTCATGGGACTTCCCTTTGCTTCTTTCATTTGGAATAACTCAATAGTATTCCCCATCACTTCTTTGGAATGAAGTGGATGAACACTGTAATGTTCATAGATTTCTTCAGTTCTGGACATATCCCCTTTTTCAATTTGTCCAGTTGACGAGTCAGTATCTACTTCTACAGTTATTTCTTCTTCTCCCACATACACATTTTTATAGTACTGATTATTTTTTACCAGATACAACATTGCCTTTTTCACTTTCCTAACATCCACTAATTCTTGCCAGATTTTCTTACTCTTAGTAGGAATGCCATTAACTAGAATAACTAGAGGTTCATCTTCTACATTTTCTACACCAATTGTTTCAATATTTTTCTTTAAATCTAGAGGCAAATATACAACTCTTCTCTTTAATCCTCTCTGTAAATCTGAAAGAGGCAATTACCCTGTCTTAGGCTCCATACGAACACTAGCCTGAAATGGATGCACACATTGAATAAGAATAGACTCACAGGTATTTAAATCTATCAGTTCAGAAGGAATATTTACCAACTCAAGATTATTATGCACAGCTCTAGCAGGCATTTTGTTCTCGTCTAATTTGTTATAACATATTTACAAATATGTTGATCAGAACCCAAATCAAAACAATTCTCTACCAGCAAATAAGTTGCAAATTCCTTCCACTCATTATTATTTTCTCTTTCACTTTTTAAATACAGATCAACAGTCCTAGTCTGATTTTTATAATGAGTTCGTCGACAACAAATACAAGAATAATTTGGCCTTTCACCTGAAATCACCTTAAACTTCGTAATCTCTTGCTCAAAAGTTTTTGTACTAGAATGTTGTACATTCTCTTCCACATTTCCTTCTATTAATGTATCAGTTTCTGCACTGTCTTCCTCAGGACCAAAGTAACTAAACTCAATTTCTTCACAAACGTTCATTACATCTGATACTGATCCACGCAAAAGAGCACTGTTCAACTTTTTTAACATTAGTGATGGACTTTTTGCAAAATACAGTGTTCTAATTTCCTCGTTTGAGTATGATGTACTGCTAACATACTGAAATGGCGAAAAACACTTTGACATACTTTTCTAGAAAAACAAGCCAGAGAATGACCTTGCAAATCAGTATTTTCTCTCACTCTGCAAGGGTCCAGTCCTTGCAACATCTTAATCTTTTGTTTAACACTTTTATAAGTATAGACACGTAAGAAATTGCGTAAAAAATAAATAGATTCCTGTTGTACACTAAAAATACTACTGCAATTCCATGTGTACACTGGAGCTTTAGGACGTCTCCCTAAAACTTCATCAGCTAACACCTCTTCTGCATGTCTGGGAACAATTTTCTCTTTCTCAATAGGACAACCATTTCCAAGCTCATAAGCTTAACCACTAGTGTCAACTGCATGCAAAAAATCATTACTCTGAAAATAACTCTCTTCATTAAAAAAAGGCTCAGAACTTGAATTGTGTTTCCATTCACCCAGGAAAACATCAGAAAAATGAGTTCTGTTAATTAGTCTTCTCTACTTACTTTTCGCCTTCATTTAATGTATTCGTTTATCTAGTGATCGAATTCTATTGATTATTAAAATAAATAATTTCTTTTTTAATTCAAAAGCGTTCTCAACAATACTTTCAATATATTTCTTCTTATAAAATGCTGATTTCCTTTAACATTTCTTTATATCCTTTAATAAGTTTAAGACAACTCTATTGTTAAACATTCTCTTTCTAATTTCCTGAAATTGATTCTTCCTCCTTTTACTATACAGTGTTTCTTTAGAACATGATTTCCCATCATTTATCTTTTTTCTCTTGTTTTTCTTTTTTGTTGCAGATACATTCTTTTTATTTTTCACATTCTCCACACTATTCCTAGTCTTTGATAGTTTTTTTTAGAAAATCCTTTGTTCTCTTACCAGGAGTTTTTTTCTTTTTCACCACACGTTGTTCAGGTACATCTTGTGGATGACTTCTCTTGAAATGATAAGCTTTTTTATGTTGTCTCCTCTTTTCACTTTTTGAAGGCATGATCAATTTCTTTTAGTGTTGATCAATAGAATCTGTTATAAAATATATATATAATGTTATAAAAATAAATCTATAAAATATACTATTGTATTACTAAACAAATACAATATACAATCAATAAGTATAAAAAACAAGCATGTAAGTGATAAAAGAGCTGCATACATACTGCATAGGAGTTTCAAGAACAAAATCTGCAAGAAGAGTACCTGAATGAATTTATAAGTGGTTGGATTTTGGAGCAGTAAATGGATTAGTACATGGTGCTGAATGCATCACTAGAACAGTACAAGGGGAGACACAGAGTATTTGCTGCATCATCATGGATACTAACTGGGGAATTGAAGGTGTGAAAGACAAGTGTGCACATGGATAGAAGACTGCATACACCCAGCATAGGGGTTTGAAACAGTCCTTGTCCTAAGGCCTACTTCGCAACATGAGTACTTGGGTACTGACTGATTGATTACAGTTCAGCAAGGACAGTGCCTGACTGAATTTATAATTCCTTAAGTTTTAGCGCAGTGACTGCATTAGCACATACTACTAAATAGGTCACAGAGGAGACAATAACGATCCAAAGGAGTGGCTGCAGACCCGGCAAACCCGGGAAGCGGCCAGTGCAGAGTGTCTGGCCAGCAGAGAGCAGTAGAGAGTGGTAAACATGGGAGATCGAGACTGAGCCCTGGAGTCGCGAACCGCGAACGCGAGCAGGAGAGAGGCGGCGGCGGCTCCGGTATCGTCGTGGTTCTGCGGGGGTCCTGTGGGGCTCTTTGCAGGCTCTGTGGCGGCGGCAGTGGCAGCAGAGAGACGGTCAGCAGGAATGCGACCGAGACTGTGAGCCCTGTGAGAGCCCTGTGCGAATCTACCAGCGGGACCACACAGCGGGGACGAGTGAAGCAGCGGTTTTGGAAACTAGACTGAGCTGCCCCGAAAAACTCCACGAGTGTACCGGGTACGGCACAGTGTTGCACCGCAGGACAGTTAGGAGGCGGCTTTGTAAGCGCCACAAGCGTGTGCGGCGTGCCAGGAGTCCTGCGATGTGCCGTGGGTGATAGGTGGGTTGTTTAATTTCCCGCCAGCTGCCAGTCCGCGGCACCCCGCTTCTCGCTGCTTCTTGCCAGTGTCCTGCAGCTGCAGCTTCAGTTCCCATTCCCCCGTGACACGCTGGCAGCTGAGAGGTGAATAGCCAGCGCAGCCACCCGGGGTCTTTGCTGTTTTTCAGCTGGGGAGGGGGGCCAGCGGAGCCTCCCAATCGGCATTAGCCAGAACTTTCCCTTGGGATCAAGAGTGGAAGCTAGGCCAGGGTTGGGCGAGCGTGGCCGTCATTAGTTGGCAGCCGGTAAGTGTGTGCCCGTGGCAGACTTAATTGAGGCGGCTTGACTAGGTCGGGAGTAGCCTGTGTTCAGCCGTGTGTGCCCCACTCGCCAGCTCTATAGACCCACCATCTCATGAACACACTCCTCTGCGCGGACAGCGGAGGCTTGGGGAGTTGGTTCAAGGAGCAAAGAGCAAGATTTGAGGGGGAAAAGTCTGAGGAAAAAAACCTCATTTGTCTCTTCTGAATCTGCAGCAGCAGCAAGAGGGGGGTAGTTTAAGAGCTTTGGGCATTTGGGGGTGCATTGGCTTCCAGAGAGCAGCTGGCCTGTGCAGCGGCCCAAAAGTAGTACAACACACCGCTAACCCAAAGCACAACTTTACACCCCTCACCTGATTAGACAAGGCAGCTGTCTGCACGTCTGCTTGGTCATCATGAGGTCTGGTCGGGTTCGGGTGACTGGTCGCCCGAAGACTGTAGCTCAGAGAAAAAAGGGCAAAGCAGACCCCTCGTTGGACCCCTCCGACCAAAGTAACAAGAAATCGGCTTTAATCTTAATAGTAAGCGATCCAAGGGTAGGAGAGTTACATAGTGCGAAGCTCAAACCGCCACTAGTTCAACCAAAATTTGTTACAAAATTGAACTTCATAAAGGATGTAGGGGCCGCCCTGTACTCCAGTATCAACATGGAGAAAGGTCTCCAGACGCCCTTATTACCAGAACTAATAGTTGATCAAGCACCACCGCAAGGGCAGTTAACATTACAAACCCAACAGAAGTAGCAAACTATTGCACAAGTGCATAATCAAGCTTACAATCACGCTGTGCCAGACAAGTTGGAGACCCCTTCATTCGATTCAACAACTGCTCTGTTAGTTAACACTACTTCTCCTATAAGGATGGTTTCTACAAACGAAGAGCCATCAACCAAATTCAGCACTGGGGAACCACCAAACCAATACAAAATTGGGACCCCAACATCCAATTCCTCAGCTAGCCCTTCGGAGCATCGCACTGCGCAGATCACACAATCTATAGGAGACGCAAAACCTTCGGGTCCAACTCAAAGTGACCCTGAGGCATTAACAAATGTACCAGATCCCAAGGAGCCACAGCTACCATTACAATCAACATAACAGTACTCATTATCAGTAACCAGCACCACACTGGCAACAACGTTGTCGATACCAGCAGAAACTCCTGAACCCACTCAGGCCTGAAGCCCTCAAGTGGAGAAGGCCAGCAATTTGAAATAAACCCACAGGCTAACCAAAGAAAGCAGACGGGTTCAGCAGCTTTCAGTCTAGAAAATAAGCTGTCTAATCAGGACTCTCCCGGGGCCACCGAAGGGGTGACCACTAGTTATGAGACCTCGAAGTATCATAAGGATGAAAGGACTGTTATACTATGTGGCGACGCTGGTAACGTCAGCCCCACCAGCCAAGTCACCCAGAAGCCCACACCCCCACCAGTCAACTCAAACTCGTTAAGGCAGGAGGAAGATAGGACTGCTTTGTCATATTTAGGAACTCAGGAATGGGAGGACATGTTGGCAGCATACTCCCCAGTCCAACATCAGGACCCTCTCCCATCGAAGCTGAACCACCCGCAGATTCAAGTAGCAGACTCTCAGCCGTCGGGGGGATGAGGGAAGGGGGTTCCAAGGGGCATGGGGACCCAAATACGCAAGACGGACGCGTCTGGGCCCCCCTCCTAAAAACTATGCAACTGTCAGTGGAGGCGCTACAATATCAATCTGACAAGATGGACACACAGCTCACTTTATTAAACAAATTGGCAGTGTTTACATCAGGGATTGACGAAAAACTGGGGGATCTCAACTCTTAATAAGAAGGGCACAAACATCATCCAATCTCCAATGCGGGTGCAGGGAATTTGTGGACAAGCTTTCAACCCTCCCGGCAATGCTCTCTACCATGCTAAATGAGCTGAAGGAAAAATCATCCGCCATTCCCAGGGCCAACAGCCCCACTAATGACAACAACGCATTCTCAACAGCAGAAACAAATACCGAGCAATAAAGTAAACTAATCCCAACTGGCACACTGCAAAGTGTAAGCATTTCGAACAGCAGAGGCGACTCTCCAAAGGTAGTATTGCCAACTACGGAGTGACTACATTGAACGCAAAACAACGCCGCCAGCTGAAAAGAAAAGGTCACAACCAGAAATCACTGCCACTCAAGCAAGCACATACTTACCCAATCTTCATCAAACAGAGCCAAAACTTAATCACAGCTCGCAAAGAGGATGGCAGGCAAGGAGAAATTACCCTCACAGGTTTATCTGCCTCACACAGCAGCACCCCTTAACCCAGTTGGCAAGGCAATAGGACCAAAGGAAGACCCTCCTAAGCAAGAAGAAAAAACCCAGGTTCAGCAAATGAAAAAACAACCAATACGACTGGTTTCGGCCCTCCGCTTTTTAACACCAGTTGCGAGATATATAGCCATGCCAGTTGGCCTAAGCAACTTGAATTAACGCCCCAAGACATGAAGCCTCCCCATGTGAGCACCGGGCAGGCAACTGGGCTAAAAACTACCACCTACCCAGTGGGCAATGAATCAATGGGGGAGAAGAAGACTGGCACATCACAGAGAGCGGCATCCATATCAGAGGGGAATCACACAAGGACAACGCCCGACCAGCTGATTCAGCTCCCTTTCCGCAGGCACAATCAGATCCAACCGGGAACAACATCTGCTCCAGTTGGATACTATGAATCGGCAAAGAGAAAGCTCCGTACATCCCAGGCAATGGCACTCCTTCCAGAGGAAACCCAAGCGAGGGTAGTCCCTGATCAACTATTACAGTCCGTTCCCCCTGGGCAAGCACAGATACATTCGGGAATGGTAATCTTGACAACACTCACAGGAAATGGCCCCAATGATCTATGTGTAGCTGTGCAACAAAATCAGATAGTGTCTTACCAGCCATCACAGCAAATTACAGCTGCCTACCAACCAGGGACACAGGAAAGCATAGTCCATCCATCAAATGATCAGATGCCGCATCAGAGCATTATATTGCTCAAACCAGAGTACACTACGAAAAATCGCCATGATCTGCTGAATCGCGGGAATATACTAAAATTACTTCGGGCAATCCCCACCTTGAATGACCTGAATACTTCAGATTTGCTTGCAATTGAGTTCCTCCCCGCAGACTATCCAGCAAATTCGGAAACAACAAGGGCACTATGGAAATCAGCAGCTACAGCGCAAAGAGTACTAAATCACTACACCATCTTTAAGGACTGGGGCATTCAAATCATCCCCTACCATCTTCCAGCTTATCCGGCTCCGCTATTAACCATGAGCCCAAGACAAGTTCCACAAAAATGCTCTCGGCCCTCCACCTCGGTTCTAAATGGGGCCCTCAGTTACTCAGAGCCTTGAAGGGCTGTTAACCGAGGTAAACAATTTTCGCCTTTAAGGGCAGAACTTTCAAGCAGTCGGAACTCTGGTCTTGGCGACCAATGTGTTAGAACAATAACCCCCTTGCAACAGTGACCCAATGATATAACAACTACGTAGCCCAGGATAAAGTCACGCCGAAAGTAGCAATGATACGCCTTTGCTCGTGGAAAGTAAATGGTTTGGCAGCAAAATCCCAGGACTCAGACTTCCTTCAATATCTCAATAACTTTGATATCATCATGCTACAGGAAACATGGCTCATAGAACCACTGTATATCCACGGTTTTCGCTGCTTCGCTCACCCCGCCACTAAGGGTAGCAAAATGGGCCACGCTTCAGGGGGCTGGGGACCTACATCTCAATAACATCCATACTAACAGCGAAAGCAACGGGCGGGAAAAGGATGCAGCACTAGCAGTATAACTCACTCTCCCATGGGCAGAGGCAAAGTCTGAAGTAATCCTGTTTAATATTTACATCCATCCGAAATGAACAACAACTGACACAGCAAAACTCTAATAGAACTAGTAACCTCGCACGTAGACTGCTCGGAAGTCTCAAACTTTATTCTATCAGGGGACATGAATCTATTTCTAATGGGATCATCCGAGTCAAAGGAAGTCTGTCTCCAATCACTATATTACAATTTACCACAGCAAAGCTCCTTTTCGCATGTGAGGCAGAACAAGGTAAATCGTCACTTCCTGGAAGATCTTGAACATCTAAACCTGAGGGTCCTTAACGGAAGATCAGCCAACAACACTCCCCCAGCAGCAAGCTACCACACTGAGCAAACAAGCTCGCTTATAGACTACACGTTTGTTAGCCTTCCAATGTTGCAATATGTAACAGGCTTCAAAATGCGCGCTATAGGGGACAGTGATCACCATCCACAGGTGGCTACTCTAGCGGGTACGGCTATGCACAGTATCTTCCCAGTTTTACAACTAGGCTCAAGTTACACAACCAACTACAAGAGGATAAAGTTCTCGACAGAATCCATAAAGACCTTGACAGATACAGCAATCAACCTTATATCGGCTCAATCACCTGGCGAGAACCAGATCATTTCCTGGGAGCGCTTTATAAGCAACCTTAGTGCTCTAAAGGCAACAGCTACCAAACCAAGGTCCTCTTACGGGCAGTCACAACCGAATAAACTATCTACGAGTCAAAGATTATAATTAAAAGGACTTAAAAAATCAATAAACGGCTTGCTAAGATCTTTACGCCTGGACCCACGTAATATTACGCTTACCTCTAATGTGTGGGAACAGAGAACCATATTAAAGAGGCTGAAATGGAATATTAACAACAACAGTGAACAGGACCTCTGGGCCAAACTTTTGCATAACATCAAGCATAATGCCAGTGACAGATTCTGGAAAACGGTTAATAATATAATACACCCGAACCATGGGGGCCTCACCTCCTTCATACTAGAGGAAACATGGGCAAGCTATCTAAAGTCCCACTTTAACACCCAAAGTTTCATTGACTTAACGCCGGGGAAGATCAAAACAGCTAAGGATTTAGTTGACTCCATCAACTGTAGCAGGGTAAGCGGTAGCTCCCCTCCCGCAAACCCTGAAGCTGGTTTTTGTTTAAAGGCAATTAGCACATCTCAACCTGCTGGAGGACAGCTATACAGCAACAAAGATTCACCCGCCACTGAACAGCTCTTAATTAAAAAACAGATCAAGAAGGGAAAAAAGGAGGGAGCACCAGGGCCGAACGGAATCCCACCAGCAGTGTTTAAGGAAAAACCGGAGGACTTGGCAAAAATACTTCACTCACTATTTCTGGAAGTACGATATCTGGGCATAATTCCAGACTCATAATCGTCGATAATCGTCCCAATCTACAAAACGGGCAGCATGAAATTACCAGCCAATTTTCGATTAGTAGCCCTGATCGATAATGAAGCCAAATATTTTGCCGGCACATTGCTAGAGAAACTGTCAACCTGGGCAGAAAACAACAAAATAATCCCGTTAAACCAGACAGGATTCCGAAAATGCTCCGGTACAATAACTAATATCATGGCAATGTCACTGTTAATCGACTTGGCAAAAACCAGGAAAATGCAGCTCCATGTCTGCTTTATTGACTATAGTGCCGCGTTTGACAACGTGGATAGGCCCAAATTATGGTCCAAGTTAGTCAGATGGGGCATTCCCAACAACCTTCTAGCAATGATCATGCTCCTACATTCCGACATCTGGGTTCAAGTAAAACTGGGCTCAGGAACGCATCTCTCAAGGAAAATCAAAACATCGAAAGGGCTGAAACAGGGTTGCGTGCTGGCCCCCATGTTATTGAATCTATTCATGGCAGACCTAACCTTGGCACTCAACTGCAATTCGCACGCACCCAGATTAGGGGGTTCCCCAATATCTAATTTACTTTACGCGGATGAGGTTGTCCTACTCAGCTACACGGCAGTGGGCCTGCATCATCTCCTGGATTGCCTAGAGGTCTATGCAGAAGAAAACAGTCTCTTAATAAACTTAAGCAAAACAAGGACCATGACAATCTACAAGAAACAAAAAAAGTCCTATCAATGGCACCTGGGTAGCAAACACATTGAGCCAGCAGAGGCTTACAAGCATCTGGGCTTCTACTTAGACAAAGAAGGTTTAATCAGCCGCCAGCAACCGGAGATTAAAAGGAAAGGGATGATCCTCGCACTCTCTTTGAAAGGAGTATCAGCCAAACTACTCGGCCCCACTCTGAACCCACTCTTGATGGTAGCCCGGGCTAAAATATTACCTTCTATTACCTGAAGCACTGCGCGGGAGAGTTAGCAACCACCTGGATAAAACACTTGCCAAAGCATATAGAACAATGTTCAGCCTCCCAACCTACACCTCACCGGCACAAATTCCTTTGGAGTTTGGTCTCATAAAGCAAACCTGGTGCCAGCTATGGGGCTTTCATAAATTGCTGGCACAAGTGAGGAGCTGGATGACGGCATCAGCCCTGAAACTAAACGGAGACAAAACCGAGCTAATGCTCCTAGGACCCTCAGAACCGGCTCTCCCCCCCTCCCTTTGGCCCTCCAGCTTAGGACCGCCGCCAACCCCAAAAAATGCAATTAAAAGTCTTGGAGTGTGGCTGTACAGCTCGCTCTCCTTCAACACCCAAACCACTAAACTCTCAGCTACATGTTTTTCCATTCTGAGGGTATTAAACAAAATCTTCCCCATCCTCCCCCTGGAAGCCAAACGGGCAGCCATCCAAGGACTCATCCACTCCCGGCTTGAATTTAACAATGTACTCTACCTGGGTGCACCTGAATACACCCTTCGTAGGCTGCAAACTGTTCAGAACAGCGCTGCTCGCCTTTTACTTAAAATCCCCCACAGACACTCAGTCAGGACCGGCTTAATAAGCCTCCACTGGCTACCGATCCGACAGAGGGTTCTGTTTAAGGCGCTATGCATAGCCCACCAAGCCTTCTGGAACACCGGTCCTACCATCACCCGTAACCTGATCTGTCAATACATCCCGAAGCGGAATCTCCGTTCTAGCCAGACCCTCTTGGCAGTTGTCCCAAGAATAAAGAGATCTAGAACAGGCGGCAGAACGTTCATGTACAACTCAGCTAAGGCCTGGAATGCTCTACCATTTCATCTCAGAGCCACCCAGAACCTTAATATATTCCGTAAACAACTGAAAACTCATCTCTTCACATCTGTTTACTAACTCATTCCTTTGTCCCCTTTATGTACACTGCAGGTTTACGATTTCCCCAGCGCTTGGACGACCACGGGCAACAACTGCGCTCTACAAATCCCCAAGTTTACAAGTTTTAGTTTACAAGATTAGGTCAGCAAACCCCAACACATTAAATCTCCTCCTCTGGCAAGAGATCCAACAGAGGCAGAACTCACCCGCAAGCTTTGACAATCACAGGCATTTCCCCTTTATGGGACACACACTGCCTCCATTCAGCGTTCAAAAAAACGGTGTGGAAGACGCTGAAGACACACTCCTTGCTAGAGGACAAGGCGACCTTTTCGGTTAGAACGTACGCCTGGATGACTCTGGCCACATATAAGTCCCTAGCCCCACAATATTACTTTAATTTCGGATATTTAAAAATACTGACACAAATTTTTTTAAAGTTCAGGCTATGAGTGTTACCAACCACACAGCAGCTCCCTCCCTGGAAAAGGGTGCAGGCTTTTACTCTATGCAGTCTGTACAATAAGGATCAAGGGCCCACATGCATCAAGCACTTTTTCATTCGCAAACGGTGCGATTCCTTAAAATCGTCCGTTTGCGAATGCAAAAGTGCTTTTTGGGATGCATGAAGCAATTTTAGAATTCGCAACATTGTTGCGAGTTCTAAAATTGCGGGTGCTTTTAAGAAGTCGCAGATGTGCGACTTCTTAAAAGCAATGCATCATTACTTTGACAAGTGGAAATTCGCAATTAGGGTTCCAAATTTACCGAGTGGTTGAACCACTCGGTAAATTTGGAAAAAGTGTTTAAAATGCTTTGAATGTTTTTTTTTCAACATTCATGTTTCACACACACATGTCCTTAGGACATGTGTGTGTGAAACATGATGCGAAAAATACATTTCAGGGGTGCATGGGGGGGTCCTTTGGACCCCCCCCTGCACCCATTAAATTTTCTAAGCGCCACTCGCAATTTGCATTGACTCCTATGGGCCTTTTGGCCCATAGGAATCAATGGGAATTGCGAAAATTAACTTAAGAATTCGGTATTTCTTTGGGATTCGGTAAAAATTGCGATTTTTACCGAATCACAAAGAAATACCGAAAAAAATGATGCATAGCATTTTGCACTTCTTAATTTGCGATTCCTTATTTTTCGCAAATTAAGAAATGCAAAATGACACAATGATGCATGTGGGCCAAGGTGACATCACACACACCATCTACACCTGCACGGGGCTGTGTCAAGAAAGGAGACAGCTGCTAAAAACACCTCTAAATCAAAGAGGGATCAGGACAAGGAGACAAGCAGTCCTGGCATGCTTTGATCCTTCGTTGCCACAATTGAATACAAGGCTAGTCAGATTCCTCGAAGCAGCTCGGTCAAAAATGCTAAACTGATTCTCATTCTGCAGACAATTGGTCTACGGGAGAAATTTCATTAAGTGGTCGGCTAACTGCCACAGCGGATCGCATCTTTTCTATAGGTTGCAAAGGCATAACTAGCCGGGTCATTATAACTGTAATGACACAGAAATGTCCTTTGCAGTTTACGCTGCAATGCTCATGTGGGAGCATGAACAATTTTAAATATGGATAATTTTTTTTTTCACAACAATTTTATTGATAAAGAGGAGCATATGAATTATAGTGGCATCCCACAATCAGGACGATACCACCAGGCATTGTAGTTACAATTGCAAATAAATCTGAGTGTCAAAGCGATGAACCAGCAGAATCAATGGTACACGAAAACATCAACCCCATCTTCATCATTTCAAGAATCTACCCACCCAACTCCCCGAACCCTCCCTCAACCCTCCCTAACCCCGTGCATGTGTGTGGGAACCATATGAATGGAAACTCTTGGCGCATCAAGTGTGTGTGTGGGAGTGGGCTTCATAGGAGCATACAGGGCTATAGGTCCTCCTCTGGTTCCTCCGGGGGATCTAGTGTCAAACCTCTGTAGTCCGCCCACCTCTTCCATATCTTGAAATGTTTACGAGGGCATCCTCGTGCCTCGAAGATTGGCCTCTCCAGACCCATACAAAAATCTAAGCCTGCCTTCCATGCAGTCAGGGGGGGGGGCCTCACCTCCTTCCATGCTCGGGCCATGTCTCTTTTGGCTACCATCAGCCCCAGGAGGAGCAGGTGACGCTTATAGATATTACCACCAACCCCTTCCAGGATGTGTAGTAGGCCCAGGCGGTGGGTACGGGGAAGGGTCCAGCCCAACACCTCCGACAGACAGCCCCATACACCCCTCCAAAAGCCAACAAGTTTTGAGCACGACCACACTGTATGGAGCAATGTACCCACCTCCGCCCCACATCTCAGACACTCCGGGGATTCAATCAGGCCCGCTCTCCACAGACGCTCCCGAGTATAATAAGCCCTGTGTAAAATCTTGAACTGAATGAGGCGAAACCGTATTGCTATAGCCGCCCCCCTCGGGGATTCCAATGCCTCCCGCCAATCATCCTCATCTAGCGGTCCAATATCGGCCTCCCAGTTCGCCTTCAGCCGAAGAAGAGTGGAAGAGCAGTGTGTGACCACGGTCTGGTAAATGCGCGATACTTTTTTGTCTCCAAGGTCACCCATGAACACCTTCGCCTCGATCGGGCTGAACTCCGGGAGCGAGTCAAGATTAGTTATGCTGGGCGTCAATGCATGTCGAAGTTGTAAATAGCGATAAAATTGAGATTGGTGCATATCAAATTCAGCACTAAGAGCTTGAAAGGACTTGAGAGTCGTCCCGGACATCACATGGCCGAGCTGCGAAATGCCTATTGAGTCCCAGCCATCGAAGCCTGATAACTTAGAAAGTTCTGGTAGTAAACCGTTGCGCCATAGCGGCGTTTCCGCGGTCAGTCTACCCCACCAGCCCATGCGACGCAGGGCTTGCCGCCACACCGTAAATACAAGTTTAGTGACTCTCGGCAGCGGCCGACGCAGCCGGGGTGAGTATAGGATAGTGTGGAGCGAGTTATCCCCCATTAAAGCACGTTCCAGGGCGTAGGCCGGATCTCCACCGTCACCATACCACCATTCATTTAGAACGAGGAGATGAGCGGCTTGGTAGTACGACCGTATATCCGAGGTGGCTAGACCCCCACAGTACGTGGACAGAAAGCAGGTGCGCAGCGCCACCCTGGCAGCACCGCCAGCCCAAAGGAAGCGGCCCAGCACTGAGTCAACCTGTCGAAACCATTGGGGTGGGATAGGATACGGATGATTCTGTAGTTGGTAGAGTAGGCGCGGCAGTGCAACCATCTTAAAGATAGCCGACCTGCCAAAAATTGAGAGGGGCATTCTAGTCCAAGTTTTGATATCCGTCTGGACCCGTTCCCAGACGGGCAGCAGATTACGTTCCCATGCCGTGCCCACCGAGTTCGAAAGGAACACCCCGAGGTATTTCAGCCCAACCGTGGCCACTTGCAGGTCCGAAGCCCAGGGATCCGTCACAGCGTCCCCATGAAGTACCCATAGGGTGGATTTACGTACGTTGAGGTAGAGACCCGACACCTCCCCAAATAGTTGCATGACCTCCAGGACACGTGGGCCGGAGTGCTGTAAATCGGTGAGGAAAAAGAGGACATCGTCCGCGTATAGTGCAATTTTATCCGATAGTGTGGTATTCCATTCAAAGCCCCGTATCAACGCATCACTGCGAACTCTGGCAGCCAGGGGTTCCATTGCTAAGGCAAAAAGATAGGGGGAAAGAGGGCACCCCTGCCTAGTCCCCCGGCCAATGCGGAACGTCTCTGACACCGCCCCGGCTACTCGCACTGATGCCGTGATGTCTGTATAAAGTAGTTTGACATAGGACCGAAAAACCGGGCCCAGGTTGAGCCACGACAGCAGTGTAAATAGGTACGACCAGCTGACCGAATCAAAGGCCTTGTTGATATCGGCCAATAGCAGTGCCGCCTGGTCCCCCAAGGCTCCAACAGCGTCTAGTGCCGCCTGTGCCCGTCTAATATTGTGTCTTGTTGCCCTGTGGGGCATGAAGCCTGCCTGGTCCGAATGGACTAGATCCGTAATATACGGAGCCAGGCGGTTCGCTAGGGCCTTGGCCAATATTTTGGCCTCTATGTTGATTAGGGAAATAGGCCTGTACGAGTCGTGGCTGCCCGGGGGCCTACCAGGCTTCTGAAATACGACTATTTCGGCATGGCGCCAATCGGGGGGCAACGCGCCCCGCGTCCTCGCCACCTCAAGAACTCGGCGATAGTGTGGCCCTAGCTGTACGTGGAATTTCTTAAAAAATTCACTCGGGTAGCCATTAGGGCCAGGAGCCTTACCCGCATTGAGCTGCCCCAGAGCGTCTCCCAGCTCTTCCGCTGTGAGGGGTGCATCCAAGATCACCTTGGTCTCGTCAGATACCCGTACGGGCGGTAAGTCCGCGAAAAACCGGTCCAAGTCGCCCTCAGGCACTCGGTCACATGAGGCGTATTGGGCTTCGAAGTATGAGGCAAAGCTCGCTGCCAACTCGTTAGGGTCAGTCAGGACCTCCCCATTACCGTCTATAATGCCCGGCAGCACGAGGGGTTGAAAGTTGTGTTGGCACAAGCGATGGAGCATGGAGCACGACTTGTCCCCCCACTGATACACTCTACTTCTTGTGGCCAGCCACGCCTGTCTGGCTTCATCCATCAAGAGGGACGCGTATGTTTGCTGTGCTTGTAAGAGCAGCCTGAGCCCAATCTCATCTCCACCCTCGCGGCGGTCCTGTTCCAGGGTCGCCACTCGCTCAGCCGCCACCGCAGTTTGTTCCCGGCGCCGCCTACGGGCCTCCGAGCACCACGCGATATCTACCCCACGCACGGTAGGTTTCATCGCCTCCCATACCACCTCCACGTCCGCCCCTTCTGTCAGGTTCTCCCGCCAGTAGTGATCTATGGTTTCTCGCAAATGTTTAGTATAGGCTGGCTGTAGCAGATGCCACGAGGACATCCTCCACCTGAATGGTTGCCGTTTCCGCAGGAGGTCTACGTTAACTGAAACTGGGGAATGGTCGGATAGGCCTCTCGTCATGATGTCCGCGCTCTTCACCCTACTTAGGCATTCACGAGGTAAAAACACATAGTCTATGCGCGAGAATGATCCATGCACCGCCGATAAATAGGTATATTCACGGGTCGCCGGGTGCATATGACGCCAAGCATCCACCCAGCCCAGCCCCTCACTCATTGCATGCAGTCTAGTGGGTGGAGGGGAAGGGGAAGGAGTTTCAGCCGTCTCCAGGCGCCTCCGGCGATCCATACATACATCCATTACGTCATTCCAATCTCCCCCAATTACAGCCACCGACTCGGATATATCGTCCCACACAGAGAACAACCTCTCAGCCAGGGCCCATTGCAGGGGGGGGGGGCATACACACTCCCAAACACTATAGGTTCCGTGCCCACCTTGCCTTTCACAAACACGTAGCGACCTTGTGGATCTATCCATTGTTTCTCATGGACATATGCTATTCTACGGTGTATCAATATGGCCACCCCCCTGGATCCCCGGGTAAACCCTGCATGGAAAACTTGTTGGTAACCAAACCTCTGCAGGCCCAGTGCCTTTGTGCCCATCATATGAGTTTCTTGGAGCAATAACACATCTGCCGCTGCTCTCTTGCCCCATCGCAAAACTGCCCCACGCTTGATTTTGTCTAGTAACCCCCTGACATTCCACGTAACCACTCGCATAGAGTCCTCTGGAGTCCGATGAGTCGAGTCAGCCATAGTCCTTCGGAGTCCACCACAGAAGCCCCCCACTCCAGCACCGCCCACCACGCGCCACACGAATCAGCATTACGACACACACATGCACTGTACTATCTACCCCAAAGAACATCACCAACCCCCTGACCCCACAGTCCCCAACAGTCCCAGACCCCAACTCAGCAGCCACAACCCTGACCGCCCGTCTCCCACCACCCCCCACCCTATACCTCAATGAACTATGAAGTATCTGTCGCGGTATGAGTAGTCCCGAGACCGAAACAGCGGGCTCAGGCCCACTCATACCAATGGATCCCAACATCCCAAAGAGGAACAGTGAACTCGCCCCCTCCCCTCAGCGTCCCTCTCACAACGGGAGAGTGGCAGCCACCATTATGCAGTCCCCGAACCCCCCCCACAGCCTTATCTACCCTCAGTAGACATTAGCAGTACTGTTACAAGGCCGCGATACAGCCAGCAATCCAGCGGACCTCAGGCGACAGGTGCGTCCATCTGGGATTCGCAGCATTAGTAGCAGAATAGGGAGCCAAGGCCCCGAAGACTTCAATGATCAGTGCTAGATTGTTCGGATTCTTCTGTTCTAGCAGTGTGTTGCGTGTCATCGGCCGAGGCCGCTCGCTTGCGTGACTTGGAGCGTTTGGTTCGTCCATGTCGAGATGATCGGTCTCGCTGTGGCCGAGGCGAGCCCTCAGGGGAGCCCGGATTGAGCCCTGGTTGCGGATTCGGTCTGACCTGTACCGTTTCATCGGTCCATCTGAACAGGTCTTCCGGCGTATCAAAGAATAGTGTCCGTGATTGGAAGATCACTCTCAAGCGCGCCGGATACAGCAGGGAATACTGTAGCTTAAGGCCCCTCAACTTCGCCTTGGCTGCCATGAAGGAGTGGCGCTGTTGTTGGACGAGTTTGGTGTAGTCAGGGAAGATCAAGATCTTCTGATTTTCACATAAGAGGGTTTCTTTATTTCTAGCTTCTCTCAAGATGGCGTCCCTGTCGTGGTAGTTCAGCAGTCGTGCGATCACCGCCCTAGGTCGCTCACCCTCGGGTGGTTTCTGTGTCAGGGCACGGTGCGCCCTTTCAATAATGAAGCATGTAGACAGCGTCCCCGGGGGCATCCATGATTCTAGCCACTGTGTAAGGAACAGTTCCATGCCACCCTTCCCACAGCTCTCTGGAAATCCAAGGAAGCGGAGGTTGTTGCGGCGCGCTCGCCCTTCTGCATCTTCCACACGGAGTGCCGTAGTCCGCTGCGCAGTTTCCATCGCCGCCATCCTCTTTTTAAGGGTATTCACGTCGTCCTCCACCACTGACACCCTGGATTCTGCCTCCGTGATCCGCGCCACTGCGTTCCTCAGGTCCTGGCGCAGTAATGTCACATCCGCGCCGACGGCCCCTATCTTGGCGTCCAGCATGTCTCGTGACTGGGTTATGGCCGCCATAAGGGCCGCGTTATCCGGCCCCCCTCCAGGCTGGCCACCCCCCGACGGCCCGGGGCCCCCACTAGGCCCGGTGAATTTATCGATGGTGACTTGCTTAGTGGAGCTGTTACCCCCCCTGGTCATGATGGCAGAGGTATTAGGGCCACTTGACTGCTGCTGGCCCTTGGGGAATCTTAGATAGGGCACTCCGGGTCGGCTTATTGGTGGATATAGCGCCGTGTGGACCTCAGTCACTGCCCCCACACCAGCCGTCAATGAGCGTGGCTCGCCGTGGTATTGCTCGTCCAGTCTAATCGTGCACCCACTGCGCCACGCGCCACAGCGATGTTGTCCCTTCTGGTCCGTGGGCCCGGGGGTGGGGGGGAAGGTGGGGGCCCCCACTACTCACAGTTGCCACCGGAATGCTGCGTATTCACCTCGGCCGCCGATGAGGCTCTCCAGGGCGTCCGTCTCCCCTCTATGCTGCCGGCCTCTGACTCCAGGCCGCGAAAATCGAGGTCCCGGCTGCGCCCGGGCCACCAGGCCGCCTCTGCCGCTCCGGTCTGTTTGCCGCGTCCACACTGCCCTCAGGCTCAGCTAGGCCTCGGAAGGATGATTTGCCAGCAGTCCCTCCGCCCCAGGGCAGGCGGGGCGCCGTCGCCGTCTCCCGGCCGCAACCCGCTCCTCGGTTGCTCCAAAATCGAGGCCCCGGCTGCTCTGCAGTCCACCAGGCCGCACCTCGCACCCTGCCGCCCAGCTCCGCTCGGAAGCGCAGGATCGCCACCAAGCACACCGGACAGTCACTGGCACCTCCGGTAATCTTTGCCCCGTTTTGGCTGTGGGACAGGGGGTCGGGGACCAGGATAAATCGTCGGATCAATGGCGGGCCGGCGGGAGCTCTATCAGGCTGCAACCGCCATCGCCGCTTGCGTAGCCACCAAATATGGATAATTTTAAATATGGATTTATTTATTTATTTTTGTATGCACTGCAAAGGTCTTAAGTAACTATGCAAATAAAGTTTTACCTTACTAAATAGGTCACTACTATAAGTGTAAAGATACAGACTGGAGAATTGAAGATGTGAAAGACAAGTGTGCAGGTGGATAGAAGACTGCATGGATAATGTATTGGGGTTTCAAGCAGTCCTTGTCCTAAGGCCTACTTCACTGCATGAGTACTTGGGTACTGACTGAATGATTAGAGTACTGTAAGGAGAGTGTGTGTAGGGAGGTGGATACCTGACTATGGTTACCCCAGATTTTTTGCCTTGTGTTTAGCTGGTTTTTGACTTAGTTGGCCTGGTTCCCTGCTAATCAGGGCTCCAGGCTATCTGCTCTCTCCTTAAAATGGACTCCTTGCACCCTAGGTGCATAACCAATTTGGTACTGGACACCTTGTCAGCCCCTATACAGTGCACTATAGGTGCCAAGGGCATAGGTGCATCCAAGGCCTACCAGGGGCTGCAGCGTATCTTTTGCCACCCCTGGCTGGTTCTTAAATTGACACAACTGGCTGATCACTCAGCTGGGGCAAGGTGGTGTAATCACCCCTTGCTTAGATATAGTATGGTATACAACCGTTACCACGCATCTTTTACCACGAAATACTGTTACAACGAAACTATTACAACGCAAGTGTATTTACAACGTTTGTATTTACAACGCATTACACTACAACGCAGATACTATTACAACGCATACCATTACAACGTAAGTATATCTTTTTTTTAAAACATTTATTAGGGGTATTGGGTTATGGGGTACAGGGGTATTTTTAGGGTTCAGGGCTGACTTTGGGTTATGGGGTACAGGGGTATTTTAGGGTTCAGGGCTAGGTTTGGGTTATGGGGTACACGGGTATTTTTAGGGTTCAGGGCTGGGTTTGGGTTATGGGGTACAGGGGTATTTTTAGGGTTCAGGGCTGGGTTTGGGTTGTGGGGTGCAGGGGTATTTTAGGGTTCAGGGCTAGGTTTGGGTTATGGGGTACAGGGGTATTTTAGGGTTCAGGGCTAGGTTTGGGTTATGGGGTACAGGGGTATTTTTAGGGTTTAGGGCTAGGTTTGGGTTTTGGGGTACAGGGGTATTTTTAGGGTTCAGGGCTGGGTTTGGGTTATGGGGTACAGGGGTATTTTAGGGTTCAGGGCTAGGTTTGGGTTATGGGGTACAGGGGTATTTTTAGGGTTCAGGGCTAGGTTTGGGTTTTGGGGTACAGGGGTATTTATAGGGTTCAGGGCTAGGTTTGGGTTATGGGGTACAGGGGTATTTTTAGGGTGCAGGGCTGGGTTCGGGTTATGGGGTACAGGGGTATTTTAGGGTTCAGGGCTGGGTTTGGGTTTTGGGGTACAGGGGTATTTTTAGGGTTCAGGGCTAGGTTTGGGTTATGGGGTACAGGGGTATTTTTAGGGTTCAGGGCTGGGTTTGGGTTTTGGGGTGCAGGGGTATTTTTAGGGTTCAGGGCTGGGTTTGGGGTTTGGGGTACAGGGGTATTTTTAGGGTTCAGGGCTAGGTTTGGGTTATGGGATACAGGGGTATTTTTAGGGTTCAGTGCTAGGTTTGGGATTTGGGGTATAGGGGTATTTTTTACATATATATTTTCAAATTCTTAAATAAAAATTAATATAATTAATTAAAATATTTAAATCATTATTAGTTACATTATTTTAAAATATTATATACTTACCTATACTTACGTTGTAATGGTATGCGTTGTAATAGTATCTGCGTTGTAGTGTAATGCGTTGTAAAGGCATTCGTTGTAATGGGTCCTGCGTTGTAAAAAATGCGTGGTAATGGTATGCGTGGTAAATGTATGCGTGCTAACGTCATACATCCTATAGTATACCTATATCTAAACCTATATCTGGACACATATAAACCTATAAGTCACTCCTATGGCAGACCTTATCAATCCTGGAGGCAGAGTGCTTGGTTTTACGTGAGATGGTGCTCTAGCATGAGCTGAGCCTGTCTGCAGCTGTCGGGAACAACTCCCTTAGCTGTTCCGGCATAATGCCATACCATATACTCTTAAGTGCATTATACTCCATCGCGGTTATATGCTAACTTTGGTTTGGCTTTATCAAAACATGTCGTGTAAGGTGTCATACGATTTGGAATACTATCCCCTCAACAGTCCTGGCGGCGGGGATAGCATTTCACCCTTCTAGAGGGAAAAGACATGTTACTTTACTAAAACGCGATTAATCCTAACCAGAGCCTCAGCATCACAAAATGGATGCTGCTGCCACCGACACAAGTCTGACCTCCTGCTGCTGACCGAAACTTGGCAGAGGAGGCCTGGACAAAGAGTTTCCTGTCGTGGGGAGGTGCTACACCACCCCAGACAGGGGATCGTGTATTGGGGCAGGGAGGGCTGAAAGAAACTAGACAGTGCCTGGGGCGCACAAGGCTTCCCCTTGCATAATCCGGTCAAACCGGTTCTGGGGCACACCAGCACCAGTCCCAGCACGACCCTGGACAAAGGGAAAGGGGTGTAACCACCCCCTTCCTGGGTCCCACCCATAGGAGGGACCTAGCATATAATCCAGCCCTCTAGATTGGTATAAGAATGGGAGCAGTGCCAACGCACTCAGATTATCCTGACTGAAACTTATGAAATGAAACTCTGGACCCTTCGACATCCTACTCGACGTAGAAGACTGAAGAATCTCCCTTGTGGTCAAGGAGTGACCACCCTGTGCAAACAGGCACCATCCAACACCTCGACGTTTGCTTTGTTGTAGTTACCGCCAGAACTCGAGCAACAGAGATCAACAAGACCCAGCGTGCCTGCCTTCTAACAGCCCGATCCACAGTCCCAGCAGAGCTGAGACCTGTGGAGGCGACCTGAAGCATGGGGCCGGTCATCTTGGAAAGACCATGAGGCGCTGACCGTGCAGCTCCCGAGGCACCCTTGAAGCTGTGCATTAGGGTTTTAGAAGCCCCAGCCCTGAGCCACTCTTGTACCGAAGCTCACCCCTCCACACTCACCGAGTGCTGCCTGGGGCTCTTCTGCATCTTTTGGCTCAACGCGTTGGTCCGGTCGCTTGCCCGTTGGCTAGCGGCCCCAGTACCGACGAACCTTTGAATTTGACCTGCCAGTCCAGTTGCTCTGGACTGGCCCTCACTCCCCTGAAAAGGAGCACCCGCTCTGACCTTCCTGGTCCGAGTAAGAAGCGATCTTTGGATCCTGCGTGGGGTGCGCTTGCCAAGGTTTGTTTGCTCCAATCCGGAAGCCAACACCGCCGACAGTGAGAGCCTGCGTGGGACAGCTCGTGATCCACTCCTGGACATCCTCGGTGCCCCAGAGTCCACGTGGCAGCGGAGACAAGCTCCTCAACAACCACCTGATTGCGCCCGACATTGCCTGGTTCCTTCCTGGTTCCACCCTGGTCACTGCTGAGTGACCCAGACTCTGTCCCCTCTGCTTTCAGGTTCCCTTCAGCTTCGATCCACCCTTGGATCTCACCGGACACTTCTCTTCTGGCCGCCTGCAGCATCTTCATCTCCAGGCTCCATAGATCTACACGACGAAAGCCGACACTACTTTGCATCTGTGCACCCGCTTCCTGTGGGTGAGGTAACTCGTGAACGCCGGTGCTCATGTACTGGTATACACCTCTAGTGTCTAAGTCTAAAGTTTTGTCCTTCTAGGTCAGTCGGAAGACTCTTAAAACAGTAACTCGATAACTTTTACGCACCATTGACTTTGCATTGGTGCATGTGTGTGCTTTAAGCGCTGCACCCGAATCCCATGGGCTTTTCCCGACTTCAGCATTGCTAGTCCCGATTGCTCCCAGCGATTCCCCAGGCCCTAGGCCTGACCACTGTTCGATTAGTGATACTTATACCACTTTTTTAATATATGGTTTGAGTGGCCCCTGGGCCTCATCCATAATTGTGCAACTTTAATATCTTTAACTGTGCTTTTGTTTAAACGCTTGTGCCTCTAGACTCATAAAGAGTATAGAGGATTATTCTAGTAATAAATACATATATTTTTATAATATATAACTTGTGTGGTGTCCTTTCATTTGATATTACAGGATTGTGATTGGTAAAACAGCTTGCTTAACACGACCTCTTGAGTTAAGCCTTTAAGGCTGCTTAGTCCATGCTACCCTTAGGATAGCTTGTCTATAAGGTTGACTTACAACCAGACACCATAAGGGATTGTTTGGACTGATACAAGGAGCCCCCAGAATTGGAGACATCATATATCAGGCCAACTTCTCACAGTGTGTAATTGAATATATAATGGTTTGAGTTTTATTGCAGTAAATACATTAGTACATACCGCTGAATGGGTCACTACAACAGTGCAAGGGCAATGACTGAGTGTTTGCTGAAAGTGTAAGGATACAGACAGGGGAATTGAAGATGTGAAAGACAAGTGTGGAGGTGGATAGAAGACTGCATGCATAGTGTATAGGGGTTTGAAGCACTCCATGTTCTAAGGCCTCCTTCGCTGTATGACTACTTGGGTACTGACTGAATGATTACATTTCTGCAAGCACACTGCCTGATGGAATTTATAAGTGCTTGAGTTTTAGCGCAGTGAATGCATTAGCACATACTGCAGCATGGGTCACTACAATAGTGCAACAGCAGTGACAGAGTGTTTGCTGGAAGTGTAAGGATACAGAGTGGCGAATTGATGATGTGAAAGACAAGTGTGCACGTGGATAGAAAACTGCATGCCTACAGCATACAGGTTTGAAGCAGTCCTTGTCCTAAGGCCTACTTCAGTACACGAGTACTTGGGTACTGAGTGAATGATTGCAGTGCTGTAAAGAGAGTGTCTGACTGAATCTATAAGTGTTTCAGTTTTAGCGCACTGAATGATCAGTACATACTGCTGAATGGGTCACTACAACAGTACAAGGCCAATGACAGAGTGTTTCATGAAAGTGTAAGGATACAGACTGGGGAATTGAAAATTTGAAAGACAAGTGTGGAGGTGGATAGAAGACTGTATGCATATTGTATAGTGGTTTGAAGCAGTCCATGTTCTAAGGCCTACTTTACTGTATGAGTATTTCGGTCATGACTGAATGATTACAGTTCTGCAGGGACAGTGCCTGACTGAATTTATAATTCCTTGAGTTTTAGCGCAGTGACTGCATTAGCACATACTGCTGAATACGTCACTACAATAGTGCAACAGCAGTGACAGAGTGTTTGGTGCAAGTGTAAAGATACAGAGTGGAGAATTGAAGATGTGAAAGACAAGTGTGCAGTTGGAAGGAAGACTGCATGTATAGTGCATAGGGTTTTGAAGCAGTCCATGTTCTAAGGCCTACTTCTCTGCATGAGCATTTGGGTACTAACTGAATGATTAGAGTATTGTAAGGAGAGTGTCTAAGTGAATACATAAGTGCTTGACTTTTAGTGCAATAAATAGATTAGTACATACCACTGAGTGGGTCACTACAACAGTGCAAGGGCAATGACAGAGTGTTTGCTGGCAGTGTAAGGATACACATTGGAGAACTGAAGATGTGAAAGACAAATGTGCAGGTGGACAGAAGCATGCATGTAAAGTGCATAGGGGTTTGAAGCAGTCCATGTCCTAAGGCCTACTTCACTGCATGAATACTTGGGTACTGACTGAATGATTACAATTCTGCAAAGACAGTGCCTCACTGAACTTATAAGTGCTTGAGTTTTAGCACAGTGAAGGGATTAGCACATACTACTGAATGGGTCACTACAATAGTGCAACAGCAGTGACAGAGTGTTTGGTGGAAGTGTAAGGATACAGAGTTGAGAATTGAAGATGTGAAAAACAAGTGTGCACGTGAATAAAAGACTGCTTGCATACAGCATACAGGTTTGAAACAGTCCTTGTCCTAAGGCCTACTTGACTACATGAGTACTTGGATACTGAGTGAATGATTACAGTTCTGTAAGGAGAGTGTCTGTGTGAATCTATAAGTGTTTGAGTTTTAGCGCACTGAATGATCAGTACATACCGCTGAATAATTCACTACAGCAGTGCAAGGGCAATGACAGTGTTTCCTGAAAGTATAAGGATACAGACAGGGGAATTGAAGATCTGAAAGACAAGTGTGGAGGTGGATAGAAGACTGCATGCATAGTGTATAGGGCTTTGAAGCACTCCATGTTCTAAGGCCTACTTTGCTGCATGAGTACTTGGGTACTGATTGAATGATTATAGTTCTGCAAGCACGGTGCCTGACTGAATTTATAAGTGTTTGAGTTTTAGCGCAGTGACTGTATTAGCACATACTGCTGAATACATCACTACAATAGCTCAACAGCAGTGACAGAGTGTTTGGTGTAAGTGTAAGGATACAGAGTTGAGAATTGAAGATGTGAAAGACAAGTGTGCAGGTGGATAGAAGACTGCATGTATACTGAATAGGGGTTTGAAGCAGTCCATATCCTAATGCCTTATTTGCTGCATGAGTACTTGGGTACTGACTGAATGATTACATTTCTGCAAGCACACTGTCTTACTGAATTTATACGTTCTTGAGTTTTAGCGCAGTGAATGCATTAGCACATACTGCAGAATGGGTCACTACAATAGTGCAACAGGAGTGACAGAGTGTTTGCTGCAAGTGTAAGGATACAGAGTACGGAATTGATTAGGTGAAAGACAAGTGTGCACGTGGATAGAAAACTGCATGCATACAGAATACAGGTTTGAAGCAGTCCTTGTCATAAGGCCTACTTCAGTACATGAGTACTTGGGTACTGAGTGAATGATTACAGGACTATAAAGAGAGTGTCTGACTGAATCTATAAGTGTTTGAGTTTTAGCACACTGAATGATCAGTACATACCGCTGAATGATTCTGCACACGAGTGCAAAGCCAATGACAGAGTGTTCCATGAAAGTGTAAGGATACAGACTGGGGAAAAGAAGATGTCAAAGACAAGTGTGGAGGTGGATAGAAGACTGTATGCATAGTGTATAGGGGTTTGAAGCAGTCCATGTTCAAAGGCCTACTTTGCTACATGAGTACTTCGGTTCTGACTGAATGATTACAGATCTGCAAGGACAGTGCCTGACTGAATTTTTTAATTCCTTGAGATTTAGCGGAGTGACTGCATTAGCACATACTGCTAAATATGTCACTACAATAATGCAACAGCAGTGACAGAGTGTTTGGTGGAAGTGTAAAGATACAGAGTGGAGAATTGAAGATGTGAAAGACAAGTGTGCAGGTGGATAGAAGACTGCATGTATAGTGCATAGAGTTTTGAAGCAGTCCATGTCCTAAGGCCGACTTCGCTGCATGAGTACTTGGGTACTAACTAAATGATTAGAGTACTGTAAGGAGAGTGTCTAAGTGAATATATAAGTGCTTGACCTTTAGTGCAGTAAATAGATTAGTACATACCGCTGAATGGGTCACTACAACAGTGCAAGGGCAATGACTGAGTGTTTGCTGGAAGTGTAAGGATACACACTGGAGAACTGAAGATGTGAAAGACAAGTGTGCAGGTGGATAGAAGACTGCATGTACAGTGCATAGGGGTTTGAAGCAGTCCATGTCCTAAGGCCTAATTTGCTGCATGAGTACGTGGGTACTGACTGAATGATTAGAGTACGGTAAGGAGAGTGTCTAAGTGAATAAATAAGTGCTTGAGTTTTAGTGCAGTAAATAGATTAGTACATACCGCTGAATGGGTCATACAACAGTGCAAGGGCAATGACAGAGTGTTGGCTAGAAGTGTACGGTTACAGACTGGGAAATTAAAGATGTGAAAGACAAGTGTGGAGGTGGATAGAAGACTGCATGCATAGTGTATAAGGGTTTGAAGCAGTCCATATTCTAAGGCCAACTTTGTTGTATAACTACTTGGGTACTGACTGAATTTATAAGTGCTTGAGTTTTAGCATAGTGACTGCATTAGCACATACTGCTGAATAGGTCACTACAATAGTGCAACAGCACTGACAGAGTGATTGGTAGAAGTTTAAGGATACAGAGTGGAGAATTGAAGATGTGAAAGACAAGTGTGCAGGTGGATAGAAGACTGCATGTATAGTGCATAGGGGTTTGAAGCAGTCCATGTCATAAGGCCTACTTCACTGCATGAGGACTTGGGTACTGACTGAATGATTACAATTCTGCAAAGACAGTGCCTCACTGAACTTATAGGTGCTTGAGTTTTAGCACAGTCAAGGGATTAGCCCATACCACTGAATGGGTCACTACAATAGTGCAACAGCAGTGACAGAGTGTTTGGTGGAAGTGTAAGGATACAGAGTTGAGAATTGAAGATGTGAAAAACAAGTGTGCACGTGAATAAAAGACTGCATGCATACAGCATACAGGTTAAGAAACAGTCCTTGTCTTAAGGCCTACTTCAGTACATGAGTACTTGGGTACTGAGTGAATGATTACAGTACTGTAAAGAGAGTGTCTGACTGATCTATAAGTGTTTGAGTTTTAGCGCACTGAATGATCAGTACATACCGCTGAACGGTTCAGTACAACAGTGCAAGGCCAATGACAGAGTGTTTCATGAAAGTGTAAGGATACAGACTGGGGAATTGAAGATGTGAAAGAAAAGTGTGGAGGTGGATAGAAGACTGTATGCATAGTGTATAGGGGTTTGAAGCAGTCCATGTTCTAAGGCCGACTTTGCTGCATGAGTACTTCGGTACTGACTGAATGATTACAGATCTGCAAGGACAGTGCCTGACTGAATTTATAATTCCTTGAGATTTAGCGCAGTGTCTGCATTAGCACATACTGCTGAATATGTCACTACAATAATGCAACAGCAGTGACAGAGTGTTTGGTGGAAGTGTAAAGATACAGAGTGGAGAATTGAAGATGTGAAAGACAAGTGTGCAGGTGGATAGAAGACTGCATGTATAGTGCATAGAGTTTTGAAGCAGTCCATGTCCTAAGGCCGACTTCGCTGCATGAGTACTTGGGTACTAACTGAATGATTAGAGTACTGTAAGGAGAGTGTCTAAGTGAATATATAAGTGTTTGACCTTTAGTGCAGTAAATAGATTAGTACATACCGCTGAATGGGTCACTACAACAGTGCAAGGGCAATGACTGAGTGTTTGCTGGAAGTGTAAGGATACACACTGGAGAACTGAAGATGTGAAAGACAAGTGTGCAGGTGGATAGAAGACTGCATGTACAGTGCATAGGGGTTTGAAGCAGTCCATGTCCTAATGCCTAATTTGCTGCATGAGTACTTTGGTACTGACTGAATGATTAGAGTACTGTAAGGAGAGTGTCTAAGTGAATAAATAAGTGCTTGAGTTTTAGTGCAGTATATAGATTAGTACATACCGCTGAATGGGTCATACAACAGTGCAAGGGCAATGACAGAGTGTTTGCTAGAAGTGTACGGTTACAGACTGGGAAATTAAAGATGTGAAAGACAAGTGTGGAGGTGGATAGAAGACTGCATGCATAGTGTATAAGGGTTTGAAGCAGTCCATATTCTAAGGCCAACTTTGTTGTATAACTACTTGGGTACTGACTGAATTTATAAGTGCTTGAGTTTTAGCATAGTGACTGCATTAGCACATACTGCTGAATAGGTCACTACAATAGTGCAACAGCACTGACAGAGTGATTGGTAGAAGTTTAAGGATACAGAGTGGAGAATTGAAGATGTGAAAGACAAGTGTGCAGGTGGATAGAAGACTGCATGTATAGTGCATAGGGGTTTGAAGCAGTCCATGTCATAAGGCCTACTTCACTGCATGAGGACTTGGGTACTGACTGAATGATTACAATTCTGCAAAGACAGTGCCTCACTGAACTTATAGGTGCTTGAGTTTTAGCACAGTGAAGGGATTAGCCCATACCACTGAATGGGTCACTACAATAGTGCAATAGCAGTGACAGAGTGTTTGGTGGAAGTGTAAGGATACAGAGTTGAGAATTGAAGATGTGAAAAACAAGTGTGCACGTGAATAAAAGACTGCATGCATACAGCATACAGGTTAAGAAACAGTCCTTGTCTTAAGACCTACTTCAGTACATGAGTACTTGGGTACTGAGTGAATGATTACAGTACTGTAAAGAGAGTGTCTGACTGATCTATAAGTGTTTGAGTTTTAGCGCACTGAATGATCAGTACATACCGCTGAACGGTTCAGTACAACAGTGCAAGGCCAATGACAGAGTGTTTCATGAAAGTGTAAGGATACAGACTGGGGAATTGAAGATGTGAAAGAAAAGTGTGGAGGTGGATAGAAGACTGTATGCATAGTGTATAGGGGTTTGAAGCAGTCCATGTTCTAAGGCCTACTTTGCTGCATGAGTACTTCGGTACTGACTGAATGATTACAGTTCTGCAAGGACAGTGCCTGACTGAATTTATAATTCCTTGAGATTTAGCGCAGTGTCTGCATTAGCACATACTGCTGAATATGTCACTACAATAATGCAACAGCAGTGACAGAGTGTTTGGTGGAAGTGTAAAGATACAGAGTGGAGAATTGAAGATGTGAAAGACAAGTGTGCAGGTGGATAGAAGACTGCATGTATAGTGCATAGGGGTTTGAAGCAGTCCATGTTCTAAGGCCTACGTCGCTGCATGAGTACTTGGGTACTTACTGAATGATTAGAGTACTGTAAGGAGAGTGTCTAAGTGAATATATGAGTGCTTGAATTTCAGTGCAGTAAATAGATTAGTACATACCGCTGAATGGGTCACTACAACAGTGCAAGCACAATGACAGAGTGTTTGCATGAAGTGTAAGGATACACACTGGAGAACTGAAGATGTGAAAGACAAGTGTGCAGGTGGACAGAAGTCTGCATGTATAGTGCATAGGGGTTTGAAGCAGTCCATGTCCTAAGGCCTACTTCACTGCATGAGTACTTGGGTACTGACTGAATGATTACAATTCTACAAGCACAGTGCCTGACTGAATTTATAAGTGCTTGTGTTTTTGCATAGTGACTGCATTATCACATACTGCTGAATAGGTCACTACAATAGTGAAACAGCACTGACAGAGTGTTTTGGTAGAAGTGTAAGGATACAGAGTGGAGATTGTAGATGTGAAAGACAAGTGTGTACGTGGATAGAACAATGCATGCATACAGAATACAGGTTTGAAGCATTCCTTGTCCTAAGCCCTACTTCGCTGTGTGACTACTTGGGTACTGACTGAATGATTACAGTTCTGTAAGCACAGTGCCTGACTGAATTTATAAGTGCTTGAGGTTTAGCGCAGTGAATGCATTAGCACATACTGATGAATGGATCACTAAAATAGTGCAACACCACTGACTTAGTGTTTGGTGGAAGTGTAAGGATACAAAGTGGAGAATTGAAGATGTAAAAGACAAGTGTGCCGGTGGATAGAAGACTGCATTTATAGTGCATAGGGGTTTGAAGCAGTCCATGTCCTAAGGCCATACTTCACGGCAAGAGTGCTTGGGTACTGACGGAATGATTACAGTTCTGCAAGGAGATTGCCTGACTGAATTTATAAGTGCTTCAGTTTTAGCACAGTGAATGGATTAGTACATACTGCTGAATGGGTCACTACAACAGTGCAACAGCAGTGACAGAGTGTTTGGTGGCTGTGTAAGGATACAGACTCGAGAATTGAGGATGTGAAAAACAACCAAATCATTCTCTCTCAATTTTCTCAAATGATATCTGAGTCACATTTTGATTCTAGACAAATAACAGTATTTCTTATAAATGGAGTGTATAGTTACTAAGTGGGGTAATGTAGGCCTGAAACACAAGTGTGAAGATAGTTACACTACTACATGCATAGTGCATAGGAGTTTCAAACACTACATGCCCTAAAGCCTGGCTCAGTGCATATATTTATATGTCTGCAAACAGATCAACCAACCAAATCATTCTCTCTCAATTTTCCGAAATAGACACTGACTCATAGTGTGATTCTAGACAAATAACAGTTTTTCATATAAATGGAGTGTATAGATACTGAATGGGGAAATGTAGGCCTGAAACACAAATGTGAAAGTGGTTACATTACTACTTGCATATTGCATAAGAGTTTCAAAGCACTGCATGCTCTAAAGTCTGACTCACTGCAACAGTACATATACTTATATATCTGCAAACACATCAACCAACCAAATCATTCTCTCTCAATTTTCTCAAATAGACACTGACTCACACTGTGATTCTAGACAAATAACAGTATTTATTATAAATGGAGTACTTAGATATTGACTGGGGAAATGTAGGCCTGAAACACAAGTGTGAATTTGGTTACACTACTACTTGCATATTGCAAAATCTCTTCTCTCAGAATGATTCCTAAATGCACACAAACTCACAATGTGATTCTAGACAAAAATATGAAACCTTTCATTTTACAAAAACACATTTACTAGTCGAGAAACGGTAAGGTGACTAAACGAATTCTATATATATGACTGCTGCAATTTACTTTACAACCTTGACTCATTTTGCAAATACATAGGAAATTTCCTGCATTATTGGTGCCAACATTACATCAAAAAAGTGACACAATAGAACAACAAAGAGGCGCAAGGAGCTTGTAAATCTGCTCCAGAGTGTATGCAACAGTGTATGTATACTGACTGGCAAATCCTAGATTTGAAACACAAGTTTAATTCTAGACAAGCAACACTATTAATTACTCTTGAAGGGCTAATATGACTGCACACATTCCAGAAATATAAATACTGCATTTCAGTGTACAACCATGAGTCATTTTGCAAATTCAAAAGCAATAACTAGTTTCTAATTCTATCAAAAGTTAAAAAAGGATAGATTTTTAAGCAGTTATGTGTCTGCAAACACAACAATACTTCTCTCAGAATGATTCCTAAATGCACACAGACTCACAGTGTGATTCTAGACAAAAAATATTTGACCTTGCATTTTACCAAAACACATTTACTAGTCTAGAAACGGTAAAGTGACTGCTCACATTCTATGTATATAACTACTACATTTCAGTGCACAACCCTGACTCATTTTGCAAATACATAAGCAATTTGCTGCATTATTTGCGCCAACATTGTCTCAAAAAAGTGACACAATGGCAGCTCAAAGAGGCGCAAGTGGCTTGTAGATCTGCCCCAGAAAGTTTGCAGTAGTGTATTTATACTGAGTGGAAAATTGTAGATTTGAAGCACAACTCAAATTCTAAACAAGCAACAGTATTAACGACTTTAGAACTGGAAAAATGACTGCACACATTCTACATTTTTTAGTACTGAACTTTACTGTACAAAGCTGATTCACCAAGCACATTAACTTACCAAATGCTTTTATCACAATGATTATCCAAATGCAGACAAACTCAGAATGTGATTCTACACAACTAAACTACTCCTTGCACTATAGCAAGAAAAACACATTACTCTTATTAAAAACAAAATGGGCAGGAGTCGTGAGGCTCCTGCCTTACCATAGCAAACTACAGTGTCTGGGGGGTGGAGGTCCCCAGGGCCACCACAAGGCTCCAGTAGGGGGGTTGCGGGCCCCCCTCCCAACATTGAAAAGTCCCAGGGGATGGTGGTCCCCGTGGCTCGGGGGTCCATCACAGACCCCCCAATTTAAACATTTAGTGCCCCGGGGAGGTGGCGGTCCCCGAGGCATGTGGGGGGGTTTGAGCCCCCCACACAGGTTTTTTTATTTAAAAAAACAAGAAGCCACGGGGTTGGCGGTCCCCGGGGCTGTGGGGCGGCCATCAGCCCCCTGCATACATAACATTAAAGCCCCGGAGGTGGCGGTTACCGGGGCTAGGTACCCATTTGAGCCCCCCATTATAATAAACTACATTGCCCCTGGGACTTGGCCCCCCGTGGGCTAATTAGCACTAAAGCAACCTTACGCGCATCCCGCAATTTTTTTATTAAAAAAAAATGGGGGGGGGGGTCCTTGTGGGACTCCCTGAGCAGGCCTAGGGGGTCAGGAAGTCCTAAGGCAAATGGAAAAGTTTCCGTCTCAATCTACAGACTCAATCTACACATATACATGTAAATAACAAATCAAATTGCTTCCTACATTAATTCAAAAGCAAACACACATTTCTATTGGTTACACATTTGAACCATTTCCAACTCACATAACTTTGAACCCTACCCCAATTTCCTTTCTGCTGTTACCATAGTAACAGATCATGCAAAACTCAACTGACCACAGAGGTCAAAAGTTCAGCACACTGTAAAACACTTCTCCTCAACAACTTTAGACTCTGCATAGCTACTTACTCATAGGTACCAATAAACACAAAGCCTCTTTTTTCAACCAACCAACATCTAAACACATAAGCTTGAAACATATCTGAAAAATATATATTTTTAAATTGTTTTACTTGCTTGGATGCGCGTACGGGACGCCTTAGAAATCTCGCAGCTTACGTGGTACGATACGTGTACCCAATGCGTGCACACCACAGGTCGCAAAGAGCCCCACGCTCGGTACGCGTATCCTAATTTTACCATAAAGAAAAAAAATTACCCTTAATTTAAATATTTAGTGCCCCGGGGAGGTGGCAGGCCCCGGGGCTAGGGGGGGGGGGTTTCACCCCTCCTACAGGACCCAGCATTGCTTTTCTACATGGGGAAAAGCAATAGTCTTTGGTTTTTGAAAGAGAGAGAAGGTTTCCTGCTCTCTCTTTCAGAAACTAAAGCAATTTGCTCTGGTAGGGCGGGAGTCGCGAGGCTCGTGCCCTACCATAGCAAACTACAGTGTCCTGGGGGTGGGCACCCCGGGACACTGCAGGAGCCAGCCCTGGGGGGTGGCGGTCCCCAGGGCCCCCATAAGGGTCCAGGAGGGGGGCAGCGAGGCCCCCCTCCCAACATTTAAAAGCCCCGGGGGTGGTGGTCCCAGGGGCTCTGGTGTCCGCCACAGACCCCCCAATTTAAACATTTAGTGCCCCGGGGAGAAGGAGGTCCCCGGGGTGTGTGGGGGGGCTTGAGCCCCCACACAGGTTTTTTTAATTAAAAAAAACAAGCCCCGGGGGTGGCGGTCCCCGGGGCTGCGGGGGGCCATCAGCCCCATGCATACTTAGCATTAAAGCCCCGGGTGGCAGTTCCTGAGGCTGGGGGACCACTCTGGACCCCCCATTATGATAAACTACATTGCCCATGGGACTTGGCCCCCCTGGGGGCTAATTAGCACTAAAGCGACCTTCAGTTTTTTTAATTCACGCGATACGCGTATCCTACGCCCATCCCGCAATTATTTTATTAAAAAAAAAAATTGGGGGAGCCTTGGGGGTCCTTGTGGGACCCCCTGAGCAGGCATAGGGGGTCATGAAGTCCTATGGCAAATAACAAACTTTCCGTCTCAATCTACAGACTCAACCTACACACATATACATGTAAAAAACAAATCACATTTCTTCCCACATTAATTCAAAAGCAAACCCACATTTCTATTGCTTGAACTTTTGAACCCTTTCCAACTGACATAACTTTCAACCCTACCCCCATTCTGCCTTCTGCCTGTTACCATAGAAACACCTCATGAAATACTTAACTGAGCACACAGGTCAAAAGTTCATCACACAATGTTGCTAATCAAAACAGCAAGTGTGCTTGACTTTTCAAGATATCAGCTTATCTTATGTAACGTTCCTTTCTATCAGTTTTAATTAACCAATAAGAATCATGCTTTTATTAAACAGAAACATACACCCCTTGTTTTCAGTGTAGAATGTTGTGAAACAACTAATCAATTTTCTTTTTTCAAAACTGCATCTTATCCACCATTTTAGAAAAATCTTAGTTTTCAAACTGCCATTTCATTTACAGAGACCATCTGAGTGTATCCAGACCTTTCTTCAAGATGCTTAGAGTGGGGATTGTGGAACACAGCTATATTTTCTGGAACCAAAGGTACACAGAACAGAAAGGAATTCACAAAGACCTAGGTTTACCAAATGTAGACATTAAATGGATTGGACAGAGAGGGTTAAAGTGGCACCAATTGATGCCTTTGGTGAAATCCTTTTTACATCTCCAACACCCTGACCTCATAATTGTGCACAGTGGTGGCAATGACCTAGACACTTTGACTGGGGTAGGTCTGGAAATGCTTATGAAGGATACCTTTGGAGAACTGATGTCACTTTTGTCTATTCTAACATATGCCAAAGGCAGAAATAGAACTGGTCCATTCAATTTTGTCCACATATTGGGAAAGCTAGGAAACATGTGAATAAATCTGTTTCTGATTTTCTCCGAGACTATAGAATGGGGTCCATATACCACAACAATCTGCGTTGCATCTATAGGAGAGATGGTGTACATTTTACAGATGAGGGGAACAGAGTCTTCCTCTTGAACTTTAGACTCTGCATCAGTACTTACTTGTAGGTACTAAAATCTCACAATGAACACAAGGGCTCTTTTTAGAGCCACCCAACATCTAAACACATAAACTTGATAAATATCTGGAAAATATTTTTATTTTTCTTGCTTGATACACGTACCGGATGCCTTATATATCGGGCAGCATACGGGGTACGATACGCGTACCCATCGCTTGCACACCACAGGCGCGCTGAGCGCCACGCTCGGTGAGCGTATCCTAATTTTACCGTAAAAAAAAACAACTACCCTTAATTTAAATATTTAGTGCCCCGGGGAGGTGGCTGATCCCGGGGCTTGGGGGGACCTTTCACCTCTCCTGCGATAGCTAGCATTGCTTTTCTACATGGGGAGCAGCTAACATGCTGCTCCCCATATAGAAAAGCAATAGTCTTTGGTTTTTGAAAGAGAAAGCAGGTTTCCTGCTCTCTCTTCCAAAAACCAAAGCAGTTTCCTATGGTAGGGTGGGAGTCGCGAGGCTCCCGCCCTACCATAGCAAACTACAGTGTCCCGGGGTGGGCACCACGTGACACTGCAGGAGTCGGCCCTGGGGGGGTGGTAGCTCCCAAGGCCACCACAAGTCTCCATGAGGGGTGCCGCGCGGCGCCCCTACAAACATTTAAAAGCCTAGGGGGGTGGTGGTCCCTGGGGCTGGAGTGCCCAAGGGAGGTGGCCGTCCCCGGGGCGTGTGTGAGGGCTTGAGCCCCCACACAGGTTTTTTAATTAAAAAAAAACAGAAGCCTCTCAGGGCGGTCCCTTGGGCTGAGGGGCTCCTCAGGGCCCCCGTTATAATTAAACACATTGCCCCCAGGATTTGGCCCCCCGGGGCTAACTTAAAAAAAAGCAGACTTCGTTTTTTTTTTATCCACGTAATATGCTTATCCTACTCGCATCCCGCAAGCAGGCCTAGGGGGTCAGGGTGTTTCTGCCCTACCCCTTTGCGTCTTTTGCGCACTAGTTTTTCAGTTTTCTTGTGCCTTGGTTATATCGAGACACAAGATGGCTGCTACACTTCCTGGTTTGGAGTGTTGACAGACAGTTGACAGCCAATTAGCATGCAGCTCGTGCTCGTAAGGGTACGTGCATGATCCTCGGACGATACGCTTACCCTACTTCGTCCATAAATATATCTATGATTTTACTTTTGATTTTCTCAGGAACTACAGCACAGATTTACACCATTTAAAAAAAAGCTTGAACTGTGAACCAAACTCTACCTTTTTGCCAAATTTGGTGTAATTCCGTTCAGAAGCTCGGGCTGTAGCCGCAGCTAAATGTCCCTATGGAAAATTGCATGTGGAAAATACATTTTGGGACCTCTTTTTTTCTCGGCCCCCGCTTGACGAATCACCCCGAGACTTTCAGGATAGGAGCGGAGCGAAGCGGGCCATCTCTTGGAGAATTTAGCGAAGATTCTTCTACCTGCGCCAACGTTATTCTAATTAGAATGTTGCAGATTTCCTATGGAAACTAGGTCCTAACTATGACTACCTACTGGCGACTGCCAGTAGGTAACATAATCACACACACATATATATATATGCAGGACAAACTCCGAAGCTACTTCCAATCGCGTGGATCGGTGAAGCAGGAGACGGACCACAGGATCAGGTAAAGTGGAATTTTTATTTTAAATATAGGCAGCAATGACGCGTTTCTGGCTCGGAAGCCCTTGTTCACAAGCGGAGAACAACAACCACAAGCCATCTTTGAATATTTAAAGAGAACCTACCTCCACATCTCAGCAGTGCCGATCACGTGATCCAAGGACACTGAAAAAATACTATTGTGTGAATGTTAGATATCACATCATTCTTAAAATTAATACACAAACTCTAGCTGTATCAACATTTGAATAATGGCATAAATGCATAGTAATACCACATATATCTGTATAAATACATTTATAATTGAGATAAGTCAAAGGATAAATCCTTAAATCTCTATAAAAAGCAACAGAATTATTTAAATTCATTACAATTCATGGATAGTAAAATAAACGGAAAATTCATTTTGACATACAGTACAATTTCTCTATTTAAACAAGCAGCAAGTATGGTTGTAGTGCAAAACTGTGCAAAAAAGACTAGTGCAAATATATTCTAAAGTGCTAACTGTGTGATAAATATTAAATATGACCATAAATAACAATAAAAGCAGGTAAACACCTGATTTCATTATTAAAATCATATAAATAAAATTTTATCATAAACACAGTTAAAAAAGTTCAAAAAAGTGATAAAAAGAGGGGATGGAAAGCAAAAATATAGTTGGAAAAATGGGGAAAGTCACTCTTTCTATAAATATTTAATATTTATGCATTTTCAACTATATAAATAAAAAAGGAGGAAAGTAAATCAATTCAGTTTCTGGCGGGAAAGTCAAAGATACTCTGAGAAATTAAAGTGAACAATGAACATCAATGGAATACAGGCAATATGTCAGGACATGTTATTCAGGTATTCTAATATATGTATGTTAAAAAATATATATGAAATACACATAAATAGAATACAAACATATAAAATTTATACCGACACTAAAAATGGCAATCGTTCAGATCTAAAATAGCAATTAAAAAACGGGGAACAGATCATCATAGAAAATTGTACATGTCTTCTGTGTTCTTCAACCAGTTCGGCCATTTTCTGTCAAATTCCAGAATCATGGTGGTTTCAAGTTGCCTTAACCTGTGTTCTCTATTACCACCTCTACGTGACTTTGGAATGGCCGCTACTACGTAATATTTCAAACATGCCAGGTTATTGTCATGGAATCTTTTAAAATGGCGTTCTACCGGGTAGGCTTGATCATTGTGTAAAATTGCTCTGAGGTGCTGGAGAATCCTAACATGCACCTGTAGCTTGGTGCTCTCGATATAATTCAATCCACAGGCGCATGTCAAGACATAAACAGCATAGTCTGTCTTGCAATTAAAACTACCAGCTATAGCTGTGTCCTGAGAGCTGAAAGGAGTCTGGTAATGGGTTTTATTAATACCAAATTTACATGCTCTGCACGTGGAGCATTCGTGAAAATCACGCGCAGGCTGTAACCACATAGTGTTAGGACTCACTTCAGGACTGCAGTTATCAAGGAGGGATCCCATACTTTTAGCCCTTCTAAAAGTAATAAGTTGGGAACTAGGTAATTCAGACCCAAGCACTACAACAGTTAAAACCATGGGCCAATTCTTCTTAATGATAGTCCAAATTTTATTTCCTCATTACTAAATGCAGTATCTAGTCTAGGACATTGAGTATTGACAACAGCATTACCACTGTTCAAGCTGTTGTCAGAGCTTTCAATGTCATTGGAAGTTGGAAGCAGTAGACTCTCTTGGTCGCAAATTGGCTTTCGCTATAGCCTGATTTAAAATAGTATCCGAATAGCCTGTCATTTTCAATCTAGCCTTTATGTCTTTGGCACATCCTTCAAAATCGCTGGTGGTACTGCATATTCTCTTAAGTCTGAGAATTTCTCCACACGGAATGCTGTTAATCGTATGTTTGGGATGTAGGCTAGTGGCATGTAGGGTTGTGTTGCCCGCGGTGGGTTTCCTGAAAAGGGTAGTTTCTATCCTGGCTTTACTGATATATACTTTCACGTCCAGAAATTCAATTTCTTTCTTGTTAATGTGGGACGTGAAATTTAAATTGAGGGTGTTGTCATTCATTTCTTTTAAAAACATAGAAGCTTCATTTTCATCACCCTGCCAGAGAATAAAGATGTCATCGATATAACGAAGATATCTGACTATCTTCTCATTAACCCACACTTGATGTTGTTTATTCAGGACCTGTTCCTCCCACCAGTCAACGTGTACACACGCGTAGCTGGGGGAGAAACAGGATCCCATCTCCACCCCTCTGAGTTTTTTTAATAACTCATTCCCAAACAAAAAGTAGTTATTGTGCAGACACCATTTGATTAAACTGATTAAAACCTTATTGTACTGATAAAACTAAATAGCTCTTTTCCCAAGAAAGTATTCAGCAGATGCTAAGCCTTGGCTATGGTTGATATTGGTGTATAAAGATTCTACATCTAAAGTTATCAACAGCATATCATCATTCCATTCAAGGTCATTTATTTTCTGCAGAAAGTCACTTGTGTCTTTGACATAGCTGGGTAAACTTGTAACCATGTCCTGTAGAAAAAAGTAAATACATTGACTGACCTGTTCGCTGGCACTATTTATAGCCGAAATGATGGGTCTTCCAGGTTTGGGAATTATGCATTTATGAACTTTAGGAATTAGGTAAAGTACTGGAAGGACAGGGAATTCATTGTTCATAAATTTGAATTCCTCAAATGAAATTAAGACTTCTCTATGCCAATGAGACAGTAATTTCAATAAAGTCTCTTTTGCTTTAACATAATCTTTATGAGACCTTCTTTCATAGCAGTTGGTGTCAGCTAATTGTCTTTTTGCCTCCGTTATGTATTCTTTCTTGGGCCAGATGACCAAATTGCCACCTTTATCCGAGTTCTTTATCACAATATTGGAGTTGTCATGCAGTTTCTTCTTGAGTCTGTTGTATTCCATTAGCTTGTGACTGTTTTTCTTTTTCTTTGCTCTTGAACATTTGTAAAGTTGTTTTATGTCATTAGTTACATAATCATGGAAGGTGTCAACAGCATCTTTTGTCATTATCGGGATGAAGGTAGATTTCACTTTAAAGGGTGTTATACCCGCACCTTTCTGTAACATATTGATCTTGGTTAATCTGGATTGGGTGTTGATATCCATATCCTGCTGCATAGGCTGAGAATCATTAGCAGCTTCAAGATCATGCAAAGATAGAAGAGTAGAGACATCCGAAGTAACAAGGTTCGGAGTAACTTTGTGGGACTCGGAAAGAGAGAATCTGACTCTGTAGATTTTTTCATATTTTGCAGTGTGAAGAATTTTTTCAATTTAAGTTTTCTGATGAAGCAAACAACATCTATGCGCGTTGATGCATAGTTGAATGGTTGTTTAGGACAATAATTCAGTCCGAGAGATAAAAGTTGTTCTTCTGCTGTTGTTAATGTTACATCGGACAAATTGATAATAGAATTATCATCTTTTATTGTTTCTTGTGCCACATCGGTTTCTTTGTCTTTTTTTTTGTTTTTTCTTTATGCTTCCTTCTTCTTTCTCATCTTCTATTAATCCTGCGTTTCTTGTGGCATTCCTTTGTCTCGGTTTCAGGGTTTGTAGTCTCTCTTCTACTAAAAAATCGAACTCTTCTTCCAGATTTAATATTGGCGCTGTTTGTGTGTCTGCATCAAAGCTTGAATCACTAGTGAGTGATTCTGTTTCTATGCTGTTCGTGTCGTCGTCGGTTGCATGAATTCCTTTAGCTGAGGCTGTGGTAGATGCAGTGATTTTGTTGACTTTATTGGTGCCTTTGTCACTGTATTGTTGCCGCTTTACGATGTTATACTTGCGTGCGAATGTGAAGATTTGACCGTTAGTGTAATCCGCCTGATCTCTAGCGAACTTCTGAACTTTTCTGGTCTTAATTTTGTCTTCATGCTTTTTTTGCCTTTCAGACATATTTTCTTTCGGTTTCTTTGTCACACCTGTTTCCTCAAACTTGTAAATCTCTAAGTTGAGTTTTTCAATTTCTATTAGCACCTCCACACGATCTATGGCAGCATATTTAATGAGCATATGCACCAAGTTCATAGATGCTGCAAGATTACTTTGCCCCCACTCCTTCAGCATCAGGGGGTTGGGTTTATCAAAACTGGGTGCTAATAAAATACGCAACCCACGAGGAACACGACCTGCTTCAGAATATTTAGTCAGCAAATAATGTTCCCACCATTTAGTGATTTCAAATTTTCTATTTTTCTCGAGCTGCTTTATTAATGCTTTCACGTCAGTAACATCGTTTTCTGCATCTTTATTTGGATTTTTATTAGCTCCGGTCACAACGGCTGGTATATTTCCAAATAACTCCTCCGCCACCATCTCTCTAGTGTGAACAGTTTCTGCTGACATTCTGGCTATGCCTGAAAATTCCACAAGTCGAGTTGCTGTAAATCGTGGCAACTGCGTTGTATCTTTCACCAATCCGATTACCTTCCAACCTATGCTCTGCCAATGACTCACCGCGTAGCGTTGAAGATAGTCCACGACAGGTCCTCCGACCCGGTCAATGTAAATCTTCACTTTGCTCTTCGCTTCTTCGAATCTTCCGGCTGCAATAGGGGGCGTTTTGCCACAGTTCCCATGAGGATTTTTGGCAAGCTGGTTTGGAAGGAGAAACGCCAACTTTCAGGGAGGGGGTCCGTTACCGGAAGCAAACCAACTTCCGTTTTTAACATGCAGGACAAATTCCGAAGCTACTTCCAATCGTGTGGATCGGCGAAGCAGGAGATGTACCACAGGATTAGGTAAAGTGGAATTTTTATTTTAAATATAGGCAGCAATGACGCGTTTCGGGCTCGGAAGCTCTTGTTCACAAGCGGAGAACAACAACCACAAGCCATCTTTGAATATTTAAAGAGAACCCGCCTCCACATCTCAGCAGTGCCGATCACGTGATTCAAGGACACTGAAAAAATACTATTGTGTGAATGTTAGATATCACATCATTCTTAAAATTAATACACAAACTCTAGCGGTATCAACAATTGAATAATGGCATAAATGCATAGTAATACCACATTTATCTGTATAAATACATTTATAATTGAGATAAGTCAAAACACATATATATATATATATATATATATATATATATATATATATATATAGCCACTATATAACACCACTGAAAAAACAGAGGTTTCAGGAACGCTGTAGTTAGGCTGACATTTCACTTGTAGAAAACCAGAAAAATTTTGCCGTTATAGTTTGCTGATCTAACTATAACTCGCGCCCCCGCAATGCACTGCTGATGACGCCACATATTACATCACTCATGACATGGTCAGTGACAAAGATAAGAGAAGTGCAGAAAGAGTAAGAAAGGTACAGAAATAAACAAGAGAATGCAGAAAGAGGCAACAGAAGTCCAGAAAGAGGAAAAAAAGGTGCAGAAAGAAGCAAGAGATGTGCAGAAAGAACCAACAGAGGTGTAGAAAGTACTATGACTGTACCTTACAACAGACGCATACAAAGTAGCCTAATCTCTAATCCTTCTCCCAAGATATCTTTAACATCACTTTTCTCTTGAAGGTTCACTGTTAATTGACTGATCAGAATGTTAGGCCTTACAAGTATAAAACAGCAATCCTAAGCATATCACTGTTGTAATTCTGACCAGGTTTGTGAATTAAATTAAAAAGAGGATAAGCAAACAAATGAAAGGGGAACGGTAAAAGGAGAACATTTAAAACTAAATGACTGGTCAACTAGCCGTGACACTGAAGCACACTTAGATGGATGTACACATGTGTTCAGAAAATGTTGTAATTTGCAGGGCAAGAGACAAGAGAGGCAGTGATGTGGACTGAACTATAACCGCATGCAATTTGCTGTCATGGATGAAGCAGAGTTTAAACAACACTCAGACAGAACAATGGCAGAACAGGGCTGACCTAAAGGCCCACTATATGTCTGTATGGGTATATGGTTATATTTATGGATGTATGTTTTATTTCATTTAAGATACAGTTTTTTATAGCTGTTTCTTATACAGCTAAGTAGATATTCTAGCAAGAAATACTACAGTGCCAATATTCTCCCCACGGGGTGTGTCAGAGGCAGTAACCAACACCAAAAGCATAACTTACAAAGGTAATCTGTGGCACCTCATTTAACAAAATACCTATCTGTAGGCTTTGATGCTGAGAAATAATAAGCCACCCTTAAACACCTATTTATTTTAACATTTGCTTTTCACAATCAAAATGTCAGGCCTAATGCATTTATCATAACATTTCATAATAAAGAGATCAGACTTATGGCAAAAAATAATACTTTTCCTAGTGAAGTAATCAGGCCTGTTTTCAATGGATTATCACCATAACAAACCAATGCTTCCTGCACTGTTGCGAATGTATCTAGGACCCTAATTAGATTTTTCCGATTTATGCCCTTATGTGGTTTTAACAAATCATATCCTTATAAAGACATAAGAATAATATCCATATTAAGTCAAAGCCAATGCAGCCCAAGTACAGCAAGGCTACTCCCATAGACTCCTAGAAAGTGCAACGCGTTCTTAAACAAACCAAGCCTCCAGCAGCCCGGTAATTCCCCCTGCTTCTGTTTTGATTTGTCCTAAAACTCCTGAGAGTCCTGAAAGAACTGCCAGTTCTTAGTGATGTCTTATGTCCGACCTTACGTCAAACTCGGCACCTTCCAGGTATAAATATACCAACATCTGCCTTAAGCAACACACTGTGGTTTGGAGCAGAATCGGCTATCTACTTGCCCGGTGCCCTGCTGATGTGAGTGCCGAAGGAAGCCGACCCTCCCTGCTGACGCACTGAGAGAGACGCTGTCTTTTCTCCTGCCGAGAAATCCAGCTCCAGTGTTTCCCTGATACCCTCGCGGGTTACTGGGAGATCGAGTCCTGAGAGAGAGATACAAGACCTCCTTCATTCTATACCCAAGGTACGGAGCTGATTAGACCCATAGAGAATTCTTGATTTAGATTCTTGGCAAAAACTGTAACTCATCTACTCCTTCCCTGTACTAGGCTTAGGTAAGGTACACTGGGGTAGGCGTATCTTAGAAACACCAGTTGAGTATGTTTAGTCATTATTTTATCATTGTATGTATTTTATCCATTTTAAGTATCTTATGGCTTAGAAACCATATAAATGCTTTTACAGTATTATTTCATAATAAACCTTTTACTGTACGCACTTTACTTTATGACAAGTATTGCAATTTTGGCAATTCATTTCTCATTGCATGAGAAAGAAGACTGCTCAATAAATAACCCTTTTATTGAAAACGCCTGTCTCTCTATTTCTCTGCATCTCTAGTGAAACGAAGCATGCACGATTGACTGAGTAAAATAGCTATCTATTGTTTCCGCGACTCTGAAGATATATTCCTTATTGCAGGGGGAACAAAGTTGTCATGTTATATGTTTGTCAGAAGCTAATCCCTTCTTGTCTATTCAGGAAAGCTAAACACCTTCTTGTTTACTCGAGAAAGTTTCTAGTGACCTCTGAGCTAGCTGGCACACACAATTAAGTCTAACATATTCAGTAGAGACCTAGTCGACTTCAGTCAGTCAGCCAAATTCACTTTATTCGATTCAGTTAAAAATCATACAAAGGACATAAAAAATGTTATTATATACAAGTAAAATGCACTTAAACAATTTCATTTCAATCAAATTCATATGACGTAGTATTACAATAAAAACAGGGTTTAAAAATCAATAAAAGCAGTTTATACAAAGGGGATTACAGAGTTCTTGCGTCTTCTTAATCTAGCCACTGCCACTAGGAAATTTGCCATGGCGAATGTAATGCGTATATTTCCCAATGATTGTAGATAAAGCATGGCTGGTCTCTCCCTTAAAACAGGTAACAGGTGTTTTTTTCTATGGTCAGAGAAGAAATCGCAAAACATAATAAAGTGCATGGTGTCTTGAACTGAAAAATTGTCGCAAATACAAGGTGGTGCTAGCTCTGGTTTTAACCAAGAATTAAAACTACCCAAATAAAAGTAAATGAGGTTAAACCTACATTTCGTTAACAGAAACCTGTGAAATGGGTTGGTGACAAAACATAAATAGGGTTCAAGTGCAGGTGAGTGAACTAGCAAATAATGACGTCTAACTGTGGGCTTTAACAATTCTGATTCTTCTCGAATCAATCTTTCCCTTTCCATAAATTGTTTTTTAATAACCACCACATCCTGGTTTGTAATGCCAGAGGGGTCAGTAAATAAATCTGGTCGCCCCAGGTCTATAAAAGATTTTTTTAAATAGGCCAGCCATGGGATTGTACTACTGTGCTCCAGACTCATGACATCCTTCATAATCAGGTGGTTTAGAGTTAATTCTGTATTTAACCATGTCTTAAGCCAGTATGTTAGGGGCGCCAATCTCAACCTATCCTGGACATAGTCCAATCCTACCTCCGCATGAGTGGAAAAAGTTGGTGTTGATTGAGGAAGGCACAAAAGAGAACGTAGAAATCTATTTTCTGCCTTCTGGATTTTGTCCAGGCATGCGTAGCCCCATAAAGGTGCGTCATATAGTGCCACAGGAAGGGATTTGCTGTTGTACACCTTTAAAATGGCTTCCATTGGACTATGGCCCAGCCTTTTGGCGAAACCCAGGATGGCCGTTGATGTCCTTATCACCGCTAGGCTTTTGGCCCGTACCTGATGTCCCCAGGTGCCCTTGCTGTCAAAAAGCACGCCAAGGTAGGGGAAGACAGGGACTCTAGAGACTACCTCTTCTTTACACCAAAATGTTTTCACCATGGCCCTTTTCCTTTGCGGTCCGGCGACCACAGTGTGGGATTTAGTAGAATTAACCCTCAGATCAAGCCAGTCCATGAAGGAACCAAATGCATCCAAAAGCTGTTGGAGACAGTCGCCAGTCGCCAGTACGGGCTATAAGTACTGCGTCGTCCGCGTATAGGAGAGCAGGGATCTTAACTTCTCCTATACACGGAACGTCTCTCGCTGCCCCCTCTAGGTGGTTGCCTAGGCCGTTGATGTAGATTGTGAATAGCAGGGGTGCTAATATGCAGCCCTGCCTAACACCCCGCTTCGAATTAAAGTGGGACGTGCATCTGGCTTCTTTTGTTACCCTCACTACCGCAAAAAGTTCCCAATGGAGTGAGGCTATAAACCCAACTAGGGCCTCATCAATCCCCATCCTCAGGAGGGTTTCCCATAACTTAGACCTGTTGACCAAATCGAAGGCCGAAGAGAGGTCCATGAACGCTAAGTACAGTGACCCCTCCTTGGCCACCGTGTACTTGGAGATCAACAGGTGTAAGTTTGAGCACTGTTTGATCGTGCCTCTTTTCTCTCTGAAGCCGTACTGGATGTCGGCCAGACCACCACAGCCTTCCAGACTGTCCCTTAGCCTAGCCAAAAGAACTCTGCCCAAGATCTTTATAGCAGAGTCCAAAAGGGATATAGGCCGGTAGCACCCCTGGTCATCCCTTTGGCCCTTTTTAAATATGGGAACTATTGTGGAGGTCGCCCATGTGGTTGGAGGTGGGGTACTATTTGCTGCTATAAACATATTTGCCAGGATACCGGCCCATAATTTCGGCGAATGTATATAAAAGTCAGCCGGTACCCCGTCCGGGCCAGGGGCTTTATTTCTGGTGGTTGCACGGATTGCTCTCTCAACCTCTGCACTGTTAAAGTGCAAAGGCATGGCCTCCGAGGGGGACATGTTAAGTGGGTGGGTGGTGGTACCACTAACTCCATAAACGGAACTAAAGTGTGCCAACCACTTATCATCTGGGATGACACAATCCGTATCTAGGTTGGGTGACTCAGAGAAGTAAGGGTGGTTAATTACAGCCCAGAATTGCCTGCTATCCCGCAAAATATCGGTAGAAATTAAATTTTCCCAAGCCTCCTGTTTGATACAATCCTGTCTACTCTTAATGGCTTTCCAGTAATCTTTTCGCAAGGTTGCTACCAAAGCCCTATCCCTAGGGTTTGCTTTAAGAGCCAATGTTAGGGATTTAAGTGCTTTAGAGCAGGAAGGATCAAACCATCGACAGTGTTTGAAATCTCCCTTCCTCCGTTGGACCGTGAGGTTAGAAGAAACTTTACTGCATATTAACTGAAAGGCATCCATGATGTCATGGCCTTGTGAGGATGGGTTTTGGCAAATCGTAATCTGGTCCTTTATCTGCGGACCAATGTCAGTATAAAAGTCACCAGGGACCACATTCGTCCACTTCAACCGTCTACTCTGATCAGTTAAACGTAAAGCAGGTCCAGGACTGACCTGTCCCGGCTTGGGGCCCATAGAATCCCCCCAGGCCGCCACCAAGAGGACAGGATTGTGGTCGCTAAAGGGGGAAGGGACTGTACGATAGAGAATAGTTCAATTAAGGATAACAGGGGTCACAAAAATATAATCAATGACAGTCCCAGGCATTGTCCCCTTAAAAGTTGGTATTCTAGATTCCCCCTCCCTCATCTTGGATTCAAAAAGGTTGAAGTTGGCCAGGAGGTCTTCCAATTCTTCACCTGCCTTAGTGTGCTCTAAGTGAGGGCCCTCCAGGTCCGATGTCTCCATGCAATCGAATTGGCCACAACTAAAATCACACGGATGAATATTAAAGTCACCCATTACCACAATGTCATAGCTAATGTGGGTATTTTGACTGACTGAGTTTAAAAACGAATCCAATCTGGCAATATTGTCCCCACCATAGTCCTTATTAACAGAGTTATAAAAATTGATGAACAGGGTGCTCTTTGAGGGGCTAATTTCCCTTTCTACAATTAAACAATTCGGGGAGTCATATTTAATCTGTTTCAATGACCCCTTAAGATCAAGTGAAAAAAGAGTCAGGAGTCCCCCCCTTGCTCTACCTGCATTGCTAGGGCTTGCCGCTACAGCGAAACCTGCGAAACCGTCCAACCAAAAGCGGGACGTCATGTCCCACGTTTCCTGCAAAGCAATGACGTTATGATCTGAAATGAAACTAACCCATTCAGTATCGCTCATTTTCGAACTAATGCCAGCGATGTTCCAACTAAGAATTTTACACCCTACTTCTCCAAATGCCCTGCTTTCATCAGTGTTCGAAGTTAACTCTACAATTGGTAGTCAATCCATATCGTCCATACCAGACAGAGGGGCGTAGTGGTTACTCAAGCTCAACCCACCCTCCTCGATTATATCCTGGGAATCCTGTTGGGTCATTATCAAAGGGGCATTTTGGCCTGTTACTGTTTGTGTCTGCGTGCAAACATTGGCATTTCTGCATGCCACTGCTGCCCTCAAACCCTGCCATCTGGCTTGATAGTTAATTTTGGATGTAGGGTAGGCTGGGGGTTGGTAGAAAAAGCCTAAGGGAACTGGTCTCAGATGGTCCCCAGTCGATATCGCCGAGCCATCCCAAAAAAGTCTATCAGCCACATCTGCCCTGCAAAAATTTATAACCACGCAATCACCATATGTAGTTTTCGGTTGTTTGTCAATCCAACCCAACCTCCATGCGTGAATAATCACATCTGCAATGTTCTCCCCACAACATTTCTCAGCACACCAAGACTTCACTTTGGCCATGAGGTCCCTAGTTGATTCCCATTCCCCTTCCCTAAGAGGGTCTACCCCGATAAACATCGCTACCAGAGTAGACGCCTCCAGGGGAAGGTTAAGTTTGTATGAACTTGGGGTGACCCTCCTCTGAGGCGGTAGGCGCTTCTGGGGCAAGGCCAATGGCTGGGATCCCAAAATAGGAGCGTTAGCCAACACCTGGGGAGGAACTGTGATTAAAGCCTGGGGCCTGATGTCTTTATACATAGTGCCATTTGTGGGGAGAATATTTGGCAGGTTGCCTGCTGGTACCACACCCCTGCCCCCTTCCCCAGTTTGACCCTCACTTGTTAGCATAATATTGGGAGGTAGCGAGCGTACAATTCTATCAATGAGGGAACATTTCTTTAAGAGACCTTCCAGGCACGTATTCAAGGTGTCCACAATGTCTTTGGCAATACCCACCAGGAGGGGTTCAATCCTGGCCACAAAAAGTTCCTCTAGTTTATCCTCCAAACTGTCCGCCTTATCAACCATAGCTGGCGTTGTGTTGACTTTCTTTCCCTTTCTTGCGTTTGTTTATTAGTGGGGCCAACTGGGGGGGAGCTCTTGGGGTGTAACAGATGGGGTAGGCACAGTTTTGTTGTTTGTTTGTACCAGGGGAGGGGGATTAGCGATGGTAACGAGGGGTTCCAGAGGGACGCAGGATATAATAGTAGAAATGGGTGCTACAACCTCCGATGTTTGAGATGGTGCAATTGTTCGAGGGGATGTCAGAGCAATGCCCAGTTCTTGCTCAGCATTGGCAATCTCCTTTGTTAGTGCCCCCACTTCAGAGGAAAGGTAGGACATAATAGAGTTTGAATGCCTAGGCACCTTAGCATTTTTGGCCCCCTCCTCCAAAGTCATGTTTTTCTTCCTCTTACCCATTTACAGTGGTAGATGTTGGCGGGTTGGCCCAGCCCGGCCTCCTTCGGCCCCGGACGGCCACAGACGGCCCGCCCTCTGCCCGGGCTCAGCCTGGCGCTGCCCGCGCGCGTCCTGCGACGCGGGAGGTGCTGCTCGTGTTTGTGCGCCTCCGGGCGGAAGCAGCAGGCAAGAGGAGGCGGCGTCCCGGTCAAGCAGGGGGCGCTATGGACGCTGGGAGTTGTAGTCCCTGCTCGACCCCACACGACGGCCGGAATGGACTTCGGCGGTGTGGGGGAGCTGTCCGCTGTCTTGTGCAGTCTTATGCCTCCGTGAGCCCCTGGTGAGCAGTGGTGAGGGTAGCCCCCACGCAGGACCTCAGTCCTACGTCTAAACTATCGTTTATGTTATTCCAATGCACAGAGACTATTTGGAATATAGGAACTACACTACAACACTGAATGTAAGTTTTCCCTCAAGACAAACATCAGGCGTACAGTCTAATCATATAACATACAAAGTTACTGTTGACAAAGCAACAATCTCTCGTAAAGGTGGCTAATAAGGTTTGTGACCATGGTTTGTACAAGGGCGGGGTAACCAGCACAGAACCCTTGCCTACTATGGTAATCTGTGAGATGCAATGTAATGAAATATGTATCTGGAGGTTTAAATGCAGCATAATACCTATCTACCCATAAATGCTCATTGACATTATTATAGGCTTTTTACCATGAATATGTCAGGGCTGATGCCTTTATCATACCCTTTCATTATAAACAATCAGAACTATTACTCAGGCCTACTGTGTTAGTTTATAGTTCTTTCTCAAGGCAACCATCAAGAATACCATAATACAATTACAAATATGTTCAAACTACAGTTGTCAAAACTGAAATCCCTACTAATAGTCTAATAAGGTTTACCATAATGCAAATTGTCTATCCTCATTGTTTGTTCAGGATGGTCACCGACTCCAAACCCCTTGCCTACTACAGTAATCTGTGAGATTCCATGTCGCAAAATACCTGCCTATAGGATTTGTCACAGTGTAATAACAATCCAACATTAAAAGTCTATTCTCTTTCACACATGCTTTTCACAATAAGTAAGTAAGACTTTGTCATTGCTTTACGGTAATGATTATAACAACTTTTCGCAGCGACCAATAAGACCTCTGGCTTTTACAGGTAACTTGACACTTTAAACAACCTAGGCCTACTGAAGTGTGCATAAGCTAACAAAAATCAGGCATACGTTTATAAAAGTAGAAATATGTACAAAATTACAGTTGGGAAAACAATACACAACCCCACTCAATAGGGGCTAACAAGAATCATCACAGTGAATTTCTACTCCAGTGTTTGTCAGAGTGGGTGGCCAACACTAAAGCCCTTGCCCACCGTGGCAATCTGTGGGATTACACGCAAGCCACTGGAATGAAGCAATTGTGCGGGTGTGGCGTTTTTCCTCATAATTATAGATTTGCCACATTTGCCACATTATCCATCACCTGCTACATAATCTGCAGATTTTAACAGAATTTTTTTTTCTAGCGCAAACTGTTCAAAAGTAACATGTGTTACCGCAAAGTGGAAGGCCCTTTGGAAAGGTTGGTCATCTTTATGTTGCTTATTGGTATATTTGGGTATTAAACTGGTACTAATGAGGTGCAATCAATGCCCAAACAGTGTTAACAAGTGTAACAAGCATTAGAAATGCAATAGGTCTCGGATTTTTTTGAGTTGGAGGTAATGGCATTGTAAATGGCAATGTCTTGTAGCCATGTGTTATGGAGTGTATGCATGTGGTGTGTAGTGGAAATATATGTGTTGGATTGGACTAGTAGCAATGGTGCATGTTGCGCTTTAGATGAATAGGTTTAAAAGTAAGTGCAGCATAGTGCGATTGCTACAATAGGTAATTGTAGATGCGTTAACAATTGATGTGTGCACTGATGAGTGGTGGTGTGTGTGCCTGTAGAAATTGTGCACTGACGCTGGTGGTATGTGTGCTTGGTGGAAGCATGCAGTGCCGGGTGGAGGTGTGTGTGCCTGGTGGAAGCGTGCACTGACGGCTGGTAGTGTGTGTGCCTGTTAAGTGTACAGAGATAGTTGGTAATGTGTGTGCTTGGTGAAAGGGTGCACTGACAGCTGGTGGCAAGTGCGCCTAGTGAAAGAGTGCACTGACAGCTGGTGTTGTGTGTGACTGGTGAAAGTATGCACTGACAGCTGGTGGTGTGTGTGTGTGCACTGACATTTGGTGTTGTGCGCGTGGTGGAAGTCTGCACTGACGCATGGTGTGGTTTGTGCTTGGTGGAAGCGTACATTGATGGCTGGTGGTGTTTGTGCTTGGTGAAAGCGTGCACTGATGGCTGGTGGTGTGTGGTTGTGTGTGTGGTTGTGTGTGTAGTGGTGAGTCTGTGGGGTGAGTGTGTCGTGGTGAGTGTGTGGTGGTGAGTGCGTGGTGGTGAGTGGTGATGAGTGTGTGGTGGTGAGAGGCTGGTGTGTGTGGTGTGTGTGTGTGTGGTGTATGTGTGTGTGGTGTGTGGTTTTTATGTGTGTGGTCCTATGTATGTGTGTAGTGAACTTCGTTTTAGTGTTTGTCTCCTGCACACTCACACAGTGTCCCTACACACATACACTGCTCATTCTGCACATCCACACTGTTCATCCTGCATAGTCACACACTGTTCATCCTGGACACTCACACACTTTGCACCCTGCACACTTACACACTGTTCACCCTGCATACTCACATACTCACACACTGTTTACCTTGCACACTCACAGACTGCAGTCACTGTCACTCTGCAGTCACTGTTACTCTGCAGTCACACTCACTCTGCAGTCACTCGACAGTCACTCTGCAGTCACACTCACGCTGCAGTCACTCTGCACTCGCACTCACTCTGCCCTCACTCTGTACCTGCACTCACTCTGAACTCACTTTGCACCTGCACTCACTCTACACTCACTCTCCAATCACACTCACTCTGCAGTCACTATGCAGTCACACTCATTGCAGTCACTCTGCAGTCACACTCACTCTGCAGTCATTCTGCACTTGCACTCACTCTGCACTCACTCTGCACCTGCACTCACTCTGCACCTGCATTCACTCTACACACACTCTGCACTCACACTTATTCTGCACTCACTCTGCACTCACATTCAGTCTGCACTCACTCTGCACCTGCACTCACTGTGCACTGACTCTGCATCTGCAATCACTCTGCACTCACTCTGCATTCACTCTGTACTCTGCACTCACTCTTTCTGCACTCACACTGCACTCACTCTGCACCTGCACTCTCTCTGCACTCACTCTACACTTACTCACTCTGCACTCACTCTCACTCTGCACTCACTCTCACTGTACACTAATCCCACATACTGCTTACTCTGCACACTCACACACTATACGTAAAATATGTGTTTGTAACTTTGATTTACAGTCTGTGAAAAAAACACTTTTTGCAAGTAAAAGTTGTTTATTGATATTCGAAAAGGAAAACGTTTTCATTGACCCAGTTGTAGGTAAGATCAGACATTATTAAATGTATCTATATGAAATATTGCAACTGTATGACTGTGCACCTGCACTCACCCTGCACTCACTCTGCACTGCACTCACTCTGCCCCTGCACTCACTCTGCACTCACTCTGCGCTCACTATGCACTCAGCACTCACTCACTGTCACTCTGCACTCATTTTGCACGCACTCTGCACTCACTCACACTCTGCACTCACTCACTCTCACTCTGCAGTCCTTCTTCACTCACTCTGCACTCTACTGCACTCTGCACTCTACTGCACACTGCACTCTACTGCACGCTGCACTCTGCTGCACTCTACTGCACACTGCACTCTACTGCACACTGCACTCTGCTGCACTCTACTGCACACTGCACTCTACTGCACACTGCACTCTGCTGCACTCTACTGCACTCTACGGCACTCTGCACTCTACTGCACTCTGCACTATTCTACACTCTGCACTTAACTGCACTCTACTGCACTCTGCACTATTCAGCACTCTGCACTATTCTGCACTCTGCACTATTCTGCACTCTGCACTATTCTGCACTCTGCACTATTCTGCACTCTGCACTCTACTGCATTCTACTGCACTCAACTGCACTCGACTGCACTCTACTGCACTCTACTGCACTCAACTGCACTCTACTGCACTCTACTGCACTCTGCACTCTACTGCACTCTGCATGCTGCACTCTACTGCACGCTGCACGCTACACTCTACTGCACTCTGCACTCTACTGCACGCTGCAATCTACTGCACGCTGCCATGGACAGCGGAAGGCGCAATACTTACATTAGATCTCCAGTGGGGGAGAAAAGGAGCTGCAGTCTGAAGAGGACTGGCAGGCTGGTAAGAATATCCAGGACTGGACCGCAGCATCGTGCTCACAAGCTTGGATTTCTGTACTGTAGAAAGTTACTATGCTGCAGCCTTTGTGGCACTGAGCACCAGAGGCTCATAGTATAGTACTCTACTGCACTCAACTGCACTCTGCACTCTACTGCACTCTACTGCACTATTCTGCACTCTACTTCACTCTGCACTATTCTGCACTCTGCACTATTCTACACTCTTCACTCAACTGCACTCTACTGCACTCTGCACTATTCAGCACTCTGCACTATTCTGCACTCTACTGCACTCTACTGCACTCTACTGCACTCTACTGCACTCTGCACTATTCTGCACTCTGCACTATTCTGCACTCTGCACTCTATTGCACTCAACTGCACTCTACTGCACTCTACTGCACTCAACTGCACTCTACTGCACTCTGCACTCTACTGCACTCTGCACTCTGCACTCTACTGCACGCTGCATTCCACTGCACGCTGCACTCTACTGCACTCTGCACGCTGCACTCTACTGCACACTACACTCTACTGCACTCTGCACTCTACTGCACGCTGCCATGGACAGCGGAAGGCGCGATACTTACATTAGATCTCCAGTGGGGGAGAAAAGGAGCTGCAGTCTGAAGAGGACTGGCAGGCTGGTAAGAATATCCAGGACTGGATCGCAGCATCGTGCTCACAAGCTTGGATTTCTGTACTGTAGAAAGTTACTGTGCTGCAGCCTTTGTGGTACTGAGCACCAGAGGCTCATAGTACTGGTGCTGCACACATGGGTTACAACAGTGAAATGTGCTGCGAAATACACAGTTAAACATGGCCACGTCGGCGTTCACTCTGCAAGAACCCCCGCAGTCTTCATGTGGTTGTAAGAGCAACAAAGTGTGCGTTCAGTGCGTTTATAGAGCCCCTGCTGCCGCACAACTTGCCATTGTTGCAGTCCTGCTAACAAAGTTTTTTTCCATTGTAAAATCTAACGACTCTTATATCATCAACTTCCAAAGGAGGAAAATCTAAGTTGGCCCTGTCTATATTAGAATATTACCCCTGCAGGTTACGCAGATCTCTGTAGCAGGCACTCGACCCACCGAGTTGTCCGACTTCTATTGTAGCATGCTGGTACCCTTTCCCGGGCTCCTGATAAACTCACATAGCTCTACCTTGAGGGATGATTTAAATTGTGGGAGTTTGAAATGTCCTTACAAGGGCACTGAATGCAAATAGGAATGCAAAGACAGGGCCACCACAGGCACGTACTTACGTGTGTTATATGAGAGCGGGGGGAGTGGGTGCCACCGTGGCAGCGCACATCCTTCCCTGCTCTGAGGCGTCAGCTAAGTGAGCCTCTGGCCCTACGGAATGAACTCCCAGGCAGAGACATGTAAAGTAGCCAATACTGGGCGCGGGAGACTGACATCTGGGATGGGGGAGCTGTGGGGGTGTTGGAGGGGGGCGCTAGCCGCAGCTGCCAATGTACCGACCCAGTTCCATATATGCTGCTTAACACAGGTATACGCTTGCTTCTATGCGCTCCCACCTTTGCCAGAGATCGGGGACAAAGGAGGAGTAGGCGATGTGTCCAGGATCACACAGTTTGAACCCGTGATGATCAATACAAGCGTTTTGGGGCACAAGGCTATGGCGAGGTGTGAAGGGAGCACTGATACAAATGTTGCATGGTTGTACATACATCATCAAATGTACTATTGCCACCTGAGTTGAAAAGTGCTGTGCTGCTTACTCTCTCTGATAACACCCTCAAATAAGTATAGAATGTAGCTGACCTGATTAAAGCAGGACCAGGTGCTGACTAAAGGAATTCCAGGGACGTTTTTTCTATGCAATTGCCGAATCATCCGATTTTGTAATCATCTGTAAGAAATATGGTGCTCCTGTCATTTCCAAACTTACATCCACATTAGTGTGTGTCTGAAAAAAAAAGTGTCTTAATTGACATACCTTGTAATAGCAAAAAAAAAAGAATCCAATGGTTTGGAAAATAAACGGTCCTTCACACGCTCGTGAGTAATCATATATTCATGAATTTCCGTGAATAATTTGTAAGCCTGGACCATTAATTTTGCCAATAGCTTATAAATGCCTCATGAACGTACCTCAGCGAATCTGTATTAAAGCGGTGATCGCGTCTTGTAAAAATAAGGCTATACTCGCCCGTTGTATTTACCGCGTAATGATACCATTCAAAGTTTAATAGAGTTCCTATTAGTCACGTGACTAAAAACTACTGTGCCTTGTGGGAGTGGTAGTTGTTACTATTAAACAACTGTGATCGCTGAAAACACCACCTAAAAAAGTGCTTACGAGCGTTAACGGCATTTACTGTAATCACGTATGCAGTTCTTAATATTGTGACTTACCGGGAGCAGTATCGTTCTGCGCCAACATAAAAATATTGCTTGTGGTAGTAAATAGACAGACATCTACAATGTACGTACATGCGGAATAAATACTAACTGTAAGGTGGGAATAAGTCATCGTTCAGATGTGTTGAGAACTCGGACATTTAACAGAATTTGACTTGCCTGAAGCAGTGCCGATCTGAGTCAACATAAACTAGACACACAAGCTTTGGCAGGGAGCCAGCATGCGCGCACTCACAGCTGAAAAAAAAATAAACGGAGAGTGTTGAATGCGCGCCCAGCATCTGGCTTCAATTACCGTGGCCCCTGACAGCTGGTAATTGATGATATATGCCCTTCTGCTGCTCGTGTCCGCATGGAATATGCAGGAAGTGGAGCAACTCTACAGCCTATGGCCTATTGCATGCTGTCTTCTAAAAAGACAGGCATGCAAGGCCCAATTGCCATGCAGATGGCAAAAAAAGAACCTGAAAGATCACGAGCATTCAGGGTTGTTTGGGTAGCTTTTCGGAGACCCTGATTATAGGACTCTTAAGCTCCGCCCACACTGCTTCGCAGTGTGTGACGTAGGCCCGAGCCCTAAAAATGACAAAATAATGAACTAACACTATCACAATATGTGCCGCATTACGCTGCATAGTTTGCCTTTTATTGCTGCATAATTTACTCAACCCTGTCGCCTAATTTGACCATCCCCTGCCGCATAATTCCAGTGTTCATGATTATATGTAACCAGTTACATTTCTAAATCCTGTAAGATAATGTGATAACAATACACTGTCAGAGGCCTATTGGATTTACCATATGTTTTTCACAATAAATAATCCTGACCTATTGTCTTTGTTGTATTTGTTTATAATGCATAGGCCAGATCTATGGCATCAGGCATATCATTTCCCTATACACCGATCATGCCAAGTGCTATTATCAGTGGCTTGTCACTATAACCAGCTCTGGCCTACTGTACTGTGCATAAACTTTCCCGCAAGAGAAAAGTCAGGCATACACAATGCTTAACTTGTAAACAAATGAGTGCTGGTGCCCAGAAGCAGCCCATAGTTGGTGCAATACAATGCCAGCACATGAAATACCAAGGCTGCGCAGTCTTGAATTCACCTCAGGCCTTTTTAATCCACTACCAAACACTCCCTGGCCATTTAACTCACCCTTCTAGGTTCTCAATTTATCCATTTATGACAATTCTTCCTTTCGTTGTCTTCCTCTGCTTTTAATTTTGTGTGTTTTTCCCTCTCTTGTTGAAAAATAAGTTCCGGTCCCCAAAACCAAGTACCAGTGGCCCCCACTGGCAATCCCTGGCAAAAGCGAACCACTGGGCATACAGTCATAAAATTGCAAATATATACAAAATTATTGTTGGCAAAATCAAAACACTATATCTCCCAACAGGGCTTTCAAGGATTCTCACTGCCCAAATATATTTCTTTTCTCAATAAAGTGATGAAGCCTTTACCCACCCTTTTACGTTGGATTTATACTTTACCAACACCTGCCTTTTCAAGCGCACATAAACTGACAACCATCATGCATATAGTTACAACATTACAATTATGTATAAAAATACAGCTTGCAAAACAATATACAACCCCTCTCAACAGGGTCTAGCATGAATCATCTCAGTGAAAACCCCGTGTTTGTTAGAGTGTGTTTCCAACCCCCAAACCCTTGCCTACTACAGTAATCTGAGAGTTAACAAGTAGCAAATAACCTTTCTATATCTAGTAACACAATGTGATAACAACCAACTGGGTGTATACCCTCAATATTGAATCCAGAATGGCAGGGCATGCAATTGTCAAAGACAAAATATTGAATCCAAAATATCAAAAGTGAAAAAAGTATAGATTTTCCATACCTACCTCCATGCTTACACACTTATGTACCTTTATGTTATATATATCTTCAAGATAGGTAGGTGTTGAGTTGGGAATAGTAAATCTATATTTACCTAAATGCACTAACCTTTTGATATTTAGTTCTTTGACATTTTATCCATGATATTCTTTTATTTTTATATTCTTAGGCTTGATATTCAGTAGTACAACCACCAACTATCAAAGGCGTACGTGCATTACCACACGCTGTTCCCAATACATAAGCTAGACCAATTGCCTTTGTCATAATGTTTCATAATTAGCAGACCAGATCTTTGGCATCAGACATAATGTTTCCAGTGCATCAAACATGCATATTGCTTGTCACCATAACCAACTAAGGCCTACAGTTTTGAGCATACGTTTTTCGTAAGGTATCCGCCCAATACAGTCATAAAATTAGAAATATCTGTAGAATTACAGTTGTCAAAGCAAAATACAAATTTTCCTAAGACAGCCTAACAAGGATTTTCTCAGACCAAATGTTCTATATCCATGATTTGTCACTTTGAGTGACCAACACCTAAATCATTGTCTATTAGGGTAATCTGTGAAATTCCATGTAAAATACCTATCAGTAGGCTTAATATAGAGTAATAACAATCCAACCTTAAATACCAATTTACTTTAACATATGTTTTTCACGATAAACATGACCTGCTGTCTTTAGCAAAACATTTCATAATAAACAGATCAGGTCTAATGCCATGTTCATAGGTTTGCCACTATGATCAACTTAGTCCTGCTGCATTGAGTTTGTAGGTCACATGAGAGGCCAAGAAACAGGGGTACTGTCAAGACATACCAATAAATCCATGTAGATAAGTGTAACTCTGGCACTTAAACACATAACTGGACTCTGAGGTCTAAAGTAAATGACTGCCCTCCTTCTAGCTTTTCTGCTGCCAGAGAAAAACAAACACCATAGCTCTCTCAGATTATTTAATAGCATTCAGTGTCATGAGTGTGCCCCTGAAAGTTCAAGGTAAGGCAACTGGATAAATAAACAAAGTGATCACAGCTGTCTGGAGGGCAAACACTTTATTTGTAGAAGCACACACCTTCTGCCCAATCAAAACATATACTCCTGACTACCGACATGTGCGTGGGGCCAAAGCCCTTCTCTTGGTAGTGCTTCTTAAAGCCCTTTTTTAGATTGATCACATCATGTCTGTCAATCCAGACCTAAAAACTGCCTCTAATGATTCAAGTATAAACGCAAAGCAAGCACTTGGTTAACGTATCTCACTAAATCGAGCATGGTTTGGGGCGGTGGATGGAAGGATCTTAGCATCCGCATGTAGCGCTTTTATTTGATTACTTTTCCACTGTGTACCTGTACAAGTGTCTCTTCAGAAAGCTGCTGCCCAATGCCCGCTTCTCTTACCCGTGCCCCTTTCTCTATAACCCTATGATTTGGCTCAACGCAAGGATTAGAGCTCTGCACCACTTTAACAATACGAGGCGGCTGCACTGTGCTGGTATCTTGGGGTGTCTCTGTCTGGGCAGCACTGCAGCAGGTGAGTTCAGTGTGTGAGACCTTTATATAGGAGATTGCCTGCTGTAAGGTTGCCCAGAATATTGCACTGGGACATCAGTTGAACAGACCAGGTTGTTTTTATTTGATAGTATGTTTATTTGATTGACGAATTGGGAGGGGGAATAAAGGTTCTCTTTGATGTGTAATAATATTAGTTATTCTCCAATTACTTGGCTTCCTTGTAGTTTCAGCAGACATTGGAACTAACTCAGAGTGAAGTTTGTTAAAAAAACACAAACAAAGGTGAGAGGCTTAAAAAGTACAAACTAAGACAAGACCACTTCCAGCTGCCTCACTTATCTGTGACCAAACATATTGTATATGTATTGTATTGTTATTGCATTTATATTGCACTTACTACCTCTGGCAAGGCTTCAAATTGCCTTTTTGGTGCGTAGCACGCTACTCCGGAACCCATAAAGGATTAGTGGTGAATTAGTATAGTGAAATTATGAAAGTAATTTGAGTGGTAGATATGTTGGGGAAGCAATTGTAGATAGTTACGATAACAGATTTTTTTATTTCTGTAGTCACTTATATACATGTGAAAAACATAATGATTCTACGCGTTTATACAAAGCAATGCACATATTTAGGTACATATCTAAAGTACAAATAAATGCTTCTATACAGAGGGATATGCTGTTTATTTCTGTTTGCCTTTCTGAAGATAAGGTGGCTATCTGTGGATCTTATGTTGGGGGTAAAGAGTTTGGCTGCTTGAACTGAGTAGGATGTGCCTCCCGTGGTTTTTTATTTGTACTTTGGGATTTTGAGGCGAGGGGCCACTCTAGAGTGGAGGTTTCTTTGTTGAATGTGTTTGGTGATTTTATTCATGATGAAGAGCTGTCCCGTTCCATGTGTCACTTTGTGAGTAATACAAAGCAGCTTGAACATAGATCTTCTGCAACCGGAAACCATTTCAGGGCTTTCCGGGCAGGGAAGATGTGGTGTTGCAGTTTTATATGTAAAAGTAGTTTGGCAGCCGAGTTCTGAATCCATTGTAGTCTTTTCATGGTCGTTAAGGTGACCCGTGGTAGCGGCTATTGGCGTAATCGAGTTTGGGCAGAAAAAGGAAGATGGTAGCCTGGACCTTATGTGGAAATCCCAAATGGGGGAACAATTGTTGCAGAGTTTTTATAGTAATGAAGCTTGATCTGGCTAGTTTGTCCACTTGGGCATTCGTTGATAGCTTAGAGTCCATGGTCACACAGAGGTTCCTGACTTCCTTTGATACTTTAGGCAGTGTTCCCAAAACCATGAGGCCACGTGGCGAGTGGGTCATAATGTTTCTAATCGACGACGATATGAGGACAGCAGCAGTTCCGACTAAAATGCAGCACAGGGCACCAAAGGGCAAGAGTTCCAGGTGAGATGCGATGTGGGTTTAAAAAAAAGTATCCAAAGCGTCCTTCAACTGCGAGCGGCTCCCACGTAGTGGGGGCCGCGAGTCGTATTTAAAGGTCAGCAGGGAGGAGGGGGCAGGAAGAGGCACCAGGTGCGCGAGATCACAAAGCGCTAGTACCTCTGGTCCTCGCAGTCCCGCTCCCCCTTGAAAGCCCAAGTTCGACGATATGAGGACAGCAGCAGTTCCGACTAAAATGCAACACGGCACCAAACGGCAACAGTTCCAGGTGAGATGCGATGTGGGCTTATAAAAAAGTTTTCAAAGCCTCCCTCGACTGCGAGCTACTCCGCGTAGCGGGGGCGGCGAGTCGTATTTAAAGTTCAGCAGGGAGGAGGGGGCAGGAAGAGGCACCAGGTGCGCGAGATCACAAAGCGCTAGTACCTCTGGTCCTCGCAGCCCCGCTCCCCCTTGAAAGCCCAAGTTCGACGATATGAGGACAGCAGCAGTTCCGACTAAAATGCAGCACAGGGCACCAAACAGCAACAGTTCCAGGTGAGATGCGATGTGGGCTTAAAAAAAAGTATCCAAAGCATCCCTCGACTACAAGTGAGTATTCCCATTTTGGAAGCATTCAGATTGAGATGGCTCCACATCATCAACTGAAAATTGGGGAGTTTCCAAAGTCTTTGGGGCATTCCAGTTGAAGGAGTATTTGCATGTCATCTGCATAGTTACAGCACAGGAGCTGAAATTGATTGATCAGTGCAGAAAATTACCTCATGTAAATGTTTAAAAGCATGGGCGAGAGGATAGAACCTTGAGGGACCCCTGCTTTTGTGAAGTACAGTTTGGACGAGAGAGGGGGTATGGATGACATTAGTTCTGTTGCGAAGGTAGGATGTGATCCAGTCTAGAGCAGTCCCACTATGCCGGCTGTTAGATATGGGGGTCTCTAGTTGGCACAGGTAGGTACTTGTGACAAATAGGGACCCTTGCCTCTAGTCAGGATAAGGGGATTACACTCTGAAATAACCCCTGCTCACCCCCTTGGTAGCTTGGCACTAGCAGACAGGCTTATTTCAGAGGCAGTGTGTAAAGAATTTGTGACCACATACAGTAACCCAGTGACAACACTACAATTGGAAACCACACAAGGTTTTTGTATAAAAAATAAGTATACTTTATATAGAGTTACCACAAGACCATAAATAACAAAAATACACAATACTGTTACTTTAAGATGGTAGGTTTAGCTTAGTTAAGTTCAGTTCTTAAGATGCGACACTTTGCGCTAATGTACCTTAGGTTGCGTTGCCCTTCCGCGACAAGCAATGTTGCAGCGAGGGAAATGTGGCAAAGTTCAAGCACATAGAAATAAAGACTTTAAGATCTTACAGATGTGGCACGCTTCTCTGGGGATGCGAGAAGTTCTCGGTTTGATGCATGGACTGCAGCGGCGACACCTTGATTCAGCAATGCGACGACAGCAGCTCCAACTGTGACACTCTTCTCCCGCGATGCGAGAAGCTTCCACGCAATGCCCCACCAACAGCAGCGACATCCACGATGCGACATCAGCAGCTCCGACGGTGGCGCACTTCTCGGGGATGCCAGGCGCTTTTCTGTGATGCTGTGCAATGCAACAGCTACAGCGGTGACACCCTCCTTCTGAGTTGCGACGGCAGCAGCAGCAACAGCGACACGCTTTCTCTTCGTTGCGGCACGCTTCTCTTGATGCGGTGCAGTGCGACAGTTTCAGCAGTTACACCCTCCATCGGATTTGCGACGGCAGGCACAGCGACGGCGACATGCTTCTTCCTCAATGAGTCGCACTTCCAGTTCCTTGTGACACTCAGTTCCTCAGAAGGCCCAAAACAGCAGCAGACACTTCCACAATAACTCTGGGGAACTGGGGGGTGAAGTGTGTTATCCCTGAGACTTCAGCAGGATGCAAGCTCTTTTCCAAGCCCTTGGAGATCCTTCACAAGTTGAAAGCAAAGTACACAAAGTTCCTTTCTCCTTCCTTTGGCAGTAAGGCAACCTCTGCAGGTCAATCCCCCAAGCAGCACTTCAGCTTGGGAATTGTCTCTCCTCAGTTTCTTCAGGTTCCTCTCCTCAGTAAAGCTTGCTTCTTGTAGTCCAAAGTGATCTAATTCATGGGATCAGAGTCCCAATATTTATTCCCCAAAATCCTTTGTTCTCTGAGGGGAGAGGGCCTTTGCCCAGTCCAAACCAGTTCTGAAGCACTCTGTTTACCAGACTTATCCTTTCCTTTCACAGTGCAGGGCAGAAACATCAGACGCCCCACAGGAGGTGGATCCAGCATTGTGGAAGGCAGGCAGAGCCCTATTCAAGGTTCTGGTGCAACTCCTCCCTCCCATCTAGATGCAGATCTCTCTATTCACCCCTAGGCTGACTCATTCTGTCTCTTGGAATACCCCAGCCCTGTCACTCACAAACTCCAGACAAGGAATACACAACCTAGCAGAGGCAGGTTTGAAAGGTTAGGCAAGCAAATACCTACTTTCTAAAAGTGGAATTTGCAAACACAGAATGTTAAAACCAGCTTCACTAAAAGATGTATTTTATTATTCTGAGTTCAGGCATACTAAACTCGAATTTCTACTATGTCCCCTGAGTCAGTTAGGATTATAAAATGTAATAATTCTAACAGCCCATTCTGGCCTATGGAGAACAGGTAGCCTTTTAATAGTGAAAAACGAAAGTGTCTGTAATTCACTATTAGGACATGCCACACACATCAGGGCATGTCCTACCTTATACTTACAATTCATCCTGCCCATGGGACTACTATAGGGGTGACTGATATGAAGAAAAGGGAAGGTTTAGGAACTTGCAAGTGGGTGCACTTGCCCAGTCAGTGTGACAGTACCAGACTGCACACAGGCTCTGCAATGGCAGACCTCAGACACATTTCACAAGGCTGCTTCTGTGGGTGGCATCCCCAGTGCTGCATGCCCACCAGCAGCATTTGGATTTACACGCTCTGGGCAAACTCAGTGCACTAGACTAGGGTCTGACAAGTAAACCAAATAGATGTCAAAAGCGTGTACAGAGTTCCCCACACAAAGTAGAGTAAAATGAGGGAATGACTCTCTCTCTAGAAAACGTAGGTCATGCAATAGGGGATAAGATAATCCCTTGACGGAATTGAGGATGCCTCACACAATTCAAAGGTTGGACTACTGTTGCCATCCCACCCGATGATTGTATCGTGTCATCATTGGCCTCCTGCTCCAACGGCAGGCTGGCGGTGCAATGCCTGTCGGGTAGCACTGAGTGCTACTCTTTGGTGGAGTTCTTTTATTCCTCAGCCAATAGATGCATGTGTGTGAGGGGCCTAAAAAGAAAGAAAGTGCAGTGGTGAGCGTGAGTGAAAAGTAAAAAAAGGTCAGTAGAGTCCATTAAGAAACCTTTAATGATATGGCTCACTGCCTCATTTAAAAGTGGTGAAGGGAGGGGTACCGAGACACAAAGAGTAAGGTGATTTGGCCTCGTTCAACCCTCGCCTATGGTGGGGTCAACATGTTTGATGCCTCTCGGGCAATACATCAGGACCTAAATGCTCATCAACTTGCAGGGAATAGCAACCGTTAGAAAGAATTGGGTATACAACCTGCAGGGTATCGCAGGATGGAATCCTACGTGATTTCCCGCCCTAAGTGTGGGGAGAGAAGGAGAGAAAAGCACAGTCAATGTTGTGCCTGACAACTAGAAAATTTTACACGTAGAGTCATCATGCAAAATAAGGTATGGTACTATGACTCCTACCAAAACCAAGTGAAGGTGCAAGAGAGAGAGAGGGAAATTACAAAATTAAGTAAGCGGGGAGGGGGTTAACATTGTAAGTGCCAAATGTCATCAATGATAAGGGTGCATAAATTCGATATACATAAGGCTATACACTCCATGCTTAGTCACTCGTGTGTGTTTTACAGCCAAGGGGTAGTGTATTCGTTAAACTAAGGAATGAAAATTAAAACCAGAACCAAGAGCACTTCAATGGGTAAAGGAAAATGGGAACACCAGGGTCGAATATGCTCAAGAAGTCCTTACCCTTAGTCCCTGGTAGAAGGACCCCACTGACTGTCCTTGTGGGGCCTGAGCTGTAAGGTAGTTACCTGAATAGAGTAAATATTCCGGTTATGATTGTGGTTAACGGAGCCAGACGGTTTCAAGTCAGTCCCGAGGTTGTTAAGCCATGGGGATCGCCAATTGATGGCACACAGAACCATCGTGTCTGGACACCACATCTTACCTTGTTCGCTCGAGGCACTAAGCTTGTAAGCACCTACCCCTACCACAGCGGCGAGATCGCAGGACAGCCGGTAAATCGGTGTGTAGCTGAGCTGCTTAAGAAGCAGAATGCCACGGGCGCCGTGAGTGGGCGTGTGTGCAAAGCGTTGCTAGGTAACGCGGACAAGCGTGGTGCGGAAAGAGAGGGCAGCCACAGTCCGGAAAAGCGTTCACGGCAAAGCGCCATCTTGGAACGGAGTAACCCCAATTGGGAGAATGCTAGGAGTGCCTTTAATGGGTACAGAAGGACAGTACTTAGTCTGGGGTGAGAGCAATCCAAACATGGATTATCTGGCTAGCATATTCCAAGGCACAGAATCATTGAGACCATGTTCTTCTGTCTGGAGACGATGCACCCATCGCTGTTCCATTCTGTATAGTGCCTGTTGGTTAATGGAAGGGTGGCACTCAAGAATAGTCCATTGTATATTTTCCGCCAGGTGGTTATGTTGTCTACAGTGTTCATACAGCCTGGTGTGTGTCTTTTTACAGCGGATGTTGCTGTTGTGTTCCATGATGCATAGTTTCACAGTGCGCATCGTCATGCCGATGTAGAGCATCTTGCATGGACATGTTAGCATGTAAATGCATCTTGCGCTGTTGCAGTTTGTGTGCTTGTTGAGGTGCCAGATGAAACCCTTAGGAAGTTCAATCGTTTTACCCTGGGTAGTCTGGGGGCAAACCACACAGGATCCACAACGGTAATGTCCCGTGACCGGAGGCAGATCCCAGAGTGTATTAACTGGGCGGGTGCTCGATTTCTTGGGGCGAGTATGGATCAGGGTGTCCTTGAGGTTGGATGTCCTCTTAAATACAAAGCGGGGCCGGGGTTAACCACAATCATAACCGGAATATTTACTCTATTCAGGTAACTACCTTACAGCTCAGGCCCCACAAGGACAGTCAGTGGGGTCCTTCTACCAGGGACTAAGGGTAAGGACTTCTTGAGCATATTCGACCCTGGTGTTCCCATTTTCCTTTACCCATTGAAGTGCTCTTGGTTCTGGTTTTAATTTTCATTCCTTAGTTTAACGAATACAATACCCCTTGGCTGTAAAACACACACGAGTGACTAAGCATGGAGTGTATAGCCTTATGTATATCGAATTTATGCACCCTTATCATTGATGACATTTGGCACTTACAATGTTAACCCCCTCCCCGCTTACTTAATTTTGTAATTTCCCTCTCTCTCTCTTGCACCTTCACTTGGTTTTGGTAGGAGTCATAGTACCATACCTTATTTTGCATGATGACTCTACGTGTAAAATTTTCTAGTTGTCAGGCACAACATTGACTGTGCTTTTCTCTCCTTCTCTCCCCACACTTAGGGCGGGAAATCACGTAGGATTCCATCCTGCGATACCCTGCAGGTTGTATACCCAATTCTTTCTAACGGTTGCTATTCCCTGCAAGTTGATGAGCATTTAGGTCCTGATGAATTGCCCGAGAGGCATGAAACATGTTGACCGCACCATAGGCGAGGGTTGAACGAGGCCAAATCACCTTACTCTTTGTGTCTCGGTACCCCTCCCTTCACCACTTTTAAATGAGGCAGTGAGCCATATCATTAAAGGTTTCTTAATGGACTCTACTGACCTTTTTTAACTTTTCACTCACGCTCACTACTGCACTTTCTTTCTTTTTTGGCCCCTCACACACATGCATCTATTGGCTGAGGAATAAAAGAACTCCACCAAAGAGTAGCACTCAGTGCTACCTGACAGGCATTGCACCGCCAGCCTGCCGTTGGAGCAGGAGGCCAATGATGACACGATACAATCATCGGGTGGGATGGCAACAGTCGTCTAACCTTTGAATTGTGTGAGGCATCCTCAATTCCGTCAAGGGATTATCTTATCCCCTATTGCATGACCTACGTTTTCTAGAGAGAGAGTCATTCCCTCATTTTACTCTACTTTGTGTGGGGAACTCTGTACACGCTTTTGACATCCAGTTACAGGACACGTACATTGGACCCCAGTAAACATTGTCCTCTATTTGTTCCCCTTTGTTGTTATAAGTAAACCAAATAGCCAAACATGGAACCACTGATTAATATATCAATTTACAATAGGGAGCACTTGAAATGTGGCACTGGATAGCAGTGGCAAAGTGCACAAAGCATTTAATACCAGCAAAAACACATGAGGCAACAGCAAAAATGGAAAGGAGACTCACGCCAATGGTGCCAGGTCTAACACGTGTCCCTTCCAGCTGAAATGTGGGGAGAACTACCCTACTCCTGGGAGTTCTCATCACTAAGGCGAAAAAATCTGGACAGATCATCATCATCGGCATGTTCTGTACCAGGGCGGTGTTCCACCGTACAGTCCATACCATGTAGGGAAATAGACCACCTCAACAGCTTTGGATTCTCACCCCATATCTGCATTAACCATCTGAGGGGCCTGTGGTCTGTCTGAACCTGGAAGTGAGTCCCAAACAGGTATGATCTCAGTTTCTTCAGTGCCCAGACCACAGCAAATGTCTCACGCTCAATAGCACTCCACCTCTGTTCCCGTGGAAATAACCTCCTACTAATGAAGGCTACAGGTTGATCTAGGCTCTCCTCGTTCATCTGTGACAGAACAGCCCCCACACCATGCTCTGAAGTGTCTGCCTGAAAGATAAACTCACTTGAAAAGTTGGGTACATGGCAGCTTTCAGGGCCTCAAAAGCTTTCTTACAGGTGTCAGTCCAAATCACTTTCTTGGGCTACTTCCTGGAAGTCAGCTTGTCAAGGGTGCAACAATGTTGCCATACCCCTTGACAAACGTCCTGTAATACCCTGTGAGCCCTAAGAAGGCCCTCACCTCTGTCGGGGTTTTCGGTGGCTCCCAAGCCAGGATGGTTTCCATCTTGGGTTGTAGGGGCGCCACCTGGCCGCTCCCAACTTGGTGTCCCAAGTACACCACGGAACCCTACCCGATCTGGTGTAGTGTAGTTCCTATATTCCCAATAGGCTCTGCGCATTGGAATAATATATACTATAGATTTGATGTAGGACTAAGGTCCCACTAGGTCTCTATCGAATATATTAGACTTAATTGTGAGTGCCAGCTAGCTCAGAGGTCACTAGAAACTTTCTTGAATGAACAAGAAGGGATTAGTTTCTGACAACCGCATAAACATGACAACTTTGTTTCCCAAGAATAAGAAATATATCTCTAGAGTCGCTGAAACAATAGATAGTTATTTCACTCAGTCAATCGTGCATACTTCTTTTCACCAGAGGTGCAGAGAAATAGAGATACAGGCGTTTTCAATAAAAAGAATGTATTGAACGGTCTTCTTTCTCATACAGAGGAAATGAACTGCTACAATCGTAATCATGGTTGCAAAGTACAATGCGTACAGTACCAAGAGTATTATAAAATAATACTGTGATATGGTTTCTAAGCCATAAAATACATAGAATACATACATTAATAAATAAAGACTAAAAGTACTCAACTGGTGCTTCTAAAATACGCCTACCCCGGTGTACCTATCCTAGGTCTAGTACAAGGGAAGAAGTAAGTGAGGTGTAGCTTAGTTACAGTATTCTTTGCCAAGAATCTATCCAAGAATTCTCTAAGGGTCTAGTCAGCTCCGCACCTTGGTTTTAGAATGAAGGAGGTCTGGTATCTCTCTCTCAGGACTTGATTTCCCAACAACCCAGAAGGGTAGCTTGGAAACACTGAGGCTGGAATTTTCGGCAAGAGAAAAGACCTCGTCTCTCTCAGTGCGTCTGCTGGAGGGTCGGCTTCCTTCGGCACTTGCTTCGGCGAGCTGTGTCGTGTAGGTAGATAGTCGAACTGCTCCAAACCACTGTGTCCTTGCCTGGGCAAGTGTGGGCATATTTATACCTTGAAGGTGCCTAGTTTGACGTAAGGTTGGACATAATAACGTCATCAAAGACTCAGTTCTTTGAAAACTCCATGAGTTCTTGGATAAATCAATAATCAAGCAAGGGGAAGTCCCTGACTGCTGAAGGCGGGTTTTTCCAAGAAATCGTTGTGGATTTTTGGAGCTAGTGGAAGTAGCCATGCCGTATTTGGACTGCATAGGCTAAGTCTAAATATGGTTATGATTTCTATACCTATATAAGGATAGGGTGATTTATACCTATATATGGGCATGAATCCGGAAAATTTAATTAGGGTCCTAAATTTAAATACAACACCCACTTCACTTTATTATGTTTAACATTACTAAATTATAAGCACTTAAACATATCTAAAGCATGTGTTTACAATCCCACCCAAAATACGCAAAATGCATTTGAAAAGGTTGTACACGAAAAATGAGCATTTGTACAGTACGCATTTAAAAGCAATAGGCGTCATTCAAAACATGAATTATGATGTTGGGAAAGCTAACTGAATGAATCATGTAATGACATTCATGAAATGGCTCTAAGTTACAGAATAAAAGGTCGAGATCATTCCATAGCAGAAATATTATTCTGTTTTGGTTTTGAGGACAAGGTCAAATATTGTCTCTAGGAAGTATTTAAAGAATTCATGTTCTCTAAGAATAGTTCTACTTTAAGCAGAATACTTTTTGCCCCCCAAAAAAATTATTCAAGTGTTTGGGAAAAAGTCAAAATTAGCCGTAGAAAAAATAGAGTTCCAAAGCTTTGCAAGGATTGTTATGAAAAGTGAAGGCCAAATTTAGAGTTCATGGAACACTGTGTTGCGATTTCAAAAGTTATTCTCGTGTCAGGAGAAAACATCAAATCGTCTAGGCTGGCAAAGAAATTGTCTACCACAGTAGGTAAAAGTGCAACTACTTCATTAAGTAGATCAATTGTGCATAGATGAGAAGCATCGCCTTCAGTGTAATCCACATTTGCAATGTTCGCAGCAGATGGTACCTGTGTGCCTGTTGGTCCAGTTATCTCTCTGTCAGCTGGAATTGCTGGTGAGACCTCAATGAATGCCGTCATCAGGATTGGTAGCTGTTGGGGACAACACAATGCAAGCATTGCCGTCAGCGTCAGTCGAATTAGCAATGTTCGACGTAGATGGTACCTGTGTGCCTGTTGTTCCACGCACCTCACCATTAGCTGTAGTTGCTGGTGAGATCTCCACTAATGCCGTCATCAGGATTGGCAGCCGTTGGGGGCAACAGGATGCATGAGCCATTACCGGACCTAGCAAAGCGTCAACATCCGTTGGCAGTGCTGATGGAAGTGTAAGACAAACGTCCAACACGCATTCTTCTCCGCAAAGCAGGCATAGTAGAACAGGTAAGATGCAATCTTGCCAGATTGGTCTGAACGAGAGAAACCATGTGGTGTTCAGATCTCTTAAACGAGCCAAGCCAAGAATCTGTGTAATTCTGTTACGGTACTGCATGGCTAGGAGGGCGTCCTCCATGGTAGTCTGGGTATCGCTGGTGACTGGACTTGCCATATCGGAGCAGAAGGAACAAAAATAGAATTCCTGCTACGAGTCCCAAAAGAAGAGGCTGGCCGCCGAACACAGAGTGCACTAAATTTGGAAAAATGCCTAGGACTGCTTGAAAGGGTGCTAACAGTCCCGAAAAAACACTCTTAAATACATGTACAATACCACTCGTGTCAGACATGTTTAAGATACGACCGAACATTTCTGCAAAATGTATTGGACAATTTGTTGATAATAGGGCATGTATCTCTGCAGAAGTCCTTGCGACTTGTAGATCATACGTTTCTCTGGACGAGGTCAGTGGCACAGTTTTCTGCAAAAGAATGGCTTTCATTCTGCTTAAAGTATCTATTCATATAGAAGAGATATTCAGTGAAGGCCATACCAGCAACTCCCCGTCTGTCTTTGTTTTAGGAAACAATACTTGCATACAACAAGTGACCCTGGCTGACACACTAACGAGGCTATACCTGGCATCGTTCCACAACAGCTGTGATCACTCAACATTATGTAGCTACCATTGGATAGCTGCCTAAAAACTGGGTCTATTACTGCTGCTGGAGAACCGTGCAGGTGGCAAGAAAGGTTATTCGAAGAACCCTCGCAGGCTCCGTATAAATTGATACCTTGACATAAAAGTGTACCGCTTAGTGGGTTCTTACAATTTTTTCCACTAAGAACTACCACCTCTTCCCTACTCCAACATTTGTGTGTGTATGGTAAATTCTAGGTCGACTTAATGTACTCTTTACCCAACCTTTCATACAGGCCCGCTGGTATGTGTCTTAAGCAATACTGAAACTGGAAAATCATCACTGGTATCGTGATGGTGCCATGTAGTATCCATCCACGACAGGTTTCTCAGAAACAGTTAATACTAATCTTTCCAGTTTTTCTATGCTCAGCACCGTATAGTCTGCTCCTCTTTGTGCCAAAGAGATTTGTTTATCTGTAAGGTTAAAGACAGTAAAGAATGACATGGTGTTGATTTGACGCCATGGCACGTAGAATGAACAGAGATTTTGTAACGTCCAGCCTAGCATCCTTATAGAACGTAGTTGAGACTGGCCATGTTGTAACATTAGCAAGTCCTGTTCTATTATGTCAATGGCAGATGATACAATGCTGTCCAAGGAATAAACCTCTGGAGGACAGAGTTGTTAACCCATTGTCCACTACAGAGTGAGCTTTCTCTAAATGAATACGATCAATTTCTTGTATTCTTTCTGCAGTTTCCATTTGCATGACTTTCCATGTTTCATTGTAAGCAGAGTATATACCGGCGTATATGAAACGTTTTTTACGTGGTTTACGAGGTCCAAGTAAGAAGTCTCATAAATCAACGCCTTCTTTAGGTAAAGTTAAGTGTTGTTTCATTTCTGGAAGTGTGGATTTCTGTAGCCACTCAAGGCATAGTTTTCCTAACACTGTATGTTGTAACTATCCCTGGATGTTGTCTCTAGGAATATCTTGGATCTGGCCTAGTTACTGTGAACCCTTGTGTTTTGTTCAGGAATCTATCTTGACAGGTATTCGTGTCTGTGGGCCAGATTAACCATTTTTTCCAATCAGGATTAGTACTGTTCTGTTGTAAAATCTGTTTTACGTCTAACTCCTCATTTGCAGTGCCATTACTTTCAGGTGTGGCCTTAGGTATGGACGGTTTGTTTAAATCTTTTATCTTAGCTAAGCCAAGACAAGATGTTTGTTGAACAGTGTCATTTCAAAACATTATTTGTTCTGCCATAATGCAGGCTCTGAATAAGGCTTCTAATCCTTGCACCTGCCAATCTTTTGTGCCCCAGACAGTTTTTGCCTCAATGTTGTCTTTCCAAAAGTTAAAACCTAATGTAGACAGCTGAGCATAAAAGTTAGCAGAATACATTTGTTTAGTATTAGTCAGCATATTTTTCATTCCTGTCTTATTCACATTTTTGAAATAAAAAGTTTCTGGATTTGTGACATTAAACCCTGAGAAGTATGGAAACTTTTCATAAAATGTTTTTGAGCTACCCTTTGGCGGCGTTAGACAATGTTCCCATTGATTATAAGTAAAAACATTTCTAGGGTTTGCAGATTTGTGCAAATAATGGTGACCATAATGATTAAAACAATACATTTGTTCATAATCCGATGAACCTTCTAAGTATTCATGTTTTGTGAATTTAGCTGACATTTCTAAATCTGTCATCATATTATTAACATTCTCAAAGTCCCAATCATCAGAAAATGTGCTGGGTGAAACAAAGTCACTCAAACAAACCTTAAACTGGTGTTGAATCTTCAACAGCTCCACCGGGCCATAAATGTCATAATCAGTTGTGTCCCATGCTATACCACCAGGTATTGGAATGGCTGTGATGTTCACTGATGAAAGGTCTCTTTGTTCACAATGAGATGATTTGTGAGGTTTCAGGAGCAAGTTGATATTCTTACTCGCTGTGTCCATTGTACTGTATTTTCCATCTATCATCGTTCCCAAACTTAAAACAAGAATGAGAAAATGTACACCTAACCCAATCCAAAATTCAAACCATGGTGAAACCAGATATATTTTTTCAAGTTGATGAAAGAGTTCTGTTATTTTTTCTTTGAAAGTTTTATTTGCTGGCGTAGTTTCCAGTTGACTGGGATCCTCAGAAAATGTATCAAAGTTGATGAAATAGCCAGAGGCAGTTCTGTAAATTGTTGGGATTGCATCCGGATTTTTCGGAATCGCTGGAGCTGTTTCTTCCTTTGTCATATTAGTATAGTCAGAGGCTATATCATTGTAGACAGGTGTTTCTTGACGAACTGGTATTTGGGTCTCAAGAGGTACTAGTTCCATTGCTTTGTTGCATAGTCCTTCTTTTCTTACTGCAGGCTTATCAAAGGTGATGAGTCTTTCAGTTTGAACCTCTTGGATAGTAGCAAGAGTTGGTCGTCTGCTACATCTTGTAAATGTAAATGTAAATGTATAGGCATTTATATAGCGCACTACTTACCCGTAGGGTCCCAAGGCGCTTCGACCGCTGCGAAACCCTTCCTGGCTTCCCTGAGAGATGGTCCCTTAATGGGTATCTCCAGGGTGAGACCAGGCATCCCCGGCGGTCTGGTGGGGCCGTTAGTGAAGATGAGGCAAGCTAATGCCCAGAGTTGCCGAGTGTGATCGCTGATCAGAGTGGGCACCGAGGCGAGAGAATTATCGAGTCCGCTGACCCTGGTCCAGAAACCTGCCGCGCCGGGAATCGAACCCTGGTCCCGGGCCGTCCTCTGCTCTCGGGTCTGCCGCCTCTAACCAGTGAGCCACACTACTACACTAACCAGTGAGCCACACTACTACTACTCTTGGGAGTTCACTGGGCCTACTACTTATTATCGGCCACATGGTGTGGTTTTACCAGGTCAATTGACACAGACCTGTTCTCCTTTCTTCCAGCAAGAGGCGGCAGTAACACTGTTCTTGATCCGTGGATTGCTAGTACAGGTACTGGTCTTCTGTAAGAAGACCCAAATTCCTTCTTATCCGCGATCTTTTCTCAGACTAGATCCCCAATCTTTGGAATCCAGACAGGCCTTGCTGTGACAGGTGGTTTCTCTTCAGTGGTTGCTGGCTTTTGTGTTGTGTTGCTCAGACTTCTTCTTGTTTCATTTAAGTCCTGTAAAACAGCCAAACGGTCTTTGATATCAAAGGGTTTTGTTCCACCACTGAAGTTTGACGATCAAGATCCTGGATTAGCATTCTAGTACCAAATAGTAATTCATATGGAGTGATTCCACCCAGAGAATTTCTTGGCAGATTATTAAGACTACTTTGGACATTTATTAGATGTTTGACCAACCCGTCACCTGAACCTAATACCCTAGCTGTTATAGATTGCTTTATGTCACAGTTTTTTCTTTCCACTACCACATTTCCCTCAGGATGGAATGGACTTGAGTACCGCAATGCAAAGCCTAAGCTGGCCATGGCCTCTTTGTAAGCTCATGAGCTAAACGCAGGACCCTGGTCAGAATGCAGCGTTCCGATTGCGTATGTGCTGATAAAGACTCGCAAATCCTTTATAACAGTTTGGGCGTCAGCCGAGCGCTGAGGCCACATCCAAGTGAATCTTGTCCTAATAGTTGTGGGACCACATTCGTCCATGGTGATGTTTGCGTGTAGAAAGTCTAATCCTGTCTAACAGTGGTGTCTGTACTGGGCTGGCTACACTGTAGTCAGGTACCTGGTGGCTTTCAAAGCTATGATCTCTGTAACGGGTATGACAGTTAATTCCAAATTTGTAAACTTCGACGCTCATTCCTGGCCACGAGTACATCTCTTCTAATTCCTTTAGAGATTTTAAGATCCCTTGATGTGTCAGACCCTCTCCCATATGTGCTTCGTGAACCAAAGCACCTGTCTAGTTCCTGTTTGGAATTACTCTATCTCCCACTCCAGGGATTCGAGCAAAAGGAACGGAGTTTGCATCAATTATGTATGTATATCCGAGTGGAAAATTTAGAGGTAACGCTGCATAGCTGCCTTTCATTGAGGCATTTACTGCTAGCATTGTTTCACAGTCTATTTTTGTTTTTGAACGAGTGATTGCAGCTACGGAAGCCGTTTCCACAGCTGCCTTCGTGGCTTCATCAGCCAATGAATTCCCTCCAACGTGAATGCCATCACACTGATGACTCAGTCTATGATTCACGTCAGTCTTTTGTAGTTTTTTTTGTAATAGAACTACTTGTTCCCAAAGCAATTTATGCTTAATTGTGCTACCTTTTGCGTCTTTGAAACGGTTTTGAACCCAGTTCTGCAGATATTCATTGTAAGACTGGACGCAGTAATACGAATCGCACACTATGAGTGTGGGGAATTCGCGATCTGTATTTTCAAGCGCCATCTTGAAAGCCTGTAGTTCAGCTCGCTGAGCTGTACAGTCTCCGAGTGATTGAGTTTTAGTGACCATAGGTCTAAATTTACCTTCGCGCCACCGACCTTTAACAATACCGCATGCAGCACTATAGGCTTGTTTATCCCCCAATTGCGGGCTGTGCTGATCCGTCTGTATAAATTATACATCCGTAATGTTCTAGAGGCAGAATCTTGGTTGGCAGAGGACATTCGTGTTCGTATTGTAGAAATTCTTGTGTTTTCAAGTATTTTCAAAAACGTATTCAACGTCTGTTGCAGCAAGAGAATTAACCCATTGTATCCATCTCGAATGTAAAGCCTTAGCATTTGGAATGCTCGCTTTTGTTACTGCCTCTAAGGCAGGTACAGGTGTAACGATCATTATGCGTTTACCCTGCGCGAGAGCTCTCTCTTTTGCTACTGCAGTTTGAACCGCTGTCAGAAATCTTTTCAGTGGAAGTAAATTTCATTTCAGCCTGTGTGTACAAGTGTGATTTGTAAGCTATTGGTACCTATTCACCTTCATTAAAGGTTAGGTATGTGAATCCGCATCTCCCTGGGATGATTCGGATTACAAGATTGCGCACGTTGTTGGGTGCCTGTAACTGTGTTTTTGCTAACATGTCAATTTGCACTGAACGAAAACTTTCTGTGTGTTTTTAAGTCCAATTAGTTGATTTGAAATCAAGATTTATTAGTTCGTAGAGAGGTTTAACCCTTTCTGCGTAATTTAGAACATAATTACTCCCAAAATTCAGGAAACCTAGAATTGACTGTAAGTTTTTCAGTTCAGCATTTTTGTAGGTTGGAGCAGTGCACATTTCTGTAGAAAGTTGGCTGCCAGGCTTTTGCCTTCACTTGATTATTCGTAGCCTAAGAATAGGATTTGAGGTGGGCAATTTGTGATTTCTTGAAATTGAATTTATACCCTTCAGAAGCAAACCCAAGTATTATGGTGTTCACTCTTTTCAAGTGCACGTCCAAATCTTCGTCTGTAAGATAGATGTCATCGACATAAGATAATGCCTCATCATGATACGTTTGTAGTAACTCTATTAACCTGGCTGAAAATAAACTTGGACTATTCTTGAATGCCTGGGGAAGACTGCAAAATTGTTGTTGTGTCCCCATTATTGAGAAAGCAGTCAAGTACCTACTTTCTAGTGCAATGTTTCGACAGAAGAAACCGTTAGAAATATCTAATGTGGTTTTATATTTTTTCTGCACAATGTTATTCATTAGTGCTGCACTGTGTGCACTTTGTACAGCAAAAGTTTTGCAACAAGAGTTTTAGTGTCTGTAGTACAAAATTAGATGATATGTATTGTCTGGTTTGGAGACCGGAAAGAAAGGATTGTTCATGGATGAGGTGCATGTTTCAATCACCCCTTGGTATTCAAGTTGATCTAAGGTCTCACTGACCTGTTTTTTAGCTTCTTGCTTAACTGGATACTGCCTTTGTGCAGTAGGTTGATTTATTAACTGGATTTTATGATGAGGAGAGTCCTCAGCCCATCCTACGTGATTTTTGTATAATGCTGGAGCCTGGGCTACTGCCCATTTTCTGGCATATGTGTATTTTTTATGAATTGGAATGTGATTTGAGAAGGCTGGCATAATTATCTCTTCGCCATGTGGGCACTCCCTGAAAAGTTCAGGTGGCCAGTCTTGTTCAGCTAGAAGAATGTCATAACCCTTAGATAGCTTCTCCAAAAAGAGTGCTTTTATTTTTCTAGTTATGTCCCCCTCCATCCGGAGTGTTACTTCATATAACGTATGGGGTACACTAACCCTGGTGTCGGCAGTTTCAACTTGAATGCATTCATTCAAGTCCACTGTCTCCAGATGATCATTCAGGATCTTGCAAGCTATGGTGACCTCTGGTGCGCTTTCTAGCATTGTCTGGGCCCACTCCCCGTTTTTGAGTTGTGTCCTCAAGATCCTCTGCATGTCTGATCTTTAGATTTGGTGAATTGGGTCTTCTTATTTTTGGGAACGTGCTGTTCGTCTTTGGACTTCACGCGTTCTTCTTTTTGTTCTGATCGTCCTCTTCATTCAGATTTCTGCGAGGAAGTCTGAAAGGTACGAGAGGAACGTGTATCAGTATCTTAATTTCTATCAGGTTTTCTCAAATTATCCCTATTTCTGAGGTTATACCTCTTTTCAGAGGGCTCCTGTTGAGGAGACCTTCCTCTGGACTAAGAACGCTTCTCTTTAGGAAGTGTCTGTTTAGCGTTTTCCCACTTCTTTTTAGGAGTAGTTAGAGATATTTTTAATAAAACCCTTTTCAGGATTTTCAGTTAGTTGGGGCTTTACTGGTTTCCCACCCAAACTATCTCTACCTAGTTCTTCATAGGATTTTTCAATTATTCTTGCAAGTTCATATGGTTGCTCTGTTATATCAGTTACTTTTAGTTTTTGGCGGATTGCCACAGATGCTGCTTCACCTTCGATGTTAGCTAATAGTATAGCCGAGACCTGTTTGAAATCTTTTAGTAACTTCATACCAAGATTTAAAGCAGGTTCTGGTCCGTATTCATTTTGAATCTGTCTTAGGACGTCTGGTATTACCGCCATAAACGGAACACCATGTGTTTTTGTGTAGATTGAAGCAAAGACTGTACCCCAAGTGTCGCCGTAAACAGATTGTTAGAATTCTGTGTTTCTCATGAGGTGTACTTTTGGGAAATACTGCCTCTATTTGAGTCATTTTTTGTGCTAACCAGAACGGAATTTGTTCCCTTTTTGCGGGCAATTTACCAATGACTGATTGTATAGTCTGTGGTGTCATTTTGTTTGTGTTCCCCTGGTGAGGGGTGTGCTGTGGAATCCTTACAGCAGGTTGGACTGTTAAAGTCTGCATTACATATTGAACCAGCTAACTATGTAATTTAATTAGCTGTTTTAGCTGAGCTAACAGTTCTGGACCTGTCATTTGTTAAATGTCAGGATGTGGTGTATAGCTGGCTAGTACCGGCCATGTTGCTCCTGGTCTACCTAGTGGACCGAGCCTGGTAATGTGATTTTGATGTTGTAGGGTGCCTTTAAACCAGAACTGATGCTTTTGGTAAGTTAGTGGAATTTCAAAGACCTCGCAGGGAACGTATTCCGCTGGATGTTCCTCTATCTTATAGAAGTGGAACACATTTGTTGTTGTATTTGCTTGTGGAAAGATGATCCATGAATAGAATACCTCTGTCTGCCGATATTCATGTGCCTCTATAACAAATATTACTTTACCACCTCTCAATGATACTCCACTTTCTATAAGTCTTATAGCTATATTTTTCCTTAAGTTTTCCGGGATGATTATAGCATCATCGTCGTCTTCATTAAACCCTGTAACGTCTAAACCCGGTTGGTTTGCATTTACTGCAGCTCCACCAGTTGCGTTGCTGTCTCCGTTAACCGACATTGTTTAACGAAAGTTTGCAGGGTAAGTTTCAAGAAAACAAAGATTAGGTGCACAATATTTTGGAACACTGTATCTTTCATTGTTGAACAAACCAAAAACTAATACATAGGATTTTGTTCCTACTCAGTTATAGCGGATATTATATCCTTTAACCCACTCCAGACGTCTATTGAAGTGTTTTTATGGGGAAAAGTGGTCTGTGTGAAAAGCACAACTGAGTTACTCTAGTATCTAGCATTAAATTATCGCCTTACCAAGCGTTGGGAGCCATGTAGTGTAGTTCCTATATTTTCAATAGGCTCTGCGCATGCAAATAATATATACTAAAGATTTGACGTAGGACTGAGGTCTACTAGGTCTCTATCGAATATATTAGACTTAATTATGAGAGCCAGCTAGCTCAGAGGTCACTAGAAACTTTCTCAAATGAACAAGAAGGTATTAGTTTCTGACAACCGCATAAACATGACAACTTTGTTTCCCAAGAATAAGAAATATATCTCTAGAATCGCGGAAACAATAGATAGTTATTTCACTCAGTCAATCGTGCATGCTTCGTTTCACCAGAGGTGCAGAGAAATAGAGAGACAGGCGTTTCCAATAAAAAATATTTATTGAACAGTCTTCTTTCCCATGCAGAGGAAATGAACTGCTACAATTGTAATACTGGTTGCAAAGTACAATGCGTGCAGTACGAAGAGTATTACAAAATAATACTGTAATAGCATGATATGGTTTCTAAGCCATAAAATACATAGAATACATACATTATTAAATAAAGACTAAAAGTACTCAACTCGTGCTTCTAAAATACGCCTACTCCGTTGTACCTAACCTAGGTCTAGTACAAGGGAAGAAGTCTCTCTCAGTTCATCTGCTGGATGGTCGGCTTCCTTCGGCACTTGCTTCGGCGAGCTGTGCCGTGTAGTCGAACTGCTCCAAACCACCGTGTCCTTGCCTGGGCAAGTGTGGGCATATTTATACCTTGAAGGTGCCTAGTTTGACGTAAGGTTGGGCATAATAACGTCATCAAAGACTCAGTTCTATGAAAACTCCATGAGTTCTTGGATCCATCAATATTCAAGCAAGGGGAAGTCCCTGTCTGCTGAAGGCGGGTTTTTCCAAGAAATCATTGTGGATTTTCGGAACTAGTTGAAGTAGCCATGCCGTATTTGGACTGCATAGGCTAAGTCTAAATATGGTTATGATTTCTATGCCTATATAAGGATAGGGTGATTTATACCTGTTAGACCTGGCACCTTGGCGTGAGTCTCCCTTCCACTTTTTTTGCTGATGCGCCTCCAATGTTTTGCTGGTTTTCCGATACTCAGGGCACTGCGCCACGGCTGATCCGTGCCGCAGTGCAAGTGCTCCCTACTGTAAAAACTGTACATACGATTGGTATCCATGATTGGTGCATTGGATTTACTGTCAGTCCCTAGTAAAGCGCACTAGAGAGTGCCGGGGCTTGTAGATGCCAATACTGCTGGTGGGCCTGCAGCGCGGGTTGCGCCACCCACCGAAGCAGCCGTAAAGTTGTGTCTGGGAACTGCGACCGCAGAACCCGCGTGCGGTCTCGTACTGTCACGCTAGCTGGGCAAGTGCACCCACTTGCCAGCCTCGACCCTTCCCTTGACTACATATTAGTCACCCCTATGGTAGGCCTGCGGGCAGGGTGCGTTGTAGGTATAAGGTAGGACAAGCCCTGATGTGCGTGGCATGTCCTAGTAGTGACTTACAACCGAGACCGTATTTCACTATTGAAGGCTACCTGCTCCATTAGGCCAGACTGAGCTGCTGGAATTATTACACCCTATAATTCCCGCAGGCTCAAGGAGCACGGTAGCGAGTCATGTTTAGTATGCCTGAACTCAGGATGATAAAATATTTCTGGTAGTCAAGTTTATTTTAGTGTCCTGGGTTTGCAAATGCTCCTTTTAGAAAGTTAGCATTTGCTTGCTTAACCATTTCAGCCCGCCTCTGCTGGTATGTGTATCTGACTGTCTGGGATGTGTGAGTGACAGGGCTGGAGGGATGACAGGTGGTGAATGCGCAGATTACACCTTAGTGGGAGGTAGGAGTGCCTCTTGACTCGAACTGTAGCTGTGCTCGGCCACCACAATGCTGGCTCCACCCTCCTGGGGAGCGGCGGATGACTCTGCCGGCACCTGGCCCAGGAAGGGCGAAGCCCCCATCAACAAGGTACTCTGGCCGCCCCTGTCCGCACAATGCTGGCTCCACCCCATGTGGGGCGTCTGATGCGCCTGCCCCTCACACTGAAAGCAGAAGCCGGAATACACCCGCCGGGGTACTCGAGGACTGAGAGTGGCTATGCAAAGGCCCCCCTGGCCTGCGAGAACAAAAGAATTGGCCTATAAAAGAAGGAGCCCTGCTCCTTGAAAACTAGATCCGGTTTGGGCCACAGAAGGACTCTGCCCGACGAGAAGGACCGTGAGAGACAAGGAAGGGTGCTGACTCTTGCCTGTGTCTGGTGCCTTGCTGCCGAAGGAGAGGAAGGAGAAAAGACTACGAGAAGACTTTTGCTTTGCTTTGTGCCAAACTCTGCTAAAGAGATCTCCAAGGGCTTGCAACTGAACTTGCCCCCTGACCAGCGTCCCAGGACCAGTGGACGCTACCCCCTTGGAAGAAAGCGACTGCGGGTGCTGACCATCGCCGCAGTACCGACGGAGGAATCTCCTCCAAGGCAACGACATCCACCTGACCACCGTGACCGGGGCCCAAAGCAACAGCGGGAACAAAGTAAGGACCAGCCGCCGCTGGCCCGAACACCGTGACCGCAACTGCACCGGGAGCCCGAGAGCAAAGCGAAGGAGGACCCGTCCGGTCCGAGCTCTCGAGGTGACTGCATAACGAGCAGCCACTCACCTGCAAAGACGGACAGTTGCCCTGTGAGAATCCGCAAGGTCGGTAGCCTGCCCGACAGCCCAGCTGTGAGCCCACAGCTGCACCGGCATTTGGCTGGGTACGTCCTGCACTTGGGGACCGTACTGCCACTTGCCACCACCGCACAGCCGCCGCCTCCAGGGTCGGAGCGGCGACGAGGAGAGGACCCTGCCGCCACAGAACACCGCTGCCCCGGATGACCAGTGACCTGCTCGGCTGAAGAGCCGCAACGATCAGCGACCCCGGGAAGGCAACGCGACGTGGGACAGATCCCCTGGAAGCCGCCGGTTCCACAAGAACTTTGGTTAACCCCGGCCTACGGGCCCAAAGAGAACTGCTATAAGAACTGTGGTAACCTGAACTGAGTAATTTGCAACCGTTATCATAAAGTACGTTGACTGTATTCACAAGCCTGCTTAAAATCTATATAAAGATATATATTTTTACAGAATACAGTCTGGTCTCGTTGTGTGGTGGGTTGGTTGTAAAGGTGTACTATTGCAAGTGTTTAACCTATATGCCCCAAAGATTAGCCTGCGACTGCTTAAGCCACACTACCTAGAGGGTAAGCAGAGGTTGTCTGGAAGGTAACCCTCAGCCCTGACGAGGAAGAGGAGAGTCCCTGCTTGTCGCTAGTGTTGCGCTGCGCCAACTAGAGACTCCCCCTTCCTACATTGGACGCAGCGGTGAGGATTTTCGAATTTACACTTGCGATATCTATACCTGAGCTTCTGACCACTACACAAGGATTACGGTCCAGTTACGTAGCCACAGACTTTGCTTTTGAATTTTGCCGAAAGAAAGATTCCGAGTGCAGAAACCATGCCGGGCACAAAGAGCCTGGATGGAGCAGAGTCCACGACCTCCGAAGTGTTGGAGGTGGAGTGGGACCCCGCCAAAGTGGATAAATATTCCAAGGACGAACTGAAGTTCTTTTGCAAGAAACTCAAGGTCCTGCACGCTGGCTGCAAAAACAAGACACAGCTCTCCAAGGCCCTGAAAGCCTGGATAGAGTCCCGAAAGACCCCGGAGGATCAAGACGCCCTCGCCGAGCAGAATGCAACGGAGGAGCAGAATGCACTTGGGGATCTGATCGACCTCGAGAGGCAAGACAGCGAGCACAGCTTTGGTAAAGGCCTGTCGCCAGAGGAGCTGGCGGACAGGAAGGAAACGAGGAATCACGAAAGAAAGTTGGCAGAATTGAAAATCCAACTGGAGCTTGAAACGAAAAGAATGGCGCTGGAAGAGCGAAAGCACCAAATGGATTATGAAGTAAAAATGAGGGAGATAAGTCTAAAGGAGAGAGACTTGGATCGTCCTCCCTCTGGTGGCAGCGCATCGCCAGTGCAGGTAGAGTCAAGAGTGCACATCCCGAAGGACGTAGTTAAGGAGTTCTTTAAGGGGGATGACATAGGACAGTGGTTTAGGGCATACGAAGTAGCCATGTCCTCCCACCGGGTCCCTGACAAGGATTGGGGAGCGGGGTTGTGGGGAAGGTTCCTTAGCGAAGGGAGAGATACCTTGCTAGATTTGCCCGTTGAAAATCAGAGATCCTATGCCCACATGAAAGAAGCTTTAATGAACAGGTACGGGCTTACCCCTGAAATTTATAGACAGAAGTTTAGGGGATGTACTAAGCGGCCTGGGAATACGTATGTGGAGTATGTGACTTACTTTTGCAGAGCACTGGTTGGTTGGGTGAAAGGTAACAAAGTTAATGATTTTCAAGGTCTCTTTGATTTAATTGCATGGGAGCACTTGTCTGATCACTGTTTTCCTGAGTTACGCCAACACCTGATCGATAGCAAGCTGTCCAACCCGAGGAAGCTTGCTGAGGAGGCGGACCGCTGGCTCAGCACCAGGGTCCACAAGGGTCCCGTGGGAGACTCCGCCAAGAGTGGGCAGGGTCCCCAGCAGAAGAGTGGGGGGGACAAGGGGGGAAAACAGAAAGGGTTCCAAAAAGGCCCCCAAAGTAGTTCCCAAGGGAGCCCGCAGCAGGGTTCTCAGCCTCCCCCACCTCCGAAGCAGAATGGGGCCCCGACAGGTAAACCTGTTCCAAAGGGGCCCTTCAATTGTTTCAAATGTGGCGAGCCTGGGCACATATCCAGTGACCCCAAGTGTCGCCTGTTTGGAAAACCCGCACCCACTGGTGCTCCGCCCCGACAAGTGACTAGCGTTCACCTGGGAGAAGAAATGATGGTCCCGGGGGGTGGAGATCCCGTTCACATGACCCTGGTCTCGCTAGGAGACAGCGAGATGATCCCTACGAACTACCTGCCCTCTAACACTAAGAAATATGGGCAGGTGGTGATCATCAATGGTAAGGAAGCTGAGGCTCTTAGAGACACAGGAGCCAGTGTGACTGCAGTGAGGCAGCACCTGGTGTCTCAAGAGCAGGTTGTACCCCATGCCTACTGTAGCGTTATCAACGCTGATAATTCAGAGAGTCAGTGTCCGATGGCTCAAGTTCCCTTCGAGTGGGGGGGGGGTCTCTGGTACTCTGCAGGTCTGTGTGAGAAAAACCATGCCTGTTGACTGTTTGCTAGGGAACGACTTGGAGCACTCCCCTTGGGAAAAGGTGGAGAAGACGACTCACCTGCGGATGGTGGGTCTGCCTGACTGGGCGTGCGTAACCACCCGGTCAATGGCAGCCAGTAGGGGTGATCAAGAGGTCCTGGGGCCTGAAGGAGAGGCCCAGGAACCGGCCTTAGGGAGAAGGCGCAGGGGGCGCGGGAAACCGGCTCCTGAAGTTCCCACGGTCCAGGAGGAAGCAGACCTTGAGGGGGATGCCCTGGAGCCTACAGGGGAACAGATCGCCGAACTGGGGGACCTGCCTGAGCTGACCCATTGGCAGCAAGAAGGAGGACCCTCCAGGGAGGAATTCTGCAAGGAGCAGAAAGAATGCCCTTCTCTCGTGGGTATGCGGCAGCAGGCTGCAGACCAGGCCAATGGTGTTCAGGCCAAAACACATTACGTGTACTGGGAGAACGACCTCCTGTATTCGTAGCCTAAGGCTGCTGAACCTGGGTCAGCCCGTGTGCTGGTGGTACCCCAGAAGTTCAGAGCCTTCCTACTGGGTCTGGCTCATGATGTGCCTTTAGCAGGACATTTGGGGATGGACAAGACCTATGACAGGCTTGTCACCCACTTTTACTGGCCCCAAATGCATAAGAGTTCAGATGCTTATTGCAGAACCTGTCCGACTTGCCAGGCAAGTGGGAAGACAGGAGGGAAGAACAAGGCTCCCCTCCAACCTTTCCCTGTGGTCGGTACGCCATTCCAGCGAGTGGGTATTGACATCGTTGGGCCTCTGGACCCCAAGACAGCCATGGGCAACAGGTTCATCCTGGTCTTGGTGGACCATGCCACCCGGTACCCTGAAGCCATCCCTCTGAGGACAGTGACGGCTCCCGTGGTGGGGCGTGCACTGATGGGAATTTTCTCTCGAGTAGGATTCCCTCTAGAGGTGGTGAGCGACAGGGGGACCAATTTCATATCGAAGTATATGAAGTCCCTTTGGCAGGAGTGTGGCGTAACGTATAAGTTCACCACGCCCTACCATCCCCAAGGTAACGGGTTGGTTGAAAGATTCAACCGAACCCTCAAAGGCATGATCATGGGCCTGGAAGGTCCGATGAGGCGTAAGTGGGACGTCCTCTTACCATGCCTGCTCTTTGCATATCGCGAGGTGCCACAGAAGTCCCTAGGGTTCAGCCCCTTTGAACTACTGTACGGTCACCCCGTGAGAGGACCGCTGAGTTTGGTAAAGGAAGGCTGGGAGCAATCTCCCAGGAAACCTCCCCAGAATGTATATAGCTACATGCTGGCCTTCAGAAACCAGACCAGACGCTTCAGACAACTTGCCGAGGCAAATCTGGAAGCGAGCCAGGAGGAAATGAAGCGGTGGTACGATCAGAATGCCACTCTGGTTGAGCTTCAGCCTGGACAAGAGGTGTATGTCCTGGCCCCAGTGGAGCCCTGTGCCCTTCAGGATAAGTGGACTGGACCATTTTAGGTCGTGGAGCGCAAGAGCCCCGTGACATACTTGGTGGACATGAAGACGCCCAGGAACCCTTTGCGGGTCCTGCATGTCAACCGCCTCAAGCCCCACTTGCGAAGGTCCGAAGTGGGCATGTTGTTGGCAACCGATGACGGAATGGAGGAGGAGTCGGAGCCTCTTCCGGACCTCTTGGTGGCCTGTGAGAAAGATGGGTCAGTGGATGGAGTTAACCTCTCACCCACCCTGACCGCCGAACAACAGGAGGACTGCCGCCAGTTGCTGGGGCAGTTTCCAGACCTGTTCTCCCTGGTTCCGAGTGTCACAGATTGGTGCGTCCATGATGTGGACACTGGAGACAGCTTACCTATGAAGCATAAGGCTTACAGGGTGACTGACAGGGTCCGGGCCTGCATCAAGGAGGAGGTCTCCAAGATGCTTGCCCTCGGGGTGGTTGAGTCTTCCAGCAGTCCTTGGTCCAGCCCCGTGGTCTTGGTTCCGAAGGCTGCTGCGCCGGGAGCCACACCCGAACTCCGGTTCTGTGTGGACTACAGAGGACTCAATTCAGTCACAAAGACTGACGCGCACCCCATCCCCAGAGCTGACGAGCTCATTGATCGGCTAGGGGCTGCCCGGTTCCTCAGCACGTTTGATCTAACGTCTGGGTACTGGCAGATCGCCTTGACCGATGGGGCAAAGGAGAGGTCGGCATTCTCTACACCAGATGGGCATTTCCAGTTCCGGGTTATGCCATTTGGAATGAAGAATGCCCCTGCCACCTTTCAGAGATTGGTCAACCAGGTGTTGGCTGGACTGGACGAGTTCAGTGCCGCCTACCTGGATGACATCGCAGTGTTCAGCGGTACCTGGCCCGAACACCTGCGACACCTCTGGGAAGTGTTGATGGCCCTGCGCAGAGCAGGCCTCACAATCAAGGCAAGCAAGTGCCAGATTGGGCAGGGTTCCGTGGTGTACTTGGGACACCAAGTTGGGAGTGGCAAGGTAGCCCCCTTGCAGCCCAAAATCGAGACCATCCTGGCTTGGGAACCCCCCAAGACCCAGACTGCAGTGAGAGCCTTCCTGGGGCTCACTGGGTATTACAGGAGGTTTGTCAAGGGCTATGGCACGATCGTGACCCCCTTGACAGAGCTGACTTCGAAGAAGCAGCCCAGGAATGTGATGTGGACTGACACCTGTCAGAAGGCTTTTGACACCCTGAAGACTGCCATGTGCACGGCGCCCGTGCTCCTGGCCCCTGATTTCTCCAAGGAGTTCATTGTGCAAACAGACGCTTCAGAGCATGGTGTAGGGGCTGTTCTTTCACAGATGACTGAGGAGGGCTTTGACCAACCCGTAGCCTTCATAAGTAGGAGGTTACTTACACGGGAAAGTAGGTGGAGTGCAATAGAGCGTGAAGCATTTGCTGTGGTCTGGGCACTGAAGAAGCTAAGACCCTACTTGTTTGGGTCTCACTTCCGAGTTCAGACGGACCACAGGCCCCTCAGATGGTTGATGCAAATGAGGGGTGAGAACCCGAAACTGTTGAGGTGGTCCATTTCTCTACAGAGTATGGACTTTACGGTGGAACACCGCCCTGGCACCGATCACGCCAACGCTGACGGTCTGTCCAGATTTTTCCGCCTTAGTGATGTGGAACTCCCTGGGGAAGGGTAGTTCCCCCCACATTTCAGCTGGAGGGGACACATGTTAGACCTGGCACCTTGGCGTGAGTCTCCCTTCCACTTTTTTTGCTGATGCGCCTCCAATGTTTTGCTGGTTTTCCGATACTCAGGGCACTGCGCCACGGCTGATCCGTGCCGCAGTGCAAGTGCTCCCTACTGTAAAAACTGTACATACGATTGGTATCCATGATTGGTGCATTGGATTTACTGTCACCCACCGAAGCAGCCGTAAAGTTGTGTCTGGGAACTGCGACCGCAGAACCCGCGTGCGGTCTCGTACTGTCACGCTAGCTGGGCAAGTGCACCCACTTGCCAGCCTCGACCCTTCCCTTGACTACATATTAGTCACCCCTATGGTAGGCCTGCGGGCAGGGTGCGTTGTAGGTATAAGGTAGGACAAGCCCTGATGTGCGTGGCATGTCCTAGTAGTGACTTACAACCGAGACCGTATTTCACTATTGAAGGCTACCTGCTCCATTAGGCCAGACTGAGCTGCTGGAATTATTACACCCTATAATTCCCGCAGGCTCAAGGAGCACGGTAGCGAGTCATGTTTAGTATGCCTGAACTCAGGATGATAAAATATTTCTGGTAGTCAAGTTTATTTTAGTGTCCTGGGTTTGCAAATGCTCCTTTTAGAAAGTTAGCATTTGCTTGCTTAACCATTTCAGCCCGCCTCTGCTGGTATGTGTATCTGACTGTCTGGGATGTGTGAGTGACAGGGCTGGAGGGATGACAGGTGGTGAATGCGCAGATTACACCTTAGTGGGAGGTAGGAGTGCCTCTTGACTCGAACTGTAGCTGTGCTCGGCCACCACAATGCTGGCTCCACCCTCCTGGGGAGCGGCGGATGACTCTGCCGGCACCTGGCCCAGGAAGGGCGAAGCCCCCATCAACAAGGTACTCTGGCCGCCCCTGTCCGCACAATGCTGGCTCCACCCCATGTGGGGCGTCTGATGCGCCTGCCCCTCACACTGAAAGCAGAAGCCGGAATACACCCGCCGGGGTACTCGAGGACTGAGAGTGGCTATGCAAAGGCCCCCCTGGCCTGCGAGAACAAAAGAATTGGCCTATAAAAGAAGGAGCCCTGCTCCTTGAAAACTAGATCCGGTTTGGGCCACAGAAGGACTCTGCCCGACGAGAAGGACCGTGAGAGACAAGGAAGGGTGCTGACTCTTGCCTGTGTCTGGTGCCTTGCTGCCGAAGGAGAGGAAGGAGAAAAGACTACGAGAAGACTTTTGCTTTGCTTTGTGCCAAACTCTGCTAAAGAGATCTCCAAGGGCTTGCAACTGAACTTGCCCCCTGACCAGCGTCCCAGGACCAGTGGACGCTACCCCCTTGGAAGAAAGCGACTGCGGGTGCTGACCATTGCCGCAGTACCGACGGAGGAATCTCCTCCAAGGCAACGACATCCACCTGACCACCGTGACCGGGGCCCAAAGCAACAGCGGGAACAAAGTAAGGACCAGCCGCCGCTGGCCCGAACACCGTGACCGCAACTGCACCGGGAGCCCGAGAGCAAAGCGAAGGAGGACCCGTCCGGTCCGAGCTCTCGAGGTGACTGCATAACGAGCAGCCACTCACCTGCAAAGACGGACAGTTGCCCTGTGAGAATCCGCAAGGTCGGTAGCCTGCCCGACAGCCCAGCTGTGAGCCCACAGCTGCACCGGCATTTGGCTGGGTACGTCCTGCACTTGGGGACCGTACTGCCAGTTGCCACCACCGCACAGCCGCCACCTCCAGGGTCGGAGCGGACGACGAGGAGAGGACCCTGCCGCCACAGAACACCGCTGCCCCGGATGACCAGTGACCTGCTCGGCTGAAGAGCCGCAACGATCAGCGACCCCGGGAAGGCAACGCGACGTGGGACAGATCCCCTGGAAGCCGCCGGTTCCACAAGAACTTTGGTTAACCCCGGCCTACGGGCCCAAAGAGAACTGCTATAAGAACTGTGGTAACCTGAACTGAGTAATTTGCAACCGTTATCATAAAGTACGTTGACTGTATTCACAAGCCTGCTTAAAATCTATATAAAGATATATATTTTTACAGAATACAGTCTGGTCTCGTTGTGTGGTGGGTTGGTTGTAAAGGTGTACTATCGCAAGTGTTTAACCTATATGCCCCAAAGATTAGCCTGCGACTGCTTAAGCCACACTACCTAGAGGGTAAGCAGAGGTTGTCTGGAAGGTAACCCTCAGCCCTGACGAGGAAGAGGAGAGTCCCTGCTTGTCGCTAGTGTTGCGCTGCGCCAAATAGAGACTCCCCCTTCCTACAATACCTATATATGGGCATGAATCAGGAAAATTACACTAGGGTCCTGAATTCATATACAACACTGGCATTTACTTGCCTTTATTGTGAGGCCTGCCTTCCGCAGCGCCAACAACACTTCCCAGCGTTGGCACAGATGTTCCTCCCAACCAGCACTGAACACTGCGATGTCATCTAGGTAGGCGGCACTGAACTCATCCAGTCTAACCAACACCTGGTTGACCGACCTCTCAAAGGTGGCCGGGGCATTCTTCATACCGAAGGGCATAACACCGAACTTGAAATGACCATCTGGTGTGGAGAATGCTTACCTCTCCTTTGTCCCGTCAGTCAAGGTGATCTGCCAGTACCCAGACGTTAAATCAATTGTGCAGCGGCTAGCCGATCTATGGGCTCATCAGCTATGGGGATGGGGTGCATGCCTGTCTTCGTGACTGAATTGAGCCCTCTGTAGTCCACACAGAACCAGAGTTCGGGTGTGGCACCCGGCGCTGCAGCCTTCGGGACCAAGGCCACTGGGCTGGCCCAAGGACTACTGGAGGACTCAATCACCCCTAGCGCAAGCATTGTTGAGACCTCCTCTTTGATGCAAGCCCTTACCCTGTCAGTTACTCTGTAAGACTTATGCTTCACAGGTAAGCTGTCTCCTGTGTCCACATCATGGACGCACTAATCTATGACACCAGGAACCAGGGAGAACAGGTCAGAAAACTGTCCCAGCAACTGGCGGCAGTCATTCTGTTGCTTATGGGTCAGGGTGGAAGAGAGGTTAACACCATCCACTGACACCATCTTGCTCTGAGGCTGACAGGAGGTCAGGCAGAGGCTCAGTCTCCGACTCTATCCCAGCATCTGTTTCCAGGAGCATGCCCACTTCAGACCTCTCTAAGTGGGGCTTAAGGCGGTTGACATATGGGACCCTCAAGGGGTTCCTAGGAGACCGCAAATCCACCAAGTAGGTAACTGGACAATTGTGCTCCGCAACCTCAAAAGGTCCTGTCCACTTATCCTGAGGCGCAAGGCTCCACTGGCGCCATGACCCACACTTTCTGAACAGGTTGAAGCTCTACCAGAGTGTCATTCTGGTCATACCATCGCTTCATCTCCTCCTGGCTGGCTTCCAGACTCACCTCAGCGAGTTGCCTGAAACGCCTAGTCTGGTTCCTGAAGGCCAGCATGTAGCTATATACATCCTGGGGAGGTTTCCTGGGAGATTGCTCCCAGCCTTCTTTGAGCAGACTTAGAGGTTCTCTGACCGGGTATCCATAGAGAAGCTCAAATGGACTGAACCCTAGAGATTTCTGTGGCATCTCCTGGTATGCAAAGAGTAGGCACGGTAAGAGGACATTCCAATTACGCCTCATAGGTTCCTCAAGACCCATTATCATGCACTTTAGGGTCCGGTTGAACCTTTCAGCCAACCCGTTTCCTAGGGGTGGTAAGGAGTGGTGAACTTGTAAGTCACACCGCACTCCTGCCCCCGGGACTTCATATACTTGGAAATGAAGTTGGTGCCCCAGTCAGACACTACCTCGCGAGGGAATCCCACTCGGGAGAAAATTCCCATCAGTGCTTGTCCCACCACGGGGGCCGTCACTGTCCTCAGAGGTATGACTTCCGGGTACCGGGTGGCATGGTCCACCAAGACCAGGATGAACCTGTTGCCCATGGCTGACTTGGGGCCCAGAGATCCCACAATGTCAATCCCCACCCACTCAAAGGGGGTGCTGACCACAGGGAATGGCTGGAGAGGAGCTGTGTGCTTCCTCCCACTCCTTCCACTTGTCTGGCAAGTCTGACAGGTCCTGCAACGAGTGTCTGAACTCTTGAGTATTTGGAGCAAAGGAAAGTGGGACAATCCTCTCAAAGGTCTTGTTCTGCCCCAAATGTCCTGCTAATGGCACATCATGAGCCAGCCCCAGTAGGAAGGCTCTGAACTTCTGGGGTACCACCAGCACACAGGCTGACCCAGGTTCAGCAACCTTAGGCTCACTATACAGGAGACCAATCTTCCAGTAAATCAAGTGTGATCCTTACTATCACCTGCTGCCTGGCTTGCAGCCTGTTGCCACAAGCCCTCAAGAGAAGGGCATTCCTTCTGCTCCCTGCAGAATTCTTCCCTGGAGGGGCCTCCTTCTTGCTGGCAATGGGTCAGCTCAGGCAGGTCCCCCAGTTCAGCTACTTGCTCCCCGGTAAGCTCCAGGGCATCCCCCTCAGGGTCTACCTCCTCCTGGGCCGTGGGAACTTCGGGGTCCGGTTTCCAGTACCCCCCTCTCTAAGGCAGGTTCCTGGGCCCCCCTCTCAGGCTCCAGGTCCTCTTGAGAAACCCTACTGGCTGACATTGACCGGGTGGTCACGCACGCCCAGTCAAGCAGTCCAACCATCTTCAAATGAGTAGTCATTCCCACTTTTTCCCAAGAGGAGCTCTTCAAACCGTTCCCCAACAAACAGTCAAACGGCATGGCGGGCCTCACAGCTACCTGAAGAGTACCAGAGAACCTCCCCCCCCCCCTTCAAAGGGAACCTGAGCCATTGGACAAAGACTCTCTGTGTTGTCGGCGGCAACAACTCGGCAAAATGCATGAGGGACAATCTGATCTTGAGACACCAGGTGACACCTGACAGCTGTCACACTGGCTCCTGTATCTCTAAGAGCCTTCACCCTTTGGCCATTGATGGTCACCCACGGCCCATATTTCTTAGTGTTCTTGGGCAGCTGAGCTTCTGAGACCATCTCACAGTCTCCTAAAGAGACAAGGATCATCTGTGAGGGACCCCACCCACCTTGGACATCAATCTCCTTCACCAAAGCGACACTAGCCATTTGCCCGGGCGGAACACCAGTGGGTGCTGGTTTACCAAACAGGCGGCACCTGGTATCATTCGCCTTATGACCCAGGTCGCCACACTTGTAACATTTCAGGGGCCCCTGGGGAACAGGACTACCTGTTGGGCCCCTTGCTTTCTCTCAGGAGGAGGCTGGGAACCTTTCCCTTGGTTCCCTTGGGGACTACTTTGGGGCCCTTTGCGGAACTCCTTTTGTTTACCCTTGTCCCCCCACTCTTCTGCTAGGGACTTTGCCCACCTTTGGCTGAGGCTCCCATGTGACCCTTGTGGACACGGGTGCTCACCCAACAGTCAGCCTCCTCAGTAATCTTCCTAGGGTTAGTCAGCTTGCTATCTATCAGATGCTGGCGAAGCTCTGGAAAACAATTATCAGACAAGTGCTCCCATGCAATCAAATCAAAGAGACCTTGAAAATCATTAACCTTGCTGCCCTTCACCCAACCATCCAATGCTCTGCAAAAGAAAGTGACATATTCAACCCAGGTACTGTTTTCTAACTTTTTGCATTTCCTGAACCTCTGTCTATAGAGCTCAGGGGTCAAACCATATCTAGACATCAATGCATCTTTCATGTGGCTGTATGAATTATGGACTTCGGAAGGCAAGTCTTACAGTGTGTCCCGCCCCTCACTAAGGAACCTTCCCCACAACCCCACTCCCCAATCTCTCTCAGGGACCCGGTGGGAATACATGGCTACCTCATAGGCTCTGAACCACTGACCAATATCATAATTTTTGTAAAACTCTATCACCACATCTTTGGGAATATACACTCTACTTTCCACAGACACTGACGGTACCCTGCCACCAGAGGGAGCAACCTCCAAACATTTGGTTTTAAACTCCACCTCTCTCAAAACTTTTTCATGCTCAAACTGCATTTTCTTTTCCTCTGTATCCAACCTCCTATTTTCTATTTCCAGTTGCCTATTCATCTTGAACTTGGTTATCTCCATGTTATGCCTTCTTGCTCTCTCTCTGTCCTCCAACTCCTCTGGAGACAGACTTTTGCCAGAAGAGACGCTACCTACAGGGGAAGGTGCTTTCCTACCTCTTGAGCCCAATGGCTCTTCCTGTTGTACACCTGCCAGGTCATCCCCCTCCTCAATTTCAGGGGGTTTCCTTGCTTCTACCCAGCGCCTTGTAGAATTCTTCCTTCACTCTGAACCCAGAGGTGGAAACTTCAAACTTTTTGCAGAAGTACTTAAGGTGTGCGACTTTGTAGCCTTCCAATTTCTCTTCTTCCCATTAAAGATCAGCAGAGGATATGGATTCTGCTCTCTCCACTACAACTGACTCAGGCATCTTTCAAAAATAGAAAATTAAAAAAGGAATCTACCAAAAAGTATGTGGTTGCGTTATGGTCTGCACTCAATAAGTAGTGTTCACCAATCACTGTACCCGAGTCATAAATGCAAGTCCAGAATCCTCACCGCTGACCACCAGTGTTAGATTTGGGGGTCTCTAGTTGGCACAGGTAGGTATTTGTGACAAATAGGGACACTTCTAAATAACTCCTGCTCACCCCCTTGGTAACTTGGCACGAGCAGACAGGCTTATCTCAGAGGCAATGTGTAAAGCATTTGTAACCACATACAGTAACCCAGTGACAACACTACAGATGCATTGCATCTACCTACTGACTTGCCCCTGCAACTTGCAATACATTGGGATGACCACCCGCCCCATTAAAACCCGCATTATTGAGCACCGCAGCAATTTTCGCTGTAAGAGAACAAACACAAAAATGTGCAAACATTATGTGGAATGCAACCACACTGAAGAGTCTCTTCACTGGGTTATTTTGGAATCCAGCCCGAACTCCCCAAAAAATGCACTTTTTAGGAAGGAGCAGAGATGGGTCCATCGTTTATCTTCTGACAGCCAAGGTTTGAATGAAGATATCCCCTGGCATTCGCTATAAGTCATTCTTCATTCATGGCCCCTTACTGATATTGCCCAAGCCTAATTTTAATCTAAATTGGTTTGGCTCGGAATACACATATCAGGGACACCCTCTGTGCACTTGACCAGATATATACGCTGGATCCTCGATGGCATCAGGTTGGTTATATTACATAACCAGCTTGAGGGTTATTTACTCTGCAGGTAATGGATGGGGTCCCTTTTATAACCAGTGGGGTGGTGTCTCCTGTTTTGTTCATAAGTTACAAAGAATATATGACCAGGCACACTGTGAGCAATCGGTTGACATTTCATCAATACTCACTCATACCTCGGCAGTGACACTACCCACATATCCATGAGTTTCATGTGAGAACCTCTCATCGGCTGGTTTTCTTCCAGAGCCTTGCCCTATCCAACATGGCCGACACGTACAATAAATTCATCACGCGACCTTCTCAAGGCTCGTTTTGACTTTGCACATAAAATACAACACTGTACAACCGGGGGATAGGCTTGGCAGTTCCCAACACTATGGAACAGTTAGTGGCTAAACTTAAATCGACTCACTGTAGTGATCGAGCCATTTCAATATTATATGTATGGCCAGACACCCCGCGAATCCACAACACGTGTGAAACTCGATTCCAATGGGCAATCGATCTATTAACATCTGCCCACTATCTAATTGTTGCCCTTAATTAAGTTTCACCTAAACCGCCACTTTAACTTCACCTCTCTATCATGGCCGCTATAGAAACGACCCCGGTCATGTGACCTACACGGAAGGGCGCCAGTAACGAGGCTCCTCCCCGCCGGGTCCCTATAACAACAAACACCGCCATACCTACCCATCTATCCGAACTCGGCGGAGATGGGTAGGTGCACCCACGCGGTCTCGGGACGAGTAAGGTAAGGCGGAACTACATAAAATTACCAGGGCCCACCCAGTCCGTGCTAGCCAGTACTTGACCTCGCTAGTTTGGGGTCCCTCGTCTAACATCCTGTATGCATTACAGCCACACCTGAAGGCTTGCCCTCGTTGAACTGACCCGCCGAGCACTCATGTGGCTCTTAGACCTTGACCCTTAGGTGAGCCATTAGTCTGCAGTTGCTTGGTTTACCTTCTGTATGATAATACGATGTTATATCTCTGATATATATTGACACTGCACAAAATGGATGGTGTTTTTTAGATAACACTGCTGCTTTTAAACACTGGTTTTTTTACGAATGCTTTTCATTCACCAATACAGTGTGCGTGTGATCTCTGCACTGCACGCTGCTTTCCACTTGGCATGTTTATGTTGGGTACTCCCCCCCAACACCACCTGGAGCATGCCTCACCTAACTGTACTTGCTGACGCTGACCCAGTTCATGCTGTTGATGAAGGAAAAATATTATTTATAATGTTTTGTTTTGTCTCATTATATAGGCATAGGACTTTCCACCAAGGTAATATACACCTACACCACAGACATGACACTCGCATGTTAATATTTCTTTTTCACTTCTAAAGGTCCTGATGAATCGCAGGTGATTAACCGAATGCGAGAAACATGTTGACCCACTGTTTTCTAAGGCCTCTCTAGGATTACTTTACCTAATTTAGGTTACCCCTAGCAATTTGCCTTTCTCCACTGGTTTTAATTGTAGTAGGGGGACCCCCAGAATAAAGTTGTTTCCGGCATCCCCTACTGCATTTTAATCACTACACCGAGTCCATCTGATACTCTGCCCACATACCCTCACTTCACCAAAGGGCTGTTGGATATAAAAGATCTCCGCTAAAGAGCCCCTCCTAGAGGTGAGCCCGTTGGGGATTGCACCGCCCCCCCGACGAGGAGCAACCGCCGATGATGAAGCATGACACCCTTTGGGGTGTGTGAGGCAAATACATCCAACTAAATGGATGCCCAAAGGTGTACTACTCACACCTTAGGTCACGTCAGCTTCTCCTAATCTTTCTCCCTTTTTGAGGAACAGTGCAGCAACCCCCTTCTTTGAGCTACCAATACCCTATACGGGCACACGCTGCGACTGGACCCTTCACTTGCTCGAGTGATAAATAGTGTCCGTTGATCCATTGATCATTCTCCCTTTATTTGATAAACACTACAGATGGACACCACAGAAGGTTTTTATATCAAAATAAGTATACTTTATATAGAGTTACCACAAGACCATAAACAACAAAAATACACAATACTGTTACTTTAAGATGATAGGATTAGTTTAGTTAAGTTCAGTTCTTAAGATGCAACACTTTTCGTCAATGTACCTTAGGTTGCGTTGCACTTCCACGACCAGCAATGCCGCAGCAAGGGAAATGCTGCAAAGTTCAATTACATAGAAATAAAGACGTGAAGATCTTCCAGATGTGGCACGCTTCTCCAGGGATGCGAGAAGTTCTCGGTTCGATGCGTGGACTACAGCGGCGACACCCTGATTCAGCGATGCAACGGCAACAGCTCCAACTGCGACACTCTTCTCCCACGGTGCGTGAAGCTTCCGGGCAATGCGACAACTACAGCGGCGACATCCACAATGCGACGGCATCAACTCCGACAGTGGCGCGCTTCTCAGGGATGCGAGGTGCTTTTCTTCGATGCGGTGCAGTGTGACAGTTCCAGCGGCGACACCCTCCCTTGGAGTTGCAAAGGCAGGCACAGCGACGGCGACATGCTCCGACCTTGTTGCTAGGCTCTTCTCTCTATGTGGTGCAATGCGACAGCTACAGTTGCGTCACCCTCCTTTGGAGTTGTGACGGCAGGACCAGCGACGGCGACATGCTTCCTCTTCGTTGCGCCACGCTTCTCTTGATGCAGTGCAGTGCGACAGTTTCAGCGGTGACACCCTTCTTCGGAGTTGCGACGGCAGGCACAGCGACAGCGACACACTTCTTTATCGATGAGTCACACTTCCAGCGACTTGCTACACGCAGTTCCTCAGAAGGCCCAAAGCCACAGCAGGCACTTCCACAAGAACTCTGGGGAGCTAGGGTGTGAAGTCTGTTGTCCCTGAGACTTCAGCAGGAGGCACGCTCCTTTCCAAGCCCTTGGAGATCCTCCACAAGTTGAAAGCAAAGTACACAAAGTTCCTTTCTCCTTCCTTTGGCAGTAAGGCAACCACTGCATGTCAATCCCCCAAGCAGCACTTCAGCTTGGGAATAGTCTCTCCTCAGTTTCTTCAGGTTCCTCTCCCCAGTAAAGGTTTCTTCTTGTAGTCCAAAGTGATCTAATTTCATGGGATAAGGGTCCCAATATTTATACCCCAAAATCCTTTGTTCTCTGAAGGGAGAGGGGCCTTTGCCCAGTCCAAATCAGTTCTGAAGCATTCTGTTTACCAGACTTCTCCTTTCCATTCACAGTGCAGGGCAGAAACATCAGACGCCCTACAGGAGGTGGAGCCAGCATTGTGGAAGGCAGGCACAGCCCTATTCAAGGTTCAGGTGCAACTCCTCCCTCCCATCTAGATGCAAATCTCTCTATTCACCAGTGGGCTGACTCGTCCTCTCTCTTGGAATTCCCCAGCCTTGTCACTCACAAACTCCTGACAAGGAATACATAACCTAGCAGAGGCAGGCTTGAAAGGTTAGGCAAGCAAATACCTACTTTCTAAAAGTGGTATTTGCAAACACAGAATGTTCAAACCAACTTCACTAAAAGATATATTTTATCATTTTGAGTTCAGGCATACTAAACTCGAATTTCTACCATGTTCCCTGAGTCAGTTAGGATTATAAAATGTAATAATTCTAACAGCCCATTCTGGCCTACAGAGAACAGGTAGCCTTGCAATAGTGAAAAACTAAAATGGCTGTAATTCACTATTAGGACATGCCACACACATCAGCGCATGTCCTACCTTATACTTAAAATGCACCCTGCCCATGGGCCTACTATAGGGATTACTGATATGAAGAAAAGGGAAGGTTTAGCGACTGGCAAATGGGTGCACTTGCCCAGTCAGTGTGACAGTACCAGACTGCACACAGGCTCTGCAATGGCAGACCTTAAGACACATTTTATAAGGCTGCTTCTGTGGGTGGCATAACCAGTGCTGCAGGCCCACCAGCAGCATTTGGATTTACACGCCCTGGGCACACTCAGTGAACTAGACTAGGGTCTGACAGGTAAACCAAATAGCCAAACTTGAAACCACTGATTAATATATCAATTTACAATAGGGAGCACTTGCACTGTGGCACTGGATAGCAGTGGCACAGTGCCCAAAGCATTTAATACCAGCAAAAACACATGAGGCAACAGCAAAAATGGAAGGGAGACCCACTCCAATGGTGCCAGGTCTAACACCGGCTTTGTAGAGTCTTTTGCATCAGAGTGTCATGGTCAACCGTGTCAAAGGCAGACGAGAGGTCCAAGAGAAGTAGCGCATCAACCCTGTTGTGGTCAACTGTGTTCTTTAAAACATCCCAGATGGCAAGGAGGGCAGTTTCTGTGCCTCTTCCTGGACGCATCCTGTTTGGAAGTCTGAAAGTATGGCATTATCTTCAATGAATTGTGACATCTGGGCGAATGCTGCTCTTTCTATCAGTTTGCCCATGAAAGGTCCATTTGTAATTGGTCTGTAGTTGTCAGGGTTCAGCGAGCCCAATTTTGTTTTCTTCAGTAATGATGCAGTACACAGATGAATAAGCGGGTAGGAGATCCTCCTGATCCCTCATATTTGTGAACAGGGTGCTGGGGCAGCTGGCATGACTCATTCCTCAGTGACCTGCACCATGCACACAGGAGCGGGGCATCTTACAGTTGTCCCAGACAACTGGTCCAAACAGAGAGCTGTGAAAGTTGTGCACTTTCACAGCCCTCCTTCGAAATTAGAAATATGAGGATGAAAGGAAGCCTCTGCGACCTGTCAAAGATTCCCTGTTCTTTATTTGATGAAGGAGTGCTGTGAAAGTTCACACAGCTGTCCCATCGTCCTTTCTGCACAAGTGGGGTAGCAGCCAGCTAACGGCAGCGGATGTCAGTTAACGCCAGCGGGGTAGCTGTCAGCTAATTGGGGCCACTGATGCGCCTCCTTCTCACCCTTCTGACTGTGAACAAGGCAGAAGCGGTTAAAGCTTACAATGGTGCCCCTCTTCATTCACTGACCAAGGCAAGGATGGGTAGGTGCAATGTAAACTTCCTTTTATTATTTTTTTATTTTTTATTTTCTACGTTTGTGAACGAATTATTACACAAATATTACCCCCTTGCAAAGCGGGGGCAGGGATGAAAACTAGTTATGCTGACAACCCCTCCACCCTTCGCCGACCAGCAGCTGAGGGATACCTTGGTGCTATTGTCAGATAACAGGTTTATTTTTACTTAGCCTATTAAAAATCGTTTTATCTACTTTGGAAAGGTATATAAAATGGGTAGATCTGCCAGAACCCGAAACTGTAACCACACTGTGTCAAATACAGATTGCTAATGTTGATAACTAAATGAACGTCCAAACCTAGGCCACCAGCTAAGACTCCAGAGTACAGATATTTTTGCAAAAACAATAGCCAAAATATAAGATGCTTATATACACAACCTTCTCGACTTTTACTCAGAAATATTTTACATTCCGTCATGAAGTTCAAATTTCACAACGGCAGTCGAGGTATACACTTTGCAGCATTGCACTGTCAGGGTTCAGTGTGCTTAATGGATTACTCAGCACTTTGGCATATGTTAATATATTATCTTTTGGCACACAGAAGATTGGAATGTGACATTTTGATTTAGTTTATTATAAAGACTGTAATAAAATAAGTAAAGGGAACACATTATTCGACATCACCGTACTTTTATTATAATGTTGCCTACTGCGAAACATTAATGTTATGGCAGTTTTAATGCATAATATAAAAGATTAAACACCCAATATTTATCATCCAAACAGTGTAATCTATCAGCAATATTTAGAGACATAAAAGTGTCACTGAGAACATCCACTAAAGGAAGAAAAGAACTACTGAATCCATCGGCATTGCCCTGAGTCACACAGTGCCTGTGCGGGAAGCTGAAATGGACTGGAATCATGATGGTTTTGAAAGCAGTAGGAGATTTGGCTAAAGGAATAATTTCCAGGAGGCACGGATATGTGCTGTAACAGGTGCCAATCATATTTGCATCATTTTTTTGGGCTCTTGCTCTGTTTGTCATGTGAGGACAATTAGATTCGCACCTGTGTTGCAGAGGTACTTGCCACCAGCTTTTCGCTGGTGTTAGGTGACTGCAAAACAGTGTGCCACGGGTATCACTTTGCACAGAGTGAGCACAAACATGATTTCTGTGTGTTTATCCCCACTTTCCTGCTCCAACGTGTTAAAGAGGTATAAAATCAAAACTTAGGTTAGTCATAAATGTTTTCGTGACAAGGCCTAGCCTTCATCCAATTAACAAAGCAGTGATATTCACACAAGATAACCCTCTGCTCTAGACTGAAACATCAACTGACCATCCCTCCTTACAAGAAGAAACGCATTGACGGAACCTCCTTCTCCATACAAGCAGCAAATCTTTGAGATTCTCTCTCGGCAAAGAGAAGCACCATCCAAGGACACCTAGAATTCAGGAATGGAAGCGATGAGTGTGCAATGAGCACACAGGCACACTTCCACTTTGAAAGCATGGACACCTTAAAGTTAAACAGAGTGCTAGGATGGTAGCCATATACGCTGCTTTTGTACTCTCTTCTTTGCACTACTCCACGCATTGCTATTACACTATATGAACAGCCTCTGGCATGCATGCATGGCACCAAAACCACTGGTCCTGTTGCACTCTCATACTTTCTCTCCATTAAGTTACCTTATAAGCCTACATGCACTGACTCTCACTCATTTTGCTTCACAACACACCAAGGGGCAGCAACAAAAGCACCATAAGAGCACAGCTGTGGTCCTTAGGCATGACATCGAAACACGACAAACATAAGTCACATCAAAGACTCATAGGGGCAGATTTACAATAAGTGGCACATCCCTGCATATCAGCAGGGATGCGCCACTTATTGTGCGCCATGCCTCCGCCACCATTGATTCGCTGCATTTACAATGCGGCGCACCAATGGGCAAAAAGGGCACAGATGCGTGATGCATCTGTGCAATAAAAGCGGCGCATTGCACCATGGCGCTTCTTTTGCACTGCCGCTGTGTCACAAAAGTGACGCAATGGCGGCGTAAAAGGGGGGCAAGGGGCTTGTAAATCTGCCCCATAGTCTTCATCTAAACACTTCCAAAGAGTACCATGCTCCCTGTCTGCAAATACACTTGTGGACACCTAACCAGGTGTATGACATACCCTATATATGGAACTGCAATACAGCTGGTTTGTGTTTGTCAAGCCAGAAGATGGCCTGAATTAAATACTAATGAATCTGTGTAGCAAAAGGCGTGCAACTTGGAGGTCAGTTAACTATAATTTCAACAACAAAACTTGAGCATACCACTGCTTTATTTACTTCTGTAATACTGGCCATTACTTTTACACTGCTATTCCTCCATGTATATTTCAACAGCGGGGGAGGAGTGTCACCCCACTGCTTGGCGTAAAGCCAGCAGATAAAAAAGAAAACAATGCTGTAGCACCGTTTTATTTGTCATTGCCAGCTGTGAGACAGCTCTATAGGGAGGGCGGGGCCGACACATGGAAGGGGGCAAAGGAGTGCTATCTGCACTCCATTAGTGCGCTTCTGTGTTTTGGCTGCCCGTTTCAGGTCCACCAAAACACACATGCACACTTAGGTTTCTCCAGCCCGGCTACAATGAGAAGCTGGGCTGGAGAAACCCCAAAGAGTTTCTGACCTGAGTGGAGCGTCTTTTCAGCGCTCTCACACCAATCCCTGCGTTGCTTTGCAGCACTGTGATTGGATGGGAGTCTGTCCCAGGGGCTGCTGGGACCAGTAAGAGGAGATGAGGTGCAACACGATGCTGGAGGTGGCCGGCGACTTCAGGTAAGTTCTTTTTTCTTTATTAATATATTATTCCTACCCCCTGCGTGACTCAACCCCTCCCACGTTCCCTTCACTTGCCTCACCACCCTTTGTTTGTGGCGGCCGCCACTGAGTTTCAAAGCATATTTGTGGAGGATTTCTGACTTTGTTCATAATTGAGGTAAATTTTTATTGGCTGTGATATATTTTTGTCTATTGTTTATCCCAATTTGAAAGCTAGTTTAACAGATTGTTATTCTTCATTGAAGTTTGTTTTACCAATTTTGCTGTTGGCAAATACTATGGGTGCAATTGGATGTGTATTACTTTGTCTTATTTTAGAGATGTCAGGCCTTTTGGAATTTCTGTGTTGGTTTCACAATAAGGGAATGTCAGAAAGGGATCTTCAGTGGTCAGACAACCCCATCTTTTTTGCTCTTAGACTTTTCCGCATCTGATTTGAGTGATGAAAAGGTTTTTTTTTAAAAAATGATTACTGAGTAAGGTACTTGCCTCGAAGGAATTTGGTTACAATAGGCAAACTGCGCATTTGCAGAGTTTAACAATCCAGAAGTATCCAGATGCCAATAACAGCCACAACATCTTCAAATCTGCACAACTTAAGTGGCAGCAGTCTAAAAGTGGTTGGGTGAACTGTAAAAAACTTTTCAATTTAACAAATCCGAAAGTAGATCAAGAATGTTTGTTAACACCTTTTGCTGCATATAATTCTGTTGCGAGACAATTAATTACTCCCCGACTGGCCTCCAGTATTACCCCAGGGGCAGATCCTCTATAGGGGCATAGGGGTGTTGCCGTGCAGCAGGCAAGCCACTACATCCCACACACACTATTCATGTTCCCAAGCATATTACTTTTCCAAGTAACGTATAGTGTGCCATTCATTTGTTCGTCCTTTGTGGGGCGGGGTCACCACAGAGCTGTCTTTCCCAACAGACAGTAGGTGCACTTGTAGGCGTGGTTGATTGGGCTGAGCAACTGGGGCTGTGTAGCTGAACTGTGCATGTCAGGTTGATTGATTTTTGCTTGTGGACAGGCAGACACGCGCAGTTCGGGATTTCCCAATCCGCGCTGCCAGGGAGCTGGAGAAGCAAAGACACAGCTCCATCGGTCTCGTGCAGAGCGCTGTCTCAACCAATCCTCACACTGCTCTTAAGCTGTTTACTATTATAGACAGCAAGAGAGCAGTGCTTGCGTTGGCTGTATTGCGTTTAGTTTCTGCTGGCCATGCATGCACTTCAATACAGCCTGGCAGCATGGTGCAGGTAGTGAAAAGATAAACAACAGTGTAATACACTACTATAGAGAGAAAAGTCTATTTAGATAATCCATTTGCATATAAACATCATATCTGCACATTTTGTGGGAAAATAGCATGAGTATCATCCCCCAGTACCTTCAGAGCATTCTCTGGGAATTTATCCTTAACTGTAAGGCAAGTTGCTGAGTTTGCTGCTGAACGTGATAGAATATAGACACCACCGATTATTACTGATTGCAGGACGAGATGCTGATAGGAACTGTACCACTTTTGGATGGGGTCAGGGTAGAGTATTGCTTCCAGATGACCAGACGTTCATCTGGCACACGTAAAAACGTATATATGACAGTTATAATGATGTAGTCTTAAAAAGTGGTTTCTCCTATCTTGTTCTTAAGAAGTTGTTTATTGTGATTCCACTGAGTAGCAAACATGTGTGTTTTGTCACAATCACGACTTCATCTGGGCTGCAGACATCAAAACAAGGTACAAAAAAGAAGAAGAGTTGTCTCATCTAATATAAATTATATCCATATACTAATATAGTAAAGAGAGAGCCCAAACCTTTGAGGCGGGTAATCTCAGGAACCACAGCACCAATCACAACACCCAATACAGCGTTGGAAAGGGCAGTTGCAGCAGAAGGACATAGGCTATGCAGACACCCACCATATACATTTAACCCTTTCGCTGTGGCGGCTATTCCGCCGCAGCGCTAAGTGGGCGGGGCGGCCGCTCGGCGGCCGCATGCTGGTGTCAGAACTGCTCCGTCACCAGCCGCGGTTGAGCTGTGCTGGTGACGGAGCAGTTCCGTCATGACCCGCCCCGCTCATTAAAACTGCCGCGCAGGCGCGAAATCAGCGCCGCGCAGGCGCGGCGGCCGGGCCATGACGGAACCGCTCCGTCATCAGCACAGCCCAACCGTAGCTGATGACGGAGCGGTTTCGTCATCAGCAGGGGAGGGGTTAAAAGGTAAAAGAACCATGCCAGCAAAGTAGTCCCTTGTGGGCGTGTCTGCGTTGTGCTGTGGGCGTGTGCTGGAGGCGTGACAAACGCGGGGGGAGTGTGGTACGTTCCGCCCTTCATGCCATGTCTCATATTGTGTGCTAATCCCACCCTGCTCCCTTTAAATACCCTGCACCCCATAATAATAACTCACCCTTACTCCTTAAAATACACCAACACCCTTAAACACTAACCCATCTTAACCCTATAAATATACCCTGTACCCCAAAACCCAAACCTACCCCTAAACCCAAAAAATACCCCTGTACCCCAAAACCCAAACCTAGCCCTGAACCCTATAAATACCCCTGTACCTCAAAACCCAAACCTACCCCTGAACCCTAAAAATACCCCTGTACCCCAAAACCCAAACCTAGCCCTGAACCCTAAAAATACCACTGTACCCCAAAACCCAAACCTACCCCTGAGGCCTAAAAATACCCCTGTACCTCAAAACCCAAACCTACCCCTGAACCCTAAAAATACCCCTGTACCCCAAAACCCAAACCTAGCCCTGAACCCTAAAAATACCACTGTACCCCAAAACCCAAACCTACCCCTGATCCCTAAAAATACCCCTGTACCCCAAAACCCAAACCTACCCCTGAACCATAAAAATACCCCTGTACCCCAAAACCCAAACCTAGCCCTGAACCCTAAAAATAACCCTGTACCCCAAAACCCAAACCTACCACTGAACTCTAAATTACCCCTGTACCCCAAAACCCAAACCTAGCCCTGAACCCTAAAAATACCCCTATACCCCAAAACCCAAACCTAGCCCTGAACCCTAAAAATACCCATGTACCCCAAAACCCATACCTATCCCTAAACCCTAAAACTACCCCTGTACCCCATAACCCCAAACTATATCTGAACCCTTAAAATACCTAAACACCCCAAAACATATACCTCAGTACCCCAAAACATATACCGCTATACCCATACTTACCTTATCCAAACATTTTTAAAAAACATGCGTTTACCATTCATGCATTTACAACGGATTTCGTTGTAAATGTATGCATGGTAAAAGCATATAAAATGTAATGCCATGCGTTATAATGGCATTGCGGAGTCATGGTACTTTTTTAATGAAAGTTTGCGGAGTGATGGTATGCGGAAAGATGGTATGCGGAATAATGGGTGTTTACCCTCCCCCAGTAAGTACATTGGTGGCACGGCGGCCCACATCTCCAGCAACATATTCATATTTTTTCATCACCCATTTGAAAAATGCACAGGTCTCTCTCATTGATGGCCAGCACCGACATACACTTTTAGACACACCTCCCGCCACAAGTTCTAGAATTGCGATCTTTAGAGCTGGGGAGCTATGTTCGAATCTCCGCATCAGCTCAATATCCTATGATTCCAGGCAAATCACTTTGTCTCCCCGTGCCTACCACAAATGAATGTGTTCTTCTGTAATGTAAATTGTGCTCATGCAATGTTGTCGAGGTTGCGCTTTATAATATTGCAAGGAAAAATAAAGTAGGGAAACTCGAGTTCACACACTACTGAATGCGCACTCTTAAGTGCATCAGCAGTGCACTGTGAATCGGAGTGTTTCACAGGCCTGTCACAGATAAGAAATGCTATCAAAACGAAATCCTACAAAACAATGTACTACTGGCCGGCAGCACTTCATACCCGGACAACGTCGGACGGGCTGCTAGTAATATAATAAAGAGAGAGCCCAAACCTTTGAGGCGGGTAATCTCAGGAACCACAGCACCAATCACAACACCCAATACAGCGTTGGAAAGGGCAGTTGCAGCAGAAGGACATAGGCTATGCAGACGCCCACCATATACATTTAAAAGGTAAAAGAACCGTGCCAGCAAAGTAGTCCCTTGTGGGCGTGTCTGCGTTGTGCTGTGGGCGTGTGCTGGAGGCGTGACAAACGCGGGGGGTGTGTGGTACGTTCCGCCCTTCATGCCATGTCTCATATTGTGTGCTAATCCCACCCTGCTCCCTTTAAATACCCTGCACCCCATAATAATAACCCACCCTTACTCCTTAAAATACCCCAACACCCTTAAACACTAACCCATCTTAACCCTATAAATATACCCTGTACCCCAAAACCCAAACCTACCCCTAAACCCAAAAAATACCCCTGTACCCCAAAACCCACACCTAGCCCTGAACCCTATAAATACCCCTGTAGCTCAAAACCCAAACCTACCCCTGAACCCTAAAAATACCCCTGTACCCCAAAACCCATACCTAGCCCTGAAACCTAAAAATACCACTGTACCCCAAAACCCAAACCTACCCCTGAACCCTAAAATACCCCTGTACCCCAAAACCCAAACCTAGCCCTGAACCCTTAAAATACCCCTGTACCCCAAAACCCAAACCTACCCCTGAACCATAAAAATACCCCTGTACCCCAAAATTCAAACCTAGCCCTGAACCCTAAAAATAACCCTGTACTCCAAAACCCAAACCTACCACTGAACTCTAAATTACCCCTGTACCCCAAAACCCAAACCTAGATCTGAACCCTAAAAATACCCCTATACCCCAAAACCCAAACCTAGCCCTAAACCCTAAATATACCCCTGTACCCCAAAACCCATACCTATCCCTAAACCCTAAAACTACCCCTGCACCCCATAACCCCAAACTATATCTGAACCCTTAAAATACCCAAACACCCCAAAACATATACCTCAGTACCCCAAAACATATACCGCTATACCCATACTTACCTTATCCAAACATTTTAAAAAACCATGCTTTTACCATTCATGCATTTACAACGGATTTCGTTGTAAATGTATGCATGGTAAAAGCATATAAAATGTAATGCCATGCGTTATAATGGCATTGCGGAGTCATGGTACTTTTGTAATGAAAGTTTGAGGAGTGATGGTATGCGGAAAGATGGTATGCGGAATAATGGGTGTTTACCCTCCCCCAGTAAGTACATTGGTGGCACGGCGGCCCACATCTCCAGCAACATACTCATATTTTTTCACCACCCATTTGAAAAATGCACAGGTCTCTCTCATTAATGGCCAGCACCGACATACACTTTTAGACACACCTCCCGCCACAAGTTCTAGAATTGCGATCTTTAGAGCTGGGGAGCTACGTTCGAATCTCCGCATCAGCTCAATATCCTATGATTCCAGGCAAATCACTTTGTCTCCCCGTGCCTACCACAAATGAATGTGTTCTTCTGTAATGTAAATTGTGCTCATGCCATGTTGTCGAGGTTGCGCTATATAATATTGCAAGGAAAAATAAAGTAGGGAAACTCGAGTTCACACACTACTGAATGCGCACTCTTAAGTGCATCAGCAGTGCACCGTGAATCGGAGTGTTTCACAGGCCTGTCACAGATAAGAAATGCTATCAAAACGAAATCCTACAAAACAATGTACTACTGGCCGGCAGCACTTCATACTCGGACAACGTCGGGACGGGCTGCTAGTTTAAGATAAAAGAGGGACTGATAACCACCACCAGTGAATTCAATGTGCAACGTGTCAGATCTACATATAAATGTTTGGCCAGTTGGTTTTTACTCATCAACAAAACAAAAAGATCACAGCAGTATAGTAGGTGAATACAGAGTATCAAACAGAGAAATTACAAGAAGGTAGACAGACCATAATTATTACCGTGGTGCGGTAGAGGTCAAGCAAGGCCAACAGCAAAAGGCTGTGTAAGTAGATATCACAAAACTAGGGCAATGTTCAAGTGTAAAATTCGAGCCTGCATGCAGATAAAATACTAGGGGCCAGATGTATGTAGGCCCTGTTTTACGATTTGCTACTTGCGAATCTTTACATTTCGCAATTAGAAAATCGCATAACAGAATGCAAATGACCTACCTCATGAATATTAATGAGGTAGGTCGCAATTTGTGACACCCTGGGAATCACAAAAATCACAGTGATGGTGCCCTGCTGGGCTCAGCAGACCTCCATGTCTGTGATTGCTTTTCAATAAAGCAAATCTTTTTTTTTAAATGCAGCCCGTGTTCCTTAAAGGAAAACAGGATGCATTTAGAAGAGAAATGGAAAGTATTTTAGGAGCAGGACCACTGCCTGCTCTTAAAAAAGGATTTTACTAACATTCAAAAAGGGGAAGGGGTCCCGTGGGGACCCCTTCCCATTTGCCAATGGGTTTCCACCTACTTGAAGTAGGTGGTAAAATACAAATGTTTTGCAACCGCATTACTGGTCACAAAACATTCATGCATTCTGTTAGGATTCGATATTTGGAAGGGACGCCCTGAACACACCCCTTCCAAATAGCGAATTGCAAACCCATTTCGCAATTCGTAACAGGTTACTGAATCTCAAAATGAGGTTTGTTGCATCAGAAATGCATTGTTTGCGAGGAGCAAAATGCATGATGCTCCTGGCCCTAGGTAACTGAGCAGAAATATACCTCAGTACTTAGTTGATTTCCAATTTAGGTAATAGTTCGTTGAAAGTAAGAGCCATCACTCCATCTAAAAAGAAAAAATATGTGGCGACATGGGGAAAGCCAACAAACACAGGTCAGGAAAAAATAGTAGGAAGATGCAAAAAGTTTGGAGATTACCCTGCAAAAAGGGCCAAGTCCAACGCAGTAGGTGTTGAGGTTTTGGGGCTTTAAACTATGATGAACCGAGTAATGTCATCAAATTAAAATGATGCACAATTGCTGCACAAATATGCTAATTTATGTCACAAAACTTCCATTTGCAAATAATCAAGTGATCAACTGGATAAAAACATAAACATAGCAGCTGGTTTAAAAGCACTGTTACTAATTGAGAAAATGTGTCCTCATTTTAGCTTTCTAGAGTCTTAACCATAATTTCTAAGAACCTGCTTATTTTATTCTTTTTTTAAGGAAATGCTTAAGGTTTAAGTTTTGATTCCATTAAGATGGCTTCAGGTGTGCCACAATAGTCTAAAACATGTAGAATATTAGTGCCCTACTTGTTCATTAAAACACTGTGGGGAGGAAAGGAACAGGGGCTCGAACTCAGACAATTAAGGACAGGTGGTAGGGAACAAGCATCAAATTGACCATTCCGTGCCACACAATGGACCGTGCAAGGTAGGTGGGAGGGGTAGTAACAGAACATGGAGGGCACGGGGAGGATGGCAGTGGCAGCAAGTCAGCCATGGAGGGCAGGAGGGAAAGGCAGTGGCAGCACATTGGATCATGGAGGGCAAGTAAAAGTGGTAGGGGCACGGATATTGACAATGGAGGGCATGATGTATGAGCTAACTAATCACACACAGGCCAGGTCGGAGTGGAAGTGGAAGTTACAGCACATCGGACCAGGGAGGGTAAGAGAATGGTGAAAGGGGTTCAAACAGGACAACTGAGGGCAGAGAGAGGGGGACAGGGGCAGCAAGCATGCCATAAAGGGCAGGCGGGAGATAGAAACTGACCATGTAGGCAGGAGGAGCATTGGTAACACAACAGATTATGAAGGACATGGTGTAGAGGGGCAGGGGCATGCCAATAGACCATGGAGGACAGGGGTGTGGGCATGAGGGCATAGTCTTGAACAACAAAGGACTATTGTAGAGGGGGCAGGGGCGGTGGCCGGGGCAACAAGCTGACTACTCAGGTAGGCAGGAGGGGCAGTGGCAGCACAACAGACCATGCAGGGCAAGTGGAAGGGGGAGTGGCAAGGACTCAGACATTGGAGTCCAGGGGGACGGGATAGGAATAGCAAGTTGACCACACAGGGCAGGCGGCAATGGTAGTGTCAGCACACCAGACCATGCAGGGCAGGTGAGATGGGCAATGTTAGCACAGTGGACCATGAAGGGCAGGATGGATGGGGCAGGGGCATTGACTTGGACAACGGAAGGCAGGGGAGAGTGGCAATGACAGCAAGGTGCCCATGCAACAAAGGCTGGAGGGGCAGTGGCAGCAGAATGAACCACAGAGGGCAGGAGGGAGGGTGCAGCGGCTCACACATGGTCAATGGAGGGCAGGTGGGAGGGTGACAGAAGCAGCAAGGTAATCATGCAGGGCAGGCAGGAAGGGTAGTGGAAGAACAATGCACCATGGAGAACAGGATGGAGGGGATAGAAGCATACACATGTAAAACAGAGGGAAGGTGGGTGGGGTCATGGGGTACAGGCCGCAAACTATAAGAAAATGAGCAAGGGCCCAGGTTCGGATGCAAAATATATCCTCCCAGCTGGAAGACAACAGCCTAAATACCAGTCTACAAACATAACCTTTAACCAGCTAAGGAAATCCTTCAGACTGGGACCATTCTCCTGTACAAATAAAGTCATTGGCCCCTTTGGATTCTCCTCTCGTTCTGACCCTTCTGCAGTCAATAAAGTTGGGATGGCCATGAGATCCTCTGCCACCGGCTAAGCTGAGTACCTTGAGCCCACACCTGATACAACTTCTGTTTTGACTTTTGATCACTTCTTTACAAGAGGGATGCATACCCAACACATGGAAGCTTGCCATAGTTCTGCCCTTACTAAGAAAATCTCACCTGGATCCATCCGACTGATCCAATTTTAGACCAAACTCGATGTTGTCCATTCTCTCCAAGGTTCTAGAAAAACATGTCAACACTCAATTGACCACTTTTGTGGAGTTCCAAGATACTCTACATCCGTCACAGTCAGGCTACAATTGGTTAAGTAGGGAAAAAGACAATTTCTTTCAATTTAAAACATTTATATCCTGATTAACTTGGAAATGCCAATGAATGGTATGAAACCTATATTGTTACCAAAAATAAAATAATAATCAACACTGACGCAAAAACTTTACCTTGCATGGTTTATTAATATTCATATATCGTGGAGAGACACAAATGTTACATATCAAACACACAAGACTGTTTTGCAACATTTATAATTACATAAGGGGCGTGGCTTGGAGGCTAAGGATGGTGGAAGCATGAGGCTGCTGCTCCGCGGCAGCCCGATTATAATCCTGCGATATCTGTTAGCAGAGTGGGCAGTGAGTTATGGGTAATCTGCCCACCTCTCAAGAGAGCACTGTACCCGAGTGTAAAGGGTCAGAACCACGAAATCAACACAATATTTGATACAGATCAGCAAACTATTGCAAGACAAAACCAATAAAATGGCAACCTCGGATGGAGGAGGCCTATAGGCTTGAGGTGTGGATGGACCCGGTACTCTAGGAGGTAACCATAACTGGTGAGCCGAGGAAGAACAGCGGAACCTAAGGGAACTTGGGGGCAGCCCACCCCAGCTGCAAGATTGCGGGTCTTAGGGAGAAAGCCGAAGCTGCTCTGCCCCCTCCCTTGATGATTGGTAAACCCGAGCCGGGGCCGTTGCTGACCTGAGTAAAAGGCCTCCCCTCAACCTGGGGTTACTCTTGGGGCAACCATTCCTTTAATCTTGGGCACCCTGCACCAACTTAGTGGCTCAACAAGCCTGGGGAGATTTCCACAAGACTCCCCCTTGTGGGAGTACATCATTTCTGCCTGGTGACACAGAAGCTTGGGGACACCAAAAGAGAGGAAGACACACACCCCTTGAAGTAGGCAGCTGCAGAAGTGATCGAGGACTGGCCAAGACTGTGGGGGTTTGGGCCTAGATCGGGGCTTGGTGTGGGGGTGAATCAGTGACCACTCTGAGAAGGGGAATGACGTGAGTGGTCCCCCCTTTCTTCTGGAACACTTACACCTTCTGAGATGGACCGGGGGCCCGGAGCCTGGTCTGTAGCCCTGGATAGACTTGCAGGAAGCCAGGGTGAGGAGAGATTGACCCGGGGCGGCCATGGTAGGAAACACCCCACCGTTGTAGACACTAGACTACCTTAACAGATGCAAAGCCCCCACCCGCACCCCTTGAAGAGTTCCATATACCTGTTTAGGTCAGCTGGAAGCTCTGCGTGGGTACCGGACCTTGACTCTTCCCAAGTGTCACAGCTGGAACCCCAGAGTGTAGTGGGGACCGGCCTCCTGGAGCTACTTGCACACTGTTTCCCTTGTGCCCACCTACTGTTGGGTTGAGAGTTCTTCACTCCCATCAGCAAGTGGCGTGTTATCAATTGCACAAAAAGGCAACAAGGGAACGACTGGGAGCAATATGGAACTAGTGACCTACTACTTATAAGAACAATACTGGGGTGGCACCTCTTGTTGGCATCCAGCAGAAGCTCCTGGAACATCTCTCTTTGTGGAGATGGGAAAACCCAGAGTGAAGGCTGCCTGAGCGCCAACTGTTTAGGGAGATGATGCCATCGAACAACAACAACCGGACTCCATTGGACTGACCACAGCTGCATCCACTTCAGCTTCAAAAGAACCACGACCCAACACCACCCTCAACAGTTCCCCCGCAGGAGCTGGAACAAGATCACCGCCAACCAGCTCACCACCTCCCTCAGCCAGAACCCTCCCACCAGCACAACGGACCCCAACGAAGCAGCCAGCAACCTCACACAGCGGATCACCAACTGTGCAGATGACCTCGCACCACTGAAGACCCCTCCCAGCAGACCCGGCAGCAAGAAAGCCTCTTGGTTCACAGACGAATTTAAGAACTCCAAGAAGAACTGCAGCACCCTCGAGAAAGCCTAGTGCATCAACCAGACCACAGACAACATGACTGCCCTCAAGCACGCCACCCGCAAACACCACCACCTGATCCGCACCACCAAGAAGACAGCATTCAACAACGCCCACAACAGCAAGGAACTCTTCAGCATCGTCAAAGAGCTCTCCAACCCCAGCGCCGGAAACAACGACATCACTCCCTCGCAAGACCTCTGCGACTCACTCGCCTCGTTCTTCCACCGCAAGATCGCCGAAATACACAACAGCTTTGGCCCACCATCCACGCAGCCCACCACCGAACCAATGCCCCCCACCATCACCCTCTGTGCCTGGACCCCGGTCAGCACCGAAGACACCACCCTCACGATGAACACCATCCACTCCGGATCCCCAACCGACCCCTGCCCCCACCACTTCTTCAACAAAGCCGACTCCTTCATCGCACCCCAACTCCGGGACATCATCAACACTTACTTCAACACTGCCACCTTCCCGGAGAGCTGGAAGCACGCCGAGATCAGCGCCCTCCTGAAAAAACCAACAGCGGACCCCACCGACCTCAAGAACTTCCGCCCCATCTCGCTCCTCCCTTTTCCGGCCAAGGTCATCGAGAAGACCGTCAACAGACAGCTTGCCGCCTTCCTCGAGACAAATGGATCCCTCGACCACTTGCAGTCCGGTTTCCGAGCCAACCACAGCACTGAGACCGCCCTCATCGCAGCCACTGACGACATCAGATCCCTGCTCGATAACGGGAAACGGCGGCCCTCATCCTCCTGGACCTCTCCGCAGCATTCAACACTGTCTGCCTCCGCACCCTAGTGCAGCGCCTCAGCAACATCGGAATCCAAGAGAAGGCACTGGAATGGATCATCTCGTTCCTCGCCGGAAGAACCCAGAGAGTCCGCCTCCCCCCGTTCAGATCAGAGGCCACTGACGTCATCTGCGGCGTACCACAAGGGTCATCACTCAGACCCACCCTCTTCAACGTCTACATGAGCCCCTTCGCAGCCATCGCACGCCAACACAACCTCAACATCATCTCCTACGCTGACGACACCCAGCTGATCCTCTCCCTCACCAACGACCCCGCCACCGCCAGAACCAGCCTACACGAAGGGATGAAAGACGTCGCCGAATGGATGAAGAACAGCCGCCTGAAACTGACCTCAGACAAGACGGAAGTCCTCATCCTGGGATCATCGCCCTCCGCCTGGGACGACTACTGGTGGACCCCTGCCCTGGGCACCACTCCCAAGCCAACGGACCAAGCACGCAACCTGGACTCCTCCCTCTCAATGACCAGAAAAGTCAATGCCGTCTCATCATCATGCTTCAACACCCTGCGCATGCTCTGTAAGATCTTCCGATGGATCCCCACCGAAACCAGGAAGACGGTCACCCAGGCACTCGTCACCAGCCAACTGGACTACGGAAACACCCTTTACGCCGGTACCACAGCCAAACTTCAGAAAAAATTCCAACGCATCCAGAACGCCTCCGCACGACTCATCCTGGACATCCCCCGACACAGCCACATCTCCGGCCACCTGCGAGACCTGCACTGGCTCCCAGTCAGCAAGAGGATCACGTTCAGACTCCTCACCCACGCACACAAGGCTCTCCACAACCAGGGCCCCATATACCTCAACAACCAACTGACCTTCTACTCGCCCACCCGCCAGCTACGATCGACCAGCCTCGCCCTCGCCGCCGTTCCACGCATCCGCAGAACCACCGCCGGAGGAAGATCCTTCTCCTACCTGGCAGCCAAGACATGGAACTCCCTCCCCACCCACCTCCGGTGAACCCAGGACCATCTCTCCTTCAGGAAGCTACTCAAGACCTGGCTTTTCGAGCAGTAACGGACCCCTCTCCCCCAGCGCCTTGAGACCCTCCCGGATGAGTAGCGCGCTATACAAATGCTATGATTGATTGATTGAACTAGAAGTTCGGCAGGGGTGGACCCGGTTCAGCAGCAACTGGCCAAGATTCTTGAGGCCATAGCAGACACCAAGACAACCCTCCATCATGACATTAGCACAGTGTAGGTTGGGCTGGGACTGCGTTGTACGGAAAATCATAAATGGCAAGGGTAGGGATAGCAGAAACCTCCATTGCAAACCTTCACCCGGTGCAACAATTGCTGGCACAGCAGGTTGAAGAGCTCCCTAATCAGGTTTGCACCCTAGAGCACAGGGCTGAAAATGCAGAAGAGCGTAACAGGAGGAACAACATTTGAGTAGTTGGACTACCAGAGGGGACAGAAGGAAGAGACATGATACATTTCCTTTAAACCTGGCTTTGCACTGTATTGGCCCCAGAGGGCCTCTCCACTTTCTACACCCACAAGAGGGCACACCCATGCCGGGTCCCCCACCGCACCCATTAGTGGCGAGACTTCTTCAGTTTAGAGACAGGGATACCCTCCTGCAGAAACCGAGAACTGAGGGCCCATTTGTGATTGATAATAGCAAGGTATAAATCTTCCCTGACTATACCCCCAGTGCAGCAGAGACAGGCCTCATTTACTGAGGTAAAGAAGGAGCTACATGAAGATGGCTTGCAATACTCCCTAATATTCCCTGCTAGGCTCCGCATAATGATTGACGGAAAAACTAATTTCTGCAATGACCCTGGTGTGGCATGGGAGTGGCTTGAAACTTATAAGTCGGGGGGGGGGACCACCGACTAGGACAGACTCTGATGCCGCTGGCCGGGATCTCCACACCAGGAAGAGGGCCCCAAAGATACCTAAAAGGAGAACATATAAGAAGCCGAGCCCATCTCAAATTGAGAAAGAAAGAACTGCTGCACTCCAGGCAGTGGCTGAGATCATGAAACCTAGAGACAAGGCCTCGCAGGCTCGCCCTCGGTGAAGGGAACTGGGGACTCTGAATCGGACTCCTCCTGAACAGATATGGTCCTGATGCCAACAGTCACCCCCAGAATGGCAGAGGATCTCTTAGCAAAGCGGTCCTGTTAGATGGGGTAACACACAGAAGTTAAATGGTATGCTCTGCGGACATTGTGAGTAAAACAGCTGGATTTATTGTTGCCTGGGGCTGCGTGGGCCGACCTGATCACTACGACTCATGAGCAGTAGCCTGCCCCACTTGGAAGACTGCACCTATGACTGGTTGGGGTCTTCTGCTGAAGCTGATGCTCTGTTTGTCGTTCAGGTGGCTGGCTGTTGCCAGACTGCTTGAGGAAAGGGATTTCAACTTTGCCAGTTTTTTTCTCTTCATTGTTTTGTTATGTTCTGTTGTAGGGGAGGTGCTAAAGGATGGAAGGGGTCTGAGGGAGGGGGTGGAGATCAGGGACTGTAAAATTGAATTACTCCAAATGGCATCCATGCATTACACGTTGAACTTTCTGACGTGGACTATCAGGGGGCTGGGGACTGCTGCAAAATGGCATAATATTCATATATACTTATGGAGAAGTGGGGTGTAGATTGCTCTACTAAAAGAGACACATCTTGTACAAAGTGAGGTGGAGAAATTGCGCAGACGATGGAGAGACAGATCTTAGCGACCTCCTATTATGCATATGCAAGGGGGGTGTTAATATGTATAAGAGTGGAAGTAACCTTCCTTCGAACCCTTACACACCTTGGTGGATAGAGAGGGCGGGTACATATTCCTGAAAGGGAGGCTGCTCGGACACAAGATCACACTGGGCAGTCTGTATAGGCCAAATCAAGTACAGGTACTCTTCCTTCAGGGTCTCTCGCCCCACAAATCTGAAATAACGGTGACTGACATGATCCACGGAGGAGATTTTACTGTGTAGCTAACACCCCACTACACCAGTCACTCCCCCCATTGCCAGGAGCCCAGGCTCACTGCATGGTGGCAGGATTTAGGAACTGGTTGGGACATTGGGGGCTAGAGGATATTTGGAGGACACAACACATGGATGACAGTGACTACTCATATTACTCCTCTATACATGAGTTACAGACAAGGATAGATGCCTTTCTTTGCTCGTCTGGCCTAGGACACTCCATTACACACACAGTACCTGGGGCGCATCTTTTCAGATCATAGTCCCTTACTGACGTGTTTTCAACCTGTAGGGAAGTGCCTACTGATCCAATTTTTGCGACTTAACCCACTGATGTTGTAATACCTTTGTTTCACTGAGTCTTTGGGTACTTTAAGTGACTCTTACTTTACCACCAATACACACTCAGCATCCACAGTGCTGTGATGCAGAGGGCTGGCCCGGGACCAGGGTTCAATTCTCCGCCTCGGCGGGTCTTGGGCTCAAAAATTCCACGGACCTGATAATTCTCGCCTCGGTGCGTATTCCAATCATGGAGTCCCACTCTGCAACTCTGGGCAATAGCTTGCTTAATCTCCACAACGGCCCCCACAACGCTAAGGATGCCTGGCCTCCACCTTGGGGGTGCCCAGGAGTGGACGTCTCACAGGGAAAGCCAGGACGGGTTCCACAGCGGTATTCGTACAAGCGCCTTGAGACCCTTGTGGGTGAGTAGTGCGCTATACAAGCTATCCATTTTTTTTTACATGGAGTGGGAAGCATTTAAAGTAGTGACACAGGGATTCTGCCTGGGACAGTCGATTAGGCACAGCGAGAACTACACCAGGAACTAAGGGAACCAGAGGACAAACTACACAGGTTAGACAATGCACAGGGTCCAGATATCGCAAACCAGGGACTACTGAAAGAAACACGAACAATGTACCATCAAGCTCTTGAAAGACTGAGATGTTATGACTACAGGGCAGTACTTAATTTGTAAAATAAAAAGTGCCAGGGTTCTGACCAGGAGGCCACTGCAGCTTGCACCACCCATTGCTCCTGTCATTGCTGCCAAAACAAGTACTAAGCATCTCTCTCGCCTGTAAGTGCAACAGTTCAGATTATTCACGATCCCCACAGCTAAAGGAATGGATTGGGAGGCAGCTATTAGTAATTTTTTTATGTGTATTGAATTCATAAGCACCTATTGTTCTTCTCGTCTTTAAATTAGATGAGCACCACCATGTGGTAGACTGTCCTATGTGCAGCGTTGACAATTGAGTAGCAGTGCACAGCACTGGAAACCAATAAAGTGGCGGTGCGGAGTACCGGCAGCCACCGGCTCAAAATAAGCACTGCTACATGGGGTACCTTACCAAGGTGCAGGAAGAAGAGGGGAAATCTTGATGCTTACTGCAATGGTTGATTAAAGCGAAACCACAAGGCTCCCCAATTACTCATGTTTGAATAGGAACAAATCAACCTGTTTATGACCTAGAAGCTATTAATACCCTCTTCCATGATTATTATGAATCTATGTATAGAGCACCCCCCCACACAGGTTCCACAAGAACAGAGAGCTTTTCTGTCCCTGTTGCCTCTTGGCTCGCTAGACCAGCAGGTGAAGGCAACGTTAGGTGGCCCCATTGAAACTCAGGAAATCTGGGTGGCAATTAAGGGCATTGTCACAGGTAAGTCCCCAGGTCCAGAAGGTCTTCCTGTAAAATTTTACTCTGTATATGCATCAAAACTAGCTCCCAGCCTGGAGACCACATCTGCCGAATCTTTGTGACTCAGGCAGCTCCCTGCATCTGCCAGGGATGCATTGGTGATCCCGGTCCCTAAGAAGACCGCAGAAGGGGCTCAGGTGCCTGATTTCTGACCTCGATCCGTGCTCAACATGGATTTTAAAATACTGAGAAAAATACTGGCACTCTGTTTGCTACCACACATGTCTACGGTAATCCATACAGACCAAAACAGCTTTATTCCAGCCCGAAACACCTTCTTTAACGTACGCAGACTGTACTCAGTGCTTTCCCTATCAAAGATGGTCATGCTGTCACGTCTATTATAGTTTTTTATAAATCTCCCTAATGTGGTTCCTACCACATGGTTCCGACAACTAGATGCCCTGTTGCAGGATCTCATATGGGAAAAGGGGTGTCGGAGTGTGTCCTTGGCAACACTGTAATGTCCCATGGTGGAGGGTGGCCTTGGGGTGACGAACTTTGAGCCCTATTTCCAGGCTTCTCAATTGCAGTAGCTCACACAAATGCTGGAATGCATAGGCCCTGAGTGGACAGACTTGACAGATTCTGGAGACCGCACAATACTATTGCTAGCCAAAATGCTTAACCCAGCGATGGTAACCCCCCACCAATCCCTGCTACAGACCACAGCTTTGCAGTGTTGGAAACGCTGTGTGGTTAAACGGGCAGAGACTCCCCAATATGCATCGGCCCAACCCCAGATAGGCTTACCACACGGCAACCCCAGAATGATATTCACCCCTGAGCAATTGTCGACCTGGACTGAGGTAGGACTAGAGATGTTGGGAGACTGTTACCAACAGTCAGTCCTTGCCCCCTTTGAGGTTCTGGTCAAAGGCTTTGGGCTTCAACCGGGTCAGTTCCTGCATGGCAAATGGGAGACAGTATTGAACAGGGAACTTTCAGACCCAGAGTGGGCAGAATCTTACCATACCCCTAAAAGGTTTCCCACAATAACAGGATGATATACACACAGTTCAATACCCATTGGCATATATCACGCCCCATATAATACATGTTGCCTACGATGGTGAGATACGTAACTGCCAGAGGTGAAATCATAGCGCCACTGACTTTATAAGCATGACCTGGGATTGTACCATAGTAAATGGGAATAGGAATTGGAAGCAACCTGGATGCACTCAGTTTAAACAAATAATCTGTGGTACTAATAACGTAGCATCAAATTCTTGACTTCATGCGTCAATTGCGTGCAACAAGGAAAAAGGTCCTGCAAACCCTTTGTCATTAAATATTAAAGTGTACTAGACATGTGTCAAAGTAACCTCATGCACAGCTTGAATCACTCCTGGGAGTGTAAACCAGAAATCTTTAGTCAATATAAAAGTTTTTAGCAATTTTCGAAAGAAAGTACACTCAGTATTCTAACGTAGATACAATGAGATGAGACATGTAGTTCATGTTCTTTTTGATTTTGTTTCTTTTATGTTGAAACAGACAATTTATCCATGGAAAGTGTTCAAAATCCAGGTTTGTAGTATATACTTCTTCAGGTACAGTTCAATTATAAATCCCATTGCATTTCGGGCTATACAGTTGGCCCTTCATCAGGGGAATCTAGAGAGACAATATCATAATTTTAGTACTGAAAGGTTAAGCTGCAGGCTTTCTACCAACACAAACATGGAGGCGAGGGAGAGCAAGCTCAAGATAAGGTAAGTAATCCAAAGGAAATACACGAAGTGGAGATAAATCAAAGCGATATACAGTAAAAAGTGTAATTTGAGTGATTGTTCAGTAATATAGGTGAAACTCCGACAAGCCCAAGGTAGAAAGGTGAAAGGATAGTGAACTGATAAATTTAATTAAAACGAGCGTGAAACGTGCTGGGTACGATGTGCACAACGATGGTCATCAGAGAAGTGTCAATGGTGAAATGGGAGATGACTCCGATACTGTGTAGCCACTTCTGGTGAACATGCAAATCAAGCTGACATGCGATATCGGACACTTACGAAGCTAAGGAATTATAATGGAGTTTTAGGCCATCCCGTTATTCTCAAAGATCTGTGCTGTTCAAAAAATGAAACGTAAATCACAGTGAGTTACCACTCATCTCTGTGACATAATCATTAAAGTGAACGCATGTATACGTGGCTTACCATTATAATGTTGAAAATGCCATTTTCGTAATCACAACAATGGCTGTAAAACAATTGTATATAAAAAAAGAATCAGTTCGTGAACATCCAATTACGTGATAAGACTAGTGCTGTGCTCGTGTGAGCGGTTACGGTCATCTTACCGGTGTCTGCACAAAGAAACGGCGTGCCGGGAACCCGGTGTGGACAAACAGGAAGCACTAGCGTTGTGAGAGCGCCAGGAGTATGCGTGTTAATGATGGGCCGAGAGACAGTGAAGATAAAAGTAGGACCAGCATTAGAGTGCAGGGAGTGTCGGCCATATTAGAGTGGGGAGATAGTCCGTGAATGAGAATAGAAAATCAGTAAAAACAAAGTTAAGAGGATCCAATGAACAACAGATTAGTAACAAGTATATTATGAGAAATTCAATTCAATATGAGAGTTGAGAAAACAGCTATGGATATTGAGACACAGATCAGTATAGTATCGACAGATATCACAATGTACAATACAAAGTGGAATTTGGAGAACAGAGCAATGAGTGTGTACACAAATGGTATATGTCAAATAAGTATGAGAGTCCGCAATTTAAAGGAAGCATGCCAGTTCGAATTTGTCTGCATAAACCAAATCCAGTATGTTTCACGCTGGGACAGGTACTTATTTGATTCTCTGTCCGGTCGTGTATCTATTGTTTCAAGTACCCCACATTTCAGTTGCGCTATGTTGTGTTTCATATTGCGCCAATGTTCAGCGATAGGAGAACTTGTGGTTTGAGTCCTGATTCGACTTTTGTGTTCAGTAATCCGCGTTCTTAGTGGTCTTTCAGTTTTCCCTATGCAGAATAAGCCACATGGGCATTTAATGAAGTACACTAAATGATGACTATTGCATGTTGCATTGATCTTGAGATGATTAGGTTTTCCTGATCTTGGGTGTTGATGGTGTTGCCTTTTATCATATTTCCACAGTTCGAACAGTTCATGCAAGTTAACATTCCTTTGTATGTGACCTGAGGGGTCGGTGGCTTGTTCAGTATTTCTTTCAAATTACGTGCTCTTTTATAAGCAAACATTGGTGTTTCATGAAACAAGTCTTTGAAATCTGCTTCTGATCTAAATAGGAACCATCTGTCTGTTATAATGCTTTTGAGCATTTTGGATTGAGTGGAATAGGTGGAGACAAAAACTTCTCTTTTAGGGGTGTCTGCCTTTGTGGTTTTTATCAATAGTTGTTCTCTTTTAAGAGCGTGAGTTCTAATTTCCGCTTGTTGAATGATTGAGGGTGGGTACCCTCTTGCTTTGTATTTGTCTTCAAATTTCTCTATGGTCTGCATGCCAGTCTGTTCATCAGAGTGAATTCGCTTGATGCGTAGAAATTGACTGTATGGTAGGTGGCGTTTAAGTGACCAAGGGTGGAAGCTCTGGTAGGCCAGAGCATTGTTACGATCAGTCTTTTTGGTGAACAGTGAAGTGATGATTTTCTGTTCTTGAAGCGTGATTAGTACATCTAGAAACGGAATACTCTTTGCTTCGATTTGAGAGGTAAACTGAATGCGTGGATGAATATTGTTCAGTTTAAGAATGTTGTTTTCAAGTGTGACACGTGAGCCTCGCCATATGATTAGAATGTCATCTATATACTGATTAAACAATAATAGATGTTCTGACCATTCTACCTGTGACAGGATATGTTCAGTTTCGAATTTCATCATGAAGATGTTTGCATAGCTGGGGGCTCCTGAAAAACCCATTGAAGTTCCGTTGGATTGCAAGAAAAAAAGATCTTTCCATTGGAAATAACTGTGAAAGAGGCAAAATTGTAAGATTTCAAGTAAAAACACTCGATTTGCTCTCAGTTCATCAGTTTTTAATAGTGCCCACTCAATGGCCTTTATACCTTCTGAATGAGGGATAGAAGTGTACAGGGAGACGATGTCTACTGTACTTAACCAGATTTCTTCATCAGGTGGGATGTTGATGGAACCAAGGATGTTGAGTAAATGTGTTGAATCTAGTACATAAGTTTCACAAGCTTTCACAATGGGTTGGAGGAAAGTGTCTAAAAATCTTCCCGGAGTGTTATGTATCGAAAAACATCCTGAGACGATCGGTCTCAGTGGGGGGTCCGTTAAAGATTTGTGGATTTTCGGGAGCATATACAGGCGAGGTCTGCGTGGGTATCTATTGAATAAGTGGTCTTTTCTTTTTGAAGTGATCCATTTCCTTTCTAGAGCTTTATTGAGAATGATGTCAAACACTTTCAAGAATTCATTGGTAGGGTCAGCGGTCAGGGGAAGATATGTGGTTGTGTCTTTTAGCATTGCTTCAATTTTTTGTTCATATTCCTCTTAATCCATGACCACTAGTGCGCCACCTTTATCAGCCTGAGTGAAATGTAGATCATTATCATTTTGTAATGAACGCAGTGAATCCTTTTCTCTTTTTGAAAGATTTTGTTTAGATTGAGAAGTTGAAGGTCATTTCGCAATGTCTTGTTTTACTAGAGTCTCGAAAAGATCAATAGCCTTGTGTGAAACTGGCTAAATGAAGTAGCTTTTTGGTTTGAATTCTTGCAACTCTGTGGGTTCTCGAGTGGACACAGGAGTGTCGATGGTAGAGAAAAAATAGCGTAGTCTTAATTTTCTGGTGAATCTGAACAGCTCGATCTGGGCATCTAGATTTCTTGCTTGATTCGTCGGTACGAAGGAGCAACCTCTACTTAGTACTGCCATTTGAGTTTGAGTGAGCTGTTTAGACGAGATATTGACCACTAGTGTTTCTTCTTTCTGGACGGTTTTCCTGAATCTGTGACTTCTACGGGTTTTTGAGATGCAGTTTCTATGGGCGGTGCGTTGGCAGCTGAACTGGTGGATAAAAAAGACTTTGATGTTGAGGAAGCGCCTTTGGCTGAATCACTTGTAGATGCTGTCGAGACAGGTGGTCTGGACATTTGAGTATCTGTGATGGAAACTAAACTTTCATCTGATGACGCCGTGTCAGATTTTTTCTGCCATGTTCTTTTTTGTGCATACACTTCGGCCCAGGAGTAGACCTCGTCAAGTTTATAGTCGATTGTGTCTCGACGAAACTTTCTGATTTTTCTCTCTTGGAGGTCTTTGGCATAGGAATCTAGACTTTTGTTGATGTCTTCTAGAGTGGAGTTTAAAGATTCAGTTTCCATGCGTTGAGTAAGAATGGCTTGTAGGCCTTTAATTTCGGTCTCTAAACCGACAAGGACTTGTGAGAGTTCTTCAACGGTCAATAGGATTAGGTCGAGGGAGCATTTATTTAGGACAGCGTACCATCTTTTCATGATTTTTTTGTTTAGTTTAAACAGCATGGGTTTAATTGCTAGACGTAATCCACGGGGAATCCTGCTGACTCGATGGTATTGGATGAGCGTTGTGGCATGCAGACGCTGATTGATTTCACGTCGCATAAGGTACTCAAGTTGTTTGATCTGTTGTTGAATTGGACCTGAGGAAACATCAAACTTCCTCACTTCTTTGATGAGTTCATAAATGTCTGCAGCTTCAGCTTGGGTATATGCTTTAGTTTGTGCTTTGTTATCCGTGAGATGAGCTATGTCGTCAAAAGATGCCATTGTTCAAATTGGAGAAATGCGGTTTTACAGGGGTGGTGCAAGGTGGTTGCAATGCAGAATATATTGAAATAGGAATTGGAAGCAACCTGGATGCACTCAGTTTAAACAAATAATCTGTGGTACTAATAACGTAGAATCAAATTCTTGACTTCATGCGTCAATTGCGTGCAACAAGGAAAAAGGACCTGCAAACCCTTTGTAATTAAATATTAAAGTGTACTAGACATGTGTCAAAGTAACCTCATGCACAGCGTGAATCACTCCTGGGAGTGTAAACCAGAAATCTTTAGTCAATATAAAAGTTTTTAGCAATTTTTGAAAGAAAGTACACTCAGTATTCTAACGTAGATACAATGAGATGAGACATGTAGTTCATGTTTTTTTTGATTTTGTTTCTTTTATGTTGTGCTCGTGTGTGTTGGTAGAAAGCCTGCAGCTTAACCTTTCAGTACTAAAATTATGATATTGTCTCTCTAGATTCCCCTGATGAAGGGCCAACTGGATAGCCCGAAATGCATTGGGATTTATAATTGAACTGTACCTGAAGAAGTATATTCTACAAACGTGGATTTTGTGATTTTGAACACTTTCCATGGATAAATTGTCTGTTTCAACATAAAAGAAAAAAAATCAAAAAGAACATGAACTACATGTCTCATCTCATTGTATCTACGTTAGAATACTGAGTGTACTTTCTTTCAAAAATTGCTAAAAACTTTTATATTGACTAAAGATTTCTGGTTTACACTCCAAGGAGTGATTAACGCTGTGCATGAGGTTACTTTGACACATGTCTAGTACACTTTAATAGTAAATGGGAAGACATTTTGAAGATTACAGGTGTGGCAGTAGGGCGCAGACTCAAACCCACAATTGGAACTTGCCTGTTGGGACTTTTCCCCACGGACCACCCAAACTGAAAGTGATTACAACATTTGTTGATCTAGCCTTGGTCCTGTCTAGGAGTAGGATAGCATTACCATGGATATTTACATGTGGCCCCACAATGGGAGACTGGTAACGGGACGTAACACACTGGCCAGAGTGTGAAGGAAGGGTCTTGGCCAGAGAGGACACGCGGAGACTGAGGCGCCATCCTATGGCTGAACTCTGGAGAGAGGTCCTGGAGAATTAGGAGCACCCTGAGAGGTACCATAGCGAAACTGAGAATATCAAAGCCTGTTCTCACTCAGCTAGAGATCATAACTAAACAATCTGAATTAGTAATAGATAGCAATATATGTAGGAAACAAAAAGAAGTGCAAAAAAGGAGTAAAAGGCTCATGGAACCGATAAATAGAATAGGGGCTGCTCCCCCCGCTGCATTGCCCCGTGACCTGTCTGCACCTTAGGAAGACTGGCCTAACAATTGGTTGGTAGGCTGATGTGTGTTAAAGATTGATTATGACCCCCCCTGCTCCCCCAAGCTCTCCTTTTCTCTTTTTCCTTGACAGGCTCCTGTGTTATCACACCACCCTGCACAGATATCTAGTTCATAGTTACTTTTTCTTTGAGTTGCATAATCTGGGTTACCTTTTCTAAAAGCTTCCTTTCTCATAACAGACTGCAAACAATAGAAAATAACAAATTGCATACCAACCTGACAAATGTACTTGACCACCCCAATCAAACAGGAACAACTACAGACTCTTGCTCCTAGGGTTGCACTATGAGCTATGTTGTTAAGAGTAGCGATGTGATAACATTTGGGAATAGCAGCCTAGTCATACCAGGATACGGTGCAGACGAAACATCATTTTAAAGCATACCACATGTAATGCTATGAGCTGATATATGTGACAGATTTTACATTAAATGGTAATAAAAATATGGCTGAAAAAAAGTACAATAACATAAATTGGTGCTACACGAAGTGCGATGTACATAATACAAAAAATAACCCCTAGGGTCGGCTCTGTTCCCACCCGGTGGGAGCAGTAAGCACAGAGATTTGTCCATGCCCACACTCTCGTGGGTAGGGAAACCTAGAATTGCTCCTGCCTGGCAGGAGCTGCTCCAGCTGGGTGAGAGTATGCAGCTCCTGCGGCAGGCAGGCAAGGGAGCTGTTAGGACTGCAGAGGCCATGGGCCTCCCCTTGCCACCATCAGCGAGGAACAATTTTGTGAGGTGCCCCAGGTGGGCACAGGTGTACTCCCCTGGAAAAAAGAAAGGATGGCCGTTTCTGTGGTAGCTGAGATCCGATGGCCACAGGGACCCTGGGGCTCCCCCTGTAGCCCCAATAAAGATAATGGCGTGGAATGCCACAGGTGGAGAACAAAGCACTTTAAAGTATTAAAAAGAAATGTTTAAATTGTATTTGCTGGCTCTTGTGCAGGCTGCTGGTAGCAGGGAGCCAGCAGGGCCACAAGGACAAAAAATAAAGATCAGGGTGTCCTGGGTGGGCGCCGGGAAACCACAAAAATACATTAAATAAATAAATGAGTGTCAGGAGACACTCATTTATTATTCACTGCTCCTTGCAAGGAGGCCCCCTAATCCATTGCAAGGGTTTTTTAAACATATTTCTTTGGAGTCTGGTGGTGTCCCTATAAGGAGCAGGGGCACCATCAAGCATTTTTGCAATTTCGTGGGGGGCTGCAGGGAGGGCAGCAGCCCCACAGCAACATTAAAAAAAAACTAGTAAGTCTCTTGGATTAAAAAAAAAATCAATGACCCCAGGAGAGTTTACCATACTTTTTTTAAGGACTCCTAGCTGGAGTTCAATGCTTTTCAGCTGGAGTACAGACACCACTTGTGATTGGTCTGTGGCTGCATTTTGTAGCTTATAAATGTTTAAAAAGACTCCAAGCCCTGTTGATTTTTTTTATTCAATAACATTGTATTCATTTTTTATGACAATCACATATATTGATATCCTGATCCCTTCATAAAGTAAATAGACTAACGTTTTGGATTTTAGTGTTATGACCCGTTAACAAAGTCACTAGGTCTTCCTTAGTTAAAATGACATACTTTAGGGGTTTGGGCGTCAATCCCTGTGCACGGCTCATGTACAACGGTGGAAGTTGGACACCAGCGGGGAATTGGGCGCAAGGCCTAGCCTTAGGCTAATCCCTGCAGCCAACCACAGGCTATGCATGGCTGTGCTCAGTGTGGGGTTGGCAGGCTGGGTGTGTATGGCCGCAAGGCCAGGCCATACAGTGTGTTTGACCACAGACTGTGTAGGGCTTTAATTTGGGTTTACGTATGGTAATAACATATTAATTTACATTAAGCAAAACTAGAAAATCGCTGAAAAAAATAAAGGTTAAAGGCATGTTATAGTTACCTGAAAATGCCAGTTTAAACATACAGTCTTAAATTAACCAAACCACTAAAATGTACCCATTATAGTTATGTCGGATCACTGAAATAATATCGACGGACACAATATCGACTTGCCAGAATATCGTGGACAAAATATCGACAGTCAAAATATCGAGTTTGTATCTACAAACAGGTAAGTACAAAAATATCGAGTACAAAATATCGTTAACAATAATATAGATGTAAAAAATATCGACTTTATTAAAAACAGTGTTAAATTAAATTAATATTAAATTTAAATTACTAAAATATACTTAAAAGTACTTAAATTAAATTATAATAATTAAATAATAAATGAAAATAATAAAAATAATTTTTTACAATCTTATTAGTTGACCCTGAACCCTAAAAATACCCCTTTACCCAAAAACCCCAAACTGACCCTGAACCCTAAAAATACCCCTTTACCCAAAAACCCAAAACTGACCCTGAACCCTAAAAATGCCCCTTTACCCAAAAACTGAAAACTGACCCTGAACCCTAAAAATACCCCTTTACCCAAGAACTGAAAACTGACCCTGAACCCTAAAAATACCCCTTTACCCATGAACTGAAAACTGACCCTGAACCCTAAAAATACCCCTTTACCCATGAACTGAAAACTGACCCTGAACCCTAAAAATACCCCTTTACCCATGAACTGAAAACTGACCCTGAACCCTAAAAATGCCCCTTTACCCAAAAACTGAAAACTGACCCTGAACCCCAAAAATACCCCTTTACCCTAAAACTGAAAACTGACCCTGAACCCCAAAAATACCCCTTTACCCTAAAACTGAAAACTGACCCTGAACCCTAAAAATGCTCCTTTACCCAAAATGTATCAATATTATTTAATTACCAATTAATTATTAATTAACAATAACAATAAAGTAAATATATTAGAACATTAGCTGTAATTATTTTAATAATTAATATTATTTTTTCCAAATTAATTACTTAAAAATAACACAAAATTAAATATATTAAAAATGTACTCTAATTAATGTAATTAACTAATTACAAATAATTAATTAACAATTAATTACTAATACAAAATATGTTCAAAATTATATTAATTAATTAACTAATTAATATTAATTAATTATCAATTAATTATTAATTAAAAATATTAACAAACATATATTAATTAATTAATTATTATTAAATTACTTCCCACCCTATTCCCCTATAAACCCACAACCCGCTACAGAATTACATTACGCAATTATTATAAAAACAAAATTAATTTAATAAAATATTTTATAACATTAATACACACTATTCACACATATTATTACATAAAAAGACACTATAAAATATTATATATTATTAAAAATTCGATATTTTTGCTATCTATATTTTATACAGTCGATATTACTTCACTTACCTGAAAAACGATATTTTTGTAGTCGATATTATGTCCAGTCGATATTTTGTCCAGTCTATATTTAAAACTCGATATTATGTCCAGTCGATATTTTGGAGTCGATATTTTGTCTGTACACCAGTTATGTCATGTAGCTATAACTCGTGTTCTAAAGTAAGTATAACTTGCGCCTTTGCCATGCACTGCTAATTAACTCCCATATTACAACACTCAGGACATGTTCAATTACGTTATTGATACATCACTGCAACATCTGAAATGGTCTCATTTATGACAACACTGTGCATGGTGATGGCATGAGTTAGTTACTTTAAGACCCATGTTATAGTTATCTGAGATAAATATAACTTGTAAATTTTAAGTGGTTTTGTTTGTTTAAAGCGGTTTGTTTTACCTGACATTTTCACCTAACTATAACATCCCTTTAATCTAAACATTAATATTACATACATATTCTGGATTTTAAGACTGCAGATATTTCTCAGCAAATGCAATGCATATTAACAGTTGCTTATCTCAATATACTGTAACTTTGTTGCGGAAGGAAGAGTACAAGAAGAGAACATCTGACTTATATCTGTATTTCATTAAAGTGATCTGGAACCTAAATTATTGCAATAGTAATGAGAATCAAATTATTTATTTAAAATACTGATGATGAAAAAGGGAAAGTAAGTGAAGAACTGTGTTAGAATTTCTCAGACGTATTGCTCAATTAAGCCTTTAAATTTTAACTCCATATAGCCATACTTGCCTTATTTCACCAAAAAATGTAGTGCAACTTGAGATATTTTACTGATAATTTGGATAACTTATTGCCCATTGTACATGACAAGTCAAATGTATTTAGTGGCTTCATCTACAATGGCTTCTTTAGTGGGATCTCCTGAGGGAAACCATTAATTTTCAGACCGTCTCTATTGCTGTGCAATAAGACCACAGGGCATTCAGTTGCACAGCTCAGTTTCAGTCAGCTGGAATCCCAAGGCATACCAGTGGAATTGAAAGATGCTCAAGTCATTACCGGCAAATTAGTGAACACTGCTTTCGCAACCGTCACTCACAATCGACACAAAGCTCGCCATATTATCTCAGCATCACCCCAGCATTCTTGTATTATTTTTTCTTTTTCTGTATTTTTTTTAATAACACAGACCAAGTCAGGTAGATGCCAGAGCGTGCTGCAGGAAGAGAATGGCCATAAAATGTAAGCTATAAGAACATAAAAAGTTATAACAACACCTTTATTCTATCACATATGTGTTAAGAGGAAGGATGCATGTCACGTAGTACCTACAAAGCACAACATGTAGCTTACACCCTAAGACTGTGACCTCCGAGCACAGCTGACTATATTCAATAAAGATCATGGGCTCGATTCACACAATGTACTTATAAATCTGTGTTTGTATATGCACGTCTACACATGCTTGTAGATTTACAAGTTGTGTCAATTCATATATGTTTTCTAAGGTGTGCCTGGAAAGCTGCACAAGTCACAGGGTTTTAGTTGTTGTGCCTGTTAATGTCATGTCACATGTTGTCTAGTTGATATTTCCCCAATGGCGAGTTGCACTGAATGTACAACTCCTCACTGGGGAAAGGCAGCCAGCCATACAAATGTATCATCCCTGTTGAGAAATCCCTTCTCTGAACTCAATAAACTTGGGGGTTATTGCGTTCTCCTCCCAGTTCTGGAAGGGGACTTCCTCCACCCCTTTGCTGAAGCATGTTTCCAACTATTTCCAGGGTGGGAAAGGTTTAGAGAGGAGTTTGTGAATGGCATCAAGTTTGTAGGTGTTCCCACATTCTCAAGAGAAACCACACCTTGATCCACCCACTCCGCACGTCTTCGAGGGAGTATATCACAGCATAATTACATGCAGTTGAGTCACACCATTACATATTAGAACATTGGAATGTTGGGAGCTCCATTGAAAACAATGGAGTGCTCTGGGCTTATAATGGCTGGTATAAGCCTGGAGCTCCAACATTCCAATGTTTCTTTGTTCACAGCTCTGGCTGTGAACAAAGGCTTCAGGGAACCTGAGGGGATTCCAATCCCCTCACGCTCCCAAAAGGCTTTGTTTTTTTTGTTAGAACATTCTGTCCTCAAGTGGCAGAATGTTCTAATAGCCTTATAGCCCTTCGTAGATGGGCTATACCGCTATTAAAGTCCCTCTCCCTTGTTAAAGGCCCTCGCCTTCGGCTCGGGGCCTTTAACGCTGGAGAGGGCCTTTAATAGCCGGTATAGCCCTCTACGGCGGGCTATAAGGCTATAGTAACAAAAGCATTTAAGCTCAAAAGCTATCCTTTTTGAACACCTGTTAGCCATAAACAGCGGCATTTTAACCTTTAAATCTATGTTTTTGGCCAAAAAGCCTTGTGAATCAGGCCCTATATGGTGCCAGTTGCAGGAGTGTATAATGTTTTTCCGTTCTTGAAACTTTCGGAGTTAAGTTCCACTTTTGATAGTTGTGATATTATGTAGATTGTACACTGTTTACTAATTGCTTCTGGGGCCATCGTATGATCTAGAAACACGAATTTGAAGTGAACTAAGACAATTAAACAGTTCATTGAATGACCCGTTCATTTCTTATCATTATTCAAATCTTGGTCCACTGGGCTCTCTCTCTGCTTGGTATTCCACCAGGGAGTGTCCTGAGGGAAAATAGCTGGCACTTTGCAATTTTATGGGCAAAGATTAAGCATGCAGGGAAACCTTCATTATACATTTCTTTAAATAAACCATTACAGCCTTGGCACAGATAGTTAGCATGTGTTGACAAATTATGACTGAAAGGGAAAGTGTTTTATTCATGAGATGATCAAATGAGATGTTTCTGTGTGAGGCTGAGCCCCTCCTTCCTCGGCTGCAGCTTTGTGGGGGAGATAGGGCCCACTGTACTTGCTGCAAAACTATGATTGCTCCTCTCCAACATGTTGGTGTTGGTCTACAGATGAAAGCTATTCGTGGCTGAAAGATTGAATCTTCACAGGAGCTCAGAGACATCTGTATTTGTGTATGTTTGTCAAGCATGACAGCAAGGCATTTTTGTTTGCGAACCAGGACAGAAAATGCTATTAAACTGACCTACTTAACAAGTAGCAACATGTGGTCTGATTTCAGTAACCATTATTTCAATTGTATGTGATGTTTTATTAAGTGCCAGACCAATATAACGGTGTTTCAGTTTCAAACATGTTTATTGCCAGGCTTGTGTAATACTTCAAATACAGGGCAAGTTTCATTTTGTAATTATGAGGATCTAGGCTAATATTTAGGCACTCTCTAAAATAAGTGTTTGGTTATAGCTGAATGAATAAAAAACACTCAGAAGTAGTTTCTGGGAGCACACCTGTGCACCCAAGTTGGCGAGGTGACTGTACTGTGGACTGTATGAGAATGATGGGCTGCGAGGAAGCAGATAGGAAGTATTTGATGGTCAGTGGAGGAGACGCATTCCAGCATAGCCTTTTATTCCTCTTTGTCACTGCATAACCGTTCTCAATACTTTATATGTGGCTGCCTGCGTCGCACGCAGAGCGATAATTTGGGCTGGCAGCATTTAAGCACAGCATTCCCCCGGTAGGGTGCACACCCTCCTGGCAGGCTGCACACCCTTTCCCTCTGTTTTGCCCCTATGGGACTTTGGAGCAGGGCTCACACCAGGGAAGGCAGGCTAAACCCCCTCCTGTTAAGTCACTTCTCGGGCAGGGGTCCTTTACATAGATCATAAATCCTTATTTTCTCCTCTTTGGGTGATCCTGTTCAGAGAAACCCCCCTACCACTTAGCATTATCGCAATGTTTGTGACTATGGATGTAATGCAAATGTTGTGATGTTTTCATGCTCCATTTTTCGGCATTGCAAGCGGGGCTACAGGGCGATCCAGTGGTGCAGAAAGCAACCACAAGAAAGATCCCAAAGGGGGCTTCATGCAAGTACCCCGGGAGTCCTTAAGGCAGGAGCCGGGATGAAAGATACAGTGCACCATTAGTGTCATGGACAGTTGTAAGCCTGAGCAACTAGTGACTTGCCTGGTGACACTTTGCCTCTGCATTCGTGTTCATTTTGCTAGACGTTGGGGTCCAGATGTGGATTGAACCCCAGAGTTTCAGCATGAGATATTTTGTATCAGTGGTGGTCAGCTAATCAGATGGGCAGTCAGTTCAGGTCATATTGTAACCAGCTGCTCTTGGATCACCCATAAGTGAGCCCATTATATTACCACATAATTCTGCACCATACTTTTCTCCAAACATAACTGATGTGGTCTCACTCATTTGCCTGTAAACTTTTCTTTTGCATGCATTTATTCAGTTTGGTGTGTGCAAGCCTGGTTATAGGATATGGTTGCTAAAGTAATCTCCATAAAATTATGCTTCAGGGTGTTCTAAAATTAGGGCTGGGTTTAATGCTTACAACACTGTAGTTAGGTAAAAGATGATGACAAAGAAGGAGCTATCAGAAGATAAAGCAAATAAGGTGAATAGAAGAATTATGATACAAAGGGTCCATTATGTGAACTGATCTATTTAATCGCCGGTAGAACGAATCTGACAAGAGTCATTCTCCTCCTGCCTATGAATTAAATAAACAGGGAATTGGAGTCAGTGCTTATTTGTGCTCAGGCTTGCCAGTGGTTGACACTGCCACTCATTTTCAGGGACAGTGACTTATTATTTATCATCAGACTTTGAAACAAAGGCTTTCTATCCTTTTCTAGGTTAGCTTCATAGTTCTGTGCCTCTTGTTCTAGCTGCCCTTTCTTCACCCTCTACTCGGCAGTCTTTAATTGGTTCTGTCATCCTATTCAGTGAACCTGGTAATCCATGATGCCCACAATGGTGCATATAACTCTCTCCATTCACCATCAGGATATTAGTTTTTTTTCTCTCACAGAGCGGTTTAATAATGACATGAACTCTATGCCACATAGTTTCTGATTACACTTCATTTCCCTTTCTGTTATTCCCAAACGTCTTACTTACCAATCCTGTTAATTTTTCCTATTGGTGTTTTTGAGAAATTCAGACTGCATTCATTTGTATATCAGTGTCTACCATCTTAACATTTTAATTCATGTTTTCTTTGCCAAATTTTTAAAAGTAACTTTTTTTTATCTGTTTAACCATTTAAATACTTTATAAAATTGTAATCCTGAGAGACTGGAAGTAATGTTAGCAAATAAATAACACAATTGGGATTTCCCTTGTGTTTTAAGGGTGAGAGGAGTCTTAGTTGATTTATTAACAGAATGAGGTTTACTTGATTCTGCTGTTTAGTAGGAATACATTTCACAGTACCATCCCAAATGTTGGCATGGCCTGTGATGCCCCCCATTCCTTCCTCCTGAATTAAGAGGTTGCGGGTTTCAAAAAGGCAAACTACTATGTCATCCTGCTATTTGTGTAGATTTGATTTTGGGCAGAGAAAATCCTTATTAGCAAAATGTCCAATATGTACTTCAGCATGGCTCAATCAAACAGTGCTGCTATGCTTTTCACTGGATTGGTTGTGCCTCACAGTTCTTCTATGCACAAAATAGCCCTAGTGTAACATTCAGTAAGCAAAGGTTTTCAGAAAACCTTTAGTCTTGCCTCTTCAAACACCTCTTTTTATTGCAAAAAAAGCCCAGTTTCCTGAATGCACTTCTCCTTTATTTTCATTGTAGCACTGCGATCCACAGGTTATCCAGGGATATCTGGGTATGATTCTTAAATGTACTATATATTACTTCTCTGCAGCAGCGACCTGTGCAGGTAAGAGCGGTGGGGCAGTGCGGCCAGATGAGGGAGAGGGGATTTCGACCAACGATGACGAGGGAAAATTAATTATTTATCTAATTTTCCTTCATGGTAGTCTGTCGAATCCCGCCCTCCCTAACCTGACCCCACTGCTCTTACCTGCACAGACCTCTGCTGCATCTCTGTAGAACAGGAAGAAGGTTGAAGGAAGGTATCAAACAGTGATCACAGAGAGATGGTGAAAGGGTGCATTCACAAGGGACATCACAGTTGATAGAAATTAATTTTCTTGAACATGGTAGCCTTACCTAACTGCATGTTACTAGGTAGAGATATGGACCATCATCAGGGTGACATTTCAGACATATATTCCAACACCTCTTAGATTACCAGAAGATTATCGAGAAAAGCTCAAAGGTTAAAACATCCCCCTGTAAAAATAAAGTGGAACACTACCACGTTGTGTAGGATGGCAAGACAGTGCAGGGAGCAGTGTGAGTTAGGACAACAGTTCAAAGCATGTCTGCTGTGCATGAGGGGATCCAAAGGCAGTTCTTGGTGTACATAGCCTGCCACCATAGTTCAAGTTGGTTGTGATGATCTTGGCGTCCAGAGTAACATTCTGTGGGTTCATATATAGGTTTGCTACCTAACAATATTCAGACTACTCTCTTATGTTTTAGTTGTTTTTTCATTGATATTGAAGCAGAATCAGTTGTAAGTGGAATGGAAAGTTGTATAGACGTGCATGATATATTCATGCACTCTTTTGTGGAACTATCACAACAGAGTATTCAGTACCAAATCAGACTGATGCACATGGCTGTTAATAGTTTTTTTCTCTATAGATCCCAATGTCATAAACATACAACAGGTATGTTTACAGAGGGGTTAGCTCCTTTGGACAGTTTGGTTTGAAAGATTCACAGTCTCTATGCTTTGAATGTGGAAATGAATTGGGTCACTCTGCTCTGGGTGCACCTCGCTTGGCTGCCTTTCCTTTGCTGTGTAGGTGGAAATAGAACTTTCGCCAAAGACTATTACTGAAGCTCAACTGCCAGTCTTCCTTGCTAATCAGTATAAAAATTCAGTGAACCCAGCAGTGGGCAATGCATCTGATGAGGCCATCAAGCCTTTGATACCAAATAAGATTTTTAGGTTCTAATTTATATCTAGGCGGATGCCTCCATGGAACTCTGATATAGCGCTGCTGATAGCGTTTGTTCTATTATTTTAATTGCACCATTTTAAAGGGTATTCTGTTTGACAACACTGCTTTGTGCTAGGGACTGCTGCGTCACTCACCTCACTGCCCACACCCCGGTCTGTCATGGCAAATGCCGATTGTATGGAGGGTGAAGACAGGGCTTTCCAGGCAGCCTCATTCCGGTAACTCCCGCTTCCGGCAGGTGAGCGTGCTAGTTGTTTTGGACACCCAGCCTATAAAGAAGGCTTCCCCTTATGCGGACTCAGCAGCGGTAGGAACTCTGATATAGCGCTGCTGATAGCATTTGCTCTATTGTTTTAATTGCGCCATTTTAAAGGGTATTCTGTTTGACAACACTGCTTTGTGCTAGGGATTGCTGTGTCACTCACCTCACTGCCCACACCCCGGTCCGTCACGGCAAGTGCCGATTGTATGGAGGGTAAAGGCAGGGCTTTCCACGCACCCTCACTTCCTGTAACTCCTGCTTCCATCAGGTGAGCGTGCTAGTTGCTTGGGACACCCAGCCTATGTAAACCTATGACAGTGCGAACGCGCAGCGGGCGCGCCTAAGTCAAGCCCGTCTGCGCCCGTCCGCGACCAGCGCTAGTCACGCTATCCGTTTGGACCTCGCAACCCAGCCCAGCTTGTCCTGGTCTGCTGAACATCTAAAAGCCCTGAGCCTTAAACAATGTGAGAATCCATCCCACCTCGAACTTGATGTTGACTCTCTGGAGGGCTGTAAATTATGCTCCTTCAGGTTCAATATTACAAGTGATAAAAGATTGGTAATGGACCCAGAATGCATCTATAAAGCTTGCCTAGTCAATTGTAGATCTTTCCCCAAACATACGGAAGACATTTGGCTTACCCTGATGAATGAACATTGGGATATAATGTTCCTAACTGAGACTTGGTTAAGGGACAATAGCAACCCGTACATATCCTTGGCAATTCCACCGGGATACAGGATAGCCACTCTTAATAGAGAAAATAATAGCCTGGGAGGAGGAATTGCGATGATATTGAGGGAGGAATGGACTATTACTCACAAAAATAGAATGAGTGGGGTCGATTGAGGCTTTGCTGTACTGTATTAAATTCTCACCGACCTCATCGTTTACCGGAATACTGATGTATAGACCACCTGACTTATCGGCTGTGTACCTTTCCGTTTATATGACATCATTGCAGACCTATCTCTGAAATACACCAATCTTACGGTACTTGGGGACTTTAATGTCCATATGGACAATGAAAAGTGCCCCCTTGCCTCTAAATTGAATGATTCTTTTCAAGGGCTAAATCTAATGCAAAAAGTAACATCACCCACACATAAGGCAGGACACATATTAGACCTTATCTATACTAATGACCGACTTTTAGAAGTCGAAATACCTCTCCAGCTAACTTGGTCAGACCATCGACTTATACTTTTCAACTTGATCCGCACCACCGGCTTGAAACAGGGCGTCCTCACTTATGAGACTAGAAGGAACTGGAATTAAAATCACTAGAAGAAGAACTATTAAACACCTCCCCTGAGCTAACAGGCGACCTTAGCCGGTATAATTCCATCTTTTTCCACTGGGTGTTATCAGCACTCGATAATAATATTTCAAAAAGATCAGTAAAGCGCGCTAGTAAGGAACCCTCTGCTCCCTGGTTCTCCACAGAACTTCGGACATGTAAAAGTGCCTGTAAAAAACTTGAGCGTACATGGAAAAAACTCTACAATACTGCAACAAAAAATACATATAAAATGGAGCTGAAGAAATTTAAGAAATTTAAACAACACGCTATTAGGGAGCAGATTAAAATCTCAAAAAAGCAGACTAAAGAGATCTTTAACCTAGTGCAAGGATTTGTAAAACCACAGGCTTTAAAGAGCTCGGTCACCTCTTCACCCGCTCTCTGTGAAGATCTAGCCATTTTTTTTCAGGAGAAAATCCAGACAATTTATAGTTCCTTCCCGCAGGCAGAGAAGATAGACAACTCCCCCTGTGTTTCCCAACCAGTGAGTCATTGGTCAGAATTCGGCCCGTTCAGCTTGGATACTTCACTCGCTGATCTAAGTAGTATAAGTTCAGGCTCACCTATGCATCCCTGTCTCACCAGATTTTTTAAACCACTGGCCACGGTCCTCAATCCTGTGCTTAAAGCTATTTGGAATTTCTCTCTGAGATTAGGTTCCTTTCCTGCACTCTGGAAGACGGCATATGTGAGACCAATTCTAAAAAAAGAAGATGCTGATCCCACCGTCCTCAAAAATTATAGGCCAATCTCTCTTCTCCCTATACCGGCAAAAATCCATGAGAAAGCGGACCAGAGACAGTTAACAGCCCACCTCGAGTCCAATGCCCTCCTTCATGATTCACAGTCAGGCTTTAGGGCTGGCTATAGCACTGAGACTGTGCGTGCAACAGTTGATCAGGGAAATTGCGCAATGCTGGTGCTATTATACCTCTCCGCTGCCTTTGATACGGTCTCCCACCGGATATTGATCAAAAGGTTGGAAAGGATGGGTGTAGTGGCTTGCTTGGTTCAAATTATTCCTTGAAGACAGGCACCAGTTAATCTCCCTCCATCCCTACATTTCATCGGCAAAAGCTCTTACATGTGGTGTGCCCCAAGGGTCGGCATTAAGTCCTACACTCTTTAATGCCTATCTTGCCCCACTGGCCTATCTGGTTGAAGAATGGGATGTTAAGGCTGTCTCCTATGCTGACGACACCCAGTTGGCGATCTCCTTCAAGGAACACACGGAGGCAGTTTTCTCCAACTTCAGGCAGTGTCTGCTCAATATTGCATCTTGGATGACAGACAACTGCCTCAAGTTAAACACTGATAAAACTGAGGTGCTATTTTTCAATCAGGCACAACCGCCAAGAGCAGAGCTATGGTGGACAATGGAGCTGAATCCCCCACCAGAACCTGCTCAGGTTGCAAAAAACCTGGGCTTCAAATTTGATTCTGCTCTCTCAGGCAAAGCACAGGTTAATCATGTCTCCTCTCAATGTTTTTGGAAATTAAAAACTCTTCGTAGGTTTCTTCATTTTCTCCCTATGGATAGCAGGAAGACAGTGGTTCATGCCTTAATTATCTCACAATTAGACTATTCTAACAGCCTTTATCTGGGTCTCCCTGCATATCTAATTAGGAAACTTCAGATCATTCAAAATTCAGATGCTAGGTTGATTAGGAACATCCCAATCCGTCATCATATCTCCCCTTACCTGCGGAGCCTTCACTGGCTCTCAGTAAAGAGAAGAATATAGTTCAAAGCATTAACCATAGCATGCAGGGCTCTGACAGAGAGATGTACCAAGTACCTCAAAGCTAGAGTACAGAAATACACCCAGACCAGATCCCTTAGATCCAACCATCAGGAACTTTTATTAGTTCCTCGCTATAAAAAAGCACGTATCGGCGGGTGTTCGTTCACTGTAAAAACAGCTGCACTCTGGAACACCATGCCAATACACATCAGGAAAGCCAAGACAGAGAGACTGTTTAGGAAAACTTTCAAAACCTGGCTGTTTAGCCTTCCATGAATTTCCTAGCCATCTCCATCCTGCTGCTGCTAGAGCCCGGACACCCCTTGTTGGGGGTAGCCGTGCGCTCTATAAGTGGTAATAATAATAATAATAATAATAATAATAATAATAATAACAATAATAATAATAAAGAGGTCGCCCACCTAATTTATAAAGGACCGCCAAGCAGGCGGTCATTTTTAAAGGCATTGGCAGGAATCACAGGCACGGTGGCTCCTGTCAATGCATTTTACTATTTGCCACAGGGCTGCGTCAGGAGGATGCAACCCTGTAGCAAACAGTATTCATTTTTTCTTTAAAAAGAAAAAAAGTAACGCTCCCCTCGTCATGAAAGGCTTCTCACATGGCGGCTGGAGGGGGGATTATAATCTTTTTACTGTTCCTTATTGTAAGGAACAACTAAAAATGCCTACATGTCCTCCCATCTAATTTGGGCAGACATACATGTAGCCATTTCTCCAGTGGCACTTACTCCCTAGGACTGTCGGAGAAGTTTGGCCACGGAGGATACTGAATAGTCTCCGCTGTGGTCAAACTGAAGGTCCGCCCACATTTAAATTGGGCGGGAAGGCCTTCAAACTAATGGTATGTGTACTATGTCACAATGGTTAGTGGAAATGCAGGTTTTTCAGAGTGCATGAATGCACACCAAGTCTACCCATCGATCCTATGGGATGGATGTTCATTCGAACACTCATTCTTCTTGCACAGGCTGGTAAAAGGTGCAAGTCTGGACTGACTATGCAGACAGCTGTGTAGAAACCCACAACCTCTAGATAGCAGTCAGTGACACATAGAATGAAAAATACACCATCTCTTAAGGCACAGACAAGAGGAGTGTGAAAGCAAACTCGAAATCTTGCCTGTGTTATTCTAATATACGCTTATATAAGTTCAGTTCATCTTTATTCGGTTTTGATAAAACCTAAAGGGCAGTACAATGAATCATACCAGTATAAAACCTAGTTAAACAAGCATTTACAATGCAATGGTTTCGCCTTTGGAAAAATGAGAGCTATTGGCATTGTAAATGACAAAATTTGTATTTATGTGTTGGTTTTGAAAACAGATAAACAAATGGCATTGTCATTTACATTGCCATTAGCTTAATCTCTGCAGTCTTACTCTGCACTTACAGCAGGATGGGTGGTATGGGATTTAAAGTCATTTATGTGCTGGACATAATAGGACTCAAATTAGTGCTCACCACATGAAATGTTAAGCAGGGGTAGTAAATGCCTCTTTCAGTCAGGACAGTCCAAATTGGTTCTTGAACGTTGAATCTGTGCTTGGTTGTCAGGATAACCACTGACAATGTAAAGGGTTCCCAGTTAAATTCACTGCATGTGAATTTATCCCGCGTGGCTTTCTGGAAAATATGACTTGGTAGCAGCTCAACATTTGGTTACCATGGTTTAAATAAACTCAGATTAAGTAAACCAAACCAATCTATATTTTTAAACTAAATAATTGATCTTGGGAGTAGTTTCATGTGTCTTGACTGTTTAACTAGACTCTCTATTCATATTCATACTAATATTATAAAGAGACAGCCTAAACCTTTGAGGCGGGTAAACTAAAAAAATACAGCACCAATCACAACACCCAATACAGCATTGGAAAGGGCAGTTGCAGCAGAAGGACATAGGCTATGCAGACGCCCACCATATACATTTAAAAGATAAAAGAACCATGCCAGCAAAGTAGTCCCTTGTGGATGTGTCTGCGTTGTGCTGTGGGCGTGTGCAGGGGGCGTGACAAACGCTAGGGGCGTGTGGTACGTTCCGCCCTTCATGCCATGTCTTTTATTGTGTGCTAATCCCACGCTGCTCCCATTAAATACTCCTGCACCCCATAATTATAACCCACCCGCACTCCTTAAAATACCCCAACACCCTTAAACACTAACCCATCTTAACCCTATAAATATACCCTGTACCCCAAAACCCAAACCTATCCCTAAATCCTAAAAATACCCCTGTAGCCCAAAACCCAAACCTAGCCCTGAACCCTATAAATACCCCTGTACCCCAAAACCCAAACCTACCCCTCAGCCCTAAAAATACCCCTGTACCCCAAAACCCAAACCTACCCATGAACCCTAAAATACCCCTGTACCCCAAAACCCATACCAAGCCCTGAACCCTTAAAATACCCCTGTACCCCAAAACCCAAACCTACCTCTGAACTCTAAAAATACGCCTATACCCCAAAATCCAAACCTAGCCCTGAACCCTAAAAATACCCCTGTACCCCAAAACCCAAACCTAGCCCTGAACCCTTAAAATTCCCCTGCACCCCAAAACCCAAACCTACCTCTGAACTCTAAAAATACGCCTGTACCCCAAAACCCAAACTTAGCCCTGAACCATAAAAATAACCCTGTTCCCCAAAACCCAAACCTACCCCTGAACCCCAAAATACCCCTGTACCCCAAGACCCAAACCTAGCCTTGAACCCTAAAAATACTCCTGTACCCCAAAACCCAAACCTAGCCCTGAACCCTTAAAATACCCCTGTACCCGAAAACCCAAACCTACCGCTGAACCCTAAAAATACTCCTATACCCCAAAATCCAAACCTAGCCCTGAACCCTTAAAATACCCCTGTACCCCAAAACCCAAACCTAGCCCTGAACCCTTAAAATATCCCTGTACCCCAAAACCCAAACCTACCTCTGAACTCTAAAAATACGCCTGTACCCCAAAACCCAAAACTAGCCCTGAACCATAAAAATAACCCTGTTCCCCAAAACCCAAACCTACCCCTGAACCCTAAAATAACCCTGTACCCGAAACCTAGCCCTGAACCCTAAAAATACCCCTGTACCCCAAAACCCAAACCTAGCCCTGAACCCTTAAAATACCACTGTACCCGAAAACCCAAACCTACAGCTGAACCCTAAAAATACTCCTATACCCCAAAATCCAAACCTAGCCCTGAACCCTAAAAATACCCCTGTACCCCAAAACCCATACCTATCCCTAAACCCTAAAACTACCCCTGTATCCCATAACCCAAACCTAGCCCTGAACCCTAAAAATACCCCTGTACCCCAAAACCCAAACCTAGCCCTGAACCCTAAAATACCCCTGTGCCCCAAACCCAAACCTAGCCCTGAACCCTAAAAATACCCCTGTACCTCAAAACCCAAACCTAGCCCTGAACCCTTAAAAAACCCCTGTACCCGAAAACCCAAACCTACCGCTGAACCCTAAAAATACTCCTATACCCCAAAATCCAAACCTAGCCCTGAACCCTAAAAATACCCCTGTACCCCAAAACCCATACCTATCCCTAAACCCTAAAACTACCCCTGTACCCCATAACCCAAAACTATATCAGAACTCTTAAAATACCCAAACACCCCAAAACATATACCTCAGTACCCTAAAACATATACCCCTATACCCATACTTACCTTATCCAAACATTTTTAAAAAACATGCTTTTACCATTCATGCATTTACAACGAATTTCGTTGTAAATGTATGCGTGGTAAAACCATATAAAATGTAATGCCATGTGTTATAATGGCATTGCGGAGTCATGGTACTTTCGTAATGAAGGTATGCGGAGTGATGGTATGCGGAAAGAAAGTTGCGGAATAATGGGTGTTTACCCTCCCCCGGTAAGTATATTAGTGGCATGGCGGCCCACATCTCCAGCAACATACTCGTATTTTTTCACCACCTATTTGAAAAATGCACAGGTCTCTCTCATTGATGGCCAGCACCGACATACACTTTTAGACACACCTCCTGCCGCAAGTTCTAGAATTGCGAACTTTAGAGCTGGGGAGCTACGTTCGAATCTCGGCATCAGCTCAACATCCTGTGATTCCAGGTAAATCGCTTCGTCTCCCCGTGCCTACCACAAATGAATGTGTTCTTCTGTAATGTAAATTTTGCTCATGCCATGTTGTCGAGTTCGCGCTATATAATATTGCAAGGAAAAATAAAGTAGGGAAACTCGAGTTCACAAACTACTGAACGCGCACTCTTAAGTTCATCAGCAGTGCACTGTGAATCGGAGCGTTTCACAGGCCTGTCACAGCTAAGAAATGCTATCAAAACGAAATCCTACAAAACAATATACTACTGGCCGGCAGCAATTCATACCCGGACAACGTCGGGACGGGCTGCTAGTTTAGTATAATTCGAGTTAATTTCAATCCTTTTTCCATTTAATTTGGGGAAGGGGTGAATCATATAATATTTATTGTTGATGGATGTTCCAGGGAACCACAGATTCAAGAGAGCTGGCAGGCCTTGAGGTGAGCGTGCGGTTCAAGGAAGAAGGACTAATGCAACTATGTTAGAAGATAATATGACTTTTCACACAACACAAAATGAGGATGACTTTATACATGAATACAGAATAGAGATAAGGCCTTTGACTGCCAGGGCCCCTGTTGCTTTTTTGCTAATAGAGTTACTCCTCTTGTCGGCCCTAGTCCTTTTTGGATGATCTTATATCAAAATACAATTAGACTAGACTTCTCTCAGGTTGTGCCGTAACGTAAAAGCGGTTACCCCTAGTTTCCTTAAAGAGCCTCCCACTCTGGACACCCTTCATACGCTACACACAGCCTCCACTCAAAACAACCTGGTATCCATCTTCTATTATACAGCCCAGAATGGGGCACCGGACCTAGATGGGTGTGTGCGTACTGGAGGAGAGCTGGAGCGGGGTGTACCAATGATAGACCAGCATTGGCGGACCGCTGTCTGCAGACAGGATGAACAGCCTCTAGCAGGCACACGGGCGGGCACACGGACAGCGCGAGGGGGGGCGGGTGGGCACACGGACAGCGGGAGGGGGGGCGGCGCGCACACGAACAGCGGGAGGGGGGGCGGGCGTTCACACGACAGCGGGATGGGGGCGGGCAGGCACACGGACAGCGGGAGGGGGGGCGGGCGGATGTGTGAAGGAAGACTTCTACCTATTACGCCGGAGCCTCTGCCTGACCAGTTTAATCATGTGATCCCTAATTACGTTATTGCATTAGCTTTTGTTTTAATGAATACACACCGGAGCCTCTGCCTGACCAGTTTAATCATGTAATCCCTATTTACGTTATTGCATTAGCTTTTGTTTTAATGAATACACACATAACAATTGGACTTAGCTTGCGGATTCTGTTACTGTGCACTTAGTTGCATTTCAGAGTAACTAAATTATGGCACATTAATCAGCCGCAATGCATTCTCTGCACAAGAGCCGCCGTTCCCGCTAGACTTCTCTCAGTTTGTTCCGTAACGTAAAAGCGGCTACCCCTAGTCTCCTTAAAGAGCCTCCCATTCTGGACACCCTTCATACGCTACACACGAGCAGTGGCGGACCGCTGTCTGCAGACAGGATGAACAGCCTCTAGCAGGCACACGGGCGGGCACACGGACAGCGGGAGGGGGGGCGGGCGGGCACACAGACAGCGGGAGGGGGGGCAGGCGCACACACGGACAGCGGGAGGGGGGGCGGGCGGGCGGATGTGTGAAGGAAGACTTCTACCTATTACGCCGGAGCTTCTGCCTGACCAGTTTAATCATGTGAACCCTATTTACGTTATTGCATTAGCTTTTGTTTTAATGAATAAACACCGGAGTCACACGGACAGCGGGGGCGGGCAGGCACACAGACAGCTGGGGGGGGGCAGTCAAACGGACAGCGGGGGCGGGCAGGCACACGGACAGCGGGAGGGGGGGCGGGCATGCACACGGACAGCAGGAGGGTGGTCAGGAAACAGCCAGCAGGACAGGGAACAAGACGAACAATAAAAATCAAACCGGTGTTAAAAAAAAGCAAGTCAGATCCCGGGCCGGCAGCCAATCACAGCGCGGCCCGGGGAATGACGTCACGGGGTTGTCCCGGCCGGCAGATTCGGGGGCGTGTTTTTTGCGCTCTCCCCTTCCCATTGGCTGGAAGGTAAAATTCCAGCCAATGGGAAGAGGAGAGGGCGGGACTTAAAAAAAGACACAGAAACGCCCCCGAATCGCGTTTTCACGGGGAAAGCGTGATTGACAGCCAATCTCTTCCAATGGCTAGCCTCCATTTATGGAGCTAGCCAATGGAAGACAGAGGTGGGACGAAGCCCCATAGTGTAGAATCATAAGATTTCGCCCTGGGCGTAGCACCTGCTTCGCAGGTGCTACGGCCAGGTCGAAACCTAAAAATCACATTCATCCTACCGGGGCAAACAGGCGATATATTTCTGAATCAACCCTGTCTTGATTTCCTACTTCTTGCTGCGCTTCAAGTAATAAACATACACTAAGAAAACGACCTAGACTTTCTAAAAGATGAAGATAAAATAACATATCCTCACATTTTCTAAAATCGAGGACTTTTAAAATTAGCCTTAAATAAAGTACAGATGGGCCTCTGTAATATTTATTTTAAAAATCAAATGGAACAAGGTTTTTTCTGATGAACTGTCACAAGGGCAGACCAGATTGCAAATTCTCTTTTTAAAAGCGCCTTCCCAAAAGCTAACAAGACACCATACAGTACCCACCCTATAGCAGAATAAGAGTGATCTCTTCCACCGAGTGAGGGGTACAGATAGATATATCACCGGTACCTCAGGCAATTTAAGCTCAATGTACTGACTCCCTGACTCTGCTTTTATTAGACTCAGAGTATAATCTGTTAAGGCAAAACTGTGAAATATGGACTTCACCACTTTCTTGTCAAATTTTTATAAAGTGCTTGGTGAATGAAACATATCAGACAAACCTAACACACAGAACAGTTCACAGATGTATCGTAGCCAAGGCATAGACTGAGCCAATCTAGTTTGAGACAGTCTAAAATAATGTCCCTGCACAGACTGGCATCGTCCATAAGTTAACCCAAAGCAAAAGTGGGGCCACTTTGATTTTGTCTGTAATGAAGGGTTGATTTAGCTTCGAGTGAATAATAAAATAGGAACAGATCAGGGCGGATGGAGCAATCGTTTCAAAATACGGACCTCCTCTAATTGTAAGGAGGACAGATTAAAATAGCCCCAAAGGCATGCGCCATACAAAGCCACAGGAACACATTTTGCGTTGTAAATATTTAAACAAGGTGCAATTGAACCCTTACCTGCCACGTGGGGAATAGTGAAAAGGGCCCCAGTGGATCTGCTCAATTTCAACCAAGCAGAGGTAACCTGTGTCTTCTAAGACCCAGAAGAGTCAAAGAAAACTCCAAGATAAAAATAGTTCATGCTATGTAGAGATTGATTGTTGATACACATTGAAGTGGCCCCTCATATGCATGGACCACATGCCATGATGTGGGAGTTTCCAACATTAGTTATTAAATCAAGTTTGTTTATAAAAGATCCAAATGACTCTACCAGGGAGTGCAAATTTTTGGGAGTCCGAGCCGAGAGACCGCATCATCTGAGTAGAGTAACTAGGGGACCAACTGATTCCTTATTCCTTTGAACATCAATAGTCACACTAGACGAATGGGAGACAAAATCATTTAGATCAATAATAAAGAACAAAAGTGCAAAGATATATTCTTGGTGCGTCCCTCAAGCAAATGGAAAAGAGTCTGATATTTCACCCGTAGAACCATATCTTACATCAGCAGTTAGATTTTCATACAAAGTATATAGAAAGTAAACCAGAGTAAGATCTATTCCCAGATCCAACAGCATCAACCAAAGTTTAGGTCTATTCTCACAGTCAACTACTTTGGATAAATCCATAAAGGCCAGGTCCAGTGGACAGTGCCTGGCTATGGCGTATTTGCCAACAATCAGATGTAAGTTCAGGCACTGTTCCATCACACCTAGCCCATAGTAAAAAACATACTAAAAAGAGCACAAGATATTATTTTGTTTCACTCAGTCTCCGATATGCTCAAAAACCACAATGCCCACAATCGTAATGGTGCTATCTAAGAAAGAAATCGGACTATAGCACTTAGGGAAATAGTGGTCCCTCTTTTTAAAGATAGGGACTATAATGGATGCCGCACAGTAGCATAAGATCTTGTTAAATAGAGAGTTGTTAAAAGCTTTGGTTAACAGGCGGCCCCAAAGATCTATGTTGCATTTGATAAGGGTCATGGGTTCCCCATCGAGGCCAGGCACTTTTCTGCCCGGACTATGTCTTATGGCAACTTTTACTTCTTGCAATGTAACATTCAGGCAGGGGGATTACTCATTTTATCCTGTAAAAGAACCCCTAAGCTCTAATCCTCTACTATAGGGTGAATTGCGCCAAAATATGAGACCCAATCAGAGCCAGGCACAGTAGGAGAGAAGAGGACTTCCCAAAGCATCCCATTGAATAATCCTATTCAGCAAATTCCAAACATTCTTGCTATAATTATGCTTTGCTGCAAATTCCAACTGATCCCAGTCCCTTTTAAGCAGAGATACCCTCCTCACGTTCAGGGTGCTTTTAAAGTGCAGACTCTCAGCCTTTTTCTGATGGGTATTTTTTTGGGGGAATTAGAAAGCACTTTGTTTAATTGTCAATTAGCCACCGAGCAATGCTTATCAAACCAGCAAGGATACTCTAATTTATGCTGACTAGGCTTCACCAAATGGCTCCTGATACTTGCGAAATTTTTTCATAATAATCCAACAGTACACCATCCCTCACATTTGCCAAGCAACTTGGAAAGATCTCTTGATGGTTCCTTAGAAGTAAACATAAAGTGGACAGTGGTTTTTCAGAAGGAAAACAAGTCTGAGACAATCATTTGAGTGCTGGGGGATTGCAATGGAGGCAACTGGTGCTTCAGTCTTATGCACAGGGAAGTAACCTTCAGCTATTAGTGCATTATGGTCACTGTGTTTCCTTTGTGTAGCACTGAAAAAAACAAGAGGAAAAGGCACTGGTGCACAAAATAAAATTTATATTTGAGGCCTTCCCCCTAAACCAGGTCTTTGGAGGACCAACTCTGCTAAACATGCAGACCATGTCAACCAGGTTGTGAGCTGAGAGAAGGAGCCCTAACTCCTTCCCTATAGACTCCATCTGCGTTTGAAGAACAGCTTGATCTTCACTCTCCTACTAAAGCTGCTAATTTTGCTCTGAAATCCCCACATGAGAGATAATTTGGTTGGGCTCAAACCCCCTTTTTCATAGACTTTAGACAGGATAAAAAAGAAAACAACCCACTAACATGAGCACATAAAGGATTCAATAAATCGTTATTTTAGAAATGTACCCCCTAAAAATAATAGGGGCTTAACCACTTGGATGCTAAGGGTATCCAGCTTATATAATGGAGATTTCCATTGAAATGAATGGGAGGGGCATGACGAGTTACCCTTGTCATTAGCAGTGAAGAGGTTAAGGTGTCTTCAACTAACAGAACTTGAAAAGCAGAAATCTCAGTAGCTAAGACTGAGACTTCCACTTTCAAATTCAGATGGACCCAGTCGGAAAGACCGCCTTTAGCTCTGCTCGAGAAGATGAGATTACAGGACAGGAATAGCCAGTAAACCCAGGACAAGAAATAGGAGTGGTAGCACAAGTCTCCTGTTGTATCACCAACTCATTCTTGGTACTAAAGTCTAGCTAGGTGGAGTTAGTTACCTTTTCCTTAAAGCCTGTGATGTTCCAACTTAACAAAAAAACAAGAGTTAAGCAAACCTGCAGCCACTGAGCAAAAACCTTCAAACAGAACATTAGATCTTCCTAGGTGGACAATAGCAGAAGGTTCTCTGGGGAACTTACATCTGATTGTCTGCTAATACTCTCATAAAATGTTGTGTTAATAAATGCACATATAGCCCTAAATGTATTAAATATTTGAATCAAAAATGGATATCATTTTATATTAGTTTGATGCTTTCTGTAAAACTGAACATGCTTTTGTGACTTTAGTAGGCCAGAAGCCATTTAGATCCATTTTGTAACTTTTACATTTCTCAACAATGTAACCTCACCTTTAAACCTTGCAATTGGAAGTGGGATTTTGTGAGAATAATGATGCTAGTATTGTGCATATCCATGATATCTTCCCCTCTAGGCTGTTCAAAGTTTCCTCAGGGATAACATCCCGACACCTACACATTAAATAAGCTTTCCCTTTGAGTAACAATTTGCTGTTATATGACTGATTTTCATTGACTTTTATTGAGAGAAAACATATATATATATATTATATTCACTGAAAAAACCATAGGTTTCACACATGTTATAGTTAGCTGGGCGTTTCACTCATACAAAACCTTTGAAATTCCCACGTTATAGATAGTTCAGCTAACTATAACTCGCGCGCCCGCAATGCAGTGCTGATGAAGTCACATATTACATCACTCATGACATCACTGATGACATCTCAAATGACATCACTGATGACATCACTGATTATATAATCCTTGTGAAAGAGTAGCATACCTCTTCTCACCCTAATATAACCTTTGACACACACATTCAAAAATAGAAACTATAATTTTTTTTTAATTGAGATTGTGATTATAGACAAATCAAAATATCCCTTGCAATTCACTGAAATGATTACTGTCTGCTACTGAAAGAATTTCTATGGCATTTGTGCAGCACACCCAGAATGTTTACTAGACTGCAAGGAGACTATCTGAGAATTCTAACCCTGATATACAAGTGGTTAGACCACTTCATGTACACACTCTACACTTTTAACAACAGCACTGTACTGCAAAAAAATATCTCCTCAAACACATTAACATAACAAATGCTCCTGTCACAATGTTTTTCCCAAAGCAGACAAATTCAGAATCAGACTCTATACAACTGAACTCCTGCTTCCACATTAGAACACAATTTTGGTATTAACTTAAAGTGCACAACATAGATCCCCTTACAAATTAACAACTCACCTTTAAAAATGCTTTTGTAGATTTAGAACAGTGTCAATCACGCACCAGATTTTCTTAAGCAGAATCTCTGAATGGTGCACCAGTCACTGGAACCATAGAATGGGATTGCTTCCCTCTAATTTTCCACACATATTCATGTAGATAACCAATGAAATTTCCTCCCACACGAATTCAAAACTAAACTAACATTTTAATTGGTTCTACATTTCAACACTTTCAAACTCACATAATGTTCAACCTTCCCCCACTGCTCTCTCTGTCTGTTACCATGGTAACACTCCATAGAACACCTAACTGAACACACAGGTGAAAAGTTCATCACACAATGTTGCAAACCAAACCAGCAAGGGTGTTTGACTTCTCAATATACAAGCTTATCCTGTGCAATGTTCCTTTCAATGACTTTTTCTCAACCATTAGCATTACTCCTTTTAAAAAACAGTAGCATGCACCCTAGTTTTCAATGTTGAAGTTTCTGAAACCACCAATCATTTCTTTTTTTTCAAGTGCACTGAATCTCATCCACGTGTTTTTCTAAACTCCTACTTTTCAAACTGCCATTTCATTTCGAGAGCCCATCTGAGTACAACCAGATCTCCCTTCAAGATGCTTAGAGTGTGGATTGTGGGACACAGCTATATATTTTCTGGAGTGAAATGTATGCAGCAAATAGATGCTTTCTCAACCTTGATTTACCAAATATGGATATTATGTGGATTGGCCAGAGAGGATTAAGATGTTACCAATTGATGCCATTGGTAAAATCCTTTTTGCATCTCCCACACCCTGACCTCATAATTGTGCACTGTGGTGGCAATGACCTAGGCACTTTGACTGGGGTAGGCCTTGAAATGCTTTTAAAGGACACCTTTGGGCTATTGATGTCACTTTTTCCCAAAACTGCCTTTGTATATTCTGATACATGCCAAAGGCAAAAATGGAACTGGTCCAACCAATATTGTCCGCAGATTGAGAAAGCAAGGAAACATGTGAATAAGTCTGTTTCTGCTTTCCTCAGAGACAATGGTATGGGTTCTATATACCACAACAACTTGTGTTACAACATCCAAGGCATTTATAGAGGAGACGGTGTACATTTCACAGATGAGGGGAACAGAGTCTTCCTCTTGAACTTTAGACTCTAAATCGGTACTTACTTGTAGGTACAAAAAAAACTCAATGAACACAACAGCTCTTTTTAGAGCCAACCAACACCTAAACACTCAAACTTGTTATTTAACTGTATTTTTTGTCTTTTTTTTGCCGACGTACGTGCACCGTGCGATTTAAAAAAAATAAAAGTTTTTTTGGCTTTTGGGGTTCTTCAGGGATCCCCTGAAAAGGCCTAGGGGGTCAGGGAGTCTGTACCCAGCCCCCTTTTCACGTTCTCCACTTTTGTTTTTGGCTCTCTTCTGCCTCAGAGACACAAAATGGCGGCCAACACTTCCTGGTTTCGACCGATTGGAATGCTGACAGACGTCTAACAGCAAATCAGAATTCCGCTTGCGCACACCCGATACGCGCACTGTACGCACACGGTGCTCGCACGGTGCCCGCAGGGTACGCGCAGGGTGCGCGCTCCTAGATATATATATTTTTTTTCTTTTGATTTTCTGAGGAACTACTGGAGGGATTTACACTTTTTAAGCAAAAGCGTGATCTGCGAATCAGACTCTACCATTTTGCCAAATGTCTTGTAATTCCGTTCAGCAGTTCGGGCTGTAGCCGTGTCTAATCGTCCTATGGAAAATAACATGGGGAAAACACATTTTGGGACCCTCCTTTTTTCTCAGCTCCCACTTGACAAATCCCCCCAAAACTTTCAGGGAAGGAGCGGAGCAGAGCGGGCCATCTTCTTTGAGAAATTCGCAAAGATTCATCAACCAGTGCCAAAGTTATTCCCAATAGAATGTTGCGGATTTCCTATGGAAACTAGGTCCTAACTATAACTACCTACTAATACGTATATTTGTATATATATATATATATATATATATATATATATATATATATATATATATATATATATACATACACACACACACACACACACACACTTGTTTTGGCCTTATATGTATTCTAGCTCAAACTGACAGTTTTCTAGTGAGAATTGAAAATTGTCTGTTTTTCTGCTGTACTGCTTGTTATTTTACATAAATGCTAGTTGGACTTTAGGCTTCCTGATGTGCTCTATATAACCCCTTGGGCGCGGCCGCTATTCTGCGCCTGTGCGGCACATTCCGATCGCGGGTGCGGTCATGATGGCCGGGAGCCGTCATCAGCACACGAGCACTGTGTGCCATGACGGCTCCTGGGCGTTATCAGCATGGAAGGGGTTAAATTTAAAAGGAGCAACAAAACAAGTATAATCGTATTAGAGGTAAAAATCTTTATCATTAGATAGCCCTATTAGTATGAGAGAAAGTACACGGACATGGATTGAGGCACTGAATGGCGATAAGATGATTTGAAAACAGTGGATGGGGCACTATATAAAAACACATAATGTAACATATACCTTGTTTACCTACTCACTCACTTACTTCTCCATTTATCCACCCATCTGGGTCTTTGTATGTGTGTTGTCTGATTCTGAGTGTGATATACATGTGCACACTGGCATCAGCTGTGTATGTTGTTTACTCAGGCATCTGTGGATGAGCAGCAACAAAGATGGGAGATGGTTGTGGGTTCTGAGTATTTATAAATGTGCTAGAATGTTGATGTCTCTAATTTAAATTCAGTAATCTAGTCTTGTCGCAGTTGTGCTTGGGAACAATAAAGAAATATGCATAATATTGGCCTACAAGCCTTGGCATAAAATGGTTCCTTGTTCAGATGTGGAACAGGTGGTTACTTCCCACGTCTTTGATAGGTATTTTTTTACCTGTAAAGTAGGAAACTACTCAAGAAATCCAGAACAACATTTGATTGTCTTTTCCTTTGTAACAAGCTTTCCCACTGGACTGCCTAAACTATTTACCTTAAATACTTTCAAGCAGAAAAGGTTTGGAACATTTTCCTTCATACACCTGGTTTAACTATCGATTTTAAAAACAACTTGCACCTAGAAGTGTGTTTTATTTCTATATATGCATGTCTTGGTTCCTTCTGTCACACTGCCATTCAAAACTTAGTAGCCAATTTCCCGATAACCAGATGTTAACTCATATTAATCACTTTACATGGCTTTGCTTTTGATGTTTTTTCTTGCTACATTGTCTTTTTAAACACACCTCTCCCTGATGAAGCTTATAGTTTTAGTCAATAAAAAATTCAACATCGAATCGATTAATAATCCTTGTGCTTTGCCCTCCTAAAGTTGTATTTATGCAGGTTCATGTGTAATTCATCTGTACACTGCATCAGCTGGGATGTGACTCCATATATATGTTTCCAAAATATATGCATTTTGCTATGGCTGAAAGCCGGATTTTGGAAATAACAATTTCATGCCTTATGACACATTTGCATAATCTCTTCTATATCAGTTCCAATGAGGGTCTGACTGTAAGGAAACAATGAATTCTCTGGATTTAAACTTCTGTGTTGTTTTCCTAATTTTAAGCACGGCAGTTTTATTTTTCTGACCAGAAGGGATACTTTATAAATGTGTAATCAGTGCACTCTCTAAACTTTAGAAAGTGCACTGATTACAAATGTCTATAGCATGCACATCTAGAAGTTAGAATCTAAAGTGATGCAAAGACTTGGTAAATTTTCATGGTGTTCAGTACGACAGAGATGAAAGAGAGGAGAGGCAGGGTGGATAAATGGGGATGGAAGAGTATAAGAAGTGGAGATGTGGCGATTTGTATCACAAAATAGAAGAAAATCGAGCAGAAGAAGAGGGCCGCAGTAGGAGTGGAGAGAAAGGAGACAGAGAATAGAATAACAGAAACAAATGAGAGAAAATAACGAAAAGGGGATATGGGAGAACTCATAGAAAGGAGATCAAAAAAAGAGAATTGAACCGTTAGGTTGCCAAGTTAATGGCATGACCTGAATACAGTGTTCTTCGCAACACACAGTTATATCACAACCTTCAGGAAAGCAGAAATTGTAAACAGAAGAACACTAAGGCACTAATTCTGGGCGTGTAGACACTGGACCTTTCTTTACTGCTGCAGGGGTAGGGGCTGTGGGCTGCGCATAGCAGAGTTGCTGCCTGACCTCTGGAGCAGCAAGTGGGTAGCAGACAATCTCTCTCGGATAGGCTGAAATCTGCCCTGACCATCCAACCCCACCTGCTGCCCTGATAACGCCTTTGCTTTTCTGAGCCAGTGGAAAATGTAAATTATTTTCTTTCTGTACTTTAGAAAAACGTACGTAAAAGGACCCATTACTTTAGGGTCCATGCAGTTGTTCTTTTGTCCAAGGCAAAAAATTGCGATTGACGAATTTGGTGTGGGGATATCTGCCGTAAGCAAAGATTAGTGGAAAGGGAGATGAACAAAAAGGGGAAGGGGAGAGTTGAAGGAGAAAATATCCAGAAAAAAGGCGTACCAAGCTTGAGGATTCCAGAATGGACAAAAAGTTGTACTCTAGAAAATCTGCAAATAAGTGAGGAGTACAAGGTGGAAGGCTCTGACTCATTATCCAAGTGATATAATCTCCATGGCGGGGATCTGAAAATCTGAATCCTGTGAGTCTTCTTGGAGATCTAAAAAGTTTACTATATTAGGTCATTTCAGTTATAGTAACAACAAAAGCCCCCAACACCAGTGGATAAATTATGGAATGGAATTAATTGCATAGGGAATTCCTTTGATATAAAAAACTAGAGAGAGGACCCTGTTGGAGAAGTTCATACTCAACTATGGCATCCTGTGAAATTCATCAAAATTCAATTTCTAAAAATGCTATCAATATTCAGGCAACCTATCAGAAGCTCTATGTGCCAAACCACAGAATGTGCTTGGTATACAACAAACCCTAAAAAAGAACAGTTATCAGGCTGCAAAGCTTTCGCTTTTTGGTACCTGTTAGCTTCCTTTTATGTCAAATGGCTCCCTTGCCTTCCCAGCACAAAGTTTAAAATGCTTCAACACCTCATACACACAAAGCATGAAAAAGTATTTTTATTTTGGCGTAAGACTTGATGTCTGTGAGCTAACTTTGCAAAAAGGCTTATAACATCACTGACCATAAGATTGCACAGGAAAGTTCCTGTTACAAAAAAATCCTGAACTTAGACTATGGTATTCGAGGGTGAAACAACTATATTTTTAAGGAAGCCAAAACAGATGTTGACATCTTTCACGACTATGACCCTTCCCACCTGTCTCATACAGCAAGGAATATTTCTTATTGTCACAGGTTCCAACATATTTATTTGTCCTCTCATGGGCAGAGGTTGCTCTCTTTAAATCAGTGTCTAGCATTGTACTTATACTAAGGCAATCTCATTGCTCTCCACTTTCTGTACTAATTTGACATTTGTTTGCTCAGGGTACATTTTGAGGATCAATGATATTTTCTTTATGCATGGAGTCTCCTTTCTTGTGTCATTTACTCAGACAGACCTGGCAGCAGCTGATAGACCTTGCTGTCATTGGCCCCTTATGCACTGCGCGTGTTGAGTTCTGCCTTAGAACCTGATATTGTGCGAGATGCATTATGTAGTTGTGCTTTGAATTATGACATGCCCCCTGGGACCTTCACTCAACTGGCTTGTGATTTCTTCATTGGTGTACCCTTTGACCTTGGAATTTAAATAGTGAACTCCCTTAGGCTGGTGAGTTTTACGTCTGCCACATGATGGCACAAAATTGTATATGTTGTACCGGGGCATAGAATGATATGTACCAAACTCAATATTTAGTCCAAAGTCTCCAATTCCTTTTACCAACAGTAGGAATTTGGGTTACTGATTGAGCAGGTTGAAACCCTACTCAAGCAGCAACCACAATACTTGTCAGCCTGAGGTCACAAGGAAGCCCTAAAAAAACCTGTGCTTAACCCTCGGGTAACTTGGTAAAGAGCATCTAGGCTCAACTCAGAGGTAGTGTGTAAAGTATTTATGCAGCCCTTCAAACATTAATAAGGTGCAAACAGAAAACAAGGAAAATCCCACACCAACTTAGAAAAATAGAACAAAGTTGCAAATTATAATATATAAATCAAGTCCAAAATTACCAAAATCCATTCAGTAGAACCAACAATGTGCAAATGTAAATATTTCAGTGAAAATAGCCCAAAAAAGCACAACACACCTATTGTTATCTGGTTGCCCTGGACTAGGAAAGCCACAAGTTCAGGCCGACTGTGATGGTCCGCGGGCTGTTTACAGGAACCCTGTTAGGCCCGCTGATTAAGAGTACCTTAAATCCTGGTTGCGGAGCATTGAGAGGACCTGCATCGAGAATGCTTTGCAGAATCGAGGCGATGCGAGGTCCTGGTCAGAAAGACGTCACACAGCATTGGTTCCAAGAAGCTGCAAGGCTGTGATGCAAGGTCCTTTGTTGTCATTGAGGAGGCTGTTGTCAAAGGGGCTTGCAATGTGAAGACCTGCGTTGAGGATGTGTTACACACCAGCTGGTTCCGAAGAAGTTGTGGGGCTTGTGATGTGGAGTCCTCCATCTTCATCGAGGATGCTATCGACAAGAGGCTTGGTATGTGAGGGCCTGCGTTGAAGATGCATCGAAAAGTGATGGTTGTGATGAGAGTGTGGGCAGTGAAGGAGATGTAAAGTTATTGTCTCTGGAAAGTCTACGCAGCAGAGGTAATGCATCAGTTCCACTCTGGGTTGCTCCGTGCAGCAGAGTAGATGCATTGGTGCTGCTGGGTTCGCAGAGTACCTTCAGGTCCACTTCCAAGGGTCCAGGACTGGGGTGGCACTATTTAACAGGGTAGGACTCACAGTTGCACTGTCCAGGTGCAATTTACAAGAGATTACCCCTTGGAGTCACACTGGTGGTCCTGGTAAAGTTTGCAGGTCCAGTCCTTCTCACTCAGGCAAGAGGGGAGCATGTCAGCACAGCAGGGCAGCAATCCTTTAGGGCATGAGCCGAGCATAGTGGCAGTCCTTTCGGCAGCACAGCAGTCCTTCTTCCTGGCAGATCCTTCCACAGGTGCAGAAGTGTACTGAAGAGTTGGTGTCTGAGGTCCAGTATTTATAGCTGGTGTCTTCGGAAAAATGTTGAGGCAGCACCAGATGTAAAGTAAATCGCAGAGGCAAAATTTTCTGAAAAAATATTCTTCTTTTTATTAGTTTTTTTTTAGTGGTGCACAGGACAGCCAACGCATTTCGCTCCCCACCTTGGGAGCTTCGTCAGGGCAAAGTCAATGAGTTTTTGTACAAACAGAGGTGTACAAGTCCAGGCTGGGCAGGCCATATGAAGCTCAATCGAAATCCACATGGACAGAAATGAACTATCGATCAAAGTCAAGAGTGTGGCACGATAGTCTGGGCGCCGTGAGGACCAATTGACGTAGGGTATTAGTTCCAAGATAAAAAGAATATGAATATAATGTACTTGGGTAAATCGCAGAAATGCGGTCTTTCTTGAGGGCTTGGCAGACCTTGATAAGTTGCCAAACAGGCTCGCTCTCTGAAGCGTGTATCCTCAACAGCAAAACCCCCGTGTAGGGCGCTAGCTGGTGTCTACTTGAAAGTAGGAGAAGCTTCTAGGAATTTTCCTTTGAAGTGCTTAAGTTTTCTGCCTCCCTCACCCTAGCTCCAGCGTAGCTACAGGGGTATAGAATCCTTCGTTTGAAGGCAAGACTAGGCCTATTCAGGTGTAAGTGAGGCTGTGCCCAGCTCTGTCCCCCATCCTGCCAGTGATCGCCCATCCAGACACACGTAAGATCTCTGTTGTGTGTGGCGGACTGGGAGGAGTACACAGAGACCAACTGTAAACTATAACTAGTCATTTGACCCAGAGATAGGCTTTAGGCACTGAAAGGCTAAGGCAGGAAAATTTCAACTTTCTAAAAGTGGCATTTTCAAAATTGTAATTCAAAATCTGACTTTGCAATAAAGGAAGATTTTTAATTACAATTCCAAAGACACCATACATGAACTGCTCACCTGTTCCTATTTGGAAGTTATCCTTATTAAATGTAATAAGGTAAATCCAACGTTATCCTATGGGAGAGGTAAGCCTTGCAAAAGTGAAACATTTATGTAAGAGTGTTTCACTATCTTACATGTCTTACTTTTAAAATACACTGCACCCTTCTATTCGGGCTGTTTAGGGCCTGCCCTAAGAGTGACTTATATGTATTAAAAGAAAGGTTGATTTTGGCAGGTTAAAATAGGAGTTTGAAACTGCAGACACAGGCTACAATGGCAGGAATGAGACATGTTTGCAAGGCTACTTACGTGTGTGGCACTACAGATGTTGCAGACCCACTACTAGCATTTGACTTACAGGCCCTGGGGGCAGGTGGTACCATTTTACTAGGGACTTAGAGTAAATTAAGTAGGCCAATGAGGGTTAAGCCAATATTAGCATATTTTAAGGAGTGAGTGGACACATTGTAGCACTGGTTAGCAGTAGTAGAGTCCTAAGGCCAACAAGAACAAGATCATAAAAATATGCAGGAGTAAGGAAAAAGGTTTGGGAGAAAACCACCCTACAGACTGAGAGTTCTAACACTCAACCACTGAAATATCTCAAATAATAAAAGTGCTTATGTATCTTGGACTCACAACACACTTTATGGTACTGCTCATGATTCTTGCTAAACAACAGCACACCACATTTGTAACTTTGCAGAGGTTTTTATTCCTGCTTTAAATCTCTGGCAATTGGAGATAGAATTGTGGATGGAATTCCAAATTACTGAGCACATTCAGCACATTTTTGCTGGTAGAACATGTTGGTGTATTCACTTACTTTTGGGATTCAATGAATAATGAGAGCACCTACCCCCTATATGATTTTGAGGCCTGGGAATGCCATCAAAGTGTTCACCTGCAAGGTCCCAAAGTCATGTTTGGATGACTGTCATCTAGAGAGAGCTTTCGCTTCTTATGTTCTCACCGAACTAATAGCTGTTTTCTTTGGCAGGCAGAGCTGAATGTTTGTTTTCAGAAGATTGCAGTGATCAGTGATAAACATAATAAAATTGACGGCTGCTGAAAACTTAGTGATGGTAAAATAGATCGGTATACATTTGGTAGAAAGGCTGCAAGTACCTGTGAACATTTTAGTGATAACCATATACATTTTGTTACAACACCACAACTACATTAGAGTAAGGCGCACAGCACAGAAACAACTGTTAATGAGACATTAAGGACTAGATAGTTCAGAGTAAGACCTAACAACATTGTTTCCTGTCACAAAGGGGTAAAAATGCACTACATAGATCTTTCTACAGAGAAACTCTTAACTTATAAAACAAACAGCAAGCTGAATCATGCAATTAACACTGAAGAAATCTATACTTTGCTCTATGTAGACAACCAGAAAGAACTTTTCAAGTGTGTACCAATAGGTTGCCTCCACTCTAGTCCTCTTGTGATGTATTCTTTAAATAGATTGTAATTATTAATAGTAATTACATTTTATCTGAATATACAGTTATAGTACAAAAAATACTTTTCAATTTCATTTAAAATCATAAAAGGACGATACAATTTACCCACAAAAAACATAAACATTATTAAACAAAGTACTAGTTTGAATGTGACATTGCATTATTCTCATTAAAATCTGTTCTAAAAATGATGTTAAAAACAATTTAATTAATTGCATATGTGCAAATGATGTCAGGCCCTAGTAAAGAAAACAGGCTTCTAATGAATTTGAGTTAAGCTGAACACATAGTTTCATCGTTTGTAAATAAAGTGCTACTGCTATTGTCTTGTGAGCTGTGGGGTTTTGATTTGAGTGAACAAGGGGATTTTGAGAAGACATGTTCAAGTCATCTATCACTTTTTACTGATGCATTTGCCGCCAGGCTCAAAAACTTTATAGCCTTGCATGCCAGTTGGACTGTCGAGCCTCCTAAGAATTTTATAACTGCAGCTCTGCAAGTCCTTATTTGTTCTTGCTTTAGTGTTGGCCATAAAAGGGTTTCTGAATATTTAATAGTGCCTGACAGATACATAATAGGTGGAGTAGTGACTTGTTTCCATGTCCACAAAGGCGGAATTCTGTAGTGGGCCAGGACCGTTTCCATTTTGGAGTAATGTTTTTACAGGGATAAGCTCACAGTCTCAATGAAATCAGGTTCAACAATTTTTGTCTTGAAAAGTGTTCCACCATATATGATTGGGGTTTTAGAGATATGTATATTGTCATCACACCCACGCGTGGGTTTTGAGGGCCAACGATTCTTTGTCTATCAGCTGGGATTGCAGTTTAATAGCTTGTTGGATATTTGTTTGAATTCGGGATGTGCTAATATCACGAGCCTAGCGTCCTCCAACTTTAAAGCAGAAAGTGATTGTTTTAAAACAAAATATACTGAGTTATTCAACCTGGATTGTTTTTCGACCTCCAGCCAGCAATGATGGGATAAGGAATTTCCCTCTGCTGCCCTCATTCTCCAGTAATATTTGACGAGGGCCCCATGTCTTTCCGGTATCAGATTTTTTAAACCAAATTCCAGTCTTATCTGGGCTTGAGATATGTGGCATGTGATGGAAAATAGTTTCTTGAAGTGACTAGATTGTGAGTATTTAAAACTGTTGAATCCTTGGTGTTTAACTATTCCGATCCATACGAAATTGAGGGCAAGAATTTTGCTGCACAGACCTTTAATGGATGGTGTGTTGAGCATTCGCTGTTTTTTTTCTACAAGGTTTTAAATGCGAATAGTAGTTGTTTTCGCTTTTGCTTGCTGTAGTGCCAGATATTGGTTGTAGTTGAGATGTTAGTTTACTAGCACCCCCAGATATTTGTATATTTCCACCTGGTCCAAAATGTTACTGTTTATCGACCAGGTGAATTTAGGTTGTTTTTTTGTGGGGACTGGAGAAGCACATAACCTTCGATTTTTGGAAGTTAATAACTAATTGAGCAGAGAATGTATATCCTGCTAAAGGGGTGATCAGCCGCTGTAAGCCTTGTGGCGTTTGGGATAGCAGAACAATGTTGTCTGCATATTGCATGCTTGGTATTGGGACATCACCCAATTTCGGGGGGTCTCCTTGTGTTAAATGGTGATAGTTCTCTAGATTAGCCCTGTAGATGTTAGACAGGCAAAGAGCCAAGATGCACCCCTGTTTTAAGCATTTGGTGGTTGGAATTTTATTGGTTAGACTCCGAACATCCCCTAATTTTATTTGGATCCATGTACTTGAGTAGAGATTGATGATAGCATCTAACAATTTTGCGGGAGCTCCCAAAGATTTCATTGTTGCCCATAGTTTGGTCTGGGAACCTTATCGAAGGCGGATTTAAGATCTACAAAGCACGCATGCAGGAAACTTGATTCAGTGATATATTTATTGGCTAGGAACGTGACTGCAGATACATTTGTTAGGGTGCTCCTCCCTGCCCGGAATCCTATTTGCGTTTTAGGGATTAGGTTTATGGCGGTCCCAATCCTCTCGGTCTATCAACAGGTTTGAAGCATATATCTTTGCCTCACCATCATTGAGCACTATTAGTCTGTAATTGGTTGGGCCTAAGGGCACCCCTATTTTGAATATCATTTGTAAGATAATTCCTCGCCATGAGTCTGGGATGCTACATGTCTTCATGGTATAAGCAAACAGGGGGGATAAGTAGGTGGACCAAAAAGCTGGATCTTTTTTAAATAATGCATTGGGCAATCCATTGGCCCTGGGGCACCATTGGATGTTTGTTTTTTTATAGGATTCAATACCTGCTTTTGCGTGATCTGTAAATGGAATTCCGTTGGGTCGGTCCTTGTTGTTTCCTGTACTCCCAACTGTGCGTTACCTTCTAGGTGATTATCTTGGGACTTAGGGGGATTTGTCATTATTGGTAAACAAATTTTGATGTCTGTTCTTGACTCGTTTTTAAATGCTGGGGCCTTGGGACTCGTTCTCTGGATAGAGGCCAACTGAGTCACTTTTGATGTTTCATTGATTATTGTTATGCCAGAGTAAGATATCTTGTTGTAAGTGACTGCTATGTGGGCTCTCCAGGTGTGTTCTGTTATATCTGAATTAAAGCATTGGTTTTTACCATTTAGCAGGATGTTGGTGTTCGCCCAGAACGGTTTTGAGTTTCTTTGCTGACTGTCATGAAGCATTTTCATTCAAATGTGTTTGTTATATATACATTTTGCCACTCTAATATCCTTTTTTAGATCTTTTTTCATTTTTGTGGTTGTTGCAAGTGAGTGCTGGGTTGGTTGTAAGCCCTGGGATTGCATTGATCGTAGGTGTTTATTTAGTTTTTGTTTTTTTATCCTTAGGTTTTGTGAATACCAAGCTGCACCAATGATCCCGGGTGCTTTATGACTGGCAGTGCAATGGGAGAATTTTATGTTTAAACTAGTGACAAAGGCCTCCCAAGCCTCTATCCCGAGTGGATTTGCCTTGAATTGAGCCAGTAAAGTGGAGCACGTCTCCATAATGGTATCTTTGTTGTTTTCGCTCCATTTAAGTCGTTTAAAGTTATATGGGTGGATTGATAATGTAAGACCCTTGGCTTGTCGAGACCTTTCTTGAATGTTAGCTAATGTAAAGGTTTGAGGATAATGGTGACTTTCTGTTCTTTCCTTTATTTGAAAGTTGGAGATATAAGGGAACTGGGTCCACCAATGTAAAATCAATGGTTTCACCAGTTTTGTCCGTTACTCTTGTAAATGCTGCCAGGCTATCCAGAGGGCCTCATCCATTTAGTGTAAAACAATGATAGTTCTTCCAGTAGTGCAGCGCACCTCTTGCTCAAGGTGTCACATCTTGCTGAGTTGCCCTGCCGTGCCTGTGTATAACCTGCTACATTTTTTTCTTGGCCTTGCGATAAATTCATATTAAAGTCCCCTGACAAAATTATGTAAGCTTGTGGATAGGTGAGTTTTAAAGTTCTAAGCGCGGCAGTCAATAGCTGGATTTTTTTCCCTTTTGCTTGTGGGCTGGATGAATGTAGGTGTTCAGAATTAACAGGATAGTGGAGGGTGAAACTGCGAGTTAGATACATTGCATCCAGGGTGAGTCTAAATTGATGTCTTCATATTCCCAAAGGATATCAGTCGAGATGAAAATCGCTAGGCCACCTTTTGCCCTTCTGTACTTTGCCTCTTTCACAGCAGGGTTAATGTGTTCGTTGTAGCCTACAATTTGGGAGTTTGTTGACAGCCAGGTTTCCTGAAATAGAAAGATATCATACTTTAGGAGGAAATCTACAAAGTTGGTGTCTTCGAGTTTGGGGCCTTATCCATTCCCATTTCAGGGGCAGATCTTACAGCCATGGACTGTTTTGAGATCCTCACATGCGTTGGTTCATGCTGCTCCATGTTTCATGTTTAAGTGTCTCACCTGTGGGTTATCCTCGAGATTAGGTACTTGGGGTTGGGGTATTGTATTAGTAATTTGCCTTATGGTTTGGCCATCATCTTTCATTGTACTGAGGTTGGCAGGCCCTTTTGCTCCTTTTAATGCACCCCTGGTTTGGTTGGACTGTTTTAATGGGCTTTGATAGCGAGATAACTCCACCTTTTTTAGCTCAATGCCCCATTTTGGGAAGGACTCCCTGTTCCGCAAGATCTGTTTTATGGTAGATTGATCTGTCCAGGTTGGCATCTTAATTTCCGGCCTGAATTGGTTGGGATTGGGTTTTAACTTGATTCTTTCCAGGTCTCCTGATTTAATGTGCTGTAGAGCTGGGAGGGCTTCTAGTAATCTTAATATTGCGCTTCTGTTCAATATAACATGAGCTCCCCTCGAGATGTAGTGTGGAACCAGCTTTATCTTTTCATAGCATGTGGTTAGGGATTCGGTTAGTTTTATTTTGGCATGGTCAATCGGGGTCTCTGTTGATGCTACTGTGGTGCCTTGACAATGTATGGCTACTTGTGGGTTTTGTCCTACGGAGGTTTGTTTAGTGCTTTCAAGGTTCTTTGCTGATTAGGCCTCCGAACCACTCGAGATTTCTGAATTTAGCTTGACTTCTTTGTGAATACTCATCTCAGCTGTAACTCCTCTCCAGCTTGTGGCTGCGTCCTGATTGCTAAATTCACTCGCTTTTATCATTACTTCCTTTGGAGTTTAGATTAGATTCATTTTTTGAGCGCCCTGGATTATAGTATTGGTTGCCTCGTGCATACCCGGAGGTTGTATATTTTACTTGTTGAGAACATTTCACTATTGTGAGGTTTAGGACTTCTTGAGACAGCAGCCTCTTTTGTAGATGTAGGGGTGTGGTCCAATATGCTAGTAGTGTCCCTGATACTTTCTTCTCCTAGATCTTTATCGATTTTTTTGTCAGTATTCTGGATGGGCGTTGTCTTTTGTGTCATCGGTGAGTATGGGCATTGCTTGTTTAGTGTGCTTTTCCTTGTGTTCCTCAAGCGTTTTCTTTCCCTCTTCGTGAGGGAAGTGTGTGAGTTTGTTTGATGCTTTTGTCAGGTTTTCTTGGTGGGTTATGTTGTTTGGGTGATGATACCGACCCTTCTGGTTATGGTTGTTCGTTCAGTTGCTCGAGCTCTTCCTTAACATCAAGTGAATTTCTGCTTGCGCATTCTGATGAATTAAGGATCTCTATTTTTTGAAGTGTTGCTCCTTAGGGACCTTGGATTGGCACGACCTTCTCCCTTGAATTCCCAATCCCTAACTGATGTGGGGTTTGTTTGGGTTTCCCTGACTGCCCCCAACAGCTCTGTCATTATAATTGGTACCCTTGCGAGATTGTCGATTATTTGGCATGTGTTAAATGTAGTGTCTCGGTCTTGTTGTACCTTCATTATCTTTGTAGTTAGAGTGTGCAACTTTTGTTCTATCCTATGTACGTGTTTTACTAGGACATTTATTAGCTCGACTTGGGTGTCTAGCTTGTCAGCATGGAATGCCACAGTGGTTCCAATGTTTTCCATGGTGTTTAACAGACGGGGCCCACAGAGGGATTGGAGAGTGAGTGGCTACTTCTGTCAAGGATCGATCCAATTGTTAATTGATGTGTCTTGGCTGTGTGTTTTTGCGTGAGTCACATCATTCAATTGCAAGGGCTGCCATAGGCTCCTTAGCCTCGTGAGGCAAACGCCCATTGAATTTTGATATGGCAGTTCTATTTGCTGTTCAGTTTTAGACCATTTGAATAGTGAAAAGAGAATGTCAAGATCTTGTTCGCTGGTTGATGGGTGGCCCATTTTATCTGATGGTTGTGGGTCTGCCAGTAAATTAGCTGGTGCAAACGGACTTAGAATGTTATCTTGCCAGAGCACCCAGTCATCATTGGTTTTTGGGTTTGGAGTTTGATGATGCTGCTGGGATGGCAGAGCCAATTGACTGATTAGCGGCTCCCTGCTCGGGTCTTGCTGAGTGTGGACTAAAGCACTACAAGCTGATCGGGGTGCCCTTGGAAATTGGCAAGTAGGTGTGAATCGTTGTGTATTTATGTGCTTTGTTGATTCCTTGCTTGCCTGCATTTTCTCTTATGGGAGAGAAAGGATCTATTTGTTCCATGCAGTAGGTATCTGTGTTTTTGTTGTGTCTGCTACAGAGGAGGGATGCCTCGATACCTTCGCTGTAGGTGCTGTTGTTGTTATTGCTTGGTTTGGTGTCCTTGTAATCCCCGTGATTCTCGGATGAAAGCCTGTGACGTACTTTTAGAAAGCCTGTGATGAGTGCCCGCTTGCTGGCTTTGATGCTTGGGCAATGCTTAGTGTTTGCAGTCGGCTCTCCTTCCTCGAATTTGACAATGTCTGGCTTGATCTCCGACACTGAATCCTGCGACTTGTTAGTTTATTCCACATCTCGTTGGCCTCCCTTTTCCCTCTTGGGTTTTCCTTGCGTTTGTTTGCCGAACCTCTAACTTTTCCTTATCTCATGACGGAGGAGCTTAATCCCTGGTAATGGTGGTTTAGTACTTGGTGCTTGAGGATCTTACTTGCTCTGGATCTAGCCTCGTCAGCTGCTGCCACAAGGATCCCTTGGGGGTGGAAGCGCAGGTGAAGGTGAAAGGCAAAGGGTGATTCTGGGATAATGTCAAAGGCACTCTCTTTTGAAGTCGCTTCCTAAACCAAGATGCCACGGCCTAGAAGTGGAGGTTAAAACGTGGTATGTTTTGTGAATCAATCCCGTTTTCTCTCATGTATTTCCCACCATCCCCTATCCCCAGCCTCTGTGCACCTCTCACTGAGGCTGCCTTTAATCCCGGTGGGTGCTAGTGGATTTTGTTCTTGGGGTTTTTTGTTTTATCCTTTCCTAGTGCTATTCCCCCCTTACTCCACTTGCTTCTTGGAGCGTGTTGCCAGAGGGGTAGTGCTCCACCCCCTTTTTATTTGTATTTTTTCCAGGGGTGATTTATACACACTTTTGGGCTCTGGGCACTTGAGAGGTCTTAAAAGGTCTTAAAAGCGCAGTTTTGGGCTTCACTATCCCCCCACTATCCCCCACTGTCTCCCCGCTGCTTCCTTAACAGGGCTCCTATGACTGTCTGCACCTGTTAATGTGCTGTTGTTGCACTGATGTTTATTGTTTGCGGAAGGGTGGAGGCTGGGGGAGGGCACACAGGGTGTGATCATAGGCTGCACCCAACCTAGTTGAGCCGCCTCTGTGATGCCGCCAAGGGCTCAATCTTACTGCGGCTGCCTACTAAAGGTGGCTGCGCTTGCCACTTACCGTGGGGTCTTGAAGTGAGGCTCTGGGCCCTCGTGCCATGCACCACAAACCATTGTAAACCGTGCCCTCCCTGCTCATGTAGTGGAGGTGAGTGCAGGAGAAATTCTCGGCGGGTGACCTGCGAGCAGCTCGTGAGGAGCAGGGAGCGGAGAACCTCCTTGCAGCACCACTCCTCGGTGCCTCACCCACTCCACTTCTGCGTCTGCATCTGACAGAAGTGTGTACGGTTATAGAAGAAGTGTACATTCTGGTTTCAGGTGAAAGGATTTTTACAATACTACACAAAATTCAAAAACACATGGTCTAAGAGTTAAGACTGTTTAATCATGAGCAGTGTCGTAGATTCACTTTATTCAAGAAGAGAAAAAGATACTTTGTGTAACGATTTTACAAATCTCAGTAACAAGTAGGTTTGAGAAAACAAAGCTAGAAACATGATTGGTATCAAGGGTGTAGGAGGTACCTAAAGGTCTTGGGGGGACATTGACAGTCTTGAGGAGAGTTAAGTTATAGATGTGTGGCTTAGTTCTGAAAGCCAAACCATAAGCTGAGCCATCAAAAAAATGTAATCAGAAAACAAGTGACATGAAAAAGTATGATAAAGATTTTTAAATAAAAGAAAAGCAATTCAACATTTCTCTGTGTCTCAATTAAGTACATAGAATTATATCACTCAATTGAGTGATATTTATTGAAGTAAAACATTTTTTAAAGCCTGATACATATGAAACGTTCAAGAATACCACCATGCCCTGACGACGTTGCCATGAGTTATTCAAAATGTGTCAGTTTGTCATGTTCTCTATTTCTAAAGTCTGTATTGTTATTAAATGTGAAGAAAGAATATTTATATTAACTATATACAAGTGATCTTTTTGTAGAGTGACAATCCTGTAGTAAATTACTTTAGTGAACCTTTAAATTCGATGGTTAATGGAAAATGATAACTATGAAGTAAAGCAATAGGTTGCCGATCACACAATTTAGAGACAGATGTACGAAAAGGAATCGCATTTCTTAATGGACCAAATCGCAATTTCGGTCCATTAAGAAATGCAATACTGCCGTTCAATATGTACAAAGGCCTAAACTCGGTCGTGAAATGTGATTTCTATCCAGTAGAAATCTAATTTTGAGATTTCCTAAATAGGAATTCCCAAATTGGGATATCAAATTTGCAATTTCCTAAGCATGTGTACAATGCATTTCCTAAATGTGAAATAAGCATTTAGGAATCCTCTACTCCAAGTCGATGGTAACCATGTGCAATTTAAAAAATTCACCCAAAATTCATTTTTTAAAGTGCCATGCAGCGCACATGCCCCTAGGGCATTTGTGTGCTTTAAATACGCACCACTGTTTTTGTGGTGCATCAAGGGGGACCTTAGGCACATAGGAATGAACGGTTTGGCATTTCCTAACTAGAGATTTCTTAATAGTGATTCCTACTGTGTAGGAACTGCTACTAGGAAATATCTCGTTTTGTACATTCTATTTTGCATTTCCTAAACAGCGATTTCTTCAGATTCGCTATTTAGGAAATGCAAACTGTAAGTTTCGTACATCTGGCCTATGGTCATGTGCGGAAGCCAGGATTCAATTCTAGGATTGCATATCCTAGATATGTAGATTTGTGGGGTTACATCCTTCTCTGTTCCGTTCAACAACAAGGGCCATTGCTTTATGTTAACTTATGCCATAATTGTTATCCGATTAGTGTTAGTTTATAGAGTTCAATAACTACCCTTATCACACCCTAAATCAAACGGCCACTATACACACATAAATTAATTTGCTTAGTCATAAGATTTAAAGATGTTCTTCTCTGTTTGTAATGTTTCCACAGACACTGACGATCAAATACAGTGACAGAAAATGCCTATCCTAAATCATGATGCATAAGAAATCTCTATGGGGGCTTCTATACTCCTTTGATTTTTGTTAATTATCTATTGTGGTCATTGAGATGTTGAGCTTCCCTTAAAATCTTTTTTTTTCTCAAAAAAGCCACTGTAGCCAGCAATAACCTTAACATAAAAGTACACATCTTTCCTTCCCTTACTCTGGTGGCTCCCTTAACCTGAGAAACAGAACGATTTTAGGAGAGGATCAACACCTCAATGACCACAAATTCAAAACAATTAGCAAAAAAAAAGAGCATAGGGGCCCCCACGAGTTGGCTCCTCATGTTACAGTTCTTCAAGGAGACCTAAGTGATGAGCAGCATAATTTCAGACAGTCATTTTCTGTCTGACACCGTTAAATCTTCATTTTCCACCTTAAAAAAATCTAGAGAGGATATTGTCCCCTGCGTCCACCCCAACTCCAAAATCTGGGAGATTCAAATACCCCCTTCCTTTACATTTACTGCGCCATGATGAGTTCATGTATTCACAAGTTCATGTATCCACAACATCAAAAGTAGCTTATGTATCTATGGATGTTGATGAAACCCCAAAGTAAGACATTTAGAGCTTATTTGAGTTACCCAGCAACAGTGAAACAAAATGGTGATTATCATTTCTTTTTATGAAAAGGTCTTGTAGATTACATTTTCATCTGCACTACGGAAGTGCTACTTCCAATTATCTGTAGGTAATGGGTATGCAGGATCTCCTGAATCCGATGTGGTAGATAGTTGCCCCAATTGAAATTGGTTCTAAAATTTGATACTGAGGTCGTTGCTGGGCCTTGGGGTATCCAAAGATGGATTAGGCTATTCTGAGGCGACAGAGTGTTACTGAAGCAAAGGTTTCTTCATGAGCAGTAGTGCTGCAAATGGTGAAGTGTCTGGACTCATTGGTCAAAAGCCACTATATGGTAATCTATCATGTGCATGTGCGTGTACTAGGAACAAAGGGCATCACTTCCTTCTTGTCAGGTTTACTTATGCTTGCTATGCCGGAGAAGAGTATTTATTGGCGCTGGGTACAACCAGAAGTGTTGTTTGATGTGCACTGGAAGTCTCACTACATATGCAAAGCCAGAGAGGGATGGAAACAATCTCTGGATTCTGCCTCTGCACAGCACACAGCACATACAAAAACATCTTAGAGAAGCATTTACTACCAATATGTAGTTAGATTTGAAAATTTACATACTGTAAAATAAACATTTTTGTTGCATTCATGGGTAAATATTGAACTCTGACGCTTTGAGAGCTGTGCGTCTCCCTGACAGGTGGGTACCTAAATGACCACAATATAATAACAATTTGTTGACCTGGTGGACTGGTGAAGGAACTTTGAGAACTGATGTTGAATGAAATTATGTCCCAGGAACATATTTTAATTTTCGTATGTTTCTTTTGCATCCTGCCCCTGTATCGCCTTCCCACCTTGGGCCACTTGGTGAGTCTCCCAACAACAGTTTTGAGTCATGTGCCTGGAGAGTTAGAAAGCATTATCATTGCTTTCTCTCTGTCACCAGAAGGGCAGTCTATATTCCCAAATTACCGAAGGCTAAGGAAGATGGAGACAATGAAGTCAAATGATTATGAGGGGTGTATAATAAAGTTGGACGCTCACTAGATTCATAGTGTTGCATTGGAAAGGTGCTTTTATGGTAGAAGAGCACAGAGACCAGCTCAGAGCAGTGTTTAATTTGAGACAGTGGTTCATGGTAGGGACCACTGGCTCTTATTTTTGGGGAGCGGCACTTATTTTTCTTCATCAGATATTTTCTGAGCAAAGGGAACTCAACACAAATATTCTGTGAGAGAGCAGGAGAGGAAATTTGAGGGCGAGACTAGAGACGTTGAAGATAATGCGCGAAGGAGCTGTAGTCATCGGAATGGGAGCGGATTTCTTAAGAGTGTGAAATTCAAAAATAATAAGAAGAGAGAACAGAAAAAGTTGTGTCACAATTTATTCTTTTTACCACCATAACACATTATAATCCATATGAAATGATAAGCTAGATATGCGGCTAGTCACGTCTCTAAATTCAGTGAGAATAGTAGCAAATTAAAGGGAAGAAACGTATTGCACTGGGAGCAAAAGCAGCACGCCGGCGAAGGTAACTAATAGTGTTATTGGCACATCTTCGAGACATCCAGATGGGCCTTGATCCTCAAGAGAGTGGCCAGTAAGCGACAACGCTAGAAATTCCATCAATTACGTTCTTTAGGCAAGATAACAGAATGTTCTATTTAAAACAAGCACATCACTAGGAGGACAGACTCACACACAGATAGATGCACACACATACACACACACCCCCAGACACACACCCCCCAAACACACACACACACAAACACACACACACACACACACATAAACACACATTCCAAATCTTCACATCAACACAAGACAGATCAGTGCTGTATTCAGAACTGTATACTAGTATAAGGAGTTATTCTAGAGGGAGGTGTAGTTGGAAATAGCAGTGTCATTAGGTCTCGAACCCTGAATAGATAAATGTAATGAAGAACTATTTAAGAATGATGGTGGATTGTGGAGTAAATTTGACTCCGATTTCAGAATGAAAACTCTGTGGAATGTTTGGCATTAGTTCAGAGCTAGAAATGTGAGTGATTGGATCCGTGAGATCTGGGGTTCTCTAAACATATTAGAAGGGCCATGAGTGTGAACTCCTCTACGAGAGCCTTGAATAATTTCTGGGATAGCCATAATAGTTACATTTACATGTTTTCACCTAAAAGGTTGTGTAGCAATTATCCTGAACATGTGGTGTGGATCTAGCTCTTCTGGACTTAAGTTGGACACCCCTTTTTATGTCATGGCTAATGGAGAGGAGATAAAAGAATGGCGTCACTAAAGGGAGCTAATAATAAAATCCCTGGATGATGCCGAGGCCCGATGGTGTTGAATTGTGATGATGAATCAAGCAGTGAGTTGAAGAGGGATTTACTAAAGTGATTAGAGATAAGATTGATTGTGTAAAGTAGTTAGTGGGAGAGATGTGGGTCAATATTGACTTGTTTTTGTAGTGCACATAGTGATCAAAATGGAAGGCAGCTTAAGAGAGTCCCTTAAAGTTGATCTGCATGGACTTTTTGCGGCCAGTCCCAATGGGTACTCAGAAGCAATTGAATGGGTTATTCCTGCTATTGCTATTAGAAAACCCTCCGGTAACATTAGGTCCTATGTGGATCTCTCAGGGTATATATACACAACCAAAATCCTGTCCCTCTAAATGAAGCCAAGAGGGAAACACCACAGGTACATACCACCAACGTGTTTCATAGACGTTCCAGAGACGCAGGTTCACAGTTCCATATTTTATTCGATATTGACCCAAGTAGTACGTACAAGTATCCGCCCCAGACGCGTTCGATCGCCACAGCGATCTTGATCACATATATATATATATATATATATATATATATATATATATATATATATATATATTCACTGAAAAAACCATAGGTTATAGACCATATATAGTTAGGAATTTGCATTTACAAAACCTTGAAAATTCACTGAAAAAACCATAGGTTAGAGACCATATATAGTTAGCTGGACATTTTATTGACATAAAACCAATGAAATTCCATATATAGTTAGTTGCACTAACTATATATCGCGCACCCGCAATCCACTGCTGATGATGTCACATATTACATCATTCATGACATGGTCAGTGACATCACTGATGACATCACTGATGACATCTCAAATGACATCTCAAATGACATCACTGATAACATCATCTAGTGTCTGTGTGTTTTTGTAAAGTTTAATTATGTTTTACATATTGAAGAATGAGTGGATGTATGGAAGACTGAGTGTGTGTGTGGCTGGCTGGGAGGTGTGTGACTCTGTGCATATCAATGTGTACTTGTATCAGTGATTGTATAAGAGAGTAAGTATGTGTTAGTATATGTGTGAAAAGTATGGTGTTCTCTGTTTAACTGTATAGATGGGGAAATCGAAGTGTGATTGATTCTTCACAGGACTAACTAGGTGTATGAGTGCATATGATAGTCTTGTAATAATGAGTGACTGTATGTATGAGTGATTGTATGGGTGAATGAGTGAATGTGTGTGTAGACGTAGGAATCAGTGAGTGCGTATGTAGTAACTGGTATTGGTGTGTCATGATGTCATCAGTGATGTCATTTGAGATGTCATCAGTGATGTCATTTGAGATGTCATCAGTGATGTCATCAGTGATGTCACTGAAGTATGGTGTTCTGTGTTTAACTGTATAGATGAGGAAATGGAAGTGTGATTGATTCTTTACAGGACTGACTAGATGTGTGAGTAACTCCATGGATGAGTGGCAGTGTGTGAGTGTCTGCATAGGTGTATGAGTGCATATGATAGTGTTGTAATAATGAGTGACTGTATGTATGAGTGATTGTATGGGTGAATGAGTGAATGTGTGTGTAGACGTAGGAATCAGTGAGTGTGTATGTAGTAACTGGTATTGGTGTGTCATGATGTCATCAGTGATGTCATTTGAGATGTCATCAGTGATGTCATCAGTGATGTCATTTGAGATGTCATCAGTGATGTCATCAGTGATGTCACTGACCATGTCATGAATGATGTAATATGTGACATCATCAGCAGTGGATTGCGGGTGCGCGATATATAGTTAGTGCAACTAACTATATATGGAATTTCATTGGTTTTATGTCAATAAAATGTCCAGCTAACTATATATGGTCTCTAACCTATGGTTTTTTCAGTGAATTTTCAAGGTTTTGTAAATGCAAATTCCTAACTATATATGGTCTATAACCTATGGTTTTTTCAGTGAATTTCATTGGTTTTTTAAAAGCTAATATCTATAGCTGTAAAATATATTCTTTATTACGTGACGTATCACGTAGCCACGTGAGACGCCTCATGACGCGTCGCATAACCGTGACGTATCGGCTCTGCAGCGCAAACAAAACCCGTAACGTAAGCGTGCCGGAGCACGCTTACAGATATATATATTTTTTTTAACCTTAATTAGACAAAATCCACACGTGCACATATCTTGAGGCCTTGCAAAGGCACATCAAACAAACAGTCCCTACAATTTTGTCAAGTTTGCTGGAAATCTATTCCCTTAATTTTTTTTTCACTGTTTCTCTTGGTTTTCCCCTTGTTACGCTTACCGGGACGCTACCCGGTACACGAACCGGACGCTCCAAAAACACAAGATGGCGGACTCCCGTTACGCTGCCGGTTAGCTGCCCGGTTCGCGTACCGGGAAGCGCCTCTACCGCGAAAAATCGCGGGGGACTTTAATATCCCCCTCATCAATCCTAGGGGGTCAGGAGGGGTTTACCTTGCCCCCTTTCCTTCATTTCCCCCTTCTTTTTTCACCACATCTTGTCTCTCGAACCTACCGAGAGACAAGATGGCGGCCGCTCCGGACTGTTTACAATGTTGACAGCTGCGCTGCCGGTTAGCTGCCCGGTTAGCTGCCGGGTGAGCTGCCCGGTTCGCGTACCGGGACGCG